>NC_067473.1:144226319-145426319 GCF_947179515.1 Apodemus sylvaticus | reverse complement strand
AGCCTGGTCTAGCTGGTGCCTAGCAACATGAGTCTGTGCCCATGCTAAGCAAGGACTTGGGGCTGAGCAGATTTCAGGAAAAATACTACTTTCTAAATCCTTGACTATCACCTGTTTGTGACACAGAGAGGTCACCCAGCCTCTCTGGGTTTCTATCCCGAGGACAGGGAGAGTACTAGACCAGTTAGCACACTGTCCTGGCTCCAAGACTACATTCACAAATCATTCAGATACCTAGATGGCTAACTTGACAGGGCCTCCCTGGGGAGATTGGGAGCATTTGGAGCAGGGCATATAGGATGAGGCCTAAGGCCCTCCCAACCCTACCTTCTAGTTCAATGCCCCCTTCGACGTTGGCATCAAGCTGTCAGGAGCTCAGTACCAGCAGCATGGCCGGGCCCTGGGGAAGTTTCTTCAGGATATCCTCTGGGAAGAGGTCAAAGGTAAGTCAATCCAAAATGGAGCTTAACCTATTTAATGAACTGATACAGATTTTCTCCCCTAAACCCAACTCTTGAGGTTTTAATCTTCCTGACTACCTGTGGGAAAGGGTGTTGAGCTGGTATATGTAGCAAGCCATACATACCAGGGCTGGATCAGCAGGTCCATCTTCAACAGTCCTGTATTCCAGGGACTAGTGTTAGCTAGCTGTTGGGCCCCATCTGAGCCTCAGGTAATGCTAATGCCTATTTCCAGCATTTCGAATTATCTGGCTTTAAAGCATCTTTACAGTATAACTCTAAGGGAATCTATGCCACAGTAGCACTGAAAATGCCAGCAGACAAATGAGGATCTTAGGGTTTTCTGTGAGGTGCTGGGATGAAAACCAGGGCCTCATGCATTCTAGGCAAACACACTACCACTAAGCTGCACCCCGGTCTTCAGCACACTCTTACTTTGTGAAAAAGATACCCAAGGTTTTCCATGACCAGAAAGCAAAACCCTCAAGAACGAGTTGCACTACTTCCCTAAGTACTTCCTCACAAATGTGGCAATCATACACACCTCACCATTCAGATGAGAAAGCAAGACTTGGGATATGAGGACACTCATCCAAGAGCACACTCAAATGCCACCTTCCAAATCCAAGGCCAGTGACACCCACCCACCCCACCCCCATCAGGACATGCTTGCCTCTAGCATAGCATGGTAAGGAAAGTTGCTTTTGATGAAATGCGAGATGGTACTAGAAGACTGACTTCATCTCTTGCTTTTCAGAGGCGCCAGCTGATAAGTAACCACTGACAGGACTGGCCCCTGTGCTTTCCTCCTGAGCAACAACTCACACCCAGTCTCAGCCTCCTCTGCAACTCCCAGCGCTCCCCTACTGCCTTAAGAATAAATGTTCAAGCTGTATGACAAATGTTCAAAATGAGAATTTATTTCATCTTTATGGTTAAGTTTACATTTTACTTAAAAAATTACTGGGGTAATGAAATAAAACAATGCTGTTAAGTTTGTGACCCATGAGAAAAGGAGAAAAAGAAGGCTCAGCAAGGCAGTGAGCACGCTCAAAACCAAAGGAAACCTTGCTCATTCCAGCAGCAGAACAGCAGTAGGACTGCATGACAGCAGTAGGACTGCATGACAGCAGTCAGGAGGTTCTGAAGGTAATTGGAGGCCATAAACACAGTTCACCACACAGCAGAGCTTTCTGAGGAATTAGAGCTACGCCAGGAACTTCCAAAAAGCAAACCTGACTAGGGTGATCAGAATGGGAGCCTGGCAATGGCTCTTGACCATACCCACAGGGCTGGTAAACATATTCTCCACTCATCAACTCCTGGAGAAGGCTGACAAAACAAATGTCCCATGTGCTCGAGGTTGGCCACTGCCTAACACCAGGTAGATGCCCCAAAACATTTCCCAAATTCCAGCTCACAACTCATGAGTCTTTATCCCCAAGTCCTACAGCTATAATTCCAGTTGAGACACTAACTTCTCACACCTTAGTGCAAATCTTTAGAACATGTCCCAAAGTCAAGTGCTAAGATGGGACCCATAACTAAAGGAAGATCCCAGAGATAAGCTCTCCAAATCCCTTATACAGGGAGCACTTAGAATAAGTTGACCACCTACAGCAACACTGCTGCAGTAGAAGCCACATACCTCCTTAAGGGAAGCCTTGACCACCCAGAACCCAAGGCATGAGATGAGCAGGACACACTGGCAGGTACTCCGAACACACCCTGCAGAAGAGTCGCAGTGCTCCTTGCCATTACTAACTTGGAATTCTTTATAAATAAAGGCTGGGCTCAGACCCACTCCAGCCCTCCTCCAAAGAACCCTTAAACAAAGCCCCACCCCCACCCCACCCCCGACTATGACTTGCTTATAAGTCCCAAGATCCTGTTCAAACAACACAGCACACAGAGCCAGGTGGCTGTGGGGTCTTTGGCAAACCTGGAAGCAAGACACACAGATGTACACTGTGCTTAATATTTGTCAACTTGACATAACCTATAATCCTCTGAGAAGGAGGATGTCAACTGAGAAGATGCTTCCATCAGATTTCTTGTTAAGTAAGCCTGTGGGCATTTTCTTGGTTAATGACTGATGTGGAAAGGCAAAGCCCACTGTGAGCACTGCTATTCCTAGGCAGGTGGTCCTGGGTTATATAAGAAAGCATGCTGAGCAAGCAAGAAGCAGCAAGCCAGTAAGCAATATTTCTCCAGAGTCTCTGTTTGAGCTCCTGTCACCAGGGTCTTGAATTCCTATCTTGGCTTCTTCTCTGAGTGGTAAACTATAACCTGTGAGCTGAAATAAACCTTTCTCCCTCAAGTTGCTTTTGGTCAAGGTGTTGCTATCGTTACAGTAGAA
This sequence comes from Apodemus sylvaticus, assembly GCF_947179515.1. Lineage (NCBI taxonomy): Eukaryota > Metazoa > Chordata > Mammalia > Rodentia > Muridae > Apodemus > Apodemus sylvaticus. The sequence goes on along the minus strand of NC_067473.1, from coordinate 145,423,499 downwards.
ACCTAATGCAGGCAGCGTCTTTCATTTTCCCTCCCCTGTCTTTGCAACACTCACTGGTATAACTAGGTTTATCCCTAAAATACACAACAGCACAGCACCTGTCCAGAACAGCACAAGGCAGCACGACTTCTGTCACAAAATGTCTATTGTAACATACTGGAGAGCAGGAATGAAGGAAGGGGCCTAACAAATGGAAACAGTTGGTCACATGATGTTTCCCTTACCAAAAATAAGTACTTCCCTTTCTCTTCCCGTGCCCTGTAGTCACTGGAAGCAGATGCTGAACACATTCTGGCCAGACGCTACACACTTCAATGTGGGCATGGATGGATATGAATACCAGCTCTACAGTCCACACCAAGACCTTGCACTAGCCTAGCTCCTCCTCCCTAACAAGGTCATTCCAAATCAGATCCCAGAATCTATAGCACAAGGGTAAACAGGTATACAACTGTCCTAACAGCCACCATTCAGTCATCCAACTGTGTACATTCAGAGGAGTTTAATTTCTGTCCATTTTTACAGCAGTTCTACTTATGAGGGAATTCAGAGAAATTAACTTTCCCGAAGTCAGACAACAAATATCTGAAGATTCAAAACCAGAGAGACTCAGACTCAAGGTATGTGGCTTTTCCATCCTAACACAGCTTCCCTAGCCCAACTGCCAAGGATCTGGGGTCTCATAGGGGTTTCAGTGCTAGGGATGGAACCCAGGGTCTACATACACTAAACAAGCACTCCACCAGGGAGGTAATGTCCTTTTATTTTTTGTTATCCTTGACACGTCATCAAGTGAACCTGATGGGAGAGGACAATTTCAAGTTAAAAACTGGCAGAAATAAAACACAGGAGAGCAGAAATTGAAGGAAGACTCTTAGCAAATGGAGGGAAAGAACTTGAAAGGAACAGCTGGTCAAATGAAATAAAATGTATCCAAGCACATGAATAGGAGACACAATATGAAGAAAATACATCATTATAAACATGTCCCCACATCTATGTTCTTCTGTTTCTTTGTTCATGGTTGTTTTACTTCCCATGGCTAGTGGCTTTGGATTACCAACCTTCCTGCCCCCCAAATGCTGGGACTGCAGGCACTTACTTAGCACCCAAGTCCCGAGGCCAGTTTTCTTAAGCCCACTCCTTCATGCATTAATTATTAATTCCACTACCTTAAGGATACCTGGAGAAGGGAGCCTGTATCTCTAGAGGGAACAAGGTATTTTCAAGAGGGAAAAAAAGGGCTGGAGAGATGGCTCAGTGGGTAAGAGCACCGACTGCTCTTCCAAAGGTCATGAGTTCAAATCCCAGCAACCACATGGTGGCTCACAACCACCCGAAAAGAGATCTGAGGCCCTCTTCCCGTGTCTGAAAACAGCTACAGTGTACTTACATATAATAAAATAAATAAATCTTTAAAAAAAAAAAGAGGGGAAAAAAAAACATTCCTTTAATAAAAAACTCAATTAGCATAAAGCACATGTATATCACTTACTACAATTAAAGCTGCATGCTTAAAAATTCTAACAAACACAAAAGAGGCCAAACACAACAGCCTCCCTCCCTAGAAGTAAACACTCAAACAGTTTAGGACCAAACTCCCAAATCAATACAAAATGAGGGAAACACCAGAACACTGCAAACAGAGGAAAGAGACAACCACCAGAACCAAACAGGAAGAAAGACGAAGCTAGGGAACAAATTTGTGACCTATAACAATCACCTGACCATGTGTGAAACACAGGGGAAGGGAGCCTGCTTCTCGCATTAACACCTTCATTTCTAACTCAAGTTTAGGGACACCTCAGCACAAGGGTAGGTAGGGTGCTGCTCCATGGTAACGAACTTGCTGATTATTAGCACAAACATGGAAGAGCCTGGGTCAATCCCCAGTGTCTGTCTGTCTGTCTGTCTCTCTCTCTCTCTCTCTCTCTCTCTCTCTCTCTCTCACACACACACACACACACACACACACACACACACACACAGAGAGAGAGAGAGAGAGAGAGAGAGAGAGAGAGAGAGAGAGAGAGATGCACTTCCAGAGGACCTTGTTCAATTTCCAGACCAACATGGTAGCTGACAAACCCTCTATAATCCAGCCCAGGGGATCCAATGCCCTCTTCTGGCCTTTATGGACACCAGGCACACACGTGGTACACAGGGAAACATGCAGGTAAAATCCCCATACAGAAAAATAAATTTTAAATACCATCTAATATAAACTAAGATGACAGACTGCAACAGTAAAATAAATCCTCCCACTTTGTCTGGAGACAGTTCAGAGCCCAAAACCCCCAGGTACAACACTGCTTTCTTCTGCTGAACTATGTACTTCCCAAAGGCTAAGCAGCTATGCTGCTCACCCAAATCTGCAGGAAAGTAACATGGATGTCTCATTCCAAGACAGCAGACTCTTCAGACATTGCTTTGAGAACATAGGGCGTTCTCATAGCCACTTTAATCTTACAGTAAGTTGACAATATCTCAACTTACCCAGACATGCCCAAGTGTGTTGGCTAGTTTGTCAACTTGGCACAGCTAAAGTCACCTGGGAGGAGGGAATCTCTATGGAGAAAATGCTCCCATGAGATCTGCATGTAGGCAAGCCTATGAGGTACTTTCTTGATTCATGATGGATGTGGGAGGGTCCAGCACCTAAGTAGGTGGTCTCGAGTTGTATATGACCACAAACCAAGAAAGCCATAGAAAGGAACTAAGCAGCGTTCCTCCATGGCCTCTACTTTAAGTTACTACGTCAGTTTTTTTCCTGACTCCCTTGGTGGATTATAATCTGCCAGGTAAAAATAAACCCTTTCTTCCCCATGTTGGTTTTGGTCAGTTTTTCATTACAGCACTATAAAAATAAAAGAAAGCCACATAGAATACCAAGCTGTCTAGACTAGCCCCCTGCATCATTTAGACAATCTAGATACACAAAATGAACATAGGATGAGGAGGCGGATTATGGACCTGTCTATTTTTAGAAAGAAAGCCAAAGTCTGGGAGAGGCAGGGCAGAATCTGGGCAAGTGGCCTCCAATTGGTGTAGTGGTCAATAGTAATGCCCTAAAATGAGGCTCGTAGTGCCTCAGAGATATCAAGGTCCTGCTGTAATGATGGTTACAATAAAGCTTGTTTGAGTGACAATAATACTGTGGCAGAATGAGCAGACTCCAAGTCTTTCAAAAAGGAGGCCAAGTTCTTCCTACAGATAAATGAGAGGCAGAGAAAAAGAGAGCCAAGGGAAGTGGACAAAAGATGAAAGCTATTTCCCAGACCTGACACTGAGTCCCAGTGGAAAGTCCAGACAGGCAATAAACATATCATCTATTTTATTTCACAAGTTCAAGTACACCATCCAAAGACAAAGTCACCTAGAAGAACCTACTGTTATGTGCTGGAGTACACCACCTAATCTTTCGGGACCAAGGACATGGTTCTCACAGCACAGCCCAGGCCAGCATCACCTCCAAGGCCTGGAGTCCACCTTTACAAGTACTACAGAGACCAGAACAAAGCTACCTATTTAGATCACACACTGCTCAAACAAATCAAGGCCCCTCAAATACAAACAGCACAGAGAGCAGCCAAGGCAGAGAGGCGTCTCACCTAGACCCAGGCTGCTGGCTCAGCTCAGCATCGGCAATCCAAATGACCAAACCCCCAGGGAGCTTTGAGGAATGGCAGCATGGGTGGAGGACACAAGGTGACTGAGAAGTGTGAAAGGAATACTCCTGGCCCAGTGTTTTATGAATAAGATACAAAAGGGGCCCCAGATGCCCAGCAGCCTGCCACAGGGGCTTTACTGGGGGCAGGCACTAGGGTTCGGGAAGGCCTCTTTCTTTAGTTCTCACAGGACACACCATCACACAGCCGTGAGAACATAAAGACAGGCACCTCAGAGACAGAACCAGTGGCAACCACAGAAGTGATGTAAAGTGGCGCTTCAGCCAAGGTTGCAGAAAATGCCCAAGAGACCTCCGCTCAGGAAGTTCCTTTCATAACAGGGAAGAAGGGACCAGATTATATCCACATATGCTCAGATTAAGAAGTGATTTTATTCAGACTGTTGGCCAAAGGGCAAGGATCCAGAGGGGCCATCTCATTGTACTCTGTGTCATAATGATTTTTTTCTGATGTTCACTGATTACCCTAGAGCTTTGTGGCCAGCAGGCAAAACTACTCCTCACCTCAAATCCATTCCACAGTACCCACCCGCCCAGCAACCAGCAAGTGAAGCCTTTTGATGAGGGGTCCAAGATAACATCCTGGCTTGCTGAGTTTTGACAGATCTCCAACACATCCTTCACCTTGGACATAGACAGATGGAGCCCATCCTATACTATCAGGCCACTGGTCATCCTAGAGGGTTTAAAAGAGAAAAAAAGGTTCCAAGTTCAAGCTCAACAAACCAGGCTTAACACCAACCCTAAAATTATATCCTTTTTTAAAAAAAATTATTATTAATGTGACTGTGCATGTTTGGGGAGACATACACGCTACAGCAAGCATACAGCAATTATGTGGCGTTCTTTCTACCTTTACTTGGGTGCTAGGGACCGAACTCAGTTCGCCAGGCTTGCACAGTAAGTGCCTTTACCCACTGAGCCATGTTCACTGGCCTTTGATTACTTTCTCTACCAGGTAAGTCCAGCCTTTAACACTGTAATATAACAGTCATCTAAAAGTTCACACGTAAAAAGCAGGCAATCTAATTACAAAATACATAAATCTTGACGTTTAAGATCTTCTATTCAACTGTACTCATAACTTTCCTTGGCCACATGCAGCCCACAGGCTGGAGACTGGACATGCCAGTTAGTAGTTTACACCAGAGAAAAGACTCCCACTGCTGACTGATAAGAAACATGAGGTTCTTATGACCTTTGCCAGAAGATGCCTGCCCGTGCTCCCTGCTCAAAGACTGTAGAGGCGACTGGTGTTCTCTCGGAGGACCGACAGAGTGTGGGAAAGTGACTCCTCTTTGACCCTGGCAATCTCTCGAACTGTGTGCAAGGCCAAGCCTGGATGGGCATACTGGCAAAGACTTCTCGGCACCTGGAAGACAGCAAGCCATTTCCATCATCGCTGTGCCTTCTGCACGTGTCTGTCACATACAACGACCCCATCCCATCCCCAGCAAGGACCTCTTTGGGGCTGCCCTGTAGAGACCCCTTTACCTGCAGGTGCAGGGAGAGTCCTAGTCATGGGGGGCTCTGGGTGAGCAGGGTCCCACGCTTCCATGGACTACCCTCTACAGGGTAGGGCTTTCCACTGCCTGGAAGAGAGTGGTTACCCTTCAGCTTCTCAGCCCCCAGGACTTTTGGTTCTACAGAGTAACAACAGGGAGACACCTATATAGCACAAAGTAGACCAGGAGGACACTGGGACTCGGGCCCAGCCTGCCTCCCACCCACTCGCCTAAGTGCCTCAGGTCGGTCTGAAGACAGTCCTACCTGGCGAGGGAGAAAGTAGGGTGCGTCTGTTTCCACAATGATCCTCTCCAGCGGGATTTGTCTAAGGGCGTCCCGAGCCTCCCAGGCAGAGGAGTAGGTCAGCACTGCCGTGAAGCCCACCGACATGTTAGGAAAGTACTTCAACAAGGGCTCAATGACTGAGTAGCTGCCAGTGAAGCAGTGCCTGTGGGAGAGGACAGTTCAGGACTTACTCGCAGGCCTTAGCAGCAGCCCCAAGCTGCCTCCAGGCCTGTAGCCCCCATTAGTGGATCCTAGAAAAGAAAAATTTAAACCCAAGCAGACTCCAGAGCAAGCTGAGAAAGGAGCCAGACCAAACACATCAAGACCAAGCTGGCATGAGGTTCAGATACTGAACACTACCAGTCCCACCTTCACCCCACAATCTGGGCAGCCATCTGGCACACGCTGGAGAAGTATGGGAGAGGAGACAGAAGGAAGAAAGACCAGCCCTCCCCAGGTTACAACAGCACAGTGGATGAAAGAAAGCCCAGTCCCTTCTGTCACCCGACAAGACCTAGATTTGGACACAGCCTCCCTGAATATTGTAAAGCCCTCACTCAGGTGTCAACCCCTGACCATTTCTAGCCAGGCTAAAGAGCCCCACCTGGGCTCCCTCTGGATCTATGTCCACCTCTGTCCCACACTCTGCACATTCCATCCCCAATAGCCCTTGTCCATCTTTGACAGCTCCCCAAAGGCATTCCAGAAAGGGGGCCATGCCTGGCACATGCAGTGCAGGGATGGAAGGAAGCTTCCTAGACTAGGACCGGTTGCCACTGAGGTAAACAACCTGAACCTTTAATGCTATCTGGGTAAATGGAGTTTTCAATCAGGTATGGTGGCGCATACCTGTAATCCCAGCAGAGGGGAGACAGGCAGAAGGATCAGGAATTCAAAGTAATCCTCAGCTATATAGTCTAGGGACTAACATGAGACCCTATCACAAAACAGAGCTTTCAAATTCAAGTAAGGAAAAGAAATACAAGAGCTATCTTTTCAGGAACCTTGGAAGGTTCTCTGTATGCAGAGCTACTGGACCCTACAGTAGTCTCCCACATCTGACACCAGAAGCATCTTCTAGCTCATTTGTAATGAAAAGGCATTAATTTAAACTTTTCAAAAATTACTGCTATATAAGCAGAGTCAAGTACCAAAAGTTTCATGTGGTTCTACTTAATGTTTAATTCTTTTAAAAAGATACTTTACACATAATAAGCCAAGTGCTGGCAAACCTTGTAATCCCAGCATTCTGGAAGTTGAACATAATATCTATGAGGTCCAGGCTAACCTAGGATCCCAAGACCTTTGTCTCAAAGCTGACAAAAGAATAGTACAGTATTCTTTACTATAATACAGGGGAAGAGGTAGAAATGATGTAATTATTCATATGTGAAAATCTAAAAAAAAAAGTTAAGAAAAAAGAAAAAAAGAAAAAAATCTCAAGTTACTTTTAAAATGTAATAAGGATTCAGATCACAAAAGGCCTCAAAAACCACCCAAATAGCATAACTGCTTTCTTTGAGTGCCATCCAGCTAGTGAAGGAGAGCCACGTGCCCACGGAAACTGCAGCTCCTAACCTATGGATCTTGTAGTCAGAGGGCACACATTTTTTCATGATATCCAACAAATCTTCATCAGCTTCCCGACAATGAATGACCAAGGGCTTCTTCAGAGACACAGCCAGCTTCAGCTGCCTCTCAAACACCTGAGAGAAAACAAAGTGACAGCAGCTGATTAGTGGCCCTTCTGTCTGTTACATCTGGGTACTTCTGCTGTCTCTAATTCTTTGCTTCTAAACTGTACAAGAGAATTGTAAACATGATCACCATCACTAGTCCTTCCTACCCTGCCAATTCCTCAAAGCTCTTGTGCTGCTCAACAACCTGCAATCCTCACTGGTTCCCCAGGGACACACTATGACCAACCCAAAGAGCAGAAACCCAGAACTTGAGAACCCTGCCCCAGCACCCCAAGGTTTGGTTCCCTGAGCAGCTGGCGAGGAACAGTGTGCAGGGGTGCAAGGGCAGAGATCTAGAACGCATAATACCAATTTGCTGTCCTTCAGCTCAATACCTCACCTCTACTTTCAAGAGGTAACCAATTTCTATCTAGACCTTTCCCTCTGAAAGAGTTGTATACTCACACACCCCTCCAACAAAATGCCTAGGTCTTAGGGATCACAGTTCCTGAATGTCCCTTTCTAATAGCTATGGTTCTACTTCATTCTGTAGAACTGATAAAATCCAGTAAATATTCTAAGTAAACAAGTAGAGTTAAGTCTCTCTCTCCTCTATCAAGGCCAGGTTTAGAATAAATAGCACCATAATTTTTTCATCAAGCTGTCTCACATGACAGTTGCAGACGCAGTTTTTATAGCTGTAGAACAAGGCCCATGCTTGTATCTTCAGCATCAGTAACAAGACAGTTTTGGTAATGTCCACTTAGGAATGACATTTACAAATCTAAAGCCATGTGCTAAATCCTCTCAAAATGGGGGCAAACGCCAATAATAATTCTAATGTGATCTTTTAAACTTTTTTGTAATAACTTATTTTTATTGCATGTGCACTGGTGTCTTGCCTGCCTGTATGTCTGTCTGTATAAAGTGTCAGATACCCTGGGGGAGCTATAGTTGTTGCAAGCTGCCATATGTTAAGCACTGAACCACCTCTCCAGCCCACCTTTAATTTTTTAAAAATTATCACATCTTTATCATTTGTTTTGGGGTAAGGGAAGGTCAGAAGACAACTCTCAGAAGTTGGTTCTCTTTCCACCCAGTGGATAGTCCAGGCTATCAAGCTTCGCAACATGCGCCATTACCTGCCTAGCCATCTCACTGGCATCCCTAAGTGTTAGGCACAGGACAACGACCAGAAACAAAGCAAATGATTTTTTTTGTGGATGTGAGAATCCAAACTCAGGTCCTCATGCTTGCACAGCAAATCTTCTTACTCACTGAGCTATCTCCCTGACCCTTTTGTTTTCTTAAAATTGTTGCAGAACATCTGCCCAAACCCTAGAGTCTAGCCACTGCATGAGGAGGGAGGGACCACTACACACAACACATCTTCTTGAATCTGTGACAGGTATTCTTATATTTTTGGTTGTAAGCCTAGCCTTTAACAGCTGAGCCATCTCTCCAGCCCTTGACAGGTATTCTTAAGACAACCACCAACTGTCCCTTACAACTTACCGAGAATCCTAACATTAAATATACAATAGCTTGACATACACATCCAAATTATAAAAACAAAAACAGTAAAACTCCCTAGCATGCAGGGTTAAACAGGAAAGGGTGTACATCTGTGTTATTTATACTAGCATTCTCGCCTCCTACCAATGCTCGTCCTCAGCTGACATGTCATGTAGTGACTCAAGACTTAACCCAAGGGAACCAGGTCTTTCTTGGACCCTTATTACCTCAATAATTAATTCCTAACAAACACCAACACCCAGAGTTCAAGAAAGTGAGTGGGAACAGACTCCATTCTCCTTAGCTTTTCAAAGTATTTAATGGTTAATCTGTGCAATGTACTCAGGAAATATCTAGAGCCTTATCCTTGGAAATTAAATAGTTAAATCCATGACCACACAGTCAAAAACAAGAAAAGACTTAATGAGAACTAGTCTATATTTCGCCCCCTCTAGTTTCTCCATCTTTCAGGAAGTATCTGGCAGAACTAAGCTTCACAGCCTGTACGTATGGCTACTCACCACTTGTGTGCTCTGTGATCAGACCTACAACTCCCGTGGCCCATGCTAAGTGCTTACATGCTCACACTGTCAGTTCTGACTCCTCCCAAAACTGCGAACACAGCCCTTCTCTAGGCTCGTCTTCCCCTCAAAGTAAGACTTTCAGCCAGTGCAAACAGGTTGCTTGCTGGTCACTATTCACTTTACCAGACAGGTATCTAATTTAAGATTTATGTCAAAAATACAGCAGTGACTCCCTCTCTTCAGGTTGACAGAAACATCTAAGGTATGTGCTCCACCCTTCTCCAACCAGCACTCTACTCCTACCAAGTGACAGCTGGAAGGTCACTGGCCAAGTTCAGCTTGAGCAGAGTGACTCTGGGACCCTAGATGTGATCTGAGCCCCTCATAATCTAACAAAGGACTTAGTTACTATCAAGTTCTTTTATCAGGGTTCCTGGCAACAAGCAGACATCCAGTAAACACCAGCTACACAATTGTGACACTTCAATGAGGCGCTCCTTTTCCCTTTGGCACACCTAACCTGTGCCACTGGGACATTCATGATTAATGTTCTGTCCATTTGACACAAGCTAGGGTCATTTGGAAAACATGAGCCTTGAGAAAATGCCCCCCGCCATATTGCCTTGTGGGGATTTCCTTGATTGATGGTTGACATAGGGAAGCCCAGACCACAGTGGATAGCACCAGCCCTAGAATGGTAGTCCTGGGGTGTGTAAGAGAACAGGATGAGCAAGCCATGGGAGTAAACCAGTCAGCAGCATTCCTCCAAGGCCTCTGCTTCAGTTCCTACCCCCAGGTCACTACTCTAGACTTCTTGTGGTTATTGTGTTTATAAATACAACAGAATTCCTCAGTAGAGAGAGTGGAAAAGCATTATGTCTCATTATCCTGAAACTCTACTTTCCCCCATGTGTTCAGATGTAGTTACTTTATAGCAATTCACATGGCTAACACATGACTACTTCAAGCCAGATAGGAAAAGAGCCAGATGAAAATCAGCAAGCCAAATTCTGCACAGTCAGGATCCCAACACTCCAGTCCCAAGACCTATCGCCTATGCGATGCACAATCTAGTAATTCAAAGGTCTTCTAGCCACTCTAGGAGCTCAGCATACATGCTCTACCACCTGGGAACCAGGGAAGGATGAATGGACAACAGGAGGCAGTGGTGCTCCCATCAGAGAAGTCCTGAAAGGCTCTAAGGACTCTTTCCCTACCTAAATGCCAAGTTCAAAAAATACTCAGGAAAAAGAAAATGTTATGGTGGCTAATGGTCATTATCTCAAATTGAAAGGGAATTACATTCTTCTTTTATTTTTGTACTTTTTAAAATAGTCTGTAACAGGCACACTTCATTTTATAAAACCAAAACAAACCTGTGAGATGGTGCTGCACTTGGAGAGGTAGACCCAAGGTCAAGAGTTAAAGGTTAGCAGGGCAGTGGTAGCCTTTAATCTCAGCACTTGGGAGGCGAAGACAGGTGGATTTCTAAGTTCAAGGCCAGCCTGGTCTACAGAGTGAGTTCCAGGACAGCCAGGGCTATTCAGAGAAACCCTGTCTCAAAAAAACAAAAAAATTTAAAAGAAAAAAAAAAACTTAAAGGTCATCCTAAGCGATAGTTCAAGACCAGCCTGAGCTATATCATACCTCAAATAAGAAAATGAATTTAAAAGAAAGTATGCTGCTTTCAGATAGAAAGCCAATGTCTGACACTGACACTAGTCATAAAAAACTTCCAAAGTGCTGGGCAGCAGTAGTACACACCTTTAATCCCAGCGCTTGGGAGGCAGAGGTAGGAGAATCTGCATTCTAAGGTCAGCCTAGTCTATGTAATAAGGTCCAGGATAGCCAAAGCTAGTCAAAGAAACCCTGTTTTGAAAAAAACAACAAAAAAAGTAGTAGTAGTTTCATACCAGGCAGCTAGAGAGACTGTATTTCTCGTTTTTCCTGAGGACGGAAGCTGATTTCCCAGAAACCATGTAAAGCTCACAAACACCTGGAATCCCACCAGGGCCTCTATCGCTCTCTTCAGGCCTTCACTAGTACCTGCACTCATGTACGTATATCCACATATGGACACCACTAAAATTAAAATGGATTTTTAAAAATAATTGTTTCAATAAGGGCCAGGAAGATGAATCAGTGGATAAAGACACTTGCCACCAAGCCTGACAACTGAGTTGATTGCCATGACCCACACAGTGGAAGGAGAAAACCAACTCCTCTGATCTCCACTCATGTGCATGCACTTGAACACACATATATGACTAAATAGATAGTTGCAATTTTCTTTAAAAAGTCTCAAGATGTTCTAGGCAACAATGGCACACACCTTTAATCCCAGCACTTGGGATACAGAAGCAGATGAGCTAAGTTCCAGGCCAGCCTGGTCTATAGAACTAGTTCCAGAACAGTCACGACCACAGAGACTCTGTCTCAAAATGCCTCTTCTCCATCTTCCTTTGACACATGCCTTTAATTATTAGGTGAGTGGAAGCCAAGAGCTCTCTGAATTCCAAGCTAGCCTAGTCTACATAGCAAGTTCCAGGTTAGCTAGGTTTACAAAAGGAAACAAAAACAAATGCAATGCTATGGGGTGTGTCTCTGTGGTAGAGCACATTCCTAGCAGTTGCAAAAATCCTGGATTTAATCTTCAACAATGCAAATTCCCCAAACAAACTAAACTAAAAAAAAAAAAAAAAAAAAAACCCTCCACTAAAAGATAGTAGAGTTTGTAAACTGAGCATGGTGGCAAGGGTTTAAACTCCTACCACTGGGGAGACTGAAGCAAAAGGAGCACAGTTTCAAGGCCAATTTGATATAGTGACAAAATCACACATTAAAATGAGAAAGAGAGAGAGAGAGAAAGAGAGAGAGAGAAAGAGCGAGCGAGCGAGCAGGGGGCATATCTTTAATCCCAGCACCCGGGAGACAGAAGCAGGTACTTCTCTAAATTCAAGGCCAGCCTGGTCTACAGAGCAAGGACAGCAAGGGCTACACCGTTTCTCTGTGTAGAGACAAAAAGAATGGTATTCAAAGAGTTTCAAAATACTAACAGCGCTTACTGAAAAGTTCAACCACTAAAGGAAAAGTCTGAAGGAAAGCAGACTAAAACAGTACCTGGTGCTGCTCAGGAACTGGGGTAGTGCACTTGTGAGAATAGTCCAGGCCCATCTCCCCAAATGCCACAGCCTTGGGGTGGCGTAAGGCATGCAAAAGCTTTCTTTCTTGACTCTCATTATAGTATCGTGCAAAGTGAGGGTGACAGCCAAAGGCCCCCCAAACCAGATCTTCTTTCAGAAGCTCCTCCCATAGGCCATCAGTCAGTGTCCTTGGGTCACAGAAGTCAGAGATGCAGCCTTGGAACTCCTTAGGGAAGGAGCTGCTATAAATCTTCCTGAACTTTGTAAAGGTCCCCTTGAAAGACAGTTTGGAGTAGAGCATGTCCAGATGACAGTGGGTATCGATGAAACCCTCTTCCAGGCTCAGCTCCCGGTGGCTCCTTGGCAAAGAGCTAGATGAATGTTCCCTGGTGTGGTGAAGTGGTGTCTCCTCTTGGAATGTCCTCTTCCCCTTTACCTCCTCCTCCTCTGTGCTTCTGGAGAACCGAAGTGAGTGGGAATTCTGGAACCTACCTTCCTGGGCAATGTCTAGGCCTTTGGAGATACTCTGAGTACTCACTGTGGACTTGGAGGAGTGAACACTCAGAAGATCCTGGCTGCTCTTCCCAGCCTGTGCTGAGTCATGGCTGCTGGATCCCACCACTGGGTAACCAGGTGTCTTATGGCTGCTAGTCCAGTAGCTGGCATAGTCACACCATGGGCTACTATACAAATGAGGAGGGTACATAACATAGTCAGTGGGGAAGGAAGAAGATTCTGGAACTGCTGAGTATTTCAGTGAGACAGGCTCCTCTTGGGAGAACCTCACAGTGGCCAGCTCATCCACATCTGACCAGTCACTCCCTGAAGAGGGATGCTCCATCACCACCTCTCTATCTGTGTGCTGCAAAGAAAAGCAACAAGTCAGCTCTCCCATGGGCAACCCCTCCCCCATCCAATGCTGTAGCTGCAAAATAGCCTCTCCCCTCCAGAGCTGACACTGACCCTAATCCCACTGAGGTTACAAAGGGTAGAAATTTAACCTAACTGCGTTTCAAAGGCCTTTGCAATGCAATCAGATTCAGATCAAAGCCATCAGTATGGAGCCTGATGATTAAATACTGGGGGCTCAAGACAGAATTTCTCAGTTTTATTTTATATTACTATATTTCTCAGTTTTATTATATATTACTAGATTTCCAAATGTTTCTAACTACATGTGAGAAGATTCAACATGTACAATTTTTGAACCAAGGTCTCAAAAGAAAAGAAGTGTATTATTTCCTTTTCTCTTATCTGCTTTCTACTGGCCAATGTCTAAGTAACAAACTCAATTCTATCAGCACCCTCATTTCAGGCTATATTAGGCAGGGCAGAGCACCAAAAGGCACCAAAATCCCTGAAGTTGGGATGGGACCCTTAAGAGGGGGCTGGAGAGATAGCTCAACGGTTAAGAGCACTGACTGTTCTTCAAAGGTCCCGAGTTCAAATCCCAACAACCCAATGGCTCACAACCATCTGTAATGAGATCTCACTCCTCTTCTGGAGTGTCTGAAGACAACCATTTTTAATTTTTAAATTTACTTATTATTTGCGTACTCACAAACAATAAATAAGTAAATTTAAAAATTAAAAATAAAAACACTAAAAACAAAAAATAAAAAATCCTTTTAGAAAATGGGACCCATCCTTAAATCAAAATTCTATTTTGTTTAAGTCACTATATCATGTTGGTCTTTTTCAATATAGGCAAACCCTACATTTAATAGAATTTTAAGGTATTTTTTAAAAAGTTGATCTGAAGTTTATTAATAACTGAAAGGAATGGCAGCAGAGGCACTAATTTCCTGGAGTCCACGTTAAAGTCTTGCTTTTAGTCACTATCCTCCAAGGAGCTAGGAGTCAGAGCGAAAGCTCTTGCCTAGAATTCCTCAGGCCCGAGTCTGAGCCTCCTGATGGTGGGAGACAGAGGTCAGGAGGACGGCACTAAGAACAGTTTCATCTACATCTCTTGGGATCAAACTAGAAAGACTAAATGACAAATATATGTAATTAAGAGAATTCAAAACCCAAAAAACAGAACCAAAAAAAGTCTGGTGTGTGCTCATTTACCTTTTGAATATCTGCATGAGAATCAGAGTTATCAAAAAATTCTAGGTCTGGAGAGGGCTTGTCAATGACTGTCCTTCGGTCACCAAGCAGTTCCTCACTAGTTTTCTTCACAGGATCTATAATCACTCTTCTGTCACAGAAGCTGCTCCTGTCTGGCGCAGACTCTACCTTCTCCACCCTAACTTTTGTATGTGGCTCCTCCTTCTGAGGGACAGTAATTGTAACCTTTCCCGCTGGTCCCTCTTCAACACTCTTGACTGGTTCTTCCCGGCTCCTGGACGGCCCTTCCACATTCCTGGCCAAGGGTCCTTCCCTGCTCCTGGCTGGTCCTTCCACCTTCCTGCTTGGTCCTTCCTGGTTAGGATCCTCTCCCAAGCTCGCCTTCCCCTGAGTGGTGGCAGCCTCTCCCCTCCTCTTGGGCATGGACTTCCCCAGGATGCCCTGTATGGCCTTCAGGTAGATGACTCTTGAGCCCTGGTCTTGAGGCCTGTCCTTCTTCCTTTTCTGGGACTTGCTGGGTTCTTCCATAGCATCACTCTGACCCTCAGCTTCTGTTGCAAATTCAGAGTTTGTAGAGCGGCAAGAACTATCTTTAGAATCAACCTGGGATTTAAAAGAAACTTTCAAAGGTTTGTTCCAAGAGCAATTTCCTATCTGCAGCACTTAGTCAATGACAAATCATTAGTGGGTCCATCAGCACAAGGGAAATGAGAATGAGTGCGACAAGGTTAAGACTCTCCCAGAAAGGAGATTCGCCCCACTCTACTGTGGAAAGCTCATATAATAAGGCTTCAGTCATTTACTTACAATTCACTTCTAAAATGCATCATGGCATCCTCTTACCAGAGTGAGCAGGGAGCATGGAGATGTAACAGTATAGCTGCAGTGGGAAGTGATTACACACTTCACATCAGACAAAGTAATTTTCAGTGTTTTCTCACTGGAAGTAGCCCAGTCCTCTACAAAAATCAGGAAACCTAAGACCCTGACAAAGGGTAGGACTGGCCCAAAGAACCCAAGTGCCCCAGTCCTAAGTGAGTTCTGGCCCTATGGCCTAATCTTCCTTCAAGTCTTCTCTTTCCCCAAACTGTAACCTTGCTGTTAGGGTACTCTCCCAAAGATGGCCTCAATGTGCACCAAGTCATTCTCATATCCATTCCCCACTTCCAGAAACACAGGTAACACCTCAGCCTCATTCTATCTTCTGTATGCACTCATTCCAAAAGTCCATAGGGGATAAGCTAGATAGACTATGATTAGTTTGTGTTAACACTTGAGACCACTCTTAGCCTAGCATGGTAAAGCCCTCCCAAAGGCAATGGACCATGAAACCTCCCCAGCTGTAAAACACAACATCCATGAATACAGGGCATTCTACACTCACTACAGCTTGAGGATTTATATTAAGTTCCTCTCAAAGTAAATATACTTTCTCAGGCCAAATACAGTGGCACACACCTATAATCACAACACTGAGCTAAAGTAGGAGGATCACTGTAAACGAGTCAGCCTGGGCTACATACTGAGTTCCATGTAAGTCTGGGTTGAGCAGTGAGATGGTTTGCCAACATGAAGTCACTTCCCACTAAGTCTAATGAACAGGTAGCAGCAACAGCTGCATGCAGCAGATGTAGGGACACCCCTCCCAGCACTCAGTATAGACAAGTGGATCAGGATTTCAAGGCCAAATTAAACTGTAAGACCCTCTCAATACAAAAATAAGAGTTGCTGGGCGGTAATCCCAGCATTTGGGAGGCAGAGGCAAGCGGATTTCTGAGCTCAAGGCCAGCCAGGTCTACAGAGTGAGTTCCAGGACAGCCAGGGCTATACAGAGAAACCCTGTCTTGAAAAACAAAAACAAAAACAAAAAACAAAAAGAGTCAACTTCAGACTTAAATAACAAAAAGGCAAAATGAGGTAGACATCAGGAATGACAATTAACAGCAGCAGGGGATATACAACTCAGTGATAGAGCACTTGCCCACCATATTGAGATCCCAAGCCAATCCCAGCAGGGAGTAAATAAAATGAAATGTTCAAACATCTTCCTTTTGAACATTCTGTGTCCAGACACTGAGAGCTCTGAGCTTGGAGCACACAAAGCCAAGTGTGTGCCTGCTGAAGTCAAAGGCAGCAGAGCTGGGAGGACAGTGAGTTAGCAACCTGAGCAGGCCTGGGAAAATGCGTTCATCAATGTTCTTCAGCTGTGCCAGCACACAACACCTGAGACTCAAGACAAAGTCACAAGGAAGGAGGCCCACACTTCGTGAGGTCATGGGGCCATCTCCCCAGTCCTCTCATCACAGTGCCTGGCTCCGTGACCCAAAAGAATGTTGGGCATACAATAACACTCAAGTACTGACTGTAACTATCAAAGGAGACCCCAGTGGCCTTCAAGAAAGATAAAACCAGGCTAGGATTAGACTTAAACAGATTAGAGGCCATACCCTCAATTAACTGGCAATCAGCAACATAGCCTGAGCCTGAAAATTCCTGTCCCTAACACTGGGTTTCTGTGTCAAAAATGCAATCATCTAACATTGATACTATCCACGTGGATCAACTAGTAAAGCAAAGGCTCATATCTGCCTAACTTACATCTGAACCATAGTCAGTACTGTTCTGCCAAAGACAACTTTTCAATTCACCATTATTTGTGAACCTAGAAAAATTCCTCTTGCCCTCCAGAGCTCAGGCTATAAAGTCTATTATTGAGAAAACATGGGACATGGGCCGAAGAGGAAACTCAGCTGTGGAGCATGTGATTAGAAAACAAACACTTAGGGTTGAAGAGATGGCTCAGTAGTAATCAGCACTAGTGTGGCTCTTGCAGCGGACCCTAGTTCAATTCCCAGCATCCACATGCCAGCTTCAAACTGTAACTCCAGTTTTAGGCAACCTGACATCCTCACATATTCAGGCAAAAGGCCAATACACATGAAATAAAAATAAATTTTTTAAAAAAGAAAAACACTTAGACAAAGAGCTCTCCGAGTTAAACAGCCAAGACTCGGCTTCGTTTAGGAAACCACCAAGTCCAATGCAGTGACACTTGCCTGTACCTCCAACACTCAGGAGAGACGGGAGGACGGGGAGTTCAAGGCCATCCTTGGCTACAAGTGGAGTTCAACCTAGACTAAACAGACTTTTAAAAAAAGAAACCGGCCGGGCGGTGGTGGCGCACGCCTGTAATTCCAGCACTCTGGGAGGCAGAGGCAGGCGGATTTCTGAGTTCGAGGCCAGCCTGGTCTCCAGAGTGAGTTCCAGGACAGCCAGGGCTATACAGAGAAACCCTGTCTCGAAAAAAACCAAAAAAAAAAAAAAAAAAAAAAAAAAAAAAAAAAATCAAAAAAAAAAAAAAAGAAACCATCAGGAAAGGTCTTAAACTCCCTTTCTTTAGACTACTTGGTTGTTTTCCCTAGGGGCAGCCCATCTTCCCCCAAAATAAGATATTCTCTAAACACTCTTCTACATACACAATGCCTGACCACTTTTTAAGACTACCAGAGCTCCAAAATCTACATCTGAATGTCAGTAGAAGAGTGGGGACCTTTGTTTTACAGTTACTGAAGAATCTCACACTCCTAGAACACTGCCTGGCACAAAGCAGGCCCTCAGTAAATCCACTCAAAACCTGAAACAGGTCTGCTCTTTGAAACACTCCTCAATCTGCTCCAAGAACTTACAAATTCCACTGTGTGCTTCCACTGGGGAACTTGACTGATCTCCAAAGATAACGAATAGTAAACTAAATAACCACCCAAGCCAGGTGTAGCACATATGCCTTTAAACCAGGCAGGTATCTGAGGTTTTCAGGACAGCTTGGTCTTCAGAGAGACCCTGTCGCAAAATTCCAAAACCCTGTTAACCAAACCACCTGAAGAGAATGTCAACATGCAGGAACCCACAACTCTGATGAAAAGCCACACTAAGAATCCAATTAATTCCTTAGCTGCAATTCTGAGCGGTTCTAATCACAAAGACAATTTGACTTTTAATCAAGTGTATGTCTGTGGGTACATGCATATGTAGATATCCACGGAGGCCAGAAGAATCGGATCCCTGGGAGCTGGAATCACAGGTGACTGTGGACCGTATGACTTGGGTTTTCAGAACATGGGGCCTCCTTCAAGAGCTGCATGTGCCTTCTCTCCAGCCCCAAAGGCAAACTCCTTAAACTGGCCAAACTCTACATCCTCTTTCCTGAGCATTATTCCACTCTCCATTGTGGTGATCCTCCAATTCCACTGTCCATTTACAAACACCTGAAGGTTGCAGAGATCCCTCCAAGCCTTCTTTAATCACTCTCCTTGGGATGGAAGGCCACAACCATTGTCAAGTTTTCCAAGCAGTTAAGTGCCACCAAGTTTGAAAACTCCTCTACACTGAGCTCTACCTCAGAACACCACCATCCCCAGACACACACACACCTCCACACACATACACCCCAGGCCCTCCACAAAAAAAAATCTAATTTTCATTCTCTTCCCACCCAATTTCTTCTCTCCACCCCTCAAGCCACGTGCAAGGGACTTCACCGTTTGCCAGACGTCGCTGCCACGTACCTTAACGCTACAAGCTTCCTTCCGCAGAGAAGCCATTTCTTCGGGGGAGGAGTGGGCAGGGTGCAGAGGGGATCCCTTGGACGTAAGTAATCTGCGAGGGCTCGCAATCAGGAAGCCAGGGGAGGCGGCCCCACCCGCACCTGAGCCCGAAGAGAGAGAGGACGCCGAAGACGAAGAGGAGGCGCGTCGGCGGACTGAGCTCCGAGGAGCGCGGGCCACATCGTCCCCGCGCCGGACTTTCAGACGCTGGGGGCTGCTGGCCCCTCGAGGACGCGACGCACACCTGCGACCTGGCCGGCTGGAGGGGGCCACATTGCCGGGCTCCCGGGGGCGGCTGCGCTTGCTGGGACACCCTTCCGACGTGCTGCCCCAGTGATACTTGACCTTGCGCCGCTCCGACGCCATGGGCACCTGCCAGGGACAGAGGGACCAGGATTGTAGCAGCAGCAGCCTTCGCGGCTGCTCACCGCACGCCACCGGGAAGCCGCTAGGGCAACGGCGGAGATCGGCCCACTAACCTTTCCCGTTCCTGTCGTCTGCCCATCCCAGTGCTGCAGGCTTCAGGGACGCCACAGCGCTCCGAGAAGCACCCACGGGCCGAGCGTCGAGCCCGAACAACGCGCAGCCGAAGTCTGCGAGCGCAGCTGTCAACACCGCGCCACTCCCGAGACGCTGAAGCGCTTCCGGCGCGACGGTCAACCTTCCGAAGCCCCTCGCGGGGGGCCGAGCGCGTGCGAAGCCGCCTTTTGGGCTGCACGCGCCCGCAGGCCTCGGACGCCAAGGGCGGGCCGCGGGCGGGGTGGCCGCTCGGCTCCCGCCGCCCCGTCCCGCCCCGGGCCTGAGGAGCCACTGGCCTCCGGAGCCGCGCGCCGGAAGTCACCTCTGCTCCTCCAGCTGGCCCGGCCCAGCGCCGCACCGCGCCCTCACCCAAGGCCTCGGCCTCACCGCCTACTCCGCAGCCTCAGCGTCAGCTCTGTTGAACCTGCCCTGCGGCCGGCGGCCGGCGTGCGGCAGGGGCGGAGACAGCGCCAGGGACAGCGCCTATTGCTCCAACGGGAGAGGGGCGTGACTCCGGGCAAGACGGAGCGCGCCTGTTGGTCCGACATTCTGGGGCGTGCCCTTACGACTCACGAAGCTTTCTGGTTGGTTGGGAGCGATGTGGGGCGGAGCTCCTCACGTGGCCCTGGAGCAGCGCGGGGGACCTGCTGGGGACGCCAGGCGAAAATGCCGGTGGAGGGCGACTGGGCGGACCTTTTGGTACCCGTCGCGCGTGCCAGGCATTGTCACAAACACACACCTTTTTTTTTTTTAAACAATGGAGACTGTGGTTCGGTACAAACCAAGGGACACACCCAGAAAGTGACGGAAGTGGGGTTAGAAAGACAACCATACACACACAAAACAGAACTAGGCCTGCTGGATTGACCTGTAACTGCTCAGGAAGAAGAGGCAGGAGGATTGCCATAATCAAGTCCTTCGTAGGCATTTTACACAGACTCTGCCTTCAACTAAAAAAATTAATGGCGGGGCTAGGGGGAGAGCAGGGAGGAGCATAAAGCAGCCATGGTGGCTCACTTCTGTAATTCCACTGGGTCGCTGAGGCTGGGCATCTGCTGTGAATTGGAAGCCAGTTTGGGATAGCTAGTGAGTTCTGGATCAACCTAGGCTTCTGAGTGAGTCCACCACTAGAAATAAAAAGTAATGTCAACCTGTAATCCCACATCTAGAGAGGCTTATAGGCCAGAGGATGCAGAGTTGAAGGTCATCTCCAAACTACTTGAGACCCTGTTTCAAACCTTCCCACATCAACCCCAGAAAAGGTAATGATTGCAGCTCAATAGCAGAACACTTGCTAGAGAAGCAAGCTTTTGATCCTAATCACCAAATAATCCAAGTGTCAGGCAAACCAGTAATTCCAGCCCTCTGGAGGTGTTGGAAGGGAGGATCAGGAAATCCAGGCCATCCTGTGATACATAAAACGCCCCACCCACAACCAAAACAGTAAAGGGAGAAGAGTTTATCCTGTTACTTAAAGGAAGTCCTTCATTCCCAGACAGCTCATGGGCCAGAACTAAAGGCTCTCCACACTCAGTTGGCCTTCACTTTTTTTTTTTTTAATTTTTTTATTTTTTTGGTTTTTCGAGACAGAGTTTCTCTGTATAACCCTGGCTGTCCTGTAACTCACTCTCTAGACCAGGCTGGCCTGGAACTCAGAAATCCACCAGCCTCTGCCTCTGCCTCCCAAGCACTGGGATTAAAGGTACGCCCCACCACTGCCAGCTTGATGTGATTTTTTTGTTGTTGTTTTGTTTTTAAGACCGGCTCTCTCTGTGCAGCCTTGGCTGTCCTGAAAATAGCTCTACAGACCAGGCTGGTCTCAAACTCATAAAACTCCACCTGCCTCTGCCTCCCAAGTACTGGAATTAGAGGCATGTATGCTAGTACCCACCACCACCTGGCAACCATAACTATTTGTAACAGTAAAAATGAAAGTAACTTTAGCTGAGCAGTGGTGGCACACACCTTTAATCTCAGCACTTGGGAGGCAGAGGCAGGTAGATTTCTGAGTTCGAGGCCAACCTGGTCTACACAGTGAGTTCCAGGATAACCAGGGCTACACAGAGAAACCCTGCTCAAAAAAAAAAAAAAAAATTAACATCCATGATGGGTTATACAAGTGCCCCAACCACTGAAATGGTGACACCGCTGATAAAAATCCTCCCTAAAGTGACAATGTCCTTAATTACTTGCTACAACCATGAAGTCACAAGTTCAAATACCAGGAACCACATAAAAGTTGGCTGTACAGCAAGGTATATACTATCTAAGCACTTCTACACAGACAGATGGACCAGCTAGCCTTGTGTAACAGCAAAATAAAATAAACAAGTAAATAAATAATAACAAACCTTGTGGAAGAAGGATTGAAAACCCAAGTCATCTCTTGAGCTTCATATGCATATGGTTGTGTGCACACCACATTCTTATGCATAAATGCACACACATACACACACACCCCTTGTACAAACAATAAATATAAAAATAGAAGCAAAGGCAAGAGTCCTTGAGTCAAATATATTCGGTATACAAATTCACCTAGACACAAAATTATAAGACAGCTGATAGATTACAAACATCTTTATTTTGTCACTATAGTGGAATTCTTTTTAAATAGTGAATTAGAAATAGCTTTGTTTTACAAAAAGGTTTGCAACATGACTTTTCAAAAATATAGTCACTTCATAAACATTTTCAATATGGCAGAAACAAGAACTAGATACCTTTTATTTAATTTATAACACAGAACAGATACGTTTTCAAAGTGCTTCTACAGCCACTGCACCTGTCCTCTCCAGAGCTGAACAGAGTAGCTCTATTCTTCCCCAGGGAGAACAGAGTAGGGGTTATCTTACAAGGATACTGAGTTACCACCCACTGAGTGATTGACTTAACTAGCAGCAGAAACAAACATGAGACTGTTTCTCATGATTCTTCACCTAGCTATAAATAACATATAACCTTGGAGTCTCCATTAAAATAAATATGGGTGTGCTGGGAGGTCGACAGTGAAGAGCAGGCAGTTCCTAAATACTGGTGGCTTACAACATCACCAACTGAAGGAGAACGCATACAGCGTCTTTTGCCAACTGTCTTGCTTTCATAGTTCTGAACTTGAGAGATGAGTCAAGCATTGGGGAGTCACCGGCTGAAGGTCTTTTAAGAAGTGGGAATTTGCAGAAAGCTGTCTGCAAATATGACTGACAGCTGATAACTGTGAAAAACACCAAGGGTGCTGCAGGCTTGCTCTGTCCGTTGTGGAGAACTAAGAACTTTTGGGACAACAGCAACTCTTGGGGTGGTAATCAACATGGGCTCCCTGGAACCACAAAACCATTGAAATTCTTGGGTCACATGCAAGGTGTTCCACTTCATAGCCCTCTGACTAAGAAGTCTCAGAGAGGAGGAGTACTTCCTGGATATGGTGTCTGTGTAAGCTGAGGTCCCCCCTAGCCCCTTCCCTACCACTCAACTCTGATGAAACCATATCTCCCTCTCTTCAGGCTGATGTTTGAGTCGTATGGGTCTCAACAGACCTTGGGCAGCCAAAGACCTCTTCCTTGCCTGGACATTTGTCTATCCAGTGGAGAATAAGGGTCTTCAGCTGTGCTCTGGTCATCAGGGTCCAAAAAGCTCGACGCTGTCCAGTTTCTCTTCTTTATAGAGTAGGATGTTCTCCATCAGTTTTCTTTTGGCTTCATTGATGTCAATTTTCCATGATGTCTCTGTAGCTGATGTTCAACAGAAAATAGAAAAAGAGTAGCTTCAGCAAGTGTTACCATTAAAATTCTTTGAATCAGACTTATTCAGACACTCATGCCAAGTTTGTGAAACGGGCCCAAATACAAGTAGCATGCTATGGCTACTGCCTTTGCAGGGAAGTCTGTGCCCTCCCCCACAGACACTATAACACTCCAGCTCCCCCAACTCCCACCACACGAGGCTCCCATATTCCTCCACAGATATGGGAGAAGTGTGACCATCAACAATGATAGCTGTTTTTATTATGAAATATAATGTGGCGAGGAGGTACCTGGCGGGTCCATGCCAAGGCATCCCCCTGAGAAATTACACCAAGCAAGAGAACTGGTATAAGGGGATTTACTCGGGGGAAGCAGGGAGTGAGGACCTGGAGAAGGCGTAGAGGCAGACGAGTGGACAGGTAGATGGGCAGACAGAGAGATGAAAAGCCAACCGGGCAGAGAAGAGGATGAGCTACAGAGAAGGGGAGGGGCGGACTGTCCAGAAACACATGGTAACAGAGAGAGAGCTGAGTGGTGGGCAATCCTTTTATACACAGCCCGCACTTGAAGCACCTGGCTGCAGCGGCAGGTGAGGACTGTTGCTGAGTCCCTGGGAGGAGCCTGGTGGAATCTCCTGTAAGCTAACATCCTTCCTTTTTTATTACACTAAAAATGAGGAAGTAGGAAAGGGTGATGGTGGGGGGTAGGAGTCAGCCATTGTGCTCTTTTGACTACTTCCTGCTGACGGAGGGCAACGACATAATAGGGCACCCTAAGGAAACAGGGAGGCTGGCCAAGTCATGGAGGGCTGGCTGTTTCACCGCCGCCCAGGCTGTGGGACCATCTGGGAGAAGGAGTGTGTAGGCCCAGTTGAAGCAGTCCAGACAGCAGGACCAGAGCAGCCCTGGGTAGCTGCTCTGGCATGGTTGGGCCATGTGAGAGCTGTCACATGACACTACTTTATGATGCCTGTTGCTTAGATCATAACAGTTTCTAAATTCTCCTTCCCCCGCCCCCAAGGAGTGGGCAGAGCCTAGACTACCAGTGAGTCAAGACCTGGTGACACATTGTTGAAAAGGCCTCAACTTTTATTTCACTAGGAAGCCTGGCATATTTGGACCCAAGAACCGGTGATGAAGGGTGTCTTTAGAAGTGATTGTCAAGGAAGAAGAGGCAGGCAAGAGGGACCACACAAGGTCCTGCTGGGCCCAGAGAAGCCGTTTTTAAGTACAACAGGTATATGCCGTGCAGAGTGTTTTCAGAAGCCACTCTAGAAGGGCATAATACAATCCCAAAATAAATAGACAATGGTTCACGAGAGAGCCCAGGTGAAACTCTGTCTCAAATTATTTAATTTTTCTCCTTTGCTGTGTGTGTGCATGCACACATGTACCTACATGGGCATGTGCATGCATGACAAGGCGTGTTTGTAGAGGTCAGGGCATCAATGTTCTCCTTTTTCCATGTGATAAACTAGGATCATAATCAGGTTGTCAGCCTTTGAAGTCAGCACCTTTACCTGCTGCCCATCTCACCAGTCCTGTAATCCCAGCACCTGGGACATGAAGGCAGGAGAATCAGGAGTTCAAGGTCATTCTCAGCTATATAGGAAGGTCCATATTATTCTAGGCTACATGAGACCATATGATGCCTCAAAATTTGAAATATATATTATTTATATATAAATTATCATATATTATATACACTCTATATTATATGTGTAAATAATACATATTATTATTACATTATATACATAATATACATAATATAATATATAAAATAATACTTTATATATAAATACACACACACACACACACACACAAAACGAGGCCCTGCCTCCAGTCCAACACTGCAAAAATGCATCAAAAAATTAAAATCCAGGGACTGGAAATCTTTCTGCTTAGCAGTTAGGAACATTTGCTGCTTGCTCTTCCAAAGAACTCAGGTTCGATTCCCAGTACCCACATGGTAGCTCACAATCATCTTGCCTCCTCGGATACTGTACATATGTATTGCACAGATATACGTAGAGACAGAACACCCATACACATAAAATCAGATTTTAAACTTTAAAAATAAGTAAAGATCACTCTCTCTGGATCCTGGAAGAAGTAATGAGCCAGAGGCAAGAGCAGAGCACTCTGAGGAAGGCCACCCGGTAGTCCTAGCAAATGGGCTATAGGCGTGACCAGGGCGCAGTATGGAGAGGGAGGTGTGCAAGGCCCAAGAGGCAAGAGCGGTCAGAAATCAATAGTCAGCGGTGAGCTGAACCACCTCTTTATATATCCACTGTGCAGCGAATGGCTGAATTACTAAAGAAAACCGTGAATTAGGAAAAGCGGTGAGGAATGGCCTAAGTTAGGGTCACAGAAGTGAGTCTACACGGCCCCTCCCTCGCCCTTCCAAGCTTACCGTCCTGGGGCGGCTGTGGGCCTGGGCAAGCCTCTGAGGAGGAGTCTGCCTCCTGGCTCCCACTGGTAGATGGCTGTGCTGTTCCATTTCCCATGGAGAGTGGAGAGGAGGCAACCCTTGGGCAGGATGGCACTACCATAGCAGAAGAGCAGACGCTGAGGCTGGAATTGTCCACGTCATCCGTTTCCTCTGGGGTATTGGAAGACGAGCCTGTGCCCTCAGAAACCCTGCTCCAGGGGAGGGACAGCTGCCCTCGGAGCTGCTCCTCCACCCCAGCCATGGAGACTCTTGCCTTGGAGGAGGGGACAGACAAGTGGCTGGTCAGGTGCGGCCTTAAAGCTGGAGGGGCTCTATCTAGCAGGTACAAGCACACATGGCGAACTCAGCCCCTCCCCCAGCAGAGCAATCACTGCAGACAGATTTTGCCCTTTTACACCGTTTTCCTCCCTCTTGCTAAAAACCATTACATTCCTAATGTAATGCTTGCCCTCAAGGTCTCTTCCCTTATTTGGTCACTGACTCATTCCTGAGACAAAAACACCAAAGTCCAACAATCAAAATTCATTTTTTTGGCTAATATGTTCAGTCAGGATTTACCACCTCACCCTAGCAGATCTCACACACACACACACACACAACCCCACATGCACCCCTTAAAACCTCCACTCCTGCAGAAACACCCTCTCTTGCTTCTCCTGTCTGCCGTTTTTTCTTGCTGCTTCTGCTGCTGCTACTGCTGCTGCTGCTGCTGCTGCTGCTGCCACCCAAGCCTTCCCACCCCTCACCCTCTGCTTGCTCCTCTGGGGAAATCTCATTTGTGCTGAGTACTCGGTCTGGGAACATCTTGTGCCCATACCTGTCCTTTCAAAAGCCGAAGACCAGTACTTACTTGGTCTCCTGGGAGTTATCATCAAATGTCTGCTGCAGTCAAAGGAATAGCTAGCAGCACCCTGCCTTAAAGAGATCTGAACTGAGGCCAGAGATGACCGTGTGAGCCTCCCCCGCCCCCACTTAATCACTGCACCCCAATCTTCTGATGGCAACAACTGGCCGGGTGTGGGCAAGTGTCTGCATGTATCTCTAAGACCTGAGACTGCAGAGCCTTGGGTGTGTTTGCTCGGCACACATGGAGCTATATAGAGGCCTTCCTTCTCTTTTGCCAGGCCCTGAGCTCACTCTGTAGCTCAAGCCAGTGGCCTTAAGCAACTGTTTCAGCTGCGGTGTTAGCATCCCAAGTATCCGGCCAGCACTACTGCTCGTCGAACAGACTGCTCACTCCTAATCAGAACATTTCATTTCCTCAGTGCCTTGCAAAAAAGTTCAGTGTCTAGGCTGGTGAGACAGCACAGTAGGTCAATGCACTCGCTGCCAAGACTGACAATCTGAGTTCAATCCCCAGGCCCCATATGATAGAAGGAGGAGTTGTTTTTTGACCTTAACATCTGTGTCATAGCATATGTACACATACACATATATGCATGCAAGTATATATACACACACATTCTATATTCTACTTCTAAATTTAATTTCTTTCTTTCTTTCTTTCTTCTTCTTCTTTTTTTTTTTGTTTTTTGTTTTTTGGGTTTTTGTTGTTGTTGTTTTTCAAGACAGGGTTTCTCTGTGTAGCCCTGGCTGTCCTGGAACTCACTCTGTAGACTAGACTGGCCTCGAACTCAGAAATCCACCTGCCTCTGCCTCCTAAGTGCTGAGATTAAAGGCATGCGCCATCACTGCCCGGAATCTATCTATCTATCTTTTTTTCTTTCTTTCTTTCTTTTTGGTATAACTAAAATGTCCCCTTTAGAATACATGGCAAATGGCTCATCCTTCAAGACCTGGTTCAAATATCAAGTATCCAGATAAATGTCCAATTAGATGCCCACGAAGCACTTGCCATGCTAAAGATTATAGTCCTAGGTAGTCCTGTGTAATGCATGGGATATGCAAAACCTAATGTGTGCATCTCTCTGTCATGGTTTTAAAAGGAAGGAAGATGGGACTGGAGGGCTGGCTCAGAGGTGATGAGTCCTTGCTGCTCCTGCAGAAGACCTGAGTTCAGCTCCCAGAACCCAGAGCAGATGGCTCACAAATACCTGTAACTTCAGCTCCAGGAACCCAACACATTCTTCTGGCTTTCTTTGACATCCAAATACACAGAAAACGCACAGCACCCATGCGTGTGGGTTCACTCACACACCGTCTTTAAAAACAGGTGGAGGGAGAGAAATTAAACAGATAGCTCATCGGTTAAAAGCACTGGCTGCTTCTCTAGTCGACCAAGGTTCAATTCCCAGCACCCACATGCCAGCTCACAACTGTCAGTAACGCCAGGGGATCTGACGCCCTCTGCTGGCCTACACAGCACCATGCACAAAAAAAAAGATACACAGTCATACATGCAGGCAAGACACTCACACATGAACACAATAAAATAATCAATTAAAGGAAGAGAAACTGTAAGAGTGTGGCCTCTTTTTTTAACCCCCTTTCTCTAGGTGGAAAGCAGATGCAACGGACTGAGCAATAAACTAAGCACGAGTTACCACCTTGAAGTCTGAAAAGGAAGCTTTTCAGCCAGCATGGTTAGACACTGCAGCCTTGGTTACCTGCACCTAACCATGCTGGCTGAAATTGGTGTATTTTTTTTTTGCTTAAATTGGTGTATTTTGCCATCTCCCCATTACGGTTCCTTTACCCAAGCCCTAGCTGATCCATCGAACCATTGATGGAATGAATAACTGAAGGTCTGAATGAAGGTGAGTGGTTGGGGGAGGCTGGGGGCTGGTCGGGGGAGGGGGGGGACACCGCCTGCTTAGAACACATCTGATTGTATCTGCTTGTGTATTGCTCTTCTGAAATCCTTAGTGACCTGGAAAATCCTACTGGGCCCTTGGAGCCCTCTAACTCTGGGCTTAGTTCCCTGCCAGGCTAGACGTAGAGAGTCCTGTCCTGCATCATCCCGGTGCCTACCACACACACACAACTCTCATGCAAAGACCAGGAACTCCAGGACAGCAGGACAGGAATGGCTTGCTTAGATGGTATGCTCCTCTGTAGTTAGAGAGAGGACTTCAGGCATTCATCACAGCTCAGCTTAAGACCACAATGTGGGCCACTCCCAGCCATTCTCTCCAAAAGGGTGGAGGAAATTCCACAGGGCAGGTACAGACCAGGAGAGAAAGCAGGCCAAGGGAAGGCAGGAAGAGATGGGCTCCCACAAGAGGCTCTGGCCAAATACCCACCCTCAGGGTCCCCCATGACCCACACAGCAACCCTCATTTCCAGGTTCCATTCTGTCCTCCCTGCAGCCCAGCCTCTACCCTCAGGGTCCTGCATGACTCACACAACAACCCTAAGTGCTACAGTGGCCCCAGGAGGTTTGACTGTGGACAATCACGGCTAACCGTGGCTTCTTGCATCACCAGCATGTAAGGCTTCCTAGGTAAGGCAGGTAGCAGGCAGTAGAGAGCTCACCTCCTCCACACTGGCGTGGCGCCTCTGCAGGCAGACACCCACAGCAGAGGCCCAGGCTTCCTCGCAGGCCTCAGGCAGCGGCCCTGCCCGCCTCTCCACATGCTTCTGGCAGACCTCTTTCACCACAGCCTTCCCCATGCCTGTCTTCCTGGAGTGCACCGAGGAAGTGCTGTGGGGAGTCTCACTGAGAAGCAAATCCTTCTGTGGGAGGAGAGTGAGGAAGTCCAGGTGAGATGCTGGGTGTGGCAAGACGTCTAAAAGGCGCGGACAAGTTCAGCACCCAAGCACTGGAGGATGCACAGGAATTCCCTAGGACATCACAGCTCATCTGTGGTGTCTTAACCTGTCTGTCCCAATTCAGTGACTCCATCAGAAAATGGAAACATAAAATGCCTATTCCTGAATATAATACAAATACAAATCCAATAATGGACCCACAGCACAAAATAGGACACCAGACGGAAAAATATGCAATAGCCCACTTCCAATAAATGTCTTCCATTTGTAAAATATACACACAGCAAATACTACTAACTATCAATCTCATGGCACTTAATCACAGGCCTAACTTATAATTTAGTCTCTCTTAAAGATTTTCATTTTTATTTATTTGTAGGTATGTATGTGTGTCTGTGTGTGGGTATGCACGTGTGAGTACAGACACCCTCAGAAGAGGGAGTCAGATCTTCTGGAGCTGGAGTTACAGGATCCAGGCAGTAAGCCACTGGATCTGGGTTCTGAGAACCAAATTCATGTCCTCTGCAAGAGCGGTAGATGAATTATTAATTTCTGAGCCATCTCTCCAGCCCCAATTTAATCTTATTTTTTTAGGATTTATTTTTATTTATTTGTGTGTGTGTGTGTGTGTAACCGTGTGTTTGTCATGTGTGTGAGTATCTGCAGAAGCAAAAAGACAGAATCAGATCCCCTGCAGTCAGAGTCACAGAAGGTTGTGAGCCGCCTGACATGAGTGCTGGGATCTGAACTCAGGTCCTCTACAAGTGCCTGCCAGTGCCCTTAAGGGCAAAGTCATCCAAAGACAGCCTCCTGAATGGCTCTTATTAACATGCATGGCCTTTCTGTTTCTGCCAATGCTGCAGTGCCTGCGACAAATCTCTCAGTGAAAGGGGACAAAAAGCAGCAGGTCCTGAGGGTCCCTGACGGCGCCCACATGGCGGAAAGGAAATGGGAGTCACAGGCACTACCGACTGCAAACAGCTTCTCCAAGAGAATCAAAATGAAGGGGGACAAGTGGGGACCTAGGTGGAGGCGTTGTAAGCATCAACAGGGACAAAGCAGGATCACAGCAGAGTCAGAGGGGCCTCTCTGATGAGGGTATTTGAAATGTCTTCCCAAGAAATAAGCAAAAAGGAAAAGAAACAAAACAAAAGGCGTGACATTGCTGCTCAGGACCAACATTGAAGACTGCCAGGAAGTACGCTACCTCCAACAGAAGCAGGAGGAAGAGCCAGGAGAGAGAAGGTAAGCTCGGGTATCAGGTCAAGGCTGTAACTCAGTTGGTATTCTGCTTCTACAGCAGGCGCAAAGCTAGGTAGACAGAGAACGGTGGTACGGTGGCACGTGCCTTCAATCCTAACACTTAGGAAGTAGAGGCAGGAGAATCACGAGTTCAAAATCAATCCCTATATTTGTTGTGTCAAATTGCTGTATACTTACTTGGTTTTAGTGTGTATATATCACTGCTACATAGCTATGTACATATAAATATGTACCTGCTTATAATTACGTATTATGAGACACATGGCATTTTAAAGCTGGTTGTGTCGACACACGCCGCCTGTAACCTCCCCCTCCCCCAGAACTCTACAGAGATTGAGGAAGAGGTCTGTAAATTCAAGGCTAGCCTGAGTTACACAGTGAGGCTTGGATTTACCACCTAAAATGCATCCCTAGCTAGTCTCTGTCCCTTGGTCCACTCTAGTCACCCACTCAGCCACCCTTTCCTCTACAAGGCCTTCTCCATCCTCCAAACACAACTGGAAATGAAATGATTGCTAATGACATTCTCCTGTATTCACAGACCAATGCCTGCCCAGCAGTCACCAGAGAGGCATCATCCAGCAACTGATGGGATCAGATGCCTAACACAGGCTGAGCCAGGGGACCCCACAGAAGAGGGGGAGGGAGTGTCGTAGGAGCCAGAGGAGGCTGTGAAAATACGGTCCACAGAAACAACTAAGCAGGGCTCATAGGGGCTTACTAAGACTGAAGCAACAATCACGGACCCTACATGGGTCTGAGCTGGGTCCTCTGCATATACCTTTTGCCTGTGTAGCTCGGAGTTCTTGAGGGTCTCCTAACAGTGAGAGTGAGGGATATCTCTGACTCTCGTGCCTACCTCTGGGACCCTTTTCCTCCTACTAGGTTACCTCACCCAGCCTTGATACTGCAGCTTGTGTCTTGTCTTATTAAATCATGTTATGGTCTTGTTCGGTTGATATCCCTGGGAGGCCTGCTGGGATTTTTTTGTTTTGTTTTCTTTTTCCAAGGGAAATTGAGGAGGGGTGATTCTGAAGAAGAGGGGGATGGGACTGGAAGGAATAGGGAAGGGGCACTACAGTTGGGGATGCAATGCAAAAGAAGAATTAAAAACAATTAAAAAAAATAAAAACTAGGCAGGTATGGTGTCATAGGCCTTTGGCTCCTGCTCACAGGAGGCTAAGGCAGGAGGATTTCTTGTTTGAGCCTAGGAGTTCAAGGCTAGCTGGGCAATATCAGTTTATCTCAGAGGAAGAAATAAAAATGTAAGCCCCACTGTGCCTCTGTTTCCCCAGCCAGTGGGTAGGTGGTTTCAGGTTCTGGGAACACAACATGCCTGATGCCATCAGGGATTCAATACCTGGAAGTAAAGACAGCTAAGGCTGGCATGGTGCACACTGGGTCTCTGTAAGCATGGACTTTTAACTATTTATCTTTGGGGAAACTCAACTGAGGTTGAGGAAGGGGAAATCAGCATGTAACAGTTGAAGCACGTGTGGTTTGTGCAGAGAGAGACAAGTCACCCCAAGGATCCAGAGGCAGTTCCCAGAGCCCCACCCTTGCGACCCTCTAGGGAAGAGATTTCTTATCTGTAGCCTGCATTGAGAGAAGCTGCTACTAGCGTGTGGGGAGTTTGACTCTATTGTCAGGGCTGTGTCCAGGCTAGGACAAAGCGTTCTTGACAGAAGCATCAACCACAAACCAGGCATGGCTCAAGAGCCAACTCCCTGGACCCAGGAAATTTGAAGGAAAATTAGAAGCACTTGTGAGTGAAACCACGGGACAAAACGGCAAGCGGTCTGCGTGGGACAAATCACCCACTTGATTAGCACATGCAAGGATTCACCAAAGAAAAGGAAGGCAGGCTGAGACAGAGGAAGAAGCTCACTTGGAGGGCTGCAGCTGACTGTGTGGCACAAATCTGTAATCCCAGAACTCAAAGGAAGGCTGAGGCAGGAGGATGACCAAGAATTCAAAGCCAGCCTGGACTATAATGTAAGACCAACCCCCCCCCCCACACACACACACACGCTCCAAAAAAAGAAAAGAAAGAAAAGAAGAAGAAAACCAAGGCGAGAACGAGGCTTAGCAGTTGCACACACGCAGGGGCAGTGTCAGCCGCCATACTTCTAAAGCAGCTGTATGGGAAGATGTGGCAGCTCCAGACTGAGGCCTCAGAACTTTGCATGTGGTGGGCAAGGCCCTCCCTGCCCACATGAACCTGTGCCCAAGGATACCAGCCAACCAACCAGAAGTGACTAGATCTCTTACCAGGTAAACTGGACTGCGGTCCTTGTCCATCGCAGGGATGCCAGTGAAGACCTCGGCTAATACCTGGATAGGAGCAAACACAGAGTTGGCATGATCGACACACTGTCAGCAAAAGATTTGGACAATGACAAAGGCTTCGTCTTTTCTTGTTGAGGATTTTCCATGTCTAATACATTAGGGCAGTGGAAGGCCTGTGAGTGGATAGGAAAAGGGAGGAGGAGCTAGGAGGAGGAGGACGTCACAGGAGGAGAAAGGAGAGGAACTGAGATGGCTTTGGACATGGACCTGTGTGGCATTTACTAGTCACAAATAGCTAAGTTTTTATAAGGTTAGAAATATTGGGATAAAGCTTTATCATTATCAATTGGCTCTGAAATTACTGTATTGGCATCTTGTAAATTGTGATTTTAAATATACATAAATCTAATTGGCTAACTAATTAAATATTAAGAGTTATGCTTTAAAAAAAAAAGAATCAGCAGGGCAGTGGTGGCGCATACCTTTAATCCCAGCACTTGGGAGGCAGAGGCAGGCGGATTTCTGAGTTCCAGGCCAGCCTGGTCTACAGAGTGAGTTCCAGGACAGTCAGGGCTACACAGAGAAACCCTGTCTTGAAAAAAGCCAAAGAAAAAAAGAGTTATGCTTCTACTGGTGGTGAGCTAGCAGACCGTGGGATGTGTGGGTGTTGTGTGGAAGCAAGATAAACTTGAGGGACCAGAGAGTTAGCCAAGGGGACACTGGGAAGTGGGCAGGCCGGCAGATCACAGGACGTTCATGGGTCCATTGGCAGGCTAGCAGGAGCCCTGGGACTGGTGTGAGGTCTGCAGATCGCCACTGCCTTGCTGGCACCAGCTCAGGAACATTCCAGAGGTCTTTTTTTTTATTCCTCTTCCCCCTCCCCTCCTGCCCCCCCCCCCCCCGCAACATTTTCTGATATTATTATTGTTAATATCATTACATTTATGTGTGTGTGTGTGTGTGTGTGTTGGTATTCACATGACACAGCACTTATGTAGAGGTCAGAGGGCAACTCGTAGGAACTGGGCTGGAGCTCTCCTTCCACTGTGTGGGTTCCAGGGATCGAACTCAGGTTGTCAGGGTTGGCAGCAAGCGCCTTTATCCACGGAGCCATCTTGACAGCCCCTTTTCTTGTTTTTAAGACACGGTCTTTTGAAGTTACTCTGTAGCTGAGGGTGGCCTCGAGTTCCTGATTCTCTTGCCTCACCACCAGGATTTTTTCCCCCTACTTCACTCATTCACAGAGGAACACAGCCCGGAGCCAATGACCTAGGTGGGACACTGTGAAATGTACCTGCTCGAAGAGCAGGCCTGCCTTTCTCGGGATTCATGGCAGTGTAAAGATGTAGGAGCGAGCCAGGTAGCGGTTGTGTACACCTTAAATTCTAGAACTCAGGAGGCAGAGACAGGTGGATCTCTATGCTTTCGAGGCCAGTCTGGTCTATAGAGCGAGTTCTAGGGTAGTCAAGGCTACCCAAAGAAACTCTGTCTCAAAAAAACAAACAGAAACAAACAAAACAAAACAAAAAAACCACAGAAGTGGGAGACAGACACAGAAGCCTGGGTCCCCAGTGCCACTCGGCACAGGAAGTGAGCCTCAGGACTGGGAAATGAAACCTGGACTGGAGTCTGCATGTGTCACGTGGGATGGCGTAGCTATGCTACAGGATAAACAGCAATCGTGTGGAGTCTCTCCCACACACCCCTGCCACAAGTTAGAGCAGTTAGCCACAGGTTAGGCACTGAGGTGACCCTGCTCTTAGGGTAACAGGGAGCATGCTGGCAGTGGCCAGGAGGGGGCAGCACAGAGCACACCACAGCCAGTTGAAAAGGGGCGGCCAGCAAGGTCCTTGCAGGAAGGGAGAAAGAGAGGAAAATAAATCAGGAGATAGACCTGATAGTCTCTTCTGTCTCAGCCATGTGAATCTAGAAGGAACAAGCCTCTGACAAGGGTCACTGAGAGGGCATAAAAAAACTGAGACACAGCAGGCAAGATGAGGCACTGGCATGCAGGCCAGATACTTGAGTTCAATCCCACAAGGTGGCTGGAGAAAGGTAACAACTCCAGATAGTTATTCTCTGACCGCCACATGCAGTATGGCATGTGCACACCTGCACACACACACACATGCACGTACGTGCACATATGTATACACACATAGGCACAAACATGCGCGCACACACACACTAATACTACAATACCCATGTTTAAAATTTATTTATTTATTTACTTACTTACTTATTTGAGACAAGTCTCTCTACAGAGCCCTGACTGCCCTGGAACTCTCTTCGTAGACTAAGCTGGCCTTGAACCCACAGAGATCACCTGCCTCTGCCTCCTGAGTATTGACATTAAAGGCGTGTGCCACCACATCCAGCCCCTACTCTATAAGCACCACTAACACCCCACTTTCCAGAAGGCAAAACTGAGGCCCAAGCATGAGGTGGGCAGGTGTTACATGACAGAAGTGCCTATACTGCACTAGGCCATACTGCCTGGTGGTTAGAGGATCTGCCCTATTGGCCTGTTTTGACTTGTTTTAATTTTTGTTTTGTTTTATTCTGTTGTTTGTTTTGAGAGCTAGTCTTTCTAAATTGCCTAGGTTCCCCAGGAACTCCCTCTGCCTCCCACTGGTTCTCTAAGTAGGGCTGCTTAGCCTCACTGGAGCACTCACTGGAACTTTGGGGGTGGAGTGGGGGGATGGGAACCAGCAGAGTGGCCAGCCAGGGGCAGAAGGAAACTGAGTGTGGTACACAGAGGTCCAGTTGAGGGCAGAAGGTGGCCGGGTGTACAGAGCCATATTGGGGCAGTCATGCACATGGTTTGAATTTGACTTTGGTCAAGGACAACCCCAGGCTTCGGGCAGGAACCTGCCATTAGGACATAATAGGGAAGAAGGTTAAAGCAGGAATTTTTATCCTTGAGTGGAGTGCTAAGTGTGTACTTAAGTTAACTCAAGGTTAACTTCTCCCAGATAGCCAGGATCCAGCTCCACCTAGGGTGGAGTGCTCGTAGTAAAGGTTAAGTTCATTGTTCCTCCAGGTCTAGGAATTCCTGAATTAAGCAGGTGACCCACCCAGCTGGCTGGAGCAGTCAAGACGAGGACCTCCAAGAGAAGCTAGACAATTTCCAACGGAACTCAGCCCAGAGTCTGGGGGGGAAGGGTTTGCCCAAACTGTTAAAAGGTCTGGTGCCATTAAAGTTTCCGGCTTTGATCTGTGAATATTGTCTTGGCCATTTTTCTTTTCGCCCCTTCCCTATCCATCCCTCAGCTTCTGTTCCAGAAACCCACTTCGTAATAGCTGCAGGCAGCTATGGAATCCAACAGCCCGGTGAGGGCTTCAGAGGCAGATGTGGTCACAGAGAGGAAGAGCAGAGTTTAAGATGGAGAGGAGGGCGGATGCAAAGCCCTGAGCGCACAGTTTGAGTTCGTCTGCAGGCAGCAAGCTGTGCTTCTCACGTTGTCGCATTTCCCAACGCTGAGGAACACCGCGTCAGACAGACACAGCAAGAAAACAAGGCTCTGCTGTCAAGTGGGGATGGGGAGGATTGAGTAACCTTCTCTGGTGGGCTCACGACAACCAGGTCGGAGGGTCAGCACCCTATTAAGTCTGTAATGAAAAGCCCGCTTGGCTTCACTGGACAGTATCTTCTAAACCGATTGCTCCTTGCTCCTCTCAGTCCTTTTAACACATCAGTCGTGCAGACATCAACAGGAGTCAGCGTGTCCTAAAGATGAACTGAGCAGACTAGCAGGCTCAGACCAACAACGCTTTTCAGTACGCCCTGAGCACCGGGCCCCTGGTCCTGAGACAGGGAGTGTGCAGGAGAAGTGGATGGTCACTGACGGGAGAATGATGACAAGCAGGACAGAGAAATGGATAGGTGGCAGGCCAACAGTGTGGACAGGAGTCAGGAAGTCGAGAGATAACATCTGCAGCTCACAGAACCACCAACCATATACAGTTTCCGGATATACCTGTTTACCAATTTTTAAGAGTTTCTGAGACAAGGTCAAGTTGACCTAGAACTCACTATGTAGCCCAAGCTATCCTGAACTAAAAGCAATCAATCTTCATGCCTTGACTTTCCAAGTGCTGGGATTACAGACATGTACCCCCCCCCCATGCCCAGTTATGTAAACCTTTTTTAACCATGAAAATCACTTGTAACTTTGAAGCCATACAAAATAGACCGTGGAAGCTAGGCCTGGGGGCACGCAGCTACAGTTCCAGTACTCAAAAGGCTGAGGCAGGATTATAGTTGGTGGCTAGGCTGGACCACAGGTACCCAGTGACACTTCATCACAAAAATGTGGAAAGAACAACTCAGTGGTAGAACACATGTCTAGTATGTCTGAGGACCAGGGTATTATCTACAGCACCAAAAATGGGGGGTGGGGGTGGAGGAAATTGAAGCAAACTAGAGACATAAGTCTGTCAGTGAATAGTCACCTTGTGAACCTAAGGACTTGAGCTCAGATCCTGAGATCCCATAAAAAAGGGCAGGCGTTATGGGTATGTGCTTGTAATCCGGAGAGACAGAGACAGGAGGATCCTTGGGGTTCACTGGTCACAGTCTAGCCTAACTGGTGAGCTTCAGGCCAATGAGAGAGCCTATCCCAAAGGAGGTCGATACTACCTAAGCATGTCGCCTCAACTACCCCCCCAACGCACACCCCACACATATTGCACACCCCAAAACTAAGAGCAAGTGACATAAATGATTTTAAAAGCTGCCTCTGTCTCGGATCTGGCCTGTAGGCCACAGTCCAGCGGCCTCTGCTACAGCTCTAGGCAGGCCCTGTGCTGACAGACAGATAGCCCACACCTGTGCTGACAGACAGACAGACTGTGGGCAGAAAAGGAAACGCTTACAATTCCACAGCTGAAGATGTCCACTTGCTTGGTCAGCTGTCCCACCCGGATGAAGTTTTCAGGCAGATATGCAGCCGAGGCCTGGAACAGGTGAGTCTTCATCACGGTGTATTTGGTCTTTTTATTGTTGGGACACGGGTGAGCTCCTGGATGAGCCAGCTTGGGGTTAAGATGCTGGTCCAGCAAAACGTTGGCACTGTGGGAAAGCAAGTGAAGAGAACCTTTGAATTCTGGGAAGAAAAGGTTGCCATGGAGACACATTGGCCAAACAATTTAGCATTGGGCAACGTCAGCCCTGCTAATGGTGGAGGGGAAGTGGTCACAGAAGACACTCATCGTGAAGCAGCCAGTCATACACGGACAGGGCCTTGGAAACCTACTCACTCCATTAAATGGAAACGGAATTGAAAATTAGCCTAGTTGCCCCAGGAGTATTCAGGAGATGCAGACTTCCACTCCCCACAGATGCTAGCTCTGGCCAGCAGGTCAAGCCCACTGCTCAGACTGGCCTAGACTCTTCCAAAACTGTTCCCACAACAAGCTCCGGCCTCACCCGGGCAAATCCAAACACTGGTGTCCTTTATAACTCGGTTTGCTCGGGTTGTAGGGAAGGGGAACATTTTTTAACCTTTTAAAAGGAGAAGTGAAAACATACTTCGATCTAGTCATAACTGGAGGGAGTTAACTCAGAGAGCGAATTCCTGAGGGGAGGAGGTAGGAACCAAAAGCCAGGCAGGCTTCATGTCTAGGACTAGCCTTAGCAGTATTTCGTTCTCTTGCATGTGTCTGTGGGGAGGACGCATGCAAGTCACCTCTTGCCAGGCGAGCTCAGTGGAAAGTTTTGCAGCACTTGGCCCTCTCCGTCCATCATTTAGATCCAAGGGAGCAAACTTAGACCATCTGGATTGACAGAAAGCCTTCTTTACCCCCTGAGCCATCTCACTGGCCCACCAAGCAGTAGTGGTTGAAAAAGAAGCTACCAGGTGGCCTATAATCGCCAGCACTCAGGAAACTGAGGGCTGCTGGAAATTTGAGGCCAGTGTAGGCCACACAGTGAGCTTCAGGTCAGCCTGGCCTACACTGGTAAGTTAGAGGTCTGTTCTGCTCTACAGCAAGACTTTGTCTCAATAAACCAAAGGGGAAAAAAAAAGGTTAAAATTCTTTTTATAATAGCCAGCAACTCCAGTATTTACTATTAGTATCTGAGTGAGTGGGAGCAGGCCGCTTCAGTGCAGGTGAAGAAATAACAACAAACTGTGAAACCTTGCAACATGGGGAGGTGACTCCCCGATCAAAGAAGTGGGGAAGCACAGGAGGAACTGGGAGCCATGAAACCATCCAGTCTTAGGGGTGAGGATTTGTGTGGGAGGAAAGCAAGACACTGAAAATGAGTCAGAGTGCAGCTTGAGGGCAGCGCACGGCCAGCATGTTGGTGCAATCCCATGTAAGTCAGGAGAGGAAAGAGGAGAGGCTGTGAGTTGGCATGTACCGCAGGAGGGAACCTCGAGCGACCGCAAGACCCATGGCCGTGGAGCTGGTCCCGCTGAATGCCTTGGGCTCTTGGAATCCCTCCCACGAGGCCAGTTCTCTTTCTCTTTGAAATCTGACACTAAGATGATGGGGAGAGGAAGCCTCCCTGACAAGACACAGCCATCACTAACAGACAGGTAAGGTGGGTGCTGAGGAAAAGTTTAAACGGGGAGCTCAGCTCCCAGATGGAGTGCAGGCTGGCTCACTCCAGAGCAGATGGTCAAATGTTTAGGGTGCTGTGGCCTGCAGGGAAACTAACCCAGAAAGGTCACAGACCAAGTGAGAGACAGCTTCACATACTGGGCGCGAGCAGAGAGCACACCTCAGAAATACTGGATTTTGAGAACCTGAAGAGAGAGTTCAGGTCCCCAAGGGAGGGGAGGTAGAGGAAAAGAGGGGGTAGGGAGTGGAGAGACAGACAGACAGACAGACAGACAAACGGACCAGAAGCTAGCCTCGTTCTCAAAGCCAGGCCTGGGTATCAGGCCCAGCTCATCCTGTCCCCTCACCTCTTTTTTTTTTTTAAAGATCATTTTTATTTTATGTATTCCCCGTTGCTCTCTTCAGACACACCACTTCAGACCCCATTGCAGATGGCTGTGAGTCACCATGTGGTTGCTGGAAACTGAACTCGGGACCTCTGGAAGAGCAGATGTGCTCTTAACCGCTGAGCCATCTCTCCGGCCTGCCCTCTCACCTCTTAACGTTGCTGTGTATGATGTCCAGGCTGTGCAGGTGTTCCACAGCCAGAAGAAGCCCTGAGCAGATGCTGGCCCGCTGCGGCCAGGGCAGCGTGTCTGAGTCGCCCTAAGAGAAGGAGAAGGAATAAAAAGGGTCACTCCTGAACCACTCTAAAGTCTTATAGCCCGTTCTTGGACTCCTCTAAATCCATCCTTGGTCGCAGGGCTCAGTCAGTGTGATCTACTACCTTGAGATGCTATTATTTGTATCAAACAGAGCTACTCGACAGTCCAAGATCAGACACACATGTACTGCGTGACTTTTTTTTTTTTTTTGTCAGTTTAGGCATCATGTTTATTATTAAAGGGAGGCATGGAAATTATTTACAGGATGAAATAGTTCAGAACGTCAGTGGAATGGGCAGCTTCATGTGACACCATTTCAACAGTGATTTCAGTCGACATAGTTTCCAAGGATGTCACTATCTCTAAATAAGAAATAATCCTTGTCGCCTAGAACTGCTTTGGTGCCTCCATATTCTGGGAGAAGAACAGCTGCGACCGTTGCTTGCAATACTTTTCCTTGAGACTTTTCTGGAAGCATAAAGCTACCTTTGGTTACTGTTTCGGCGGCACTCCTTTCAACCAACACTCTGTCAAAGAGCGGAAGAAACTTCCTAAAAGCTTATCCAGCCATGACTCGTGCCACCGCTGCAGCTCTGGACTCTGCCTGCCCTGTGTGACTTTGGGAAGATGCTTGAAGCCTCTCAGCTTCTGTTTCCTTAGGTATAAAATGGACTTGTGGGGCTGGGGGTTGGCTTGGTGGTGGGGCACTTACTTGCCCTGTTTGTGTAAAGCCCTAGATTTGATCTTAGCACTGTGAAGATGAGAAGGAGGGCAGCTGGGGCTGGAGTTGAGTTAAACTGTCTGCTACTATCCGGGTCCTACACTTTATTCCCCAGCACTGCACAGACCAGGCATGGTAGCACATGTTTGTACTCATAGCACTCAGGAAGTAAAGACAGGAGGGCCAGAGCCTCAAGGTCACTGTCTGCCATAGAACAAAGCAAGCTTGAGGCTAACCTGTCTACTTCCCCCATACACACCAAAAAAAAATTCATCATAAATAAAAATAAAATGAAATAAAGGATACATTGATTAATACATTGTATCAAATTAATTAATACATTGTATTAAAGCTTTTATGAGCTTTCAAAAAGGTTTGCAGCCCGGTGGTGGGTGGTGGTGGTGGTGGTGGTGGTGGTGGTGACAGTGGTGGCAGCAGTAATCCTAGCACTCTGGGAGGCAGAGGCAGGTGGATTTCTGAGTTCAAGGCCAGCCTGGTCTACAGAGTGAGTTCCAGGACAGCCAGGGCTACACAGAGAAACCCTGTCTCGAAAAATTCAAATCCCACCCCACCCCACCCCCACCCCCCGCCAAAAAGTTTGCACTCTTTGAAGTCCTTAATTTAATCCCTAGGCAAGAGCTATCTGTTCCGTCCTGTGACCACAGCCACTGGCTTACCTGAGCCCAGAGTCTGTCCTGCAGAGAGCCATTTGCCATGTAGGGATAGATGAGGCTGTGGAACTGTCTTCCAGTGCAGAAACCCAGCAGAGGTAGGACGTTGGGGTGGCAGCATCTGAACCCAGCACAAGTGTAGAGT
The DNA here is from genome assembly GCF_947179515.1 of Apodemus sylvaticus. Lineage (NCBI taxonomy): Eukaryota > Metazoa > Chordata > Mammalia > Rodentia > Muridae > Apodemus > Apodemus sylvaticus. Next base: position 145,381,797 of record NC_067473.1, on the reverse strand, counting down.
CAAGCATCAAAGAGCAAGAGCCAAGGGTAGACCCTCCCTTCCAAGCTCAGACCACCTCCCAGATGGTCCCCGCTGGCCCCACCCTATTTCCCTGCTGTGCAGTCCGGCACCATCCCCAACCCACTTCTAGAAACAGGCTGAAGGATGAAGAACCTGCTAGAGGCCACCACACATGCCTCAGGGTCAGTCAGAGGGGACTCCCACTGTCTGAGTCACCTTTCTCCTCTTGGCTTTCCTCATGATTCTGGCCACATCTCATGTTCCACATGTGAACCGTCCACATGTCTACCTGGGAAAGGACTCTTCTCTTCTGCCTCCCAGAAACCTCTTGCCTCACGAATCACCACGCACTGTTACACACAATTTTCCATCCCCTTCTTGAGGTCACAGCCCAGGCTACCTCACAACTACAACCCAGGCAACTACAGATGGCCTCGTGCTGCCTACCCGTGGCCTACTTCACACCTGTCTCATTCACTAGCCATTTGCATGACTGTCCGTACTGCATGCATGGTGAGGCAGGAGCTACCTGGCTTCAAGTGAGCACTCCCTCTAACCTGGCATAGCCTGGGCTATTAATAAATGGAGGAGTGAACCCCGAGCCTATGAGAGCACAGAGCTGAAGCAAGGGCACAAACTACATGCCTGGTCTCCATTAAATGAGCATCTACACGGTGACACTCATGCGTGTTATTTCCTATGGAGAAGGCACTCAGAAATAACAAACTAGCTAGGTTTGGTGACAAAGCCAGGACATGTCTCAGTCCCCAACTGTCCTCTTCTCTCCCAAGCCCCTCTCAGCTCTGGGGTGGGAAGCCTTTCGTGTGCAGCCTCCTGCCTCAGCATCTCAAGGGGTGACAAGAGCCTGCCTCCCAGCAGTGAACAGATTGGAGGGTAACTTCAGAAGGCTTTATTTCTTTACACCTGTAGTCTTTGGGGGGCAGAAGGTCGGGGAGTGGCTGGGACTGGAACCCAGGGCCTTATCCATGCTTGGCTACATCTCCATCCTCACAGCCGGCTTTTAGAATAAAGAGTGAGTTAGAAAACACGTGTTCTCCACAGACTGTAGCCTATAGCAAGTGCGTGTGCTCTGCCCAGAAGGAGCCATAGGCACTGGGAACACTGGAAAACACAGCCGCATACCATCAAACTTTATTTTATGCCATCTTGCCTTCATGGACCATGAGCTATCCTTCTTTAGATTTATTTCAACATCTTAAAAATATAATAAAAACCGGGCCAACTGTAGTGGCACACACCTTTAATCCAGCACTTAGCAGGCAGAAGCAGATGGATCTCTGTGAGTTTGAGGCCAGCCTGGTCTACATAGAGAGTTTCAAGCCAACCAGGCTACATAGCAAAACCTAGTCTCAAAAAATAAAATAAGCCAAGTGTAGTGGCTCACACCTTTAATCCCAGCTCTAGGAAAGCAGAGGCAGATGGATCTCTGTAAGTTTAAGGCCAGCCTGGTTGGTCTACAGGGCAAGCTCCAGGACAGGCAGGGATACACAGAGAAACCTTGTCTCAAAAATAAAATAAAATAAACTATTCTTCAATATTGGGCTATATAAACACACACAGAGGCAGGTGTAGTTCTGTGGGTGTCTAGTGTTGAGATGGCCTTGCCACCAGACCACCAGTCTGTTTGCCTGCTTCAAAATGGGATAGGAAAGATCCCTTTCTTCATATATGGATGGAGGAGCTGGAAAGAGCCAAGGTTTCTTGAGAATTCCAATTTTTGTTACATAAGAAGAGCACAGACCCTGGATCCAGTCCATGAAGACTCACACTCTGGCCCTGCCACTTGCTAGCAACACTGAGCCTCTCTGGGCCCCAACTTATACACCTATACAACTGTGTGTGGCCCTGGGATCTATGTGGCAACATTCTGGTGACGCTGGAATGAGCTTGTGTATGTTATGACCTGAGCATGTGCCCCAGAGTTTGTGTGTTGGAAACTGAACCCCCAGATTTATAGTCAGAAGTATTTGGAGGCAGGGTACTTAGGAGTAATTAGGGTTAGGTGAGGTCATGGGCTAGGGCTGTACAAGAGGAAAGACCCCCAGTCTCACTGTGTGATGCCCGCTGCTGTAGTACCAGGCTACATGCAGACTCAATGGATGTCCTCTGACTTCCCAGCCCCTAAAACCACAACATAAACAAACATGCTTTAAAAACTGCCCTCTCTGTGACACACCATGACAGCAACAGAAAACGGCCCAGAACAATAATGGCGATGCTAACTGCTTGCCTTGCACACAGGAAGTACTGCCTGCCGTCACCATGAGGCCAGGGGCTCTCTGCACAGGAAACTTACCTGAGGCAGAGCTGCATCTCCGCCTGTAGGAATCTGTCCATGGACCCTGGACTCGAGCCGGCCACCTGTGGGAAAATACACATCTCCTGAAGACCCACCCAGCCTCAGCCCCAGGCTTCCCGGCTCGCTCCCTGCAGACACCCTCTCCTCACCTCCCTGAGTTTCTTGAAGGCAAAGGCCACACCGTTCCTTTGTCCCAGGTAGATATCGGCAAAGGTCCCCTCGCTGATTCGGTGGCTTTGGTCAAAGTCCTCAGTTGCTTGGGTGACATCTGCTTCACTCCAGGAAAGTCTGTCTTCAGGCAAACTCAAAAGCTTTTCCTGCTTGGGGATGGACGTGGAAATGCTGCAGCACTGGGGATTTAGAGAGAAGAGTGGGTGATGACCACGAACGCTGGCCGTCCCTGTCCCCCAGGGGTCCCTGAAATGCCAAGGGGCTTTCCCTTCTTTGTTACAAGTGGTATCAAAGTCCAAATAATCATAGTTCTCTAAGCAGGGCTTTGGAGATGGCACGTACAGAAGACTATACTCAGAAGTCCAGTTTCTATAACTCTCCTTCCATGCACAGGCGCACAGAAATCGACATTTTTGAAGTTGCATAAACCCTTATTAAATCGTTCTAGGAAATAGTTCTAGGAAGCTATTCTCGGAAAAAAAACAGGCAATTAAAGATGAATGTGTCTCCTTCCAGTTAGACCCACTAGGATTGGCTTATCGAAATGAGAATGGGGACGGCAAGATGGCTCACTAGGTAAAGGCTCTCGAGAACCCTGGCAACCGAGTTCAATCCCCAGGTCATTCATAATAAATTCCTGAAAGTTGTCCTCTAATTTCACACATGTGCTACAGCACACATGTGCCCTCACATATATATACATACATACATACAAAATAAATAAATGTAGAATAACAATTAAAGATTATGTAAAAAAATAAAATAAATGGGTTTTTTTTTTTTTTTGGATTTGGTTTTTTCGAGACAGGATTTCTCTGTATAGCCCTGACTGTCCTGGAACTCACTCTGTAGACCAGGCTGGCCTTGAACTCAGAAATCCGCCTGCCTCTGCCTCCCAGAGTGCTGGGATTACAGGTGTGTGCCACCACCGCCCAGCAATGTTTTTTTTTTAATTTATTTATTACATATAAATATACTGTAGCTGTCTTCAGACATCAGATCTCATCATGTATGGTTGTGAGCCACCATGTGGTTGCTGGGATTTGAACTCAGGACCTTCAGAAGAACAGTCAGTGCTCTTAACCGCTGAGCCATCTCTCCAGCCCAAAAACAAATGTTAATAGAAACTTTTTTATAAATATTTTTTTAAAGATTTGAATGCTCTAGCTGCACTTACACCTTTGAACCAGAAGAGGGCATAAGACCGCATTCTAAATGGCGGTGAGCCACCAGGTAAGTTGCTAGAAGTCAGGACCTCTGGAAGAACAGCCAGTGTTCTTAACTGCTGAGCCATCTCTCCAGGCCCTGAAGCTTTTTTTTTTTTTTTTTTTTTTTGGAGACAGTTTCCCTGTGTGCCCCTGGCTGGCCTGGCGCACACACTGTAGACCAGGCTGACCTCAACCTGCCTGCCTGTCCTCTGACTGCTGGCCCTAAAGGTCGTTAATGATTCAACCATCCCTGAACATGATTATGTTACAGAAGATATTTATTAACTAGCCCACGAGCTGCTCCTTTCTCCCCCAGGGACAAGCTCAAACCCTCAACTTCTCAAGAACGTAAAAACTTTTGATATCTTTAAAACACAAAATCACACACACACACACAAAAAAAACCAAAACCAGGGTTTTACTATGTCACTCTGGTTGGTCTCGAACTCATTGTGTACACCACACTAGCCTCTAACTCATCCAGAACTGCCCACCTCTGCCTCCCAAGTGCTGGGATTAAAGGCAGGGACCACCACTCCTGGCTTTATCCTTTCAAATTAGAAGAAAAGGCTGGGCATGCTCGTACATGCCCATGACCACAGCATGTGGGACTCAAAGGTCAGAGGATTCACAAATTCAAATCCAAACTGAGCTACGTACTGAGATCTTGTCTCAGTTGATGGAGTGCTCACCTGACCTGCACAGGCCTTAAGTTCCACCCTTAGCTCATATAAACTGAGTGAGTTGACACATGCCCGGTATACAAGAATTTGGGAGGTGGGGCCAGTAGTTCAAGGTTATCTTCAGTTACACAGCAAGTTTGAAGTCAGCCTGGGCTACATGGAACCCTGTCTCAAAAAGAGTAAAAAGCTATTTCTTCCCACCCCCACTCCTCACCCCTTGCCTGGGGTAGGACCCAGGACTGTACCACTGAGCTGTACCTCAAACTGATGCTTTCGTTTCTAACCCAGTGTGAATTATAGTCAGCTGATTACCAATATAGGCACAACAGTGTCTGGGAGCATTAGGAAGTGAGGGTGAAAGTTCCCACAGGAGTAAAGTCAAAGAACATTCTGGAACCCAAGTCAAAGTGCAGGACCACTCTGACTGTTGCTCATCTTTGACAAGAAAGTGGGGAGGGCGGGGCAGTTCCTGTAACTGCCCACGTAGGTGGTACTAGCTCTGGTCTTGCTTACACGGGGCCATTGAAAACAAAGGTCCTACTGGGCTTCATGGTGAAGGCTCCCAGCTGTTCCTCTAGAGGCTGAGACATGGGGATAATGAGTTCAAAGCCTGTCTGTGACCCTTAGTAAAAGTTTGCCCAGAAACAAAACAAGCTGGGCAGTGGTGGCGCAGGCCTTTAATCTCAGCACTTGGGAGACAGAGGCAGGTGGATTTTTGAGTTCAAGGCCAGCCTGGTCTACAGAGTGAGTTCCAGGACAGCCAGGGCAGAGAGAAACCCTGTCTCAAAAAAACAACAAAAAACAAACAAAACAAAAAAACAAAACACAACACAACAAACAACTTAAAGGGGGTGGTGGTGCGTAGTTATGGTTCAGTGATTAAATTCAGAGGGCCCTGGGTTCAATCACCAATGTGGCAAACACGAATCCTGGCCTGGGCCAAATACAACCCACCAAGACCTGCAAACTCAGTGTTGCACACACCCCTCCTCATTTCGCTGATTAGTGAGAGACATCATGGGTCCCTTGTCCCCCCCAGCCCCACACTAGGCTCAGGGAATGAAGAAACTGTTTCTGAGAGGACCACGAGCCAAGACACAGCTGGGATAGAAGCAAAGGGCGGGGTTACCTTAGACTGGGGAGAGTCGGGTGTGTCAGTTTTCAGGGAACAAGGGGAATCCTCCTCGCATGGATGCTGGTGTGACTGGGTCCCAGCCATGGTGGACCCTGCAAAGGACGACAGACAGGGTCAACAACGCTCCACCTGGGACTCATCCCGAAGCCACCTTCTCCCTCAGTCAATGCTGTCACCTCCTGTTACCATATGACAGCCGACAACACTTAAGCCTGGTGACATCTTGCAACAGGTGCAATTTGTCCTCTTGAATGATGGGAGGAGACCAGGAAGTGTGAGGTGTCCTGAGCAGCCCAGGTCACACGGTGGGGGATGCCTCTATGCTGTCCCACACAGAGAAACCTCCACTGTGATTCCACAGCAGATGCCGTTCGCCAAGCACTCCCAGAGGCACAGGGAAAAGTAAGAACAGGAGCAGAAGGGGCCACCCAAGCATTCCTCCTGGGTTGGCCTGAAGCACTGGGGAAATTAAGGGTACTGAGGGAGGGGGCGGGAGGCTCAGCACTCACTCAGTAAGTACCCAGGTGTGGGGTAGTTAGCACCTCCATCCTGAGGGTACCAGTAACCAGGGTGACTCAAGCACCTATCATGCTACTTTGCAGAAGGGACTTGAGTATCCATAGACCCTGGTACCCTGCAGGAGTCCTGGAACCCTCAATGGCCACTGGGTCAGCAGAAGTCCGGTCATCACTGAAGCTGGCCAGTGGCAGCATGACCAGTCTACTCTTGTGGGTTGGTTGGTTTGTTGCTGGTTTTGGTTTTGATTTTTGAGACAGGGTTTCTCTGTGTAGCTCTGGCTAGCCCGGAGTTCTCTGTAGACCAGGCTGCCTTTGCCTCCCAAGAGCTGGGATTAAAGGCTTGTGCCACCACCTGGCCAGGATTTTCCATGTTTAAACGTCTTCAAAGAATTGTCTGAGGCTTCCCCGGATGACCGGGCAAGGCAGAGCAGCACAGCCGATGAAGTGACCATGGACCATGCCTGCAGCCTGGACAGCTGCGCAGAGCCTTCAGGGAGCTGCTTTCTTTGTCTGTCTGGACACTGCAGATTTTTGATAAGAAACTACACATACTATAGCACATACCACACACACACCCATAAACCACACCAAACTCCATGTATCACACAAACACACCCCCTACACCATAACACACACACACACACACAAACCACAAACACTGCACACACTACATACACTGTTGCCATGGTGGATCACAGAGGGCCTAGTGTGTAACTTCCTGCCTGCCGAGCACTGCACGGGTTCATTCACTGCAGGACCCATTCATCTCTACATAAAAGTCCCCAAAATACGACCCTCCAAGTGCCCAGACTTTTCCTCTAAAATAAAAAAATGTCCTCAAACGGCAGCTTCCCTGGACAGCACACGAGCCTGGAATCTGGGGCTTTCCCAGGGCTGAATGGCCTCAGTAATCGATGGAAAGAATAACTCCTCCTGTTTCGACTACAAAAATAGAAGAGTAACTTCCTCTTCTGTGGGAGGGACTGCAGGGACAGGCCCAGTGTGACTGCAGGGACAGAGCACACCAGCTCCCCAGGGCAGGCAATGGTGAAAGCACAGAGGCCGAGGCCGGGCACCTCCCCACTCCTCCCCCACATCCCCTCATTATCTTTCTCCCTTTCGCAAAGGAACAGCAGCTTGACACAGGTCTGAAGACCTGTCAGGAATTGGGGTTCACAGGTCAGCACATTTTCCCCCTTCCTTCAATATCTTTAGTTAAAGGAAATAGTCCTTGGCCTAGAGTTAACTGCTGCCCCCTCCCCCCACGCACACCTTTCCTCCTCTTCCTTGTTTGAGATGGGGTCTCATTATGCAACCCTGGTTTTGGAACTGGATATAGAAACCGCAGAGGGCGCAAGGTCTTTGTGCTCACAGTCTGACTGCAGGTGTGACTTATACCACACTAGATTCTCCCCAGCCCCTTAAGCTATAGAATCCTTTCTCTGTCTCTGTCTGTCTCTCTTTTTCTTTCCCCCTTCCTTCCTTCCTTCCTTCCTTCCTTCCTTCCTTCCTTCCTTTCCTTCCTCTTCTTTTCTTTGTTTCTTTCTTTGTTTCTTTGTTTGTTTGTTTGTTTGTTTGTTTGTTTGTTTCTTTCTTTCTTTCTTTCTTTCTTTCTTTCTGTTTCTCTTTTGAGACAGGATTTTTCTGTGTAGCCCTGGCTGTCCTGGAACTCATTCTGTAGACCGGCCTGCCTCTGCCTCTGCCTCCCGAGTGCTGAGATTGAAGCACATGTACCCCCACTGCCCGGCTAGAATCTGTGAGGATGTGACAGCCAGCCCTGCCCTGATGGCCCTGTGGTGTTGCCTGCCCAGAAATGACCTGTGCTATTCATATCTTCCAAGCACTCAGACCTGAGCGACCATTCATTCACACACATGCCCTGTGATGACTAAAGAAATGTAATATGGAGCCAGGCATCCGGTAAGGGCCTCGGACCTGTTGCTCTGGAATGTCTGAGAGATCCTAGTGGCCTGCAGGGGAGGTGGTTACATCTGCCTTTGCGTCTGTAAAAAAAAAAAAAGCCGCTTCTTGTATGGGAAGGGATGACATTTTTATTACTATATAGCAGGAAAGTAAGAAACAGCTGAGGGAAGCAAACCGATTTTCCCGCCTAGCTGTGGATTCCATGGACAGCTGTTTTGCACACCTTTCTACTGGTTGCTGAGTTATTTTTAACTGGCTTTCTTTATTCCCTCACACAGATCCATATGGTTTCCAGCTCTGGTATTTGCAGAGACTCCTATAAGAAACTGTGTTGGCCTGGAATTTGCATTCATCCCCCTGCCTCTGCTTCTGCCCAGCTAGGGTGACTGATTCTCTGCAATAGGATGCAATGGGCCATGTTCTTACCCATTTACAGATGGAGGAACTCAGAAATGAGGCTGAGAGGGAATTTAAGCACCAGTGGCTCAGCCTCGGGCCCAAGCCCCAACAGTGGCTTCTCCATGCAGGACTGGCTGGCTTCAGGCTCCTCAGTGAGCTGCATGAGGCTACAGGAGATGAGAAGTGAGCCCCGCAGTACCTATTGCTAGGTGTCCCCTTGTCATCTGGCAGACTGTCCCTAAGCTCTGGCCTGAGCGTGAGATACTGAACACACATATAATGCACTCTGCAAGGCTCTGGGACAGCAGAGCATGTCGTGTGGGGGAGGCAGGAGTGATCGAATCCCATGATTTAAATCACCTTGGTCAAATCCTTATTTTTCCTTTTGTTGAAAATGATGGGAGGGGGAGTGGCTCAGTGGTAAAGCACTTATCTCGAAAGCCTCTAAAGCCCAGGGTTTCATCCTTAGCTCCCCCCCCCCACTCCAAAAATGGTATTTATAAGCTTAACACTGTAGTGAGAATTCTGGAATTTTGGTTTCTTTAAAAAACACAGAAATAGCTGTGCGGTGGTGGCCCACGCCTGTAATCCCAGCACTCTGGGAGGCAGAGGCAGGCAGATTTCTGAGTTTGAGGCCAGCCTGGTCTACAAAGTGAGTTCCAGGACAGCCAGGGCTACACAGAAAAACCCTGTCTCAGAAAAACCAAATCCAAAAAAAAAAAAAAAAAAACCCAAAACCACAGAAACATATTTTTTTGGTTTAATCCCAGGTGTGAGGATACCGGGCTGTGTGGCCGCAGCTGACTATGATTCGCCTCGTGCATGAGCGTGGTTTTGCCTGCTGCAGATAGTTTCTGCAATTGTGTGGTGTTTGGAATTCTGGGAATTTTTCAAAAGGTATATAAATGCTAGTCCTGAGTGGGGTGGTGGTGGCTGTTGGTTATTCAGGAGGGTTGGTCTCTGTTAGTAATCATGTTCAAAGAGAGAAGGAATTAGATTCATGGCTCTCCCCCCTCTGTCCTTCTTTCTCTCCTATCTAGTGATGGAGGGGAGCGGGGAAGAAAGGGCAGGAAGAAGAACCCACAAAGCGGCAAAGGCCACTACATGACAGATTTGGGGTCTGGGAGTTTTGGGTGTTGAGGATTGAAGCCAGGCCCTGTGCACACCAAACAAACTTTCTGCCATGGGCCACAGGGGTCCTGACCTCAGCTTCCTGAGTAAAGTCAGAATATAGCCACCCAGTTATATAGCCCAGAACAGAGTTGAAATCAAGATCCTGCCTCAGATACTCACATAGATGGGATTGCATACACACACACACCACCACACCCAGATATTTCCCCTTTGCTAACTCACTGTACAGTGTGCTTTGATGTACACGTGTACACACACACACACACACAAACACACACACACACACTATGCCCCCCAAAAGAGAAAATAATACCCATGGATCTGAAAAGATGCTCAACAATTTTAAGAGCACTGGCTCCTCTTGAGGACCTGGGTTTGATCCTAGCCCCCACATAGTGATACACCAGCTTCCCTAGGGAATCCCAGGGAATCTAATGGCCTCTTTCACCACCACGGACACTGTACGCAAGGGGTCCATATGCATAGTCAGGCAAAGCACCCGTACACATAATAAAAAAGAATAAATCTAAAACTCAGAAGAGGAGGAGGAAGAGAAGGGGAGCACCTGTGTCCAGAACGGAGCGTGGTTTCTCAGGCTGGCCCTTCTCCTGTTCATCCTTGAGGTTTCTTCTAGAAGCCACAGGCCCTGGCTTCACAGCCTCTGGGAAGGTTGGGAGAGGAGTTGTGCTCTCAGAAACTGGCTTCCCTGGAACAAGATATAGAAGACGGTGTTACTTTCCATGACCAGGAAGCTATGAAGAAGCAGGTCTGGAAGTCAGAGACTTGAGGTCCCACCCTGCCTCCAGCACGAATTCTCACTGTGCCTCCTGAGTTTTCTCTGGGTCACGGCCCGCTCATATGTTCACTGGGCTATTGCAATGCCATGTGGTTTGGCTCTGGCATTCTGAAACACACACACACACACACACACACACACACACACACACCTAGCTTCTGCCTTGGTAGTTGTGTAACTTCCAAAAACCCATTTTCCATCCATGAGCCTCCTACAAGATGGAGACCATCAGGGCTGGAGAGATGGCTTGCAGTTAAGAGCACTGCACTTGTTCCATTCCCAGCATCCACTACAGCAGTTCAGAGCTGTCTGTAACTCAGTTCCAGGATGTCCTTCTGATCGTCGTGAGTACCAGGCATGTACGGGGTACGCATACATGCATATAAAAACTCATACACGTGAACTAAACAGGGGCTGGGGAGATGCCGCAGTGGTTAAGAGCACTGGTGACCCAGGTTTGATTCCCTGCACCCATATGGTAGTTCACAAATACTTGTAACTCTAGTTCCAGGGGATCCAACACCCTCTTCTGGCCTCTGCAGGCACTATACATGCGGGTGGTACCCATACATATATACAGGCAAAACACTCATACACGTAAAATACAAATAAACAAGTCTTTAAAAATAAATTAATTAAAAACAAATGAAGACCATGAAGATAATGGCTGCTTGCTGACTTTGTGAGAACTGCTGTGAGCAGAGAAGGGAGAGCCCAGTGCAAAGGGCTTTAGAAACGGCTGCGCGGTTTACTGAGTGTGAAGACATCCGTCTGGGAGCTGGGTGTGGAGCATCTGCATAGCATGCACAAGACCCTGGGTTCCAGGAGCCCAAGTCCTGACTGCCCTGCAGTTTCTCTCCTCTGCTTCATAAGTGAGACTCCTACACAGCAGCCATATTTAGAGAGGCCACACCCAGCACACACACACAACTGTACAGCTCATCTCTAAACAGCTTTGGGGATTTGCTGAGGACCACACAGCCCTGGCTAACAGGGCTGGCTGCAGAAGTCGCCTACCCAAAATGTCCTCGCTTCTGTATAGTATAGTTTTGGGAAACCTCAAAGATGGCGGGAGGTCACCCGCATGCCAGCTCACGTCCAGATCTCACTGAGGTTCTTTCAAACGACATTTTTCTCTCTCCCACTAGCGCCCAGACTTACCCTTCCTGCCTCCAGCTCGGCTGTCCTTTCTTTGCCACCAGGCAGCAAGGGCCCGTTCTGACCACATCATATCCCTGTTGCTTAAAGGGAAACACTATGGCTCTCTGTTGGCCTGGTTAATGTCTAAACTCCTTAGTCTGGATTCTTCAATATTCCCGCTTCAGCTAAACCTAAATTGTAAGAGAGGTGGGTGTGACTCAAAGGTGTTAGAGCTAACTAGTGTTTGTGTGTGCGTGTGTGTGTGTGTGTGTGTGTGTGTGTGTGTGCATGCATGCGCACACAAAGAAACAAGATCACAGCCCTCTGCTGAATGTCCTTGGCTCTTGGTTGGTTTAGGGCAGACCCATGTGTGGAAATGAAAGCCCATAAGGGATCTGACACCCTCTTGTGTCTTCCTCTGGCACTGTGTGCAGGTGGTACTTATACAGGGCCACAGGCAAATAGAATAAGCCAACCATGATGCAGCCCCCTTTCATGCCAACACTGGGGTCTCTATGAGTTCTAGGCCACTCAAATAAGAGAAACTGCAGGCATAGTGGTGCCTATCCCAGCACTTGGGAGGCAGAGGCAGTTAGATCTCTGTGACTTTGAGGCCATCCTGGTCTACATAGTATATTCTTGGACAGCCAGGATTACATAGCAAGAACATGTCTCAAAACAAACAAAAAAGTTAACAAAGTTGAGGTCAGAGATGGACAGAAAGGAGTTTCAACCACCTTGAGCTGGGTGGGCAGCCTAGGACCAAGAACATCCATCCGTCCAGGTGCATTCATGGTGCAAGTGGGGTATCTGTTGGCTCTGCCGGTGATAGCCTAGGCAACTACCCAGCCTTTCAGCCACTACCTCAGCCTTTGTCTACTTCCTGCCATGGTCTTATAAAACCTCTAGAGAAGGAAGTTTCACACATTTTCCCCTCTTGGAAAACCACTTCCTCTCAGGAGTTTCTCTTGCTTTTCCTCAATTTCTCACGATTTTATAATTCTTTTTTCTAGATTTATTTTTATTTAATATGTATGTGTACCTGCCACGTGTGCAGTGCCCACAGAGACCAGAAGAGGACAGCAGATCACCTGGAGCTAGAATGACAGACAGTTGTGAGCCACCCAATGTGGGTGCCGGGAATTGAACTCAGAGTCCTCCAGGAAGGATTCTTAAGCCCTGGGCCATCTCTCCAGCACCCTATAATTCTTTTTTTTTTTGCACCCTATAATTCTTAATAAAGTTTATTTATGCTTTTTCCATACTCCAAGGGAACCTATGCATTCTTTGTTTTGTTTTGTTTTGTTTTAAGACAGGATCTTACTATGTAGCCCTGGCTGGTCTGGCCTAGAACTTGCTATGTAGACCAGAATGGCCTCACATAGCTCCGTCTGCTTCTACTGAAATTAGAGGGCTGTGTCATCAAATTCAGAGTCTGAGTCTTTCATCTTCATTTTAGGCCATTGTCTCAGATTTGGCCTTTGATGAGTAGGACTATAGGATCCTGGGCCAAACACAGCTCGGGTGAGAAAGATCCCGTTACACTAAAACCCTGCTCCATCACCACAATCCAGTCTCATGGGTTTCTTCCTTCACGGACTGTTCATACCCTGGCACTGTTCCTTCCTGTCTCAGTATTTAGCAAATGTGTTTTGATTTGGTTTGGTTATTATGTTGTTATTTGGGTTAGGGTTTTTGTTTTTTGTTTTGTTTGTTGAGAAAGGGTCTCCTGTAGCCCGGGTTGCCTCAAACCAACCCAGTATTGAAAGTGAACTCCTAATCCTTACGCCTCCAACCCCAGGTGCTGGCTGGGCTTAGGGACTGACATCTGTTGGGTCATGCGACCTGGAATGTCGTCTCTAAGCCAGCCACTTCCTCATAGCAGCCAAACCACACAGTCTGTGCCTTGTAGACCAGGCTGGCTCTGAAGTCGTAGAAGGGAACAGACAGTCTTTGTGACAAAATGTCAACAAAAACCATTTGCTAAGGTAACTGCCAATTCACAAGTATACCAGGCACCAAGCTGTCCAAACAGGGGGTAACCAAAAGCAGATACTAAAAATGTCCCCAGGAGGCAGGCTGTTGGACACATCTCTTACCCAGGCTCCACTGGGCCAGGGACACTATCTTTCTTATGTTGTTCCTCTCTCTAGACAGCCTAGAGTAGAAATTCCATGATCCTCAGAGGGTATACCAGCAGCACCTCAAGACAGGCATATGAAACAGAAGGACAGCCTTCGCCGTTGTGCAGAGCCCGCTGAGGAGTCGCCATGAGTAAAGCCCACCCTCCCGAACTGAAGAAGTTTATGGATAAGAAATTATCATTGAAATTAAACGGTGGCAGGCATGTACAAGGAATCCTGCCGGGCTTTGATCCTTTCATGAACCTTGTGATTGATGAGTGTGGGAGATGGCAACCAGTGGGCAGCAGAACAACATCGGCATGGTGGTCATCTGAGGAAACAGCATCATCATGCTAGAAGCCTTGGAGAGAGTCTAACCAGTGTCCAGCAGTGTGTCCCCATCCCTCCCCAAAGGCCTGTTTGCTTATGATGTAGAATTAGCTCATGTACATTTTCATATTGAACTTTTTGCTAATTAAACTTTTGTGATACTCAAAAAAAAAAATAAGAAACAGAAGGACAGAGGTGGCTCCTGGGTACAGAACCCCCAACTGAGACTTCGGGTTGAAGCCATACCCACAACAATAGGAAATGATACCCCACCTGGCCCCACCTTGCTCGTGGGTCCAGCGTATAATACATCTTATCTTTTACATTTTGTATTTACCAGTGTGAATGCACACAGTGTACATGTGCCAGCATTCATGTGTCTGTGTGTGTGTCTGGGTGTGTGTCTGTGTGTGTGTCTGTGTGTGTGAATATGGACAATGAGACTATCGTGGAAATTGGATAAAGTTTGAGACAGAGTCTCTTTGTTGTTTTTCTTCTGTGTATAGGGGGTAGCTAGCCTGAGGACTTCCAAGAATTCTCCTTTCTCCATCTCCCATCTCCTTTAGGGGCACTAGAAATACAGACACAGGTGCCTGTGTCTCTGGGGATTTGAACTCAGGTCCTCGGGTTGTGAAGAAGTGCTTTTATACACTGAACCATCTCCTCAGCTAGAGGCAGTTACTTGAGTGAAGCCTGGCTGAGACTCAGGTTCTTCATCAGTAACATGGAGGTGAAGGGTCATTCCATCCTTACTTAAACTCTGGGTCCTATTGCTGCTGACTTTGTTCTTTCCCAGCGGCTGGGACTGGAGCCAGTGCCTGGCACTGAGCCACTGAGTCACAGCCCAGCCCCTGTGACGCTTTTTGTTTAGCACAAATCTGTGTCTGTATAGACATACGTGGTGTGGCATAAGGGTACCAGCACTCAAAGCTGACCTTTCAAGATCCACCCATGAAGCATACAAAAGCTTCCTTTACTGTTTTCATTGAAGGGAGAGTCCATCTTTTCTCTCTCTTTCCTGTTTTTCTATAATGACATGCCCTAGCCTGCACCTGGCCGGGTGTCACATGGTCACATTCAGGACTGTGGTGGGAAGAAGACAACAAACACACTGGGTGGGGGTGGGGTGGAGATGAGAAGGCCTGGAGGGAACCTGTCAGCACATTCGGGGTTAACACTTCCTCAACCACACAGGAATACCTAAGGACACAAGCAGGGCCACGCCCAACCACAGAAGTCAGCTGACAGCCCCAGGTCAGGCACTACTACGTCAGGCTCCATCAGCTTCCTGAGAATTCCCCTGACCTTAGAGTGAGCTTTGGGTAAGATTGAGCTGTCCATATGCAAATGATGATAAATAGCTTGTGTGAGGTTCAAACCATTTGGACTAGGGTTAGGTCTCAGAGGTCCAGAGCTTGCTAAGCATGAATGAACCCCCCCTCCCACATCCCCAACCCCCAAAGGAGTAAATAAATAGACATGTTTAAAAGGAGAAAGAAAGATATTAAACACCCTAATTTGTCTTTCCCAGCTGCCGGTGTACCTCTTGGCAAGGAAGGTTCTGGACTGTGCAGTGCAACCCAGTCTTGCTCTTTCCCACCGTGAAAACGAAATGGAGAAAAATGTGGCTTCTTTTGGTTCTGTTTTCAGGAACCTGTTGTTGCTCAGGCTGCAAACCACCCCCACCCAAGCCCCAGCCACTCTTCCAGCCACCAGGAAGACAGAAGACACTGCAGCACCACAAGCTGTGCGAGGTCAAGAGCAAAGAGTAGGTACTTCACCTCACCACAGAGCCAGCTGGCAGCTTCCCCAGGACCGCCTCTCAGTGCTAGGGCCAGAGTTCTTTTTCCCTTCCGGGGTTAAATTCTCAAGGGCATCAGGCACAGGCACTGATCCAGAGCACAGTCAGAGGGGTAGACCTGAGCTGAGGCAGACACAGCTTCCCCAGGCGGCTGGTAGCCAGGGACGACAGGGTCTTGATCCTCTAAGTCTCCTGCACCTCCCATGGGGTGACAGTAATCCTAATCCCTGTGCTCTTGGAATTTATCTGGGCTTGGCAAAAATGAGACAAGAAACACAGCACAGCTGGTCAGGACCAGCTCAGCACGGCACACCTACAACCCCAACCATCAGAAGCTAAGCTGGGGAGGGGGAGGATTTGATGTTTGAGAAGTCAGCCTGGGCTGTCTGAAACCCTGTGTGGCCCTGACTGAGAAATAGCCCCAATAATCTCGAGCATTTGAACATTTGGTAACCAGCTGGTGATACTCGCGGGAGAGGCTTACTAAAGGGCCTTGTTAAAAGAAGTATGTCTCTGAAGATGGGCTTTGAGTGTTTAAAGACTCATGCCTGTTTCAGTTTGTTCTCTCTGCTTCATCTCAGTGGATCAATGTGTAAGCTCTCTGCTTCCTGCTCCAGCCATCGTGTCGGCCTGATGCCATGCCTTCCCACGGTGACACACAACAGATTCTTATCCCGTTATATGATTTCCTCCCCTTCCTCTTCCTCCTCCTCTCCACTCTTCTTCCTCCTCCTCTTCTTCCTCTTCCTCCTCCTCTTCCTCCTCCTTCTCTTAAGTAGTTTGTTTCGTTTTTCAAGACAAGGTTTCTCTGCAAGAACAAGTCTCTGCAAGTCTAGACTGTCCTGGAACTCGCTCTGTAGATCAGACTGGCTTTGAATTCAGAGATCTCTGTCGGCCTCTGCCTCTGTAGTGCTAGGATCAAAGGCACTCACCACCAGGCCAGACTAACTCTTTAAAGGCATTACCACACCCAACTATTTCTCTCTCTTTTTTTTAATGTTGTCTTGGTCATGGTGTTTGATCACAGCAACAGGAGAGTAACTAACAGAACCTGTCTCAAACCAAAACAAACCTCTAGGAGCCGCCCAGGAAGACAAATACACATGCTTCCTCTCTAAGAGGCAAAATCTAGAGCTAAATATAGAGGGGCGGAAAAATAGAAAGGGGGCTGCGAAGGGGAAGGAATGAAGGAATCTATGGGGACGTGGAGCAAGAGAGGGAATGGGGGAAACAGCTGTTTTTCTCTCATATGCAGAATCCATATTTAAACACATACATATATGAGAAAGCAAAAGAAGGGGACAATTTGGAGACAGTAAGGGATCAGCAAAGGGGCCAGGGTGATGTGCAAATATTTGCTAAGCATACTGATATTTATGTTTGAATGTCAAAATGAAACCCATTACTTTTTTTTCAAAAGGATCTCTGGGCCAGACACAGCTCACAGGTCATCAAGATACTTCAAAGACAGTCATTAGAGCCAGACGTTCTAGTCCACCCTAAACAAAAAAGCAAGACTCCATATCAAAACAATAAGCTATCAGACTAAATAAAATCGAAAGAACCTCTGACGTCCGGTGGGGTCTATGGGGAACCCTTTGGGAACCATTCCCAGTTTTGTTTTCTGATTTGTGCCACAGGGCCTCATATAGTCTGGACTGGCCTGAGACTCTCTAAGCAGACAAAGGTGACCTTTAAACTCTTGGATCCTGGGCTGGGCATAGTAGCACAGGAAAACAGAGGCAGGTGGATTTCTATGAGTTTGAAGCTAGCCTGGTCTACAAAGTGAGTTCTAGGGCATCCAGGGTTGCATAGAGAGACCTTGTCTCAAAAACACAAAACAAGGGGCTGGAGAGATGGCTCAGTGGTTAAGAGCACTGGCTGCTCTTCCAGAGGACCTGGGTTCAAGTCCCAGCAAGCACATGGCAGTCCCTGCCTGTTCAGCTCCAGGGCTTCGGACACCCTCACACAGACACAAACACAAATGCAGGCAAACCACCAATGTACTACTACTATTAATAATAATAACAATAACAACAACAACAATAATAAATTATAAAGCTGGGCAGTGGTAGCGCACACCTTTAATCCCAAATCCCAGCAGTTGGGAGGCAGAGGCAGCGAATTTCTGAGTTCAAGGCCAGCCTGGTCTACAGAGTAAGTTCCAGGACAGCCAGGGCTACGCAGGGAAACCCTGTCTCGAAAAAACCAAATAACAACAACAACAACAACAATAATAAAATTATATATTTTAACCTCCCGATTCTCCTGCCTCTACCTCCCAAGAGCTGAAATTCCAAGTGTGTAAGGCCACATCCACTTTATGCAATTCTGAGAACCAAAGGCTTCCTGTGTGCTAGGCAAACACTAATTGAGCTACACTGGACAGCCTCTATAGGCACATTTCAAACACTTGCGGACAGTAAATGTGCCTAGGGACCCAAATCGGTGGATGCAGGAACAAACAACAAAGGAGGTGAATAGTGGGAGAAAGGGGGACCCGCTCTCACCTCCCTCAGGGGACCCGCCCTCACCTCCCTCAGGGCTCACTAATTGCCTCATCAGAGGAGGATGAGCAACTTGGAGCTCACTTGCCTGGTAATTCCTCCACCGCAGAAAGAAAAGAGACATTTATCTACAGCTCTGGCAACACGTGATTCTCAGAGACTGGGAGTTTCCAGGGGAGTGACCTGGATAAAGCTCTGGACAGTAAGATGGCGAAGGGTGGGGCCCAGCTCTGCCAAAGCCCCTTTGTGCTTCACTGGCCTGTGGATGAGGGGAATGTGATTTCTTCCTCGATTTGCTGCATATCCTGCTGCAGCGTATAGCTGTCTCGATGGAGCAAGTCTGACCAGAGACAGGATGCTCCGGCCAACATCCCACCAGCTAAGGGGAGATGTAAGCACTGTGGCTGAGGAGATGGCTCAGCGGAGAAGAATCAACTGTTTAATCGGAAGACCCGAGTTCCCACCCCAGCACCAACATCAGGCGGCTCACAAATGCCCGCGAAGCCAAGGAATCATGCACACCCTCTCCTGGTCCCAAGGGCGCTTATGCTATGAACACATTCTGGAAATCCTGCCCTTTACCCACTCTAGGCAAACAACAATGCAATACTTCAGTATTTGTTTTAATTCTTAAGTTGATCTGTAGCTGGAATGGGTTCCTTCTAAACAATCTAAAGCGAGGAGCTTCAAACCAAGGGACCCTGGAGCCAGGTACCCACATCGGGAACAAACCTTTCACTAGGCCCTTGCTTCTACTTTCCCAACTAATCCCAGGTCCAGTGTGGGCATTTGTTGTTTAACACCCCATGGGTACACACACACACACACATACACACACACACACACACACACAGCATGTACAAAACTCCAAACTCAAAAGAGACCTAGGGAGAGGTTAAAGAGATGGATGAACAGTTAAGAAAACTTCTTGTTCTTCCAGAGGCCCTGGGTTTAATTCTCAGCACCCACATGGCAGCTCACAACTGCCTGTAACCACAGCTCCAGTGAATCTGACACTCTCTTCTGGCCTTTGTGGGTACTGCACACACATGGTACACATACGTTCATACATACATACATACATATATGCATGCATGCATACATGCATACAGGCAAAACATTCAAACACATAAAGTAAAACAAAAATAAATATTGTTTTTTGAGACAGAATTTCTCTATGCAGCCATGGCTGTTCCAGAACTATTTCTGTAGAGAAAGGCTGACCTCAAACTCAGAGATCTACCTGCCTATATAACACAGGGGCAAATCCCAGCACTGTTCATTAGGGCAGAGGGCACTCCAGAATTAGCAGCAAAGTCCTCATTTTATGAACACATTCTGGTAATTCTACCTTTTCAAGTGCTGGGATTAAAGGAGTGCACCACAACTGACTCTAAATAGAAAATGCAAAGAAGACAGAGACAGGCATGACCTACCTCCTAACTGCTTCATATCTAAATGCCCAGAGAGCTGGTACCTGCCCAGGTTTCAAAAACTCAGCGTGACTCATCTGTTTACAGTGTCAGAGACAGGGTCTCTGCTTGAGAGAAATGGCTGAGTCAATTCCCAGCACTTGGGGATGGGGGTGTGATTAGCTAATTCACAAAGTGGAAGGACCCATATACAAACGAGAAACTTGAAGAGAGGACCCTAACGCTTCTGTGAGGAGATTCCCTTGAGGCCAAGGCCCAAAAGGTGATGGGGACTCGCCTCTAGAAGAATACAGGGAAGTCTGGAAAAGATGAGAGCTCCAGGGAACAGCATGTGCAAAGGTCCTGGGGCATTTTGATAAGTTTCATCAAACAAAGAAAGACCCTAGTGGCTGGGCTGGAGGAAGAGGCAGATGGTAGAGGTGAGGTCAGAAAACTGGGCGGGAAAGAGGCTGTATGGGGCTTTGAGGGGTTAGACAGAACCTTGCCAAAATCCCCTTGAACCAATGTCACCCGGAGGTGTGACCCACTTGCCCCTCTCATATCCTAGTCTCCCTTGCAGTTAGATTGAAGCTATTGAAGTCAAAGTCCCAGCTAACCAGGGACAAAAAGTCAACGAGTCTCTCTTCCACTGCCCCGACCCCCCGAATCCCCCCCCCCCCCACAGTGACCTACGTCAAGAACACAGAGCTGTCATTTCACAGCTCATCTCCGGGTTTAGGTCACACCTCTGACACAGCTGGCACTGACTCACAAAAACTCTGAGGACAGCTGAGCCTTCCACTCCCAGGAGCCGGGTGACCACAGCACGGTTCAGTCAGAGCCTGACAGGTGAACCTCATTGTGCCCCAGTTTAACTGTGCGCCACATGGGCCCCTATTTGCTCTCCCACCGCTCTCAAAACCCACAGTGACTGAAGAAGGATCAGTTCGGGGAAGGAAATCAGGTGACCTGCCCCGCACTAGGCATCAGCACCTTAAAAAACATGTAGCCATCTTTTGAAGCTTCCTGTTGTAAAAACAAAGTAAACAGAGGCATTGCTTAGACACATGTGTGTTTGAAGTTTGGGACGGGGTCTCTTGTACCCCAGGATGACCTCAATGTAGCCAAGACTAGCCTTGAACTTCTTATCCTCCTGCCTCCACCTCTTGAGTGCCACCATACCTAAAGATGCCCATTTCTCCAAAGGGGAAACTGAGTCTTAACCTAACAACCTACCCAAATACAGATTGAGGTCAAGTGGACCTCAGTTTGCAGCTTGGCCACTTACAAAGTAAGTGACTTTGGGCAAGTCTCAATTTCCACATCTATAAAATGGGAGTAACTAAACTCCTGAGGAAAGGTGCTTGCTGGGACATACTGGGTGCTAAGTCCCATTATATTGGGTCTGTAGACCCTACTGTCCTAGCCTGACACTGCAACAGCTTCAAGGACAGTTCCCTAGAGCCACAGGGAATGATCCTGACCCACATTTTATTGCTCCCTGAGGCTGTGAAACCTTTGAGAGGGCAAACACAGGGACTCTCAGATTGTACACTCCAGTCCTGTCACCTACATGTGTGCAGCCTGGCCTCTGGGGAGGGAGGAATCACACTTCTCCATTTTTTTATTTTAGGTTTTTTTTTTTTTTTTTTTTTTTTTTTGGTTTTTTTTTTTTGAGACAGGGTTTCTCTGTGTAGCCCTGGCTGTCCTGGAACTCACTCTGTAGACCAGGCTGGCCTCAAACTCAGAAATCTGCCTGCCTCTGCCTCCCAAGTGCTGGGATTACAGGCCTGCGCCACCACCACCCAGCCGGGGCCACACTTCTCTACTACGTTGCTCAACAGCCACCCAAAGTCCCCTGTCCACAGAGCCCGGTCCAGGAAGGAAGTGGCTCTGGCTCACATGCCGAGGGCAGAGTCTGAGCAGTTGGAGTTGCACAAGCACGTCGTCCAGATAACAACAAAGCTCAGCAAGAACCTTCCAGACGGGGTTAGAACCGGGCCGCGCCGCTCCTCCCTTATGTGAGGGTCCCATCCCAACAGCCGAAAGAGAGCTGCGAGATGGAGAAAAAACCCGACAGGAAGACGGCAGCGGCCGACGGGAGAAACTGTCTTGAAACAACAATAATGATGATGATGATGATGATGATGGTGATGATGATGTAGTAAAAGTAAAAACAAATAGCAGGTTATGTTCCAAGGCCTGGGCAACAGGTTTGTTTTATCAAACAAAGAGAGTGGTGAAAAAGTCAGGAACAGAGACACAACCAAACAGCGGGTTTGTCTTTTTAAGTCAGAAGTGGGGAGCATGCTTGCCCAGCATGCATCTATACACACATACATGCATACATACATACATGTATACATAATACATACACATACACACACTCACACACACACACACACACACACACACACACACACACACACTGATCCCAGGCATTTTACCATCTGGGTGTGGTGATGCACACCTGTAATTCCAGAATTTGAGGGGCTGAGGCAGGAGGATCAGTAAGTCAAAGGCCTCTCTTGGTCTTCAAACACGCCTCCTTCCCGTCTTCGGGCTCTGAGACTCTGCTGTGCCCTCTGCCTCTGCCCATGACCAAGCCGACGCTCCCTTCAGCCACCCTTCCC
This sequence comes from Apodemus sylvaticus, assembly GCF_947179515.1. Lineage (NCBI taxonomy): Eukaryota > Metazoa > Chordata > Mammalia > Rodentia > Muridae > Apodemus > Apodemus sylvaticus. The sequence goes on along the minus strand of NC_067473.1, from coordinate 145,359,564 downwards.
GTCTCCACCTCCCAGCCGGACTCCCGACCCAGTGCTTCTTCGAGTGCACGTGTTGCCATGGCTGTGTATGTGTGTTCATATCACTGCTATCTACCCACCCTACTAGACAAACGCACCATGAGACCCAGGCTTACGTATGCAATCAAACCTACCACCAAGCCCCATCCAGCCTAGGGGCTTAGGATCAAAGTCGACCTAAGAACCAGAGGCCGCCAGAGAGACTGGCGACGACCACTATTGCAGCAGAAACCGAGCAGGTTCCAGGTCTGGCTGGAACCACTGACTGCTAGAGGTGAGCAGCTACATGGCCTGTGGAGTCTTGTTCCATCCTAGCAATGAATTGTGGGTACACTGTCAGGAAAGGGGGTGCAGACAACCTCTTTCTGGGTGAGGTCCACCGAGTCATCGGAGGCTGACAGGGCATCAGAGCCACAGATGGTGGCATCAGACGGTAAACTGATCTAAAGACAGTCACTGAGAGCTATCAGGCCTCTCTCTTGGGAGCAGGGCACGTGTGGGAAGACAGTTGTCTGTAGACATCCAGGGAGCCAAATGGGTGTGTGTGTGAGATGTTAGCTGTCCCTGGAACGGCTACTTTTCCTCCAGAGCAACCCGGGCCTTTAGCTATGTATACCCCCTTCCTGCATTATGTCCCCGTCTCCCTTGTAAGCAGGTCGATCATGGGATACAAGTCGATCATGGGATGCAGTTCTGGCCAATGCTTTTGAGGGGAGGTTAGATATGCAACTTGCTGGTCGAGCCTTAGCAGGGCAGGAGCACACCTACCTTTGTTTCTTGTCACCTTACATGAGAACCAGAAGCATGTGTCCCCACCAGCCCCTGACGCCAGGACACCCTGGAACTGTTTACCTGCCCTAGACAGCCTTGGATGTCACTGGTGGAGAAATGTTCATGGCTCTGTGTGTGTGTGCTCTCCTGCATGCACACGTGTGAGCTCACATGTGTGTTGGAATACACACGTGGAAAGGCCAGACGGAGGCATCAGCTGCCATTTTCTACCCTATTCTCTCCTTTTTGTTTTTTTGTTTTGTTTTTTGGATTTGGTTTTTTCGAGACAGGGTTTCTCTGTGTAGCCCTGGCTGTCCTGGAACTCACTCTGTAGACCATGCTGGCCTCTAACTCAGAAATCCGCCTGCCTCTGCCTCTGCCTCTGCCTCCCAGAGTGCTGGGATTACAGGCGTGCGCCACACCACCACCCGGCTTATCCTATTCTCTTAAAGCAGGGGTTCTCAACTTTCCTGATGGTGGGACCCCCAACCATAAAATTATTTTTGTTGCTACTTTATAACTGTAATTTTAGCCAGGCGGTGGTGGCGCATGCCTGTAATCCCAGCACTTTGGGAGGCAGAGACAGGCAGATTTCTGAGTTCGAGGCCAGCCTGGTCTACAGAGTGAGTTCCAGGACAGCCAGGGCTACACAGAGAAACCCTGTCTCGGAAAAACCAAATCCAAATCCAAAAAACCAAAAATAAATAAATAAATAACTGTGATTTTGCTACTGCTATAAATTGTGAATGTGTTTTCTGATGGTCTTAGGTGACTCCTGCGTACCCCCACAAAGGGCTTGGGTCCTGCCTTAGACTCTCTCACTGAATCTGAAGGTCATGATTTTTTGGGCTAGGCCAGCAAGCCCCAGGAATCAGCTTGCCTCCACCCACCCAGCCAGCTGGGAGTTCCCAGGCACCCGTGGCCACACCCACGTTTTACTCAGCAGCTGTTTCTGTGAACTTCTGTCTTCACGTTTACTCAGTAAGAAAGCTCAGCACTGAGCCACCTCCCAGGTCAGTTTGTTTGATTATTTTGAGACAAGGTCTCATTATACAGCCCAGGCTAGCCTAGAACTCACTACCCTCCTGCCTCACCTTGTCCACCCTGAGGGTGAACAGACATGTGCTAGCATGCCAGGCCCAGCTTGGCTCTCTAAGGCCCTGTGTGAACAGAGCCTGGAACCTGTCAGGGAGAGCATGAAGATGGCAAAGGTTGTGCTGGGGAAACCTCGTCCTAGGATCTGCAGTAATTTATGCTAATTCTTGTTGGATGTCATGTCTAGCAGGTTAAACAATGACCTCGGCAAGTAAAGCTGAGAAAAAGTGAAGGAAGAGAAACCCACAGGCCGGTGCCCCTTCCCAGACGGTGCCCCTCCCCAGACGGTGCCCCTCCCCAGATGTCACATGCCTCCTCCCCAGACGTCACATGCCTCCTCCCCAGGCGTCACGAGGCAAGGCAAGTCCAGCTACAGGGAGCCTGCACGTCTATAATGGCCGCAGGCTGCAATGTGTGTTAACTGAGACACTACTCAATGCTATGGAAGTTGCTGGGTGCCTGGGACATTTTGTTTTTTGGTGCTAGGAGCCCAGATCCTTGCCTTGACAAGTTTTATACCCATGCAGGACATCTGGTGAATACAGCTACCTTCAAATCTATCTTTAAGAAGTGTTTAGGGGTTCGGGTGTGGCTCAGCAGTTAAGAGCACTGGCTGCGGTTGAAGAGGACTAGGGTTTGGTTCTCAGTACCCACACAGTGACTCACAACTGTCCCTAACTACCGGTTCCAGGGGATCTGATGCCCTCTTCCGAACCATCTGGGCACTGCACACATGTGGAACATGTATCAGGCAGAACACTCATGCACATAGAATAAAAATAAATAAATCTTAAAAAAAAAAAAAGCAAGAAAAAGAAACGCTTAAGAACCAAGCACACAGTATCACATGCCTTCAATCCCAGCACTTGGAAGGCCGAGGAAAGAGGAAGGCAGATCTCTGTGAGTTCAAGATCAGCCTTGTCTACATAGTAAGTTCCATGCCAGCCAGGCAACACATTAAGACCCGATATCACACCACACCCTACATACCCCCAAACACCCACGGATACAGATACACACGTAGACAAACAGAGACACACACACATACACAACCCACACACACAAAGAGCGCTGGAGAGATGGCTCAGCAGTTAAGAGCACTGACTGCTCTTCCAAAGGTCCTGAGTTCAAATCCTAGCAACCACATGGTGGCTCACAACCATCTGTAAAAGAATCCGGTGCCCTCTTCTGGAGTGTCTGATACAGCTACAGTATACGCACATATAATAAATAAATAAAACTTAGAAAGAAAGCAAGAAAGAAAGCAAGAAAGCAAGAAAGCAAGCAAGAAAGAAAGAAAGAAAGAAAGAAACAAAGAAACAAAGAAACAAAGAAAGAAGGAAAGAAAGAAAAGAGTGGTGAGCAGAAGTCAAATTTTCAGGTTAACTGCAGGGGGCCCAAGTAAATAATAAGCAGATAAATGCAAAATAAGATTAAATAGTTTGCTTAGAGAGGGGGTGTGCCTTAACACAGGAACTCGAGTTCTGCTGCACACAGGCCCTGCATGTTCTCCTCTACGCTGGGCAGCTAACTTTTTTTCCCTCTATTAAAAAACCAGCAAGGGTGAGAAAAGGGACGTGTGAGGCCTGAGAGTATGGTGCAGGGAGGGAGTGTGTGTGTGTGTGTGTGGGGGGGGGGGGGGCAAGCAGCCAGAATCTCAAAAGGACAGCCAGGGGTCATGGGGACGACCTTGGGTGGTTTCGGCCAGCAGAAATAAAAATGTGTTTGGGGAACTGGGGGTTGGGAGGGTGCATAAAATGCAAAACAGGACAGTCTTCTCTGAGAAGGGTTCTAAGCAACCAAAAGCCAGGAGGTAGTGCTCCCCCCAGCCCAGGGAGCCCACAGGTGCTGACAACAGGCCCAACTCTGCTCCCTAGAAGAGTGCAACAGGGGGCAATGGATCCAGATGACACCCGTGGACCTTGGGACCTCAAGCCGCGTACCTATTCTTTAGTCATCTGTTTTTGAGATAGGGTCTCTGTATGTAGCCCTGGCTGACCCAGAAGTTACAGAGTCCACGTGCCTCTGCCTCCTGGGCACTGGGATCAACAGGGTGTACCACTGAGCCTGGCATGAGTGTGTCCTTAAATCTGGTGCTTCACGCGGTCTTTGTTGACCTCCACAGTAAGGATTTTTCCTAGATTAGTCAATGATCTCTGCAGTCGGTGATCAGAGAATGTGGCCAGGAGCCTCTGGTGTCACACATCCTGATGGGACACCATTGCCTTGCCTGGCCCAGCCACCTGCCTCTCCACAGTGGACTAGCTGTAACCACACGGTGACCACAGATGAGCTGGCAGCTCTAAGAGTTTATAATTAGTTCTTTTAAAATACAAAACATTTAGCTGGGCAGTGATGGCACACGCCTGTAATTCCAGCACTCTGGGAGGCAGAAAGGCAAGCGGATTTCTGAGTTCGAGGCCAGCTTGGTCTACAGAGTGAGTTCCAGGACAGCCAGGGCTATACAGAGAAACCCTGTCTCCAAAAAACAAACAAACAAACAAAACCCAAAAAAACCAAAAACAAAACAAACCAAAACATTTTTTGAGGCAGGGTCTCATGTAGCCTAAGTCAGTTCTGAATTCACTACGTGGCCAAAGCTGGCTCTGAATTCCTGAGCCTCCTACTTCTACCTCCCGAGTGCTGGACTGCGGCCATTTGCCACCACACCAGTTAAGCCTTATCATTTCTTGGCATCTGCCACATTTCAGGCTTCTAAGAAGACAGAGAAACCAAAATTGAGGTCACAATCCTTGGGGGTTGGTCACAAGGATCAAATGAAATGCCTCCTGGTTCCAGTGATCATGGGGACCCAGGCTCCGAGAATCCCAGAGAGGGCTCTGCTTGGAACCCAGGCTGGCCCCTTCGCAGGACAATGGTAGGGTCTGAGCCCTTGGAAGGTAATTCTCGCAGGGCTGTACCATGGGCCAGGCCTGGACTCATTCAGCCATATCTTGCCTAAGGCCTCTCAGACTGGCCTTGGGAATGAGGAACAGTGGTCTGGCACATCTCAGAACAGGACAGGATCAGTTCTAGCCAGCTCTAAAGGGCTGTGATCAGAGCAGGCTACCTTGTCCAGTCTCAGGGAAGAACATGGAAGGAGACTGGGTAAGGAAGTCCAAACAGAACAGAGACAGAAGCCAGGGGAAAGCCATGGTTACCAGGTAGGGGTTTGGTTTATGGGACAATTTCTGGGAATGCAGAAACAAGCTTGGCTGGAGTCTCTCCATTCGAACAAGCACCTCCTATTTAACCCACAAAGGGAAAGCCGCGGTGTGTTAAACACAGGTTTCCACACGCATTAAATTCTAGCGAGTTACCTAGTGGCTAAAGGGTGGACACAGGTTAACGTCAAAGCCCGCAGAGCGTCTTCCCAAGTCTCAGATATTCTGCAGAGCTGGATTTGGAAGTCAGGGTCTTACACGCTAGGGGGTGCCCTCCCTTGAGCTGCGTCCCCAGCCCCAACCCAATTTTCTCTCCACCCTTCCAGGATGCTCTCTTTGGAATGGCCGTCCTTGACCACAGTCCTTGGAGGCTTCCCTACCCCGGCACTTTTACCTCTCAACCTGTTTATTCTCCCTTCTTTCCCGCTGCTTATCATCTCCTGACTGGTTCCCCAATATTTTTAGGTTTTTAAAATTTGTGTGTTTGTGTAAAGAGGCACAACTACCACAGTACGTGTGCAGAGGTCAGAGGTCAACTTTTTTTTTTCCTTCGAGACAGGGTTTTTCTGTGTAGCCCTGGCTGTCCTGTAACTCACTCGGTAGACCAGACTGGCCTTGAACTAGAAATCCGCCTGCCTCTGTCTCCCAAGTGCTGGGATTACAGGCATGTGCCACCACTGCCCGGCTCCACTATTTTTTTTTTAAGATTTATTTTATGTATACGAGTACAACAATGTAACTGTCTTCAGACACACCAGAAGAGGAATCCCATTACAGATGGTTGTGAGCCACCATGTGGTTGCTGGGATTTGAAACTCTGAAAGAGCAGTCAGTGCTCCTAACCACTGAGCCATCCCTCCGGCCCCACTATTTTTTTTTTTAATTACAATTTAAAGGTTTAGATCTCTGACTAGTCAGTGTCTTTCCTGATAAACCCAGTGCCAAGTATAACACGTAGTAGGCCTGCGGAAAATATCTGGTAAATAAATAACTTGGTGTGTGCAAATTTTAACCTGGAAAAAAAAAAAAAAGAAGGGTCCTGGCATTTGGGGTGAAGCCTATTGGCAAAGAGCAACGCACTGTTCAATCAGTTCCACCCATTGTACTGATAAAAGATCGATAATGTCTTCAGACAGACACACAGCCCTTGCCGAGACTCCCCTGGGGACAGAATGGTTACTCACAGCTCAGGACAATCTGGGCAGCTCGGTAGAGTTCCAGGTGACACAGGAGGTCCACCAGCTGCTGGACGGTGGCCTGCCGCATGGACCACCACCACAGCAGCTCCCGGGTGATGCTCACCCCCTGGACTCTCTCCATGGACTTGATCTTCCTCAGCTGGGTCAGGTCTGTGATCACATAGGAAGCTGGAAGGTAAGAGAGGATTCTGCTGAAGAGCTGGAGACACTGCCCTGCTCTCCCAGGGAGAGTCCCTGTCTGCCTCACTGCTCCTCCTAGATGTCAACGCAGCTACTGCATCCCAGCAGGATGCCGATCTTAGGAGCCTTGAATATCAGTAGTAGTCTCTTCCCTTGGGATGGTCTTTTCCCCAGCACTGCGTCAGTGGGAAGCAGAACTGTGCCCACTCCATCTAAAATGGAAGCCCCTGTAGACAGGGAGCTTCATCTGTCTCCATCACCGCCACATCTCCAAATGGGGAAACTGCCTGGCTCAGGGAAGGGGGGTAGTCTGCAGCCGGGGAGGAGGGCAGCAAGGTAGGGGAGCCCCCAGCCTTAGGAATGCCCTGTTCGTGCAGGACCCCAACAAGTATCCCCAGATGTTGTTCCCTGAGCACTTGGCTCACTAAGTCTCAACCCTGGTGGGAAAAATTAGTATGTCTATGACTGATGAATGACAAATGGTAGAAGTGTCACAGGAAACAAGACGGCCATGGGGCTGGCACTGTGCTAACTCTGAAGCACCAGGAAGAAGTGCAAGGAGCTGCGTTGGCAGTAACACTATGTTATGCTCTCCTTTCACTTCTTAATTTTATTCTTTTGATACAAGGTCTTGCTGTGTAGTCCAGATCAGCAGCCAATGCAGCAATCCTCCTGCCCCTGTCTCCCATACACTAGTGTTATTGGTGTGAGCCAACACAAGTAGCCTCTATTTGTTTTTGTATAAAATAAATAGTTGTCCTCAAGGAAACGACACACTGTACCCCACCCTCCCCTCCAGGCTCCTTCCTCTCCTCCTTCACACAGCTGCTGGCTCTCCTAAAATAGCTACTCTTTAGTTGTGTTACTATTTGCCAAGCTTGCTGGTGAGTGCTTTTAATACTAGCACTCTGGAGGCAGAGGCACAAGGGCTGGGTGAGTTTGAGGCCAGCCTGGTCTATATAGTGAGTTCCAGGCCAACTTGGACTACAGAGTAAAACCCTGTCTTAAATTTTTTTTATCAAAACATTAATTTTATTATTGTTTTTATTGGCATGGTGCTGGGTACTGAGCCCAGAGAGACTCATCCTTCACAACTTCACTTAGCCCCTTATGAGCCCATAAGGAATTTGTCAGTTGGACTGAATGGGTTTTTGTGTTTTGCAGAACTAGAGCTCAAAACCAGGGCCTCATGCATACTAAACCAACCACTGAGCCACACTCCCAGCCCTAAAATGGCATTTTTAATTGTTACATAGTATCCCACTGATTTTTTTTTTTTTTTTTGAGATAGGGTCTCACTATGTAGAACAAGCTGGCCTTGAACTCTCAGGATTCTGCCTTCCTCTACCTCCCAAGTTCTAGAATTAAAAGTATGAGCCACCACACCCAGGTTTGCCACTGAGTTTATTGTCATAGGAAATCAGGGAGAGAGAGAGAGAGAGAGAGAGAGAGAGAGAGAATGATTTGGATTTTGGGGTGTCATGAGGATGGAACACCAGTTAGCTCATGCAGGACGCCCTCCGCCCTGTCCCCAGTACAGCCAAACAAAACTGAATAAAAAAAAATGAGGAATTTAAAAAAAAAAAAAATCAAGCCAGGCAGTGGTGGTGCACGCCTGTAATTCTAGCACTCTGGGAGGCAGAGGCGGGCAGATTTCTGAGTTCGAGGCCAGCCTGGTCTACAGAGTGAGTTCCAGGACAGCCAGGGCTCTACAGAGAAACCCTGTCTCCAAAAAACCAAAATCAAAAAAAAAAAAAAAAAAAAAATCAAGCCTTGGTGCTAATAATTCAAAAATCACAGAACAGGAATTTATGTGACCACAAAGTAAAGTGGCCGAGGTATATGAGTGTACTCGGTTGGTGTAGTGTTTGCCTCCTATGCATGAAGCTCTGGGTTCGAATCCCAGCACTACCAAAGGAAAATGCCATTAAGCATTACAAAGACCAGGGTAAGCTCTAGAGAAAAGAGTTGAACCCAAAACTCTACGGAGCTTTTCTGTTTGGAATATGAGCTTGAGTGGATGGAGCCGGGAACAGGGAGGCTGGAGATAAAGCTAAGAACTCTGTAGGATAATGGAAGACATCAGAGGCCAGATAAACACAGCTACAGCAGTCCATGCACTGTCAGTCCCCTGTGGATAAATGAGGAAGGGCCAAGACAGCCTGTCATAGAGCACTGGCAGAGAAGTGCTCTGAAGGAATGGAAAGTTCCAGAGTTACAGTTTTAGTCACTGGAAACTCCACATCAGATTCCTAGCCAACAGGAAGTGATTTAAGCAGGCTCAGAGTCCCCTTCCAACTGTTCACAAGGGGCAAAGAGGAAGGTATGACGTCATACAAAGCCAGCCCGGCAGGGACCTGGACTGGCTTTGGGCCTCTGTGAATTTCAGTTTCCTCCCAGGGGAAACAGAAAGTGAACTTTGAAAAGAAACAGTTTAGTTCCCTGAAGCCGATGTCTCTTAAGGTACTGATCCATTAGCACTGCACCCAGGGCTGGGACAAGCAGAGATGGAGGGAGGGACAACTTGGTCATTGCCAAGGCCCCTGCTAGTGCATAGCTCTTATTAATCTGATCATTATGGAAGAGAAAAAAAATCCAAGTCCTACCTAGTAGACTCAAGGAAACCACTGGCTGCACTCAGGCAGACAATCTAGACTTTCCCACGTGTGTGAATGCTACTCTTGGGATCTGGTGTCCCACAAAAGGCCCTATGCTAAAGGCGTGGTCCCAGTTTGGTACCTGGAGAGGTAGGAGCTTTAAGAAATGAGACCCAGGGAGAGTCTTCTGAGTACTCAGAGATGTGCTCTCAGTGCGTAAGGGAGTCCAGTGCCTTCCATAAAGAGGCTTTGCCATGAGACACTGCCCCAGGCTCAAAGCTGAATCAAGACGCTACAGGCTAAAATCTCTCAAACTGTGGTTTCCTCTTGCTAAGGTGACTGATTCCCTGGGGCATCTGTCACAGTGCCTGAGAGCTGACAGACACAGCATGTGAGCAGTCCTGGTTCAAATCCTCCCAGGCACTTCTTTGCTGTGCATTTAACAAAGGCCTGTCACCTCTCCCAGAGCCTCAGTTTCCTTTTGGACCTCATGGGTGGCTACATGGGCTAGATGCACTCTATACATTGGGAGACTTGAACTAGCATTTGGCAATGTGTTATATCCACAGAGAAACCATTGTTTCATGCTGATTCCAGAATCCTGGGAAAAAGCTACCCATCCTTACAGTCCTTCAGAACAGGAGCAGCCCACCCTCCTGGAATGACCCTCCCAAGGGTCACACGCCCCTCTCCTGACTGGCCAAACTCTCTCCAGTACAGTGAGGGAAAACCACTAGGTTCCTTCAGCTTCTTACAGATGAATGGCTCAGAGACACATAGTCACTTGCCTGAAGTCACACAGCCAGGCAGTGCACAAAGGCTGGAGTGCACTGGTGAGCAAGAAGAGAGTGGTCCAGCTGAGGAGCTCCTGCAGGGGTCCCTGTGCACAGTCCAGGCAGAGGAAACTTAAGAACCCCATTGTACACGGGCTCCGACAGATACTACAAGTCTTTTCCCCAGGAGCAAAGGAGCACAGCTATGACCACAGAGAAACAAAGGCAGAAGTCTAGCAGCTGATCTGAAGGAATATTCAGAGTTGTGGCTGTGGGTTTCTTAGATCGCTTCAGATCTTCCTACATTCCCACAGTCTCCCCAGGATCACAGGGCAAGATCACCTTTTCTAGACAAGCTCAACAGCCAAGACTTTGGAGAAGAGAAACAATCACCCACGTTCTCTCCTTCCTTTGGGGCATGGAAAACCAGAGCCCTGAGACCAGCTGGCCACTGCATAGGGACGGGCCAGCCTTGGGCTGAGAAAACTGCAGCCACCTAAGGTTGACTCACAGGAACCCAAAGGAGGCCAGTGAGACTGAGGCAGGGAGGATGAGGGGTGTGTGTGAGAGAGAGAGACAGAGACAGAGAGACAGAGACAGACATGGCAGGCCTACTAAGTAATTTCCTTGATTTCCTCAATTATAGTGAAGCCTCAGAGGACTCTGGGTAATTCTGCCATGTCCAGGTCTTGCAAACTCAAAGCAGTTCTCAGAAAAGGACATAAGGACATATGGGCCCGGCGGTGGTGGCTCATGCCTTTAATCCCAGCACTTGGGAGGCAGAGGCAGGGGGATTTCTGAGTTCGAAGCCAGCCTGGTCTAGAGTGAGTTCCAGGACAGCCAGGGCTACACAGAGAGACCCTGTCTTGAAAAAACAACAAAACAACAAAGAAAAGGATATATAAATGGCCAATAAGCAAGAGTCTAAAAGCCTCTTTTACTGCCAAGCCTTAACAAGATAAATAGTAGCCTCCTATATGGATGACGGGCATGTGAACCAGGAAAGACCCTCTGGAAAACAAGTGGCCGTGTTCAGTGCACAGTGAACTCCACACCACCTCTAGGTGAACTCCCAAGGGAAATGAAAGCATGCGTCCACACCGACACTGGAACACAAATGTCCTGCAGAGTTACCATGACTGCCCGAGAGTGAGAAGAGCCCAAATGTCCACCAGTGGGAAACGGAGAAGCAAAAGACTGGACATCCACACACTGGAGTATGACGAGCATAAAAAGAAACTGGGAGAGCTGGGTGGCGGTGGTGGCTCGTGCCTTTGGACCACTTGGGAGGCAGAGACAGGTGGAGTTCTGAGTTCAAGGCCGGCCTGGCCTATAGAGGGAGTTCCAGGACAGCCAGGACTACACAGAGAAGCCCTGTCTCGAAAACCCAAAAAAACAGAGACAAAGAGAGAGAGAGAGAGAGAGAGAGAGAGAGAGAGAAGGGATACAGCTCATTAGTGGTGCACAACATGCCAGCATGTGAGAAACCCTGGGTTCCACTTTCATCACTGGAAAAGGGGGTGCAGGGAGGATAGGAGAGGAAATGAGAGAACCGGGGTGGGGGGGACATGTGGGAGGGGACGGAAGGAAGGAAGGTTCAGAACTCACATCGACTACAACATGGATGGCCCCTTAAGACTGGCTAAGTGATGAAGCCATTTGTAAAGGACGATGCACCCAGGATGGTCCCACTCCCATAAAATGCTACAACAGAAGACACCTAGAGCAGCGGGGTCGAGGGCAACGGGAGGTGTGGTGTACGGTGTGCACGTGGGTGTATGTGATCACAACTCTGAGAAAGAACTAAGGGCCCCGAGGTGCTCTCCAACTGTGTGGACTATGTGATGGTGGATGGTGGGTTTGTTTGTGTGTTTGCTGTTTATCATTTGATTGTTTGTTGTTTGCTTGGGTTTTGACTTTTTTTTGTTTTGTTTTGTTTTGTTTTGTTTTTCGAGACATGGTTTCTCTGTGTAGCCCTGGCTGTCCTGGAACTCACTCCGTAGACCAGGCTGGCCTCGAACTCAGAACTCCACCTGCCTCTGCCTCCCAAGTTCTGGGATTAAAAGCGTGCACCACCACTGCCTGGTGGTTTTTGGCTTTTTGAGACAGACCCTCAAGTAGCCCAGGCTGGAGTGGAATTTAACCCTGATCTTCCTCCCTCTACTTAAAGTCGGGAATTATACATCTGTGTAATAGGCCTTCTTACCCTCCCTCCTTCCCTCCCTTCCTCCCTCTCTCCCTCCCTCTTCCTCTTTGTTATTTCATTCCAGTAGCTGAGTCCAGGCCCATAGGCATAGTAAGCACACACTCTACCACTGAGTCACAGTTCAGCCTCATAATTTGTATCTTTTTTTCTGGAATCCTCTCTGTAAACCAGGCTGGCCTCAGACTCACAGATCAGCCTGCCCGTGCCTCCTGAGTGCTGGGGATAAAGGTGTGTGCCATCACCACCTGGTCCATACATTGTTAAACAAAGCTTTTTTTTTCCCCAAAAAAAGTAAAAAATGAGCCTTTAACATTAATATTCTAGGATCAGAAGGTATCCTGTTATGAGCAGTTCAGGGCTGGGTTGAAATGGAAAAAAAAAAATTAAAGACCACTGCCCCGCCCCATAGACCGTCCAAGTGATGGGACACAGAGTTCCCTGGACCATCCGGTCAGGTCATAACAGACATCCTTAGGGGTACCCTGAGACTAGGGCGGAGCCTGCAAGGAGGGGACAGGAAGGCTGAGAGCACAAAGGAGAGTCACCTCCCTTCAAGTTGGATGTTCCCGTTCCAGCTCTCAAGCTCTCTGGTACAGATAAAGAGTGAAAATACTTTCAAGAGAAAACTCCTAAGAGTTCATCCCCAGGTGTGTATAATTCCAGCTTCGGAGAAGCTGAGGCAGGAGGCTCACCAGTTTGAGCTATCAAATGCCTATCAGGCAGGCTGATGTCATGTGTAAGTGGTGTGCAGCAATGACAAGATGGCTGAAATACGATGTGTCTACACTTGATGTATTTAGGAAAGAGACCAGGAGTCCAGTCCTGAGCACTATGGGCGGCATGGTCAGAAGCCAGCAAACATGGCGGCTGCTCCAGCTCCGGAAGCTGTTCCGGCCGGCTCCGGAAGCTGAGAATGCGCATCCTGTGGAGGACCGGGCTCGTCTCTCCGCTCTTGTCGTCTACAGTCTTTGCACATCGACTCCCTTTCTTCATGGGTAGAAAGGGTCCCTGAACCCCACCACTGCTGAGCCTTGGGGGCGCCGTGCTTTGTGCTGAGGGGCTGCCCCGTTCAGTGTTCAGCCACTTCATCTATCAAGGTGACAACCAGAGATGTCTCCAGGTTGAGGACCACAACCTTTGTTTTGTTTGTTTTTTGTTTGTTTACAGCATAACTGAGTATATTTTTATTAAGATCAATTGTGGAACAATAATGTATTTAAACTATCATACTATTTCAAAGTATTCTGTATAAAGAGCTTACAGATTACTTCTATTTAGTAGCAGAATGCATGATTATTTATTAAAATGTTTTTAAGACCTAACTGCAGTCTTATTTTTAAAAACAAAGAACAAAAGTATTAAGTAAACCATTTCATGGCACAGGGTACTGTTAAAATATGGAAAATATGTATTAATTCTACACTGACGGTAAAGTTAAGAATATTTATGAAGAAATTGCTAGTTTTACTATGCAAGGAATCTACACTAAGACTGTTGACATTCAAATAATTGAGCTTAACTACCTAAAGCCAGGTGTGGTTTATATCCAAGCACCTGAGAGGGCAGGCAGGGAAATTCTCCATTATAATCAATGTAGTGGGGAGGAGTCATTGAAAGGGATAGCAGAGCTCAAAAGTTGGAGGACCACGACCTTAAAACACTTATTTTTTCTTTCTTGTTTTCTTTTCATTCACAGGGCTGCGGTGGAAGCCAGGACCACACGCTGGCTGAGTGCTTTACCACTGAGGGATACCCTGTTCCTTACATCACAATAGATATCCAGACTGGCAGGACAACACAGACATGTCCACTTTATGTGACAAGCATAGCTATATGTTATATACGCTCTTTAGTAAGTGCTGTCCGTGGCTCACGCGTAGGGTCACCGAGCAACTGTGCCAGTAGGCTCTCTCCCTCTCCCTCTCCAGTCCCTGTCCCTGTCCCTGTCCCTCTCCCTCTTCATGGGTCCCAGGGATGAAGCTCAGGTCCACAGGCTTGGTTTTGAGTGCCTTAACCCATTGAGCAATCTTGCCGGCCTCCAGTATTGTTAACACTTAATTAGAAAATAGATGACTGAAGTCAGGCACGGTGACACACCCATAATCCCAGCACTCGAGAGGTATCAGTAGGAAGACCAAAAATTCAAGGTCATTCTTAGCTAGGTAATGAGTTCTGTATTAAAAAATAAATAAATAAATAATGGGTTAGAGAGATGGCTCAGTGGTTAAGAGGACCAACTCCTCCTTTTCCAGAGGTCCTGAGTTCAATTCCTGGCAACCACATGGTGGCTCAGAACCATCAGTAATGGGATCTGATACCCTCTTCTGGTGTGTCTGAAGACAGCTCCAGTGTAAATAAATAAATCTTTAAAAAGAAAACAACACTGGAACATATATACATATATATTACTTCCTTTAAGAAATGATATAGCTCTCTGGCAAAATGCTTGCCTGTCAGGTACAAGGCCTTGGACTCAATTCCAAGCACAACAAAAATATAATAAAATAAAATTTATAAACACCCACACAAATTATTGCTGGGCAGTGGGCGCATGCCTTTAATCCCAGCTCTTGGGAGGCAGAGGCAGGTGGATTTCTGAGTTTGAGGCCAGCCTGGTCTACAGAGTGAGTTCCAGGACAGCCAGGGCTACACAGAGAAACCCTTTCTTAAAAAAACAAAAAGGAAATTAAGTGTTGACAGTTACACTGTTACTATGCCCGTCTGATCTACAGGAATATGGGAGCAGGGCCTTGCACACTTGGTATACAGTTCTTTACTGGATTCCATCTCCAGCGCTACAGAAACCAAGCCTGTAATCCTACTATTCCAAAGGGGAAGTGAAGGGTTAGAAGTTCCAGGGTACCCAAGGCTAGCCTGGGCTACATGACTCCTTTATCTCCTCACCGCCCCCAAATACTAAGATTCGAATCTGTAATCCCACACTTAGGAGGCCGAGACAGGACAATGACAAGTTCCGAGGCAACCTGGGTACACTTAAAAAACTAAAACAAAAAACAAACAACAAACGAAAAACAGGTCTCAAATGTCCAAGAAAGTCGCCCGGGATATGGTTCAGTAGTAGTGTGATTTTCTAGCAGGCACAAGGCCCTATGATCAAAGTTCCTTTATTACAGAAAACAAATGAATAGCCAGGAATGGTGGACTATGCCTTTAATCTCAGTACTCCGACGGGAGAGGCAGGTAGATCTCTGTAATTTCCAGGCCAGCCTGGTCTACTAAGCAAATGCCAGGGCTACATAGGGTGACCCTGTCTCAAAATAATAAGAATGGAAAATATGCCACAGAATGACACACTAAGGTAGGGAAGGTACACTCTTGACACTATTTTATTCTTACAATTGTATAAAGAATATACACTTGTCACTTGCAGTTTACAGATTAAGCCAAGTTTCAGGGAGGTTAGGAGAGTGGCCGCAGATACCACAGGCTGCAAAGTGATGGTTAGAACACAGCTCCTGCATCAGAGCAACTGCGTAGACAGCCGGTCTATAGACGCTAAGGTTCCACAATCCTACAGACAGGCAAAACTCGCCAAGCAGCTACCGTGTGAGTTGACCACGCTAGGCTATGAGCAAGTTCATAGGCAGCTCCAGGTCGGTCTGCAAACTAAAGCAAAGTAGCAGGGCGTTCTTAACAGGCATCCCCCGGCCTCAGGTAACATTGGGGTTGGGGGGTGGATAGTGGTGGGTGGATGAAGGGGACGTGGGGCGTGGATCTATCTGGGGTCCTGGCTGAGAGTAAGTGGTGTCAGACTCACCGAACTGCATCCAGTCCCAGTCACTGAGCGTGTCGATATTCCGGCACAGGTCGTCCAGCACCCAGGACGGCAGCTGGTAGATGTAGCAAACCATGGCGGGACTGCGCGGCGACTGAGCCTGTGGCGAAGGGCCGCGGCTTCCCTAGCAAAGGGCGGCGCTACCCGCGGCCGCACTGGGTAAGCGAGCGAGCGCCCCCGAGCGACCAAGTGCGGTAGCACGCTCCACCCAAGCCATGGCTGAGAGCGGGGGCAAGCCAGCGCCTCCAGTGGCATTAAGTAGCACATGCCACCCGACCCCTGGACCAGTGTCAGGTGTGGACCAAGGCCCTGGGTCCTTGGCACCCTACAACCCAGAGTTTCTGCTAACTTGACCTCCACGGCCACCTGGAATGCACTTATTTAACAGGCGCTGGTGAGACTTAAGAGGAGAAAACCCAGAGATTTTGCCTTCAGTGTGAGCAGAAGGAACGAATTAAGCAATGTGCTGAACAATTTAGAGGTGCGCTGGGCATGGTGTTACATACCTGTCACCTCAGCTCTTAGGTGTCTGAGGCTGGAGGATTGTCACAAGTTTGAAGCCAGTCTGGTTGCACACACATTGAATTCCAAGACAGGCCAAAGCCAGGCGGTGGTGGCGCATGCCTGTAATCCCAGCACTCGGGGAGGCAGAGGCAGGCAGATTTCTGAGTTCGAGGCCAGCCTGGTCTCCAGTGAGTTCCAGGACAGCCAGGGCTATACAGAGAAACCCTGTCTCGAAAAAACCAAATCCAACCCCCTCCCCCCCAAAAAGTTCATATTTGAGGAGGTGGGGCTGGAAAATGGGCTCAGGGATTAAGAGCCCTAACTATGTTTGAAAAAGCAGTTCCTAACACCAACAAGGCAGCTCACAATAATCCCCATCTCTAGTTCCA
Source organism: Apodemus sylvaticus (assembly GCF_947179515.1). Lineage (NCBI taxonomy): Eukaryota > Metazoa > Chordata > Mammalia > Rodentia > Muridae > Apodemus > Apodemus sylvaticus. Next base: position 145,342,872 of record NC_067473.1, on the reverse strand, counting down.
AGGAATCTGATACCTTCCTGCTTCCTTGGGGACCAGGCATGCACATAGTATACAGACATACATGCAGTCAACACACTTGTACACACAAAATAAAATAAATCTTAAAAACTTAAAGAAGTTCATTTTAGGCATTAGTCTTGAAAAGCAAAACAAAGCCGGGCGGTGGTGGTGCACGCCTGTAATCCCAGCACTCTGGGAGACAGAGGCAGGTAGATTTCTGAGTTCGAGGCCAGCCTGGTCTACAGAGTGAGTTCCAGGACAGCCAGGGCTATACAGAGAAACCCTGTCTTGAAAAAAAAACCAAAAAATCCACCACCACCACCCCCCCCCAAAAAAAAGAAAAGCAAAACAAAACCAAAAGGCTCATTTTAAATTTATTTTCTGTGTAGCTCTGGCTGTCCTGGTACTCACTCTGTAGAGCAGGTTGACCTTGAACCCACAGAGATCCACTTGTCTCTGCCTCCCAAGTGCTGTGATGAAAGGAGTGTGCCACCAGTCCTATTTCCAGGTCATTGTTTTGAACTTTATTTCTCTGCCATGTCGGGGTCAAGCCCAGGTTCTTGGCATGCTAGGCAAGTGTTCTATTGTTCTGCTTATCTTCCTAAGTTCCTGAGACTAGATTCTAAGGAGTGAAAGTGACTCCGGCTAACATCAGGATGGATCATACCTGCCAGGAAGATGAATGTGGCCGTATCCTCTCCAGTCTGTCAAGCCTGACACCCTGGGATCCTCTTCATAGACCGCTCGGCACAAGACTTGTTTACTCTCCCAATTCAAGTAAAAGTTTATGGACCAGAGTACATGTGGCTTTGGTTCGCAGGATCCACAGTTCACCAGTGTTTTAAAAAGCAAAACAAGCCAGGCAGTAGTGGTGAATACATTTAATCCCAGCACTTGGGAGGCAGAGGCAGGCAGATTTGAGTTTAAGGCCAGTCAGGTCTACAGAGGGAGTTCCAGGACAGCCGGGGCTACACAGAAAAAACCCTGTCTACTGGGAAATGTCTGTTTAAAGTCGAAAAAAATAAAAATTGGGGGGGGGGGGGGGCTGGAGAGATGGCTCAGCGGTTAAGAGCACTGACTGCTCTTCCAAAGGTCCTGAGTTCAAATCCCAGCAACCACATGGTGGCTCATAACCATCTGTAATGAGATCAGACTCCCTCTTCTGAGGTGTCTGAAGACAGCTACAGTGTACTTACATATAATAAATAAATAAATCTTAAAAAAAAAAAAGAATAAAAATTGGGATTGACAGATATGTATTCCAGGCCTGGCATGATGGAATACACCTACAGTCCCAGGTACCTGGAAGGCTGAGACAGGAGGATTGAAAGTTTGAAGCCATCTGGGAAACTCAGCAAGACCCTGCCTCAAGATGAAGTAAAACAGGGCTAAGACCATATGTCAAGTTAGCATTTGCCTAACATGACTAAGACCTTGAGCTCAAACCCAGGAAACACACACACACACACACACAAAAGTGTAATGAAAACATTTTTAAAACCACCTTCAAGAACCAGAGAGCTAGCCCAGCAGGTAAAGCTGATTGCTGCTGTCTTAGTTAGCAGCATGTGAACAGACACCATGGCCAAGGCAACTCCTATAAAGAACAACATGTAATTGTGGCTGGCTCACAGGTTCAGAGGTTCAGTCCATTATCATCAAGGCAGGAACATGGCAGCATCCAGGCAGGCGTGGTCCAGGCTGAGCTGAGAGTTCTACAACTTCATCTGAAGGCTGCTAGCAGAATACTGGCTTCCAGAGAGCTAGGATGAGGGTCTTAAAGCCCACACCCACAGTGACACACCTACTCTAACAGGGCCACCTTTTAATAGTGCCACTCCCTGGTCAGAGCTTACATAAGCCATCACAGCTGCTATCACTGATGACTAGCCTTCATGCCCAAGACCCCCACATGGCAGAAGAAAACCAACTCCCAAAAGTTGTCCTCTGACCTTCTGTACACCTTGGCATAGGCATGCATGCCCTCCCCCATGAATGCATACATGTATAAATAAATAACTGTATCTTTCTTTGTTTATTGAGACAGTCTTACTATGGAGCTCTGGCTGGCCTGGAACTAATTACGCAGATTAAGCTGGTCTTGAAGCCACAGAGGTTAAAGGCAGGTACCACCATGCTCAAGTAAGTAAATGTAATTTTTAAAGGTTCTATTTGTTTTATGCATACGAATGTCTTGCCTGCCCGTGTGTCTATGTACTCACTACTTGAATGTCTGGTATCCACAGAGTTCTATGGGAGCACTGGAGTCCCCTGAGCTGCAGTCTCAAGCAGCTGTAGACAGTTGTGAGATGCTGTGTGAATGCTGGACTCAGGGCTCAGTCATCTGCAAGAGGATCAAGCCACAGAGCCATCTCTCTGGCCTCCAAATAAATGGAGTTTTTAAAGATGCCAGCCTCTTTCTACCTGAGCTGTCTACTCCATCAGCTACTGACTCTACGACCAGGGCAAGTGGGCCTTGTACTTCGCCTGGGCAGCATAGTAGAGCTGGCTCTGGTGGCATGGGTGAGCCAGCCCTGAGGGCGTGAGAGCCAGAGAGCTGACCCTGCCCCTTGTTGGCTATGGCACTGGGTGGGCTAGCTCCAGGCAACGCTGGAAAGCTTACTCTGGTGGTGTGGGGGGGGGGAAGCTGGTGGGCTGACCAACTCAGCTAACGTCCAGGCCCAGATCCTACCCCAACATCTGCCCCCATCTATGAACTATGAACTGCTGGAGTGTATAAAGGGGCCAATCCTGCAGATCCAAAGCTGTAGGATCGCCATGACACAGTGGGATATCAGGAAGGACTCCCAGTAGGGATCCAGTGTTGATAGAATAGCAGAAGCCAGAGGCCTCGAGCCAGGCCAATGACTCACTGCCATGAGCATTTGCAAGCAAAGATGTGTGGACAAGAGTATTCTGTGAGACACTGTGACATGCTACAACTTTCATGTGAAGGTGTTTTTGTTGTTGTTTTTGTTTCTTTGGGGGGTAAGGTAGAAAGTCAGATAAGAAGGGACTGGGAGATGAGTTAGGATTGGAGTGCATGTGAAATTCACAAAGAATCAATAAAAAGTTGTAAAAAAGAGAAATTATCTGTGCGCGTGTGTCTCTTCATGTGGGTATGCCCATAAAACTGCAGGTGACCTTGGAGGCCAGAGGCACTAGACCCCTTGGAGCTAAAGTTCCAGATAGCTGTGAGCCGCCTGATTTGGGTGCTAAGACCCAAACTTGGGTCCCCTGAAAGAGCAAGTGCTCTTAACTGCTGAGCCATCTCTACAGCCTAGTAGTTTCTTTTAGACAAGATCTTAAAATAGCTCAGGTTAGCCCGGAACTTACTATGTACTGAAGGATGACCCCCCACCTCCCGACCCAAACGCCTCCACTTACAGAGCTCTGTGATTGAGAGTGGGCGGGCCTCCACACCTAACTCCAGGGTTTAAATGCTTTTTACAGATACTTAATTTTTATAAGGAAAACAAAGCTAGAAGAAACAATTTTAAATTAAACAAGTCTACAGCTGAAAAGAGACTGTAGAGGCCTTGTTTCGTGCCCCATCCTATAGCACTCAGCAGACATTTCAGCTCCCACAGGGAAGAGCGTCTCAGAGGGGAAGAGGAGGGAGAATGGGGTGAAGAGCTCTGGGAGGGGCAACACTGGGGATATAAATATAATTAATTTTAAAAATTAATAATAAAAAGGTAACACAACACATTAGCTTCCTTTACTTTAGCACCATTTATTGTACTAAAAAGGTCAGTTTTTTCCAGAAAATTCAAAAGGAGAAAACAGTCTGAGGAACACATTACAGGACGTCCCAGGACAAGTGACTCATGTCATAAGTCTCCACTTTTTGAACAGCACAGAGAACAGTATTCAAACTTCCAGTTGAATAATACAAACATTACATCTTTTAGAGACAGAGATAGGTTTAAGAAAATAAAACCAATGTTGTGATAAGTCGGCACCTGCTGGCTTCCCACACACAGGTCTTCCACACTGGCCTGAGGCCACTTCACCCACGGAATGCTGCAGACTAAGGAGAGACACTGAGAGGCCAGTGGGATGTGCCAGGATTTAGTTCAGTCATTCTGCTGATCTTAGAGCATCAGACTACACTCCAGGAGCCCAGGACTCAGACAAATCCTCCCAACAGTCACCCTCAAGGGAAGAGGCTAGCACACTGGTATTTACACAGTGTGTGTAGTAACATGGAAAAGGCAACTTACGAAGTTAGATGAACATTAGGCATACTACAATCCCAGCACTGAAGATACAGAAGCAGACAGATCTCTCTGTAGCCCAGGCGGTCCAGGACAGCCTGGGCTACAGAGAAACTCTGTTTCAATAAAACAAAAAACAAAAACCAAACCAAACAAACAACAGAAAAAAACAAGAAAAGGGAAAACAAACAAAAAAAACGGTGAAGTTCAGTGAAAAATCAGGATACAAAACAAAACTGTATATACCTTGTGACCTCGGCTATGACAACCAATTAAAATGCACCCTCCAGAGAACACCCAGTTACAAGAGTTACATGAAGCTGTGTGTGACACAATACCCAGGCTTCTCTAGTTTTTCTCTGCTAAGGGAATTAAAAACAAATATAAAAAATTATGTTTTACAAAATGTTTGATAGAAGTGGTGAACATGTGTATGGAAGGAAAGCTGTGACCATCCATAAAGCTACTGTGCACGGTCCAGACGCTGTGTGTATGGTCCAGTGTTGGAGTGCGTGGCTGAGTGGGCCTTCGCTCCCTTCTCCACAAAAGTGGAACCAGGGCCTGTCAAGGTAAAGCTGAACGCTCGGGCTGACAGGAGGAACAGAAAGCCCTGCTCCTGCCAGCAGCTTCCTCAAAGGCAGCTCTCATCAAAGCCAGACTTAAACACGAGGATGGCTCACTCTGCTGTCTGTGGCAGCGAGCATGGAAAGTCCACACAGCCTACACAGCACGCTGCCTGCCAGTCGGGAGGCAGGGCTGACTCCAGCTGCAGGCCAGGCAGGGCTATAATGAGAAAAGCAAGAACAGAGCAGGCTGTGGTGCACACATGTGCTCCCGATGATGCAGGGGCAGGGGACACGCCCAGTGGATCAGAGAGACTAAGGCTGGCCTGGGCTACACAAGTCTCCAAAATAAGATAAAAAACAAAGTAGAAAGTGCTGAGACATGGAAAATCAGAAAAAGTTCTTTCTAAACAGAAGCTGCTAAGCTGTTCCTTCTTGTGCACACTTAAGGCTTTCCACAAAGAGCCAGGCCTCCCAACTCTCTCACCAAGTACCCAACATTCACCACTGAAAGTGCCACACACACCAGCAACTGGGCCTCCACAGGATGTCATCCCAGCGGGAGGGCCTTCTCAGCCCTCCCAAAGCAAGGCAGGGAGGCCTCCGTTCAAATGCGGCAGCATTCTTCAAATTAAAGGACACTGTGCAACCCCTGCTGAAGAGCTTACACAAACATCCTTATACTGAACTTCCAGCATTACCAGGAAGCAACACTGGAAACACCTCCTCCTGCTGAGTGCTCTAGAAAGGGCAGACTCCACTCCGAGGCACTTTGCATGTTTATCTTCAACACTACAAAGCTCAGTGACGTTAGTTAACTTTCCTTTACATGATGGATATTTTACTCCAAGAATGAACCATTTTAAAACCGAAAGAATGTGAGCTGTCCTACGTGTAGATCAACTTCAGACCATCGAGGCTGAAACTCAGGACCAGTGATCTCAGTGGACTCCTTCAAGCTCCTCTCCCAGGTGCTGATTCCCAAGGTGCTCTTGCGTCAGCCGCTGTATGTCCTTCCGCACGTTTGGGTGGTCTTCCAAGTCTTCATAGAGCGACCTGACGATGTCCAGCCTTCTGTAGTTCTCAGGCTTGACCAGGCTTCGCACAACCTGGAGGCACCGCTCCTTCAGGGTATACACTGCAGGGCAGGAAAGCAAGTCCTCAGAGGCAGACTCCGGTCACATGACGACAGACACCACCAAGCAACAACAATCACACTTACCTTGTGACTCTCACTGTAGGGTAAAATAAAAGTGGAGCACATGTGACCACTGTGCTCACACCTGCTCATCAAATGTGAAGTGAACCTGGTAACTCAGGGCCTAAGGCTTAAGGAGGCCCAGCAATGTCTATCTGGGACAGTCACATGGCAAGAGATACCAAAGTACTGTGGACCTGGGTGTGGAGTGAGCGCTGCTATCCCAACTCACTAAGGAACTAGGCTCACACACATAACCACAGCACTCGAGAGGCCGAGCCAGGTCTCTCTAAACTCAAGATTAGCCTGGTCTACATAAACAAGTTCCAGGGAAACCAGGGCGACACTTGGATCTTCGTCTCAATAAACAAAAAATAAAATATAATAAATCAGGGACAATGGTACAAGCCTATAATCCTAGAACTTAAGGGACAAAGACAGAAAAAATGGTGGAAGTTTGGTCTAAATGTAGAGGTCCAATTCTGCCAGGGTTACATAGTAAAACCTTTCTTAATAAACCAAAACAGACCAAGCACAAACCTTTAATCCCAGCACTTAGGAGGCAGACACAGGCAGTTCTCTGTAAGTAAATACCAGGACAGCTTCCGGTACACAATGAGATGTTGCCTCAGGTTAAAAAAAAGAGAGAGATGGGGTGGGGAGAGACTGGAAAGACAGTTTAATTGATAAAGTGTTTATTGTGCAGGAATGAGGGCCTGATTGGATTCCTAAAACCCTCGTCAAAAGCCAGGAACGGTGGCGGCACTTGGTTAGGACCCCAGTGCTGGGAAGGCAGAAAGAATCCCTGGGGTTCACCCGCCAGGCTCATCAGCCTAAATCAGTGAGTCCCAGGCCACTACAAATGAGTCCCTGTCTTAAAAAATATGGCAGACAATTGGAGCAATAACGTCTGAGGTTGACAACAGGCCTTGACACCCAACAAGTAGGATCTACTTGAACAAACATACACTCAATGAAGAGATGAGCTGGAAAAGCTTGTGTGTGTGTGTGTGTGTGTGACCCCAGCACCACACAGCACCATGGTGGTATATGCCTGTAATTCCAGCAGGAAGATTAGGGGTTCAGGCTTATCAGCTACATACTGAGTTGAGGTCAGCCCGAGAAACATAAGATCCTCCTTCTCCTTGCCAGGCAGTGGTGGCGCACGCCTGTAATCCCAGCACTCTGGGAGGCAGAGGCAGGCGGATTTCTGAGATCAGGGCCAGCCTGGTCTACAGAGTGAATTTCAGGACAGCCGGGGCTACACAGAGAAACCCTGTCTCAAAAAAACCAAATCCAAAAAAACAAAACAAAACAACAACAACAAAAAGAAAATCCTCCCTCCCCAAAAATAGAAAAAAAAATTTAAAAAAAAAAAAAAAAAAAAAGAAAAGCCAAAATAGTAATAAAACTAATAGTTACCAGGGAACTCAAAGACAAAATTTAATTCCTCAGTGTTCTTTTCTGATTATACACTTTTTTACTTTTGTTTGGTTTTGCCCCAGACAGGTTTCACTATGCAGCCTGGCTGTCCTGGATCTGAGATGTGCCTCTGCCTAGGGATCAAGGGCATGGCCATGAGGCCCAGCTGCAGCATTAGTTTCACTTTCTATTTAGAGGCATGGTCTCAGAAAGTGGCTCAGACTGGCCTTACATTTGCTCTACAGTCTAGTCTGGAACTTGTGATCCTCCTGCCCCCTCACCCCTCTCCTGAGGAGCTGGGGTCACAGGGCTGAGTAGCCAGGCCTAGCTTCATGCTGTGCATTGTTCTGGGATCAGGCCCAGCTTCTAGTTGTCCTACTGTGCTTTGTTCTGGGATCCCAGGGCACCAGTCTGTAACAAGACCAAGGAACTAGAGGTCATAATGCTATAGGAGATGGCTTAGGAAACCAAAGTATTTTTGGGATACAGGACAGAGAAATAAATCCTTCCATCTCATCTATGGTAGAGGCTAACACTCACTACAATGCTCACCCCTATGTTTCTCAAAGACTGGGCCAGTGTGGTGACTCAGGTCTATAATCCCAGAACTTAAAAAGTCCAAGAATAATTTTCTAAATTCAAGGCCAGAGCTCCAGGGCAACCTGGGTTGGAAGGCTAGATCTTATTTCTAAAGAAAAAGAAAAATGTAAGATTGACTATTAACCTGGCAATGTGATGTTGGCAAAAATAGGCTGTCCGTCAACATTGAGGGGTGGTACAAACAGTTCCGTTTGGTTAACCAGAAGTCCATCTTGGGTCCCCGCATCCCTGAAGAGCCAAAGATGACCTGTCAATGCAAGCAGAGGATGGTGAGAAGCCACACGGGGTCTGGGCATGGCACCTGTTTATTACCCCAAGCCACACGGAACACTTGCCTCTCACTCGGCTTAATGCCTTAACAAAGCCCTTCCAGGAGAGGAACAAGGCAAGAGCACTCCTCAGGAAGGAAGCCTTCCTCAGGAGAGAGCAGGGCTGAAGGGAGATGCATGCTGACAGCAGGAGACAGAGTGCACAAGGAGCCTGGGCTCTGTGGCTAGGGAGGGAAAGTGCATCTAGGTCAAGTGAGCGCAGGCGATCTTACTACACACTGATGTGAAAGGAGCCCCTGTGGCCATCGAGAGGCCAGGGAGGACTCGTGGGCAAGAACAGGTAAACTAACACATTGTGAAAAAAGTAAGCCGGACGATGGCGGCGCACGCCTGTAATCCCAGCACTTGGGAGGCAGAGGCAGGCGGATTTCTGAGTTCGAGGCCAGCTTGGTCTACAGAGTGAGTTCCAGGACAGCCAGGGCTATACAGAGAAACCCTGTCTCGAAAAAACCAAATCCAAAATACCAAAAAAAAAAAAAAAAACAAAACAAAAAACAAAAAACAAAAAAAAAAAAAGGAAGAAGAAGAAAGAAAGAAAGAAAAGAAAAAAGAAATAAGAGAGCTTGACTCTGGGAGGGAAGGGCTTGAGTGAGGAGATCCTTGTAGGGTGACAGAAAAGTTCTTGTCTAACTTCACTAGGTGTCCCTGCCACTGCCCCAAATCCTCAAAGCAGAGATCTCTGCATCTTTAAGCATACCTTCATTTATACCTTCATTTTAAAAAATGGGCCTCTTTCGCGTCTTGGCTCCAAGATGACCAAAAAAAGAAGGAACAACGGTCGTGCCAAGAAGGGTCGCGGCCATGTGCAGCCAATTCGCTGCACGAACTGCGCCTGGTGCGTGCCCAAGGATAAGGCCATTAAGAAGTTCGTCATCCGGAACATCGTAGAAGCCGCTGCTGTCAGGGACATCTCTGAAGCGAGCGTCTTCGATGCCTACGTGCTTCCCAAGCTCTATGTCAAGCTGCATTACTGTGTGAGCTGTGCCATTCATAGCAAGGTCGTCAGGAATCGATCCCGTGAAGCCCGGAAGGACCGAACACCCCCACCACGATTCAGACCTGCTGGCGCTGCACCACGACCTCCACCAAAGCCCATGTAAAGAGGTGGTTTCATAAGGGTGGAAGGAAAGATGTCTTGGAAAAATAAAATGGAAGTTATGCTTTAAAAAAAAAATGGGACAGTGCTAACCAAGAAAAGGAGGCATATCTCAGAGAGAAGACTATGTCAAAGTAAAGCTACCTCAAAATGGAGCCATCTTTCATGAGACACGAACTTACTTGAAGACTCAGTGGGTGTTTTGTTATACTGGGGACTGAACCCCAGGCCTCCCACCTGCCAGTAAGTGCCATACATCTATGTGCCCAGCTCAAAACTGATACAAACACTTATTTTTTAGGACAGGATCTCATTGTGTAGCTCAGGCTGGTCTCAAACTGGTAATCTTACTGCCTGGGCCTCATCACCACTGGAATTCTAGGCTTGTGTCACTGTGCCTGCCTTAATTCTTTTTATATAAGATAAGGCCCAGTACTGAACACTGTGCAGTGACAGAGTGCTTGCCTACCATGAGTGAGGTCCTGAATTCAGTCCCTAGCAGCTGCCAACCACCGACCCCTCTGCCCAATTTTTTAAAAAAAAAAAAAATCAGGCACAAATCTTGGAGAATACAAAATTAACACAAGTTTCTATGTAAAATAAGAAACTATAGAAATTTTGATTCTTGTTTAGTTCCTCCTCATCAAACACTAAAAATTTGGTATAAAAACAGACTGTAGCCAAGGGGTAGTGGGGAAAGCCTGTAATCCCAGCACTTAGGAGACATAGGTAGGAGGATCTGTTTAAAGCCAGCCTGTTTTACAGAGTAAGGGCCGAACCGAGAAACCCTGTCTAAAAAACAAAACAAAAACAAAAGGACAGACTGCTACATATTAGACCCCTTTTCAAATGGATGGATAGATAGATAGGCAGGCAGGGGCTAAAGAGACAATAGCGCACAGTGTTAAGAACACCTGTTGCTCTTGCAGAGGACCCAGGTTTGGTTCCCAGCACCCACTCGGCTCTAACTAACAGTTGTAACTTGTGTCCAAGCATCAGAGCCTCTTGCAAGGCCTTTGTAAGCACTTTATACACATGATACAGACGCACCGGCAGGCAAAGCACACATACACATAGGGAAAACATACACATCACTGAAAATTAAATGTTACATCTCCAAATTAAGAAAGTTGACCAAGCCGGCTCAGTCAGTCAACTGGTTCTCGGGCACAGGAGCGAGAATTAAAAAGAAAAAGGCCGATTAGACAACATTGCAGCATGACCTCAGTCAATTCTAAGACTGAAGGTGGGTTTAATAATTTCCAATCCACTTTTATACCAATTTAATTACATGCAGGTATTAAGACCGCTAGTACAATGAGGAACAAGCAAGACAGTAAACACAAAATAGTCAAGGCAATAAGCAAAGTCCTGTTACAGTTGTTTCCAAGGCCTTGTCAGAATGACCAAAGTACCTGAGCCCACTTCCTTGTCCAAACCCAGAATCTTGCCAGAAGCCTGCTTCTCTCATTCCACTGTAAGATTAAAATTCCTGCCGTAACCTACTTCCCTATTATGCCCTAATGTCAGATTCCTGCTTGAAGCCATTGTCCTTGGCCAATGTGAGACTCCTTCCAGGTGGCATGGTACCCCAACAGTGCTCTCTACAGATTTTTTTTAAAAGGTTTTATTTATTTAATACACATGAGTACATTGTAGCTGTCTTCAGACACACAGAAGGGGGCATCCCATCCCATTACAGATGGTTGTGAGCCACCATATGGTTGCTGGAAATTGAACTCAGGACCTCTGAACCTCAGTGCACATAACCATCTCTCCAGCCCTGTAAGAATGTTGTTTTCTCCTCTCTACATCAAAAAAATAATTTGAGAAGCATCAATTCATTTCATCTTATTGTTTTCATTAAGTCCAGGGACCATGCAGCCCAGACTGGCTTGAACTCGTGATCATCCTGCCTCCACCTGTTCTCCAAGTTAGTTGCACCATGCTGACAGGTCACATAGCTTGTTAAATGTACTGCCATCAGGAGACAAGTTCTACCAAGATCCTCCCTGGATGCTTATGAAAAGAATATGAAGGTCTGTCCTAGGAGGCTGAGGTAGGAGGACTGCCACGCTTGTCTGTCTTAGTCAATGCTGCCTCGAAGAGACAGCAGAACCACAGCAACTCTAATAAAAGAAAGCATTTAACTGGGGCTTGCTTAGAGTCTCAGAGGTTTTGCTCCACTATCAGCATGATGGGAAGCATGGTGGTACCCGGCAGACTCGGTGCTGGAGAAGTCACCGAGTACTCTCTACAGCCAGATCCCACGGCGTAGGCAGAGACTGTGTATTTGGTTTAGGCTTCTGAAACCTCAAGGTCCTCCCTAGTGCCAGGCTTCCTCCAACAAGGCCACACCTACTAATCCTTCACCACTTTCAAACTACTAACCCTTAAGACTACACCCTAAGCACTCTAATAATATGAGCATGCGGGGTCATTCCTTCCTTTTTGTTTTTCTTTTTCTTTCTTTCTTTCTTTTTTTTTTTTTTTTTGGATTTGGTTTTTTCGAGACAGGGTTTCTCTGTATAGCCCTGGCTGTCCTGGAACTCATTCTGTAGACCAGCTGGCCTCGAACTCAGAAATCCGACTGCCTCTGCCTCCCAGAGTGCTGGGATTTCAGGCCTGTGCCGCCAACACCACCGCCCACCGCCCAGCTAGTCATTCCTATTCAAACTGCCAAAATTATGTTTTCTTTTCCCATGTGAGAGCAGGCATTTAGGACATGGGACCCCTGCAGCTGGAGTTAAGGGAACTTGTGAGCTGCCTGGCCTGGGTGCTGAGAACCTAACCCTGTATGAGCAGTATGAGCTGGCCTTGGTGACAAAGGCCTCTGCCGCCTTTGCTTTAATCCCAGTACTCAGGAGGCAGAGGAAGTTGGATCTCAATGAAAGGCCAACCTGATCTACAAATTCCCACATCACTCAGCTGTCTGTCTGGTTGTTTAAGATACCATCTTGCTGCATAGCCCAGGCTCAAACTCACTGAAATCCTCCAACTTGGCCTCCTGAGTCCTGGGCTCCCACACACAGGTCTGGGTACATTTTTCAATACATAAATGAGTTAATCTGAAAAAGCCCCAATTCTCTAGGGCTAATATCACCTTTTGAACTTTTTTCTCTCACTGTTTGGCAGCAGACAAAACAACGCTCGGAGCAGTCATCTTGCCTCAGTTTCCCGAGTCCTGGGATTTTACACCTGAGAGCAGCTTCACTTGCTTTTCATAGCCATCCAGGCAGGGCACTGATAGAACCGACTTCCACTGATGCTCACACGGTCAGGCTTGTTACAAACCTGAAATCAGTGGCGAAGGCAGAAGATCACTAGTTCAACCTGATATTCCATACTCACTTGTTTTTGGCCAAGATTTCAATCGGTAAAGGCGGTCCCCCAACTACAGCTGTTATTTCCCCCCGGCTGACTCTTACTCCACTCCCGTTCTTCTAGGAGGCGTGCTCTTTACCTGGACGCACCCAGACTCTGCCCATGATTTCGCAAACCTCTGAGCCCGGTCCCTATCGCAGCAATTATGACACAGGCTGGTTCTTGTCTGTTCATGCATTTGTCTGTACCCCTCCAAGTTGTCACCGCGAAGTCAGGTTCGCATGCAGAACCTGACCCGGAACTGGGTACATTGCATACGAGAGCACTGGTAGGGGCCGGGCATTTCTCGGGGTAGATAAAGTGGGTGCTCGGGGTTGGAGAGAACGCGCCGGGCCTGTTACAGCCCCTGCGGCCTAGCGCGCGGCTCGTACCTCGGTAGCTGTGGATGCGGCGGCCGGTGCCCGGCGGTAAGGTCGGGTAGGGCTGAGGCTCACCGTCAAAGTTGAGCCACAAAGGTAGCACGACGCGCGGACTGCGGTTGCAGAAGATGACCTGAGATGGCTCGCGCGAGTTCACCGAGCGCAGCACCGGCCGCGGTCGCCCAGCCTCCATCTCCTCCGGACCCGGTTCCCCCGCTGCCTCCTCTGGATTAGCAGCCATCCGGGGCATTATTGGAACTGGTCGCCTCCGGATTCGCAAGCTGGAAGTGGGCGGCGCGTGCGTGCGGGTTTACGCGCTCCGGGGCTGGTCTGCCGGCCCTAGACTCACTCTGGCCGGCTTGAACACGGAAATGGCCGCCTAGAGCCCTAGAGGGGCGGGGCGGCACGGAGCCAAGGTCTGTGGTGGTGGGCGGGGCCGTGGAGGGGCGGGGCCGCGGCGGAGGGCGGGGTTATCGCTAGAAATTCCACCTTTTAGAGTTGGGTTTTTGTTTGTTTCCTTTCCTTTTCTTTTTTTTTTTTTTTTCTTTCCTTTTTCCACCAAGATAGAATTTCTTCATGTAGTTCTGACTGACCTGGAACTCACTCCCTAGACCAGTCTGGCCTCGAACTCGCGGAGATATGCCTGCCTCTGGCACCTGAGTACTGGGATCAAAGACATGTGTCTCCATGCCAGGCTTGCCCTAGAACTCACTATGTATACCCGGCTTGCCATGAGCTCAAAGATATCCCTGCCTCAGAGTCCCGGAGAACAGGGACTAAAGGCAATTGGATGTTTTTTCTTCCTTTTTTTTTTTTTTTTCTTTTTTCTTTTTGGTAACAGGGTTAACCCCTGGTCTGGAATTTATAGTGATCCTCCTGCCTTTGCCTCGAGTGTGCTGGAATTCCAGGCATGAGCCACCATGCATGTCCTCATCATGTTTTTTTGAGTTTACTTACATTTCATTTCTTAGGATCTCCACACAGGCCGGGCAGTGGTGGCACACGCCTGTAATCCCAGCACTCTGGGAGGCAGAGGCAGGCGGATTTCTGAGTTCGAGGCCAGCCTGGTCTACAGACTGAGTTCCAGGACAGCCAGGGATACACAGAGAAACCCTGTCTCGAAAAAACCAAATAAACCAAACAAGCAAACAAAATCTCCGCAGGTTAGCCATATTTCCCCTTCCACCTATGCTTTTTGCTTTTTTTGTGTCAGGGTTTCTCTGTGTAGCCCCAGCTCTCCTGGAACTCACTCTGCAGGCAGGACTGACCTCGAATCTCCTCCTGCCTTTGCCTCCCAAGTGCTGATATAATTAAGCTAAGTATCACCGATCTCCGGCCCACCTATGCTATTAGTTAAAGTTGTTCTCACTGATGAGTTTGAGTTTGTCTCTATTTTTAATTACACATTTTAAAATGTCTAGCAGAGTACAGATGTAAAACTTTCAGTCACTTTCCATCTGCATTCTCAGAATCCAGTATTACCAGTTTGTTTCCTTTCAAAAGTTTGTATGCGTGTGAATAGAAATTTAAAATATTTTTTCTTTTTCTTTTTCGACACAGACTAATTGCGCAGCTTCCATTGCCTTGAAGCTCAATATATAGCCCAGGCTGGCCTCAGATTAGTGGCACTCCTGCGGCTGCCTCCCATGTACTGGCATCTAGGTATGTGCTACCGTGACTGGCTCTAAGAATTAACATACAACTACCATCAGGTGACATTCGCTGCCATTTTCCACAGACATTTCTGGCAGAAGTAGCTTTAGATGAGCTTTTAAAAATGAATGGGTGTGCACGCATCAAGCTCACCCAGGTGCTGGTGAACAACAGAAGAGAAAGCTGGATTTCTTGGAGCTGGGGTCACAGGTAGTTGTGAGCTGGCTGTTGTGGGGACTGGGAATAGAACCCAGGTCCTCTTTAAGAGCAACCAGTGCTCTTACTCACTGAGTCAGCTCTCCAGAGCTTCCGAGTTCGCTTGAATTTTTAGTTCCCCATTTTTCAGGTAGGTTATTTTCAGTGTTGAGAAATCAACCCAGAGCTTTATGTGTGACGCGTAAGCCACCTACCTCTGAGCTGCACTGCCTAGACAAACTTAGCACTGTTTATTATGTTTAGTACATATCTACTGAATGTGCCATGTTATAAAAACCAGTCTCTGCCTTCAGAATGCTGAAGGGCTACTAATGTGGAAGCACACGGACAACACGGAACTGTGTCATTTGGTTTTAACAAAGAATGTGAAAGGTGACTAGATGAGCCACGAAAAAAAAATCAAGCAGGGTGTCTGAAGTCCATTTAGGTTCCCTGGTAAATCACCACCAAGTTTATCGCCATGCTTCTGGAGCAGCTGAAGATGCCGTTTCATGGGCTGGAGAACTGGCTTAGTGGTTGAGTGTGCACTGCTCTGAGGACCCTAGCTCAGTGTCCCGCATCCACATCAGCTGGCTTACAACTGCCTGTCACTCCAGGTCTAGGGGATTCAATGATCTCTTCTGACCGCCACAGACTTGTGCAAAGCCTCCCCTGCCCCAGACACAAACATACATATTAAAAAATAAAAATAGGCCTGGAGAGTTGGCTCTTTGGTTAGGAGCACTGGCTGCTCTTGCAGAAGACTCTGGTTTGATTTACAGCACCAGTTCACAACCATGTGGATCCCCAGTCCCATGGGATCAGACATTTTTGTGGGTACTAGGCATGCTCACACACACACCTGAAGACAAAACACATATAAAGACAGTAAAATTAAAAAAAAAAAATGAAAGAATAAAAATAAGGACTAGAGCCGGGCAGTGGTGGTGCATGCCTTTAATCCCAGCACTTGGGAGGCACAGGCAGGAGGATTTCTGAGTTCGAGGCCAGCCTGGTCTACAGAGTGAGTTCCAGGACAGCCAGGGCTACACAGAGAAACCTTATCTCCAAAAACCAAAAAAAAAAAAAAGGAAGACACCTGACATCATGTGGCTCGGGTACTCATGCACCCCCAAGTGCCTGAAAATACACACAGCTGTTTTTATTTTTGTCAGAGCACTAGATGGCTCGGTGGCTAAAGCACTTGCCTCACCACATACACCTGAGCACCTGGGTTCAATCCCTGGAAGCAGGGGGTAGAGAAAGAACAGACTCTTGAAGGTCACTTGGCCTCTACGTGCACACCATTGTGTGCACCTGCACACTCTCTTTCTCTCTCTCTCTCTCTCTCTCTCTCTCTCACACACACACACAATCACACACTTTTTACAAGGCATGTGGTCCTCATGAGAACAGATAAACTTTGGAGAAACCAGGAATGTTAATCATGCATGGAAGAAACAAATACCTGCTTTCTACCCAGAAAGCTGAGAGTAGGTGTTAATGAGCTAGTGATCTTTGCAGTCACTCAAATCCCCCATGTTTAACCCACACTCTCCCTCCCTAGACCTTTATCTTTCTTGGTTAACAGAGCCCATCTTTAGGGAAGACCATGTACTTAATAGTACAACTCAGAAATCCACCTGCCTCTGCCTTCCAAGTGCTGGGATTAAAGGCGTGTGCCACCACCACTCTGCTGACCATCAGATCTTAACTCAGCTGTTTCAACCGGTGGATCAAGACTCCTGGGGTCGAACAACCTGTGTCACATGTCAGATATTCTGTCTACCTGCACATACTATTCATAACAGTAGCAAAATTTCACTTATCAGGTAGCAACAGAAATCATTTTATGGTTGGGGGGTCTCCACAGGATGAGCTATACCAAAGGGTATAGCATTAGGAAGGTTGAGACCCACTACTTTAACGGTAACAGTTATGTGTACCTCTTTTCTTTTCTTCCTGTCAGAGCCATGGGCTGGCACTTAGGAGCCTGGGATCTAGCTTCTTGGAGGTAGGAATCTGGACAGTCACTCTTCTCTGGAAGCATTTTCCTGTGAGGCCCTGGATGTCTTGGAACTCGATGTGGACCAAGTGGCCTGAAATTCAGAGATCTACCAACCTCTGCCTCCTGCGAGCTGGAATTAAATGCACCACTAAGCCTGGCCAGTGAATATCTCTTGAGTGTTTAAACCTAAGCCTCATATAAGAATCCCAAAGACGATGGGCAGGTGGATCGCAGGACCTTTCCCCAGCGTGGCCAGGCTGAGGAGACCTTTCCTACTTTTCGCCATTACTTACCTGGCTTAGTGAGGACAGGGTAACAACTAGCTAGTCAGGGCTGCCAGGGCCCCAGGCTCTGTCCCACAACAGCTCAGGTAACAGCCATACAAGTCAGGTGTGAAAAGGTTCACCTGTGCTGTCACTATTTAGAAAGCTTTGGACTTTGGAAAACATTGGATGAGAGACTCAGACAGTACTACTTAAAATGAATGCCCAAGCGCTAAGCAGGTTTTCTGCAAACACATGAATACAGCACAGCTCAACCCTCCCGGTCTGGCTCTTCAGCGTCCAGGGCAACACGCCTTCCTCACAGCAGCCAGCTGAGCTAGCCCAGGGAAGGGGCCTCAGGTACTTTTTAGGTTACATATGCAGTTTGAATATGCTTGGCCCATGGGAAGTGGACTATTAGGAGGCATAGCCTTGTGGAGATGAGGCTTTGAGTCTCTCATATGCTGGCCAGTGTGATGAGAATCCTCCTGGCTGCCTTCATATCATGATGTAGGACTTTTGGCTCTTCCAGCATCATGTCTTCCTGCAGGCTGCCAGGTGTTCTGTATGTAACTAAACCTTTGAAACTGTAAGTCAGTCCAATGTAATATTTGCCTTTATAAGAGTTGCCCTGGTCATGGTGTCTCTTCACAGCAACAAAAACCCTAAGGCAATATACTCTGAAAATGTTCCAAATCATTCCGGGTGAACGCTGCTATGAAGATGGCAAGCCAGGAAGTCTGAGGAAGAGCAGTGCTGAATGTGCCCGTCTGGGAGAACAATGGGGAGTGCTAACCTGAGCTGGACTTTGAAGAGAGAGATTAGTGTCCACAGAGCATGATAAACTGTACCTTTCTCAAGGGGAAGCGCTCTGTAGGGAAAAGTCTTTGGCAGGAAGTTGGCTTAAGTTTATAGGAAGCACAGTAAGTCTTTGATTCTTCTGTATAAACTGCAGTATTTGCTTGAAAAAATGGTTTTTACATTTTGTACATGTGTACACTCGTTCAGGAATGCCACAGCGTGCACGGGAGAGCAGGGGACAACTTCCAAGAGTAGGCTCTCTCCTTCCGCCATGTTGGTCCTAGAGAGAGAATGCAGGACTCCAAGTTTGGAGGCAAGCACCTACGTATTAGGCCATCTCACAAACCTCAGTATTTACATTCCCAGGATGTTTATCTTATAAAACTAGTTGTCTACCCTGGATACAGTTAAACTGGGAAGATGCTAGGATTTCAACAGATCGTAAACATCAGGTCTGATTCAATACTGTCTCTTTTATTGGAGTCTAACACACCTATATAGTAAAAGTCCTTGGTAGTATCTGCTGAAAGACCAAATAATTCCAGGCTGAACTAGTTCAAGTGTCCAGACAAGAACACTGACTGGAGAGCTGCCCAGGCCTTGAACCAGCCAGGGCTGCAGGTTCTTCTGCTGGAGAGCACGCCTACACAGACTGAACAGTGAGCCCTCTGCGGCTATCTTGCCACCACAGTCACAGCAGTCAGACAGAGTTGAGTTTATTAAGGAAGCATGAGAGCCACCGACACCCCAAGTGACACAAAGAAAACTGAAAATGTCCCTTCAAGCCAACTGGGGCCTGGCTTTGACCTCCCAGAACAAGAAACTGGTGGGTTAGCAACAACAATTTCTGGCAACCACACTGCAGGGCACAAGTCTCAGCCAGGCCTGCCCCCACCTCTCACAGGTGGAGAGAAGGCCGACTGTTGACAGAAATCAGTGCAGAGGCCATGGGAGCTGTAGGGAAAGTCTGAGAGAAAGAGACTGAGAGGTGGGGAGGACCTTAAAGAGTCCCAGCCTTGGCCTCTCAACACCTCAAACACATTGACAAGTAGTTCCAAACAATGTTACTGAGAGGGAGAAAGCCTAATGCTGCTCCAAGAGGCCCCTGGACTGCTTGCTCCCCCATGCCACATCACAGCCCAGGGCACACAGCACAGCCCAAAGGCCACTTTTGAAAAAAGAAAAACAAGAAAACGCCCTGTTGCTCTGTAAGGAGAGGAGGAGGAGCAGAGGCTGCTGGGCCTTTCCCACACGGCCAGGGTTCTGTCTGTACAGCAGCTTCCCAGCAGCAGCAGCGCGGCGTACTTCTAGGTGAGAGTCTCACCCTTTGTCACCTGTGAAGGGAAAACTGACATGTAGATAAAACGCAAAGGGACTAAAGCCATTTTCTAAAAAAAAATCCTATTTTGGATCCTGTTCAGTGAGAAATGGTAGTAGCAAAGGCACTTCAAAGTCCCAGACACCTATATCCAGGCAGAGCACTCAACTGCTCTGAGTAGAGATGTGTGTTCCCTCTGGGGTAGCCTGCCCCCATACTCAACTGCTCTGAGTAGAGATGTGTGTTCCCTCTGGGGTAGCCTGCCACCATACTCAACTGCTCTGAGTAGAGATGTGTGTTCCCTCTGGGGTAGCCTGGGACCATACTCACCCTCGCTTCAATGTACTCTATTCTCCGTTCAAGGGCTGTCAATTTCTCATTTAGTGTTGCAAGTCTTGACCGACAAGACATATCTGGTAAAAGGAGACTAATGTTCAGGATTAATGTCACTCCAAACACCCACGCCCACACCCACCCTCTGGGCTGAGGATGAAACATGGTTCCAAGTGCATCCTGGGCCTGGGGTATGGTAAGAAGCATTTAAGGACCAACTACTCAGAGACCATGGAACACTCGGGGATAGGCTGACAAGAATCACCACCAAGGGCGAGCCATGTCTTGGCTAGTCTTGAACTTGGCAGTGATCCTCCTGTCTCAAGCTAAATTTATGGACCTTAAAAATGTTGCTAAATTTATAAAAATTGTTCTAGCAGCAACATACAACTAATATGTAAAGGATGTACAGATAGCTTTGTCAAGCAGCAAAGTAAGAGCTTCAAGAGAAGAGGCCCAATGAGACAGGAAACCCAGAAGCCCTTCAACCCACGCTACATCCCTATAAACAAGCCCCTGGAAATTAAACTAGGGATAGGCACTAAATGCACCACACTGAGGAGCACCGGCTGTTTCTTGAGCCCACAGGGCTGAGTGGGAGCTGTGTTCCTCTGTTCCCTGGCATCACAAACACCACACATGTCGCTAGCCCTGGAAGAGATCAAAACTCAAAACCTGAGCCTGGTTTTAGGCTAGCATCACAGATCAGCAGGAGGCTTGTTAGATTACTCCAGGTTCAATGCCAAGCACTGCAGCAGCGAGGAGAGTCCGGAGGGTTACAGCTGAAATTAAGTCAAGGAGGGGAGGGAGAGAGCGGCAGTCCAGAGAAGGGTGTCAAAAACCCACTATGAGCCGGGCAGTGGTGGCTCACGCCTGTGATCCCAAGCACTCTGGGAGGCAGAGGCAGGTGGATTTCTGAGTTCAAGGCCAGCCTGGTCTACAGAGTGAGTTCCAGGACAGCCAGGGCTGCACAGAGAAACCCTGTCTCCAAAAAACCAAATCAAAAAAAAAAAAAAAAAGCCCACTATGTTCAGTATGTGTGTCTGTCTGTCTGTCTGTCTCTATACCTAATGCTCATGGATCAAGTTGTAAGCTCTCAACTACTATTCCAGTGCCGTGTGCCTGCCTGCCTACCTACCTGCCTGTTGTTATACCCCCCACCATCATGGTCATGGACCCAACCCCTGGAACTATAAGCCCCAAACACTTTTTGTTTGTTTGTTTGTTTGTTTTTTTCGAGACAGGGTTTCTCTGTGTATCCCTGGCTGTCCTGGAACTCACTCTGTAGACCAGGCTGGCCTCGAACTCAGAAATCCGCCTGCCTCTGCCTCCTAAGTGCTGGGATTACAGGCGTGCACCACCATCACCCGGCCAACATAAACACTTTTATAAGTTGTCTTGGTCATGGCAATTGAAAAAATTGATACAAATTGCTATCAGCAAGTGGGCTACTCCTGAGACAGGCCTGACCACGCTGCTTTTTGAAAGAATGTGGAAGTCTCTGGAAGAGAAAAGAAGCTGAACACCATTTTAAAGGGCAGTCTTGATAGGAGCTAAATATCTGCCTGAGGTTAAAATGAAATGTTGGACTAATTTCTCTGGCAGAAGAAATTTCAAGATAGCCAATCTTTGGTTGGATTATTAGTAATTACTCTTTTGCAGGTCTACAACGAAATAGAGCAAGCAGGGCAAGAAGAAATACAAAGTACACAATTTGAGGAGATCATCAGGAAATTTAACATTGGAGCCAAGGCTTGAGCTGAAAGAGATAAGAAGACTGATGAGAAATGGAAAAGGAATGAGCACCCTCAGGGCAAGACAGCACCCAAGACAATCCTGCAATTTATAGAAGAAAAAGGTGTAAGGAGCTTCCTGTTCCTAAAAGGCAACAACAAACCAAAGTTTATAAAAATGAATGTCGGGGCCAGGCCCACCCCACAGGCCGTGTTCTGGCTACAGAATCCTGAAGGATACATGGGGAAATGGGCTGTGGAATCTCCCTCCGGGACTGAGAACTGCTCAGGTCAGCTGTGGCAGGGAGTCTGTGCAGCCCAGAGCTGCCACTGTGTGAACAATGACCGTGATGCCTGGGTTGCACTGGCTCCTGCTGCTGGGTTTCCATCTTGCTTAGTCCAATATTTCCTTCCTATGCCACTATTCCTCCCTGTTGGAAAGGTAATGCATACTCTGTGCCATTATATACTCAAAGATCATAATTTGCTGTTTATGGGGGTTACAATTGGGAGATTGGATTAAAACTATATTGAGACCATGGAGACATTTTTCTTTCTTCTTCCTTTTGGAGCCAGGGTCTATGTAGGTAGGCGTGGCTGTCCTGGAACCCTCTATGTATCAGAGCAGGCACAACCTGATCTTACAGAGATCTGCCTGCCTCTGCCTCTTGAGTGTTGGGATTAAAAGTATGTACCACTACACCTGACTATGAAAACTTTTAAAGTTAGACTAAATTCATTTTTGCATTATGATATAGCCATTAGCTTATGAGATAGAGGGACTGAGTGGAATGTGGTGGTTTGAATGGGATTAACCCTCACAAGCTCAAACATTTGGTTGGTGTGATAGTTTGTATTTGCTTGGCCCAGGAAGTAGCACTGTGGAGGTGTGACCTTGTTGGAGTGGTGTGTCACTGTGGGCGTGGGCTTAAGATCCTCAGCCTAGCAGCCTGGAAGTCAGTCTTCCACTAGCCGTCTTCAGATGAAGATATAGAACTCTCAGCTCCCCCTGTATCATGCCTGCCTGGATGATTCCATGTTCCTGCCTTGATGACTCTAGACTGAACCTCTGATCCTGTAAACCAGCCCCAATTAAATGTTGTCCTTTATAAGACTTGCTATGGTCATGGTGTCTGTTCACAGCAGTCAACCCTAAGTTCGTCTGCAGTAGATGGGACTGTTTGGGAAGGGTTAGGTGGTATGGCCTTACTGGAGGAGGCGTGTCACTAGGGTCTGGGGTTTCCAAAGCCCATGCCAGCTATTTCCATTTAGGGCACTCTCTGTCTCTCTATCTCTCTGTCTCTGTCTCTCTGATGCTTGCGGATTAAGATGTAAGCAGTAGGTGTACTGCTACAGTGCCATGCCTACCTGCCACCATGCTCCCCACCACAGTGGTCATGGACTTTAATCCGTTGGAACCATGAGGCCCCAATGAGCTCCAAATGAAGTGCCTTTTTTGTTTGTTTGTTTGTTTTGTTTTGTTTTGTTTTTGTTTTTCGAGACAGGGTTTCTCTGTGTAGCCCTGGCTGTCCTGGAACTCACTCTGTAGACCAGGCTGGTCTCGAAACACTGAAACCCGCCTGCCTCTGCCTCCCAAGTGCTGGGATTACAGATGTGCACCACCACTGCCCTGCTGCTTTCTTTTATAAATTGCTTTGGTCACAGTGTTTAGTGACAGCAACGAAAAGTAACACTGTCTCATCATTTGAGCTCTTAGAAGCTAATCAATTACAACCGCTGGAAGACTGCTTCAACAATACCCATGGAGACTAGAGAAAATACAATCAGTATCAAGCACACGATGGAACCAAGATTCTATCTGTGAAAAGCAGCCTGACTCTTTCCTCTGTCTTTTCCAATCTTCTTTCAGTACCTCCCCTAGAATGCAATCTAGACTCTTAAAATACCTTTTCTCTCCTGACTCCTTTACCTGAAGCCATGAGAGCCCTTTTCTCTCAACTGTCCTCAGCAGGCGAGGAGGAGACAGCTGATGGCTACTTCCTACTACCCCCTCCAACCCGTTTCTATCTCAATAACCTTTATCCTTTGGGGCTAAAATAGCTGTGAGATCACTCTGAACCTTCTCCCACGCGATGAGTCAACAGCTGACAACTTTCCTTTTCCTCTCTTCTCTGGCTGCTTCTACCAAAGTATTCACTTTGACAAATCTTCCTACAGTCCTATCCAGCTGCAACTTTCATCATCTTGCCTATCTAACCATTCTTCTTCACCAAGACTTGGCTAAAAATTTGCCTCTGAGAGGTCTTACCAGAAAAATGCAAGTCCTGTGAGTGTGTGTGTGTGAATATATCTAAATTCTTAAGGGTGAACTTCTCATTCTTAAGTAACTTGGGTCTCTAGCTGTCACTCTCCCCACTTTAGATAAACATAAAATAAATAGTAGGTGGGGGAGTGGGCTGAGCGGAGGAGATGCCTCAGTGATTAAAACACCTGCATAGGGCAGTTCAGACATCCAGCAACTCATGCAAGTGCTGGTGGGCAGGGCAGTCTGCCTGCAATTTCAGCCTCAGAAGGTGAAGATGGGATCCTCCTCAGAGCAAGAGAGCTAGAAAGATTAGACTTCCTACCACTGTGGCAGTGGTGGCTCATGCCTTTAATCCCAGCACTTGGGAGGCAGAGGCAGGCAAATTTCCGAGTTCAAGGCCAGCCTGGTCTAAGGAGTGAGTTCCAGGACAGCCAGGGCTACACAGAGAAACCCTGTCTCGGAAAAAGAAAAACAAAAAACAAAAAAATAAAGAAGGAAAGTCCTATCACCGAGCTTTGGGTTTGACATAGAGACCTACCTGCCTCAGTGAGTAAGGTAGAAGAGCTACAACTCCCTTGTGCATCTCTCTCTCTCTCTCTCTCTCTCTCTCCCTCTCCCCCCCCCTCTCTCTCTCTCTCACACACACACACACACACACAGGAAAAAGACACTCATCCATTCTCATTAATTTTTCAAGCTTCGTTTTCATAATCCCTTTTCATACTTAAGTTTCACGGACATGTAATTCACATGCCATATACTCATTCACTTGTAGGCATGCAACACAATGCTGAGCCCTTCTTTTTAAATCTTACTATCAGCTATGGCTGCCTCCTCTAATTCCCAAGTCTGACTTACAGTGATCACCCTAGCAACCTTACTATAGAAACATACTACCTTACTATTTTTTTTAAAAGATTTATTAGCCAGGCAGTGGTGGCGCATGCCTTTAATCCCAGCACTTGGGAGGCAGAGGCAGGTGGATTTCTGAGTTAGAAGCCAGCCTGGTCTACAGAGTGAGTTCCAGGACAGCCAGGGCTACACAGAGAAACCCTGTCTTGAAAAACCAAAAAAAAAAAAAAAAAAAAAAAAAAAAAGATTAATTATTATATGTAAGCACACAGTAGCTGTCTTTAGACACACCAGAAAAGGGTGTCAGATCTCATTATGGATGGTTGTGAGCCACTATGTGATTCCTGGAATTTGAACTCAGGACCTTCGGAAGAGCAGTCAGTGCTCTTAGCCATTGAGCCATTCACTAGCCATGCCCCCTTTTTAATTTTACATTTTTGTTTATGTGTATACACATGCCCTGGCACATATGTGCAAGTCAAACATAACTTTTGGGAGTGGTTCTTTCCTTTAGCCATGTAGATCCTAGAGATCGAACTCAGGTCATCAGGCTTAACAGCAGGTACCCACTAAGCCATCTCACTGGCTCAACACTGTCACTTCTGTCAGGACTATCCAACATGCCCAGAGTTCCATTTACTAGGATGTTTGGAAGCTCAAAAGCAATCAATCTCTCTGACACTTGTATTTCCCAGGGAAAGAGATACACAGAAACCACTGGAAGAGAGAAGCAGGGAGGGCTGTCTCCTAGAGAGCTGTGCTGTTCTACCTGTCCATCTGGTAAATCAATCAGAACCCTAGAATGATACTCTGGAACTGGCTTATATGGATTAACACTGCTGAAGAAGACAAAATGCCCAATTCTAGACATAGGCTCCAGACTATGCTTGAAGTTAAATATGTCTAGTTCATAGGCTAGGTGTAGCTCAAAGGTAGAATGCTTAAGGCCACACCAGAACCTGCTACTTTAAATAAAAACAACAGGAGAACATTCAGCAACAGGAAACTCTGGACTCCGCATTAAAGTGCACTTTGTCACCACTCAAAAAAAGCAGGCCTTTTTTTTTTTTTTTTTTTTTTTTTTTTTTTTTTTGAGACAGACAGGGTTTCTCTGTGTAGCCCTGGCTGTCCTGGAACTCACTCTGTAGACCAGGCCGGCCTCTAACTCAGAAATCCACCTGCCTCTACCTTCCAAGTGCTGGGATTAAAGGCACGCGCCACCACAGCCCAGCTAAAAGCCCTCAAGGTGCTTGCTTGTATATCCACAGCATCACTGCCAACAATACTAACATGATTTCCTCTCTACATTTATTAATATTTTTTAAACATTTATGTATTTGAGTACACTGCTGCTGTCTTCAGACATACCAGAACAGGGCACCAGATCCCATTACTAATGGTTGTGAGCCATCTGTGGTTGCTGGGAACTGAACTCAGAACCTCTGGAAGGGCAGTCACTGCTCTTAACTGCTGTGCCATCTCTCTAGCTCCTACATTTATCTCAAAGTGTCTTCTGGGCTTGTTTGGTGGGTGTTGGGGTGTGAGGGTAGAGGGGGGTCTGTTCTATTTCCAGACAGTGGTTCCTTATATAGTTCAGGCTAGACTGGAACTCACTATGTAGACCAGGAGAGCTTTGAATTGGAAATCCTATCTCAACCTTCTGAGTTCTGGGATTGCAGAGGACTACCAATATTCTAAACTCTTGGTTTGTGTGCATGTTTTTTAAAAAGATTTATTTATTATATGTAAATACACTGTAGCTGTCTTCAGACACTGGAGAGGAGGGAGTCAGATTTCATTATGGATGTTTGTGAGCCACCATGTGGTTGCTGGGATTTGAACTCAGGTCCTTTGGAAGAGCAGTCGGTGCTCTCAACCACTGAGCCATCTCTCCAGCCCTTGGTTTGTTTTTGAAGTCCTATTTTAGTCCCTGAATGAGTCTTGGCAGGCAAGAGCCTGAGATCTTCAAAGGAGACATGTTCCTTTTCCTGCCTCACAAGGGAGAAGTCGCTGCGAAGATGTCTGTACCACATGTGTATGAATCACATTGTACAGAGGAAAAAATTGATTTGGGGCTTTCTGCTGCATCCTAGATTGGGGAAATGAGCAAGATTATAATTCTTTAGGAGCAATAAGAAATGGCCTACATGGTTGTTATTTTCCCTGAAGATATTAAAGACTCTATGTTTGGCCGGGCGGTGGTGGCGCACACCTATAATTCCAGCACTCTGGGAGGCAGAGGCAGGTGGATTTCTGAGTTCAGGGCCAGCCTGGTCTACAGAGTGAGTTCCAGGACAGCCAGGGCTACACAGAGAAACCCTGTCTCGAAAAAAGCCAAAAAAAAAATTAATAGTTTAAAGAAAGTAGTAAATAATCAGAAGGCAAGACCTCATTATGATACACAATTAAAAGCTAAAGCAATTTAACTGTTAGCAGAGCCTTTAGGCAAACTCCTGGTTGATAACTCATGTATGATATACATGAACTCACAGAGGCATCATTAGGCTGAGAAGCTCTGAGTCCTAAGGAGAAACAGTCTGGTGATGTGGTATAGATGACTTGGTGAGAATTGTATGGAGTATAATGCTCTGTTCAACACCCTTACCACACTTCCTAAGCTCTGGTATGTATCTATGAGGTTTGTACCATTTATGATTATCTAACTCAGTGGTATAAAGATTATAGTTGAGTTTGAAGAGGCATCTGGAATTCTTTGAAAATTAAAACAAACCCAAGTCCCTGCCCTGACACAGGGTACAAACCAGATGCTCCGAAGGGAGAATGTGTTCTTTCGATATGGCTACTGACTGTCTGAACAACTTTTACTCTTGCAGCTCCAGCTTGTGAGAGGACAGTCACAATCTGGGGTTCCATTTCTGTGTTGGACAACTGCCTGAACCCGAGACCACACAGATGATGACACACAGTCACACCTCACACTGCTCTGTATTGTAGGTTGTGTAAACTTTCTGAAGAAAAAAAAAAAAAAACAGTATCACAAACTACTGGTCTACATTTTTAGACTCTGCCCTGACTCTGAAGCTAATGTATCTAAAGAAGTATAAAGGAGGAGGTGTTATTTTTAAGCTCTATTTTTATTCTTAATTAACAAATTCAGCATGCATATTATAACCCAGCTGTGTCAGATGGTGTAAAAATATGTAAATAATGTTGGAAGGCTGAGATGGAAAGAATTGTTTGATCCTTCAAGTTGGAGACTTAAGCCTAAGCAACAAGGTGAGACTTTCTCAAAAGGGGAGGAAAAAAAGTAAAACAAGCAGGGCACAATGGTGCAGGACTTTACCGAATTTCTATCAAAAGGTCTCATAGTAAAACCTTGTCTCAAACCCCACAAAACAGTAACAGAAGCTTTCAGATTGACTGTTCCTCAGCAATTATGTAACTATCTAAGGAAAGGAAAAGCTTACTAATAGATATGGAGACCTTGTCTTAAATCCCACCCCCAGAACAAAAACAAACAAAAAGGTAATAAACTGAGAAAAGAAAACCAGAAAGAGTAGGGTCAGTGCACACCTGTGATCCAGGTCAGCGAAGCTGAGGGAGGAGGACTTGCTTGAGTCCATAGGAGATGCTCTTGGCCAGCTTGGGCACACCGTGGTACCTGATTTAAGTGCGCGCCTCCCTCCCTTCCTCTGCCTTCATCTCTCAAAACCCCAAAACAATGGGCTGGAGAGATGGCTCATCGGTTAAGAGCACTGACTGCTCTTCCCGAGGTCCTGAGTTCAATTCCCAGCAACCACATGATGGCTCACAACCATCTGTAATGAGATCTGATGCCCTCTTCTGGGGTGTCTGAAGGCAGCTACAGTATACTTACATAATAAATAAATAAATCTTAAAAAAAAAAAAACCAAACAAAACAGCCTGGTGTGTACACACCTTTAATGCTAGCACCTAAGAGGCAGATCTGCCTGAGTTTAAGGCCACCCTGGTGTACACACTGTGAGTTCCTGGTCAGCTAAAGCTATATAGCAATCCTTGCCTCAAAAAAACAGAAGAGAGCCTAGAGACCTTTGGCTGTTGGCTGTTCCAGGCAGTTTGGTACTATCTGAGGGACAGCTTACTGATGCAGTTCAGCTACAATGAGGTTGCAGTTACTAGAACACAGGAGATGTTACATCACTCTTAAATTTTGAAAAGCAGATCCAAGCCGGGCGTGGTGGTGCATGCCAGTAATCCCAGCACTTGGGAGGCAGAGACAGGTGGATTTCTGAGTTCAAGGCCAGCCTGGTCTACAGAGTGAGTTCCAGGACAGCCAGAAATGCACAGAGAAACCCTGTCTCGAAAAACCAAAAATAAAAATAAAAAATAAAAAAAAAGAAAAGCAGATCCAATTTAACAGGATTTTTGGTGCTTTGCTGACTGAAATGCCATTAACACTTTGGTTAGACATTGTGTGCATATCTCTGATCATAACTCCTACCAGATCAATGCAGTCTTGTAATTCTGCTTGTTCAAGCCTTCTTTGTGAGCCATGCGTCCAGCTACCTCCCACTGCCTCTCCGGCCAAAGACGCAAACCTAAGACCCAGTCAGTCACCGTCCATCCCGGCCCCACCCCCAACACAAAACACTTTAGGTTTTTGTTTTTTTCTGAGATAGGGTCTTATTCCTTAGTTAGACTGGCCTTAAACTCATGGCAATTCCCTTGCCTCAGCCAGGTAGGATTACAGGTATAAACCACCACAGCAGGCTATTTTAATTTCTTTTGTTTGATTCTTGAGGGAATGTTTTTCAGTAAGGAATGCTGTTTAAAGAAAAAAGTGAAATATTCCAGTTCTCTGGCAAAGCAGGAGAAATCAACTACGTGAACCAACATGGAAATAGTTTACATAGAAGGTACACACTCAACAAGTGCAACTTAGTGGTGGAGTGCTTCTAGCATTCACAAGGTCCTGAGCCAAAACCAAAAACTAGAAAAACTAGGAAAGGGTCATCACAGATTAGAGGACATCCTGATTTCAGGAGAGGAAGGAAAAAAATGTTGAGGAAGGAGAATAACAAGTTGCAGCAATTTACAAGACTCAAACCAAAATGGCATAGGGGACATGGGTCGGACAGATTAAGATCTCTTATTTATGTTGTATTGAAAGGTGGGTGTGGGCACGTACTATGGTACCACTGTGGGGTCAGAAGACAACTTGTGGGAGTTGGTTCTCTCCTTTCACCTTGTGGGTCCTGAGGATTGTCAGACTTGGTGACCTTTACCTGCCAAGCCATCTCAATAGTCTGAAAGAACTCCTTTGACTTCAGAAAATGGATTTTTTCTTTATCCATTGGCAGTCTTCCTCCATATGTCTGTGTCATAGCCCCTGGAATTGGAGTAATGGACAGCTGCGAACTGCAATGTGGGTCCTCAGATTTGTACCTGGGTCCTTTGGAAGTGCTCTTAACAGCTGAGCAATCTCTCAAGCCCTAGAAAATGGTTCATTTTTATGGCTGTTTTGAGGACCAGGCTGGCCTCAAATGCATAGCACTCTTCCAGCCCTCGTCTCTCAAGTGCTAAGAGTACAGGTATGAGCCACCACATAGAGCAGGAAAGAGTTACCGTGTTTCTGTGTTTCTCACTGCCATCAGGCCTGTCTAAGAACCAGTTACACCTGCTGATTTTTGCTTTGCTCTACCAGGCTGCACTCAAAACTCTTTACAAGGCAGATGACTTTGAGTTCCCCCTGGTCCTCCTGTCTCTGCTTCCTGAGTATTGCTATTAGGGGCATGCCTTGTGCATGCTGCTGGGCCAATATTCTACCAACTGGGCATCCCCAGCCCCTTAATAATGAATTTGTTTTCTTTTTGTTCTCTCTTCTTAAAAAAAAAAAACCAAGCAAACAAACAAACAAACAAACACACACACACACCAACAACAAAACAAAAAAAGAAGAGAGGAAAAAAAAAACCCAGAAAATTCTTTCCTTTCTAAGGAGTGGGGGATGCCAGGGTCTTGTGCATGCCGCTCAGGAACCTAACCCCTGAACTACACCCCGGAAAAAAAAAAAGCTGTTGTTCTGTCACCTTCTATTATACTACTTAGGTCTCATCAGGTCTTTTGCTAGAAAATAATCGATTCATTTTAAGTTTTTTTCAAAATACAGCATTTTTCTCCCAAAGATGCTGAAAGTTGCTAATTAGTAAAACCAAAGTACTCTAGTTGAAAAAGATCACTGGATGCCATCTGCACATCTTGTAGTGTGTAAAAAAAAAAAAAAAAAAAAAAAAAAAAAAAAAAGTCCCTTAAGGAACCCTTCCGGAGACCATAAGGAGTCTGTGACAGGTTTTCAGTCCAGAAGGCTAAGAACGCACACAGAAGGAAATCAAGGCTGTCACCAGCCGGCCACACCTAGGAATAGTTTTTGGAAAAGTGGACTGAGTCTCTTAGTAGGAAGCGTGACCGTGACACGGCTGCGCACTGCGTGCCAAGTGGAGACCGGCAAGGAAGCGCCGCGCAAACCGGGACGGATGATGGACGGGCCTAGGAGGCTGGGCAGTGGGCGTGCTGACGTGCGCAAGCGGGGCATGGCAAAGGGCAGGGAAGACCCGCGGAAACGGCCCCGTGAGGCTCAGGGTGAGGGCACTGGGACCCGCAGCGAGCGAAAGAGGAAGCGAGTTGCCGGGACGGCGCGCCCGTCCTCACCGCCGCCGGCCGCCTCCAATGCCTCCCTCCTCCCAGCCTCCCCTGCTCGCCCGCTGACCGAAAGAGTTGAGAAAGTCCGAGATTTTCTTGATGCTGCTGGTGATGATCTCAATGTACTCCCGGTTCGCCCAGTCCTGGTGAATCTCCCGCTGCACGGGATCCTCTTGTCCCGCCATGGCGGCTGCCTGAGGAAGCGTGACTGCGCAGGCGCCGCGACCTCCACAGGCTTCCAGCGCGCCTGCGCTGCCAGCCCGCACCCAAGTGTTCGAGCCCCAGAAAGGCCTGGCAGAGCGGCGTGCATGCGCAGACTAAACGCCCTGGGTTCTAGCTTGGCTCCCACGCAGAGGAAAACAAGACTCCTCCACTCGCGATGTGAAGACAGAGAGCTACCCTTGTCTCCGGCTGCAAGCACCCGCTGACTACTAACGGGTCTTGTCGTTAGGGGGCGCCCACACGTTTCTGCCTCCGCCTAGCGTTGCTCCAAGCTCTCTTGTACCTTGACAACAGAGATGGACACAGTCCTCAAATCTTGTTTTATTCAAAATGCTTTTCATGCTTGGGGTCACAATTCTGTTCATTCTCGTTTTCTTTTAAAAATTTGTTGTTTTTGTTGTTGCCTTTCCAGATAGGGTCTCTCTGTATAGGCCTGGCTGTCCCCTGAACTCCCTCTCTAGATCAGGCTGGCCTCGAACTCACAAAGATTCACCTGTGCTCCCTCCTCGAGTGCTGAGATTGAAGGTGTGGGCGATCACCGCCAGGGTAAAATTACTTTATACATATTGTGTGTGTGTGTGTGAGCGCCTACGTGGAACAACACGCGGGTGGCATTCACAGGACAACTTGCAGGAGTGGGTTCCATCTTATGGGGCAGAACTCAGGTGATCAGGCCCAGTGGCAAGTGTCTTTATTGATCGAAGCATCCCACCCACTCTGAATCTCCTTATTTACCAAAGGAACAAAATTCCTTTTTTTTTGTTTTGTTTTTGAGACAGGATTTCTCTGTGTAGCCCTGGCTGTCCCGGAACTCACTCTGTAGACCAGGCTGGCCTCAAACTCAGAAATCCGCCTGCCTCTGCCTCCTGAGTGCTGGGATTAAAGGCGTGCACCACCACGGCCCAGCTAGTGGCCATCTCTTAATCGGGAGGAAAATAAAAAACGGAGTAAAAGTTGTAAGTTCAAAAGCACTCACCTGTCTTCCAAGTCTCAAATTTTTCTATTCTTTCTGGTTTCTGATTTCCATCCAAATTCTCCTTCTGTAATGGGTGTACATGCATACACTGGACAGACACCTGTAGGTCTTCCAAACCCAGATCTCTGCCTGACCTCAATCCTCGAGTCCTCAGTCTCAGCAAACATTACCTTAGGTTAAAGTCCATCCTTATGGTTAAAGTGTTTTCCCATTGTGCTTTTCTGTGTATTCCAGCTGGCCTTAAACTTGGGTCAGGTATCCTGCTTAGTCTCATGAGTGGTGACAAGTGTGTCCCAAAATTCCCAGTTTGTCCAACAATATTTTTTTTCCAAGACAGGGTTTCTCTGTGTAGCCCTGGCTGTCCTGGAACTCACTCTGTAGACCAGGCTGGCCTCGAACTCAGAAATCTGCCTGTCTCTGCCTCCCAAGTGCTGGGACTAAAGACGTGCGCCACCACCACCCGGCATCCAACAAAATTTTAATTAAGAGTTCTACAATAAAGGAAATGCAGGGCTAAATTTGTGTTTAAGAAAAGAACAGTACAGGCTGGAGAGGTGGCTCAGTGCTTAAGAGCACTGGCTCTTCCAGAGGTCCTGAGTTCAATTCCCTGCAATCACATGGTGGCTCATAACCATCTGTGATGGGATCAGATGCCCTCTTCTAGTGTGTATGAAGACAGAGACAATGTACAATGTATACATATACATAAAATAAATCTGTTAAAAAAGAACACTACATTGTTAGTTCATTAATCCTCCCTCCAAACACTTGCATACTATAAGAGACTGAAATTACTGAGGTGAGGACAGCTCCCATCTTCCACAGCATTCATGCTAATGAGAATTCTGCTCACAGCATACTTTTGCTATGGTAAACCATGTGTCTCAATGCTGGACACAAGAAACAAACCTGAGGTTTAGCAGAATGGAGAGACAGCTTAGCAGTTGAGAGTACTTGATCTTATAGAGGACTCAGTTTCTTGTTTTTAAGATTTCTTTTATGTATGTAAGTACACTGTAGCTGTACAGATGGTTGTGAGCCATCATGTGGTTGCTGGGAATTGAACTCAGGACCTCTGCTGGCTCCGGCCCAAAGATTTATTTATTATTATATGTAAGTACACTATAGCTGTCTTCAGACACACCAGAAGGGGGCGTCAAATGGTTGTGAGCCACCATGTGGTTGCTAGGATTTGAAATCAGGACCTTTGGAAGAGCAGTCAGTGCATTTAACCTCTGAGCCATCTCTTCAGAGAGAGAACCTACTTTCTAATGGTCCTTTTCTGACCCCCAAGGTCTCCTGCACAGATATATTGCACATAAACCCACGCAGGCAAACAAACATAAGCTTAAAAATGATCTTTTGAAGTTAAAGACAACAAGTTTTCACTCAGAAAGTTAAGGGAAGTTTTTTTTTTTTCTTTTAACAGGTGAACATTTATACTTCTCTTTTCTTGCACTGGAGTCCTTCCAGTGCAGTAATAAAACCTTTCCAAACACTGGAGCACAGTGTGAGTCAGGGTATAATGAATAAAGGTTAACTTAACACTAACTATATACAGGTCTTGGAACTTGACAACGGCCTTTGACGGAGGAAGTGGGGTTGCCCTCCATGGCCCTGTCAAATGCACACAGGTGTAGCGCAGGGGTAGGGAGGAGCTGAAGGCGTGACTGGAGCTGTCCTGCATCAGAGGCCTTCCAGAAGGACGCCACCAGCTACATTCCCCGCCTCACGCCCCCCCCCCCCCCCCCCCCCCGCGCTGCCCCTGCCTCCGCGGTCCTGAGTCACAAAGGCGGTTGCTAGGCGCCGACTGGAGAAAAGATGCGGCAGCTACCCTGGAGCGTGCAATCCGCGTGGAGTTCAGTAGGTGAGTCCCCGGCCCGGATGGTGATGGTGGGTCCTGGCCCGGGCTCCCACCGCTGCCCAGGCCTTGGCCAGGGCCGTGTGGCTCCCGCTCCGGGGGAGGGACTTCCAGGGAGACAAGCCTGTTCTCCAAGCACTCCGGCCTCTCGGGATCTTTTCACAGTTCACGAGGACTTCAGCTGCTCTTTGGCGCTGCCATCCCCTTTCCCAGGTGGGGAGATCCGAGGATCCAGGTTCCTTAGAAAGAAGGGGCCAAAAAAACCCTGATGCCTTTTTGGACAAGGGAACCAAGTGTTCCTGTGTGGGGCTAGAACAGCAGCCTGTGTAGACTCCCTAGCTTGCCCCCTACCCCTGCTCCCTGTGATGCTGGGAACTGGGGCAGAACCATTTTCATTTAAACCTTTTGTGAAGGAGTGGAAAGACCTGGAGTCCAAAGCCCTCCCATCTCTATTGGTTTAGGCTGTACATTTAACAAAGCTCTGTTACCTTTTGCTGTTTTTAAGATGAGTCTATAAATGGATTAAAAATATATTTAGAGCACTTGGGAGGCAGAGGCAGGTGGATTTCTGAGTTTGAGGCCAGCCTGGGCTACAGAGTGAGTTCCAGGACAGCCGGAGCTACACAGAAAAACTCTGTCTCAAAAAAACCAAAAACCAAAAACTATATATATATATATATGTATATATATATATATATACATATATATTTAGAGGCATTAATACTTCCCATCCACTTTGCCATGGCCATGTGCCAGACACCTCTCTAGGTTTTTATTTTTTCAGACACGGTCTTACCCTATGTAGCTCAGGCAATTATTGAACTCCTAGCAATTCTGCTTCCGCCCGAGATGACAGCATTGGCTATATGCTTTTAAATTCAAGATATCTAGCACTGAATGCCTTTCATAAGTAGTTTGGAATAGACAACTGTACTCCATGTAAGTTTCTCTTCTTAAGGCAGCCCAGAAATATGAAACCTAGCACCTTGCAAAGGGACCGCATAGACTGAGAAACGCTATCAACTGGAGATCAGCAAATTAACTTTGTCCTAATTATTGTCAAAGGGCACTTTCATTTTGAAATATTACATATATATATATATATATATATATATATATATATATATATACCTCATTGTGGAGATGTCAACCTTTTGGTGACAGTAACTACTGGACAACAGTCTGTGTTGCTGGTGCCAAAGAGGTGAGATGGGTTAGAGCATGTGACTTATACAGAAATGGGACTTGGACTTGTAATGGCTCTTCACATAAGAGGAAGGTGCTTAAAAAAAGCTTAACTTCTCCTTAATTCAGTAGACACTGTCAATTTGGAAGTAGAATGACAGAAAACTCAAAATTCTAAATTGGATAAATTTTGAATTAAAATATGCTCCCAGCACATAAGGAGAATTCAAGGTGGTATCTGGTGGGTATCTTACATATGAAAGCACACATCCCTTTGTATGGGGAGTAAGTGAGAAGGCTAGCTTCAAACTCTCCCTTGTGGATGTATCTCTTCCAAGGGGCTGTGTAAGTTGCCCAGAATTCTAGAGTTCTCTAATATCAGAATACTTTTAGGGCCAAGAGACTGTCCAATAATATTGTTTTGGGGTTGTCTGCTATTGTTGTCTTTGTTTTTTTTTTTGTTTTGTTTTGGACAGGGTCTCTCTAGTCCTGGCTGTCCCTGGATTCAGAGATCACCTGCCTGAGACTTATTATGTGTGTATATCTGTATACTCAGGTACTGGTAGAAGACAGAAAATCCCCGTTGGATCCCCTGGAGCTGTAGTTATAGACAGATGTAAGATACCCCACATGGGAGCTGGGAACCAAATTCAGGTTCCCTGAAGTAGTAGCAAGTATTGTTTTTTTCTTGTTTTTTTATGTGTACAATGTAGCTGTCATTGGACATACCAAAAAGGGGCATCAGAATCCATTACAGATGGTTGTGAGCCACCAGATTGTTGCTGGGAATTGACCTCAGGACCTCTGGAATAATCAGTGTGCTCTTAATTGCTGAGCCATCTCTCCAGCCCGAAAATATTAACTGTTGAGCCAGCTCTCCGGTACTTTGGTGGGGGCTGGGGGCTGGATCTCACTATGTATACAGCTCTGGCAGGCTTGGAGCTCACTATGTAGAAGTCTTGTCTCCAACTTATAATGACCCTCTGACCTCCACTTTCCAGGAGTTAAGACTACAGTAGGCATAAACCACCAATCCAGGGACTGTTTTTGGTTTTTTTGTTTTTTTTTTTTGGTATTTTGGATTTGGTTTTTTTAAGACAGGGTTTCTCTGTATAGCCCTGGCTGTCCTGGAACTCACTTGGTAGACCAGGCTGGCCTCGAACTCAGAAATCCGCCTGCCTCTGCCTCCCAGAGTGCTGGGATTACAGGCGTGTGCCACCACCGCCCGGCTCCAGGGACTGTTTTATGCTGGATGTCTCTCCATAGGTATAGTGAAAACTGGAGGTTTTTGAAAAGTCACACCATAAGCAGTCTGCAACCTGTAAGGTGCGACAGAATCTTTGGGGGATTTGTATATGTGCAAACTTCTGGGCCCCACCCCACATTTCTAATTCAGTAGGTCTGAGATGGGGCCCCAAGAGCTTGCATTTTTATCAAATCCTTAATGATGTTAAAACTGCTAGTTCAAGGGTTATACTTTGAGAACTCTGACGAAGTTCCAATTATAAATACCTGTAAGACATGGGTTGTTTTCTTCTCAAATAATGTCTCATCATGAAGTCCAGCCACTTTTGCCCCCCAGTCCCCACCCCAAGACACTGATTAAGATACTCCATTTCAGGCAAATTCGTATCATCTATAGAATGGGATAACTTTCTTACCGGGTATTGGAAAGGCTTAATGGAGTTTTAGTATGCACAGCAGTTACCAAATTCAGTGTCTTGCCCTTTATAGATCTTCTGACCCCTGTCAGGTACTGGCATCTTTTGTGCAAGAACCACTAAGCTTGTCAGTAATGAGACAACTGTGAATTTGCACAGTCATGCCTCTCCCTCCTCCAAAGCACAGCAGGGAAATTCCATGTCTGATTCCTTTCCTTTAGGACTGTCAATGGCAGGCTACCAGCTCTGGTCACCATGGACCCCCCTGGATGAGAGCTTCCAATGGCTGCGACATACTACGCCTACCCCTTCCTCCAAGCACCCTTTCAGGGCCTCTCCTTGCTTCCCCCACACCCCTTCTGACCTTGAAGTGCAGCTGTGCCTTCAAGAAGTCACCCTTGTCCTAGACAGCCCACTTGTGGAACCTGGAGAGAGTCCCAAGTTGCCCTGTCACACGTCAGAGCTCCGAGCTGTGAATAACAAGAAAGGAGTGCTGAGGAAGCCCCAGCCCATCCGCCTCCGTGGAGTGGATTCTGTTTTTGGGAGGGTCATCACAGCCCAGCCACCCAAGTGGACTGGAACCTTCAGAGTTTCAGACAAGTCAGCCTTCTGCAAAATAATTAGCAGGGAGCACCAGTGGCCGACTGGACTCAAGGAGCCTCAGATCCAAATGACAGTGACTATGTGCAAGCAGATGCTACGCTCGATCCTCTTGCTGTATGCGACTTATAAGAAGTGCACCTTTGCCTTGCAGCACTCCAAGTAAAGGCCCCATGTGACCGCTGTGCTCCACACCAGCACTCTGGTATGTACCCAAAGCTGCACACACCTACCCACATAATCAAACTGACATCATGCCAGATATTTTGCCTTTAGGTCAAGCTGTGATAATTCAAGAGATCCCCTTCTCCCTTTTTCTTCAGAAATAGGACCAATGATCCTGACCAAGGAAGAACATTTCCACTCTAAAGCTGAATGGCCATTTAAAGTTAACCTAACTATGATGCACACATGCGATAATGATCACCTTATATAAACAAGCCAGCCTAGTGTGAGCATAGCTTAAATGCCAAAGACAATGATGAGCTGGTGAAGAAAGGGATGCTGAGAAAAGACCGGAATGGATCTCTGGTACCAGAGGATGAAGGAGTCAACAATCTGTACAAGGGTTACGGACTAACTCAAAACCAGCATTCCCTCCTCAAACCAGCGTAAACAAGGAAAAACAACAACAACCCAACAAAATAATAACTTTAATACCGGTATGAGTAAAAATATTAGCAAACATTAAATAATCTTAATGGCACAGAGAGGAAGAGCCTGGCAGCAGCTCTGAGAGTGGTCTTCCTGGCAGAAGACAGAAGAATCCCCTATTTCAGCTCCTGATGTTCTATTTCTAACAAACTACAATTATTTTGTATGATTCTTACACATAGATTCTAAGCATAATTCGGAATAATGTGGAAATAAATACTAAATACACATACACAGGCAGCACATGTTTGATGATGTCTTCTTCCTTTTACACTAAGAACCACAAATTTTAAAAGGGAGATGGTAAGGTGGCTAAGCACCTAAAGGTGAACCCTGGAGCCCACATGGTGGAGGAGAGAGTTCACTCACATAAGCTGTCCTCTGACCTCCACATATGCACAATAGCACATATATGTCCATACACATATGTTCAAAAATAAATGTTTAAAAATTCATAAGTAATGTTCAATACCCTCCTGGTCAACACACCTAATACCACAATAGCCAGGGCTATGTAAAG
This sequence comes from Apodemus sylvaticus, assembly GCF_947179515.1. NCBI lineage: Eukaryota > Metazoa > Chordata > Mammalia > Rodentia > Muridae > Apodemus > Apodemus sylvaticus. Next base: position 145,303,958 of record NC_067473.1, on the reverse strand, counting down.
AGACCCTGACACAAAGCAAACCACACATTGATCATTGATAAGAAGGTCGAATCATTCCTCCAGGAAGATAACAGTGTGCAATACACTTTTAGGGCACCAGTATTGTTGCACAAACCTCAACTCAATCTTACCTAATCCTTGAATAACGAGGCGCATCTAAAGTGAGGAAAAAGGTAGCTGAGGCTAAACTGAGAAACTGATTTATTTACAGAGCTTTCATAAGCCTAAATTTTAGTTCCAAAACCCCAAGGCCCAGCTAGAGCATGGGCCCCCCAGTGCACTGCAGTGTGCAGCTCAGCCGTGTTCACCCAAACCACCGAAGGATGCTACACTGGGCTCCTGAGCCAGGGACCTGGTGGTTAGACAACCTGTGAAATCCGTTGGGGAAATAAACACCCCTTCTTGGTGGACAAACAGGATGCTTCTGGCTAGAAAGACAGACACCAGACTTCAAACCCCAAAGAGAAAACGGGTGAGTTTGCAAGAGTGAGCAGGGTGGCTGTGTCATTCCGCTCTAACCAGAGCTGTCATCACTTTCATCACTGTCCTGGTCCTTCTGTCCATCACTGGCTTCACCTTCCCCGTCCTAAGGGAAAAGAAGAAAAAGCCACATTAGGCCAGTTCTCATGACACCGCTCTCACAGATGGACGCTATACCAATTTTGTTCTTACAAGCAATGAAGAGTTAAAAATGTTCTAAGATGCAGGGCAGTGGTGGCGCACGCCTGTAATCCCAGCACTTGGGAGGCAGAGGCAGGGGGATCTCTGAGTTTGAGGCCAGTTTGGTCTACAAAGTGAGTTCCAGGACAGCCAGGGCTACAGAGAAACCCTGTCTCAAAAAAAACCAAAAAACAAAAAAAGAAAAAAAGTTCTACGCTAAAGCAGATGCTCCCCTCCTGTTTTCTTTTTGTTTTTAGACAAGATCTCATGTAGCTTAAGACCTCTCACACTTGTGTTGCCAGGAAGGACCTTGAGTTTGTGAGCTTCCTCCACCTCCATTTCCCAGCACCTTCAAAGGCTGGCTGGGGCCACAGGTGCATTCTGCCATGCTTAGCCCCCCCTTTAACTCTGATGTTTTCAGATGGGAATCTCATGTGGCTCTTGACTGGTCTCATACCGGGGAGATCTCGCTGCCTCTGCCTCCCAAGTGCTGGGATACAGGCACGAGCCATCATACTCAGTTTCCCCAACTCCATAATTCTTGACATGAATTATAACACAAAGCCATGGAGAGAGGTTTTTGTTGGTTGAGACGGGGTCTCATTGTGTAATGCTGTCTAACTCAAAACTTGCTATGTAGGCCAGGCTGGCCTTGAACCTACCAAGATCCATCTGCCTCTGCTTCCCTAGGGCTGTGATTAAAGGTGTAAGCCACCACATTCAGCCCCAGAGGTCATTTTAATATTGAACTATTTACAATTGAAGCAAATATGCATGATCTTTAAATAAACCAAAGCTCTCTAGCAGTTCTTCAGGCATAAAACACTGAAACAAAGTCACATTATCTTTTTTTATTTTTTTAATTTTTCGGTTTTTCCAGACAGGGTTTCTCTGTGTAGCCCTGGCTGTCCTGGAACTCACTCTGTAGACCAGGCTGGTCTCGAACTCAGAAATCTGCCTGCCTCTGCCTCCCAAATGCTGGGATTAAAGGTGTGTGCCACCACTGCCTAGTGAGTTCGGCTTCATAATGGACAGTCTTTCGGTGCAAAGCTTCTAGCTAAACTGCCTGATACGCAAAACTAATACACACATTTTCTTTAGCTTACTTTAAATCTGCAATAGCGTTTGTCCATGGGAAAAAATGTGGATTTATATTATTTTTCTCTGTTTTGGCAGCTGACTCTAGGCTTCTGCTTTCACGATTCTATTTTATATGTTAAAACAAGTTAAAAAAAAAAACAAAAAAACAAAAAAACAAGTTGAAGCTGGATGGTGGTGGCACACACCTGTAATCCCAGCACTCTGGGGGTTGGGGGCGCGCGTAGAGGCAGGTGGATTTCTGAGTTCGAGGACAGCATGGTCTACAGAGAGTTCCAGGACAGCCAGGGCTACACAGAAAAACCCTGTCTCGAAAAACCCAAATCCAAAAAAATAACCCCCCAAAAATGTACAAAAAATACTCATAATCATTCAAAAAACAGAGGCGCACAAACACAGACACATACCAGAAATGCCCTGGCATTTCTTTAATCTCAGCAGTTGGGAGGCACAGGCAAGCAGATCTCTGTGATTTTAAAGCTAGCCTTGCCGGGCGGTGGTGGCGCACGCCTGTAATCCCAGCACTCTGGGAGGCAGAGGCAGGAGGATTTCTGAGTTCGAGGTCAGCCTGGTCTATAGAGTGAGTTCCAGGACAGCCAGGGCTATACAGAGAAACCCTGTCTCGAAAAAACCAAATTTAAAAAAAAAAAAAAAAAAAGCTAGCCTTATCTACATAGTTTCAGGCTAGCCAGGACTGCCAAACAAAAGTTAAAATGGTTTAACACATTTTAAACAATGAACATGCTTGTCACTTCTCCACTCTAGAACACTTTTATAGACAAGATCATGAAAAACAGGGTGCTATATAATGGAAGAAAAAATCCACTCCACTTTGTTTTTGGTACAGAGAACTGAATGCACAAACGTGCATATGCTAAGCACATACTCTACCATTGAGCTATAATTACCCTTGGGTTGGGAGGATGTAATTGAATTTTATGGATCCCAGAGCATTCTTATAAGCTTTTTTTTTTTTTTTGTGGAGATGGGCACAGAATTATTTAACAACGGATACATAGAGAAAAATTCTGTGCTTTCTGCTAACAAAGAATACTTAATAAACGGTCCACCAATGCCAGACCAGCCTGTGCAGATACCTTTGTTGCTCTGTTCCTGGAGCTGTAGGATGCCGAGCCGTCCTCACTGTCCTCTGCAGTGCTCTCTGGGGAAGAGGGATGCTGGGAAATAATTTCTTCACCCTAAACATAGAAGAAGCAAAACAAATGGTGGGTTGTGATAAGCACTTTTATGGTTGGGGGAGGCTGAGTATCTAGGTATTAGAGAAGAAGTATTCTAACCAGTCAACCTCTGATCTGTCATTCAGGGAAGCACCATCCGGGTCCGGATTTCTGAGAAGCTCATAGAAGTGATAAATAATCCTGTGTCCATTTTTGTATTCAGTGTCACACTGGATTCTATACTAGATGTTGTGCTTGTGACTGTGTTAACTCCAAATAGAGATCTACATTTTCCTAAAGCTTAAGTCAGAACTTAGAAGAGAATTGAAGTTTGTGGTTAATGTGGGTTACATAGTAAAATCTCATTGCCAAAAATTTATTTCTCAATGCCTTAAGTACCACACAACCATGAAAGTCCTATCCTGAGCGTCAGCTTTCTCAAAAAAATAAAAATAAAAAAACCAACAGAATTGACTTCCTAAATCTGGTTTCTTCTTTCTTTCTTTCTTTCTTTCTTTCTTTCTTTCTTTCTTTCTTTCTTTCTTTCTTTCTTTCTTTCTTTCTTTCTTTCTTTCTTTCTTTCTTTCTTCTTTCTTTCTTTCTTTCTTTCTTTCTTTCTTTCTTCTTTTTCTCCTTCTCCTCCTCCTTCTTCTCCTTCTCCTCCTCCTCCTTCTTTTTTTGTTTTTTTCGAGACAGGGTTTCTCTGTATAGCCCTGGCTGTCCTGGATCTCACTCTCTAGACCAGGCTGGCCTTGAACTCAGAAATCCACCTGCCTCTGCCTCCCAGAGTGCTGGGATTACAGGTGTGTGCTACTACCACCCGGTTCCTAAATCTGATTTGAAGAAAGCAAGCCACTGTTCTATTCTTTTCATACACACCATTATACAGCTCAGCAGGAGGGGCTGGAGAGATGGCTCGGCAGCTGAGTGTTTATTGTTTTCACATGGGACCAAGGTTAGTGGTAGCTCACAACTGCTTATAACTCCAGTTCCAAAGAACTCGACACTTTTTTTGGCCTCCTTTAGATCCTGAGTACATGTGGTGCACATAAACTCAGAGGTACACATACATGCACACATTTAAAAATTAAAAACAAGCCTTGGCTAGTGTGAGCGAGGAGACTTGGACCTTGGATGTGAGTGGTATTGGAATCCCAGGGCAGTGTCTCATGCGCACGGGTCCAGAGGAGCTTGGACATGAGTAGTGCTGAAATCCCATGGCAGTGTCTCACGTGCACGGGTCCAGAGGAGCTGGCCCATTTGTTAGGATGGAGAGCATTTTCAGTAATAAGAGAGATTGCTTCATTAGAAAAATTCAAAACTTTGTCCATGTAAGGAAATGCTATATATAACCGCTCGCTGTGGGCTTACAGGTGTTCCCCTGGCACAGGAAAAGGGCCGTGCTGACTTGCCTTCTTGTTTTTGGTTGTTTGAGACAGTGCCTCACTATGTAGCTCTGGCTGTACTAGAACTCACCCTGTAGACCACGCTGCCTCTGCCCCACACTTGCTGGGATCAAAGGCGTGCGTTACCACTACCCAGTTAAATGGTATTTTGAAAATGTTTTACCTTTATTTTGATTTCATGTCTATTAGCACTCTGCCTGCATGTGTGTCTGTGTACTATATGATGCTGGTCCATGGAGGCCCATAGAGGAGTTTGGATCCCCTGAACTGGGGGTGGATTACATTTGTAATCCACCACGTAAGTGCTGGGAATGGAACCTAAGTCCTCTGAGAGAGTGGCCAGTGCTCTGAGGTTGCGCTGTCTCTCCAGCCTCATAAACAACCACCGATGTGATAACCATATTGTCCCCCACTAATGGGGACTGCACCTAGCTCCTTACACAAGTACTGTACCCCTGAACTGTATCTCTAGCCTCCTCTACTTTCAATTTTGTGACAGCTTTGATAAATTGACCAAGCTGATCTTGAACTCACTCTGTAGCTGGGCAAACCTTGAACTTGTGATCTTCCTGCATCAGCCTCCCAAGTAGTTGAGATTATAAGCCTGTGACACCAGGCTGAGCTAGAAGCAGCCTTATTAGAACAGGGTTTGGGTAGCCTCTTGTATTTCTTCAGATGCTCTTACAAAAAATTGGGTGCATAACTGATTGTCTAAGCTTCAGGCTTACCTGTAAGTCCCGGTTTTTGAGAGTACCTAGCCAGAAAGCCTCTCTGCAGTTGTTGAGGACAAGCATGGCTTTGACTCTGCAAACTAACAGCTCCAGTGACTTTTTGAGTAAAGGCACATGCTTGGTGAGTCTTGTGTCCTGGTGAATCTGAAGAGAAATAAATCATCTGGGTTTATCATCATGTATCATATTTCTTGTTTGAATATCTCATAACTGTTTGAATTTCTCATAACTGAACAGGAAGATGACATGACTGATCAATATGGTCCAGAGACATGTTCAATCAAAAAGTAACTATAATGAGTATGCCAAAAAGAATGTTAGATTAAAAACGTAAGACTAGAAGGCACACCATCCACACCTCTAGGTGCCTCTTATAAGCTCTGCTGACTAATGATCAGCAAATTGCCCCAAGGTGTTTTAATGCTAAGAAACAAAAAATTAGGTCTTGTCAGCTTTAAGCCCCAGAAATTCCAGATCAGCTTTTTCTAAAGGTAGACCCAGGGAAGAAATGAGTGGTAATAAACAGTTCAAAGAATCACGAGGTTTCCCAGGAACCACAAGCCACGGTCTCTAGGTTCCTTCAGACAAATGTTCAAGAGCTTCGATTGGAGGGTTTTTTGTTGTTGTCATGCTCTCCCTCGGCCACCCTAGCCAGGGCCTCATCCTGCATCTCTGACTACCCTGGAACTCACTGCAGACCAGGCTGGCCTTGATCTCCTCACCTAGACCCACCTGCTTCTGCCTCCCAAGTAATGGGCTTAAAGGCATGTGCCAAGATGCCTGGCTTAGGGAAGTCTTTTAATAAATATTCAGATATTCTCACAAGAGACAACCTGACAAGGTTCCTCCTGAGGCTGACAAGCTCTCAGATGACTGCCTAGGAATCCATCCAGGCTACAGCAGTTACCTGCTATATAACAGTCCTCTCGCCAGTCTGTGAGTGCAGGCTAATTTTACATCAACTTGACACAGTTAGGGTCATGTGAGAGGAGGACCTCAATTGAGAAAACCACCTCTGTAGGGTAAGCCTTTAGGGCATTTTCTTAATTAGTAACTGATTAAGATGTGGGAGGGTCCAGCCCATGGCTAATGCGGCCACTTTTGAGCTGGTAGTTCTGGGTTCTATAAAAAAGAAGGCTGAGCCGGGCGGTGGTGGCACACGCCTATAATAATCCCAGCACTCTGGGAGGCAGAGGCAGGCGGTTCTGAGAAACCCTGTCCAAATCCAAATCCAAAAAAAAAAAAAACAAAAAAAGGCTGAGCAAGCCATAGGGAGTAAGCCAGTAAGCAGTCCGCCTCCATGGCCTCTGCATGAGCTGTTGCATTCAGGTTCCTGCACAGCATAAACAATCCTCCCTGAGTTGCTTTTGGTCACTGTTTCGTCAAGGACTAGAAACCCTAACTCTAGGACACGTAACAATAACTCATCAGGAGTGTTCTACACTCTTTCCTCTCTTCCCCCCAAGAAGTGGACTCTGGTTTGTCTTGAGACAGTGTCTAGCTATGTAGCCTAGGCCAGCCAGCCTGTAGTGCTAGTGAGAAAGCCCAACTCAAAATTCTCAAACCCCTAGCAATTAGCCTGGACATAGTGCAACTTAGAAAACTGTCAACATTAAGATAGCACTCCTGCCGGCTGCAAGCACTCTCACTGGCTGCAAGGGCGGGCACTCCTGCCAGCTGCCCTCCTGGCTTCAAAGAATGAGCACTCCCCTTGCTTCAAGGACCAGTGCCCCATCCCTGCTCAAAGTAACTGTGTTTGCCCAAGGTAACCTTCTGCTGAGCCATGAATTGCCGCTTGATCTCCCTATTCCATGTGACATAGATCACAGCCTGAGCATCCCCTCCCCTTTTTCTTTATGGTCTGTTTCTTTAAAAACCCCCAGTGGCAGAAGCAGGGGGTCGACCCCTTTGTCCCTGCTCAGGACATGAGAAGGGCCCCAGTGCACTGGAGAATTAAACCTCATGTGTTTGCATCAAGAATGGTCTCTTGTGAATTTTTGGGGGCATCGTCCTATCCTGAGACTTGAGTGAGGATTTCCCAGGATTCGGGAGTCTTTCACTAGGATTATACATGGATCCTCAGAAACGTTTCAATAGGAAACAGAGCTATAAAATCTGAGTGTAAATACAAAGCTCTCTCTTTTGGTAACAGCCTGCCTCACCCAGCAACAAAGGATTTGTTTACTCTAAATGAGCTGCCTTTGGGCATGGGGTGGAAAGCTGAGTCTGGCAGCCCATGCCTAGAATCTCAGCAGGAGACTGAGCATGAGCTCCAGGCCATGTCTGGTTATGCTTCATAGTGAGACCTGCTCCTCTCTTACCTTGGAGTGTCCACAAAGGTGATGAAGTAGCCTCGTGTTCAACTGAAGGGTTTGCAGCAAGCTCAGAACATCTTCCTAAAAATAACAATTCAAAAATGTCCTGGTGTACTTTCAGATGCAAGCTGTTCTTGCAAGCAGGGTTCCAGGGAGGGTCAACTCTGTAGGTTCTAGCCCACGTCATACTCATCTGAGTCTGGCCTCAGACAGGAGCACTGAGTCAGCTATTGATCTGTAGCTTCTCACCTCTATCCCTAGGACCTATTAATCTGTTAGCTATAAGAGCTAGACAGGGCTTCTCTGCGCAGCACTGGCTGCACTGCAACTTGCTCTCTAGACCAGGCTGGCATCAAAGCTAAAGTAGGGAACCATGCCTCAAGTTTCCCATCTGTAAACCAGGATAAGATACCAGCCCCTTTCTTTTCATAGCTATTCTTTTCATAACTAAATACTGCCAGTGTTTTATAAAGCTCACCTTTTTACACATGGGTAAGAAATTCCGTTTCAGAGGGGATCAGTGGGCAGGGAAAAAGGATAGGAAGGAAATGGGGGTATGTGTGAACAAATCATTTCACACACAAACATATATGATGTTGTAAAATAAATTTACACACAAATCCCTTTTTATTCTCACCATGCCAGTTTCGAGTATACTCGGCTCTAAAGGCATGCCAAGCATGATTTACAGCCCAGTGGTTTCAACGTGTTTGCAGAGGCACCGCTGCAGAGAAGCCAAGTGTGCAACAGCACAGTGAAGTGCAGATTGACTGGAGCAAAGACTGGGTAGAAGGGGAGGGGGTCTGAACCGTGATGTGAGAGGCTCAGCTTACTTGGGCGCTTCTGGCTATAGTTGGCGAGCTGTTGCTTAGAACTGGTGCTCAGAGCGTAGGTAACAGGACCCTGAAGCCCCAGCCCCAGCCCAGAAATACCCACAGACGCCCCTGGCAATGGCTCTGTTCTCAGCTCTTACCCGATGCTTTCTAAAGCTGAAGTCGAGGAGCGGCATACACTGCTTCAGAAACGCCTCCACAAAGCGACGGCCATACTGAAGGGAGAGACAGCGGTGCTGAGCTACGGCTGAAGACTTTGACTTGAAAAGCTCTCAGATGAAGCAGCATAGGCCGCCTAGCTCAAGGGTTTTAATATCACCACTTGTGTACATTCAAATAGATTGGGAGTGGTCCAGGAAGTTAATTTGGAGGATGTAACTAAAGCTGAAAAGCAAACAGACCTGCTACATACTTAACTAAGCTCCAGAATTAGGCAGAGTCCTGAACCCAGGTGATGCCAGAGCCGGTGTTCAGCTTAGAGAACACAGAGCATGACTCAGCTTCTCAGAGGGGAGACCTTGAGAGGATGGAGGGAGCACATGGCCTTCTCCTGTCAGCCTCTCCTTAGCCCACTCATCGCCTAAGCTGCACAGGGAGAGGGAAGAGAGAAGCCACCAACAACGGCAGCACGCACTGGAGGAAGACACCAGGAAGATGGAAGAAGCATTCTCCCCATAACTCTCTAGGTTTACCATCAAATCCAGGGCCAGACAGGAAATCCTCATAGGAGAAGGGAAGGGTTATGCAATTGTCAAAATATCAATCTGACATCCATAGACTGCTCCATTTTTGGTACAAAGGACTGACCCTGGCATCTTGCACACACTAAGCAGGTTCTCTACCCTGGAGCAACATTGCCAGCCCGGGCCCTTGTAAAAAGGGAAACCATCCATAAACTTGTCCTCTGCTGCCAGGAATACGGCTAGGGAGTGCAAGGGTGACTGCTGCTTTCTCCTTTGTGAGGTAGGGTCTACCCTAGCAGCCCTAGCTGGCCTGTGTAGGCCCAGCTGGCTCACAGATCCACTTGCTTCTGACTCTAAAGTGCTAGTATTGAAGGTATGCATAGCCATGAGCACAACAAACAGTGCTCTTTTTTTTTTTAAGATTTATTTATTATTATATGTAAGTACACTGTAGCTGCCTTCAGACACCCCAGAAGAGGACATCAGATCTCTACAGATGGTTGTGAGCCACCATGTGGTTGCTGGGATTTGAACTCAGGACCTTGGGAAGAGCAGTCAGTGCTCTTAACCGCTGAGCCTTCTCTCCAGCCCCACAGTGTTCTTAAAGTCAGCTGCTCTGTAGCACTCAACCTAGTCCTAATATTCTGACCAAAAATTCTATAGTGCATGAGAAACCGGCCTCCAACTACCGTAGACAATGTTAGCCACTGTCTTCCTTACCTATTAGCATAGCCTCTGGCACACGACTGAGGTGAAAAGCAATTCCATTGAGCTGGGGCCCCTCAGAAATGACCCACAGTTAGAAAACACATAAACAAAGCCTAGGAAATCTCTTACCTTTAAACACACGTGCAGAACAGGATAACTGTCAAATACCTGATCAGGAGAAAGACAAGAAACCAAACCTGAGGTCGGCTTCTTTGGGAACCCAGCTTCTGCCCCACTGCACAGAGCACGGCTGTGACACAGAAGACTGTAACATGAAGAAGGCACGCCAACAGTGCAGCAGAAAACCAATTACGGAAGAAGGAAACCCAAGTCTAAGACAAGTGAGAAGGGGGCAAAGGGGAGTAAAAAAGTGATTCAAGCTAGGGGCGTGGAGAAGACAGCATCGTTAGAGGACTGCGCTCTGGTCTGAAGCCTTAGGAGAGACAAGAGATGGAGAGAGGGCGTGGCAGCTTAAGCAGAGAACAGGGCCTGGAGGACAACGAAGGCTATGGGGTGGAAGTGATCAGATCAGAGGGTCTAAGGTAAGTGGGGGGAGAAACCGGGGTAGTGTCAAGTAGGAAACTTTGTAGTGCAGGTGGGAGGCAAAAGAGAAAAGGGGAAAACCCACAGTAGCCAGAAGGGGTTACTCAAAATGAATAGGGGGTAACGGAAGGGAGGAAACGGGGCCTGAGGAAGGATGAGCACAACAGCAGTTAGGTGAGCTCTGGAAACCAGAACCCTAGTGTCTGGGTTAGCCAGTGAGGCAGGCCAGGGGCCCCCATACTTTCATCAGATTGATAAGGATGCTGAAGTCTCGGACAGCCATGTTCCAATAGAGGAGCTTCTCTTCGTGAACCTGGGGACAGCCAAACACAGGCCTCTAAGCCACAGCCCAATGCAAACAGAAGTTGTCCTCCCACTACCAGCCTGTCCATTGTCCCTTCTGAGGAGATGTGGCAACCAGTGTACTCATCAGCAGGCTCACAGTGGGCAACACCAGAGTAGACATGCTGGTACTCAGTAACTTCCACGTAGGTACAAGCCTCTGCTGCCATCACATCTCTGGCTTCTAACTCTCCGGGTAGCCCATGTCTACCTTAGCCCTGACTGGGAGGCTGCCAAGGCCCATAGCATCTCAAATAAGCTTGGTGTTCTTCAAGCCAGGTAGTGGCCAACTCGGCAGAAACAAGGGGGAGCAGCTCAGTTCTCACCTCCAACTAGAGGGAAAAGCAACCAAACCGGAGCTTTTTGAAAGAACTCCTAGGTATTGGCAATGGAAAGAAACTCTATACCCAAGAGATAAAAGAATCAAAGCCCATGTAATCAAAGTCCACTTCTCTTTGAGGGGATCCCTGAGCCACCTGCTGTGAATCTGCTGCCGTGCCAGCCTGAAGACCCTTCACCGTCTTCTCGAGTTCAGCCATCATCACACGGAAGAATATGACAAAGGTGTGCCTATAAGGGGGAAAGGCATGAATACCCATATGAAGCACAGCTTACAAAAAACTTCCAGAAAGTTCCCTGTGGCCTTGGGAAGAAGCCAGGAGACCAACAATCATTTCTGCCTGTCTCTGAATGATTAAGTAGGGTCTAGTGAAAGAGGGGAATGGAAGGAAGGAAGGAATGGGCTCAGGGCTGGCATGTCGGTCAGAAGATAGTGCGTGCTGAGCATGCACTGGGTTCAGTATAATGAGTTGGGCATCATGGCTCATGCCTGCAGTCCTAGCAGTAAGGAGGAAGTCAGGGTAAGAGAATCAGAAGTTTAAGGTCATCTTGACTACAAAGGGAGTGAAGCTAGCCTAGACTAGGTGAGACCCTCTTGGGGGTGGGGGGATTGAGAGAGAAGAGAGCAATGGGGAAGCCCAAGCCAAAGAAAGCAAACGGCCATTGAGCAGTAAAGTCAGCTTGGGAAGCGGTGCCACGGGGCAGGAAGCAGCCATGACGTAGTGCGGAAGCCATGGTTATGTTTAAATTCTCTTCATTGATTTTAAGTGGAGAGATTCTAACCATTTTCCTCAACAGTAAAACTGTGGTAAGGATACCTCTAACCTTACAGGAATCAATATCAAGGAAAAGGTAACTATTGATATTGTAAGACACAAAACCATCGAGACAAATATCAGATTAAATAATCAACTTTTTCAAGCAGGCTAAAGTATTAGAAAGATGATCTTAAGTTAGTATTTTTTAATTAATTTTGGTTTGTTGGGAGCTGAACCCAGGCCTCAAATATGCTAAGCAAACAAACAGTAGTTCCTTAAGTGTGAAAACTATAAGTAGAGACACTACATTCCTCCATGAGACCCTTTTACACCTTGGGACATGGTTTGCATCTGAACTACTCACAGGCTCATGACAGGAGCATGGCCCTTAGCTAGCTTAGAGTGCTATTTTGAAGGCTGTAGAGCCTTTGGGAAGTAGGCCTAGCTAATGAAATGGGCAGGCCTTTGAAGGGAGCGCCTGCCCCTGGTTCTGGTCTGTTTACTCTAGTTCCTGTTCTGAGTCATGTGAGCAGGCTGCAGCTTCAAACTCTTGCCAGTGATGGTGGGGCAGCTCCTGACACCATACTCAGCAGTTACACTGGACTGAAACTGTGGCCTAAAATAAGGACCTCCCCCTCACACTGGGTCTGTCAGATACTTTATCAGTGACGAGATAAGGATGGAGAGCATTTAAGAGAGAGTCTACAGTAGGACTCATACTGCAAAGCAAAGGGAGAGTTTACCCTCAAGTCAATTAGATTAGGGGGAGGACGGTGGAGCAAGAAGTCCCTTACCTGGTCAATGTAGGGAACGTAGAGGAGGAGGAGTCTTTCGGAGCACTGACCAGTTCTGGGACCCCAACACCAGTGATCTCCTCTATGGCCTTCAGAACATTGTCTGTGTGCTCCAAGTAGATGCTTTACAAAGGAAGAGTAGGGAAACACGTTATAGGATTCCAAACTCTGCCCTGCCTCCTGGTTACCATGCTAGCAAGTTTGCTTCCTTACAAGCCCCTCCCTGACACACACACACACACACACACACACACACACACACACACACAAAGGAGGCAAAAGAGCAGGGAGCCAGGCAAAGCTCCCCTCCTTAAAGCCCATGTTCCCAGGAATCCTGTCAGTGGTAGAAAGCTGACTAACGCAGTTGCCACCTGCAAGTATGTTCAGTGTCTATAGTTACCCTATGGAAAGCTGTGAAGGAAAGAGAGAAAGAGCAGCCAGCAATAGATCCAGATCAGATGGTGAGTGGTCAATATCTAACAAATACCTAACAAAGGTTCAAAAGTTCAAGACTTAGAGCCAAGTCTGGTAGCATAGGCCTGTACTCCGAACTATCTGGGAGGTTAGAGGTGGGGGGATCACAAGTGCGAGGCCAGCTTGGGATACAGCTGTGTGTGTGTGTGTGTATAAGAGAGAGAGAGAGACAGAGACAGAAACAGACAGACAGAGAGAGACACAGAGAGAAGGAAATTCAAGATATGCCATAGGAACTCAGGTTAAGTATATTAAAACACAAGCACTAATAATCACCAATAATAAATGTTTCTTCCTTTCTTTTTTAAAAGTTTATTTACTTTTATTTTATGTGCATTGATGTTTTGCCTATGTGTATGGGAGGGTTCCAGATCCCTTCGAACTGGAGTCACAGACAGTTGTGAACTCCATGTGGGTCCTGTGAATTGAACACAAGCCAGGCAGTGGTGATGCAGGCCTTTAATCCCAGCATTTGGGAGGCAGAGGCAGGTGGATTTCTGAGTTCAAGGCCAGCCTGGTCTACAGAGTGAGTTCCAGGACAGCCAGGGCTACACAGAGAAACCCTGTCTCGGGGGTTGGGGGAGAAAGAGAATTGAACACAGGTCCTCTGGAAGAGCAGGCAGTGTTCTTAACTGCTGAGCCATCTTTCCAGTCCCAACAATAAACCTTTCTAAAGCCAAACAACAACAACAACAAAAATTCATGAGACGCTACCGCTACCATGTGTTAAGTTTTCAAATAATTTCAGACATCCACTTTTTGGAGAAAGGGTCTCTCACCATGTAGCTCTGGCTATACTACTGACATTCACTTTTTTGTTATTTTTATTTTTCAAGACAGGGCTTCTCGATGTACTCTGGGCTGTCCTGAAATTCACTCTGTAGACCGGGCAGGCCTTGAACTCAGAGATCTTCCTGCCTCCGCCTCCTGAGCACTGGGATTGAAAGGATAGAAAATACAGCCTAACTCTCTAATGACCCCAAGAAGTCAAAAGTTTAAAATGCTATCTCTCTCCAAAGAAGCTCTAGCTCCAGCCTTCTAAGGAGCCCCAAACACTTCCTATCCCAGAGCCTGCTCTTTGTTAGAAACTAAGTAAAAGGTCACATTCCAGAGCCCGCCTGTTGTTAAGAGCTAGGCAAAAAGGCCTTGAATAGGTGATCCTGGCCATGTAAGGTAACTGGAAATAAGCTAATTATCTGCTTATGCCATTACCCCCACCCAGGAGTTCAAGCAACTATAGACCTCCAAAAAAATAGGAAACTAATTGGTCCACAGAGCACAATCAGATAATTTAAACTGATTGGCCTAAAAACTATGGAGTGGTACAAATCAATTGGCTCACACTACACAGGCTCTCCTTGCTAAGGAATGATTGGTTTGTGATTCGCAGGCTCTCAATGCTAAAGAATGATTGGTTTGTGATTCGTGGGCTTTGTTATACTTATAAAAGCTGTCCCAATTCTGCACTCGGGGTCCCACAGTCCTCTACCCCTGTGCGGTGTATGACTGTGGATCCCAGAGCCTCTGGAATAAAAATCCGCCTGCTATTGCATCAAGACCATTTCTCGCAAGTGAAATGGTTGTTGCCTTCCGAGGTGTGGGGCGCTGGGGCATCCTTGGTTTTTGGGGGGTCTTACAGGATTAAAGGTGTTTGCTTTAATCATTCACTTTAATAATAATAAAGATTCCAAATGCTTGTCAAGAACTAAGAGTAAATAAAATTTCTATTAGAAACACTGTCAGGGGCTAGAGATGGTTCAGCAGTTAAGGGTACTGGCTGCTCTTCCATAGGACTTGGGTTCAATTCTCAGCACCTGGTGGCTCAGGAACATCTGAAGCTCCAGTTCCAGGGGATATGAGGCCCTCTTTTGACCTCCGAGGGCAGTTACACACATGGTGCATAAACATGTAGCCAAATACCCATATACATAAAATAAGAAAATAAAAACACAAAAGTCGGATGGATGATCACATCTGTAACCCCAGCACTCAGGAGGTGCATGATCACATCTGTAACCCCAGCACTCAGGAGGTGGATGATCACATCTGTAACCCCAGCACTCAGGAGGTGTAGGCAGAAGAACAGTAGTTGAAGGCTATCCTTAGCTACATGGTGAGTTCATCTCAATAAGCCAAAAATAAATAAACAAATAAACAAAAATATGCTTAGGTACCCTGGAAGTAATGGATGTGTCTTAGACACAATGGGCAGTGAGTGTATTTGACTCACTATTAACAAGGCAGGACAAAACTGTAGTCTTAATTGTATTTTTAGTAAGGAATTAGCAGACAGCAGCCAATAGAAGGAAAAGCAATCTTAGGATCCAAAGTCTGTAGAGAGTCTTACTGAGGAGCCACCAGGAACCTGACACTGGCCAAGGACAAGGGCTCAAGCAGGAATCTGACATTAGGGCATAACAGGGAAGTAGGTTAAGGAGGAATTTTAATCTTAGGGTGGACCGAGAGAAGCAGGCTTCAGGGAAGATTCTGGGCCTGGACAAGGAAGTGGGCTCAGGTACTTTGGTCATTCTGACAAGCCCTTGGAAACAACTGCCACAGGACTTTAATTATTGCCTTGACTATTTTGTGTTTACTGTCTTGCTTGTTCCTCATTGTACTACTATCAATCTTAATTCCTGCATGTAATTAAATTGTTATAAAAGTGGATTGGAAATTACTAAGCCCACCTTCAGTCTCAGAATTGACTGGGGTCATACTACAGTTTTGTCTAATTGTCTCTATCTTTGTAATTCTCGCTCCTGAGCTGGAGAATCAGTTGACTGATGGAGTGGGCTTCATGGACCAAAACTCCAAACTATTCTCATTTAAAACATCAATTGCTTTCAAGTTCCCCTCACAGAGGTCATGACTCAGTCCCTAACTAGATCAGAGAGATCCGAAGAGTAAAATGGAAAAATGCAATCTGGCTCCCTAAAGAAAGTCAGTAACTCACCAAAGCAAATCGTGCAGGTGGTCATTAAAAGTGGGGTTCTTCTCTCTTTCCCCATGAGGCCATGCTCGACAAAGCAGCTGTTTGGCCAGAGAGGCTGTTGGAAAACAGAACAAAAACCATTTCACTCACACTAAAATGACCCCATTCTTTTAAGAACAGAGATGTTAACTGAGTGCTGTTGTCCACTTACATTCCTGCACTTGGGGGACAGGCAGGGAAGACTACAGTGACTTCGGGTCACTTGGGGCTTTACAAACACTGACAACCCTCTCCTCCCAATTCACTGGCATGACTGTATATGTTCGCAGGGTGTAGCGTGAACATATAGCATCAGCATGCAGTGTGAGTGACGACAGAAGCATGCTGTGTTTCAGACGCTGGAGGAAGAGCAGTGAATAAAAGGTTTATTATTTAAAACTTTTTAGAAGTTTTAAAGCCTATTTTAAAGGTTTTTAAGAAGAATTGTGTGTCCATGCAAGTGTCTGGGTGTGAGCATGTGCATCTGACTGTGGGTGCCTTCAGAGGCCAGAGGCGGACTGGACTGGGTCCTCTCAAGATGGAACTGCATGCAGTTGTGAGTTGTCTGAGTAATGTTGGGAACTGAATACAGGCCCCCAGTGAGAACAAGAAACATTCTTAACCGTTGAGCCATCTCAGCCCTAGATTCTTTTTTTTTTTTAATTTAAGATTTTTGCCCTAACAAGCAATTTTGTTTTTAGGACGGTGTTTTATGTGGGTGCTTGTCTAGTTTGCAGAAAACTCTGGGTTCTATGCCAATGTACCATATAAAACCAGGCATGGTGACAGATGCCTACAACACCAGCACTTAGAAAATAAAGGAGCTTAGAAAAGGGAGGATCAGAAGTTTAGGGGCATCTTTAGCATAGACATAGCAAATGTCTTGAAGCCAGCCCAGGCTTCAAGAGACTGTTTCTACAAAAAACAAAAATGAGAGAGTATGCTCTGTAGTACAGGCTAGCCTCAAACTCACGATTCTCCTTCAGCCTCCTGGGTAATGGGATTGGAGGCAGACAGCACCAGTTATGGCCTAGCAATCAATCATTTAAAAAGCTAATTTGTTCTTGTTCCATTAACTCAATTGCTATAAATGAAACCATGTGTCTAAGATTTAGGTATACCCCATTTACTGACCCTGTCCTGAAGCACAAAAAAGTGGCTTCCTGTTTAAGACCAAAACCTGACTCTACTAATATAAATATAGGAAAAAAGATTTTTTTTTTCTTTTCTTTTTCTAGGCAGGGTTTCTCTGTGTTGCCCTGGCTGTCCTGGAACTCACTCTGTAGACCAGGCTGGCCTCGAACTCAGAAATCCACCTGCCTCTGCCTCCCAGAGTGCTAGGATTACAGGAGTGCGCCACCACTGCCCAGCTCAGGAAAAAAGATTTCTTTCACACGTTAATCTTGCTTTTTTGTTGTGTCCAAACTGGAAAAAATAGTGATTTGCATTTTAAGAGCTCTTAAGGTCACACGTTCCAGACCCCTAGGGAGGGGTGACAAGTGACACATGACTGTACTTTCAGAACTGGAGAGTCCGAGGCAGGAGGATTTTGAGTTCAAAGCCAACTTGGCTACATAGTAAGATGATCTCAGAGATAGGGAGAGAGGTTTTAGAGAGCTGGGGAGAGAGAGAGAGAGAGAGAGAGAGAGAGAGAATCTCAGTGGATGACATAACATAAGTATGAAAATGGGACAATGCACACGTGCTTTGAAAAAGTCAGCACTCATTTCCTTGATGCTTGTGATTTCTTTTTCTTCTATTTTTATCCACCTTATGGTGTGTGTGTGTGTGTGTGTGTGTGTGTGTGTGTATCTAGCATATGACAAAGATAATAAAAAGAAGACAGAAGAGAGTGGTGGTTTCAGTGAGAGTGGCCCCCACGGGTGAACTGTTTGGGAGAGTGTGGTCTTGCTGGAAGAGGTGTGTCATGTGTGAGCATGGAGGTTTCAAAGGCCATGCTATGTTCCCAGTTAGCTTTCTCGGTGTCCTATTTGTGGACCAATGTGTGAGCTCTCAGCCACTGCTCCAGTGCCGTGTCTGTCTTCCTGCTGCCACGCTTCCCATTGTGATAGTCATGGATTCCAAGCCTCTCAAAGTTTAAGCCCGAGAAACTCTTCTATAAGCTGCCCTGGTCCTGCAACCCTCACAGCAACAGAAAAGTATGTAAGTATCTAAGGATCTAAGTCAAGGAGGAAGCAGATTAATAAGACTCCTGCAGAGGATAATTCTAGTACTTGGGAGTAAGAAGAAGAAAAGGGAGGATTGGTACAAGGCCAGGCTTAGCCTGGTCTACACAGAGTTCCACACCAACCAGAAAGACTTAACGAAACCTTCTCTTTAAAAAAAAAAAAGTGAAAGACAAACAAAAGTTAAACAGAAAGAAAGAAAGCTGCCCAGTCAGTTCATCTGACCAAAGGTACACACTAAGCCATGTCATAGGCCGTTCTGCAAACACGGTCTCCTTGGTGGGGCAAGAGCATGCTTGTGATTTTGTGGGATTTACATGCAAAAATTCTCAAAATTCTAAGAAAACACCAACTTTGCAAATGTAAGATATCAATCCTATTCATATCTCCCCCTTCCCCCCAAAAAGGGATCTAGGCTCATCACCAAGTTTTTCTTTCTTCTGGTTAGGTACTGCAGACTTCTCCAGAAGGGCCATCAAAAGTCTGAGAAGATAAAGACCACACTGGAAACTGGGAACACTGTGGTGAAAATTCTGCAAGTAACTGAAGCTCTGGCTGTAAAGAAGCAAGAGACAAAAGAGCGCGCATGACATCACATGCATTAAAGGGGTTTACATTCACACAAGTTGCCCTCGTTGCCTCTTTATAAAGAAAGCTGGGTAATAAAGCTACATGGACACAATTATTTGCTATTTTGGGATGTTATGGAATGGGGTAAGGAAGATCTCATAAAGACTAGGCTGGCCTTGAACTCATCAAGACATGATGGAATGTGATGTGACAGGATGGATAGGACTGGCAATTCCTGTCAACTTGCTCCCTACAGAGTCAACACTGAGAGAAGACTGAGAGGTCCTCAGATAATCTAGAATTGGCTGAGTTTAGGGAGTGGGAGTGGCGGCACAGGTCTGGACTCATAACAGTATTAAGGCTGGGCCAGGAGGAAGCTGTGTTTGGGGCCACACCAGGATATGTACCATGACCTGTTTCAAAAAAATCAAAATGAGGAGCTGGAAAGATGGCCGAGCAGTTACGGCCACTTGCTTCTTTTCCAGAGGACACGGACACACACACACACACACATACACACACACACACACACACACACACACACGTGCACAAATAAAACAAAAATATAAGAAATGGGGCTGGGTGTAGTATTGTATGCCATTAATCCCAGCACTCAGGAGACAGAGGCAGGTGGATCTCTGTGAGTTTGAGGACTGAGGACAGTCGAGTCTACATCATGAGTTCCAGGCTAACATGGTTATATAAGGAAACCCAGTCTCAAAACAAAACAAAAAACAAAAAAAAAAGCAGATAAGAAAAAAATCCTTTAAAACACGAAAAACCACATTAAGCGCACATGACACATAAGTATAGATTTTGTTCATAACTGAGAGAGTGAATGTTTTCCAAAACTATTCTGCCAATCCAGTTCTAGGATCTCTTGAGAACATCTCTAGGATGTTCGGACCCACCTGACCAGCTCCTCCATGGGCTGTTCCTGTTCGGTCGGCTTTAGTCGGCTCGCGAGGACCTCAAGGGCTGAGCGCAGGAGGCGCTGGTTGGATTGGTGAGTGAATCCCTTCCTAAAGCAAAGTTGAAAACAATGTGTCAGCCTGTTTTAGGAGGATCACTAACTGAGAACAAAGCAAATACTAAAAACTAAAAAATAATTTTAAAATGTTAATGTGGGCTGGAGAGATGGCTCAGCAGTTGAGAACACTGACTGCTCTTCCAGAAGTCCTGAGCTCAATTCCCAGCAACCACATGGTGGCTCACAACCATCAGTAATGGGATCTGATGCCCTCTTCTGGTGTGTGTGAGGACAGTTACAGTGTACTCACCTACATAAAATAAAAATCTTTTTTAAAACAAAAGTTAAAATCCTCTGCCTCACTTTCAAGAGTTTACATAATCTGATCCCTGCATCTCTCCAACATTTTCCTTTTCCTTTCATACATTTTGTGTGTCTGTGTGTATGTATATGTGTGTGTGTATGTGTGTGTACCATTAAAAAACCACTCCTTGATAAACTGTCAAGGCAAATCTATCATTTGGCATTGTTTTTTAAGTACTGTGAATATAAAATTGACCAGCATCGGCCCTTGTGGAGAATATTATAAATCTAACAAGGAAAAAAATTTAACGCACGATTTTTAACAAAATGTGTGGTGAAGTTAGACCAGGAGCGGAGGGCAGACTGTTAGAAGGGAGCTGAGGGCTAGGAAACAGGGTTACCAGTAAAGTTAGAAAAGCTGAAGAGATTCAGTCAGAGGGTATGGATCAAGTAGCCAGGGGTCCTGTAGAAGGATGCATGTATCTGAAGGGTTTTGGGTTAAAGTTAAGTAGAGTGCTGACTAACTCAGTCCACCTGTGAGACTGGGTACAAGAGCAGATGCCAAACAACAGGAGGCAGGAAAAGGCAGGCCAAGGGGCTAGAGTCAGGAAAGCCTAGCAGATGTCAGCGATCACAACCAAGACAGGAAGTCTGGACCTCCCGAGATGGACAGAGAGGCCCACTGTGAAAGTAGGTCAGAAAGGATGGAAGGATGGAAGCAGACAGAGATGTCTATTTAGATGATGCAATCAGAAGAATTTAGGGTTACATGTGGGAAAGAGTAGAAAGATAGAGATAAAAGAATAACTCCTGGTTTTGGCGCACAAAAGTGCTGATGGCATTTTCAAGCGAGGCAAAGCTGGAGGAACAGTGAGACTATGCTCAGAACTGGATGTGATGAGTCTGAGGTGTCAGTGACACATCCAAGGGGGCGTTGAGTAGGCAGCTGGATATGATCTTGCTCATGGCTCGAAAGAGAAGATTTAGCATAAATTTAAACTTGGGTAAAATTCTCCAGAAAACCTGTTCAAGATGGGGACAGATGGGATCAGGCATGACTGAGGAGCAGAAATACGCAGAGGCATGCCTTTATTTCTCCTTTCGTCCATGCTTTGCTTCCAGCTCTTCTAAACCCAATCCTGGGCCTCAGTGGGCTGCCCGGCAAGCAAAGGCCCTGGCTGCCAAGCCTGACACAACTCGGCTCTGACCGCTGGATCCACTTGGCGGGAGGAGAACATGTCAGTGTACACACACACACACACACACACACACACACACACACACACACACGCACAATGCAGTGTAAAACCACATTGGGTTATATTTCTAGCTCCTGCACCACATCAGGCTGTTCACAACCACCTGCAACCCCAGCCCAGGAGATCCCATACCCACTTCTGAACTTTGAGGGCACAGACACAGATACATAATTTTTGGAATATAAGAAGCGAAATACAAAGACCACTGATTCTGTAAAGGCCCACTAAGGGTGTGGGGGTAGCTCGGGTGGTAGAGTGCTCGCTTATCCTGCATGAAGTTTGAGGTTTCATCCCCAGAAGCATGGAAAACCCAGGTCTGCCAGCACAGGTCTGCAATGCTAGTACTCAGGACGTGGGAGGGTGAGAAGAAGCCTCCCTTGCAGAGCATATTCAAAGCCGAATCTCTGAGATGCTGTTTAAAAGCCTCATCAAATGCCACAGCTTCCATGCTATCCCATGCTATTTCTGCCTTATCCAGTCTGCTCTCAAACCCCACGTGAGCTCAATTTCCTTCTGCTTCGACCTTCCTAGCAGCTGGGTCACAGACATGCACCACCACAGTGCTGGCTTCCCCAGCTATTACCGAAGACTTGCCACCAGAAACAGAAGGAGCAAGAGGTTCAGATTTGTTCTGTTAGCTAATCAGTGAGCACCTAATTTATCAAACTAGTTAGTCACAGTGGCTCTGTAAGACTCAGTGGTTTTCCAAGAGCAAACATAAAAGAAGAAAGCACACAGGTAGGGCTGTATCCACTTCCTTCCCTTCTTCCCTTAGGGAAGAGTCAGAAGTACACACACACACACACACACACACACACACACTCACTCATTGCACACATTCCTGCAATACTGCTGCCCCACACTCACCATGAGAAGAGTGCATGCAAGACCTGCAGCAGCTTCTGGTAGCAGGAGGACATGGTGCGCTGCTCCTGAGCTGTCACTCTCGCCTTGTCATCTACACTGAGAGTCTCAGCACCTAAGCACTAAAAAGAAACTGGTTTAGGCCGGGCAGTGGTGGCGCATGCCTGTAATCCCAGCACTCTGGGAGGCAGAGGCAGGCGGATTTCTGAGTTCGAGGCCAGCTTGGTCTACAGAGTGAGTTCCAGGACAGCCAGGGCTATATAGAGAAACCCTGTCTCAAAAAAACCAAATCCAAAAAACAAAAAAACAAAAAAACAAAAAAAAAGAAACTGGTTTAGTCCAGTTCCTCTGCAACTGCTCTCACTCCTCCTCAGTTTGCCTCAGTTACGAAGTTAAGGCTGTTCACACATGTGTACTGAGTCTGCCTGTTCTGACCTCTGCCTGTTCTCACAGGGAAGGTGTAATTCTCTTCCTCCGGCCTCTTCCCATTCTCCACTCACCACAGCTGGCCTGCTTGTGCTTACACAGTTCTCATCTTACAAGTAAGTCAGTCTTCTCACCTGGAAGAAGTTGTGAATGTTCTCCAGATGGTTACACATTGGGGTTAGCAGCTGAACAACACAATGTACAATGTCCTGGACAGATCTCTGATGAAGATGTGAGAATCCAACATTCCGGTTTCCTTTATTCTACAATCAATTTCAGAGTTATAAGAGAAAAAACTGGATAAATTATTTAATCATTAGCTAAGAGTTCAAAGTTGTGGGGCTGGAGAGATTGCTTAGCACTTAAGAGCACTGATTACTCTTCTAGAGTTCCTGAGTTCAATTCCCAGCAGCCACATGGTGGCTCATAACCATCTGTAATGGGATCTGATGCAGTCTTCTGGTGTCTGAAGACAGTGACAGTGTACTCATATACATTAAATAAATAAATAAATAAGATAGATAATTAGATAAGATAGATAGATAGATAGATAGATAGATAGATAGATAAGTCTTAAAAAAAAACAAAAGTTCGAAGTTGGGCTGGAGAGATGACTGAGGTTAAAAGCACCGGATGCTCTTCTAGAGGTCCTGAGTTCAATTCCTAGCAACCACATGGTGGTTCACAACTATCTATAATGCAATCTGGTAACATCTTCTGGCCCTGCAGGCATACACGCAGACAGAACACTATATACCTAGTAAATAAATAAATCTCAAAGTTGTGATTCTAGGTAGGAGTTGACAAAAGAAGTGATTTATTTTCCTAAGATGATATTATAACAAAGAGATAAACATGATAGCAAAAGAAAAAAATCTTTTAGTTTTAAATACCCGAGAGGATGGATTTTATAGAGTTAGAACAGGGTCTGATTAAAAAAGTTCAGATACGGGGCTGGAGGGGTGGCTCAGCAGTTAAGAGTACTAGCTGTTCTTGAAGAGAGCCTGGCTTGTGTCTCAGCACCGCAGGTGGCTCTCAACTGTCTGTAACTCTAGTTCCAGGGGCTCTGACACCCTCTTCTGACCAGGCATGGTGATATATGCCTTTAATCTCAGAAGGGCGATGGAGGATCAGGGCTTTAAGGCACGTAGTGTGTTCAGCCACGTAGTGTGTTCAAGTCTAGCCTAGGCTCTAGGAGACAGTCTCAAAAGTCAAAAGTACAGACCAGACAGAACAAACTACACACACAACACACACACACACACACACACACACACACACACACACACGTTTTACCATAGGCAGCATCCAAATACCTTCCCACATGCTCAGTACTTTTGTACTTTCTATGTTTCTATGTTTAGGACATTTAGAAATAAACTTATTGTATTAGGAGTCTCTTCAATTTCGTTTGAGAAATACATACAAATACACACACGCCAGTGTGAGAGTCCAGCCTGGGCTTTAAGTATGTTAGGCTACACTGCAGCCCAGCCTGTACAGGGCAAGGCGACTATGCCAGAATGCCACTATGTGACCTAGTAAATTAAACGCAGCACCAGGCCACCACAGCTCAGCCCTGCTTGTTGCCAAGTGTCCTTGGAGCCCAGGCCCATGCTCATGCCACTACTAACCTTGAAGAAGCAGATTCTCTTGGCAAAGGAAGGAGTCAGTATATTCTCGAGCTTCTGAGAAAGGTCTTCCAGCAAGAACAGCAGCTCAGCGGGACCAAGCTGCACAACCTCTGTGGCCTGTAATGCAGAATGTGAAGAATGACTTCAATCATGGCCAACCTGCAGCATTTTCAGTGTATTTGATGTTCATCTCTCCCATTAAGTGAAAAACTGATTTTGACTTTTAATTTTAAAATGAGAAAACAGAGGCTAGAAAGAAGGCTCAGTGGACAGAGCACTTGCCCCCCAGGCCTCCTGCCTGGGGGGAGACCCCAGGACCCATGTAAAAGGTGGCAGGCACCTTAACCACTTTCCCTGCCCGGTCACCCGCCAGCTTCTCACGGACATGTCTGTCATTCCGCCTCTTAGCTCCTGCTCACTGTGGCAGTCAGTGCGCCGCAAGAGGTGGACTGGGGAAATGGTCACCTGCACTACGCATTCAATACACTTCTAGGGACTCTTCTATGAGCAGACTGATGAGGAAAAACTTCAGAAAAATAATAATAGAAGCACACACACATACACACACAACTGATTCTATCTATTCTGAAGGTGCCTACATTTTCCCAATTATTAGTTAAAATTCCATTCCATTTTAAATATTTTAGTCTGGGGAAAGTCCATTCTCTAGTGAAAATCCTCATCAAAAGTTACCTTCTCTGTGAAAATGTTCTCTATTCTCAACTTTATTAGGATGAACACTTACTGAAGTTCAGATATTACTACAGTGTGGGCAGGCGTCTCTGCCTCCTGTACACTTGACCAGCGGAAGGAAAGCCGCAGACTGCGCATGTGTGTGTGGGTGAGCAGTCAACAGAAAGATGGCATCTAGAATTATCTACTTAGTCTGAACAAAGGTCCGGAAAATGGAAAGACAACACCAACTTATCTACACCCCAACAGTCCTCCACTATCTAAATACGCTCAGTGCTTTTAACTGGCAACCTGCAGGAAAGGGTCCTGTCACCAGTACTGTGACTGATAACCTGACACATTGAGAAAACCTGTGACTTGTGAACAACCAGGGTGACAAGGATGACTGCCCACTCAGAATTCATACTGAGGCCTCTGAAGTCAGAGCCAGCCTTCCCTTCGTTCCTTCATCCTGTCTGTCTGTCGTCCCTCTCACAGACGGCCACAGTGCTCTCCTACGCAGCCACAGTCCCAGCTTTCAGCTCCACTCTTTGCTGTCTTGTTGAGGCAGTGTCTCTGTGTTAGCCCTGACTGTCCTGGAAATCCCTATGTAGACCAGGCTGGACTTGTATCTGCCTACCTCTGCCTCCCCAGTGCTGGGCTTAAAATCATGTGCCACGACCCCTGGCCCAACTACTTTAATATCTGTGTTCTTCTTGAAACATGAGCAGACATGAGGAACTTCCTAAAAGGTTATGTTCTGGGATACAGACTGGTACTTACTTCAGTGTGCATTTCAGTGTCTAAGATGAACTTGGTCACAAGTCCAGAATGCAGAATAGAGAAGACCTCAATGTCCAGCTCTCGGAAGAAAGCACGGTAATTCTGCAGTGACACAAACGTCTTTCCTTCCTTCCCTGTGGCTTCCTGGAGGAAAAGGAGGAGCAGACAAAAGAACAACTCAAAAGAACTGAAGTCTCTGACATTAGCCTAATTTAAAAAAATTTTTTTACTCTGATATTACTTTTTAATTGTGTGTGTATGTGTGTGCACACTTGAGAGTGCAGAGGCACTGAATGCCTCTCAAGCTGGACTTACAGGTGAGTTACCAAACAGGGTGCTAGGAACTGAATCCTACCCTCTGCAAGAGCAGTAAGTATCTAAACCACAGAGTGATCATCTCCGCAGTCCCTCAAATCTAATTTTAATTAACATGCTAAAGATCAATTGGTAAAAAACTCTAATTTCCTTACATCACCACATTCCTTTCACCAAATTCTCTAACCACTCCCAAGCCACAGCACTTGATGTAGTATAACAATATACACCCACAACATCCTTGGGTGTTTCTACTTAAGGATGAACTCTTAGGTAAACATACAGAAAGCTGTGAGCTTAAAGGCTAGGATGAGCTGGTTTCCAACCTTAGCTCAAGTGCACATAGTATGCCTGTGATCAAGTCTTTAATTTACCCTCCCTATTTATAAACTGCCTAATGAACTAATATAGATAGGAACATTAACATCAACCTTGGGCTTTTAGGTTAGCGGAGTTACACATAAGAAATTAAAAGAATGCATGGTAGCGGCAAAACAGACATCCAAGCGCCAGGAAAGTTCTCAAACATGACACATCCTCTGTGAATGCCACAGGGCACCACTACTCATCAGCTACCACAGACCACAGTAAGCATTTCAAAACCATCCATGGTGTAGCCAGTCATTGTTACGCCTTTTGTGGCTTTACATTTTTTGTTTTATTTTATTTATTCTCTATGTTTGTGTGTACACCACGGCACATGTGTGAAGATCAAACATCAATTTGTGAGAACTGGCTCTCTCTACCATGTAAGTTCTGAGGATTGAATTCAGGTCATCAGGTGTGACAGCTGGTACCTTTGCTAGCTGAACCATCTTGCTAACTATATTTTGTTTTTGTTTTTCTTTTTTTAAAGACAAGGCCTTGCATGTAGCTTAGTCAGCCTCAAATGCATGATCATCTTCCTGCAACTTTCCCAAATGCTGAGATTATAGGTATGCACAACATCTAGGTAACTAAGTTTAAGTCTGGGGTAAAAAGGACAAAAGCCAAAAGTAGTATATATAAGAGAATGTCACTCTCAGCGTGGAAGTTCATGACTGTAATCCCAACACAAAAGACACTAAGGCAGAAGGATCATGAGTTTGAGGTCAGTCTCTGCTACTCAGTGAGACCCTGTCTGAAAAACCTAAGGGAGGGGACGGTGTATTCTAAGACACAATGAAATAACTATTACAAAACAGAATCCGAAGTATCACTGGGGAGCAAAACACAGGGATAAAGTATGCAGAAGATAAATAGAAAACGCAGCCATCTGTACAGTGCAGTAAGGACTGTTCTTTGATTTCTGTGGCTATGATAAAACACTCTAATCACATTAGCTTGGGGAGAAAAGGGCTCACTTGACTGTGGTCCTCCAGGTCATACTCCATCACCGAGAAAAACAAGGGCAGGAACTGAAGCAGAAGCTGCAGAGGAGCACTGCTTGCTGGCTGGTTCTCTGGCTTGCTTCCTGGTCATGCTCAACTAGCTTTCTTAAAGGGCCAGCACACTCGCCTGGGGATGACGCCACTCACAGTGGACCCATCAATCAGCAGTTAAGACAGTTTCTCAAACACAGCTGCAGGCCAATCTAATCTGAGCAATTTGTCCACCGAGGTTACCTCGGCCTAATGGACTGCACTGGTTTCTAGTGGAAACAACAACCAAGAATTTAGAGAATAGTAAGAACTCTGCTCTGAGGCCCCAGAGACTTCATTTGCCTTTCTTCCCATTTCTTCTCTTCAGAACATGCAGCGTATAAGGCCAGCCTCATTTTCACTGAGCAGTCATAAACCTTTGTCCCACACTCCAATACCTTGTCCGCTTGGCTTTTCCCAGAGGGCGCCATGTCACATTCTGAAGTATCGTCTGCTAGAAGTGTGTCCGCACAGGATGCTTTGCTGCTATCAGTCTTTTGTTTCTTGCCCCCTATGTGGCATAGAGAGAAAAATAACTCAAGTGATTAATAAGCACATGTTGCCAAACAGGACCCTCCAAGAAAGGAGGCGGAGGAAGTTTTATGATTCAAGCGACCCAAGATTAAACCTTCTAAAGAAAGGTTTGTCGGCAGATCATGCTAATCACCACAGAAGCACCACTTACTAACCAATGGTGCCATCAGCACTCTATCTTTTCAGATATGAACGCCATGATATGTATAACCTGTGAGGTTAATTCAGTGTGGCACAGATGGGGACAAGAAAGAAATAGACTCACCTGTCTTTCCCTTGTTTCTGCTTTTTGCTGCCACGGCAGAACTGCGCCAAGGCATCACATCTAAAGTGTCCAAGTCAACGCTTGCAAAAGGCGGGGCATAGTCTGGGATGACTGAAAGAGAGTAGGAGGGCTAAACCCACAACAGCCATCCAAACACCCAACACCCAGAAACAGGTTTCCAAGTCAGCTCCGCCGCAGTGACTGCCTGTGACGAGTACACTCCAGTCACTCAGCTGGTGTGGCTTGGGAACAGCAAAATGCAAAGCTTAGAGAAATAAGATATTATAGTGACTGATTACGATGAATTAATACAAAGCCATTTTCTTTTTCTTTTCTTTCTTTCTTTCTTTTTTTTTTTTTTTTTTTTTTTTTTTTTGCTTTTTTCGAGACAGGGTTTCTCTGTATAGCCCTGGCTGTCCTGGAACTCACTCTGTAGACCAGGCTGGCCTTGAACTCAGAGATCCACCTGCCTCTACCTCCCAGAGTGCTGGGATTACAGGCTTGCGCCACCACCGCCCAGCTCACAAAGCCATTTTCAATATAGACATGAAATATCCAACTAAGCAAAAAGAAACTAAGAATATCACTTAAAAACCCAAAGCATGTACAGCCAGGTGGTGGTAGCGCACGCCTGTAATCCCAGCACTTGGGAGGCAGAGGCAGGCGGATTTCTGAGTTCAAGGACAGCCTGGTTTACAGAGTGAGCTCCAGGACAGCCAGGGCTACACAGAGAAGCCCTGTCTCAAAAAAAAAAAGAAAAAGAAAAAGAAAAAAAATTGTCTTTGATTAATGTGTGTAAGTACAGTGTTGAATACCATGGAAATGGAGTTGCAGACAGTTGTGAACTACTACATGGGTACTTTGAATGAAACTCCTCTAGAAGAGTAGCCAGGGCTCCTAACTGCTGAACCACCTCTCCAGCACATAAGCCAGCATTTTAAATCAACCAGTTAAGTTAATGGTCAGAAGGAATGAAAAGGCCTTCGTCTTTTCTGCTGGTTCATGACCATTTTTAAGAAGAAAAGGTTACCTGGCCTTGGAGGTAGAGGCAGGCAGATCTGTGTGAGTTAGAGGCCAGCCAGGTCTACAAAGTGAGTTCTCCACAGTCAGGGCTACATAGAGAGACACCCGGTCTCATACAAACAAACAAACAAACAAACAAACAAAAAACAAGACTGCCCATCTCCACCCAAGGCCTGCAGCCTGGCCCTTCTTACCTGCTAAGTATGTCTCTAGGATTTCCTGAAGTCCTACGAGGTCCTTTAGTCGACTAAGAACCTTGCCCTTCATCTCAGGAGAGGTTTGTTGGCAGAAGGCATTGACAACCTGCAAAGCACACGTCCTCTTCATATGTGAACGTTAACCTCATTTGCTTTACTTCCCCACAGATGAAAGGTTCTTTTTCTACACTAAATATTTTATTTTAATATAAAGCATATAAGCCTGGTGTGGTGGTTTTTGTCTATAAAATTCCAATAGTTGAGATGCTGAGATAGGAGCATTACCATGAATTTAAGGTCAATCTGGTCTACATAAGCAGATACAGGCCAACCAGTGAGATTGTCTCAAAGAAAACATACAGTGAAGCAGCTATATCTGTATATGAAATAGTATATCATAAACTGTGCCAATCTTCAAGAAAAAGAATAGGTCTTAGAACAGACTGGTTTTAAACTCAGTATGAGGCTGAGGATGACTCCTGATCAATCTCTTAACTTCCCAAGGTGTTGGAGCCAGAGACAGGTATGAGTCACCACACCCAGTTATGTGGTGCTGGGACAGAGGCTAAGGCTTCATGCATTACTGTACAGCTGACAATTCACTTGTCTACATAGACTCTCTGCAAAATAAAAGTCACAGTTAGAGTACTTGTTTAGAAACTACTTAAAAATTCATCTAAATTCAGAAAGACAAAGTTTAGGAGAAAAATCTGAATTAGTGTGTGTGTGTGTGTGTGTTTGCATGTGCACATGAACATGGGTGACCTCACAGACTAGAAGAGCGTGGTGTTGGAGTGACTGTCAGCTGAGCCTCCACTGCCAACACTAGGAACCACACCGTGGTGCTGAAGAACAGCACCGCAGCCCCAGCCGCAGGGCTACCACTGCAGTCCCACAGGGTTTACAGGGGAAATGACAAGAGAAACCCTGTTACAGTCCTGATGGAAACTATGACTGAGCTAATGTAGTCTGGTGTATAGCAGTGTTGTCCCTGGTCAAACGCAAGGCTCCTAAGATTTACCCACTGCTATTCACTACTCACTATGCACTTAGGCAGAATATCAGCAGACAAATCTTAGTCTACTCCTTATTTCTCACGGAGCTTTGGCAGGGTCTGTAGCCTTTCTAAGCTTTTGTGTCTTCATCTATAAAGTGGGAGTTGTATAAATGTGAAGTACAACACAGCTAAGACGCAGTGGGGCAGCAATGAGGCCCTGCCATGACCACCGTCCTCAAGCACCTTCTGAAGGAAGGAGGAGGCTATACCCATTTCTCCCTGAGACCAAAAAGCGAGCAGAGGTCTGTAGCAACAGAACAGGACTCCCAGCACAGAAGTGCGGCCACTGTCTGGAGAAGAGGGAGTGAGTGCAGGGGGCACTGAGTACTCTGACGGGGTGAGGTCAGCAGTGGTGGGGTACCAGACATAGTAAAACACCCCCGTGACCCTGCTCACCTCTCTGAACCAGTTGAAAGTCAAGAATGTGAGCGAGCACAGAAGCGAGCGGTCTTCAGCAGACATGGACTCCAGGTTCTCTCCAGGCTCCAGGTCAGGGAGGAACAGGGGGCAATCTGGGAAAGAATGAATGTCCCACCCACCTTCAGCTCAAGGCAGAGGAACATGGGTCCAGCTCCCAGCCGCCTACTTGTCTCTTAAGCTCTTATTTGAAAAGTAGGCTTTGTTTTATTTCAAAAATCGGTCCATTTTGGTGTCAAAAGAATACATCCACACTCTTTCCCCCATCTTGGCACCTATGGAAGCCTGCTGGAAACAGGACTTCTAAAAGGCAGCTATGTCTGGAAGGTGGTGGTGTAAAAGGTCCTGTTTGCCGGCTATAACCATGGTCCCTGGAACCAAAGAGAGCTCACAGCTCTTCTTACGACTAAAGGTGTTTATGCCCGAGATAAACTGAATTCTACTATGATCTTATATATATAAATCAAAAGCCATCACAGTGACTCCTGGAGGCAAACCAAACAAAACCAGAGTAATTCAGGGGACAGAATCTCAGGTCCATGGAAACAGACGCACAGTTCATGCCAAATTCCTAAGTGGTATTCTTGCAAAGGACATTGATCACAAAATTTGTGTCATGATGCTGTACCTCTCCCAGATTTGTAGTAATAAAAAGTAAATACTAGCCAGGCAGTGGTGGTGCCTGCCTTTAATCCCAGCACTTGGGAGGCAGAGGCAGGTGGATTTCTGAGTTAGAAGGCCAGCCTGGCCTACAGAGTGAGTTCCAGGACAGCCAGTACTACACAGAAAAACCCTGTCTTGAAAAAAACCAAAAACCAAATAAACAAATAAATAAAATAAAACCAACCAACCAAACAAACAAACAACCCCCCAAAAAAAACCCAAAAAGTAAATACATACAGTGGGATAAAAATAAAAAAAATAAAAAAAAAGAATATGCCCAGCAACAAGCATTCAGTAACAATTACAAAGACGACGCTGGGTCCACAGAAGCTCATTTGACTGACATGCCATTATTGCTGCAATTTTCGCCTGAGGAGAGAAATTCCATCTCACAGGACATGTCTGAAGTGCAGGCCTGGCCCTTGCCTACTTTTACTAAAAGAGCACAAAAGAAGGTTCTGAGAATTTCGTGCATACCTAAGAGACCATCGATCTCATCCAAGTTTCCGTTATGTTGTCTTGCCACGCAAAGTCTCAGCAGCCGGAAATGGGAAGCCAGGCACAAAGAAGACATTGATCTGAGAAGGAAGATTCCACCTCAGGAACCACACTTAGTTCACAGTCCTATTAAACTATAGGTACTCACTCTTGTAACTAAAGAAAGGCAGCAAGCAGCTCCGTGATGCCCAGCAGGTAGTGAGCCAAGGTTCAGGAAGGCAAGGGTGTGTGCAGCAGGTGTGAGGCTCCAGAGGGAAGGAGGGTGAGAGAGGCGGAGGCAGCCAAGGATGCTCATGAACAGATACAAGGGCGAATAGGCTGCGGGTGTGTGTGCTGACTCTCACGGGCAATGCAAATCTCAGTCCCAGGGAGAAAGAGACAAAGAGGAACTTCCCACATCCTCCTAGCAGCTCTAGATACAACCTTTTCTCAAAGAATTGCTTTGATGCAAGGATCCCACACATTAAAAGAACTACGAAATGGGGCTGGAGAGAGAGATGGCTTAGGAGTTAAGAGTGCTTACGGCTCTAAAAGAGAACCCAGGGTCAGTTTCCAGAGCCCATGTGGTGGCTCAGAACCACCTATAACTCTAGTCCAAGGAGCCAACACATTTTTCTAACCCTCATGGCCTCCAGAATGCATGTGGTACAGACACAAGCACTTGGGTACACACACACATTAAGTAAATAAGTTCATTCATTAATATTAAGAGATTAAAAAAAAAAAAGAATTTCCCCATGAACATTCAGAATACCAACAGACGGAAAGCAACTAACTTCTGGCTTGATTCTTGTGACATCACTTGACTAACATCTTTCGCAAACTCCTGAAAGAACAGTGGCAGGAGGTTGATGACAATGCCATCTTGAGTGCTGTAATCTTCCAATCCATAGAGTGCTTTCACAGGAAATGGAAAGTCACTGTGAAGAGAAGCCAAAATCTGATGTCCCCACTGGGAGGAAAACAAGACCATGTGGGAAATCACTAGAATAAACCAACTTCAGGCAAAACAATTTTGGAAAGAAGCTATAAACAGAGAGATCAGATGAGGACCTTTTTAGCAACCCCACGGCTGGGATACAAGATGTTGGGACTGGGGGCGGGATGAGTTATGGTGGACAGACTTGGGGGTAAAAATAATGTGAAGTTTGTATCAGTTACTGAACTTATACAACTTCCTCCCTAGGAGAGCCAACCCAGAAGGCAAACAGCACTTACCCTTCTGGAACAGCACAGAAGTCCACCACAAAGGCATCTTGGAAATCATTAAAGATGGTCTGCCCAACCCATTCCTTCCGGTACAAACAAGAATAGTGTAGTGAGGGGTATATTTGCTACATAGCCCTAAATAAATTGCCTTTCTAAACCACAGGCTTCTCATTTCTAAAACAGAATAGTAACACAGACCTCCAATATTATGAAGAGCAAAGATAACTCACAAAAAGTGTCTCACTCGGTGCCTGGCGTAGGATAGGGCCATCAAACAAATGGTGCCGATCACCAACAACCTTCTCGCCTTTACCATTATAACCATTATTATTAGGTGCAGGAGCCTCAGAAGAGCCCAGAAACTGAGTAGGGTGGAACAGTCATTCCAGCTAGAATTCGGGGACTCCCAGGATGGTCTGTTTGTACTCCACAACAGAGAGAACGACTTAATGTGTCCCAAAGAAGCTCTGAAGCTTTGTCACTTTCAGAAAAGGCAGTTTGCCCCAGTCATCCCAAAACAGGACGGAGAGGCAGGAGGACTACAGCTAGCTCAAGGGCAGACTGGTTTTTATGTAAGTTCTAGTCAGATGGGGCTACACAGTGAGACCTGTCTCAAGAACTGGTTCCCACCTGCCACCCCTGAAACAAGACATTGTCCTCACCAAGGTTTTTGGAGCCAACTTTCTTTCTTGGATCAGGTTGGCAAATTCATCATAATAAAGAGAAGAGGCCCAAGGAGAGTGCTCGGTGCAAGAATGAACCAGTTGTAACAAAGAAGTCACCTGGAAGAGATGGACAGAAAGAGTGGTGACCTCTGGGCTGCCAACTCTAAAGTCATCTCCACATTCTGTAAGTTCTTTCTCCAATCTCACTAAAAGAAGTCAAGTGAGGCATTCCTGAGCCTCTTCTCCAGTCTGTCTCTTTCCAAGCATGTATCGTATCCAAAGACAAAAGCAAAGCTGGAGTGACACCCTTAGGGACCTGTAATCCTGGCACTTAGGAGGCAGAGACAGGAGGATCCCAGAAAGTGTAAGGCCCACCTGGTCTACAGAGTCAGCTCCAGGCCTGGGGCTACATAGCGGCTCCTTATCTTTAAACATAAATAGTTAGCTTAAGATGTTTTTGAAACAAGATACACAAAATACTCCAGGCACAGATATAGCTCAGTGGGAATATACACAAAGCCCCTGCTCCATCCCAGCTTTGTGAAAGAAAAGAAAACTCACACTATAGTGGAAACCCGCCTAGGAAAACCCCAGTGCCCTGCCACTGGCACACGTCTTACCATGTTACAGAAGCTTACCTGTGTGTGCTCTTCACCGCTCACACTGGCACGCAGCTGGGTTGAATTAGATGGCACATTTCTAGAAACAAGGAATTTTAGTTTAATTTTGTAATATTTTATAATACATTTAACAGTCTCATCTTCTTTCAGATATAAATAGAGGTAAAATTTCATGGAAGAGTATTTATTTTGCTCATTATAGTGAAGCATGATTATTCCCTCTTTTTTTGAGACAGAGTCACACTAGTTACCAACCTTATAACAAACTCATGTGCGCAAGTGATTATACTGCCTTTGTCCCTGGAATTCTGAAGCCTTTACAAACTAGTAAGATCAACAGATATGTATTTTGAAGGGCACACTAACTTAGTAATGATAAGAGAGTCTCTTGTTTTTCTGAGACAGTAGTCTGACCATGCCACCCAAGCCAGCTTTCAACTCCTGCCATCAGCTGAGTCTCTTTCCACGTGCCCAGCTAAAGCAAACCTTTCTTCAACATGTAGAGTGCTCTGGGCATCGTCCTCGCCACTGGATACTCTAAGTCTACGAAGTAAGTACAACTAGCATCTCACAGGGCGAAGGTACAAAGGCAGAAGCAGGGTGACTCACCCAAGGGCATTAGGAAAGAATGGAGCTAGGACGGAACTCCAGACAAACAGTATGGATCAGCAAATACACTCTTAACCAATGCACAAAGGGTGCTTCAGACCCCTCCTTTCTTCTGCGGTTAAGCTGACTTTAAGGATGTTTCCTGAGCTCTTAGAATTCCTGACGAGTGGTTTCCAGAAGCATGCTATCAGCTGGCAACGGCATCTCATGGAACCCAGCTCTGATACTTTTTCAGATGCTATAATCGAGGTATCTAAGAGCAAGTGAGGAATCCATTTCTACTAGATTTCAGAAAATCTATTTCTACTAAACACGAAGCTCCAGACAGAATTAATGCAGCTACAGAGAGCTTAAGTCAGAAGCAGATTCTAGAAAAATTAATTTCAGGAGGACCAAGGTTACCCTGTGTGGAAAGATTTCTAGCACTGTACCTCCGGGCAACATTATGATTAATAACTATAATGTAACTCTATAGAAATTGTACATGGTGTGTACAGTTAAGATTAGGGAAGAATGGACTGGAGAAAGGACCCAGCAGTTAAGAGTATGCTCTTAGCCGGGTGGTGGTGGTGCACGCCTGTAATCCCAGCACCCTGGGAGGCAGAAGCAGGCGGATTTCTGAGTTCGAGGCCAGCCTGGTCTACACAGGGAGTTCCAGGACAGCCAGGGCTATACAGAGAAACCCTGTCTCAAAAAACAAAACAACCAAAACAACAACAACAAAACAACAAAAAAGGAGTATGGTCTTGCAGCGGACCTGAGTTCAATTCCCAGGACCCACATTAGGCAGCTCACACCTGCCTGTAACTCCAGCTCCCCTGGACTCTGTCACCGATACCTCTGGCTCCCATAGGTACCGGCACTCATGTACATATACCAGCCTAAAAACATAATTAAAAATAACAAAAATAAATCCTAAAAAAGATTAGAAGGGAACATGGAAAACAGGTGAGACATGCTTACTTCTTCTCCTACAGTTTTAATGCCTTTATTAAAATAACGGTTGCAAAATATAAAGTGTGTGAGGTGGCAGCACCATGACTGGCTGACTGAGACACAGAGAGCGACACGCACAGGTACCTGTCTTCTGCCATGATGCCGGCCATAGTGACTGCACCAATGATCCCAATGAGTTTGTACTTGAACACAGTGCTAGAGAGCTGTTTCCGGATCACCAAGTGCAGATCATCCTGCAATGCAACAATGACGTGAGGACAGATAGACTTCTGGAGGGACAGAGTGAAAGAACAAATCACTGCTGGAGCCAAATTCTATTCTCTAAGCCTCATGTAGAATGTAGAAGATGGAAAGTTGCTTTAAAATCCACAGACCAATTATACAAAGCTCCTAGAACAAGGCACACCTTCCACAGCAGCTCTCAGTGTTGCCATGGCAACTGCTCTAGGACTCGGGAATTACTGTGGGATGGCTGTGCAGCTAGAATAATGAGATACAACATAATTATTTTTAAATATATTGACTTTGGAGATATACCTTATGTGCAGGGCAGAGGCACAGAGGTCTGAGGGTAATTTTTAAAAAAGATTTATTTATTATATGTAAGCACACTGTAGTTCTGTCATCAGACACACCAGAAGACAGCTTCAGATCCCATTACAGATGGTTGTGAGCCACCATGTGGTTGCTGGGATTTGAACTCAGGACCTCCGGAAGAGCTGTCAGTGCTCTTAACCGCTGAGCCATCTCTCCACCCCCAGAGGGCAACTTTTAGGAGTAGATGTTCTAATTTAAAAACAAGGATATGCTGATTAATTTCAGGTTTCACACCTGACCACAAATTACCACACAATTTTGAATGACCCACTATGACCCACTATGCAATTTTGGCAGACTACAATAAACCATTTAGAATTAAATTTAAATTGGTCAGTGGTGGTGTACACCTTGATCTCAGCACTTGAGAGGCAAAGGCAAGTGGGTCTCCATAAGTTTGAGGCCAGCCTGGTCTACACAGTAAGTTTGAGGATAGCCAAGGCTACACAGAGAAACACTGTCTTGAAAAACCATAAATAGCCAGGGCTACACAGAGAAACCCTATCTCAAAAAAAACAAACAAAAAACCATAAATCAATAAACAAACAAATAAATAAAACCAAAAAAGAAAGAAAGAAAAGAAAAGAACAGAAAAGAAAAGAAAGAAGGAAGGAAGGAAGGAAGGAAGGAAGGAAGGAAGGAAGGAAGGAAGGAAAAAAGAAAGAAAGGTTTACATGTTAAAGCACTGCAAGCTGGGCGTGGGAATCACTCTATACACAGAACTTGAGTTTGCAGCCAGCCTCGGTGCCATACTGAAAATACTGCTGAGAAGAACTAAGTAATAAGAAGATGTCCTATGTTCTTGGGTTGGAAACTTAAGATTGAAAGATGACAACATTGTTCTTGGGTTGGAAACTTAATATTGAAAGATGACAACATTGTTCGAGGATTGAATGCAATCCTTACCAAAACTGCAGTACCAAGAAATGTTGTGCTTTCCAAAGAAGAATGAGAAATCATGCAGCTGCTCTGAACAATGTTGGTGGCTCCTCAAACTGTTAAACTTAGAACCCCAAATACTTCAGCAACGCTCTCTCTAGGTATAACTCTAGAGCTGGGATGGAGGCTCAGACAGGACCTTGAATGCTCAAGCAGCATTGTCCAAACAGCTGAAAAACGTAAAAACTACCACGGCCATCCGTGGACGGTGAAAGAGAGAGGTGCATGAAACGGACATTCAGCTACGATCGGAAAGAAGGTCTGTAACACTTGACTACTGAGAAAAGACAACAGGCAAACACTATGTGATCCTACATGTCTTTACCTAGGCCCCAGGGGGTGGGTGGTGTGGAATTACTGCCATATTGGGTACCTTTCTGTGCGGATTGAACACTATTCTGAAAATGAATAGTGATTATACTTGCACTTTGTGAACATTCTCCATGCCACTGATATACTTAAAAATTATGAAAATAGTAAGTTCTGTGTATATTTTGCCATAATTCTAAAACAAAATAAGGAAGTAACTTTGTATTATTGATACGAAACAATTTGCAAATACTATGCTAAATGAGAAAACAGGGTACAGCACCAAAAAAGGGAAGCCCAATAGAGGTAACAATAAATTTGTGAATGCTCAGGACTGGGGCACGAATGGCCTCAGAGAAGGCCAGCCAGATGCCTAGAGAGTGGGGACTGTTCATTGCATGCCTCTCCACACACCGAGTTCAGTGTGTGTGTGTGTGTGTGTTTGTGTGTGTGAGTGTGTGTGTTTGTGTGTGTGAGTGTGTGCCCCCCACACAATGGTTAAACAAGGTGCTGGGTTTCCAAAGCCATAGCCCAGTGTGAATTAGTGCCACAAGGTGGCCCTACAGCTCCAGGAGGTGTGAGCTATGCTCCCAACTCAATAAGCTTTGCTCATATTTTACACCCTTTGTTAGCTTGCTTTCTTCGGTGATTAGTGAGTCCAGAAGAAAGCAAGACTAGGTGAAATTCAGCTTAGACATCCAGCGTCTCCATAGTACTCCAAACAGAATCTGAAAAACCATGGCTTATTTAGTCTCACGGTTGGCTGACTACAGGCTCAGACTCATCTTTATTCCAACAGACTAAGATTACTTTGCTGTTTTTGTTTAGAGACAGGGTCTCAGTGGCAGGCTGGGATTTGCTGTCCAGACTGAACTGGCTCAAACTCACAGAAACCCACCTGTTTCTGTCTCCAGAGTACTGGGATTAAAGACATGAACATCCATGACTCACTGCTGCTAATTTTATTACTTAGACAGGGTCTTGTTCAAAACCAGGTTTGACACCACAGGGTAAACCAAGGCAGGGAGTGAAGGAGTATGGCACTGGCAATTGGGGTCATGCTGATAGCAGCCAACTGTGTCTCCACTGACAGCAACGGGCGATTTACAGGGTCAGCACTACTGATGGAATAAAACTTATTTATCTGTGGCTGGCAAGAATGGCCAGTGAGAAAGAAAAGGATAGGGAGAAGTCACACACACACACACACACACACACACACTGGCCTGGCCCGACCATCTGTTTCATCCATTTCACAAGTGCACATGCAAACCTACATATATACTTATATACCTACATATGTTATCTATGCACACAGAGAGAGAGAGACAGATATGTATACAGTTGGTGGACGGAACAGAGCCCCAAAAGATAGCCACACTTTTTTTTCTCCCAGTCTTTTTATACCTTCTTAGACAAAAGTTCTTTATAAAATTCCCTCACAGATATATTGTAACACAAAAGGGAGTCACAGAAGGATGTCACTAGTAAGTTCAGAGCGGCGTTTCATTCTCTAAGCACACTGTGAGTTCAAAGCCACAGTTTCACATGGTCTTGCTTTAGCATAGTGCACACCTGTGGCCTCATCCTTGGACCTGACCTAGAATGACTGTTTTTCTTCATCACAAATCTGTCTTAAGATTATTTTTCTTCTTAGTGCAATTTACACAGGCTCACTGTATTTATTATGCTGTCTCTACTTACTATTTATTCTATGAGGAAGGAGCACATTCTCTTCTTGAATCTAAGTTTATTACATCTTTCTGGCTAAGCAATTAAAACCATCTCCTCCTTAAACTTTCTTCCTGAAATTATTGTAATCAAATCAAGAATGCTATAAAGTCAGGCAGTGGTGGCACACACCTTTAATCCCAGCACTTGGGAGGCAGAGGCAGGTGGATTTCTGAGTTTGAGGGCAGCCTGGTATACACTGTAAGTTCCAGGACAGCCAGGGCTACACAGAGAAACCTTGTCTTGAAAAACAAAAAGCAAACAAACAAAAAAAAAAGAATGCTATAAAGTCATTAATTCATCTAAACAACATTAATTCATGAAAGTTTATCTTCATGTTGATCTGCAGGAAATTTGCCCTATAGGGTGGGCTGATGCCCAGGACTCGTTAGGCTATGTTCCAGGGGCAGGAAAGGCGTATCAGCAGGGAAAAGCAATCCTGGGACAAGATCTCCGAGGTCATGCCTGGGACAAGACTCTGAGGCATGACTGCAGGCATGCAAACAGTGGGCCATCTCCAGGAAACTCGCCTGCTTGCCACAGTCTCTTCTAGACGGCTTCTGTCAGGGTCTCATTAGGAACTTCCTGGAACTATGCATGGTGCTATGTAGCCCAGGCTGGCGTGGCACTCAGCATCATTTTACCTTTTTTAGATTTTGAGACAGGGTTTCTCTTTTTTTGTAGCTGTGGCTGTCCTGGAACTCACTCTATTGACCAGGTAGTTTCTATGACTCCACAAGCTTAGTCAGGCAAATTTCAAATGAAGAGGTTTAAAAATATTCTTTCTCAACACAGGTCCTCTTACCTGGATATGGTTGCTGGTTCCAGGCTGTTGGCTAAATGCAAGGGTGCTGAGAATACAGAAGATTTTTCGTATTTGCTGAGGGGACATATTTTCCAAATAATCTAAAATGCCCTACGAAGGGGGGAAAATGTCCAAAATGAGGTAATTAGCTAACATTTTTCTTAAAATACTTCTCTGTTTAAATTTAAATTTTTCTCCATTTAAATTTAAAACCATTTTTTTTTTGTTTTTGAAGTTAGATATATTCATTTTATGGGTGACTGTTTTGCCTGCATGTATGTATATGTGTACTACATGCCTGGCTGGTGCCCAAGGAGGTTAGAGAAGGGCAGGGGGTTCCCTGGAACTAGAGCTATGGATAGTGGTGAACCAATGTGGGTGCTGGGAATCAAACTGGATCCTTCGCAAATGTAACAAATGTTTCTAACTGCTGAGCCACTTCTTTTCCCCTCCTTTTAAACAGAACAGTTAGTTATCCAGTGACTTCAATCCTGCTATTACCAAGTCAGCAGCACTGAGACACCGGCACTGCAAGTTTACTGGAGCACAAACATGATAGCTAAGTCTTGCAAAAAGCCTAGATACTCAGCAGCAGTGAGAGTGTGGTTCATGGATAATGGCATGTTCTCAGCCATACAGAAGAACAAAGCTATGTTGTTTTCAGGAAAATGAATGCACACATGGGTTAAGTCAGTTAAGACAAATAAAAATACTGCAAGTTTTCTTCCATTCGTGCTTCCTAGAGTCCTATATAACCCACGTACGGACAGATGACTTGCTTACGCTTCTTACTCTCTTCTATCAGAGGCAAAGCCAGCCTTCCCGCCCACAGCACTTTAACCCTGCATGGCATGTAAGTATAGAGAAGTGTGTCTGCGTCAACCAATACACAGATATGATGCATCCTTACATCTGCATGCTTCTATTTAAAACTTACCTGCTATCCATCTTTCCATACATCTCTCCCATATTTATAGTGCTCAATATTTAAAGAATACAAAATATGTTTTTGCTAACTTACAGGGAGCAGTAACACTGAGATACATGCAACAGAAAAATGATTTGTGGCTGGAGAGATGGCTCAACGGTTAAGAGCACTGACTACTCTTCCAGAGGTCCTGAGTTCAATTCCCAGCAACCACATGGTGGCTCACAACCATCTGTAATGGGATCTGATGCCCTCTTCTGCTATGTCTGAAGACAGCAACAGTGTACTCATATACAATCAATCAATCAATCAATCAATCAATAAGAGAAATGATTTGATATTTGTCAAGACAGGCAATACCTTAACAAAAGCAGCATTGAGCCTCATAGCAGAGGCGTTTAGTACAATCAGCTCGAGGAGGACATCCAATGCAGTATCAACTTCAGTCTCGTTCCCACTGCAGACATGGGTGACTAGGGCACCAACCA
The DNA here is from genome assembly GCF_947179515.1 of Apodemus sylvaticus. Taxonomy (NCBI): domain Eukaryota; kingdom Metazoa; phylum Chordata; class Mammalia; order Rodentia; family Muridae; genus Apodemus; species Apodemus sylvaticus. The sequence continues at coordinate 145,262,232 of NC_067473.1, read as the reverse complement.
CTTCCTGTACAGGGAGGTAGCAGGATAGTGTGAGGGAAAACTACAGCACGCCCATCGTAAACGATTCCCTCACCTGGCCTTCCTAACTTCTACCTCCCGTCTATTATCTAACTGCCCTGAGCGCTGGCTTCAGGAAGCCGGAAACCACAGAGCATAAACACACAGTCTGTCTGGCTCGCTGGGCCTCACGGTCCCATGCTGGCCTCAAACTTGTCAATGACCCATCTCTCAAGTGTGAGGATGACAGGGATGACCACTCAGCCCTGACCTTCTTTCAGTAATGTATCAGTGGACACTCTCGAAATCTCCTGATTTTGCTCCTTGGTGTGGTCTTCTGAACATGTATCCATGAGTTAAAATTTACTCAAATTGTGGTTGGACTTGGTATACATTCAGATTTCTTGAAAAGACTATACTGAAGTAGCTAAAGGTCTTACAAGTTTTGTGAACAGACTACAGGTCAGACTGGATGACTCCAAGAATGTATGGCCTCCTTGGAAACTTGCTTCAGGTACAAAACCCTGCACTCATATGCACATAATAAAAAAAAGTAAGGTAAAACAAAATCTAAGTCCAGTTGTTTGATGTGCTACACACGAGCAAGACCTTAATGATTTTAAACCAAATTTCAGCTCTCACAGTTGGATCCTCTAGAGAATTTCATCACTTTAGGACATAGACTAGAAATAAGTATTTTCTGATTATGAAGCACGATCCTGCACTGCAGACCAGTCTGGCTTCAAACTTTTTTTTATCCCCCTGCCTGTTCCAAGTGAACAGAGGTGTGCATCTCTATGGCTGGCTTAGAACTGAGTTTTCCAAGCTGTTGATCAAAGTTAAATCCCCTTCAATGTCATCTAACAACCCAGAATATACCTCCGAATACATTCAATTTATTTGAAATTATATGTTTCCATATCCTATTGCTTCCTTATCCAAATAAATGTTTCAACATACCTGCTGGCAGTACGTATCAAAAAACTTAAAAGCATATTTGTATAGAAGACTGCCAAACAAAATTATCCTCTGGTCTTGAGAGTGAAACAAAGTCTGAGCCAGCAAAAGAATCGATGGGCAAATATCCTTAAGAACCTGGAAGAGGAAGAAAGACAAGGGAAATGGTGTCGTAGACCAAATGTGCTAATATCCACCACGGCCACCAAGAGAACGACCTGCAGGCCTCGCGCTGCCGTGTGGACTCAGCATCCTGCTGTCTAGCTTTCACACTATGCACGGAGCCCAGAGCCTGGCCCAGTTGACAGACACTTGACCACTGACTTACAGCTCCAAGCCCTGCTCTCACCTAATTCAAAACAACAAAACAGGTTTTTTGTTTTTGTTTTCTTTTTTCTGGAGGGTACTGTAGATGGCCTCGAGCTTTGTAGTTACAAGACAGCCTTGAACTCTGACCCTTGTGGTTCCCCATCCTGGTGCTAGTGAGTGCCCAACATACTGCTATTTTATAAGATGAGTCTTAATTATACCCAAAATAATCCTTCATCATTCTGACTTTTCTCTAAGAATCAGATTCCATTAACAGATTAAAAACTAACCTTGGTGTTCAAAAAAATTAACTGATAAGCTTAATAAACAGTTCCTACTTGTTCAGCTTAGAACTATAAACTGGACTGAATAGATTCCAGTTTCTTCACTCAATCATAGGCCTTCCTGGGTAGGCTGCTCTGTTCCAGTTATGATTTAAGTTCAGTCTAGAACATTCAATACTATCCAAAATGAATTGAGCGCGCACGCACGCGTGCATGTGCATGTGCGTGTGCGTGTGCATGTGTGTGTGTGTGTGTGTGCTGGTGACCACATGACCGTGCATGTGGAGGCAGAGGCAACCCTCAGGAGTTGTTTTCGGGAGCAATATTCATTTCTTTTTTCTTTTTTGAGACAAGGCCCCTCACTGGGACCTGGGGCTCAACAAATAGAAGCCCCAGGGACCTGCATATTTCCACCTCCCAAGTACTGTGGTTACAAATGTGTGTCACCATGCTCAGCATTTTTATAGGTGCTCCGGACAGAACTCAGGTCTTCATGATTGTGTACCAAGCACTTTACCAACTAAGCTACCTCCCCAGACTTCCAAACTAAGTTCTTTTTTTGGGGGGGAGGGAGGTTAGATTTGGTTTTTTCAAGATAGGGTTTCTCTGTGTAGTCCTGGCTGTCCTGGAACTCACTCTATAGACCAGGCTGGCCTTGAACTCAGAAATCCTCCTGCCTCTGCCTCCCAAATGCTGGGATTAAAGGCATGCGCAACCACCGCCCAGCCCAAACTAAGTTCTTTAAATAATTGTAATAAGAGAAGTGACCAGGTTCCATAAATAATGTAATACAGACAAGACATTGAGGGATTTAAAGTAAATAACATTACTAATTCCATCTTCATTACTGATACTGTCATTTTCAAAACAAAACAAAAAAACAACAATGAAACAAACAAAAAACACAGCAGGTGGCTCTCTATGAGTTCAAGACTAGCCTAGTCTACATAGCCAGCCAAGACTAAAGTGAGACTCTCAAAAAACAAAACAAAACAAAACAAAACAAAAAATTAAAAAAAAAGTCATGCTGCTGGAGAGATAACTCAGCAGTCAAGCCTGCTTGGTATTCTTCTAACAACTGGAGCCGGGTTCCCAGCACCCATGTCAGGTGTCTCACGACCACCTGAACTCCAGTTCCAGAGGACCAAATGTCCTCTTCCAGCTTTCAAGAGCACGTACACACATGTGACATATATACACAGGGACAGGGCGTAAACACATACAAAATAAACCTTAAGGGGTTGTGAGATTCCACATGGTGCAGAAAATGCCAGTCTATTATCTTCTCAGCATGTCTCCACCTGCATCTAGCACTTCCTGTTTGTCTCACACTCACCAAGTGATGTGTGGAGAACGCATTGTCAAGCAGCTGCTCTTGAATGCAGCCTGACTGAACCTTGTTTCTCAGCAGTTTCTCAACACCCTTCTTTGTCTGCGTGCTGGTGCTGTAGATGATGAGCAACATCGCCACGTCCAGAGCCTGTCAGAGAGCAGCGCGCCAGAGGGCAGCACACCAGAGCTGATTATTCTCTACTAAAACAATCGCCACACTCGCGTGCCCACTGCACACCCACAGAGCTCACACGCCATTACAAAACCCAGAAACACTTTTCAGAGAAATAAAGTACAACAATTATTTTCCTTTGGAAGTTTCTGGAAAAAAAATCAGAATATTGAGAACAGTGATATTAAAATAGAATGTTGAACATTTTTACATTTGTTAAAAAAAAAGATGAAAGAGGCAGGAGGATTTCTGAGTTCAAGGCCAGGCTGAACTATAGAGTGAGTTCCAGGACAGCCAGGGCAACACAGAGAAACCCTATCTGGAACCTTACCCCCCAACCCCTCCCCCCACAAAAAAGATGAAATCACTTGACAACTAAATTATATACTTTCAAAATTAGAAAATGTGCTTTATGAAAAGTTACAAAGACTATAAATGTTTATCAATATAAGGTTAAATAATTTATGATAATTGTTTTTGAAATATAACAAGTACAAAAACCAGTATCAGCCAACCCATTTTTGCTTGTTTGTTTGTTGACACAGGGTTTCTCTGTATAGCCCTGGCTGCACTGGAACTCACTTTGTAGAGCTGGCTTTGCCTCCCAAGTGCTGGGATTAAGGAACATGTCACCATGCCCAGCTCAGCTAACCCGCTTTTAAACAGAGTAAGTCATTTCCGATCACAGTGATGATGATGAAGAAAGGTAAGTAATCTGAACTACACTAACCACAGTAGGGTTCTACTTCCTGAAGACAGTGGTAAAACCATACACACATGTGTATGCACACACCTGTTCTTACAGGAGTGCATCGCATGAAAGCACACACAGCTTTCACAAAAAGACACATTTACCAAGGGGAGATAGAGGCAGCTCAGTGGTTTCAAGCACTTGCTGCTGCTCTAGGGGACCTGGGCTCTCAGTTCACAGCCCCATGTGTGACGGCTCACAACACCTACAATACCATCTCCAAGGAGATCCACTACACCACACCTTAAATCCCAGCACTATGGAGGCAGAGGCAGACTTACTTCTGTGAGTCTGAGGCAAGTCTGGTCTACAAATGAGTTCCAGGACAACCAGGGCTGTTACACAGAGAAAACTGGTCTTGAAAAAAAATGAAAATAAACAAAACTGTTCAAAGAATATAACTTATGTTTATACCATGTTCTTGCTTGTAAGTCTATAAAAATTAAGTATAAAGGCATCAAAGCGTTTGAATTTACTTTTTGTGTAAAAGCAAACAATGGGATTATCACTGGCCCCAAGATCATATTCAAGGAATCATGGTAGCAAATGCCTGTCACTGTAGCACTTGGGAGTAGAGGTAGGAGGGTCAAGGGTACTAGGTCAACTTCACAGCTATACAGAGAGTTTGAAGGCAGTTGGATGAGACCTTGTCTCAAAAAAAAAAACTTCATTATTTCCACTGTTTATTCTATATCATAGAAACTTTTAAGACTGCCATCTAATAACTGCACATTCAACTAACAAAAATCCCCAAAGCCAAAACCTTCAGAAGAAACAACCAGTATATAAAAATAGACATCCAGCTTCTTCAAGGAAGTCAGATGTGGTAACTCTAATACTGGGAAGCTGAGGTAGGAGAATCTTCTTCAGTTTAATAAACACAGTGAGTTCTAAGCCATCCTGGATTGGAGAGTGTCATAACAAACACCCACAGACAGACAGACAGACAGACAGACAGACACACACACACACACACACTCACACACGGCAGAGTCAGAGAGAGACAGAGAAAGACATAGAGGAGTGGAGGATAGATCCAATACCGTTGCTTGCCTTACAATGGAGAGGCTAACCTACTCAATCAAGATTTCATAGGCAAGTATAGTCAAAAGACAACTCCACCTGGGGGCTGGAAGGCCAACCACAGACTCAGGACATGAACTCATGACCACAGTAGAGTACTGCTTCTTGGACTATAGACATGAACTCATGACCACAGTAGGGTACTGCTTCTTGGACTATAACTTCATGCGGGTGAAACAACCTCGTAGTCCCTACTGGACACTATAGACTAAAGTCATTTCCAGAACTAGTAGATCAGACCAGTCACCAGGCAAGTCAGCCCTCTTGGGTTGCTCTTCACACACCCAACATTTTCAGAGCAGCTACAGGACAGCTGCAGGAACACAGAGAGAAGGCAGGCCAGCATGGTTGTCAATGCAGTTCAAAGCACAAGAGCATTACCTTATGTTCAGCCGCTGACTCAGTGCGTTCAATTACCTAGGAAAACAAGGGCCACGGTGTGATGACATTATCAGTGGAGCGTGTGACACCTGTTGCATCCCTCACGCGCGCCCTGCTCACTTGCCCAGCACTTATACTTGAATGACAATCTAAAGACTTATTTCATCTCACCTCACACATCTGTCACTGACTGACACGCGTGAACCACCTTGGCCATCAAAGTTGCAAGGATCTTACCTTAATCCAGGCTTCCGAAATGGTTTTCTCGTATCTAATGGCTGACTTTATTACATCAAAGACGAGAACAATACAGTCTTTATCACTGTTTTCTTGATTTCCTGAGGAGCTACAAACAGCAAAGCAGGAAACATTATTTCTTCTACTTACTAGAAAAGACCTTATAAGATCCGAGTTTCTGGTTATTAATCATAGGTTCTGGAGCATGTCTCAACTTATTATGCAACATATTGAAAAACTTGCACCGTCGGGCGGTGGTGGTGCACACCTATAATCCCAGCACTCTGGGAGACAAAGGCAGGCGAATTTCTGAGTTTGAGGCCAGCCTGGTCTAAAGAGTAAGTTCTAGGACAGCCAGGGCTACACAGAGAAACCCTATCTCGAAAAAAACAAATCCAATAAATAAATAAATAAATAAATAAATAAATAAATAAATAAATAAATAAATGAAAAACTTGCATCATAGACTGTGTGAACTTGAATGGCTAGGAAAGTGTGTGTGTGTGTGTGTGTGTGTGTTATGCTGTATTTTAAAGTAGCCTTGCTACCAGAACTTGTGGTTTATTATAATCTTACCACTACCCTGCCTTCTGGTTGAAGGAAAGGAGTGACAATTGTGAACGGCCCCTTACCTTGCTAGCCCTTTACTTTTCATCTTGCTTTGGGAAGCCTGAACTTGTGACGGCAAAATAAAATGCTGGACGTTCAACTTCTCCCGAAGCTCAGCAATCACCTGTGGTGAATCACTGTCAGTCATGTATTCTGTCCACTCGCACTGGAACCCACTGGAACTCACTGGAAGCTTCAGAGATGTGTTTGTCTCCAAAGCACCCATGCTGGGATTACAAATACTTGCAGCCATGCTTGGCTATTTTATGTGATCTTGAGTTTCAAACTTAGGTAAGAACCCCAAAATACCAGGAGGAAAACACCTGGCCTGTAACAGAAGGCATGTCAGCAGCCTGGATGAGAACAGTTCAAGTTATTCAGACTGCCACACCCTAAACCCTCCAGTCCCTTGAGCCACCACTTCAGAGAAGTAGAAAGCATCAGCCTGCAGCAGCTCATGCTGAGGAATCACCCAGACTGAGCTCTGCTCTCTCCCACAGCTATACGGAGTAATCAGCCAATTAATCTAGGGCCAGAGAACAGCAAATACTTGAAGTACTTATTTAAATCATTTACCCACATATCTTAATGTAAGTAGGCTTGGTAGGAACAACAGCATACCTCAAGTGAAGCAGTGTCTGTTACAGAATGAAGAATAAACTTCACTATCACAGGTAAATCCTCTAGACGCACAGATGACAGCTTGCCCATCACCAACTGGCGGATCTAAATATAAAAAGAGCAAAACTCTTCACTACTCAAACCCAATATAGAGTTACCAGCAAGATTAGAAAATTCACTTTGCTCATTTGATTTTCCTAATAGTAATTTTGGGGGGGAAAATTCTTTCCCCCCCCCCAAATTACAAACGTTTACAATTATAAATGTCAAAGACTTTTCTAACATAGACAAGTGATAAATGTCAAACATCTTTAGTCTTACATTTTGTTCAGAGCCTGAGCTCATTTCTGTCAACAGAGCTCCCTCCTGCTTCCCTCACCACTGACCCCGGCACACTTCCTGTGGATTGTGAATGACCACTGGGTTTATGGACATCTCCGGATGTTATTCAGACGGAATGATGAAAAGCTAGCTCTCTTCCAGTATAAAAGTACGTTATTTAGAAGGGAACCAAAGCAGAGTGAAGTTACTGCCAAATAAAAGCCAGCTAAATTCCAGAATGCTTATATCTTAAAAGTTACAAAAGAAGTAAAAATATGTTGCTGTTCTCCTGGAGGGTTTAGCTTCCCAGGCTGGCCTTGAGCTCCCTATGTGGCTTAGGATGGCCTTGAACTTCTGTTCCTCCAGCCTCTACCACTTGTTTATGCGTACGCCTTGATACAAAGCTTATATGTCGCAGGGTATCAAAGCCTTGTACACCCTAGGCAAGCACTTTATCAAAAACTATTCCCAGTCATCACGTGACCTAAGTTTGAACTCCAAGCTCACATAAAACAGCCATGAATGGCTGCAAGTATTTGTAATCCTAGCATGGGTGCTTTGGAGACAAACATCTCTGAAGCTTGCTAGTAAGTGCCACGCAGTGAGATGCTTTTTTTTTTTTATAAGTGGACAGACCTCAAGAACACCCGAGGTTGTCATCTGGGTTCTACGTGCACACTTACACACATGCATGCACACACACACACACACACACACACACACACACACACGAACATACACAAGCTTACCACTTAAGAGATGAGGGTGGGATTTGAGTAACAGCATAGTGAAAAGCAAAATGAAACCCAACTAAATTGCATTGCTTAAGCCAGGCCTGGGGATATACATACACTATCCCAGTTCTGGGGGAGCTAAGGCAGAAAGATCTTGAGTTTGAGGCCAGCCAGGGCCACATGGTCAGACTATGTGAACTGAAAGAAAGAAAAGAAGAAAGAGAAAGAAAGAAAAGAAGGAAGAGAAAGAAAGAAAGAGAGAAAGAGAGAGAGAGAGAGAGAGGAAGGGAGGGAGGGAGGGAGGGGAGGGGGAGGGAAGGGAAGGGAAGGGAAGGGAAGGGAAGGGAAGGGAAGGGAAGGGAAGGGAAGGGAAAGGAGGAAGGAAGGAAGAAAGGAAGAGGTTAGGTTTTGGCTTAGTATTATAGTATTTATAATGCCTGTTTTTTGATCCCCATGATGATGCCATGTGTATGCGTGCATGCGTGTATGCGTGTGTGCACACGCACGCACATGCAGCATAATATTTTAATATTTGTGAGCATAGTTTCAAAGTGACATTTTCTCTCATTGTATATGATTTCTTCCTATTTCTGGAAAGAAGGCTCTTCCCCACCTCAGACAGGAAGTTTGGGTCAAGTCGGAGACTGGAAAAGACATCCAAAATTGGAACAGTCAGTGAAGTATTCTGCACCAGCAGCTCACTGTTAACAAAGAAAGAAAAGCTGAGTAATGGGGCAACAAACAATCTGAGAAGCTCCTCCCTCGAGTGGGGAGGACAGGACCTGCAGGGGATGCTCAAGTCCCCCTAGTGGATGGCATGGCTCTCAGCACATGACCTATCCACCCTCCCACATACTGTCAGTTATTTCTAGGATACTTACAATACCTGAGGCAACGTAAAAGCTATGCAAATACTTGTCATGCTATATTGTTTGGGGAACAATGACCAGAAAGTCTGTATGTTAGTGCATGTGCACCTCTGTGTAGTTCTGGCTGTCCTAGAACCCACTCTGTAGACCAGGCTGGCCTCAAACTCACAGAGATGCCTAAAGTTGACCTTGAACTCCTGATCCTTCTACCTTTACTCCCAAGTACTAAGATTAAAGGCATTATCGACTACTGCCCAAATAATTTTTACATTTTGAGGCAGGATTTAGTGTATCCCAGGTTGGCCTCAAACTCACAATGTAGTCAAGAATGAGTGTGGTCTTCTGATCCTCCTACTTCACCTTCTGTCATCACACCTGGTTTATGTAATATTAGGGAATTAACATACTTGGTACATGTCAGGCAAATACTCTTATCAACTGAGTCACATACCCAATCACCTTTTGTGTGTGATTCTGAGCTTCGTGTAGCTCAGACCGACTATGAACTTCCTACAAAACTGAAGAGGAACTTAAACACCTGTGTTCCAGACGTTTATGTCCTAAATGTGTGTGTGTGTGTGTATCTGTGGGGGTGTGCCCCTGTGGGAGTGTGCACGGGTGTGTATATGTGTGCATCTGTGGGGATGTGCACATGTGTGTACATGTATGTGTGTGGCCAAGGTGTGCCACGGTCAGAGAAAAACTTGGTATGTCAGGTCTCTTCTTTTTTTTTTTTTTTAATTTTTTTTATTCGATATAATTTATTTACATTTCAAATGATTTCCCCTTTTCTAGCCCCCCCACTCCCCGAAAGGTCTCTTCTACTATGTGGGTTCCAATATAAAACTTACATCATCAGAGATGAAAGGCAAGCACCTTTAGCCAGAGTTACCATGTCAGCTCTAAACTTAGCTCTTTTTACACTGCAATGAACAAGTTTCCGTGGTGGAGGCTCCAGGAGACGGCCCCGCAGTGTTTACCCACCTGAGCTCTTTCCCCACGTTAGCATGCTGGGAATCCCCTAGGATCTCAGGAAGGCTAGTGATGAAGTCATGTTGTAAGCTCACTGGAGCAACACTGATCAACTGCATCATCTGGGCCGTGAGGTCCTGCAGGGAGAACATTATTAGAGCTGTCACATATTACAGCTCGTGAAGATACAGACCTGAAATTATCATGTACACATCATGACCATAACAGACTCAACCTCAAAATTTAAAGTAAGAAGGGCTGGAGAGATGGCTCAGTGGGTAAGAGCACCGACTGTTCTTCCAAAGGTCATGAGTTCAAATCCCAGCAACCACATGGTGGCTCGCAACCACATGGTGGCTTGCAACCACCCGAAAAGAGATCTGAGGCCCTCTTCCCGTGTCTGAAAACAGCTACAGTGTACTTACATATAATAAATAAATAAAAAAAAAAAATAAAGTAAGAGGCCAATGGGAGCTGGGAGAGTGCGCTCCATAATACAGCGCTGTTCTTCTAAGCCTGAGGACCTAAAATGTGTGTGTGTGTGTTTGTGTGTGTGCGTGCATCAAGTTTATGTTTGCTGGATCCCCCTAGAACTCAGGTTACGGAAAGCTGTGAACCACCATGTAGGTGCTGGGAGCGGAACCGGGGTCTTCTACAAGAGCAGCGAATGCTCATATCTGCTGAGCCATTTCTCTAGTCCAGTGGTTCACCCTTTAATACAGTTCCTCATGTTGTGGTGAACCTCAAACATAGATTATTTTCATTGCTACTTTATAACTGTAATTTTGCTACTGTTATGATTTGTAATGTAAATATCTGATATTTCCAACAGTCATAGGAGACCCTGTGAAAGGGTCCTTCAACTCCGTTTGGCCACAGGTTAAAAACTACTGCTTGCCGGGCAGCGGTGGCACTTATCTTTAATCCCAGCACTCTGGGAGGCAGAGGCAGGCAGATTCCTGAGTTCAAGGCCAGCCTGGTCTACAGAGTGAGTTCCAGGACAGCCAGGGCTATACAGAGAAACCCTGCCTCAAAAAACCACCACCACCAACAACAACAACAAAACAAAAACAAAAACAACAAACAAAAAAACCACTGCTCTAGTACCTTCCTAAATATTTAACATATAATAAACTATACTTAATTTTTAAACTTAAGGAAGATTTCGTCTTTTAAAAATTATTTATTGGGCTAGAGAGATGGCTCAGCAGTTAAGAGCACTGACTGCTCTTCCAAAGGTCCTGAGTTCAAATCCCAGCAACAACATGGTGGCTCACAACCATCCGTAATGAGATCTGATGCCCTCTTCTGGGGTATTTGAAGACAGCTACAGTGTACTTACATATAATAAATAAATGTTTTAAAAAATAGTGTCTAAGAACTATTTATGAATGCACGTATTCTGTGCGTGAACGTGCCTGCCAGAGGACAGCTCTGTGCAGCTGGCGCCTCACTTTGACTTTTCTGAGGCTCCCCCAGGGGTCAAGTCGGGTCTTCAGGCTTGCACAGCAAGCGCTTTAACCACAGAGCAAATCCACCAGTCCTTTTACAGATCAGAAGCTATATGGCCCCTCTTCTGGCTCCAGACTTTACCTTTTCATGCCTCACGCCCAAGTGCCAGAATTACACGCCACTTCATGCACCCTAAAATTCTTTGGAAATACATTTTTATTTAAAGAAACAAATACTCAGGTTTCTCAAATAAAAAAGGTTTGGTCAGGGTCACCCAGCCTGACTCATGTTGTCCTCCATCTTCCTGTCTCTCCTCTCTAAATGCTCTGATTACTGGCATGTGCTACCATTGCTGACTAGAAACAACTATTTGTTTTTGAGACATAGTCTCACTCTGTAGACCATTGAACTTGGCAGAAATCAGCCTGCCTCTGCCTCCCAAGTGCTGGGATTATAGGCGTGCACAGCTCTGCCCAGCAACACTTTATAAATGGATAGAGCCCCAGCCTACCTTGCTGTCCACAATTCTATCCAGCCATTTTAGTTGATTGATGATGAGCCGGGGCATGCTGATTCCATCTCTGCGCTCGCTGCAGTGTCAGAACGGGAAGGCTTTAGTTGTCTGTCTCTCCCTCCCTCTGTCCCTCTCCCCAGGTCAGTTTTTTTCTTTGTTTGGTTCTAGGGAACTCAGATGATGAACAGGTACTCTATTATAAGCTGTATCACCACCTCCTGACCATAAAACAGTAAACTTTAATACTGTATAGAATACTTCAGCCAGTCAGTTAGAACTACTAACTAGAGAGTTACTAGTTATGGGGCACAATACTAAACACAATGTGATTATCAAAACCAGAGGGGCTGGAAAGACAGCTTGGCAGTTAAAAGCACTGGCTGCTCTTCCAAATGATCCAGATTCAATTCCTAGCAACCCATGTGTGACTCACAACCATCTGTAACTAAAGGCCCAGGGGACTTGGCACCCTCTTCTGGCCTCCACAGGTGGCAGGCATGCATGTGGTTTACAGACATACATGTAGGCAAAATAACCAAACATAAAATAAATGAATAAATAATCCAGACATATATATTGTGGGAAAGATGACTGGAAGAAAACACTGTTAGTTCTCCTCTCTGCCTCCAGCTTTCTGAGAAGGATGTGAGCCCTCAGCTGCTGCCCGCACACTGCCTGCCTACCAGCTGCTGTGCTGCCTGCCATGATGGTTATGGTCTCGTCACTGTCTCTGAAACTATTAAGTCACAAACTCTTCCATATGGTGCCCTGGTACCAGTGCTTTGTCACAGAAAACAAAAGGCACTAAAACAGTGGCTATAGCTGAGGAGAAGGGACAATGTGACTAGCTGGAGTGTGTGGCTCAGTGGTTAAGAGCATTTGTTGATCTTCCGGGGGGCCTGGGATTGGTTCCCAGAAACCACATGGATGCTTACAACCAACTATATCAGTTTCAGGGGATAGAATGCACTTTTCTGGCCTCCCTGAGCTCCAGGAACTTACATAGTGCACAGGCATATATGAAGGCAAAAACAACTCTACACACAAAATGAAGCAAAAATAATTTGGTTGGAGATAGTGGCACGAGCCTTTAATCCCAGAACTTGAGAGGCAGAGGCAGAACTATCTGTGAGTTCAAGGCCAGCCTGGTCTATCAAGTGAGTTTCAGAACAGCTAGGACTACCAGGAGAAACCCAGTCTTGAAAAAAGAAAATAAATGAATGAAGTTAATAAAAGTACTAGCCAAGACGACACACCTGTAATCTCAGCACTTGGGAGGTAGAAGCAGGATTATGAGTGCGAGATCAGTCTTTAACATATGGTAACCTGTAGGCCAGCGTGGGCTACATGACCCTGTCTCAAACAAAAAAAGGAAAATAAATTGAAAGTTCATCAACTTTAAATAAAAAAAAAAAATGAAATGTGGCTTTTGATTTGTTTTTGAAACACAGATTCATTACATAGCTCTGGCCGGCTTTGAACAGAGACCCGCCTACCTCTGCCTCTCAAATGCTGGGACTGAAAAGTGTTTGTTTGTTTGTTTGGTTTTTATTACTGTGCAATAGGGTCTCAGAGCGAAGCCCAGGCTGGCCTGGAACTCACTATGTATAGGAGGATGACTCTGAATTCATCTTCGTTCTGCCTCCTCTTCCTACGTGCTGGGCATAAATCTAAGATTTTGAGGCATACGACTTAACTGCTTCTTATAATGATTGATTGTATTTAATTAACAAAGGCTCTTTGGGTGTAGGGAAAACACTCAATATTTTATCCTCTTATTTTTCCTTCGTTTTTTCATTTTGGAGGCAGGGTCTTTTGTGTCTTAAGCTGAACTCAAATTTTCTGTGTAACTGAGGATGACTTTGAGTTTGTTTCTCCTGCCTTTATCACTGGAATGTTGAAAATTATGTTGTCATGAGAGTCAAACTCAGATCTTCAGGTTAGGTAAGAATTCTACCAACTGGGCTACACACCTAGCTTGCACTGCATTTTTTTAAAAAAAGATTCATTCATTCATTCATTCATTCATTCACGTATATGAGCGCTCTATCTACATGCACTCTATCTACATGTATACCTATGTGCCAGAAGAGGGCACCAGATCCCATTACAGATGGTTGTGAGCCACCATGCTGTTGCTAAGGATTGAACTCAGGACCTCTGGAAGAGCAGCTCTTAACCACTGAGCCAACTTTCCAGCCCCACCCCAGGCCGTTTTTGTTTTTTTGGATTTTTTTTTTTTAAGATTTATTTGCATTGAATTTTCTTATGTAATTAAGTTAAATCCATTTATTTGTTTGTTTTGTTTTGTTTTTCAAGACAGGGTTTCTCTATGTAGCTGTGGGTGTCCTGAAACTCACTCTATAGACTAGTCTGGCCTAAAACTCAGAGATCCACATGTTCCAGCCTCCCTAGGACTGGAATAAAATGCAAGTGCTACCACACCCAGACTTATTTTTTTATTTTAAGTTTCTGTCTTTGCTAATGAAGTTGAACACTTAAATATTTAATGTTTCTATACTTGAGATTTTATGTCATTTTTAATCAGGCTGGTCTTTTTCCTTAATGACACAGTTGTTATTTTTAAAAAATATTTATTATTTTATGTGTATGGGTGTTTAAGCTGCACTGGTGTCTGAGAATTCAACTCTAGCATTCTGTAGGAGCAGCCTATGCTCTTCACCCCCGAGCCATCTCTCCAGCCCCTGATGCAGTAATTTCAAAATATAAACAATAGAAATACACTTCAAAATAAAGGCAAAGACTGATGACTGGCTCTGTCCTAGGAAACTGCCACTACTGCCTGAGTGTCATGTACTCTTCTGGAAGAACCATTCTACATACAAGCCTGCGTGATATTTAACAATGATTTAGTATTATGAAGTAACAGAAGAAATGTTATCCCTCATTTGGGACCCTGACATGTTAAACATGACCACAGGACAGTTCAGAAGAGATATTCCGGAGAGTCCAAAAGCATTAAAACCCAAGGTTTCAGAGCAATTCCACTTACCTTTCAAAAAGAAACTGGGGCACTTTTTCAAATAACATTTTGATAATGGCAGGCTAAAAGAGAAAACATGCACAGTCAGAAGGTGGTATCAAAATATACATCAGAAATATATATTAGCTACCAGGTCGGAGTGGCAAGCAGGCTGCTGCAGCATCAGGCCAGTGGCTGCGTGGTACTCTAAGGGACCACAATGCTGAAGAGTTCAGTCGGCAGGGGTCGACGAAGGTGACTTCACAGAAGAAGGTTTCCTGAGATGTCTACAACAGCAGCTGCCTCTAGTTAAGACAGCACTGCACCTAACCATGAAGCATTAGACGGGGCCTTGGAGGACTGGACAAACTACAAGGGGGCAAACCCTGGAGTTGTGATTTGTGGATATACCTCGATGTTCTCGGTGTATTTTTATGAAAGTACTTAAACCTGACAATTATTTGATCAGTAGATGGCTTTTTTTAATATCTATAATAATAATCATTAAACAAAGATGTACAACAATTAGTCAAAATTTCTTCCATTAGAGCTTTTTTTTTTTTTTTTTTTTTTTTTTTTTTGGTGTTTTGGTTTTTTTCGAGACAGGGTTTCTCTGTGTAGCCCTGGCTGTCCTGGGACTCACTCTGTAGACCAGGCTGGCCTCCAACTCAGAAATCCGCCTGCCTCTGCCTCCCAAGTGCTAGGATTACAGGCGTGTGCCACCACCACCAGGTTTCCACTATAGCTCTTAGGGAAACATCTTAATAACATAACTGATTATCCTCTAAGAATGTTCACACAGATACTGTCCATATTTTAATATAAATACTTGAATATAAATACATCAATAATTTGCATTCCCAAATATTAAGGAAGATTAATCAAATACTAAAAATATTATTAAATATGGTAACTCTTAGTCTATGAAATACAGATTTTAAAAGATTATGTTTTCAAAGGAGGTCTACACTTCAGATAAAAATGGGCTCTCTCGCTGGGTGGTGGTGGCACACGCCTGTAATCCCAGCACTTGGGAGGCAGAGGCAGGCGGATTTCTGAGTTCGAGGCCAGCCTGGTCTACAGAGTGAGTTCCAGGACAGCCAGGACTATACAGAGAAACCCTGTCTCGAAAAACCAAAAACCAAAACCAAAACCAAAACCAAAACCAAAAAAAAATGGGAGCTCTCTGATATGAGTTACGCATATTATAGTTAGGATTTTCAAAGAAAAATAAGAGATTAAAAATTATATGAAGAAGCTCAGGAAGAGGTAAAGAGAGGCTGGGTGGGAAAGGTATTTTTCACTGTACAATTTTGTTCAAATTGACACACTGAAACATGGAACTGCACTGGCTGGAGAAAAGGCTCAGCGGCTAGGATCACGTCCTGATCCTCCGGAGGACGCATGTCTGAGTCGCAGAAGCCACACCCTCCAGTTCACA
Organism: Apodemus sylvaticus; assembly: GCF_947179515.1. NCBI lineage: Eukaryota > Metazoa > Chordata > Mammalia > Rodentia > Muridae > Apodemus > Apodemus sylvaticus. The sequence continues at coordinate 145,246,213 of NC_067473.1, read as the reverse complement.
GCTGCCTTTAAGCTTAGATCCAGAGCTCCAAGGCCTCTGGCCTCCACAGGCGCCTTCACCACCGGCACTCACACACCCCTACTCCTGCCACACATACAACTTTTGGAAAGAAGTGAGATAGAAGAGAATGAAGTAAAGAGCACACTCAAGTTACTAAGTGACGGTGCAGATGACAATTCAGCAGTAGGCACGCAGTTCTCAGGGCACACAGCGAGGCGCTGTAAGGAAGAGGAATCGGGACTGGCTGGGTGGCTCAGCTGTTAGGAATGTGTGCTGTTCTTACAGAGAACCCAGGTCTGGTTTCCAGAACTCATAGCCTGCCGCTGAAAACTGTGACTCCAGCTCCAGAGGATCTGATGCCTCTGGCCTCTGCAGGCACCAGCATACTTGTGCCAAAGTACAATATGTCTGGGTTTTTTTCCTTTAATATTTATTTATTTCATGTATATGAGCGCACTGTCCCTGTCTTCAGACATCAGAAGAGGGCATTAGACCCATTACAGATAGTTGTGAGCCACCGGGTAATTGCTGGGAATTGAACTCAAGACCTATGGAAGAGCAGTTAGTGCTCTTAACCACTGAGCCATCTCTCCAGCCCTACAATGTTTTTAAATAAGCCAGAATCATATGCTGAAGAAATGAACAGGACTGCCTGGTCAACCAGCCTAATAACAAGTCAAAGACAGACATGCTTAGAGACTAATCTCCTCAAGTGCTGTTCAGAGCTGTTGCCAGCTAAAGCTCACCCCGCTCTTGAGTTACCCCACTTCGCACCCAACAACACGCTCTGAGGAAAGTGCTGCGGTCTCACCTGTAAAATGTCAATCCCCAGAAGTAGCTTGATCAGACTCTTGGAGTAAAATGTGCCCATGCTGTAAAATAGAGAGGCATTTGGCTCCTATTTTGTTCATTTCGTTGTACTGTTTGACTATCTTTTCTACATAAAACTGGTTAAATACACAATCCTTCAAGACTATCTCAAAGCCAGGCTAGAAAGCAGAGGCCTTTAGTCCCTGCATTCAGGAGGAAAAGCTGGCAGCCCTCTGTGAGTTTAAGGAAAGCCTAGTCTGCATAGGGAGTTCCAGTATAGGCAGGACTACATAATTGAGATCATGCTTCTAAACTGACAGACAGACAGACAGACAAAAGTAGAGTCTTATTATTTAAAAAAAAAATATATATATATATATATGAAGACAGCTCTTGGTAAGGAAGACCCAGAGATGTTTATTCTTATCAGTACAGGTGAGACATGTTTCATAAAATATTCCAGTTCTTTGCCACGTAGCCTCAAATTAAATTAGTTTTAAAGTTACACTTAAACTCTGAGTAAAAAAGAGTTATAAATCAAAAGCAAAATTGTAAAACAAAAACAACTGCACTTCCTGTGTCCAGTCCCGTTACTGGCAGACTGAACTTCTGGAAGGCAGCTTCTTCTCCACACCTGGCTTCCTCATCCTGCAGGCGCTCACAAGGCAGCAGGCAGTTCCTGAGACTCTCACTGTCCTCGGTGTAGGACTCCAGGCCATTAACAAACTCTTCTATCACCTAAATAACACAACCAGGATGAGAGAAGGTAAGCTCTGTGGCCGGAATGCTCGCTCCCAGCCACTCTGCTGTGTGCCGGGGTCTCAGTCCTCATTCTATGCACTTCCGGCAGAGGCAGAGCACCACAGAGAGAGTACGTACTTTGGGATAAGAAGGATGCTTCCTCAAGGCCTGAAAGAGCTTCCTTTGGAAGATTATCTGATCCACACCTATGAGGAAGGAAGAACAGCTTCTCAGCACGATGTCTAATGTCTACCTCAGCCTCCTTCCCTAAAGAAAGGCTTCCCAGCTGATGATGCCACTAAGAATATTTTCTCTCTTCTTCTTTTCTTAAAAGTCTATTTATTTATATTCTTTTCATGTGAAAGTTTGGGCAGAGATTCTAGCCAGGAACTAGAGTTACAGATATCTGCTGTGGCTGCTGAGAATCAAACTCTGGTCCTCTGAGGGAACAGGATATACTCTCTTCTGAGTACATCTCTACATCCCTACTAAGAATATTTTCAGTCAAAACTTCTAAACCTAGAGTGAAACACTTAAACTGGTAGATGTTAAGACACCAAAGTGTTATATAAATCACCCATCTTACTTGTAGATATAAAGGTAACTTATCTTACTTAGTAAAACAAAAAAGTATCTATGCTGTAGAAACTAGTAGTATACTACTTTTTCTAGAAAAAGAATTAGAGGTAACTAACATTTTTTTATCAAGCCTTAAAACAATAAGATATGACAATGGGCACAGTTTGTACTGATCAATCTCACTCCTCTCTTAGGACAGAGGCAGAGAGAGTGTCCCTGCTCTCTGTCAGCCTCTCTATTCTGGATTCCTGGTCTGGTCCTGAGCACTTTCACTCAACTCAGAAACATATTTTGAATTTTACCTAGCTGATTTTGATTCTCTCCGGTTTTAAGAGTGAGTCCTGATGCCTTAAGAAGCCTTACAAAGACACTGCCATTTTCTTCAACTTCATGAGAATCATCAGACTTCTTTGCCAGCTTGGAAAGGGGTGGTTTCATGATTGCTGGAGAAACAAACACATACATTAAAGAATACGACCACAGAAATAATCAGAACAACGCAAAGGTTAAAATTTAAACCCAGGACTCGAGTTTTGACAAATTCATCTGATAAAAATCCTGATTTATACCAAATTTGATAACTGATGGTCTGTCCACAGAACCAGACAGAACAGAGCATGCTCTGTACCACATCCTTCAGGATAAAGCTCGGGACCAGAACAGGTTCCTCTGTACTATGTCTTTCAGGTTAAAGCTCAGGCTGGTCTCATCAATGCACAGTGAACAACAAAACAAACAAAACAGGGACCTGAATCTGAAGAATGAGCCTACTTTTCTCCTTTCATGATATAATTCTGACTCTTTTTCTACTTATTCAAATGCAGAATGAGAAACTCAGTTTGGTCATTACTCATTAAGAGTACAAGGCCCAACTCCCTCCTCATAAACTTTTCTTTCCCCTTCCTTAGTACTGGGGATTGAACCTAGGGATGCCAGGTAAGCAGTCTCCCATCTGAGCCAGATCTCCAGCCCCTCATCACACAGGAGAAGTTGGTTCTATTCTGCCGATGGTATTTCCAAAGGATGAGCTTTCTATTTACCCAAGACTGTTTTTGCTTTTGTTGTGAGACAGGTGTCACTATGCAGCCCTGCTAATCAGGAACTCACTACACAGACCACACTGGCCTGGAACACAGAAAGACAAGCCTCCCTTTGCTTCTTGTTCTGACTAAAGTGTGTGCCACCATGCCTGACTTGTTCACCCATTTTCTGAATTACTTTTTTCAGATAATGTATAACAATTTTTATAAAAATCCATTTCTATGTTATGTACATAACAGTTTGCCTGCCTGAACCTAAATGTACCACATGAATGTATGGTGTGTTCCAAGGCCAGAGGGACACATTGAAGTCCCTGGAACTGTAGTTAGAGATGATTGTGGGGTGCCATGTGGGGGTAGAAATCAAACCTGGGTACCCTGCAAGAGCAGCCAGTACTTTTAACCTCTGTATTATCCACCCAGATTCTAGAATAATTATTTTCATGAGGGCAGAGAGTAAAGTTCGGAAGTCATCCAAAAGCCCTAAGTGGCATTCGAGATAGACACTCAGTCCTTAATGTCCTAGGATCTCTGTGTTCTCTCCACTAATCCTTAACAGATGTCAGCACTTGAAAAGTCAGAGTTTTGTATCTTTTCCTGTCTCATGCATGTGTGATTTAGATATAACAATGAAAGGTTAGATACTTACTGGAGGCATCTTCTGCCAGGGTTTCTTTATCCTCAGACTCTAACCGACTTCTTTTGGAAACCATTTTGACCAGCGTCTTCTGCACTTATATTACTTGCTAAAAAAAAAAAAAAAAAAAAAAAGTCCAGGAATTGGAAATTTAGCTCAGTGATACACTGCTTACCTCAGACACCAAAAAGAACTAGCATAATTGGAGACGAGAAGTCATTCTAAAACCGCTGTGTCTACAAGCAGAGGGTTTGCATCTTTACATTAATGCTGTCTAAACCCAAATGCTGAGCACATTTCAACTCCTACCCTGGGCAATACCTCAAGGCTTATTGATCTAGTTGCTTCCTTTACCAGGCTGCTTCTCTCTCTCTATTGATAAAGGAGAAAGCCCATAGCTCTTCATCTGCTCTCTAACGGGTTGCTTCAGGACTGTGTCAGGGATGGTGCTAAGGGCTGGAGGTACAAGACAAAACAAACATGAACCATTGCAAACAAGACAGACATCATTCATGCCCGCAGGGAGTGTGCGGCAGCATTACAAGGTCTTGATGTGTGACTTTTGTGTCACTGCAATCTAAGAAAAGCCCACGGATCCAGAGAGAGCTCATGAGGGACCGTTTGTCTGCCTCTAGGTGAAGCGGTGAAGAAAAGCAGGGACAATTTCCCTGAACACGTTTTTTTCCTTTTCAACACCATAGCCTTATGTATGCTAGGCAAGAGTTCTCCTGCCAGAGATAGTCATTTTTATTGTTAAGATATCTAAATTTTATGCGTATAAGTATTTGCCTGTACGTGGCATCGTGGACCATGTGCACACCAGATGTCTGCATAGGCCAGAAGAGTGTTAGACCCCAGAAGTGAAGTTACAGACGGTTATGAGCCACTACGTGGGTGCTGAGAAACAAGCCGAGTTCTCTGCGGAGCAGCAAACGACTGAGCTATTTTTCTAGTACCTATTTATTTATTTATTTTTGATTTTACCGAGACAGGGTTTCTCTATGTAGCCCTGGCTGTCCTGGAACTCACTCTGTAGACCAAGTCGGCCTCGAACTCAGAGATCCGCCTGTCTCTGCCTCCCAAGTGCTGGGATTAAAGGCGTGCACTACCACCGCCCAGCCCCATTTATTTTTAAGATAGGGTTTCACTATGTAAATCGGACTGGCTGGTCTACAGTTACCAGTTACATTCCAGGCCAGCTACAGATGTACAGTGAGACCCTATCTCAATAACAAACAAACAAACAACCCTGTCTTAAATGCTTAAATCAGGGGAAGAGCTGAGGTTCTAACTCTAAGAAGTTCCAGAATCTTCACTCCTTGTTTTGTTCATTTATTTTTGGTTCTTAAACCAAAAGGGCCCTTGCTGCTCGGCAGAGAACCTCAGTTAAAAAGCACAGATTTTGTCCTATTTTCAGCTTCTAGGGTCTTGTGTAGCGATCTGGTCTTGAACTCAGACATAGCCAATGGCGATTATCACCTGGTCCTCCAGCCTCCACCTCTTGAAAGCTAGGACTATGGGCTATTATCATTATTATTACTGTTTTTTGTTTGGTTGGTTTTTGTTTTTATTTTGTTTTGTTGTTTTGTTTTGTTTGAGACAGAATTTCTCTCACTCTGAAGACCTGGCTGACCTCGAACTCAGAGATCCACCTCGAACTCAGAGATCCACCTGCCTCTGTTGCTCAAGTGCTGGCACTAAAGACATTGACACGACCACCCAGCGCCCCCACCCTTTATTTATTTTACTATGTATACAATGTTCTGTCTGCACATCAGAAGAGGGCACCAGATCTCATTATAGATGGTTATGAGCTACCATGTGGTTAAGAGGAATTGAACTCAGGACCTTTGGAAGAGCAGCCAGTGCTCTTAACCTCTGAATCATCTCTCCAGAGTATGGCAATGGTTTCTATTAAGAGTTAACTTTCCGGGGCTGGAGAGACAGCTCCGGGATTAAGAACGCCTACTGCTCTTATAGAGGACCCAGGATCAGTTCCCACTCAAACAAGCGGCTCAAAACTGCCTGTAACTCCAGTTCTAGGGGATCCTGCGCCCCTTCGGGTTCCTATATGCATGTGGTGCACATAAACACAGGAGATGAAATCATACACACACATTAAATAAGTCTTACCCAAAAAGACCTCAAAAACTAAAAACAGGTTCGAATTTCTTATTATGCTCGGTTTCTAGGTTTCTTATTATGCGTTACCTACAATATGTAATCACTGACATCCTCTGTTTAGAGGGAAACACTAGAGTAAACCAGGGCCGTGTGACTTTGGAGAGATACCGTCTCACTCCCAGGAAAGCCTAAAAAGCCACTAACCTGGGGGCCGCCAGTTTCTTCCCTTCCTTTTCGACTTTCCCGCGCGACGGACGACGCTCTGACGACATCAAAGTCACGCCGTGGCTTGACGTCACCCTTCCGCGCCGGAAGTTGACGACCTGGCGGCCCAGCTGGAAACAGTGCGCGGAGAAAGCTAGGCTGCCCCAGATTCCACACCAGCTAGACTGAGAGGCGGGTGAAGGCCCCAAGCCGAAATCCGAGAGGAACCCAACTCCGTCCAACCCGCAGCCAACTCTCAGCGAAGATGGCGGGGCCCGAGCTGCTGCTTGACTCCAACATCCGCCTCTGGGTGGTCCTGCCCATCGTTATCATCACTTTCTTCGTGGGCATGATCCGCCACTACGTGTCAATCCTCCTGCAGAGCGATAAGAAGCTCACCCAGGAACAAGTGTCTGACAGGTCAGTAACCTCACCCTATCTTTGCAGACCTCACTCCCGGGTGACCTTGGTCAAGAAAGTGCAGAGATTATATCACTTTAACTGAGTTTTCATCGCGCCGCTACTGGTATGTTAGGTTGACCTTGGCGGTTAGCTGTGTTTCACTTTTGTCTGTAAAATGGGAATAATATCAGTACCTACCTGAGAGAACAGGCACGCGGGTGTTAGATTAGATGATGTCTAAAAGCCTTTAGCCTAGGACCTGGCATGTACTAAGTGTTTAAGAAAACGTTCTTAATATTGCTAGGCTAGTGGGCAACCGTCAGTGAGGTTATCTATGAACTATCCTGCTCCATTCTGCATCTGAACCAGATGCATTATTACCTTCAGGCCTGCTAACATCCAGTCAAGTGGAATTCATACTCTATGTTCTACCAAACAACTGTAATGGTCTGCTGAAATGCTAAGGTATAAAGTGCCTCCAAAGCTTTGAGACCGCCACAAAGACTTGTGAGGAGTTGTGGATCATTTCACCTGCCTGAAGTGGAGGCCTCCTCTCCTCACTTGCCTTCTTTCAGTGTTGTTCTATGGAGACAGAACTCTGACATAACTTCAGCCAATACAAACACATGCCATTTCACATTAAAATCAGTAACAGTTTTCAGTCACTTATTCTAGTCATTTTCAGAGACTATCTGAAAAAAGTACTGCTGTCCAGATCACATAGGAATCATCTACTTTAACAAAGAGTGTCAGCTTAAAAAAATATATATCATGTTATTGTATTTAAAAGTTACTTTCTTTTTGTGGCAAGTAATACTGGATTTCCATTTGCTGGTAATTTAAAGATTGCCTTAAATTAAAAACACTTTTTAAAAAATAGATTTATTTATTTTATGTATGAATACACTGTTGCTATCTTCAGAAACACCAGAAGAGGGCATCAGATCCTACTGATTGTGGTTGAGGCCACCATGTGGTTGCTGGGAATTGAACTCTGGACCTCTGGAAGAGTAGTAGTCAGTGCTCTCAATGGCAGAGTCATCTCTCCGGTCCTAAAAACACTTCTTCAGCAATGAGATTGCGATGTAACTCAGTTGGGTACAGTGCTTGGAGAACTGGCTTTGAAGCCTTGGGTTCCTTACCCGGGCATAAGCCAGATATGGCGGTGCAAACCTGTAATCCCAGGACTCAAAGCTGGAGATAGGAAGATCAGAAGCTCAAGCAAGCTACCTGTAGTCTGGAGGTCAGACTGGTGTACATGAGAACCTGTCCCCCAAAATGTACAGCTTTGTCATTTTCAATTGTCTTTCCTTGGGTTTTGTTTTTTTTTGTTTGGTTGGGTTTTTTTTTTTTTTGGTCTTTCCTTATTATGCTACTGATAATAATAATATTAATAATAATAATGAGCCAGCTTTATGAAACATTCAAAACAGGTACAGTAGTAAGGACTTATGTTCGTAATTTATTTAAAAACCTCAAAGCAGGGCTGGAGAGATGGCTCAGCGGTTAAGAGCACTGACTGCTCTTCCGAAGGTCCTGAGTTCAAATCCCAGCAACCACATGGTGGCTCACAACCATCCTTAACAAGATCTGACTCCCTCTTCTGGAGTGTCTGAAGACAGCTACAGTGTACTTACATATAATAAATAAAATAAATCTTTAAAAAAAAAAAACAACAAAAAAAAAAACCTCAAAGCAACTCGATGTGATTGATACTGTCCCCATTTTATAGAAACTGGGACTTACACAGAGTTCCATAACAGTAATAGATGATGACAGTTCAGAACTTTTAGCTAAATCTCGAGGTTCCCAAGCCTAGGTTCTTTCTATTCCCCAACAGTCACCACTATGATTATTTTTGTGTGGCATTAGTTTCGGAACTGACTAGAGACAGACAGTTCCCTGAAGCAAAAGATGGGGAGCAGAGAAAAGTCAGTGATTTAAATCTTTTTTTTTTTTTTTTTTTTTTTTTTTTTTTTGGTCTTTCGAGACAGGGTTTCTCTGTATAGCTCTGGCTGTCCTGGAACTCACTCTGTAGACCAGGCTGGCCTCGAACTCAGAAATCCGCCTGCCTCTGCCTCTGCCTCCCAAGTGCTGGGATTAAAGGCGTGCGCCACCACTGCCCGGCTAGTATTTTAAATCTTATTTAGTTTTTTAAGATAACTACTTTTGCTAGCATGGTGGTGCATGCCTTTTATCCCAGCACTCAGAAAGCAGAAGCAGGTAGATATGTGAGAGTTCCAGGACAACCTGGTCTCCATAGAAAGTTCTAGGACAGCCAGAAGTACGTAATAGAGAGACCATGTCTCCAAAAAAAAAATGTATTTTTTGTTTTGTTCTTTGTTATTGAGTGTTTGCCTGCATGTATGTACTGTATATGTACTGTGTGTGTGGTGCCTGTGGAGTCCAGAAGAGGTTACTGGATCCACTGGAGTTGGCGTTGCAGATAACTAGTCGTGAGCTGCCATGAGGGAGCTAGGAACTGAACTAGGGTCCTCTGCAAGAACTGCAAGTGGGTAAACTGCTCAGCCATGGCTCCAGCCTCATTCAACAGTTTCTGATTCCTATAAAATAAATGCCATATTAGCCTCACAATGATGCATGCTATTCTAGCCCCATTATTATCCTTTTTATAATTCAAAGGAAAATGAGAGAAGTTAAACAGCCTTCCCAAAGTAATCAGGGTAATAGAACATTGTATATGTATACTAACCCAGATTGATCATAATTATATGATACAATTTTCTGCCCTTATAGTTCACCTTAAAGCTTTAGGGTAGTGGTTCTAAGTGACATCAGACCCTCAGCTCTTTTTGTATTCTACAGATGAATTCACACTTAGTGCAGTTCATGTATAAGAACTTGGTTCTTGGTTTGTTTGTTTGTTTTTCAAGAACTTTTAAAAGGTAACACAGTATTCGAGTTGTAATAATCAGAAATAAGGGAAAGAGATTTTTAGTAAGATGATTTACATTTCATACATGCATATTTGTGCACAGCTGTCTTACAAGATGTCATATGCATACATCTAGCTTTAAAATCACAACTAGGACAGGTTAATTGAGGGCTAAAAGAGATAGTGTCACAGAGGCAGTACTGTCTATAAATAGTACACTAAGTCTACACAGAACCAAGTTTGATTTTTTTCCCCCACCCTGGGTGCTGCCTGTTTATAAACTTAGTAAATATAAAGTCTTTTCTCCTTCCACACTGAAGGTTTGTGCCTTAGATAACTAGAACAATTTATTGAGGTATACAGAAGTAGTGTAGGACATAGGACAGTTCCTTGTTACATAACTGTACCTGGCATTGAGGGTATCATAACACCTCTGAATCTATGACAAGTGACAGTTATATGCCATTTCTCCTCCACACTGTCATTATGACAATCAAAAAAGTTCCAAATATGTCAAACAGGGTGGCTTACGCCTAGAATTCTAGAGAGTGGGATCACCGTGAGGTCGGTCTGGACTATAGAGTTAGACATTGTCTCACACCAACCCTCTCCCTTGAATAGCCAGGGATAGTGCTCCACACCTTTAATCCCAGCAGATGAGAGGATGAGGCAGGAAAATTGAGACTTCATGGCCAGCCTGGGATAAGAGAAACACTATCTCAAAAGAAACAAAAAGTTGCCCAGATTTCCATAAGGCCTCTAGAGGATGGTACTGTTCCTGTGCAGAGTCACTGCTATAGGGAACATCTCTAGTCATAATTACTCCATCTCTAAGTGAGATGTTTGGATCATGACTGCTCTGATATGGTGTGCCTTTACCCCACCAAACCCCACCAAAAACTGTTCTTGGCGCTGCTAATGTTAAAAGTACTTATTGCTCTTTCAGAGGACCTGAGCCTTCCTAGTACCTCTGTTAGGCAGCTCACAACTGCCACTAACCTCAACTCCAGAGGATCTGACTCCTAATCTCAAGGGCATTCAAAGCATGCATTCACAGACACACGAAAATAAAAAAAAAATTTTTTTTTGTTTGGTTTTTTAGAGACAGGGTTTCTCTGTGTAGCCCTGGCTGTCCTGGAACTCCCTCTGTAGACCAGGCTGGCCTCCAACTCAGAAATCTGCCTGCTTCTGCCTCCCAAGTGCTGGGATTAAAGGTGTGTGCCACCACCACCCAGCTATAAAATAATTTTTTAAATATATTCTTTATTATAAAGCATTTCTTTTGATACAGCACGGATTGACATTAGACCAAATAGTCACAAAAAAAATGGAAATGTGCTATCATACGTTATTTAACTTTTACTGGTCGAAATTTAGCCGTGGGCCAGATAGAATGGCACATGACTTTAGTCCCAGCACTTGAGAGGCAGAGGCAGATGGATATCTTAAGTTTGAAGCTAGCCACATCTAAACAGTGAGTTCTAAGCTAACAAGACTATAAAGTGAGACCTTCCCTTAAAAAAAGAAGAAAGAAAAGAAAATCAACTGTAACTGTTCTTTTATAAAATGTATTAAACCAGAAACGAAATATACATGAATAGAATGCATTACCCTATAGCTACATACATACACACACACACACACACACACATATGTAGTTCTCAAACTCAGAATATATTGATTTGTTAGAAAAGAAAACGAAAACAGGTTCTTGAGGATTGGGTGACATGCACTGACTACAAGCTGGAGTGTGGGCAGTGAGAAGGCCAGCCGCCACCTACCCAGCAGGTTCAGTTCCTAGAACCTCTGCTCTGTGGTAGAATGAGGAAACCAACTTCTGCAGGCTGTCCTCTGACCTCCATCTGCCCCATGATGTGTGCCATACCCTATCCCAAATAAATGTATGTATGTTTTTTTTTAAAGGTAAAGTTTTGCTACATAAAATGGTATACACCTTTAATCCCAATATTCAGAAGGCTGAGGCAAAAAGATCATAAATTCAAGAGCAGTGTGGTGGTTCGAATAGGTGTAGCCCCAGTAGACTTGGGTGTGAATGCTTAGCTCATAGAGAGTGGTGCTGTTAGGAGGTGTAGTCTTGTTAGAGTAGACGTGGCCTTACTGGAAGAAGTTTGTCACTGGGTAGTTGGGCTGTAAGGTTTCCTGATCTCAAGCTATACCCAGTGTGGCACACGCTGCTACCTGTGGATCAAAATGAAGAACTGTTTGCTCCTCCAGCACCATGTCTGCCTGGATGCCTCCATGGTCATGACGATAATGCACTAAACCTCAGAAACTCTAAACTAGCCCTAAGTAAATGTTTTCCTTTATAAGAGTTGCCTTGGTCATGTACCTCTTCACAGTGCTAAAACCTAAAACCCTAACTAAAACAAGCAGCCTATGAAATTAAAAAACAAAAAACAGTACTACATAGTTTTTTTCCCTATCGTAAAAAAAAAATCTTTTAATTTCAATTTACCAAGACTACCGAATACAAAGACGTACTCTTAGATATTTATAGAAATTAAAATGCAAAACTAGTGTTTTCGTGTGGAATTTTTCAGAACTTGAGCATCAGGAGTACACAGGCTAAGTCAACCTTGCCTTGATCACCATCCTCAGCCTCAACCCTCCAGACTTCCTCAGTGGTTTCAGCATAAGACCTTAGCTGCAGCTTTGTCGTCTGAGTGTCTGGGAAAGCCCTGACTTAACATGCAGAGAAGAAGCCTACAGGTAGCCAGTGCTGCGCCCTACACTCCAGGAAGGTACAAAACAAGACAGTGGCAAGCCTCTGCTCTAACAGAGTCTCAGGCCAAGTGATAAAACAGCCAAAAGAAAAATAATAGACGGCACCAACCCTGCACCTAGGACGTGCCGGGTCCAACAGTGAACACCAGATGAGACGAGAGCACCAGCGAGATGGCTCAGTGCTGTGTCAAAGGCTGTGGTTGCCGCGCCTGGCCAGTGACCTGAGCCTGGTCCTGAGTGCTCACATGGTAACAAGAGAGACCTGACTCCTGCTAGTCATCCTCTGGCCTCCACATGTGCACGATGGCATGCGTGTGCAGGGACACACACATGTTAAATAAATGTTCAGAATAATTCACCGAGATGATGTAGACAGGCTCAGCTTAAGTCCCTTCAATACTTTACTTCCTATAGGATCCTGGCTTTTTGTAGTGGGTCCCACGTTACCTTAAATAGTCTGGTTTTTGTTTGTTTTTAATGAGTATGAGTGTTTTGCCTGCATGTAGGTAACGTGTACCATCTGTGTGCCTAGTGCCCTCAGAGTTCAGAAGAGGAGGTTGGAACTGGAACTGGAGATGGTTGTAAGCCAACATGTGGGTGCTGGCAACCAAACCCAGGTCCTCTACAAGAGCAGGAAGTTCTCCTCACCACTGAGCCACCCCTCTCGCCCTCACTCTGTGCCCATCTTGCCCACTACTTCTTGCTCACTTCGTCTTGTGTATGGCCTGTCCTTAGCCACAGTGTTGATTTTGTTACAGCGCCCATACCTATGACATAGGTATGCTTTGACTAGGTAATTCCCACTCATCCGTAAGATTCCTACCTATGGGACTGGCAACAGGGCTCAGTGGCTAAGAACGTGTATTGTTCTTACAGAGGATCAATGCCCAGCACCCACATGGTGGCACAACATGTACCACAGCCTTACATACAAGGAGATCCAACACCCTCTCCCTGCCTCCAAGGGCATCAGGCACACAGGTGGTATACAGATATATATAGTCAGACAAAACATGCATATGTATAAAATAAAACAATAAAAGATTCCTCCTTAATCCTATGTTCTGAGTAGGGATTCCTCATGTACAGCACCCTCTGTCATACACTCCCAGAATGTTGCCTCGTTCTCTAGGATGTGATGGTTTAATTTCACATCTGTTCCTAAAGTTAGGATTTTCTTTTTTGTAGGTAATATGTCATGTAGCTCAAGCAGTCCTCAAACTTGCTATATAGTGAAGGATGCTGCCGCCTCCAAGGGCCGGGATTATAGTGCTGTGCTAGTACACTGTGCTTATTTGTGTACACTGAATTTCCTTTAAACATCAGGGAAATTGACATTTTTATTCTTGTTTATGGCACTAACATGGTATATGGCAGTTAGAAGTCACAGAAGGCCAGGCACGGTAGCACACACCTTTACTCCCAGTATTTGGAAGGCAGATTTCTGTGAGTTCGAGGCCAGCCTGGGCTCCATAGAGAGATTGTATAAAACTAGCAGAGACAGGAACTGAATAAGGACAAATGATTATAAAAGTCTCCAAGTTTCTATAACAGTTTTATCCCTAGTTTATGTGTATGGGTGTTTGGCTTGCTTGAATGTCTGTGGACTGTGTGCATGCAGTGCCTGAGCGCTGGATTCCCTGGGCTAGAGTCAGATAGTTGCCAGCTGCCCCACAGGTGCTAGGACTTTACCTCAGGTCCTCTGGAAGAGCACTCAGAGTGCTTAACTGTGAGCCGTCTCCCCAGCCCCAAGCCTCCAGACTCTTACTCCCTGGCTGAACTTAGCTTCTCACAGAATAGTCTGGTGCACAGTCCACTCACAGAGTATATATGGCTGGCTCCCAGAGCACAACATATCACACACTACAGAGTCCACTCGTGGAGTGTCTGTAGCCGGTTCCTGGAACAGAACATATCACACACTGCAGAGTCCACTTGCGGAGTGTCTGTAGCCGGTTCCTGGAACAGAACATACCACACATGTCTTCTGTAGGCCTGTGTGAGGCAGACAGCTGTGGACTGTCACGAGGCTGAGAGGAGAAAAAGCAGCTGGAGTTCTTGGGAAGAGTTTTGCGTGGAAGATGAGTTCCAGGAAGGAAGTGAGGCGGGTGGGGTGGAACTGGCAGGCGAGGCTGGCAGCTGGGCGTGGAAGGTGCCAGCCGACCCCACTGCTCTGACTGCCTGGAGCATGTGTTGGTGCTGAGCGGGAGTGAGAAGGCTGAGCGGGGTTCTCTTGTACGCATCTGCCTACAGTTTTCTCACTTCTCAAGATTTTCCATTGACCCAAGACTCTTCCCCTCTCCCATAAAACAACTTTTGAAAGCCCAGGGAAAAGTATGATATTTTTTACTTCTGTTGTATATTACTTGCTCTAAAAATCATCAATAATGTACTCAGTAACTGTTGAAGAGTTAGAAGGAAGTTGGTGGAAGCCCTGGGTGGAATTTCTTTCCGTTATCTGTCAGGTAACAGCCGTCTTGAGGCCTGTCCTCATTTCTCTGAGTGAATGCAGAAGCTCCTCTTTTGTCCTCACCTTCCTCCCACCCCTGCCTCCAAATCTCAGAGCCCTGTCCAGCTAATCTTTCCTTGTGTCTCACGTCGAATCCAGAAAGGCCAAATGCAGTGTCCCCGATTGCCTTCCTCAGAAACCTTTACTTGTTCAAGCCTGGTCACTCTGGAAGACTACCCTTGTGAAAACCTGAGTGTCAAGTTGAATGTTTCATTGATTTGTAGGGCTTTTGGAGGGTTTCCACACCCAGCTATGCCAAACAGTTCTTCCCTTGTGCCTGAATGGGCCTTCTTCATGCTTGCTTTCCTCATGTTTCACATTTTAATATCTTTTTGTCTTGTGTTTTTCAGTCAGGTCCTAATTCGAAGCAGAGTCCTCAGGGAAAATGGAAAATACATTCCCAAGCAGGTACTCACTGATAATTTATTTAAAAGCTCTACCATTCACCTGTAAGGGCAGTAAAAACCTAAATGTTTTGTATAAGAGGACGCCACAGAAAACTGGTGGTGGCCACCCAGTTATTAGGCTGCAGCCTAGTGGTGTAGGCTATCACTAGCCCTTATCCTTCTTAGGAAATTGTTTTTAAATGTGACTCAGCTAAAGTGTCAGATTGGCTGCCAAGGAGCCTGACAGCAGAGTGTAGAAGAGGATTCCAAGGGCCTTTAGTCAGTTCCCTGCAGGATAATTTGTAAATTTACTATGTCACAACCCTTATATTTAAAAAAGTTTTTCTTTTTTTCTACTAGTCTTTCTTAACACGAAAATATTATTTCAACAATCCAGAAGACGGATTTTTCAAAAAAACAAAAAGGAAGGTTGTGCCACCTTCCCCTATGACAGGTATGTTTCTTCGACATAGGTGGTTAAGTGTTAAGTCCTAGGAGATAGTCATGGAAAGGACTTAGAAACCATCTGATGATCTCGGGGGTGTGGGGCAGTGGTGCTTTTTTGAGGCCTTGTGCAGTGTCCTGATGGAAGCCAAGGCCTCATGCATGCTAGGCGAGTACTCTCCCACTAGATGCATCCCCAGCCCCTAATATAGGAGTCCTTAAAAGTGGGGCCCTCCTTTCCCAATAAATCCAGGAATCCTAGGTTATCGAACTCTTGTTCAGTGCTGCAGGCACTTGGGGCTGGTTCCTACCAGTGTCTAGATCATTGCTTGAAGATAGCGCCTGGCGTCTTGGGCCTGGTGAGGGGCAGCTGCTCCTTGATTGCCCACCCACACCAACATGGTTTGTGACACGCCCATGTCTGACTCCTGCCACCCTGTCCCTGTTTTGTGAAAAGTGACTATGTAAAGTAGATCAAGGCAGTGGGTTCTGTGTTGACTTCTCTTTCCAGTTTCTTTCTCACCTTCTAGGTGAGATAATCAGTACTTCTGATCCATACAGAAAATACTAGTGTTAACACTTAGGAGCAGCAAACTGTCAGTGTACATATGAAAAAGATAATCACTTCACCAGACCAAGGGATGCAAATCAAACAAGATGTCCTTTTAGTCTGTTACACCAAAGACTAAAGCCATGATTGTCAAGGCCTTCTCATGACTTGAAACTTCACTCCCACCCCACCCCACCCCCCAAAAAAGAAGTACTCTTTAGAAACACATAAATAAGAGATTGGTCAGTTCCCTATTACAAGGGAGGGAGGTAGGAGCACTCCCTGGTAGAAATGGTTAGAATGAAAATATTGAGAGATATGGGGCAGGAAATGTGATTCACACTTAAAAGCACTTGCTATTTTCGCCGAGGACCCAGGTTCAGTTCCCAGCTCCCACATGACAGCTCACAACTGTCTATAACTCCACAGTTCCAGGGAATCTGATGCCTTTGCAAGAGGTCACGAATGCACAGATATATGTGTGTGTATGTATAATGCATACATATATGCATACACGTATATATGTATATATGTGTATGTATATATATGTAAAACAAACACACGCACCTTTTAAATTTTTATAAAATACATACATGTATTTTAAGAGATTGTTACCATGACAATGTGAAAATGTCATCGAAAATTATTTTTTCTTTTTTGATATTGAGAACTGCTCTACAGTCTCCCACATGGTAAGCAGTGCTCTGCCCCAGAGCTACATCGGCAGCCTTTCTTCATAAAATTATTAATTTTCAAAGACAGATTGAAAAGAAGAAAGATATGCAACAGAGAATGCAAAGGATTTCAGGAGAGGGTAGAGAGGAATTGTCTCATCTTATGAGATCATTTGAACTTGTACAGTAAGCCCGACCGCTGGCCCACTCTGCGCCCCCCTGCCTTTCACCCTGCAGTTAGAAAGCAGTGACAGCAGACCTCTGTTAGTTAAGACCAGCTGAGCCACACAGTGAGACCTATCTTAAAAACCACTGTCTGACTTAGATTTGTGAAGAGTCTTTGCCAACAAAGGGAAACGTGGTGTTTTCTTCTGCATTTGTCTCAGACCCCACCATGCTCACGGACATGATGAAAGGCAATGTTACCAATGTCCTCCCGATGATTCTTATCGGCGGATGGATCAACATGACGTTCTCAGGCTTTGTCACAAGTAAGTTTCAGACCTCCTACTTCCTTCACCTGCGTCCCTTTCCCATTGCTGCTGAGAATGTAATGTCACTGCATGGGTGGTGTGTTTTCTTGTGAAAATAACATATATTTTGAACAAAAATCTTGAGTTCCAGTGTGACTCAGTGTTTCCAGTGACAATGCTTTGTAACTAAAGGTGACACAGGAGTAGCTGAGGCTTTAGTGTACATTTCTCCCAGATGTCAGGTCAGGCTTCTTCCTGAGTACCTGCTTGCTCCATAGTCTAGAAACTGAACTCCCTCCGGGAAGTCAGAGCAGAGTGACATTTTGACTGTTCTGTTCTCTAGAGGCTGCCACCAATTTCCTTGCGAAAATCATTTCCCAGAAGTCAGTAGTACAGAGTTCCCACCTCCTCTGGGAAAGAATGTGTGTGTTCACACTTCAGCTGGCTTGGGTGCCTACCAGAAACTTTCTTGAAGCAAAAACATGGTGTTTTTCTCTTGCCCACAGCTAAGGTCCCATTTCCACTGACGCTTCGCTTCAAGCCTATGCTTCAGCAGGGAATTGAGCTGCTCACGCTGGACGCGTCCTGGTAAGTCTGGGGAGGCCCGGCCCTCAGCCCTAGGTCCATGTCACTGGACGGGCTGTTTCAGCTTGAAATTTTTTGACTTTCTTTTCTTTTCTTTTCTCTTCTCTCCTCTCCTCCCCTCCCCTCCCCTCCCCTCCCCTCCCCTCCCCTCCCCTCCCCTCTCCTCTCCTCTCCTCTCCTCTTTTCTTTCTTTCTTTCTTTCTTTCTTTCTTTCTTTCTTTCTTTCTTTCTTTCTTTCTTTCTTTCTTTCTTAAATCAAAGCTCTATTTGAAATGCCACTGCTAGACTAAAACACTTTTACAGAAGTCTTGCCAAAAGAAGGTTTGTCAGCCTCTCTTTTTAGATCTGAGGAATGCAGGAGTGAAGGTATTGAGCATGCCCCTGCCCCAGGAAAAGGGAAAGCTTAAGTAGTCTGGTCAAGCAGAGCTTCTTAGCAATGCCCTAAAGCTTATGAGAATGGAGTCTGTGTCAGCTCTCTGTTACTGAAACACTGAGAGCATCACCTTATGAAGAAGAGAGGTGCCGGGCGGTGGTGGCACACCTTTAATACCAGCACTTGGGAGGCAGAGGCAGGTGGATTTCTGAGTTCGAGGCCAGCCTGGTCTACAGAGTGAGTTCCAGGACAGCCAGGGACCCTGTCTCTGCCTACACAGAGAAACCCTGTCTCGGAAAAAAACAAAACAAAACAAAAAAAAGAAGAAGAAGAGAGGTGTGTTTTGGCTCGCCATTTTGGGAGCTCGGGTCATGCCCCTGCAGCCTCACTGCTGTGGATCTGTGATGGCGGAGCATGACAGTGGCGTATAATGAAGGCGAGTGCTCACCTTACGATCAGAACACAAAGAGAAAGATGAAGTGTCCAGACTCCTACAGTCTCCTCCAAGAACATGCCCCCCAGTGACCTAAAACTGCCCGCTAGGCTTCCCTCTCCTAAAGGCTCCCCCACCTTCCATTAGTACCACAGACTGGGGCCCAAGCCTTTAATACATGGGCTTGTTTGTTTGTTTACTTGTTTTGCTTTTTGTGAGACCAGGTCTGTCTACATAGTCCTGACTGTCTTGGAACTCATTTTGTGGACCAAGCTGGCCCAGAAATCACAGTAATCTATCTGCCTCTGCTCTGCTTCCTGAGTGATGGCATTAAAGGCATATGCCAAAATATCAGGCTAACACATGGGCTTTTTTTTTTTTTTTTTTTTTTTTTTTTTGGTTTTTTGGGTTTGGCTGGCCTCAAACTCAGAAATCCGCCTGCCTCTGCCTCCCAGAGTGCTGGGATTTCAGGCATGCGCCACCACTGCCCGGCTTTAAATGTGTAGCCCAGGCTGGCCTGGAACTCATGATCCTCCTGCCTCTGCCTCTGCCTCCTTCAGCAAATCCTACGGGCATGCGCCACCACAACCAGCCACATGGGCTTTTTAAATGAACAGTCCAGGTCCAACTTATAGAAATATTTGTACTGTCGTTTTCCTCACCATGCTAGGTATTTTCTATGTGTACCTTAGTTTCACAGTAACTCTGATGTCTGTGCAAAATTTAATGGTGGTCCACACACAGCTTTTCCATAACCAGAACTTGCACCTGTTTCCACTTCAATGACTTATAGCAGAATACTATGCCGGAATCTAAAAACCCTCTCTGGAAACACTGGTCTGGTAACCAAAGTACAGTAACATTGACTTCCAGACTGTTCTGTCTGTGGCTTCTCATAAACTGGCCTGAAACAAACTCAAACAAGAAGAGGGTTTGGTGGCAATTTGTACGCCTCTGGTTTGAGCAGAGCCATCTCTGGTTGTGTGAGCCCAGGGCAGAGAAAATGCCTCACCCTGCTCTGTGTAAGAAGAAAAGCTACACAGGAGCAATGTCACTCTAAAAACTGTCCCTGCCACACTCCCTGGGCTGAGTACAAATGCCAGGCTTAGAGAGAAGCTTACGTTTTCTAAGCCTTGGGCAAGTATGCATCCCACGCACGTGGGCAGAGGAGGGGAACAGGCGCCAATCCAGTGGGGCTGCAGGGCTCGCTGCAGCAGCACGAGCATTAGAGTAACTGTTGTGGACACATCATCGGCCTGGCGGGGCTGGTGTACCTGCTCACAGGTCCTGCAGTAGCCAGAGCCGACCCAGCGAGCATGGCTCCTGCCACGCGGAAGCGTCCTTCATTCGCCCTTTGGTTTCTATTACATGAAAGCTTTTATGGCTTCCCCGGTTGAAGATAAAGACCAAATGATCAAGTTCCAAATTTGATCTGGTAGATGTCACCCTCAGCATTGCAAGTGCTTCCCAAAAGTCACCCTTGGTCCTCTCCACTAAGTGAGGAACACACAAACACACCAACACAGAGAATGGGGTTCAGGGTGGACGGCCTCTTTCAGTGTCACCCATCGTGCTGCCATGTGTCAGAAGACAGCCTTACTGTGTTACTGTGTTCATTTCCTCTGTGGGTGTGCCTTGGTTATATCGAGTGTCTTGATTCTCACATACAATGAGCAGCTGTAGGTGGTGTAATGTGAACTCTGTTCCTCTCCCTAATAACCTCCCACTCTCCCGTTGCTTTGCTAGGGTGAGTTCAGCATCCTGGTACTTCCTCAATGTGTTTGGGCTCCGGAGCATTTACTCTCTAATCCTGGGCCAGGACAATGGTAAGGACAGAGTGGGCCAGTGAGCAGCTGCCTCTGTGAAGGTGGGGTAGTCCCCTGCTTCCTGTTGTTGGTTAGCATGGTCCCACAGAGTGCTTTGGAAGCTCAGACTGAACGCAAGCACTTCTCACAGCAATCACTGAGCAAGTCCGTGGTTGCTCAGAGTCCGACACCTTTGTGTGAGGACCCAGCCCTCCATGAAGCCTGGGAACCTGAAGCCTAAGGAAGGACCTTAGATCAGTTCCTGTAGTGAGCAGATCCCTCCCCAGTGCTAACCTTGGGTCTTGTTCAGTGGTGAGGGCCTCAGATACTGTTAACTACTGATTGCTTTTCTATACAGTAGGCTCTTAAGAGTTACCCTACGGGGTTAAGAGCAGATGACGGATAAAACAGTGAAATACCTGGGCGCATAACCTTGCTCAGTAATTAGTGTCTCGTGTCTTACTGACATTTAAAATAAAGTTTGGAGCTCCTTAGTTTTGTCTGTGTTCCACCTATAATCACCCCAATTTTGCTGGACTTTCCCAGAATCACATCCCAGGGGTGACCAGGCCAGTCAGTTGTCCAATTCTCAAGCCCACCACCAAGCAGCCATAAGTCATGCGTGTTCTCCCCTAACGGTGCTGGGTGGTTGTGGAGCTGTGGCACTCACTGGGGCTGTGTTGTGCTGCAGCGGCCGACCAGTCCCGGATGATGCAGGAGCAGATGACGGGAGCAGCGATGGCCATGCCTGCGGACACCAACAAAGCCTTCAAGGTACACACCAGCGCCCGGGGGAACGGCGGGGTCTCAGGGGTACAGCCGTCCTCCCCAACCACAGTTCACATGTGCTCATGTTCAAGTGCAATTCAGATGAGCAGTATGGTGAAATATGTTGTCCTCCCCACCCCATCCAGGACATAGATGATCGGTCTGTCCAGTGTATCTACATAGCATGTGCCGTGCCTCATGACAGTTGAGAGAGAAAAACCATATTCCCATTTACTTTCTTTTTTGTTGTTGTTGTTGTTTTAAAGAAGATGTATTTATTTATTATATGTAAGTACACTGTTTTTGTTACATGTGAGTACACTGTACCTGTCTTCAGACACTTTTCCTTCTCGCTCCGGCCCCACTTTCTTTGCTTGCTGTAGCTGTCTTCAGACACCCCAGAAGAGGACATCAGATCTCATTACAGATGGTTGTGAGCCACCATGTGGTTGCTGGGATTTGAACTCATGACCTTCGGAAGAGCAGTCAGCACTCTTAACCGCTGAGCCATCTCTCCAGCCCATCCCATTTACTTTCTTTACAGTTTATTCTTGTTCTAGTTTTGAAAGTATTTTTTTAATTTTTATCTGCATGTTTGTGTGCCTAAGATATATATGTGGACCACATGCACGCAGGTGCTTCACAAGAGGCATTGCATACCCTGGAACTTCTGAGCTGGCATGTAGGTGCTAGGAGATGAGCCCAGGTCCTCTACAAGAGCAGAAGTGCTCTAAACTGCAGAGCCGCCCCTCCGGCCCCTCTGTGGAATGTTTATACAGCGAAATCTCTCTTGATTAAAAGGTAAAAATAAAAGGGAAGTTCCTCATTCTGGTTCACAGACATATAAAAAGATCTCTTAGAAGTCAGCCAGGCTTTTAATCCCAGTACTCAGGAGGCAGATTTCAGTGCATTCAAGACCAGCCTAGTATAGATAGCATGTTCCAGACTAGCCAGACCTACACAGTAACACCCTGTTTCAAAATAATAATAGATAATAATAATAATAATTTGGTGGGCCAGGTATGGTGATGTGTGCCTATAATCCCTGCCCTTAAGAGGCTGAGGCTTGAGGACTTTGAGTTTGACGCTAGCCTGTACTACATGAGACCTTACCTCAAAAAACAGAACAAAGCAACAAAATTCTAAAACATGAAATTAAAACATGTCTCTGTGACCTTGTATTGGACAGTTTTGTTTTGTTTTAGTTTGAGGATTTTTTTTTAACTTATATATGTGGGTATTTTGTATATGTCTATGTGTATGTCTTAACTGCTGAGCCCTCTATCCATGGGGTTTTGGGCTTTTGAGACAGTCTCCTGCCTCTGCTTCTCAAATGCTGGGATTGTAGGCATGTTCCACCGTGCCTGGCCTTAGTGAGCTTTTAAAGATTGCTTTATGGGTGTTCGTATATCTGGGAGGTGTGTGGACATCTCTCTGCCTCACATGATCCAGTGAGCTTATACACAGAACAGCCTTACTCAGCTACTGGTCAGAGAGGTGGTCACTCCATGCTGTCCCCAGCTGTCAGCTCAGGGGCAAACATCCCTCTCAGCCCTGTGTTCTCTTCCTGTGCAGACAGAGTGGGAAGCTTTGGAACTGACAGATCACCAGTGGGCGCTCGATGACGTGGAAGAAGAACTCATGGCCAGCGATCTCCACTTTGAAGGCATGTTCAAAAAGGAGCTGCAGACGTCCATATTCTAACCACATGCGGGGTCAGCTGTGTCCGGAACTTGCAGTAGCACTTAACATTGTAACTTCTGTGGAGCTGGCGCCTCTGAGAATAAAAAGGAGGGTGCAGGGGCTGGCGGGTGCAGCGGGGCTCGTTCTTGTCTGAGCTGGGTTCCCCTTTATATTGGAAACTAGAGGAAAAGGAGTTGTGGGTGATTGCTGTCTTAAAGTTTGTGATTGTTCCTTCAGGTGACTCTAGTAAGGACGTCAGAGAAAGGGGAGACTCCATGCTACTGAGAATAGCTCAACCCTTAGCAAAAGCTCCATGCTTGGAGAGAGCTTCGTCAGTTAGGGCAGTTACTACGTTTGGTCAGCCTGACTTCCAGCCACAGTAAACTCCTGTTTTCTTAGGATCCAAACACCCTGCATTTTACCTTTAATTTCTTGTTTGTATTTTTTCACTTTCTTTACACATGTAATACACATTTTCTCTACCACAATTTAGAAACTCTGGCTAAGCAGCCAGAGCTCCCTGCCCTGTTCACTCGGGCTACAGAATGACGCAGAGAGCCGTGTGGCCCAACATTGCTGGAATAAACTCTTTGTAGAGTGGATCCCCAGGGTCAGCAAACTTTTCATATCTCTTTATATTTGGTCCAGTGAAAACAGGTGACCCTGAGGCACAGCCAGACTCTCAAGTGCCTTTGGGCTCATCAGAGACAGGTTACATCTACAAGTTCTTGATTGGAACTTGAGGAAATATCAACTCTATTGGCCAGTCAATGGTGCTGTACTGTAAATGGCTACTCATTTGAATGAATGGCCTCATCCCAGTTTCTCTGGGCAGGAGAGAACTTACCACCATTGGAGAAAGAGGGCAGTTTCTGGTGGACATATAGATCTACGTGCCCAGGAGTCCTCTGACCAGGGAAGTGTTAGGGTGCCATTTCTGTACCAAGAGGTGGATGTGATTGCATGTTAAGCACTGTAGCCAAGAACAAGCGACTCTTGACTCTTAATTAAACAGCCCTGTTTTCTCTTTGCCTGTGAAAGTGTTGCCTCTGTGGGTTCTGAGAGCTTTCTACCGATGGGAGTGTATGTTTTAGAGCAGGGCTGGAGGGCTCAAGGGGAGAGACATATACACCTTTGCCTCAAAGGACTCATAGGGAGGTCTGTGGATATAGCTCAGTGGTGTAAGTCAATATACATTATCCCCAGAACATACACACAAAGACCTCATAGGAGAGAAAGCTGCTTATTTTCTTTTTTCTTTTTCTTTTTTTAAAAAGGGATTTATTTTTTATATATAAGTACACTGTAGCTGTCTTCAGACACCAGAAGAAGGCATCAGATCTAATTACAGATGGTTGTGAGCTACCATGTGGTTGCTGGGATTTGAACTCAGGGCCTTCGGAGGAGCAATTGGTGCTCTTAACCACTGAGCCATCTCTCCAGCCCTGCTTATTTTCTTTTATCTGTATGAGAGTTTGGCTTGTATCAGGTCTGCGCACCACATGTGTGCAGTGCCTGCAGAGGCTAGAGAGAGTGGTGAGTCCCCTGAAACTGGAGTTATCATTGATCATTGGTTGTGAGTTACTGTGAGGGTGCTGGGAACCAAACCCAGGTCCCCCACAGGAGCAAGCAGTGCTCTTGGGCACATCTCCGCATCACCAGTAGAAATCTATTTTGAGGCCCTCTGTGAATCTGAGGGCCAAAAGAGGGTGACTTGTGAGCCATCTCAGAAGCAAACTTGATCCTGATAGTGCTGGGTGGGACTAAGGGGTGGGACTTGCAGCTGGGGTAGGCGTGGGATAAGTAACTGCTGTGTGGAGTGCTCGGTGAGGGTGAGAGGGCAGCAAGGGGGTCGTGGTCATGGTCTGTTCCTATCCTGTGCCTTCGTGCCTACCTCTGCAAATGACATTTCCCCTTCCTGGGCCTCTGGGATAAACAGCCACTCTGAAAAAGTCTGCAGTCCTCAGAAGGTTAAATGCTCTTGCAGAATGGAAGAGAAAGAGGTAACAACCTGTTAGAGAATTGGGAAAGAAAAATGACACACGCAGAACTTAGACACAGTCACAGCAGCAGCATTTAGTCACAGTGGGAGGCCACACAGCTGTCTATCAACTGAATAACTCATATTCATGTGAAAGACTACTGAGCACTAAAAGGAACAATGTACTGCCACTACATCAGTGCTGGTCTCAAAGAACCCAGTGACAGTGAGTCAGTGCCTGCCCCAGGTTTGTGTGTGCCGAAGACAGAACCCAGGACCTTTGTACACTCATCAAGTGTTTTACCACTGAGCTGTGTGCCTAGCCCTTCCAGGGTTTTTCTCCCCTCCTTATTTTGGGGCCTTATTATGTGGCCCTACCTGGCCTAGAACTTACTATGTAATCCAGTCTGGCCATGGATTCACAGATAGCCACCTGCCTCTGCCTCTGCTTCCTCAGTGCCTGGATTAAGGATGGTCCCACCACACTCAACTCCATCCCATCCCACGCTTCAATGCAACCTCCAGAGTTAGCAAATCCATAGAGATAAAGGTAAGTTAGTGGTTGCCAGCGCTCGGAGAGGAGAGTGAGGAGCGGCTCTTTAAGGGCCCAGTTTTGTTCACAGGGTAATGCAATAGATGACTTGTCATCCTGTGATAAAATGCCTGACAATAATCAATGAAACAGAAAATCTGAGCGCACAGTTTCAGATGTTTCTCTCTGTGGTTGTCTCTGGTTCCTGGACCTGTGGGGAGGAGCCAGGAAGCCAGAGTAAATGACGGGGTCTTGACATTTTGAGGGGCATGTCCTGCTGACCTAGTTTTCTGCAATGAGGCCTTTCACCTAAAAAGTTACATTTCTTCACAGTTTTGGTGCAAACTGGGGACCAAGCCTTCCACACATGTACCTTTAGGGAAACTCCAGATCCAAACTAGAGAGTGATAAAATGTTCTAAAGCTGGATGTGACAGGAGCTAGGAGTACACCGCGTGAGCTTCCCTAGGGAGTGTGTGGCTATTTCCCATTCAGGAAGAATGGCTCCCTACAGAAGGGATGGTCTGAAAACGGGCCATGCACAGCACACTATCAGGGTGTCCCTAGGGCCCACTTAGGTCACTTAGGGTTACAGCTGTAGCTCAGTTTATAAAGTGCTCGCCTAGCGTACAGGAGGGCCTTGGGTTCAGTGCTAGCACCCCCTAAGTCAGGCATGGTGGTATACTCCTGTAATAGTAGCATTCTAGGAGAATGAAAGGTGATCAGAAGTTCAAGGTCATCCTTAGCTACATACTGTGTTCAAAGCCAGCCTGGGCTACATAAGACCCTCTCTTATGTAAGTTGAGTAAATGATTTGTATGAATTAGATCTCAACCCTGCTGCAAGCTATATCCTCTGTGAGAAGGGAACCTCATTGAGAAAAATGCCTCCATAAGTCAGGCTGTAGGCAAGCCTGTAGAGCATTTTTTAAATTAGTGATTGATGTGGGAGGGCCCAAGCCCAGCCCATTGTAGGTGGGGTCACTCCTCTAGGTACTAGATGCAGGCTGAGCAAGCCAGGGAGTAGCATTCCTCCATTTCCTCTGCAGCTCAGGCTTCCAAGTTCCTGCCCAGATCCTTCATTGGACTGATTCAGGGTATTTAAGACAAATAAACCTTTTCTTCCCCAAGTTGCTTTTGGTCGTGGTGTTTGATCACAGCAATAATCGCCCTAACTGAAACACCTGTCAAAAATACAGGAAGAAGCCAGGCGGTGGTGGCGCACGCCTTTAATCCCAGCACTTGGGAGGCAGAGGCAGGCAGATTTCTGAGTTCGAGGACAGCCAGGCTACACAGAGAAACCCTGTCTCGAAAAAACAAAACAAAAATACAGGAAGAACGGAGAAAGGACCACAAGCCCCTCCCTCCCCCCACAGTTGGCATCAAAGTCTTCCATGATTGTGACCAGGAGAGGATCTTTGAGTATTCCAGATGAGGACTATCAGGGAGACATGTGACCCCTACATACTGAGAGGCCTCAGGAGTAAGCCGGAATGTCCCTGAGTTTCTGTGCCTCAGCGCTGCTCCACCTAGCCCTGCTTCCCTGCGCCCACTGAGCCCTTAGCTCCACCGAGTCCCAGAGTCTGTACCAGAAGGTCAGTAAGCCCCAAAGCCCTGTGTCGTCCTCCAGGGATGGGGATTGACCTTTGGTTTCTAGTACGGGGATAAAACATTAACCAAAGGCAACTTGGGGCTTGTGGTGGCTAGTCTTGGTTGTCATCTGGACTACATAAGGAATTAACTAAAACCCAAGGATCTGGAGTCATTTGTGAGATAGTTGGGTTTTTTTCCTTAAATCATTTGAAGTGGGAAAGACCCACTTAATCAGGGTCTTTGAGGTGGGCAGACACACATTCAATCCAGAGCTTTTGAGGAGGGAGGATCCATGTAGGCCACACCATCTGCTGACAGCCCGGATAATGACTGTGGAAGAAGGAAGCTTTCTCTACCTGCTTGCTCTCACTTTGGCTGGCAAGTGCACTCCTTCGCTGACATTAGAGCTGACTTCTTCAGGGTTCTGGCATATATTGAAGAGCAGCTGAGACATCCAGCCTCCTGGACTGAACAACTACCAGTAGTAGTTGCTCCTGGACTTTCTGACTTTCTGTTGTATAGTGTGTATGTGTGTGTGTGTGTGTGTGTATTCATTCTATCCATAGAACAGATATTCCCTTAGAGAACCCTGACTAACACAAGGAGGGAAGGGATTATTTGGTTTACAGGATACATCATAGGGGAAAGCTAAAGTAGGATCTGAAGCAGAGACAATGGAGGAATGCAGTCTCCTGGCTTGCTCCCACTGGCTTGCTTTCTTATAGAACCCAGGCCCTCCTGCCCAGAGACTGCACCACCCACAGTAGGCCGGGCCCTCCCACATCAAACTGCAATCCAGCTGTCCCCACAGACCACAATGATAGAAGCAACTCCTCAACTGAAACGCCCTCATCCCAGGTTTGCCTAGGTTTGTGTCAGACTGACAAAAACTATGACTAAATAAAATGTTCCATGGTTTCATTCTGTGTGCACACACATGCTGGGAACTGAATCTAAGGCCTCAAACCCACTAAGCACATGGTTAGCCACCACCGCTACAGCCCAGCATGTCTTCAACCTGTGCTAGTCAGGTGGCAGCTGCACCAGCCTTTTTTTCCCTTCTGCTTTTGAATCTTTTTCAGCTTTAATATAATCTGAAACACACAGAGTAAAAGGACTGAGATAATAAATTCCCATGTGCCTAATGTGTGTCTTGATAACTACAATATTTTGTCAATCCCACGTGTATTTCCAACCCCCTCCCTTTTTTCTTTTCTTTTCTTTTTTTTTTCTTTTTTTCTTTTCTTTTTTTTTTTTTTTTTTTTTTTTTTTTTTTGAGGGAGTTGGGACTGGACTGCTCTAAAACGTCAGTCTCATCAGAAAGATGAGCGAAGCATGATTGCCTGGGCAATCTAGTAAGACAGTGTCTCAAAAGGAAATAAAGAGAAGGGTGGGTGGTGGGGACCGCTGGCTGGGGCACCGCTGGCTGGGGGACCGCTGGCTGGGGGACCGCTGGCTGGGGGACCGCTGGCTGGGGGGACAAGCACTTATAATCCAGCACTTATAATCCAGCACTTATAATCCAGCACTTATAATCCAGCACTTGGGAAGCTAAAGCAGGAAGACTGGAACTTCAAAGCCAGACTCTGCCATGAAGTGAGGTTGAAACCAGCCAACACTACTTGAGAACCTGTCTTCCGAGGGTGGTGGGCGTGAGTGCAGCTGAAGACACGAGGCAGAGCTCAGTTGTGGACCATCTGTCTATGTGCAAGGCTCAGGATTCAATCTCAAGCACCAAGTACATATCCTAAATATCCTGGTGGATCATTTCACACACATTCTTGTGAGCATCTCTAACAGGTAAAACTTTGTTTATGGTTTTTGACACAGGTTTACATAGCCAAGACTTCCCTGGAATGGTCCATCCTTCTCCTACTTCCAAAGGCTAGGGCTTCCTGGGATCGTCAGCACACCTGGCTCCGCACGCCTGTCCATGAACACGTTCAGATGTTCCCTCACCAGCTTTCTTCCAAGCTTGTCTGATATGTACATTTGCCTGAACATATGTGTGTGTGCGACACGTGGACCTGCAGAGGCCAGAACAGGGTGTCCGATCCCCTTCTGTGACAGCTGTCTCTCCCTCCACCCTCTAGGCTGTCAGTCACATGGCAAACAAACCATGATGTTTGTACTCTGTAGAATCGAGTGGTTCCTTCAAATTTATACATACAAGCTGGGCTGTGGTGGCACACGCCTATAATCCCAGCACTCTGGGAGGCAGAGGTAGGCGGATTTCTGAGTTCGAGGCCAGCCTGATCTGCAGAGTGAGTTCCAGGAAGGCCAAAGTTAGACAAAGAAACCCTGTCTCGAAAAACCAACCAAACCACAACAAAAATGAGTAATATCTAAAACTGAAACAACTCCCATAAGCAACCGAAGTCTAATACTTGTTAAAGAGATATAAATGCCTGAAGAGTCTGGGATAGCAGACGGTTGGGAACACTGGGTCTGAGGAATGGGAACTGGAGAGAGAAGGAGCAGGGTTGGGACACTTCGGGGGTTTTAAAAGTGGGACTTTAACAACTGGCTGTCTCACAGGATCAGAGTTGTTTGGTTGGTACCGCCCGGCTGCCCGCCCGGCTGCCCGCCCGCCCGCCTGCCTGCTGAGGAGGTTGAAATCTGAGGAGTTCAGGCTGTAGCCAGTTTGCTGGCCTCAGAGCTGAGGACAGCTGGCGGGGCACCGAGCAGGCTCTCCAGCCTGCCCCAGCTCCCGTCTGCTCTGCCTTTCTTTTGTGTTGTCTTGCCAGAGCAGCCGGCCAGAGACAAGATGTCAGCCCATGGTTCCCGGCATTGTCTACTCTGGGAAGCTTCATCCCTGCCAGCCGCACCTCCTGTGCCTTTCTCTCTCTGGAAGTTTCCACAGATGACGGCCTGCAGCCCTTTCCACAGTTGGAGGGACTGACCCCGGCAGGGCCCACACGGCTTGCTGTTCTTTTCCCCACTCCAGCTATGGAAGGCAGCATGGTATCCCCACTCAGAGCCTGGCCCTGAACTCAGTCTTGTGACTTGGTAGTTACTGTGTGACCTTTAACAAGTCCCTTTACTTTTCTGAGTGTCTGTTTACCGGCTCCCAGATGAAGACCACAGCAATACAAAGAGCTTCTGTGAGACTTTGAAAGAATGGCCCAGGCAGGTGTGTGGCAGGCACACTTGTCGCAGACCAAGTGCAGGACCGCAGCAGAGTCCCTACCCCATGATCCCTAGGAGGATGAGGACAGTTTCTGGCCTGAGACCATTCCAGGGTGCACCTGGCAGCCAGTGTCCCCTACTGACAGGGCTTCTGAGCCCCTGGTCTCCTCTTTCCCTCCCGCGGTCATCTTTCATCCTGGCCTTGGGCCAAAGGGATCAAAACATTCTGTCTTTGTCTGGAGTCTCAGGCTTAGAAACCTCATGGGACCAAACTCCCCACTCTAAAGAGGGCAGCCAGTGAACTTGCTGTGGAGCTGCTGTGGAGGGTGCGGGGTGAACACGCCCTGAGGAGGGGAGGCAGGCCACCGGGGAGAGAGTTGGGGAGATAATTCCTGTCTGTAAATCGAAATCCACATAAGCACAGGCACCCGAGTTGGATCCGTAGAGGGCATGTAAAAGTGGAGGCAAGGTAGCCGTTTGCCTGCGGCTACGGGCACTACGGGTATCAGCACTGGGGAGGCAGAGACAGGATGGCTCAGCAGTTAGAGCACTGGCTGCTCCTGCCTGGAACCTGGATTCAATTCCCAGCACCCACATGGCAGCACAGTCATCTGAAACTCCAGTTCCAGGGGATCTGATGCCCTCTGCTGGCCTCAGAGGGCATTCATATGGTACACAAACACAGGCAGGCAGGCACTCCTAAGCATAAATTAAAAACAGAGTGGGGCAGTGGTGCACGCCTTTAATCCCTTAACTGGGGAAGCAGAGGCAGAGGCAGGCAGATCTATGAGTTGCAGGCCAACCTAGTCTACAGAGTGAGTAAATCCCTGAGGTTGACCTCCGGCATTTATATGTACATTGTATGCACATTCACACACTACACACTATGCGTCAGAGATTCACTGGGCAGTGAGAGAAGAACCAGGAGCCCTTGGCTACACGGACACCCTAAGGACTGCCTGCCTTCCCACACTGACTGTCCATAGGTTCCCTCAAAGGAAGCAAGCAGGAGACAAGAAAAGGGAGATCTGGGTGGTCCCCCAAATACCAATTACCTGCTATATAGAGAACCAAGATCTAGATAGTGTCCTGCACGACTAGAGTAGAGCAGCTGTCTCCGTCTGACAGCAAGCAGGCAGGACGATACATGGTGTGTGTGTGTGTGTGTGTGTGTGTATCTGGGTGTCTGTGTGTATAAGTCCTGGGTGTGTGTGTGTATGTGTGTGTGTATATCTGAGTGTCTGTGTGTATAAATCTTGTGTGTGTATATATGTGTGTGTGTATGTATGTATCTGGGTGTCTGTGTGTATAAGTCCTGTGTGTGTGTATGTGTGTGTGTGTGTATACATCTGGGTGTCTGTGTGTATAAGTCCTGAGGAAAACCTAGGAGATCCATACTGGGTGTTGGGGAGTTATGGCTGTTGGAAATTCAGCTCAATGTGAAACCAAAGTGACTCAACTTTTAGCCATCAAGACAAAGAACCACAAGATTTAAGCCACATTGTAAAGAGGAAGGCTTTAGTTGGGCTCTCGTCTCAGAGTTACACTCTACCATCACTTAGCCCAGTGCTTTGGGTCCGTGGCAGCACCTACATCACGGCAGCAGTGCGTGGCAGAGGAGGCCTGGTCACTTCAGAGTGGCCAGGAAGCAAAGAGAAAGAGAAGTAGTAGCTGGGGCCTTAACATCCCCTTCGATGACACCACCTCAGTGACATACCTTCCTTCCACTAGGCCCTACGTCTAAAAGGTTTGACCAGCTCCCACACAGTGCCACAGGCTGATGAACAAGCCTCTAGCCCAGGCGTTTGGAAACTCTTCAGGGCTAACTCATGAGAGCCCCTATTCATAGAGAAGGCGAGCCTAGGAAGTGGAAGGCAAAACGGCTTTCTGCTCAGTCTGGCTCATCTCAGAAGAGAGCTGTCACCATGGCGAAAGCCCAGAATCCTCTTCTCTAGGAAATGATGGAAAGAAATGCAGAGGACTTCAGAGGAAAGAGGGCCATCTGTCCATCCATCTCTGAAGAGAGCTCACACAGCAAGGGCAGGAGAGCAGCTCGGGGCTCCCAAGGAGCTGTGAGGCCAGGTGTGCCCGATGCATCTGCCTGCAGCCGCAGAGGCTCAGGAGGCAGCCCTGGGAAAGAGAGAGGCCCTCTCAACAAGACATGTGTCACACACTATATGCAAGGGTATTGACCAGCTATTGGCAGTAAACATTTTAAAAGTTATGCCATAGCCAGGCAGTGGTGGCGCACGCCTGCAATCCCAGCACTCTGGGAGGCAGAGGCAGCAGATTTCTGAGTTTGAGGCCAGCCTGCTCTACAGAGTGAGATCCAGGACAGGCAGGGCTACACAGAGAAACCCTGTCTCGAAAAAACTAAATAAAAAACAAAAACAAAAACAAAAACAAAAACAAAACAATAAAAAGTTATGTCAGGAACAACAAGGAGCGCGCTCTCTCTCTCTCTCTTTCTCTCTCTCTCTCTCTCTCTCTCTCTCCCTCCCTCCCTCCCTTGTGGACCCCCAGGCACTGAGATTAGAGAAACTGCTGCACTTGACTTTAGAGCCCAGGGCTGTGGCTTCTCGCAGCTGCTGTTCTGCACTAAGCCACACACTACCTCTGCTGTCCCCTCAAGGTCCCTCTCGACCCGAGCCTCTTGTTGATCGTGACTTGGGTTTTTGGTGTTTTGAATCAAGGTCTATATCAACCAGTGTCTGGTTGACCTGACACTGTGATGTAGTCCAGTCTGGCCTTGAACTCATCTACCTACCTCTGCCTCCCTAGCTCTTGTACTTAAATTTTTTTTCCCACAACTATTTTAAAATGTCTATTACTTTATTATTTTTTTATTAGGGGCATGCTCATGGCAACCAGAGGACAACTTCTGGGGACTGGTTCGGAGCTTCTACCATATGGGTCCCCGAGATCAAATGGCCCTTTTTCTTTTTTTAAAGTGATACCCATTATTTTTTTAGATTACAAAAAAAAGTACATAGTGTAACATTGGCAAACAGACAAGCAAAATCAAATGAAGAGTCATGCCCACTGCTGCTCGGCGTCTTCAGGATGGAGGGACGGACACTGACCCAGATTCAGGACCTATGTTTGAGGACCCAGAACCTCCATGAGTTGGAATGCTCATTGCCGTCCTGTTTCCAGAAGGGGAAAAGACTATGAAGCCACATGATTACCCATCAGTCAGCAGGGGACTGCGGAGAATGACTGGATAAATATCAGTGTGTCCAGACCACGCAGTGCTGGGCAGCGAGAGGGAAGGGGAGGGCAGAATGCATGGGGATTATGTTGAAAATGTCTGCACAGCTACTGCAGGACAGCAGTACTGCAGAACAGTGTGCATGCATCCTTAGATAGATGATGGACAGATGGATGGATGGATAGATACATAGATGGATAGATAGATTTTGTTTGTTTGTTTAAAACAGGGTCTCGCTATGAAGCCTTGATTGTCTTGGAACTGACTATGTAGACCAGGCTGGCCTTGAATTCACAGAGATCCATCTGCCTCTGCCTCCCAAGTGCTAGGATTAAAGGTGATCACCACCACAACAATCCTTTAAAAACTCACTAAACAGCCGGGCAGTGGTGGCGCACGCCTGTAATCCCAGCACTCTGGGAGGCAGAGGCAGGCGGATTTCTGAGTTCGAGGCCAGCCTGGTCTACAGAGTGAGTTTCAGGACAGCCAGGGCTCTACAGAGAAACCATGTCTCAGAAAAAAACAAATCCAAAAAAAACTAAAAACAAACAAACAAACAAAAAAAACCTCACGAAAGGGCTTCTCTGTATCCCAGGCTGGCCTTGAACTTACTATGTAGCCCAGGCTACCTTAAACTGATTATGCTTCTGCTTCCTTTTCCTAAGTTCTGAGATTACAAATGTACACCACCACTCCTGGCCAGAGAACTCTCTGTCTCCTGTCTCTCTGTCTCTGTCTCTCCACTCCCCCAAACTCCGCCTCCCCTCCCTCGTGCACATGCACGTGTGTGTGTGTGTGTGTGTGTGTGTGTGTGTGTGTGTGTGTGTGTGTGTGTTGAGTGGCTCAGGCTGACCCTGAACAGACAATGTAGCAAGACTGAAGTTGAATTTCTGATCCTCCTGCCTCAATCTCCTAAGTGCCAGGAACTTACACCTTTATAAGCAAAGGCAGCAGTGTGGTAATGATTGTAAATGAGGCAGGGGAGAGACTGGCTTTCTCTGGTCATCAGGTAAGATGACCAGTTTTGGAATGTTTTCCCACGATTGAGGGAGGGAAAAAATAAAATATTCATGAGTATTAGGAAGTGTATGCTGAGGCATAGGGAGTACTTGGTAGTGTCTCAGGGCAGAGCCCTGATTCTAACCACGCCCCTGCTGGATTACCACATCAGTTCTATGTTAGGTGAAGCACAAATTCTGGGATTTTGGTTTCCTTAAAATCATACACACACACACACACACACACACACACACACAAATATTATAAGAATGTACTTTCATTTTAATCAAAGGTATGGGGGTGTGGGGGAAGCTTCGGACTATCTGCCGCAGCTGACTATGATTTGCCTAGTGCTCTAGCAGAGATATCATTTTGTCAGCTGCACATAGTTTCTGATTGTGTGACCTTTGGAATTCTGGGAACTTTTCAGAGGGTGTATAAATGCTATAGAGAGGTAGGGTGGGTGGTTGTTGGTTGTTGGGGAGGTTGTGGTTTGTTAGTAGTCCTGCTCAAAGAAGAAACAAAAGGAAAGAAATTTAGATTCAGGGATCTCTACCTCTCTCTTTCCCCCTATCCTTCCTTCTGTCTTATCTAGTGATGGGGGTGAAACTGGAAGTTTGGGGGATAAAGGGTGGGAAAAAGAAGAACAAAATAGGCCAGCTACAGTTCAGCCTTCTCCATTTCTCTTGCTAGTGAAAGAGACTGAAGATAAAGAAGATATCTGTGGTGGTTTGAATAACAATGGCTCCTATAGGCTCACATTTTTGAATGCTTAGCCATCAGGGAGTAGCCCTATTTGAAAGGATTAGAAGGATTAGGAAGTGTGGCCTCGATAGAAGCTATGGGGGGGAGGTCAATTGGGAAGGGCTTTGAGATTTCAAAAGCCCATGCCAGGCCTAGTCTGTGTGTGTGTGTGTGTGTGTGTGTATACGCACTTGCGCTCTCGAGTGCCACGGGCCACACCAATACAAACATATACAAACCAAAATAATAATAATAATAATAATAATAATAATATAATGGGGAGGGGATGGAAGGGTAGGAGAGGAGGGGGAGGAGGAAGAGGAGAAGGAGGAGGAAGAGAAAAAGGAGGAGAAGGAGGAGGGGAGGAGGAGGAGGAGGAGGAAGAAGAAGAAGAGGAGGAGGAGGAGGAGGAGGAAGAAGAAGAAGAAAGTAGATCTCCATGGACAAAATACTTGGAATATGTGTCAGAATATACTGTAAAATGATGAGGGGGAAGGCAAGTTATAAGAGCAATTAATAAAGCGTGGGCTCATTTTTATTTAATATGCCTTAGGAAAGGCATGGAAGATACGCCAGGCTGTAAGTATGATCTACCTATGCCTGAATGAATCCAGAGAAAGTGAGCTCCCAGTCCCCGCAGGTATGCAAATAAGGCAGGTTCTAGCAGGAAGGGCGCTGCAGAGCCCCATAGGGATCTGACACCATCTGGGCTGTGCTCCGTGTGAGAGTGGGGCAGAGAGGAGCAGCGAACAGAGTCCGTTCCCAAAGGAAAGGGTTAAGTATCCCGCGCTCCTGTGGGCGGGCTTGACGACAAGATCGGCAGAGCGGGGCTCTGCTGGCCGAGCCTGAGCATCTCCGAGGATGCGCCTCTGGGAGAGGCTGCAGGGACGCGCGCAAGGTGAACGCATGGCTGCGGATGCAGCGCGCAGGTGAGGAGCTGGCCGCGGGAAGGGGAGATGACGGGACCCAGGAAGGCAAGGAGCAAGGCCTACTGCCCCCTTCGCGGGCATGGGCGGCCTGGCTTCCAAGGTGCCAAACCCCACCCGGGACGCTGCGGGAAGGCATGGAGCCAGGGAGAGAAGAGCTGGAGAAGGAAGAAGAGAGGGAACCCGAGCCGGACCAGCTTCTGCAGGCTGTCCTGCGGAGGCCCTCACCCTGCTTCCCCTCCCCCTCCTTTCTCACCTAGTCTCTGCAGCTGATTGATCTCATCTCCCCTCAGAACTGTCCAGCCATGGGACCCCATCGCTGGGCAGGCTCCTGCCTGGACTGCTCGTGCCCACGTCTCTTGCATGGGGTAGGGGGAGGTAGGCAGATGGCATATTACTCACTGAAGGCCGTGTTCAGCCATCTCCTCCTCTGCAAAGCTTCCAGAGCTGTACAAGATGAATCCTGTGGGCTTCAGTATCTCTAGTATGTGTTCTCAGCTGGCTGTGCGACCTTGGACAAGTTGCTCAACCTCTCTGACTCTCGGTTGCCCACTCTCCTTTTCTGTGGGATGGGTTCTTGCACCTGCTTGTATGGGAAGGCTTAGAACAGACGCCGAACTCAGCAAACAGCTTAACGCAGGGTATTTTTACAACCTATCAGGGGCCCCGAGTCCTTCCTCTGCATACCTCATCCCCAGCCTCAGAACTGAGGACTTTATGGGTCCCCAGACACCAGCCTGGCCTATGAGCAGAACCTGGGGCTTAGTAGATGTTTGAGAGAAGCCTTACCAAGATTTAAGGACGGTCTGAATTAACGCTGTGACTGGACCCAAGAGGTCTTTAAATCCCTTGAAACTTCCCACAACCTCTGATGAGCCTGGGATACTCCTCAGAAGGGCATCTGGGGTTAACTCTAGCTTCTCCTAGTGTCTGAGCCACCAAAGGTGGCTGTATCCGAGAGGAAAAGGACACAGCACCTGCCCCTAACACAGCTAGCCCTCAGCTGGCCACTGCTAGCCCCTCCTACCTCCCTGGCCTACTTAAGGATGGACTTGGGAATGGGGACCTCGTGGGGATATCCACCTGGGCCAGGATTGCTGGGGGGGGGGGCTGAGGTGCAAAACCAAAGAGACAGGAGCCCCAGGCCAGCGGCAGACAGGAGATGGTAGACAAGGGGAGTTTGCTTGGGGTAGGGAGAGCCAGGAACAGGAGGCGACCCTGGGGAGGAGTGTCTAGGATGATATTAGGCGACCCTCCAGTTGTCCCTGGACATGACGCAGACCTCTTTCCCTTTAAAAAACACTACTTCTCAGACCGCGTCATTTCTGAGCTTTTCCTTTGTGATGATTCCCAGGAGCCCTTGCTGTCAAGCCCCTGCCGGCTGACCAAGCAACCACACAGGAGGAGATGTTCTGAACTCTCAGAGTTCATTCCTCCTCCAGAGCCTTTGCATGTGCCGTGGCCTCTGCCAAATGCCCGCCCCTCAGAGCCTCACATGCTGGGCTCTCTCACCATTCCGCCTTGGCTTAGCGACTCCTCAGAGAGGCTCTCCTGGCACCCCTGTGGGGGCTCTCCGCTGTCATCACCCAACCACACCCTATTTTTCTTCAAAGCTAATCTTTATGATTTTAGAGAGACTCACTTCGTAGTTCTCAGTCCGGCCTGCAACTTGTTAGGTAGACCAGGCTGCCTTTGAATTCATGGAGATCCTTCTGACTATGCTACGGATCTGAACTTCAACATTTTCAAAAATTATATGTAGCGTGTGTCTGCCTGTGTCTGCATGTGCGCATGCATGCATGTGTGGAAGTCAGAACAGGACCCAAGGGAATCAGTTTTCTCTTTCCAACATGTGGGTGCTGATCAAGGATTGAACTCTCAGATCATCAGGCTTGGCAGCAAGCCCCTTTCTCCTCTGAGCCATCTCACTGGCCCTTAGGGTAAAATCATTTCTTCTCCATCTTATTTAGAATAAGATGGACAAGGGGGGAGGGGCCAGTCTTCTCAATCTTGTTCATCGCTATATCCCAAGGTCTGTTCAGTTTATTTGTTGAACTAGAGAAGGGGTTATAGGGGAAGAAAGCTTTCCAGACAAAGGCTAAGGAGATAGCCCCCCCCCCCCCCCCCCGCTATCAAGTTCCTCCTGTGGATCTGACCTTCGAGTGTCTCGTTATTCATCATGGGAATCTCCTTGAGGTGGACACTCTTGTTAGCTTCATGGAGGTAAGAGCTAAAGCCACGGTGCTGAGAGGCAGAGTAACTCACCCAGGAGACAAGATGTCAGGAATCTAACTCAGGGCCCTCCTCACGTGCAGGGGCGTGTTCCTCCTTCTCCTTTATGACAGCTGAGTGTTGATAACTCTCATTTGAGGGCAGGCAAGAAGGCTTAGCAGCTAAAGAGGTTTGCCACAAAGCCCGATGACCTGAGCTTGATCCCTGGAAAGCACATGGAGGGAGAGAACTGACCCCCACAAGTTGTGCTGCCCTCCAAACACTTGCCGTGCCACAGATCCCCCCTTCATTAAATGCATAAATGTAATTTTTAAAAACGTAAAAATCTGTTTTCAGGGACTGGAGCAATGGCTTAGCCAGCCAGAGCAAGTAGTACTTCCTGCTCTTGTAGAGTCTCCAGCACTGAGGGTGGGTAGCTCCCGGATGCCGCAAGCTCTGCCCCTGGGCAATCCAACACTGCCCTGGCAACCACAGGCGCTGCACTTAATATATACAACTAAAAGGCTGGGCCTGGAGCACATACACCTTTAATCACAGCACTCAGAAGGTAGAGACAAGTAGATCTCTGTTAGTTCTGGGCTAGCTTGGTCTATATAGTGAGTTCCAGGTCAGCCAGGGCTACATCGACCCTGTCTCAAAAAAAATTAAAATCTTGGGACTGGAGAGATGGTTCAGGGGTTACCAGCACTGGCTATTCTTCCAGAGGACCCCAGGTTCAATTCCCAGCACCTACATGGCAGCTGACAACTGTCTGTAACTCCAGTTCCAGGAGTTCTGACACCCTCACACTAATCGATGCATATAAGATAAATTAAATGAATTATTTGGTAAATAAAATAAAATCATCAGGTAAAGAAGGCATTCCACCCTGAGGGAACAGAACCTGGTGTCAGGACAGAGGCTGAGTCACCTGGCCTGGCCGCAGCCTTGGAAGGCCAGGAATAGAACTTGTATTCTCTCCCAAGAGCAATGGGGAGTCAGAAAGTTTTGAAAGCAAAGGAAGTGACGTGAGCAGAGACCCAGTTTTTAAAAACTTTAAAAGCAGGGCTGACTCTTGCTTAATGCTTCTCTTCTTCCCCACCAGCCCCTTGGGAAGTTGTGGGACCCCTCAACCCTCACGCCACCTCCCTCTGGTTTATCTTTCCTCTCTCCACTTTTGTAGACTTATCCGGTAAAGTCTAGAAGTCAAGGGCTCTACACGCAGGCATTGAATTCGACCATGGCCCCCAGCCCACAGGCCCGCACATCCCCTCTGCTGCTGCTGCTGCTGCCGTGCCTGGGAACTGGTCCTGCCTTGGGCAGAGGTCTTCCCAGACCACTGGAGAACTCAGAGCCTCACATGATCCCATCAGAGCCACAGACCTTTGACCTCTTCTGGGAGAAGCTGAGAAATGAAAGCTCCTGGCACAATGGTGCCCCCCAGGCCCATGCTGAAGAGCCCAGGAGGCCGGCAAACTCTCCCCTAGGACCAGCCCTGCATGGGCCCAACGCAGTCCCTAGGGTCCAAAGTGAAAGACTTCTGAGAGCTGATGACCTCCAGCTGGGCCGAGCGCTCACCTCCCAAGGCTGGACAGGACCTCCTGACTCACAGGAGCTTCTGGAGCCAGAAGCACCAGAACCCCATCCTGTGGGAGCACCCCATCTCTCTCTTGTCCCCACAACTCCCAGCTCTCTGCCTTCGGCAGCCACACTTGCCACTGCCTTACAGAAGCCTGGAGGCCCAGCAGGACAGCAGCCAGCTAGGGACAAGGGGCTAGTGGCCAAAGCTGAGACCCACATCACACAGACTTCCCCCTGGGACTACTGGGGCTCTCCACATACTCTGGCACCCGAGACAGATGCTGTGAGGACGCTAGTGTTGGGGAAGCAGGGCGGACATGAACAGGGTTTCCAGGAGGCTGTTCAGGGCCCCCTACTCACCCAACAGGATCCAGTAGCCCCCGAGGTTGGCTCAACACCCCCAGTTAAGGTGGAATCCACTCCAGACCCTAGAGCCCAGCTAGACCTGGCATTGGCCAGAAGCCTTCCTCTTCCTGAAGAGCTGCCAGCTGAACCCCCAAAAAAATCTGGAGCTGGGGATACCTGGGAAGTCAGCTCCCTGGGACCCCAACCTGAACAGACTGACCTCCTTGGAGGACAAGATTACCCAGCACCCCGGCCTATTCCACCCTCAGCCTCAGACACTTCAGATGGGCACCTAAGACCAGGTAGGTACCAGCATGAGGGGGCTGAGTGGGGTTGTGAGGGCCAGTGGTCCAAGGCAGATGGATGGAATTCTGGATGTCATTTCTCTCCTTTGGACAAATTCGGGTGATGGTGCTTCCCTCCCGAGGGGCAGGATTTGGGGGAGTCCTGGGGGAGTGGGGGTCAGACGAGGTAGTGACTATTGTTGCCATTTCAGCAGCAGCCTCCGTGAACGGAGTAGACCCCATTTCTCCACAACGCGTGAGAGGAGCAATGGACGCCCCAGGAACCCCCAAGTCCTTCATCCCTGATCTCCCAAACTCTGCTCAAGCTCCAAACGGAACGGAGAGCCCTGTGAGGGCTCTGCAGCCAGGTGAGGCCGCGGCTAGGGGTGAGGGGAGAGTAGCCAAGAACCCGTGCTTAGTGACGGGGCGGGCGGGGCCAGCGCTGAGTGGAGAAAAGCACCCGCTGAGAGGAATAGGTTAGGGCCTCTGAGCAAAGTGAACCAGTGCTCCCTGGGGACTGGCTCTTGTGAGCTCGAATGCTCTTCTGTGCATATAGACCTCTGGCGCGCAGTCAGTCCCATCCCACTCAGAACCCCAGCGCTCTGGATGCTCAGACAAGAGGATCACAAGTTTGAGGCCTGAACTACAGACTGAGTTCAAGGCTGGTGTGAGTAGCTCCTTAAGACCCTGTTTCAAGGCTGGGCGGTGGTGGCGCACGCCTGTAATCCCAGCACTCTGGGAGGCAGAGGCAGGCGGATTTCTGAGTTCGAGGCCAGCATGGTCTACAGAGTGAGTTCTAGGACAGCCAGGGCTATACAGAGAAACCCTGTCTCGAAGAAACCAAATCGAAAAAACCAAAAAAGCCAAAAAAGAAAACAAAAAAAAAAGGACCCTGTTTCAAAATCAAAAATACAAAGGGCTGGAGACGCCACTTAAGTGACAGAGTTATTGTGAAAGGAAAGTTACATCTGTCTTGTCTTTGATGGGAACCAAGTTAGACATGTGTCCTCGTCATGACCCAGTGACTGTGGAGGTGCTATTATCCCCATTTGACAGACTACCTTGGAAATTTAATTTACTAACTATACTTTTGAATATGCAAACATCAAAGGCACATTGTGTTTGTTTGGAGTTCTGCTGTGTTGTTTCTTGTTTGTTTGAGATGGGGTCTCAGGTAGCTGAACTTGGTTGCTGGGGATGGCTTTGAAGCCCAGACCCTCCTGCCCCGCCCCTATTATAAGCATGTCCCCCACCCCCACTTCCCGGGGGACCCTTTTAATGTTGTTATTATTTCAGATGAAGCCGAGGAATGGCCGGGTCGCCCACAAAGCCACCCTCCAGCACCCCCTGTCCAGGCTCCCTCGACATCTCGGCGTGGTCTCATTAGAGTCACCACACAGAGAGCTCTGGGCCAGCCACCCCCTCCGGATCCCTCAGCCAGCTCCATGGTCCCCATCCCAGCTTCTAGCCCCCCAGCCAATGCCACTGCACCTCCCCTGCGTTGGGGACCTCTTCGGCGGGTGCTGAGTTTTTCCTGGGAGCTTCATGTTTATGGGGTGGGGGTGCTTTTCCTGCTTCCAGCATTATTGGCATTGGTCACACTGGCAGCCGCCCTAGCTGGACCCCGATTGGCACTAGTGGCTGCTGCACTGGTGTTGGTGGCTTCAGGGCTGAGATCTGCCTACATGCTCACCGATCCTTATGGCTCTCAGGCACGACTGGGTGTCCGCGCAGGTCTGGTGCTATACAACTTGCCCTACCCCTTGCTACTCACTGCACTGGCATCACTCACCCTGCTGGGCTTGGGTGCTGGTCTGCCACAGCCTCTGCAGAAGCCGCTCCTGCTGGGAATCGTGGCACCGGTGCACGGCACAGGTTTGCT
The DNA here is from genome assembly GCF_947179515.1 of Apodemus sylvaticus. Taxonomy (NCBI): domain Eukaryota; kingdom Metazoa; phylum Chordata; class Mammalia; order Rodentia; family Muridae; genus Apodemus; species Apodemus sylvaticus. The sequence goes on along the minus strand of NC_067473.1, from coordinate 145,203,936 downwards.
GGCTACAGACCTGTTCTCTACCAGCCCTGTGCTCAACCTTCTAACACAAGGCTTATCTTGCGCCTGGGGTGCGTCAGTGGCTTTGGGCACACTCTGCCTGTGCCGTCGCCGTCTGCTGGAAGGCCCTCGGGGCTGGGATGCCAGTCCAGGCCCCCGGCTGTTGGCTGTGGCGGGCTCACTGGGGCTGTTGGCCAGTGGTCTGCAGTTGGCGGCCTCGCTCTGGCTGTACCCAGGGCCTGGCCGGGAGGGTCGCTTTTCCTGGGCTTGGTGGGGCGTGCACTTTTGGCTGCGCCTGTTGGAGTTGACTTGGGCACTGGCCCTGGCGCTAGCTGCCCTGGCCGCCACTCGTCCCAGGCCGCCCACAGAGCACGCTTGCTGGGCTAAGCTTCTGCGCCTGGCGTGCCCCGCACCCACGGGCAAGAGCGAAGTTCCCGAGAGACCCAATAACTGCTATGCGGGGCCCAGTGGCCTGGGCACAGGCGGCCTGGACATCAGCAAAAGTCTCATCCGCAACGCTGCTGGGGAGGCTGGACTTCCTGCCACGCCTGGTTCTGGACCCTGGGGTTCGGCTGCATCTCTGGGTCGTGGTCGTCCAGGTGGCCCGGGGATGTCCCGCGGCAGTGTGGGGCCTGCACCGTCGCTGAGCGAGCTGGATCTGCGGCCACCATCGCCTATCAATTTGAGCCGCAGCATCGACGCCGCGCTCTTCCGGGAGCACTTGGTTCGAGACAGTGTGTTCCACCGCTGCGGTCTCCGTGGCTTGACCTCCCCGCCACCAGAGGGCGCCCTGCGGCCTCGCCGCGGCAGCCAGCCCGACGCGGAGCTCGACGGCGCGGGCACATCCTTGCTGCGGGGCCGCTGCCGCTCGCTCAGCGAGGTGTGCTTGCGCTCGTCGCTCCCGCAGCACGTGGTGGAGCCGCCCGTCGGCGCGGCGGCCGCGGGGACTTCGGGCAGCTCCCTAGACAGCTTCTCCAAGGGCTCGCTGAAGATCAGCTGGAACCCGTGGCGTCACGGGCTGTCTTCCGTGGACAGCCTGCCCCTCGATGAACTGCCCAGCACCGTGCAGCTGCTGCCACCACCTACCCCAGCCCCTGCTCCTGCCCGGGCCGGGGAGCCTCAGGGCGAGGGCCAGTCGCGCTGCAAGTCCAGCGAATCTCACAGCGCCTCCAGTGACACTATAGAGCTCTAAGCAGCTACGGAGAGAACCTGTACCCTCTCCTCAATGTCCACATGAAGTGACTGAGCCAAGACAGTTGAGCATTTGAAAAATTGGCCCTCCGGGGCCTCCACCTGACTGCAGCTCCCGGGTCCCGCCGGACTTGAATTTACAATTTACCCGACTCGTTCTGATTTTTTTTTTAATATCTCTATTTTTTTCAGCAGAGATTTTGCACAGAGGCTGTGAGTTACATGGAACACAGGGTGGATGTGCATGGATTTGATAATGGGGGATAGGGACCCCGCCCCCCGTGGAGAGATGCACCTCACTTGTCCAGATTGACTGTCCCCTTTGTGCCAAAGAAATAAACCCTTCCGATCAGGCTCATTTCTCCCTCTGCTCAAGACAGGGTCTCTCCTGACAGATGACCCTTCCCCGCAGGAATCAAGAAATCCTTCCAGAGGATTTCTCTGGTTTTGGTAGGAACAGCCACCCCTATCTTACTAAAAACCTTTCTGTTTGGTCCCCAGCTCCTGTAGCCCCCACATCAGGCCTAATCGGAAGCACCCTGCCCACTGAAATGAGAGCAGCTGGTTCAGCCGAGGCAGACCAGCTCCCAGGCTGGACCCGTCGTCCTCCGTCCCCACTTCTTCCTGGTTCTTACTTGAAAACATTTTTTGTAGATGTATTTTACGTGTATGAATGTTTTGCCTGCATGTCTATGTACACCGCGTGCGTGCCTGATACCCAAGGTCGGAGACTGAGTCCAGTCCCTTGGGACTGGAGGTTGGATGGTTGTGAGGCACAGCATGGGTGCCGGAAGTGAATCTGGATTCTCCACAAGGGCAGCAACTGCTCCTAACAACCCGCCTGTCTCTCCAGCCCCTTCCCACCACGTCACTATCACTGCAGCCCCTGATTCCTCAGGGCTGCAGAAAGTGGCAGTGGTGGATTATTAAGACTGAAGTTTTTCCAGTTTCCAAGACCGTCCTTTATTTCCTGAGATGAATAAATAAGTCGATGGCTGGGGTGTGGGCGGTGAGTACAGGAACGGAACTGGCAGCATGCACCTGGCAGGAGGCTTATGGGGGTTCACCCCTGAGGGGACGCCTCTCATCCTGGGCAGGGGCCAAAACCCACCCGCAACCTCCCTAGGGAGAGACTCTTGGAATTAACACGGTGAGGCCTGCCAGTCTCCTAGGCAAGGATCTCGTGGCATCAGCTTCAGGCCCTGTTTCACCACTGGGGTCCTGGGCTGCTCAGTAAGGCAGGTTAAAGGGTGTTGACCCCAGTCTCAAAGAGAAACCATGCTGCCCCAGGTATCCATCGGGAGAAAGAAATAACCTCTAGGGGCAGCCTGGGTGGGAGGAAATCCTGTTAAGTGGTGGCAGGGATTATCTACCCTTGATGAAGCCCTCCAGCACACGGTCACTCCGCTCTGACAGCCAGTACCCCGTCATGGCTGCCACAGCTCCAATGAAGATGGCAGTGAACACCAAGTCACCCTTAGCAGCAAGCGTGGCCAGTGCACAGATGATCACACCAAAGAACATCTGCTGCAGGACCACCATTTCATCCTCCGTCATCTCCGCGAAGAAGCCTGCAGACTCTGCAGAGGAGGCGTGTCTGTCACTGCCTGGTTCCTGGAGCCGCCCACAACGCCCAGGCTCACCTAGCTCACCAAGCACTAGCAGCACTCAGTACTGAGAAAGCCTCTGCGGGGGGGGGGGGGGCGCAGCGGGGGGGGGCTACCTCCCTAAGCTTGGAGGACGCTGGGAGCTGAAGGGGCCGCTCAAAGCTTTGAAGAGGACAGGCCCAGTGAACATCAGAAAATGGGCTTAGATAGGTCGAGTTTTGGTGCCAAATCTAATTCTCTTTCTACGTGGAGGTGAGGCTACCGAAAGCCAACCTTGAGAACGCACAGGGACTGGGTCTGGGGCAGCCTCTCTGGGGGCTGGGTAGAAGTGGGGTGGGGCCTGGGGGAGGAGCTTGTCTGCACTAAGGACCAGCCTCGCCTCCCACCCTGCTTACCTGGGACCTGCTCCTTCACGCAGACGCCATCCTCCTGTCTGTAGCCTTCAGCACAGACACAGCGGTAGCTACCCTCCGTGTTTTCACACTGCTCGTTCTCTCCTGGACACACCACTGTCTCACACTCATCCACGTCTGGCAGGGGAGGGGGAGGGGAACGTGTCAGAGTGCTGACTGCCATGGCTCCCAGCACAGCACCCACTCCCGGGCACAGCCTTCACTCCCATGGTCCCAATGTGCGTCCTTCCTTCCCCTGCCTCTCCCACACTCCAGCCCCTGTGGGCAGAAGACTTACCTAGGCACTTGGAGCCCACCTGCTGGTAGCCACGGCTGCATTTTTTGCAGCGCCCTGGCCCTGCTCCCATACAGCCCAGGCAGGCCTTTGCACAATCTGAAGAAGAGAGGGCAGAGGTGAGGGGGTCCCCCTGATCTCAGGCTCTGGAGCCTTAGAAGGCCGAAGTATGGAGGAAAAGGCACGGAGCCCCATCTCCCGTCCCTCTCTTCCGTTCCCGCCTCTCCCTGCAGCAGCCGGCACTGACCTCGGCACTCGTAGGATCCTTCCGTGTTCACACAGAACTGGTCGGCCCCGCAGGTGGCTTGCTCTGTACCACACTCGTCGATGTCTGTGGAGAGGGCAAAGGTCAGGAGGGCCACTTTATTTTTTGTTTTGCTTTTGTTTTGTTTTTGTTTTTCCGAGACAGGGTTTCTCTGTATAACCCTGGCTGTCCTGGAACTCACTCTGTAGACCAGACTGGCCTCGAACTCAGAAATCTGCCTGCCTCTGCTTCCCAAATGCTGGGATTAAAAAGCATGTGCTCCCACTTACCACCCTGGGTGTATGTATATTAAAAACATTTTTTTTAAACTTATGAGACAAGGTCTCATACAACCCAGGCTGGCCGGAAACTACTGTCCCTAAAGATGACCTTGAATTCTAAATCTTCCTTCCTCTACCACCAAGAGCTAAATCCTCAGCAGGCATTACCATACCTAGCTTTAAATTCTAGCCATTCTTTATGAAAAAAACAAAGATTTACTTATCATTTGCATGCATGTATGTGCAAGAGTGTGGGTAGACTCACGCCCCAGCACACATCTGGAAACCAGAGGACAACTTGCTGGGGTTGGTTTCCTCTTTCAGCTTGTGTCCCAGGGACTGACCTCTGGGCGGGCGTCAGCCGCCGCAGCACCTTTAACTGCCGAGTCATCTCACTACTAGACTTTAAATCCCACTCTAGATTTCTGTTGTTGTTTCTTTGTTTTTGTAGGATTTGTTTTGCTCCTCATGGTGGCACACCCCTTTAATCCCAGCACTAGGGAGGCAGAGGCAGCAGGATGCCTGAATTTGAGGCAAGCCAGGGCTGCAGAGCAAGTTCCAGGCCAGCCAGGGCTACACAGAGAAAACAAAACAAAAAAGACGTGGCCAAAGAAGCGCCTCTTGTCAGGTACTCCAGCGCCCTGGCCTGAGCTGGGCGTGGACACGAGTGGCGTGGACACGAGTCTCCCCTGCACGCAGGTCTCTCTGCTCTGTAAACGCCTAGCTTGCTGCCTTCCAGGCAGGCTGAGGGTCCCATGTGAATGGCCTGTGCTGCTGTGGACAGGCACATATATCACAGGAATAAAGCCCCCTTACCTACACACTTGAGGTGATGCAGGGCCCAGCCTTTCTTGCACTGCAGACAGTGGGATTCCTCAGGTCCTGTGCAGCGGGCACAAGGACCAAAGCACGCTGGGTAGAAAGCAGACGTGTAAGGATGGGCAGGCAGGTATCTGGGCTCTCCCCGCCCCACACCACAGCGTCTGGCTACCTACCCGAACATACCAGATGGGTGCTGTTGCGCGCCGCCTCAAAATAGCCAAGGCCACACTGGCCACAGGCCTCGCCCCCATAGCCGGGCTGGCAGTCACAGTGCCCGCTGCCCCCTCGAGTCCCTTCCCCTTCACACTGCCCGTAGCCACCGCAGGGCCTCTCTGTGCCCCCAGGACATGCTGTGGGCAGATATCAGTTGGGTGAGATCTTATATCTTATACACAACTTTTTCATCCAAGAGACTATTTTCTATGTGGTCCTAAATATTTTTAAAAAGAAAAATTAATTTCACTATTCACACAGAAGCTATATGAAATAGCCTTTTATAAAAACAATTGGGTAGATTTTATTTTCACTTGCCTACTTTTTCTTTTTTGAGAGAGGCTGGTCTGGAACTCGGTATACAGACCAGGCTGGCCCCAAACTCAGTTATTCTTCACACACACACACACACACACACACACACACAAGTATCTATTTGATGGTACTTGAGACATAATCTTAAGGAAGTCCAGAGAATTTCTTTGAATAGACTGAAAATCCTCCTGCCTCAGCCTCCTAAATACTAGCATTACAGGCCTGTGCTTTCACATCTTTTCTAAAGACTAAATCCATCATCCCAGCAACTAACCCTTTACATTGTTTACAGGAGAAATGGCTCTAAGGGGGGCCAGGAGCTTGGCATGGTGGCACGTGCCTGCAATTCCAGCACCCAGAATGCTAACTCAGGATGATTACAAGCTCACAGCCTGGGCATAAATTAATTAGGACAGGACTGTGCCAAGTTCAGCTCTCGACTAGGTATTGTGAAAGCGGACAGAGACAATGGGAGTTTCAGGGCATGTGTCTGCCCCTCCCCAGTCTGACCAGACATGTGAAGGAAGGAGGCAGAGGTGAAGGCAACGTTTATTTAATAACAATTACAGCCACCCTGCACCTGGCTCAGGCTAGCCCTGTGCTTTTTCCCCCCCAGTCTGACCCAGGCCTGTGCACCAGGCCAGAGGAGAGCAGTGGTCTGGAGATGTTAAGGTAAGCTGCACTCCCCCAGCCTGGCCTCAGCAGTCCCCTCCCACTCCCAAGAGGACTCACGCAGGCAGGAGGGGCCAAAGGTGCCAGAGGGGCAGCAGAGCTTCAGGGAATCAGAACAGAGCCACTGGAAGAGGTCCGGGGCTTCTCGCTGCCTGTGAGTGAGGAGCAGAGAGGCTGAAGGGCCGAAAGGCAGGGGTGCAGACAGTGTGGGAGTGGCTGCCTACTCCTGCTCTCCCTGACTCTGGAGCTCAGCTCCACCTGGCCATACGTCCCAGGAACCCCATGACCAAGGCCCTTTGGGCAGAGGAGTATCCTGCCCAGAGTGTGGGCCTGGTACCCGGGGCAAGTCCTCAGGATCTAGATTTGGAAGGCTCTGAACTAGGCTACTGTGCAACCTTTTCTTGTTCGATCTGTAACCCCAACCCCTCACCTGTGAAACCACCAGGCCTCCACCAGTTCCTCACTCAGCTCGAGCAGGCGGTGGCACTCGAAGTCTGACTTGCTGCACACGCCCTCCAGCACCTCCACCAGGCGGGTCTCACTGAGCAGAGAGGACAGGGGTGATAAGAACCCGGTCCGCCCACTGGTTCCTCAGATCGCTTTCCACCTCTCCTCATGTAAGACAGTATCGAGGAAGGAACCACAGAGCATTAATAACGGGCAGGCTATTGGCTCTGTGAATCACAAACCTAGGTCAGAAGCTAGATGTGGGATTTGGGGAAGCCATGAAGCCTTGTTTCTCACCTCTGTCCCCTCGGTCATAATCAGGTTCTCACTAAGTCACCCAGGATGGCCTAGCACTCTCCTGCCGCTACATCCCACTGTGCACCACCATGGTGGGCACACTTCTGGTTTTTTTCCTTTTGTCAAGTACAAACAGTTAACACCTCTGCAGGTGAGTCCTGTGCCCTCAGTTCCTGCACCTGACCTGGGAAAGCCATGCTGAGGAGACAGGACTGAAATTACACCATGGGGCTGGAAGGGGTAGTTCAGAGGTCGGAAGAGGATCCCCCACACCTCCTGCAAATATATGATCTATCAAGCGCTGGCAAGGATGTAGAAAAACCGGAATCCCTTCTGCACTGCAAGTGGGCATGCGAGATGGCGCAATCAGCTAAAAGGAGCCACCATGACTCAGCAATTCCTCTCCCGGGCACCGTACGCAAAACAAATGGAAAACAGGTGTTCAAACTGTGTACACAAATGCTCACAGCAGCAAAGATCATCACGAGCAAAAGGCAGACAACAACTCAACTGTCCATTAACCAAGGAAAGAAAATGCAGGACCTCCATTCAATGGGAAATTATTCAGCCGTAAAAGGAGTGAAGCAATGTCCCGCCCAGACCACACAATAGGGATGAGCTGGGGAGACACTACGCTAAGTGACAGAAGCCAGACATAGAAGGCCGCAAGCCGCAGGATGCCCACGCGCTGAGATAGCCCACACAGGCCTCTGCTCGACAACAGCTGCTCAACTGGAGCTGCCAGGAGCTTTGGGCAGGAGAGATGGGGAAGAACTGCGGAATGGGGATACGATTTCTTTTTGAGTGGTGAATATGTTTTAAAGCCAAAGTGGTGGCATGTATCTGTAATCCCAGCATTCTGGAGGCTGAGGCAGGAGGATCACTGAGTTAGGGGCCAGTGCTATGTCGCTGGGTACAACTTTAACCTCCTGCTTCTGCCTCTCAAGTACTAGAATTACAGATGTGCACCACCATGCCTGGTTTTTTAGGTGCTAGGGAAGGTGGTCAGGGTACTGTGCATGTGAAAGAAACACTTTGCAACTCGTCTACATTCCCAGCCTGTTACGTTCTTTTATGTGTATTTTACAATTTAAGAAAGTAATATATAGCTGGGCGAGGTGGTGCATGGCACGCCTTTAATCCCAGCACTTGGGAGGCAGAGGCAGGCGGATTTCTGAGTTCGACGCCAGCCTGGTTTACAGAGTGAGTTCCAGGACAGCCAGGGCTACACAGAGAAACCCTGACTTGAAAAACAAAACAAAAACAAAAACCAAAAAAAAAAAAAAAAAAAGTAATGTATAAACAAATGTGGTTGTTCATACCTGTAATCTCATCACTTGGGAAATATAGACAGGAAGATTAAGAGTTCAAGGTCATAGCAAGCTGGATGAGATCATATCTCAAAACCAGAGTATTTTTATTACATAAAATATGATGTGGGGTCTGAGATAACCCACTCGGTAAAGTGACTCCCATGCAAGCATGAAGCCCTGTGCTCAGACTCCCAGCACCCATGTAAGAGCCAAATGTAGCCTTACCGTGTCCCTCCCTCTAGCCCTGGGTGTGTGTGTGGGGGGTGGGGGGCGATCCAGGCAGTGTCAGAGACAGGCAGATCCCGGTCTCCAGTCCTGCAGAGTAACCAAGTTGCTGAGCTCCAGGTTCTGGGAGAGAACTAAGGTGGGACAGCCAGGCATGGTGGCCACGCCCATTTAGTCCCAGCACTCAGGAGATAGAGGCAGGCACAGCTCTGAGTTTGAGGCCAGTCTGGTGTACAGAATGAGTTCCAGGACAGCCAGGGCTACAAAATGAATCAATGGAAATAGTCTTGGAGTCAACACACTGTGAGCATATGTATACACGAGCACCTGCACATACACAAACATGTATACACACATACGAATGTATAACATAAAAAGAAGTTTAATTATACTACAATCTCAAAAAAATAAAAGAATTAAAAATATTAAAAATTAACATGATGTAACATATCATGTATTTAAAATGGTCTGGCACAGTAGAACACTAGAGCTAATTTAGCAAAACAAAACAAAAAAGAGGAGAAAAGAAAGAAGAAATTGGGGATCACTAAGATGGCTCAGGAGATACAGGCACTCATACCAAGATGGGGCCTGAGATCCTGAGCTCGATCCCTAAGGTCCAAGCAGTGGGAAGAAGTGACTCCAGAAAGCTGTGCTCATGTGTACACAATCACACGATCACACACACAGCACACATGTGTACACAATCTCTCACAGACACACACACACACAGCATTAAGAAGCACCAAGTGTGGTAGTGCACACTTTTAGTCCCAGCACTGCGGAGGCAAAGAGAGGCAGATCTCTGTGAGTTCAAGGCCAGTCATGACATATAGTAAGGCCTAGTATCAAAAGTGGAAAAAATATGTAATAGAATAAAACTTTTAAAAGGAAAGACAGAAGAACCCAGAAATCATTTTATAGCAGAAGTACTCTTGGCACTATTGCCTTCTTAGATGAGGAAACTGAGGGCCGGAGTTACAGAAAAATAAGCTTTCCTCCCTGGTGGGAACCATCATCCAACCCGTTACCACAGTACCAAGGACCAGGTAAGGGAGCTGTAGCACCCAGAGAACAGCTCTGCTCACTCTGTTCCAACCACCTTTGGGAGAAACATAAGATCTCTAGCAATCATGGAAACAGCAAGACCCCACCAGCAGTCTGACTGACTCTTCATAGCCCCTCCTTCAAGGTCACCTTCACAAGCTGGAGGGCCTCTTCAGTCTGTGTCGCTAGGCTTACCTCTCCCTTGAGTTCCGGAATGAGATGGAAGCTACCTGGGTGTCCAGGGCACATCTGACCCCACCATGTCCAAAGGCCTGGCCTGGCCTCACCTCAGCCCTGCCCACAGCCTCTCTGCAGTCAGAAAACACCTGAACACCTCACCCAGTTGCTGGGTATCGGTAGTATTCTCTCTCGTGCCCTATAAGGAATCTATCATGTCAATGATGATCTCCAAAGTATGCTCAGATTTCAACTAGGTCTCACTGTATGCACCACTGGATGTCTTGCTAGTCCGTGCCGCCTTTATACCTAAAGAAGCCCCTCCCCTACCCCAGCTGCCCTCCCCAATCCCTCCACGCTGCCCTGACTTTCTGTACTTTGTGAGTGTGAGTGATCTCTTCACTTAAGACCAGAGGCTGGAGAGATGGCTCAGCAATTATTGAGTTCCCACCACGGACAAAGTAGCTCCCAATTCCTGTAACTCCAGTTCTAGGAAACCCAGTGCCCTCTCCGGCATCCCATTCAGGACATCTAAACTCCTCTTTATAGCTTTCTGCTCACTCTCTTCCAACCACCTTTGGGAGAAACATAAGATCAGCCCTGCTACTGTGCCAATGGGCCATCCCGGGCACCTCCCACCCACCTGTGCTCTACCCGCATTCTTGTTCATTCTTCACCCGACAGGTAGTGTGTACTGTTTGTGTCTACTCTACTAAAAAGCAAGTTTCACGAAGATTGGGTTTGCCTTCCTCATCTGCTGTTCTGTAAATGGTCAGGATCTGGTGCGCGAAATGTTTCCACAGAGAATCCTTTCCAACCATCAACGGAAACACAGAGTTGTGGTATATACCCACACCGCCTTCTTACCTGTCTTTGTATTTGGACAACTTCTCTTCCTCCCAGGCGGTGTTTCCACCACCGAAGTTGTCACGGATAGTTCTCTCCAGGCCCTGGATATGGAAAAAATTAGGAATATCTAAGTACTAAGCTGGACACATTCATTTTGGTTTTTGTTTGTTTGTTTGTTTTGTTGTTGTTTGTTGTTTTTGAAACTAGCTTTCTTTGTGTAGTCTTGGCTGTCCTGGAATTTGCTCTGTAGACCAGGCTGGCTTCGAACTCAAGTGATCCATCTGCCTCTGCCTCCCCAGTGCTGGGACTAAAGGAGTGTCCCACCACACCCGACCTAACATTCTATTATTTCATTATTTTATGTTATTGACTAGGAAACTGAGGCACTGAGAAGCACCTTACTCAAAGGTCATACAGTTAAAGCAAAAAAAAAAACCCACACTGGGACTAGAAACCATGAGGATTTGCATAGAGAGCTCCCTGCTCTCCGATAATGGGCCCCTCCCCCGAGGCTATTAGTGCACCCACCTTGTTGAAGCTGTCCACCAGTGCTCGGCAGGTGTGACAAGGATGGGGCTCAGCTCGGGGAGAAGAATGGGGAGGAGAGGGTTGGAGCCAGACGGGTCCTGGGAGGCTCAGAAACAGGCTCAAGCACCAGAGCAGAGATGGGACCAGGCCCCTTGGGGGTTGTGGGGCCATCTTTTCCCAGGCTGGGGACGTGCAGATAGAGGGCGGGGGGAGAGTTCAACGGAGAAGCCAGGCTGTAAGGAGGAAAGCGAGGACTCGGTTCTGAAGTGCCTTGGGGCTCAGAGCCCCAGACCCACGTAATTACAAAATGAGGATAAACTGGGGTACTGGAAGCAGAGGCGCTGGAAGGGGGAAAAGAGCCTAATCTACAATTCCAGCAGAGAAATTATTTCTCCGTTACCGTAGGGGGAGGTGGCCGGGATCGCTGGCAAAAGAATAGGCGTCAGCCCATTGTTTAAGGGTCTCCGTGAGTTATTAGGGGCCAGAATTAGAGGGAGCGGGTTAGATCCCAAAATATTCCGAGAGAAAGGCGGATGGGCGGTCCTGGGGGAGGAGCCCGGATCCGGATATGAAGAGAAGGGGTCAAGTTCAGAGCCTCTTTAGGAGACAGAGGCACGGCCTGGAACAGGACTGGGAGGATCCAAACCCTGCTAGACCGTAGAGGAGGAGAAAAAAAAGTCCCCGCCCCCGCTCCGGGCGCTGTGGGCCGAGTCTCCCCCAACGCCTCTGCCTTCGTAAAAAGCACACCAAGCTCCAACGCCGCAGTCCGGAGGGCGGGACCTTCTTTCAGCCAATGATGAAAAGCCATGTGCCATTGCGTCACTCTACACTAACCAACCAGAAGCGGCTCCGGGCTGCACCTGTCCGGGCTTTAAAGGGCCGCGGGGTGAAAGGCTCTGCTAGCGGATCCTCAGAACAGATACGCGAGGGCTGCTCGGTTAGAAATACTGTATCGGCTTTTATTCGAGTGCAGGGCAGGGTCCCAGGTTCCGTTCCTCGCAGCTGTCCAGAGCGGACAGCAGCGCCTGGGCTACTCGGTCCACTCTGTCCGCGGGTCGCCCCGGGGACCGGGAGCAGCCTCCCTGCAGTGCATCCAGGAAGGCCGGCAGCTGCGAGGGCAGGGAGAAGAGCGGCGCGACGCGGAACGGGGCGGGCACTGTGTCTGGGTGCAGCAGCCCGTCGAAGTAGACCCCGACGTAGCGGCCGGCCGCCCGGCCTTGCAGGAAATCGGGTAGCACGCAGCTGATCCAGGCGGCGAGGGCGTCATGTGGCCCGGGCTCCACCGTCTGGAGCTGCAGCCACTGCTGACACTGCGCTACGGTCCCGGGAGAGAAGAGAAGGATAACCACGCCGTCCTCCTGTAGGGTCCGGCGCCGCTGCTGGTGGAACCAGGCCAGGGCTCCGTGCGCACTCAGCTCGCGGCGGCTCCACAGGTCCACGGCCACGCGCAGTGGTATCTGGCTCAACGCAGACGCCAGCGCGCCCACCAGACGTTCGTAGCCCGCTCCGTCGGCAGAGTGGAGGAGCAGAGCGGTGCGGGCGCCAGGGGCCGCTACAGGAATAGTGGAGCATGTGAGGGTGAATCCCGACTTGCCTTCCCTCCACCCAATGGAGGCTCCCCGCCACCGTTTGAAGCTGTCTTTGGGAAACCGAGACAGGGAAGCACTGACCTTTCCTGCGGTCATTTTTTAGAAGGAGGAAGAAGAAAAGCGCCGCAGCCAAGAGTAGGCAGGCCAGCCAAGCTAGGACCCAGCGCCTGTGGATGTCTGAAATAGACAAGAGAAAATAATGGACTAGTTAGAAACTGTATGCCCTTCACGCCACCTTACAGAGGAGGGAAAGTGAGTCTATAGACATAAAGTGAGCTGCCCCAAAGTCACATGTGTCAGAGCCCATGTGTCTGTGTGACCTACCTCAGTTTTCATGCCTGTAAATATGGATAACAGAATCAAGTGCAGAGGGTTACACATAAAACACTTAACAGTGCCAGGCCTTGTAAGTGTTCAGATGTCAGCTGATATTGCCCCTTTAGCCTAGGGTTTCAGGCCCTTAATTTTGCTGCCTTGCAAGACTGCAATAGCTCCTATCTTCCTGCCTTCAGTCCATTCACTCTATGGGGAGCCACCAAGATCTGTTTAAAGTAGGTTTATCCTAGCCCTGGAGGAAGCTGGTATTGCCGGGGACATGCACTCCTACACCCTAGTGGGCCTCCCATCTTCTTCCCAAGACCCTCTAGCCACACCGACAGCTTTGAAAACTCTCAAAAATGCACTCCACAGTCTTACAAATGCATCTTGACTCCTTTCAACCAGCTCAGACTTCACACTGTGCTGGGACCTGGAGCCTTCATCGCATCTAGACCAGGGCCGGGCTGCGGTGCTCCATCACTGCACTGAACCCCTTACGACTGCTCAGTGCTTCCATACAGCCGTAACTATCCATACAGCCGTAACCATTACCGTAAGATCACACTTGGAAACGTTCGACAGCTCATACTGGCTATGTCCTTTTAGATTTCTGTTATTGTGGGCAGGTTCTGTCTTTTTAGTGATTCTGGGATCCCTGAAAGTGTGTTTTTACCCCTGTCCCTCCCCACTACCCCACCCTTGAGGGGCACACATGCCATAGAACTTGTGTGGAGGTCAGAGGACAACTCAAGAGAGTCAGTTCATGTGGGCCCCAGGGAACTCAGGGTTTTCAGATTTGGTGGCAAACGCCTTTACCAGCTGGACCATCTTTCTCCCTCTCTGTGGTTTTTCAATGGCTAAAGGAATGCTGCTGTGACTTCTTTGAGCCTGGCAAAGCATCACATATGTTGCCTCAGTGCTGTGGTCCCTGTCAGAATCAGCTGCTGGCACGCGGGAAGGGCAGTTCCCTCATACTCACACTTGTCCATGGGGCAGGCCCACAGTGATCCCAGGTTAGTGTCATTCCACAGCTGCAAGACACAACCACAGTCCCCCCCTTTTTTTTTTTGGTTTTTCGAGACAGGGTTTCTCTGTGTAGCCCTGGCTGTCCTGGAACTCCCTCTGTAGACCAGGCTGGCCTCGAACTCAGAAATCCGCCTGCCTCTGCCTCTGCCTCCCAGAGTGCTGGGATTACAGGCGTGCGCCACCACCGCCCGGCCACAATCCCCTTCTTGATCTTCAACAGCTAATAATTTCTGGCCAGCTTATTCAAATTCCTAGCCTCAGCTATGAGGCTTTTCCGTGCCCAGAGCAGGCTCCTGCAAATACCTCTGTTTTGCCCAAGCTGCCCAAGCTGCCCTCTGTGCCAAATGGGGCCTTGGAAGACTCTTCCTCACAGCACTTTCTAGAGCCTAGCACTGACTGTGTGTGTGTGTGTGTGTGTGTGTGTGTGTGTGTGTGTGTGTGTGTGTGTGATTTAACTGGGCTCTAGTCAGAGTGCACCCGAGGAACAGGAATAATGTATCCCACCCTTTACCTGCCCAGACTAGACATACAAGCAGACACATGTGGGCACCACAGCAAGCTCTGTCACCAACTCACCTGCATACACTGGTGTGACCGGAAGTCTTGCAGCAACTGCTCTCCAAGGCGAGCGGCTCTCTGCCAAGTCAAAGGAGGGGGAGGAGCTGTCACCTGGGGCAGCATGTAAGGTGCTGCAGTAGGGCAGAACTGTTTGCCAAGAGGCGCTAAGAGACTTAGGAAGATGCATGCACGCGCACACACGCGCACACACTCACACACACACACACTCACTCACTCACTGTATTCCAGACAGCAATACTGGGCTTGGCAGAGAATTTCAGAATAAGGTAAGGTGGATATAGTGACTGGGAATGGAAGTAAGAACATGAAGCCATGCTTGAGATGAGGCTGGAAGCATCTGGAGAACAGTTCCTTGGTCCTCACCGTGGAGGCCATACTGGGCAGTGGTGTACAGCCACTGGGTTCCAGAGCGCAGACTGATGTGTTGTTTAGGCCGGTTTTCATCTCCACTAACAGCATATCATCCTTGAAGGGCCCCAAGGAGTCTGGGAGGAGGGAGAGGCCACTTCAGTAAGCCCACAAGGGCGTGGCCACCCGCCTTCCTCCCACTCCCTGACCTTTACCCCCAGGAGCCAGCTCCTCCACAGTCTACCCCTTTGCAGTGGCCCTGTCCCGGCCACCCTCCAGCCCCACTCACCAGCCCACAAGCACGCTTGCAGCTGAACCTTCTCCCAGCTGCTCACCTGCTTAGAAGGAGCCAGAGTTAGGAGCGCTAGGAAAAGCAAGAGCCAGGGCCGGGAAGTCCAGTGGGGAGGGTGCAGGTGAGAGGAAGCCTCAGGCCGGCTCTGCACTCTGGACCTGAGGTTAGGCAGAGCTGCGTTCAGGCTGCAGGATTAGGAGTCACCCATCTCTCACACCAAGCTTTGGGAGGACGCCTGTGCTGACGGAACTTACAACCTTACAGCTGTCTTAAGCACTTAAAACATGTGTTTCCTCCACATCTGACACCTCAGAGAGGAGACTCGCACCCTCACCCAGTCGCCCACTGAAAATCACAGCCTCCATTCTTTCAGCTTTTACCATAGCACGTGACTTCACCTTAACCTGCTTCCTTAACACACCCTGTTCGCCTTCCTTCACGAGGAGTAGGTTCTGTGAGGAGAGGGACATTTGCTGCTTTGTTCACTGACAGATCAATCTCAAAGTGGCTGGCACATAGTAGGTATTCAATATTTGTTTGAAACAGTGTCATGCTGTAGCCTAGGCTGGCCTGGTACTCACTGATAGCTCAGTCCAAGTGGCCTCAAGCTCAGGGGAACCACATATCCTCCTGCCTCAGCCTCCCGAGTGCTAGGGATATAGGCATGAGCCTCCATGCCCAGCTAACTCTTGAATGAATGCTTTTGTTTTTTAATTTAAAAATGTTCCAATTTTTATTATTAATGTGTCCATGTATGATGAGTGTGTCTGGGTGCACAGTTCCAAGGAACACGTGTGGAGAACCGGTACAGGGCCCCAACCCTCAGCCCAGTGCTTTGTCGTCACCATTCTGACCTGGACACAGAGGTTGGGGTGGTCTCTCACCGACAGGAACTCTTGTGGCTTCTGTGGAAGACAGAGAATGAGTGAGGTCATGAAGGGTCCCACGCACACTCTCCAACCTTTGACCTCACTTACATTCACAGTGACGTTCTCCTGGAGCATTGGTGGCACAAGTGGCTGGCAGGGACTCTGGTCCGGTGCCTGCCAGCACAGTGCCACGTTGGCCAGCAGAGAACAAGGCGCATCTAGCTGCCATCTCCCTGGGGACAGCACCCGCAGCCTGGCAATGTGCCAAAGGTTCCTGTGTGCGCGGGAATCTGCAGCAGAGGGCCAGGGTCACTCGTCATCCACCTTCCCACAGCCCCACCTTAGGAGATTGGCTCACCTTTCCGGAAGGGGCAGAAGCTGGTCCTCACGGAGTCTGGCTCCAGAGGCCACACCTGGGAAAGAGAAAAGACGGCTCTACTAGGTCACCATGAGCATGTGACAGACCCTCTGCTGGGGACTAGGACGTCCACTGTGGCAGGCTTCATAAGCGCTCACCAGGCACTCACTCCTTACAGAGTACTAGAGAAGGGAATATGGCTTTTCTCTGCAAACACTGAAATATACATCTTCTCTCAACCTTTGGGGGGTATTGTTTTTGGTTGTTTTTTTTTTTTGTGGTTGTTTTATTTTGTTTGTTTGTTTTTGACACAGAGTCTCACTGTATAACCCTGTCTGGTTGGAACTCACAGAGATTCACCTGAATCCAGAGATTAAAAGCATGCACCATGACACCTGGCTTTTTACTCAACTGTTAATGAGTGCATACTATGTGTGTTAGCAGTATGGGATATACAAGGAGCCTTAGATGATTAATTTTGAGTCATTTTGCAAATATTTTGTGAATATCTACTATGTATCAAATACCATGCTGGATTTTTTTAAGAGCACCTACCATGTGCTTAGACCTATGCCATGAGAAAATATATCAATTTGTTCATCAAATGTTTGAGAGTAGTGGGCATGAGTTGATCACAGCAAAGATTTCCTGAACATGTGCCATGTGTCTCACCACTAGGGATTTGTTCAATCGTCTATGCAGTCACAAATTCGCACCCACTGTGTGCCAGGCTCTGTCCAGGGCTCTGGCAAAGTTACCATGTTTGAGTGAGATATGCTTTACTTTCCTTCAAAGAAGTCACAGGCTTGGTAAGGGTGAAATATGTAAATGTCAGTCAGTTACCCCCTTCCAAGTATTCACAGAGCATCGTAGGAACACACACACACAAAATGAGAAGCCAAAGGTTAGAGGCAGTGGCACGTGCAGAAGAAAAGCCAGAAAGACAAGGTGGGTTCGCAACAGGAAAGGCCAGGATACTGGAGAAGCTTTGGGAAAGAGGTGATGTGAGCCTGGAAGATTTGGTTACATGGACGAGGCGGTGGGAACCGGCAGAGCAAAGGCAGGGTGGGTGAGCTTGGTGAGCAGCTGGGTTGGATACAGCAAGCTCCTCATAAAGGAGAACTTAAAAAAAGGCTACTGGGAAAGGTTCAGTGTGTGTGTGTGTGTGTGTGTGTGTGTGTGTGTGTGTGTGAGGGGGGGAGACAGGAAGGCACTGGGGAGGGAAGGAGGAGGTGGAGGTTAATGACAGCCCAAAGGAGGAATTAGAGAGGCCCCAAAGGAACTGAAGATGGAGAGAAGAGAAAGGGTTGAGGGGCTCTAACGCCAGAGGTCAAGTGATTGGGACTCGATGACTAGTTTAATATGCAATCAGAGGGAGCGGCTGCTGTCACCATATTAAACCTAGCTGTGGCACCCTTCCTTACAACAGCCTTGTAGTGGTACAGTTTATCCAGGTTACAGATAAGAAGCAGGCTCAGAGAGCAGTGTCTCATCCAAGGTCATACAGCTAGTAAATGGCAAGGACTGAAACTCCTTTCCATCTAGAGCACGCGTCCTACCCTTCCCAGGAACACAAAGAGGGAACAGAGGAGCAGGGGAAGCGACACCTGGGTGGGCCATGAGCCACAGGGAGCAGGCCTGTGGGTGGAGTACCAGGAGGAGGATTCCAGGCACATAAGCAGAAGGCACAGGACAGCAAGAGCAATGAGACAGACAGACAGACAGACAGACAGACACCCAAAGGGGCCATGCCCTCTACTTCAGAGTATGGGGGACAGTGGCCCCAGAAGATCTGAGGCCATCCCTCTGTGCCTCCCTAGCCCGTCTCCCATGTGCAGTTGAATTCTGCTCCTACCTGAATGCAGAGGCAGGGGACCAGGTCTGTGTGGTTTAAAGTAATGTTCTGCGGTCCAGTCTGTGGGAAGAGCAGAGTGAGGTAAGAGAAGCTAAGGAAGAGGGAGCAGGCAGACAGACCCTCCCCTGCCAATGTCCTCTGCTTTGGGTGTGTCCCCTTTGACAGTTTGCCTACGTCCTTAGCATGAGCATCAGCACTGGGTGAGCATGGACTTAGAGGAGAACCCTCACCAGGTTTTTGTACCACAAGGATTTGAGAGGACCCTGGACCCGGTCCAAGTACAGTAAGAAGCCAAATTCCTGCTCCTCAGAGACGTCCAGTATCAGGAGAACATTGTCACCATCTGCAGACACATTGAGCCAGGGCAGGGCTAGTAGAAAAAAGCAGAGAGAGAGACAGGGAAGTTCAGACTCCCTTCATCCCCTCTACACAGCTCACCCTGGGCCATACTCACCAACTGCCTCATTAGAGATGCCATCAAACCCTTGGAAGGGTTTGGACTAGGAAGCCCTTGGAGGACAGACTGTATCCCCACCTCCACAAGCCCAGAGCCAAGCCCATAGAGGCTCCAGCTCACATCTTGGGGACAGCTCCTCTTCTTCTGCGGCCAGTAGAATCCTGGTACCTCCTTAATGCAAAACACTTTCTCTAGACTCCCCTTATGCCCCCACGTGGTAATCCCAGTATAAGCAAGTCTTTACAACAGCTTGCACAACCAACCTTAACCTGGCTAGCTTCTGAGACCTCTCAAACCTAATGAGTTAGTACCTCTGTTTGCTGCAAACACACGAGGTGCCTTCACATTCCTTATGCACACTTGACCTTACTCCTGCCCCAGGGCCTTTGCACAGCCTGTTCTCTTCCTTTGGAACTCTGTCTCTCAAATACCTGGCTCCTCCTTCATATCCTTCATTACAGTGAGCCCGTCTCATTACTGGAACTCTGAACCTTTTCATCCCTCTCTCTTGAAGTTTCTTCATAACTCATCACCATCTTAATATACTGCATATTCTACATCCCCAGAGGCTTACTGGATCTTCCCTCTAATCCCAACTCCCATTTCCACAAAGAAACTTATCAGGTTTGCTTATCAATTTACTTCTAGTCTATAACTATATCTGGTATGGAGTAATTACTCAGTTGTTGTTGAATAAGGAAGGCAATCACCACTGAGTGACAGGATGAGATGCCTGGTGTGTGTTTCCAAAGCTGTGGTGTCTAGTGATCTGTACGGAGTGCCCAAGAGGAAGGCCAAAAAGGAAATGGAGTTGAAGAGAAGAAAGACTACTTAACAGTTTAAAACCTCTGCACAATTTGCGTCTTCACCTTGTGCTAGCTGTAGAAGTCATTAAACACTAACATGACTGAGCCAGATGTGGCAAAGCACACCTGCAGCCCTGGCTACTTGGGAAGCTGAGGCAGGAAGATTGCAAGTTCGAGCCCAGCATGGACAACATAGCAAGAGCCTGTCAAAACCAAAACAACAAGACAAGACAAAAACAACCTAGCTGCACAATTGATTCACGGAACTAGACATTAAACCCAGTGCACTTTGCTGGACAGAGGGCGCACATTCAATCCCAGTCCTTGGAAGGCAGAGGCAGGTGGGTCTGTGTGAGTATGAGAACAACATGGTCTTTATAGTGCCAGAGCTACACAGTGAGACCCTGTCTCAAACAAAACAAAACAAAACAAAACAAAGCAAAACAAAATTGCCAGGTGGTGGGGGCACACACCTTTAATTCCAGCACTTGGGAGGCAGAGACAGGCGAATTTCTGAGTTCGTGGCCAGCCTGGTCTACAGAGTGAGTTCCAGGATAGCCAAGGCTATACAGAGAAGCCCTGTCTTGAAAAAAACAAAAACAAAAACAAAACAAAACAAAAAAAACAAACATTGCACTTATAACTTTTTATATATGCTATATATGCATGAGAAGTTTTCTTTAAAAGAAAATACAAAACAAAAGTAACATCAAAATCTTCTCTTTTTTGGTTCCTATTGCAGGTTTAATAGTATTTCCACTCTGATCTATCAGGAAAGGCACCAGAATCTTAACAGTGCTTTGGGCCACTAGATGTTCCTGGTATTGAAGAGCACTTGTATTTCCGCTGCCTGGCGTAGATGACGTAATTACTGCAGCTTATGTGGATCAAGCAAATGAACAGAACATGTCCTGCGACTTTCAGAACCTTTCAGCCCTGAGCTGATGTCAAGCCCAAGCAGCCAATCGTGTAAACTCCAGACCCCGCACTTCCCTCCACCCAGCCCACTGTCCCTAGCCCCTACCCCAGCAGCTCTGGATGCTGTCCCGGACTTCCAGACCCCTGCAGTCTGGGGAGAGATCACAGAAAAACTTCCAGTGGGAATGGGGACCAAGGAAAGAAGGGGAGCAATCCAACCCGTGGGGGGATACTGAGAGGGACTGACTGCCTGTCTGCCGAAGACCACCCACGCTTACACAGGGCACAGAGCGCCTATCCCAGGAACTAGAAGCACAAGAAACTGACTAACCAGGGTGCCAGCTCAGATCCCTGCCTGAAATGATGGGACCAGAAAGATGGGGGGGGGGGTGGCCAAAAGGACAACAGACCGGGGAACCAGGCCTTTGGGGTGACTTACCAGGCAGCTGCTGTGTGAGGTTGAGCTCTTTCTGGTACCTGGGCTTTGTGTAGGACCAGATTCGTACCTCAGCCCCAAGACCAGCCTCAAAACAGTCAAATACTGCAGAACCCTATGAGGAGAGGGTGGTAGATGACTGGAGGTGGAGGACTCAGAATCCAGGTCTGCTCATGTGAGCAGACCACTCTGTTCACCTACTGACCCCAATCCAGCCAATGACTGCATTCATGCTATCTACCTTGAGATCTATCACTATAGTTTCCATCTTTTGAACAGGCCCCCAATTCTAAAGCAAGTATGTCCTATAGCTGTATTGGCAGGCCTAGGATTAACCAGGCTGAGTTGCTTGTACACCTGCTGTCATAGGCCACTCAACCAGAGGGAAGCTTATTAGAAACTCCAATGCAAGCATGGGGCATTCCCCACAGGCGCACTTTAGTTGTACCCATGGCTGCTTTGTGAAGTAAATTAGGCAAACTAAAAAAATTGTGTGTGTGGTATGTGTGTGTTTGTGTGTGTGTGTGTTTGTGTGTGTGTGTGTGGTATGTGTGTGTTTGTGTGTGTGTCTGTGTGTGTGTGTGTTTGCTGGGAATCTAACCCAAGGCCTTGAGCATGTTAGGCAAGAACTCTACCACTGAGCTACATTCCCAGGTCTTTGTTCTTATTTTATAGTCACCAAAAGTTTCAAAGGACATTTCATGAGGGAAGTTATAAATAGCCAATAAGCATGTGTGATGGTTTATATATGCTCTGCCCAGGGAGTGGCACTATTAGAAGGTGTGGCCCTGTTGTAATGGGTGTGGCCTTGTTGGAGTGGGCGTGGTCTTTAAGACCCTCACCCTAGCTGCCTGGAAGTGAGTCTCCTCATAGCAGCCTTCAGATGAAGATGTAGAACTCTCAGCTCCTCCTGCACCATGCCTGCCTGGATGCTGCCATATTCCTGCCTTGACAATAATGGACTGAACCTCTGAACCTGTAAGCCAGCCCCGATTAAATGTTGTCCTTTAGCCGGGCGTGGTGGTGCACGCCTGTAATCCCAGCACTCTGGGAGGCAGAGGCAGGCGGATTTCTGAGTTTGAGGCCAACTCACTACAGAGTGAGTTCCAGGACAGCCAGGGGCTACACACAAAGAAACCCTGTCTCGAAAAACCAAATCAAAAAAAAAAAAATGTTGTCCTTTATAAGACCTGCTTTGGTTATGGTGTCTGTTCACAGTAGTAAAGTCCTAACTAAGACAGCATGTATAAAAAGTGTCTGTCAGTCCCCAGGGGTATAGAAATTAAAGCTGTAATTAACACCAAATTTAGCGGCACAGACCTGCAGTGTTAGCATTCAGGAGGCTGAGGCGAACTACCCAGCAAGATTCTGTCTAATAAAAGCAATTAGCTCAGTGGCAAACGGTTGCTTAGCATATACAAAACCTTTGGTTCTTCCCCGGCATGCCTCTGCCCCCCCCCCATGCACACACACAAACCAACAACAAAAACACTAGCACTGAACTGCCCAGATGCTTAGTAGGTAAAGTGTTTGCCACCAAGCCTGACATACTGAGTGCCATCACCAGGACCCTTAAGGTAAAAAGGAAAAGGGTATAAACCATAACATGTATAGCAGAATGGCTAAAATTGAAAATTTTAAATGCCAAGCATTGTCAAAGATGGACGTACTTGGAAGCCTTATTTGCTGGTGGTAAGGATATGAAAAAAGACTGTCCCAGAAAACTGCTTAGTGACTTCTTACCAAGTCACATGTGAGTCAGGAGTGTCCTTATCCCCATTTTATAGACAGAGAAGCCACCACAAAAAGCCAAGAGGGCTCACTGCTCAGATCAGACCCAAGACTTAAAGAAAACAAGGCACGAGTTTGTCTTGGGAATCTGGGATTCCGGAGGCGGCTCTTCTCCTCAGGAGGAGCACTTGACATACCACGGACTGACCAGGCTGCACCAGGTCAGCAGGCACCTGGACCTCCAGCAGGGCACAGCGGGCAGTGGGGTAGGCATGGAAGGAGAGCACCACCTGGGCCTGGAGAGAGGCTGTGAGCAAGAGACAAGGGTCAGCCAGGCCACAGGCCATAGGCAAGACCCTGCCTAGGAGCAGCAGTTGGGCCAGCTGGCTCCTCACCGTTCCTAGGCTCCTGGAGTTCTGAGTCAGACGTTCCCGCCCCTTCAGGCTCTTCCCAGTGCCCTGTGAGAAGCAGAAGAGAGAGCAGAACCCAAGTCAGGCACCTGCTCTGGGCTGGGTCCGGCTTAGATGCCCTTGCAAAGATACCAAGCTGATAAGCAGAGGTCTGGGGAGAGCAGCTGGCCTGGGGGTACCTGGACCAGTCTCTTAAACATTGCAGATGTCCCCAGAGTCTGCAGTCCTCATGCCTTCCCCAGGCAGGCTCATGCGTTCACGTGAACTCAGTCACCGGCTCCCTCACTCACCATGCACGGCCAAGTGCACAACCACACGGACACAGAGGGCGCAGTCTGTCTCCTGTGGACACCTCAGTACCAGCTCCGTCTGCAGGCCGGTAGGCACTAGCACAGGGCCTGGGGCAGACTCGATGCTTCCTGGCAGGCAGAGCACGTCACCATCTGGGTGTGAAGGGGGATGGGGGGTGGGTTTCTGATACCTCCAGAGGGCAGGGGGAGCTGGGCCTTTCAGGCTGAGAGCAAACAGTTGCTTCCCTTCAGCTGTCCTGGAAGTCATTCTTTTAAAGGAGCAATACTTACCCCAGAGGTGGCAGGAGAGGCCCTGGGAAGAAAGGAAGGGTCAGTTCACACCCTCAAATTTAAGCGCCTTTCCTTGCTTGACAGCCCCCTATCCCCAGCCCATTTCCTTCTGGGGCTCCCTATCCTAAGCCCTTCCCTGAAGACAAGACTAATGCTTGTCCCCTTTCCATCTTCTCTTCCTCCATCAGCACCAGACAGACCAGACAGGGCAGTTCCGATCGAGGCAGTGACAAGAGCCAGACTGGGGCTGTGATGAGGCAGAGACTGAACTCTGAGCCCTTCCCAGCCTCCTAAAGTCCCAGACTCACTAGAGAGCAGCGTGCAGTGTCCTGAGGCTCCATGAGTCTCTCCAGAGAAACGACCACAGGGCTTCGGCCCAGTGCCAAGGACAGCAGGAACCAGGACACAGGCATCTTCCAGGTGCCAGACAGCACCCAGGTCTGAGGCCCCGTCCTGCCCCCCCTTGGGGGGGCAGCCCCCTCACCCCTGCTGACAATCAGCCCCGTGTCCCAGGGAGAGAAGAAGGGTTAGAATTCCTCTCCAGCCATGCTTCCCACTCGGGTGAGCCTGGACTCCCGGCCCAGTTTCAGCAGGAGTGCTTTCGCTTTGGCTCCCAGCAGGCAGTGGCTGTTCCCGCCCCGCCCTGTCCCGTCCCTCCCACCAACTCCAGGCTTAGGAGGCAGCAGCTTTGGGCCTGGGTGGTGGCCTTTCCTCCTCCTCCTTCTTGGCAGCCACCTGGCCGGGAGGAGCCCTGGGAAGGCGGCACTGCTGGTGTCACTACTGAGTAAAGGAGCTCCCACCCTGGATCTCACCAAAAAACAAAGGTTCTGATCGATCTGATCGATCCGATCGGGAAGACCCCAGGCTTGTGGCATCCTGGGTGTTTCCACTTCCTGTATGACCCTGGGATCCTAAGGTCCACTGTGTCCCCTCTTACTGTGCTTAGGTTCTTCAAGTACTTCCCTGGGCCTTGGTGACAGTGACCCTTGGGAAACAGGAGCTCTGAAGACAGTGGGCTGGTGCCAAAGGGCACCAGAAAGCGACCCTCCCGCCTGCCTGCCTGACGTAGGTTCATGGAGCCGGAGGGGCAGTCAGGCCTGGGAGAGCCAGGGCTCAGCAGAGCTTCTGCCTTGCTGCTGCTGGGCTGGAGGAGTGGTGGGGTGCACACGCTGACTAGCTGAGACTTCCGGTTTGCCTTTGCTCTCGGAATCACAGGAAGGAGAGGGTCCGGGAGGCACGGGGTCCTCCCTGCCTTTCCCAGGCAATGCTTCTGGGAATGAGGCCACAGAGGACAGACAGTAGGAATGAAAGGACTTGGGCTGGTGAGCTGTTCTAGAACAAGCCTAGGGCAGGCTTCCCGACAGGCCCAGGCACACCAGAGCGGCACACTGCTCCTTAACGTGTCTACTAGGTTTGCTTTTTCTCATCTTTCTGGACGATGGAACTTTCACCAGTTGTGGTGATGCAGGCTTCTAATCTCAGCACTCAGGAGGCAGAGGCAGGTAGATAGATCTCTTTGTTCCAGGCCATCAAGGGCTACACAGTGGTATTCAGTCTCAAACAAACAAATCACATTACTTCTGCATGGGGCCTCCCTCTGGGAAAGGGTGAGCGACATCCCCCCCTCCCGCCCCCCCCCCCCCCCGCTTACGGGAGGGGGGTGTCTCAACTCTGCCGAGCAGAACCCCCTTCAAGAGCTTGACACTGTTGGGGTTTTGTAAACATTGGGGGATGTTGGGGGTTTGTCTAAGCTCCACCCCAGAGATCTGGCCCACTATAAGAGGGGCTACTTGCTCCTCCTCTCTCTTTTTGCTCTCTGCTCTCCCACACTCTCTCACCTCTCTGCCCCTGAGGCTCTTCCCCCCTCCACGTGGTCGGCCTCCACTCTCTCTATTCTCTCTCTCTCTCTCTCTCTACCACTAACTCCCATCCCCTATTCTGAATAAACTCTATTCTATACCATGTCTGTGTGTGTGTGGTCCCTCAGGGGCAGAGGTGCCCAGGCAAGGGCCCGCCTAGACACCTTCCCCCACGCCGCCTAGCCACACTCACCTAATCCCCTATACTCCCCCCTTTTAAGCCCCTTCATCCTGCTGCCGAAAGTCCTTCAGACACAGAGGCCCTGCTTTCCAACCCTGGCCTAGTTCTCCAGCCTGGACTGGAATGCACAATGCCGATAGTTGTGTTTTTGCAGTTTTGAGAAGAAATGGAAGAATTGGCCCTCCTTCTCCGAAAGGGCTGAGGACCTATCAGGAAAGCCCAACTTCCTCTCAGGGACTCTGAGAGGGAGGCTGGTCCAATGTGGGACCTGGAGTGAGTCTCACAGTTCGGGGGACAAGAAGTTTGAAGTCTCGTTCTTGAGTTCCTGCTGTTGCTACACAGGCTGTGGCTACAGACAACTGAAACCCCAGGGACTATTGGTTGAGCCTTGGTAGTCATCTTTGGCGGCCTCGAGTTCCAGCAGGTGACACAGCTCCAGGCGGCTTTTCAAGCACTGCTTAGCCCCAAGGTGACTCCCGCTGGTGGCTAGGGTGGCAGGCCGAGCATCCAGCGCTCGCAGCAGGCGCGGCAAGTCACGAAGCAGGCGGTAGCGCGGCAGAGCTCGCAGAGGCCGGGGGATATCGCCTTTGGCACAGAGGCGACTGAAGTAGGCGAGTAGCGGTGGGCGTGGAGCAGCGCACAGCAGGGTGCGAAGGGACGCAGCCTGCGGGTCGCCGCTGCAGGCGGTGCTGGGGCCCGCAAAGTTCCACAGGAGCAGCACCGTGCCCTGTTCCCGTGCCACGCGCTCCCGCGCTGCCCAGAGCCATGGCAGTGGTCCAATGCGTGCTACGTGCGTCCCTTCCCAGAGATCCACGATCACGTCGCGTCCGCCGCCCAGCGCGGTCCGCAGCAGTTCGGCCAGAGCTCCCACCAGGCGTCGCTGTGCCTCTGAGTCCGCTGCGTGTAGGAGTAAAACTGGCCTAGTTCGACCGGAGCCTAGGGACCCGAGCAACAGCTGAGTAGGCTAAGGGGAGTCTGGGGGCGCGGGTGGGGGGTGGCGAGGACAGTCAGCTCAGCCCTCCCCTTGGGGCCTCTGGCCTACACTCTAGGGTGCCCTGCCTGTACAATGTGTCCTTTATCCGTTCTGGGAGTCAGTCCCCCAAACTGCTGAGGAAAATGTGAAGCTTCTAATGCATATCAGGCTGGAGAGTAAACAACCCCCTCCCCCAACACCGCCTCTTGCAGCTGGGTGGTGGTACACATACAAACTGCACCCACAGCCCCTTGCCTGCCTTAACCATTCCTTCCCACTAGGGGGCGGAAGAATAGCAGCCTGTGCTTTGGCTCTCTCTTAGTCTAAAGGTGCTGGGACCATCTGAATCTCCCATGATCAAAGTCGAGTTTACCTGGCAGCAGGCGCCGGCAGAGTAGGACCAGAACTACACCCAGTAGAGCGGTGAGACCCAGCAGTGCCAGGATCAAGAGCCCGAGGTGTCTATTGGAGACTGAAGCAAGGCCGGTGAAGAAGGCAAGCCATCTCTGGAGAGCCCATGCCCTTCCTCCTCTTACCCAAGAACTCACCATCAGGACACAAGAGGTGCTTCCTGGCAAACTGGACATCTGACCGCCACACCTGAGGACACAGGGCCCCGATTCGCGTGAGCTAGAGTACCCCTCCCTGCCAGGGAAGGAGCCCCACTGGCTTCGGAATTCCTGCGGCTCTAGTTTTGTGTCTGCTGCAAATGCCAGAGAGACCACAGCTGCTCCCACAGCAGGCCTGGGCTGGAGAGCACAGACCAGCTGAAATAGTCCGCCACCAAGGAGTACTGGGCCTTGTCACCACACCTCATTATGGACATGCAATACAAGGCTTTCTCATTTTTTATGGGAAGGCAAAATATAAATGTTTTTGCTTGTTTGTTTTGTTTTTAAGATAACATATAACTAGTGGCAACTAATTCCAGTTTAAAACACTTGGCAAACCAAACACTTTAATGGACTCTGTACTAGGGGGTCTGTGAGGAGTAAGGGTAGGATTTCTTACCAGGATGCAGCTCCCCTGCCTCAAGAAGGGAATGATGAGGTCTAGAGTCACTGGGACTGAGCCCTGGGTCTGTGGGGACAAAGAGTAGAATGCTTGTCCCCAAAGATGCAAAATCTGATAGTGTCTCTCCACCTCCATCTACCTAGTTAAAGGGCCCAGTGACACCTCCAGACAACTTCCCCAGCCACCCCAACTACTACTGATTACTCCCACAGGTTTGCCTACCTGCACATGCATACGCACATGCTGCGACTGAGCTAACACACACACACACACATACACACAGTGCCACCGTGAGGAAGAAGGGAGACATAGCCATTGTCTCATTGTCACAGCATGCAGCATGTGTGCCTCTCTTCACCCTACACAACTGAAGCGACATCTTGTCCACTGGGGAAGAATACGCTGTGGAGGCTGCAGGCTAGGCTAAGGCTTGACTCTCGCTTTTCTAGTTCTAGGTTTGTGACCTTTCTGTGGACTTGGGTGATATCTCCTTCCCCCCCCCCAGCCTCAGATTCTTTATTTGCAGATGGGGGGGTGCAATAATCTTTAGTGGGTTACTGGGAACATTAAATGGGGATATGCATATGGATACTTTAATAAACTGATACATAATTGTTATGTATATAATAATATACATATATAGATATATACACACACATATCTATTAAGCTAAGATATATGTATGTATTTATATACATGGCTAAGAGGAGGCCTGTTCTGTATGTTCTTATACCTCCTGGGGCATAATGCAGGGTGAGCAGAGTAGGTGTGCGGGAAATGTGTATTGAACCAGAGAGAACCCACTGCTGTCTGTCTGCAGATGAGCTGTGGCTCCACTCTATGTTCCTCAAGTTAGTTACAAGGCTGACCAGCCAATGCCACCCTTCAGCAGCACCGCCTGCCTCTACTCTGCGCCCCTCACATACTCCAGTGTCAAGGCAACTGCCAGGCGGGTAGATACTCAGATCAGAAGTGTTTGCTACCCTCTGTCTGTTTGGGAGCCCATAACCTAGCTCTGCAAGGGGGCCTTTGAGAGAGAGCTATATGCAGAGAACACGGTGTGCTTGGTCAGCGTATTGCTGTGGTTTTGTGAGTAAATCTGATTGTGGTTTTTAAATCAGATATGCAGAACACAGTCATCTAGTCAACCTATTCTTAGCCCACATGATGGAGCTGCACCCATACATTACTGTACAGTGAGTCCTTCAGCTTCTAGAGGTCTCTAGAGAGTTGGTGAACGTCTATACTGCCTTGTAGAGGCATGAGACCTGGGGGGAGGACAGCTGGGGTCAGGGGTAGCATCAATACACAATGTAGGGCTGAGGAAATGACTTGGTGGGTGCACTGTCTATGCAAACATAAGCACTTGGATTTAAGCATTCAGAGTTTAAAAAAAAAAGAAAGAGCTAGGTGGTGGTGGTGCACACCTTTAATCCCAGCCCGTGGGAGGCAGAGGCAGGTGGATCTCTGAGTCTACAGCCTGAGTTCCAGGACACCCAGGACTACAAAGAGAAAACCTGCGTGAGGATGGGGGGAGCCAAGCTTGGCTTCTTGTTCATGCAACCTCTGCATTGGGGGTCAACAGGTGAATCCCAGGACTGTCACCGTAGCTGAAAACAGCAAGCTGCGAGCTCAGTGAGAGCCCTTGTCCCAAAGGACTAAGGTGAATAGAAGATCTCTGGTCTCTCTGTTTTGCCCACAGGTTTGCCCACCTGTACATGCATACGCACACACCACACACATGATGTGGCTTCAGTGGGCTGGAGGGCAGCTGAAGAAGGGACTGCAGCATCTGGACACTACTGTCTCTGTAAACTGAGGCATGAAAGGCTTAGGAGCTCCCTCCTGAAGGACCCCACAGATTGACAGAGAGCCAGCAATCCAAGGCTGGTTAAGAAAAGAATCTACGACACACGCCAGAATGAGGGCTTTTTTGCCTCCCCCCCCCCCCACACACACACGCAGGGCCTGCCTCAGTGAAGTAACAGGGAGGTTAGGGATGTGCACTGGCCACGAGGACCTGGGGGGAAGCAAGCCCTAGCTGGGCCGTACCTGGCTGATGCTATACACGGGAGGCATGGAGGTGTCCGGCCCCAAACCCGGGGTACTCCAGGCAGCACTGAAGGTGGCGTATATCCTCGAAGAAAAGTGGAGGGTCAACTGTTGGGCCTGGGTGTCCACACTCACAGTCCAGGAGGGGAGAGAGCCTGTTTGTGGGAGGTGGTCAGAGCTGGGTTGTTCTGGATCTGGAGGTCACAGGCGAGCGGGGTGAGGTGAGGGAGACGAGATTCTGTATTGACTCACCACTCTGGCGGGGACATTCGACGTGGCTGCTGTTTTCAAAAGAAAACTGAGACGCACAGACATGGCAGGTCAGCGGGGTTCAGTGCCATCCCTTCTCCCACTGCCAGGCCCCTGCCCGTCCGTGGCTGTACCTTAAAGCAGAACTGTGGGTGCAAGTCTACATTCTCCAGGGTGTACCGCTGCTGGGGAGAGGGGAGTTAGTCGGGGAGAAGGTCCCTGGGCCCTGCCCTTGCCCACCTCAGTCCTGGAGGGAGGTGGCTGCCCTTACTCCTTCTGACTCCTGTGCTGTGGCGTTGGGAAGGGTTTCGCAGGGCGTGAGTGGATCCTGCCTCTGGCAGAGGGAGGCCTCCAGTTTCAGTGGGCAGCGGAGTGTCAGGGCCATGGCCATCTGACTGTGCTGGCTGTAGTCCGTGAAGCTTACTGACTTCCAGAAGTCCGAGCCATCTGGGAGGTGACAGGCCCAAGGGTGAGGCCACAGCACAGCTGTAGCTCCACCTCCTCACCCCCGCTCCAGGGCAGCAGGAGAAAATACCGAACTTCCAGCACAACTCTGGCTCCCAGGCGCCCAGCAGCTGAGCAGGACGCCACTCTCCCTACCCACCTGTACCCAGCCTTCTACTTTACCTTTCCATCCCTGGCCTCCACGCTGTACTCAAAACACCCCGTACTCAAAATCTGTGCAGGCTCCTCCCAGAATCTAAATGCCTTCTTCCCTGCCTCTTCATTCTGAATCCTGTTCATTTCCCGAGCTCAGCTCAGGTGTGAGCACCGCCAAGACCTTCTCTGCTCACAACAGTGTCTCAGGCTCCTCCTTTCCTCAGCGATGCCCTGCAGACGGCCCTTGATGGCCCTGCCTGAGTACCAGGCTTTGCGTTACCAGTGTCTGAGTGTTCTTTCTCCCAAGGAACTCTTTCTCACACAGCACTCTAGACAATACCAGTCACTTTCCCGTGAAATAGTTCCTTCAAGCCTCATCAACACATTGGGATTTTACTGATGAAGGAAAGTTGGGGGCGGGGGGGGGGGGTCCTGGGGATAATCCATGGCAGAGCTGGGACGGAAGCCTAGGTCTCTAGTTGGTCCTCTCACTCGCCCTCCCCGGGTGAGACTCCTCCATTCATAATACTCAGCACCTAGAGAGCTCGGCGGCTGCGGGTTGATGGCTAGACACTGCCCCCCCCCCAAGAAGTGTGCTCATGCATCTTTCTCTCTCTCTCTCTCTCTCTCTCACACACACACACACACACACACACACAGAGAGAGAGAGAGAGAGAGAGAGAGAGGGAGAGGGAGAGGGAGATGGAGAGGGAGAGGGAGATGGAGAGGGAGAGGGAGAGAGAGACGGAGAGGGAGACGGAGACAGAGACAGAGACGGAGACGGAGACGGAGACAGAGAGAAAGGGAGGGAGGAAAAGAGGAAGAAGAGCATTGATCCTGCATCAGGGTTAATACAACACTCACAAGCTTCAGGCCAGCTCTGGAAGGGACACTTCTTGCGCCTCACAGTGTCCTCCTGCAGGTAGGAGGCCTGGGAAGACAAAACAGAGAGCATCAATGGCTTCCCACCCCCGTTAGCTCTGGCTCTAGCTCGCAATGGTTATGTGTCCTGAGCCTTGGGACACTAATCAGGGAGCTCTGTGGAGGAAGGGAGAGGGTTAGGGCTCCAGGGCACAGGAGATAGCAGAGAACAAGGCAGTCGCCTCTGGTCTCCAAAGAGAACTATTGCCTGTGACAGAGAACCCCTATGGCCCACATCTTCAATTTTAGGTTTTCCTGACCCCCATTCTGGGCTTTCTCACTGGACCCAGGACCCTGTGTTGTTCCTCATTCTGGACTCCCTGAGAGTCTACACTGTCGTCTTTGGCAGTTTCTTGCCTCCCTGGATCTCTATTCTCCTTTCAGAACTCCTCTTCCCCAGTGATGTTCAAAACATCCTTAAGACTCACAAGGAGAGATGGGGGACTGCAATGGAGGGCTAGAGGGGACACGGCCCTGAGAGGAATGTGCAACCGCGGCTCTCAAGAACATCCAGGCAGGGCTGAGGTGGATCTGCCTCAGAATGGCTGTGGCTCGCAGCCAAGCCAGCACCCGTTTCCTAGGCACCCAGAGTTTCTCTTTAGTGCTATAGGACTTGTTGTGTCTCTCTGTCCATCCCTAGCCCTTGATAAACTGATTTACTGGTGATGCAGCTAAGCAAACAGCCATGGCTAGCCCAAATTCCCATATTCTCACCTCTATGCACATGCAGGGCAGAAGGAATTCATAAGGCAGGTCTACAGTGTGGCCTCCAGACACAATTTTCTGTGGATAAAACCACAAAGGAAGAGAAAAGGAGACACCTAAGACAAAGCATGACTACTGTAGACAAAGTAGGAGGAGGCTAAGACCTCGGACCATATACCTTATTTTTCCTGCTATATAAAACCTACTTCTTCCTTACACAGGATCTTGGGTCTATACTCTGGCCATTTGCTTGTGGTATTTTATGAGCAGTAGGGGTAGGGAAGAGAACACACAGTTCTTGCAAGCGTGTTCCAGTTACATGCCATGTACAGCGTTGGGAGTGTCGACTCTAACAAAGGCTAGCATTACCATGGAGCTGGAAGGTATGGCCATTGTAGGCAAGAAGAGTCTGAAGGACTCCAGGATATGGCTTCAGTCTTTGAACACGATGCCCAGCTATGCACAGCGGTGTCTGTGATGTTTGGAGGTTGAAGTGGGCTGCTGGCATGGGTGATTAGGGGATTATGGGTAATTTTCTGAGGGCTATCAAAAGGTACAAGAGCACCTAGATACATGTGACCATTTTGTCAAATTACCAGGGGAACAACCTCTTGAGGAAATAGCAAGGCTTTTGTTGTTTTTCTTAAGGCGTGGCTCGTGCACCCCAAGCTGGCCTCAGACTCACTTTGAACTCCTGACCCTCTTCCTACCTCCCACTCCATTTGTACAAAGCCAGAGATCATGCATGGTAGACAAGTCCTCTACCAACTGGGCAGCTTCTAAGGGTCCTCTCCCTGGGAGTAAATACCATGCTCATTTCTTTCTGGTCTCTCCTCTCAAGTAACACAGCCCACTCCTTTTCTGTGTAGTCAAATTAAAGTCTTAATACTATATACCTCATGTTATAAGTTTTGAGCAATTACTTTCCCTGTCCGGGCCTCAGTCTCCTCCATTTGCATGGGAATTGTGCGATCTGTCTCTTTATGGGGCAAGGCACTACATACCTGCACGTCAAAAGGACTATTCAAGTCTTCACATTCCAGTGCCCACTGGTAACAAAGGCGCACGCTGGCCTCTGGGCCTGGAGGAATAGTCACCCGAATAGCCTGTACCTCAGGCAGCAAATCAAAGGAGAATTCAGGTCCTAGGGAGAAGGAAGACTTGGTGACCCTGGCTTAGGCGAGGCTGAAGCCATCTCTGCTCACCCAGCATGCCCACCTCCATGCTTCTGTGAAGCTGCTTTGGGGAGATGTTTTATTCCTTCTGCAGCTGAAGGCTGCGTCCGTTTGGTGCGTAGGCCTCTGTGGGAGATGGCTGGGCAGGGGATGGAACTGCGATGCCTTTCCTGAGGCAGGGAAGGGCTGCCTAGCAGCTTCCTCTGCAAGCAGAGAGCAAAGTGATGTTAAGCCAGGAGCCAGGAAGTTGGCCTTCCACTTCTGCCTTGGAACTTGAGAAACCACAGGCCAATTGCTCAAGTTCTTTTGGCCTCAGTTTCCCTTACATTTCCAAACTCCCTATTGTTGCTGGAGAACAAAGTAAGGAGCAAAAAGGAAAGGGGGTGGAGCCCGAGGGTAGAGCCATGAATTACAGGGTACCTGGAAGAATGCGGGTGTCCTGTGCCTCCAATAGGCTTCAGATTTATGAGGACTTTTAGATTTCCTCACCAAGAAAGGGAACCAGTCCCACTGAAGGCCTGTAGGAGGGAGACACACTTCTTACCTGGCTATTCATGCCTCTGTCCTTCCTGAGATTTGATCTGATATTGGATGAAAAGTGTTTATAAATCAAGGAGAGCAATGGTATTGAGCTTCTTTGGTGGCAAAAATTGTGATTCAGCAAAAAAAAAAAAAAAAAAAAAAAAAAAAAACCCTAAGGCTCAGAGAACACAGAAGAAAGGGTAGAAGGAATGCAAGAGCCGGAGGACGAGGAGGAGGCCTCTGACGTCATCTAGACATGCCATCGAGGTTGTGTTCACTCACTGGGTGCTCACCTGCACAAGATCTGTGCAAGGTCAAGCCTGCGAGATCAGTCAACAGCCAGTAGGCAGCTCGCTGACTGGACTCAGTGAGTGATGAACATACAGAGCAAGGTGTGGTTTTATACTTGTATTGAGAGGCAGAGACAGGCAGAGCTCTTGGCTTTGAGGCTAGCCTGGTCTACTTTGCAAGTTCCAGGTGAGTCAGGACTGCACAGTGAGCCTCTGTCTCAAAAAGTGGAGGGACACGTGTGTGGAGAGATGAGTGAGCAGGTCAGGACGCTTGCTGCTCTTAGAGGATCCAGAATTGGCTCCCAGCACCCACTGGTGGCTCACAACCATCTGTGACTCCAGTGCCAGGGGAATCTGGTGCTTCCATGGGCACTACATGGACATAATATATGCATACACATATATACACACAGGAAAACATTCCTACACAAGACATACATTTTTTTAAACATATGAATGTAGAACAGGAATGTTTTGGGAGTTATTCAGGGGAAGTGGGAGGGAGGAATTGTAGGTGGGTTTGATCAAGATAGATTGCATATATATATGATATTTTAAATCATAAATAAGAGGTATTTTGTTCTTTATAAAATTTTAGGTTTATTTATTTTGTTTTACATGCATGAATGTTTTGCTTGCACATGTGTATGTGCACCGTGTGCATGTCTTGTATCTACTGATGTCAGAAGAAGACATTGGACTCCCTGGAACTATAGAGTTAGAGATAGGCCACCATGTGGGCTCTGGGAATTGAATTTAGAGTCTCTGGAAGAGCACAAATGTTTGTAGAAGTTGAGCCATATCTCTAGCCCCAATAAGACATTTTAAAATAAACAAAACAAGTAAAAAATTCTTAAGCAGAGAAAAAAGACACACACACACACACATCCCACAAAGGTAGGTATGTATTCACTGTAGCATGATTTCTTTTTGTTTTGTTTTGTTTTTGAGACAGGGTTTCTCTGCATAGCTTTGGCTGTCCTGGAACTCACCCAACAGACCACGTTAACCTTGAATTCAGAGATCCTCCTGCCTCTGCTTCCCAAGTTCTGGGATTTAAGGCCTGTGTCACCATGTCACCATTACCTGGCTGTAGCATGACTTCTTTCTTTCTTTCTTTCTTTCTTTCTTTCTTTCTTTCTTTCTTTCTTTCTTTCTTTCTTCCTCTCTTTTTTCTCTCTTTCTTTCTCTCTTTCTTTCTTCTTCCTTCCTTTCTTTCTTTCTTTTTTTTTTTTTGAGACAGGGTTTCTCAGTGTAACTAGCCTTGGCTGTCATGAACTCACTTTGTAGACTAGGCTAGCCTCAAATTCATGCAGATTTGATCACCTCTCTCTCCTGAGTGCTGGGACTAAAGGCATGGAAGTATCATTTCTAATGATAAAAATTTTAGACTAACGTTTTGTGATTTTATGTTTAATTGTGCACATGTATGTGCACCTGTACAGGTATGTGTAAGTGAGTGCAGGTGCTTGAAGAGGTCAGAAACATCAGATTCCTGGAGGTGGAGTCGTGAGCTGCCTGACATGGGTGCTGGGAATTGAACTTTTTTCTGCGAGAGCATCGAGTGCTCTTAACCACTGAGCCATCTCTCTGTCCCCTTATCCCTGCTAGTTTTAAAGTGTGTGCCAAGTGAGGCAATGAAACAGCAGAGTAAAATGATCCCGCTTTACAAATGCAAAGCAGCAATAGCAGGACCACAGATCACACTTTTAGGGATCGGTCCCCTTTGTGGAGATGGCTCCCCCACAGTGACACAGTTGTCTCATAACTGTTTGTTTGTCGTGGTGTGCTATTTCAGGATGCTCTAAATCCCTGTTGAGGTTAACAAGACAAAAACCCGTTCTAATAGGACAACGGACACTGGGTCAGCCCAGGGACTGACCCTTCGGCTGTCCCTAACCCATGCCTCCATGGAGAATGGCTCGAAGCTGCTTTTCCTACCTGAAGACCGTGACACCAGATACAGGCACGAACAGCAAGACCAGTGCCAATGCTTTGTGGCTAAGGCAGTCGGGCAGGGGGTTGGAGCAGAACTTCCTGTGTCAGTGAAAGGAGAGTCAGCACAGAGATACATGCCTGTAAGCCCATTGCTTAGGAGGCTGAGACAGGAGGATTAAAGGATGGAGGCTTTGGTATTACATAGTGAGACCCTGTCTCAAAACAAAAACAAACAAAGAAACAGTGGGGTCTAAGGCGGTCCCTCCTACCTCCTCCCAACTGGATTTAGGGCTGAGCTTTGATATATATTTCTAGTATGTTGAAACTTGAGAAGGTTATTAGACCCAGGTGCCAGACTGCCCATCCATCAAGAGGGCTTGTCCTAAGTAACATAGTGCATCGGGAAAGCTTGGTGGGGTGAATGGACCATAGAGTATGAGAGAGTTCCTGGTAGAGAGAAGGGCCAGCGTCGGGAGGAGCCACTTGTGTGGCGTGCCTGGAGCCTTTGCCCATCTTATCCTCCATTGGCTGGAAGGAACACGGCTCTCATCTAGTTGCTTCTCCACGCCGGTGCTCAGAAGCCAAGGTTGGACGGGAGACTGAAGAACTCTGCCTAAGCGTGCATAGAATCTGAGGAATCTAGACTAGTCCCTGCATCTTCTTACTGATATCAGACTACTCCCTGGGCTGGGAACCAAACTGTCAAGGATGGCTCCCTGGGTCCTGGATCACAGGCGAGCACAGGGAAGAGAAGCAGGACAGGAAGTAAGACTTACCAGCCAAACGCTGATCCTGAGGATACAGGGCCCAGAAGGG
This sequence comes from Apodemus sylvaticus, assembly GCF_947179515.1. Taxonomy (NCBI): domain Eukaryota; kingdom Metazoa; phylum Chordata; class Mammalia; order Rodentia; family Muridae; genus Apodemus; species Apodemus sylvaticus. The sequence continues at coordinate 145,167,156 of NC_067473.1, read as the reverse complement.
AGAAAGAAGGAGAGAGGCCTCGTTAGAAGGGAGTCAAGTAAGGTGCATTCTCCCTGAGCTCTGCGTCAAAGCATCTGGTTCTGAGACCCTCAGCTCACAGCCCAGCCATCAGCCGCTTTTCTCTCAGTCCCACCCTGCCAAGGACCTCAGCTCACTAGAACCTTAGCAATTCCTTCAAGACCCCCTGGAGGACACACTGAGGCTGCGGCTAGCTCACAGGATTTCACAGGTAGGAAAGGGCAGGCAGGAGACAGAGGGGTTCTAGTCTGTGCCAGGCAAGTGCCTCTTCACTCAGCAGCAGGGCCTTACCACCCGGCAGGCCAGTAGACAGCGGCTGGTCCAACGTGGCAGGCAGGGCCAGGCGACCTGAGCAGACACAGCGATGCTGATGGACAGTAGGGGGAGAGACAGGAGCGAGGCCGCCAGTCTGGGGCTCCCCATGAGCTGCTGTAGGATCAGGGTGCAGAGACCACGCCTTTCCAGTCTGCAAGAGAGCAGCAGGGCCTGGCCCTGGAGCTGCGAGAGCACACAGTACCAGCAGGCGCTGTCACCTAACCCGCCCTAGATCCACCCTGCCCCGAAGCTCCTCCTTGATCCGACCCAGCAGGCTTGGTCGCATTCCTTCTCCTGAGCCCGGGCACTGAAGAACACTTGCTTGTTCTGTAGAAAGCCTTACTGCCCTGGAGGCACAGGCACAGGCGGCTCTTGGTGTGGCAGAGTTAACAGGCACCTTGTGGAGGTGTACCCATTTCTTAACCCCTCCCACACCTCAAGTACTGCAGATCTGGCACACATATTAGTGTGCTCTGACACAGGCAGCTAGTTCCACAGCCTTCACTGAGAAATGAACAGCTAATCGCCATTTGTCTACACTGAATGCTGCAGATAGAGAAGTGATGGGTGCATCTTTTGTTGAAGCAAAAAATGAGTAGACATTATAAAACACAAATAAGCCTCCTGCAGCCCCCACATGCACTGGGCTACCCGCCTGGCTGACTTTCCACTGAAGCCCAGCCTTCTCTCTGTGCCCACTAGCCCTTGCAGCTGTTCTTGACTCCAGGTCAATGTGGTCTCCGTCTTCGAGGACCAACTAAATGATAGGGCTTGTTCAGGAAGCCCCAGAGCTGACAGCTGAGCTCTGGAGCAGAGGGAGCAGCCCCACGCACTGACCTGGTTTCCTGTGGTTTCCGGTGCAGGAAAAAGGCTGACAAGGCTCCAGGCTCTGTGGGGACCCCTCCCCATCATCTTACAGCTTCCTCTCTCTTGGGGAGGAGCACACGTGAGCTGCAGCAGCCGTCTCCATGGCAATGCCCTCAATGGAAGGAAAGTTCAGGGCATGTCCACTGGGTCATGTCTACTGGCATCTCTCTCTCTCTCTCTCTCTCTCTCTCTCTCTCTCTCTCTCTCTCTCTCTCTCAGGTTTCTCTGTGTAGCTCTGGCTGGTCTGGAACTCCACTCTATAGACCAGGCTGGCTTCGAACTCAGATCCACCTCTGCCTCCCAAGTGCAGTGTTGGTTGGGTCTAAAGGCATATGCCATCATTGCCCTTCTTGTCTCTGTTTTAAAATTAAATTAAAAAAAAATTAGGGGTGTGTGTGTGTGTGTGTGTGTTGCCTGTAGAGGTCAGAGGAGGGTGTCAGATCTATTGGAACTGGACTTATGGATCGTTGCAAGCCGTCATGTAGATGCGGGAACAGAACCTGAGTTATCTGAAAGAGCAAGTGCCCCTATCCACAGGGCCAGCTCTCCAGAGAGTGGCTCTGGCCTGTAATCCCAGGTACTTGAGAAGCTAAGGCCAAGGGACCACATACTGAATGCTTGCCTGATCCAGACTGAGTTCAAGACCAGTCTGGGCAACTTAATGAGACTCTTATCTCAAAGTAAGTGTGTGTGTGTGTGTGTGTGTGTGTGTGAGTGTGAGAGAGAGAGAGAGAGAGACAATTAAATAAAAAGAGGTCACTTGGGGTTGGTGACACATGCTTTTAGTCCCAACAATTGAGAGGCATAAGTAGGCAGATCTCTAAGTTTAAGGCCAGCCTGGTCTACAGAGTAAGTTTCAGGACAGCCAGGGCTACACAAAGAATCCCATCTCAACAACCAACCAACCAAAGAGGCCATGAGTTTAAGAGAAGAGGGGCTGCAATGGAGGAGTTGGGGAGAGAAAAGCGGAGAGGGGGGGTACTACAATTACAATTTCAAAAAATTATTATTTTGTATTTGCTTTTGTTTTTCAAGACAGGGTCTTCCTATGCAGGCTGGCTTTACTGGAACTCACTCTGTAAACCAGGCTTGCCTCAGACTCAGATCTACCTGCTTCTGCCTCCACGGTGCTGGGATTAAAAGTATGAGCTATTACTCCCAACTATAAAATAATATTTTTTAAAAGGAAGTAATAAGAAGGCTGAGTACAACCTCAGTGGCAAAGCACTTGCTTAGTGGATGCAAGGCCCTGGGTTCAATCCTCACGCTTAAATAAGAGGAGGATTCTTAGGTGCTCTTCCCCAGTGCCTAGCAACGAGTGTCAGGAAGCAGGTGTGCCACAGCTAAATGAACATCAATTATGATGCACCTCATCTAAGTCGCTTATCTGTTTCCAGTTCACAAAGAAACAGCAGTATCTGACCCCTCTAAACACCGGTGAGGCTGATAAGTGAGAATACTTTAATTTCATAAGGAGAGAAGTAAGGAGGCAGAAGGGAGAATAATTTGATCAAGGTCAAAGTCTGTAGCACAGGAAGCTACACTCGTGCGGGGCCCTCCCAACCGACTGTCAGCCTGCAGTCCCTCAGCCTCGCCCTCCTCTTTGAACCAACAGGGTCTGCCTCATGCAGAGCCAACCTCCGCAGCCAAGTTAGTGAGGGCTAGAGAGCAGAAAAGGTGGCCTTTTAAACTAGGCACGGTGCCAAGGGCTTTCCTCCAATTCTACCTCACACAAGTTCCTGTACACAAGAACTTTTTTTTTAACTTTTGAGGTTCATTTTTTAAAAATATTTTTATTTCATGTGCATTGGTGTTTTGTCTGCATGTATGTCTGTGGGAAAGTAGCCAGCCTCTGGGAATGGAGTTACAGACAGTTGTAAGCTGTCATGTGGGTGATTCCTCTGCAAGCGTCAGTGCTCTTAGCCGCTGAGCCATCTCTGCAGCCCGAGGTTCATTTTTTAAAAACCTACATGTTTATGTGCATCATGTCTGTGTTTGGTGTTCTTAGAGATCAAAAGAAGGCATCAGAATGCCTGGAACTGGAGTTATAGGTGGTTATGCGCCGCCATGTTGGTGCTAGGAATCAAACCCTGGAGGAGAAGCAAATGGTCTCATGCACCGAGCATCTCTCCAGCCCCGCCATGGTCTTGCCGGTGAGCCGGTGAGCCGGTGAGCCGGTGAGTTCTGCTCTATTACCCTCAACCTTCCTGACTCCCATAGCTTCTGACCTATTTTTTTTCTTTTTTTTCTTTTCTTTTTTTCTTTTTTTTTTTTTTTTTTGGTTTGCTTCATTTCTTTTTTATTCTTCTCTAAACATCACCCCTGACCACAATTTCCCCTCCCTCTACTCCTCCCAGTCATTCCTCACTCCCCTTTCCCAGGTTCACTCCTCCTCCACTTCCCTTTAAAACCAACAGGGCATAATTTTGTATGGTGTTTTCTGTAAACTTGTGTTTTTCTTCCTGGCCCCAAGCTTCAGGATTAAGAACTCTAAGACTTTAACAGAGCAGTGGTGGCACATGCCTGTAATCCCAGCACCTGGGAGGCAAAGGCAGGCAGATTTCTGAGTTCAAGGCTAGCCTGGTCTACAGAGTGAGTTCCCGGACAGCCAGGGTTGCACAGAGAAACCCTGTCTCAAAAAAACCAAATCCAAAAACAAAACAAACAAACAAACAAACCAAAACAACAGGTAAAACCAGACAGCACACTTACACTTTGCCGGGCAGTGGTTTTTTGGATTTGGTTCAGAAATCTGCTCCACATCCCCACCAAATGTTCCCCAGTTCCAGGCATCTCACCCAGTATTCTCTTCCTTCATCCTACCCTCTGCCATGAGGCAGGATAAAATTGATAGAAAAAGGCTAGAAAAGCATGATTCCTGGCACAAAACTAACATAAACTGATGTTTCTGTGACACTTTTTAAATTGTTGACAAGTTTCATAATAGATTTTCAAGGTATTCAAAGACTGTATATAAAACACCATTTTAATGACCAAAAATAATTTTTGCTCTTTGACTAATAATTTGCACCCCAGTTTTAGCAAATGTTTGCATCTCAGTCATTTGACAATTAGCAGTGTGCCTCCGCTGGGCTCATGGAAAACTCCCTGTCCATGGCCTTCCATGCGCCTCTTCCTGCTTCGGTCCGCTGTGTTCTCCGGGGCACACACACTTCGGTCCATAAAAGGACAAGTTAATTTGCTCAGCAAGCTCAGAGTGAAGACTAATGTGCCGAGGACTGAGCAAGGGAATGGAAGACACTCACGCTGCTAAGATACGCCGAGTGCGATGCGCACGTCAGCCTCAGCTGTGTAGTTTAAGGCCATTCCGGGCTATGTTAGTCCTTGTCTGACAAAGGGGTAAAGTGAAACAGCCAGACAGATGAAGTTGTTGTTTGAACTGTGGAATGGAAAGACTCAAGATCTTTCATCAAAATGGTATCTTAAAAATTAATAAAGGGGCTGGAGAGATGACTCAGCGGTTAAGAGCACTGACGGCTCTTCCAGAGGTCCTGAGTTCAATTCCCAGCAATCACATGGTGACTCACAAAACATCTGTCATGGGCATCTGATGCCATCTTCTGCTGTGTCTGAACAGTGGCAGTTTACCCACATATATGAAATAAATATGGCCAGAGCGAGCGGGGCCGGAGCAGGCAGGAATTTAAGAGTAGAGGAGGTTTGTTTTTATTTCTTGGTACTGGGAATCAAACTTAGGACCCTAGTGCATGCTAGACAAGCACTGCACCACTGAGCGAGAAGCCTCCCGTCCGGAAACCTTAGATAAACATGACAACATGACGGCGACAGGAAGGACACAGAGCTTGAGCGGTGGATAATGATCAAGAGCGGTGCGCCTCTCAACACTGGACTTAGGAACAGCAATAGGCTTGAGGCCTATTCAAAGTTATCTTTGAAATGATCAGTAGGACCCAAGTGTGGTGCACATACCTTTAATTGTGACACTTAAAGAGGCAGAACTCTGTCTGAGTCCTAGGACAGCCAGGGCTACAAAGAAACTATCTTGAATCCCCCACCCCCCCTGCAAAGATCCATCTGGAGAAGGCTCTGTAAACCATACAAGCAACACATTTCCAGAACAGAATAATTACAACTGTAGAGGCCAGATCTCTGAAGTTACATCAGTTACATTCATGTATAACAAAGTCCAAGTGCGGAAGGACATACAGCTTCCCTGCCCTAACTATTCACTGTTATACTCCTAGGGTGGCTGTTAACTTTATCTCAGTTGTGGACCTCTCACACAATTAGGTGTTCTGTTCACTGCACATGCCCCCAAGACTGGAAGCTCCTTGCTGTTTCCCCAAAAGCCCATATAGTGGTAGCCAGCCTGTGGCATTTTTGGAGGTGGAGGAAGCTTTAGGTGGGGCTGGGTGGAAGTTCTATCACTGGTGGTGTGGGCCTGGTGGTGATATTGGGATCGCGTGGGTTGTTTTCCGCTTCCACGGGGTGAGAGCAGCTTCTTTCGCACAGGCTCCTAACAAGTAGGCCAATGAAGCAGGGACAGAAAGCTAACGGAGGAAGAGCCCATTAATCCCCTGCCTCATGCTATCTGTCAGTCAGTGGGAACTAACATAGTCCCTACAAGCATATTTTTAAACATCATTTTGGACACTACTATACAGTTTTAGACACACAAAGGACTAAACTTTTAATCCCTATAGTAGGCAGGCAAAGGCCCAAGTCTGAGTGTGAGCTCAGTCTGTTCTACACAGTGGGTTCCAGGCCAGCCAGAGCTCACCTGCTCTATTTTCTGTGCCTGAGTGCTCTGCCTGCACGTCTGTCTTAGTACTTCATGCCCATCAAGTATCTCCACAGGCAGGAAGGAGGTATCAAGTACCCTGGGACGGTAGTTACAAATGGTTTTGAGACACCACATGTGTGCTGAGAACTGAACCTGGGTCCTCTGTAAGAACAGCCAGTGCCCCTCACCCCAGGGTAGTTCTCACCTAAAAGCTAGAGGGCTGCAGCTGGCTTGATCCTTACCCCATCCTCTTCTCCAGGGCAGTCCCAGAGAACTCTAAAAATCAATCAAATCTCTAACACAAGGCATAGGACAGTCTTAACTCTTTTTATTAAGGTTTTTTATTTTAATTTAAAATGGCTTGCAGTAAACAGAACAGCCCACAGGGGAGCAACTTCCCAAATGTTGCCCGCCCCGTGACCCACAGACTGAAGTAGACTTTCATGTACTGATTTATTCCAGAACTCTACTAGTACTGGTGACAAATGGAAGTAGGGAATACGACCAAGAGAAGGCAAGGATAAGGCTCAGTCTGGAAAATCCAAACTCTAGAGGGCCTCAAGTTCAACCAGGCAGTGTTTCACAGTCACTGGTCACCAGCTGTAGCTGGTCAAGAATAAATTAGATACTACAGCTGTGCCCTCAGCAGATGGTAGCAGAGGCGCTGGGCCAACATCTGAGCCTAGCGTGCTAACACCACAGATGCCGCAGTCTATGGAGATCTCAACAGCCCCCTTCACGCTGCTCAATGCGAGACCTAGGTTTCACCCTCAGAGCAGTTCAGCAAGCAGGCTTCACTTCCGTTTCTTCTCCTGTGTGCTCGTGAACCAAGAGTCTAAGAGCTTCTTGCTGTAGTACAGTTGCCAGGCATGGACTTGGACTGCCAGGACCAACACCAGGTACATGACGGAGACTGCAGAGAAGCCGAACAGGAAGCGGTAGGCCTTGCCATGGCGGTAGAGCTGCTGTGCTGCAGGGAACATCTCCATGCTGCCGTAAATGAGGGGGGCGATGGAGAAGAGCCCCATGCTGATCATGGAGAGCACCAGGTAGCTAATGTTGTTCCGAGGGAAGGAGAGGAGGCCCAGGACAGAGGGCACAATGCTCAACAAATAGGGGTATTCCCACTGATAGGGCATGGCCACCTGGTCATGTGACAAGAGCCTCAGGTGTCCCACGCTCATCTTGGCAACCAACAGCAGCCATATGACGAGATGCACGTAGATCAGCTTCTTGATTTCATACTTCAGGGTCACACTGCAAGGCAGAGCAGAGGGACAAGTAATTGTCATTCAAAGTGCTCTGACCACCAAGTGTATTCCAGGCATGTGTACAGGACACATGGACACAATGTGAATGGTGCAGCCTCTGACAGAGGCAGGGTACAAGGATGGAGAAGAAAGTAATTAGAAAATGAAGTGTTCAGTAAATACACATAAGCCTAAGATAGCCTAGGGAGTAATCAATGTAGCATGAGATGGACCGCCAGAGAAGGCGATCTGTGTAGAGGAGCTTTTTCAGCCCAGGTTCTAGACTAGTGGAGGTGAGCATTCTGTGCAGAGACAAAAACATGCCGGCAGACAGGTGTAAGGACTGATGTATTTGTGTATCAAGAAATCAAGACACGCGGGAGAGGCAGTACAGATAACTTCGAAGACTACTGTAGGACTTCAAGGCTGAAGAGCAGCAGTAGCCCCTGGGAGGCTGAGGCAGGAGGTTGGCCTGAACCACAAAACAAGACACCATCTCACCAAGCCATGGCAAGAATTCTGAGCTGTGGTTAAAATTAAGTTTGTGTCACAGAAGCAAAGGCTATGGAACAAGAAGCACAGCTCAGGCGTTCCATAGTTCCCCAGCTGCGGCTGTCCTGTGAGGGAAGCATGTCTCTCTTAGTCGTAATTCCCTGGGTCTCACTCATATCCTGTCCAGTCTCAAGAGCAAGGTTCCTCCTCTAGGAATGCTTGAAAATGAGACCTTGGGTTATGAGGTCTCCAGCAGGATTGGGGCCTAAAGTTGAAAATAAACTCATCTTAGGAAATGTGGGGGGTAAGGAGAAAAGAAAAATCACTCTGGCATTCAAGCTCCTTCAAGGCAGGGTCTAGTTTGTTTTGTTCTTTTAAAAAACCTTATCTTCCGTGTATGTGGGCACCACGTCCATGCCTCTTATAGCTGAGCCATTGGGGGGGGGTGGGGAGAGGGGGGAGGGTCTCTACAACCCCCCCCCAAGTAAATAATCTTCATGAGGTAGCACAGCTCAACATCTAGTGGTATCTCACACCTCAGCAGCTGGACCCCAAGTAGTTTTTTAGGCCTATTTAGGATGTTTTGGTGAACACTTTCCTGGTGATAACTATGGAGGCCTGCGCAAAGATGAACAACAAACAGCTTTAGAACTGGTTAGCACACCCACAATGCCTGGGCCTGAGAGGCCCAGCCCTGAGGACTGTGTCCTGAGGCCCTCAGGCTGTCATGGCGCATCTCTGCTTGTCCTCACAGCCATCACGTCACCCCTAATCTAAGGGGGTCTCCAGCCCCTCACTGTGCAGTGTTCCTAGCACTTACAAATAGTGAATGATCTTTTTCTTTCTTTTTTTTTTTGTTTTTTTTTTTTTTAAAAAAAAACACACCAGAAGAGAGTGCCAGATTTCATTACAGATGGGTGTGAGCCACCATGTGGTTGCTGGGATTTGAACTCAGGACCTTCGGAAGAGCAGTCAGTGTTCTTAACCACTGAGCCATCTCTCCAGCTCCTGTGATTGATCTTTTTCAAGCAGGCACTTTAATTGGCTGCTGGAGCAATTAACAATCCATCCACCACCCTTAGAAAGGACTTGGAGACGTAGATTGTTAGTAAAGTTAGATTAAGATGTTTTAGTTGCCAGGTGGTAGTGGCGCACGCCTTTAACACCTTTAATCCCAGCACTTGGGAGGCAGAGGCAGGCGGATTTCTGAGTTCGAGGCCAGTCTGGTCTACAGAGTGAGTTCCAGGACAGCCAGGGTTACATAGAGAAACCCTGTCTCGAAAAATCAGAAAAAAAAAACAAAAGTTTTAGTTAGTGGCCTTGATGTAGAAGATCTTGGGGAACAATTTAGAAAGGCACACTCTTAAATCCTGAGCTAGGGGTGTTTTTGAAGGTCAGGGAACAAGAACAAAGACAGCCGGGCCGCTCTGGATGACCCGCCTCTTTTGATCAAGATGATTAATTTCTTGTACTCATTTTTGCCCTCAGCTTCCTGATATGATTTAATAAAAAATTTGCTAATAGTAGGTGTGCACCCTGAGGATTTAAAGTAGAAATGACTGGTTGTTTCTTATATAAAAGCTTAGGTTTATGATTCTTTTAAGATTTTTATAAGATTATTTTTTAAAGATAAATAATAATCATTCCTTTGTCTTTCATTTTTTTTCTTTCAAATTGCAGCCTGCCAGTGAGAGAAACCGGCTGAGAACATTGCTTGCTCACACCTTGTTAATCTATAACAAGCTGCTTAGTTACAAATGAATGTGGGTTCTTGGGAATTATTTGTTTTTTCTCATGCATAATACATAAAACATTGCATCATGTAAAGGTATTGGGGAACCTTTTTTTAAATGTACACTCATTGTACTGGCTGGTTTTGTGTGTCAACTTGACACAGGCTGGAGCTGTCACAGAGAAAGGAGCTTCAGTTGGGGAAGTGCCTCCATGAGATCCAGCTGTGGGGCATTTTTTCAATTAGTGATCAAGTGGGGAGGGCCCCTTGTGGGTGGGGCCATCCCTGGGCTGGTATTCTTGGGTTCTATAAGAGAGCAGGCTGAGCAAGCCAGGGGAAGCAAGCCAGTAAGAAACATCCCTCCATGGCTTCTGCATCAGCTCCTGCTTCCTGACCTGCCCGAGTTCCAGTTCTGACTTCCTTTAGTGATGAACAACAATGTGGAAGTGTAGGCTAAATGAAACCTTTCCTCCTCAACTTGCTTCTTGGTCATTATGTTTGTGCAGGAATACAAACCCTGACTAAGACACTCATTGTAATTGTTCACTTAAAGAAAAACAGAATGGGGCTAGAGAGATGGCTCAGTGGTTAAGAGCACTGACTGCTCTTCCAGAGGTCCTGAGTTCAACTCCCAGCAACCACATGGTGGCTCACAGCCATCTGTAATGGGATCAGATGCCCTCTTCTGGTATGTCTGAAGATAGCTACAGTGTACTCATATACATAAAATAAATAAATCTTTAAAAAAAAAAAAAGAAAAGAAAAACAGAATGTACCCACACTGTGATTCTTGTGCTACTTCAAAGATTTTGCTGAAATATATAAGCTGTGAGTGAAAGACCTGTTGGAGCCTTGCTTCATCTACCAAATGTGTGCATGTGTCTATATATGTAAAGTTGTTGTATGTAAATGTGCGTATGTGTCTATATATGTAAAGTTGTTGGGGCGTGTTGCAGACTGCATCATCCACCAAGTCTGTGAGTGTGTGTGCCTGCTTCACACTCTGCCGACCCCACGTCCCCACCTGGATCGCTGAACACACTGTCAGAGCTGGCCTTCAACAGATAATTAATTCAATCCCATGTGCACAATCAGCTCAAGACATGACTGCATTGAAACTCTTTATAAACTTCATGTGACATCATTCATAAAGATGGGGTTTACAGGTGGTCACACACCTTTAATTCTATCACTTAGGAGTCGGAGGCAGGTGGGTCTCTTGAGTTTGACGCCAGCCTGGTCTACAGAGTGAGTTTCAAAAAAGTCAGGACTACACCGAGAAACCCCATACGGAAAAACCAAAAGGAAAGGAGGGAGGGAGGGAAGAAAGGGAGGGAAAGAAAGAAGGGGTCTACAGATCGACAAACTCCTGATAAAGGTCTAGGGGAGAATCTGATATGGTCTCAGCCACACAGAGCAAAGGTTACCAGGAAATAGGTTATATATCTCTCCCAGTAAAGAGACAATGCGTGTGATTAACATTTCTGGTTCTCATAGTGCTTAAGATTTAAAAAACAAAAACTTTATTGAAAGTATGACATGAAACCAAATAACAGGTCTATTTTTTGCACACTGGTATAGCCACAGTGCCTAACACAATACATAATGGATAGATAGCCAGTAAGGATTTATCAAACATATAAAAGAATGAAGAAAAATCTCCTTAAATGGACATATCCCTAAACCTCAGTTTGGACGGGCCCACCTTTTACCATCCACACCCAGACAGCCCCAAGTCTAGCAGCTACCACGTGGTAGCGCCTATGCTGGGTCTAACTCCTCTCCAAAACCTAAAAATTATGAGGATTTTCTCCCTCTGAAGACGTTAGAACTGAGACTCCAATTAGAAATAACCGGCATGGGGGCTGGAGAGAAGGCTCTGATTATGAGCACTTGCTGCTGTGGAGGCGGGTCTGGACCACATACAAGGGTCTAGCTTACAAAATCACTTCTGACCTGTGGTTAGAAAGATGGCTTGTCATCCTTCTGGGTTTGGTTCTCAGCACCAACCTCAGGTGGGCTCAAAACGCCCTCGGGAGGCTAAGGGGAAGGCTGTGAGTTCGAGGCCCGCCTGAACTCTACTGGGGACCTCGACTTGAAATAGAAAAGTGGTGATCCCAACCAAGGTCAACCAGGGGGGCCAGCCCCGAACCCTGTGCCTGTGCAGGCTGGATCCCCTCAAAGCACAAGCGGACCAAGGCGGGCCACGGGGATTCCTCGGCCTGGAAGCAGAGCAGAGTTCGCGGGAGCAAGGGACCTGGCGGGTGCACGGCAACTGGCTGGGGGGCGACAGCGTGAGGACCACTGACGTCCTTCCCAGGACCTGCAGGCTCCGCCGGGAAAGGCCTTGGTAGTCCTGGCTCACCTCCTACCTCATTTGGTAGTGCAAGGCGACGCGCTCCCGGTGCTGAAAGTCGCTGCCGTCGGTGCCAGCCGCTCGCGGGCCTGCCCGAGACGCCATCCTGTAGAACCAAGGACCCTAATGTCGACCCTCCGGCTCGCCCACCCAGCCAAGCACCCAGCAAACCACTTTCCTGCCGCCTCGGCTTCCACTACACGGCGTGTAGCTTCGGGAGAACTTCCGGCCTCTCTATCCTGGGAGGACTGACTCTGTGGTTTCTTCTTCGCGCATGCGTTCTTGGCCTTTCTGCTGTTCCCTGCATCTCCCAGAGCAGAGAGCGATTGCAGAATCAACTTAGTCCCTAGAAATAGCTCGCGGGCCTGCCCAGAGATTCCATCGGGCAGAACCGAAGCCCAAGTCGTTAATGCCGACCAGCCAAGCCCCTAGCAAACCCCCTTTTAACTTCATTATAAAGCATTTTAAAAATTACTTGTGTATGGGTGTTTTGTCTGTGCACCCACCGTGTTTTTTTTTTTTTTTTTTTTTTTTTTGTGCCTGCAGAGGCTTGAAGGGGACTTATTAGCTATAATGTGAGTTCTGGGATTTGAACTTAGATCTATTGGGCTCTTAACAGCCTACCCAAACCCTAAGTTTTTATTCCTGAGACAGGGTTTCATGTGCCTCATGCTGGTCTCGAACTCAGGACAATCTTTTTGCTTCAGTCTCTCAAGGTGTGATTATATTCTTAAGACCTGCCTAGCTAGACTGATAGATAGATAGATAGATAGATAGATAGATAGATAGATAGCTGGAAAGAGGTGGCTGGCTCAGTGTTTAAGAGCACCCGCTGTTCTTGCAAAGGACCCAGACTGTTTTATTGAGACAGAGTCTCTCTATGTCCTGGAAGCTGCTATATGGATAACCTTGAACTCAGAGTGCTCTTCAAGCCCGATGTGTTTCTGTCTGTGCACCAAATGCATGCCTGGTGCTAGGGGAAGTCAGGAGAGGAAGGACATCAAACCCCCAAATGCCCTGGAACTGGAGCTTTTGTTGTGAGCCGCCATGCAGGCCCTGGAAACCCAACTCGGGTGCTTTTCAAGAAACCACTGATCCATCTTTTCAACCCTTTGGGGTTTGGCTCCTAACACCTACAGCTCACAACTGACTGAAACTCCAGGTCCAGAGTATCTGGCGCCCTCTTCTGGCGGAAGCAGGCACTGCATACATATGGTACACAGACCTACAAGCAGGCCAAATAACCATACACACACAACATTTTTTAAATTAATTTTCTAAAAGGCAACCAAATGGTTTGTACTAGGCATAGGAGTGATCACAACACTTGGGAAGTCGAAGCATGAGTTTGAGGTCATACAATGAGATCTCATCTACCTACCTATCTACCTACCTATCTACCCACCCATCTGCACATATCTAGTTATTCTATGGAGAATGGGCTAAAGAGGATAAAGATGAAGTCTGCTTCAGTAGCAGAAGCAGGAAATAATCCAGTGGCTTAAAAGCTGAATGTGGAAGATCTTTGAGTTAAAATATTGCTCAAGGACTCTGTCAGAGCTGGGGCTGCCAGCAACATGCTCGGGGTAATTCAGAGATCTGTGGGGCCTGCCAGTCTGAGCCTGCTCACCTTCAGGGTCTATGCAGCACCCACAAAAGACTCACCTCACAAAAATTACACGGGGATCAATGAGCTTTCAGTTTACTCAGCCCCTAGGCATCGATCTAAATATAAGGAGATGCCAAGGACTCAACTTGAAGAAACTATCTCACAACTCTAACATCATTGTGAGCCACATAACAAGTTGGTTTCAGGAAACATACTCCCAAACTAAACCCCAAGGTGGAAACCTTCATCCAGCAGGGAGTAGACAACTAATATCTCCAAAAGGCCTCCTGGATTTCCCCCAAGACTCATTGTTATTGGTTTTGATGAGCTCCTTTTTGCTAGAGGTTCAAAAATAAAGAAGCTGGCATCTACTCTTTTGTTCATGGGATTAGGTGTCTCTGTCTACTATCCATGAAAAGCTATCTCTCACCATTGGCCAGGTCAGCGGGAGAAGTGATATGACTGCATATTGCGAGGGTGTGTAGTCATGGAAGATCTGTGGAAGGAAATTTTTCAGAAGCCAGGAACTGTGAATAATTTACCTGGAAATAGATAGAAAGCTCCGTGCTCTGTCCATTTTAATTAGTTATAGATAAACATTGAAAACTCCAGAGGCAAATCAGTATTTCTACAGACAAAGGGCAGAATTGGTGTTGGATACAGTAAGCTAGCTTTCTTCTTCGGGAAAAACAATACTAGGCCTTTTTACTATTTGGGGTGATGGCATCATAGTGCAAGCCAACTACTCTGCAATCCTTCCATGAAAATAATATATGGGCCTTAGAACTCCTCTCTCTTAGATCATTATTTCTGTACATAATTAAAATCTGGATTCAAAGAAATAAAATAAGATAAGATATTACTGAGAAGCTACAGGAAGAAATGGTAAGGATGCAGGCTGTGATGGTTTGCATATGCTCTGCTCAGGGAGTGGCACTGTTAGAAGGTGTGGCCCTGTTGGAGTAGGTGTGTCACTCTGGACTTTAAGACCCTCATCCTAGCTGTCTAGAAGCCAGTCTTCTGCTAGCAGCCTTCAGATGAAGATGTAGAACTCTCAGCTCCTCCTGCACCATGCCTGCCTGGATGCTGCCATGTTCCTGCCTTGATGATAATGGAACCTCTCAACCTGTAAGCCAGCCCCAATTAAATGTTGTCCTTTCTAAGAGTTGCCTTGGTCACGGTGTCTGTTCACAGCAGTAAAACCCTAATTAAGACAGATTTTCTCACTATATTTCCAATTTTCCTAACATTTATTAATTCAAAACAAAAAGCAAATTTCTTAAAAACAAGTATCAGGAGCTAGACAAGAGGTCTAAAGAGCATTAGCTGTCCTTGCAGACAAGCCAAGCACCATTCCCATCATGCAGTTCACACCAGCTATAACTCCAGTTCCAGTGGAGTCGATGCCCTCTTCTGGCCTCCTCCTCTGACATCAGGTGTGCATTTGGTGTACAGACATACATGCAGGGCTAGCCTGATCTACAAGGTGAATTCTAGGACAGTCAGAGCTACATAGTGAGACCCTATCTCAACAAAATAAAACAACCTGGGCCCTTTGCAAGAACAGCAGGTGCTCATAAACACTGAGCCATCTCTTCAGTCCTGTGTTTTATTTTTTTGGGGGGGTCACATACATGGTTTAAAAATGCAGTTCTATTTCTGTGATATTATCATTTCGTATGTTCAATGACAATTTTTACTTATTCTGACTGTGTTTCTATTCATTCTTCATATTTCTATTGTATTGTTTGTTTTCTGAACATATATAGATTGGGGAAGAGGGAGAGAGAGGGAAGGAAGGTTCAGGAGAGCTAGGGTCTCTTGATGCTCTTCAAGTTGGCCTCACTTCCTTGTCTGGTTCTCTGTAGCCTCCCACATATTGGAGCTAAAGGCATGTGCCACTGTACCTGGCTTCTTGGGTTTTTTATTTTTCTCATAGTATCACAAATCTGGCTTAAAGAATATACATGTTTGTGTATGTGTGTGTGTACATGTGTGTATATGCACATGTGTGTGGGTGTCTGTGGAAACCCAAGAAGAGGTTGAATCTGGAGTTACAAATGGTCATACGTTGCCTTAAGTTGGTGCTGAGAACCCCACGCCAGTTCTCTGGAAGAGCAGTAATTGCTGACCAATCTTTCTGCCCCAATGAAGAATAGTTGAATGTATCAAGCTTTTAAAATATGATTTATTATTTTATTAATGTTTTGTTTGTATATATACATGTGCCCAATGTGGATGCCTGGTACCCAGAGGACAGAAGAGGGTGTCAGATCCAGTGGAACTGGAATTACAGACAGTTGTAAACCACTATGTGGGTGCTGTGACCAAACCTAGATCCTCTGTAAAGCAACCCTGCTCTATCTATGAGCTATCTCCCAGCCCCCCTCTTTCTCTTTCTTTCCTTCTTTCTTTCCTCTTTCTTTCCTTCTTTCTTTCCTTCTTTCCTTCCTTCCTCCCTCCCTCCCTTTTTTCTTTCTTTCTTTCTTTCTTTCTTTCTTTCTTTCTTTCTTTCTTTCTTTCTTTCTTTCTTTCTTTCTTTCTTTCTTTCTTTCTTTCTTTCTTTCTTTTTTTGCAGAGCTACAGGATCTCTCTACATAACCCTGGTACTCACTCTGTAGAGTGGGTTAGGCCTGAACTCCCCGAGATCTATCTGCCTACCTCTGCCATCCAGGCACTGGGATTAACTGCCCTTTGCAAGTTTCTGCCCCTTGGCTGAGTTACAGACACAGTGCTTTTCTATCCTGAAGTGTCTAGAGAGATCTTCCCATGATGCACCTGTTGCTTTCCCTCCCCAATGTGAATTCCAAAGACAGGGACCAGAGCTGAGACCTCTGTCCCTGCGTCTCAGCGTACTGGTGGTATCTGTATCTCAGAGTGCCTGATTGTGTGTAAACATTCAAGGAGTGTTTATTGAGATATTAACATCAATGAGACCCAAAGGGTCTTCACCCAAAGCACACTTATGAATCCCTACTGGTGGTCCGTTGCAGGAAGTCTGGTTTTCTGTTTTGTTCTTTAACCCCTTGGTGCCTCCTGTGATAAACTTAGTGTGCCAGTTCCTTGAGTCAGCCTCTGGTCTATCTATCAAGAGACACCAAGTACACATGGAATGTTCAATAAATGTTTGGGGCGTGAATGTGGAAGGGAGGGGCCTGACCCTTTGCCTAGAACGTCCTTGGGGAACTGCTTCACTTGGACTTTGTCCTGGCTCCAGTGTCTGTCTGAGGGTTGAGCTATTTGTGTTCCATCTCAAATCTATTGCACCACGTCTTTTCTTTTCCTTTATTTATTTATTTATTTATTTATTTATTTATTTATTTATGAGACAGGGTCTCATGTAGCCCAGGCTAGCCCAGAACTCACTTTCTGTAGATGACATGATCTTGAACTCCTGATCCTTCTGCCTCTACCATCTCCCAAGGGAGGGAACAACAGGCCTACTTGGCTTTCTTTTTGCTCTGATGGTATCATCTCACCAATTCCCCCCCAGGACAGTCGATTGTCTTCACACCTGTTGGAGTACAACTCTTCTCACTCTCTGGGTCCACAAACCATTCAGTTCTTCCGACATTTGTTGTCCTTCCACATTCTATTTGTTGTTGTTTGTTTATGGGCTTTCTTAATTTTTATCTTTTATACTAATTTATTTAATGTGTGTGATATATACACACAGGGCTTGTGGGAAGGTCAGAAGGTGACCCAAGAAGTAAGTTCTTTCCATTATGTGGATCCCAATGATTGAATTCATTGAATTTGTAAGTACCCACAGAGCCATTTTGATGGCCCTCATATCGTTTGAAAGTCAAGCTCTGTGATGGTTTGAATGTGCTTGGTCCAGGGAGTGGCACTATTAGGAGGTGTGGCCTTATTGAAGGAAGTGTGTCACTGTGGGTGTGGGGTTTAAGATACTCATCCTAGGGCTGGAGAGATGGCCCAGTGGTTAAGAGCACTGACTGCTCTTCCAGAGATTCTAAGTTCGAGCTCCAGCAACCACATAGTGGCTCACAACCATCTGTAATGGAATCAGATGCCTTCTTCTGGTGTGTCTGAAGACAGCTACAGTGCACTCATATATATGAAATAAATAAATCTTAAAAAAAAAAAAAAGATCCTCATCCTAGCTGCCTGGAAGCCAGTCTTCTATCAGTCTTCAGATGAAGACGTAGAACTCTCAGCTCCTCCTGCAATGTGCCTGCCTGGAGACTGCCATGTTTTCACTTTGTTGATAATAAACTGAACCTCTGAACCTGTAAGGCAGTCCCTATTTTTTTTTTTAAGATTTAGTTATTATTATATCTAAGTACACTGTAGCTACCTTCAGACACACCAGAAGAGGGCATCAGATCTCTTTACAGATGGTTGTGAGCCACCATGTGGTTGCTGGGAATTGAACTCAGGACCTTTGGAAGAGCAGTCAGTGCTCTTAACCACTGAGCCATCTCTCCAGCCCAAGGCAATCCCTATTAAATGCTGTCCTTATAAGAGTTGGCTTGGTCATGGTGTCTGTGCACAGCAGTAAAACCCTAACTAAGACAAGGCCTTACTCTATAATCCATGCTGGCCTGCAACTCATTCTGTAATCCAGGGGGACCGTAAACTCAAAGCAGTCAGCCTGCCTCTGCCTCCCAAGTGCTGGGATCCCAGGCCTGAGCTACCATGCCAACTACATTGTTTTGATTTGTTTTTTTTTCCCAGAACATGCTTATTAGAAACCAAAGAAACAAAATGAAACAACAAATAAATACACAAAACTTTTTTTGAAGTAAGACCTTTCACTGTGTGGCCCAGGCTGGCTTGGGCTGGTGATGTTTGCCTGTCAGCCTCTGGAGGCTCAGGGTGAGAGGGAGGTGTGCATCACCCCTCCCGGCTCCAATCGCTCGCTCGATCCTGTTCTCCAGTCGGCTCCTCCAGGTGTGGGCTCAGGATGTCCGGCTTTCTGATGGATTATCAGTGGCACACACTCAAAGTGCTCAATGAAAAATGCTACCTCTTCCAGGGGTTGACTTAGCTCTAAATAATACACACCATGAGGGCCAGTGAGTCCCCACCAGACAGGCAGAAAGGCTGTGTGTCTCCGTCTTCATGTTGCTGCCTTAAGGTTTGAATCAGCGTCCCAACTAGCTGTGCCTATAGCTGTGCCAAGCATATAATGTGCTCATTTTAGCCAGGTTTGGTGGCACACACCTTTAGTTGTAGCACTCTGGTGTAGTGTTCTGTACCATACACATGCAGTGTCCACGGTGGTGACAGATCCCCGGAACTAGGGTTATAAACAATTGTGAGTCACCATATGGGTGTTGGTAATAGAACCTGGGTCCTCTAGGGAGGCAGCCAGTGTCCTTGACCACTGAGACAGCTCTCCAACTCCTGGAATAATATGAACATTTTTGTAGATGTTTTAATGAAGACATAGTGTGTGTGTGTGTGTGTATGTGTGTGTGTGTGTGCATGTACGTGTGTGTCTTTCTGTCTGTGTGTATGTATGTATGTGTGTGTCTGTCTGTGTGTATATATGTATGTGTGTGTGCATATGTATGTGTCTGTGTATATAAGTGTGTATGTGTGTGTGTGTCTGTGTGTGTGTGTGTTTTGACTCAATGGGTCATCTTGCTGGCCTAATTTTTATTTTTTTTAGGGGTAGTATCCGTAATGAACAATTACAGTTTTTTTTGTTGTTGTTTTTTGTTTTTGTTTGTTTGTTTGATTGTTTTTTCGAGACAGGGTTTCTCTGTGTAGCCCTGGCTGTCCTGGAACTCACTTTGTAAATCAGGCTGGCCTCGAACTCAGAAATCTGCCTGCCTCTGCCTCCCAAGTGCTGGGATTACAGGAGTGTGCCACCACCCCCACCCAGCACGATTACAGATTTTATACTTTTTTTCTGAGACTGTATAGCTTGTCTTGGATCGGAGATTGTCTTCCCATCCCTGTCTCTTGAGTCCTATATTTCACTATACCCAAGGTCTGTGATTTCTCACCCCCTTTCTCATGCCAGGTTGACACTCGGAAGCCCAGTCTAGTCTACAACCTTCCTATAGCCAAGGCTAGCTTCATCCATGGCAGTCTTCCTGTCTTGGCTTCCCAGGTTCTGGGATTGTAGGCATTATGGGCATGAGCTACCTCTCTTAGCAAGATATTTTTATTTTGATATTATACATTTCACCTTGTGCTAATCTCTGATTTTATTACACATATCATATTATCAATAACAATCACTTTATCCATTGAGCACCTAAGTTGCAAATGTTTTTATCGTGTGTGTTTTTGATTGTGAGACAGAGCCATCTCTATAGCATGGCCCTCCTCACGCCTCAGTCTACCAAGTGTTGAGATGACAGCTCTGAGCCACCACGCCTGACTTCACCATGGATTATACTACTCCTTATACAGAGGAGAAAAATCCAGGGCTCACAGAAGACAACTTATGTGAGCCCAGACGGCCTGTGTGGGGGCAGAACTCAGCCCACGGGCCTCATCTATTGCTTTCTGTGCCCTCTTGCCCAGTGCCATGGGCAGCACCTCTTCTAAAGCTTTCGAAACATGCCTTCTTCCCTGTTTCAGGGCTTTCTGGAACTCAGTCTGACTTGAAATCCCTAGGGGAGAGTTTCGAACTCATTCCCTGTGCTCTTTTCCCCAGCTAGGGCTGAGGGCCAGGGGAGTGGCTTCACAGTTGACAGAAATAAAATGGAGGGAGGCCTGGGCTTGCCTGGCCACGCAGTATTGCCAGGAGGCTGGGAGGTGAGGGGGAGGTGAGGAGCTGGGGTATTTGGCTGCTGGAGAGCAGGTGGAAGGGGGGATTGCCCTATGTTGGAGGCGTGTAAGGCACAGGGTTCGAACTAGTGTGCTGGGTAGTATTGAGTTGGGGTGAGGGGACTCTGACTTTGTAGGGGTGACCCGAAGAGAACCTGCATTATCAGAAGCGAAGGGTGCTTTGGAGTGACGGAAGAGGAGGTTCTGACCCAGGCCCACTCCTGGGTTCGGCTCTGCTCCTTGTGCTAAGGGCTGAAAACAGACAGCAAGGACACAGGAGCTTCAGAGACATGGACAGGGGACGGGCAGGATGGAGGGTCCTTCTGCAAGGCCTTGGGAAAGGCTTTCCTGAGGTGGCAGAAGGGAATCTGGGACTTCTACATAGCCTGTGTGGAGCCCTGATTGTGAGACAAGATGCCTCACAGGTAAAGAGACTGGCTGTGCAGAGCCTTGCAGCTCAAACAGGCAAGAATCAGAGAACAGCACTACAGGGGGGAAAAACAGGCATGCAAACCCAGTACTACCCCGCCAGAGCTGGGATGCCTGAGTTACAATACGGGTACCTTGAGTTACAAACTATGGTAGTTGCCTATATTAGTTAAGGTTCAATAGAAGTGCAGAGTCAGCTCCTTTGTCACATTAGTCATGGTGCCAAGGGTTCAGTGTGGGTAGCAGCTATGGTATCGGAGAGCACAAATCTAGATGGTCTCCAGTACAAGACTTCTCTTGGCCAGTGCTAAACCTCAAGAGGGCTCTATTGCTCAAGGGCCCAGGGGGCAAAGCAGGCTCCACCGTCTGGTTGCCTGTGAAGTTTCTGGACTATAGGTGACATTCAGGTCCCTCACAGCACAAGGAGGTGTGACTCACCTCCTGCCAGCGTGAAGTGGACTCTGTCCCCTGAGCCAGGAACAAATCAGTGAGGGCCTCTTCAGTCCTGACCTCAGCTTCTCGGCTCAGTGTGACCAGAGCCTGAGTCGGAGAAACAATGGAGTGAGTGAGGCTGGGGCTGGGGGAAGCTGTGGACTAGGTGGGGGTGGTGGACGCTGGCTCAGTTGTAGTTGCTGTGGACTCGGGGGAAATGAGTGGTCAGATGAGAGACTGGGGCAGAGGGTTGCTGCGTGGGGGGTTGGGACACATTGGGTCAAAGAAAGGAAGAGAGGGACCCCCTCCCTCCCCACTAACCAGATAAGCTTCCGCCTTTGTTCAGGTCCAACACAATCCAACTGACAAGGATGGACTATGCCATGAAGTCTCTCAGCCTTCTGTACCCCAAGTCACTGTCCAGGTAAGGGGAGCCAAGAATATAAAGGAAGGGGGAACCTGGGGGGGCCATCGGCTAGAACCTCTCAAAAAAAATTTTTTTTTTGGTTTTTTGTATTTGTTTTTTTCAAGACAGGGTTTCTCTGTATAGCCCTGGCTGCCCTGGAACTCACTCTGTAGACCAGGCTGGCCTCGAACTCAGAAATCCACCTGCCTCTGCCTCCCAGAGTGCTGGGATTACAGACGTGCGCCACCACCACCCGGCTCAAATTTTTTAATGGTTATAAAAGCCATTTAGGGGCTAGTTGTGGCTGTGGGGGTATATGCTTTTAACCCCGCACTCAGGAGGCAGAGGCAGGAAGATCTTTGTGAGTTCAAGGTCAGTTTGATCTATAGTTCCAGGTTAGCCAGGACTACATAGGCTACCCTATCTCAAAAAAATAAAAAAAAAAAAGTCATGTGGGTGTGTAGTTGGGACATGGACAGGCATGGTGACACATACTTTGAATCCTGGCACTTGGGGAGCAAATACAAGTAGATCTTGGTGAATTTGAGGACAGTCTAGTATGCAGAGAAAGTTCCAGGTCAACCAGAGCTACAGAGTGAGATGCTATCTCAAAAACAGACAAGCAAGCAAAGAAGTCATTAAAACAAAACAAGCAAACACCTTACCACAAGCCCTGAGAGGTCTGATTCAGATCTGACCTGCCTGGAGTAGCGTCCGAGGCTGCAGCCTGGACAGGCACCCAGGTCACTCTCTTCGCTGCCACCATCACGGTTCCTGTCACATCTGGAGTGCCGAGGGCCAGGCTCCACATTGGGTGCCTTCATTCCTGGCCTCCCAGGAGCCTCACACCGACTCTGGGAGGTGTGGCTAATATGTCAAGTCAGTAGATGGGGAAATTGAGTCACTGGTCGAGCATTCTGTCACCTGTTGCCCAGCAAATCTATAGCGGAGACAGACTTTGAACTTGATCCCAGAAAATCCCAGACTCGTATTCTCTCTGCTCCTTTCTTTCTACCCCGGGTATCCGAGAGTCCAAAAATACTTTGCAGGCTCCACCCCCACCCCCATTTCACCCCACTTTACATTGAAGTGAACACGGCCACAGAGCAGAGTAGTCCACAGGGGAATGCGGCTGGTCCAAGAACCAGCCACACTGACAGCACTTGGAGACTTGTTAGGCATACAGTCCCTTGGGCTCCACTCACAGCCACGGAAGTGAGTCTGATCCAAGCAAGATTCCAGCTGATTTCCTGTCTGTCCATCCAAAATGGAGACACACTCTCAGATGGGCTTCGAGAAAGCCACCAGGAGGGGCCATGATTGGTTGGAAGGAAGGGTCAGATGTGAGCTCAGCAGGCAGGAGTGGGCAGCAGGCAGGTCGTCTGATGTTCAAACTGATGTCCCCAGGCATGTAGCAGTGAGCACTGCAGTGGTGACCCAACAGCTGGTGTCTAAGCCCAGCCGGGAGAGCCCCAGGGCGAGGCCCTGTCGGGTCAGCACGGCAGATCGGAAGGTTCGCAAAGGCATCATGGCTCACAGCTTGGAGGACCTGCTGAGCAAGGTAAGGGGTCTGCCTGTTCTCCGCACGGGTTCTCTCCAGGCCTTGGCTGAGAGTTGACCCTGCCAGCTGCTTCAGTCTCCCAGGCCTGAGCTGTATGTGTGTGTGTGTGTGTGGGGGGGGGTGCAGATGCATGTGTGTTGTTTTCTTAAGAAAGGTCCCTTTCTGGTATCAGCACTGGAGGGCTGGCATTACCTGCCTGAAGATCTGTGTGTGTGACAGAGAGGTAACATGGTCAAGTGACAGAGGGAGGCCAGTTCATTGCCATCTTACATGCTAACAGGTGGTATTTTCTTCATGAAAAGGCTCTTAGTTCTTTTTCCTAGTATCTCCCACACTTGGAAAAATAAACCAGGTATGGTGAGTCATGCTTGAGAGTGTAGGACTTGGGAGACACACACACACACACCAACACCCCTTTAACTCACACACAGTAAAACTACACAAAACATAAAAACGACCTTCCAGAAATGTTAGGAGCTGGGCGGTGGTGACACACAGCTGTAATCCCAACACTCTGGGAGGCAGAGGCAGGCAGATTTCTGAGTTCAAGGCCAGCCTAGTCTACAGAGTGAGTTCTAGGACAGCCAGGGCTATACAGAGAAACCCTGTCTCGAAAAAACCAAATACAAACAAACAAACAAAACAAACCCAGAAGTGTCAGGAGTCGAGGAAACATGATATCAGTGCTTCTGCATCTCCTACCTGCCCCACACAACTTTCCCTGCATCTGTCTCCCAAGCTGGATCTCCCAGGAAAGCCTTTGTCTGGAAAAGCTAGTTCTCCCCCGTTAGTGAAAACCCAAGGCTGCCAGCTCCTGTTCTAATAGAAGCGTGCGGTGCCGTACGGATCGCAGGGCGCTGTTCCCACCACTCCTCTCGATGCCCCTCCTACAGCCCCTTCTAATTTTGCTTCTATCTCTTGCACTGCCTCGGGCCTCTCTGACCCATTAGTATCAGCTGCACAGGGTTGGAACCCTTGCATCTGCCGGCCCAGGTGCCCCACACAAGCCAAACACTTGAAGTAGGTTTTCAGTTGTCAGAATCAGTTTAGCATGCAGAGAGTGTAGCTGACTTAACCTTCGACGTGAAGTTTCTATCTCATTCATGCAAATTAACTCTGTTCTTCGTAGGACTGGGTTTGTCATCTCCCTGAGACCTGTGGATGAGTCTGCCTTGAATCAAAAGGACTGGCTCACTCTTTGCTATAACGCTCTGAGCCCCAGGGACCTCTTCCATCATTAGGGTCTTCTTATCATCTCCCCTTTACACCCCCTACCCCCAGAACCTGAGTCATGGCTAAGGCTGGGATCTTCCTTTTCAGTGGGTCCTTTGAGAAAGCCTCAGAGTTGTAGAATTTGAGACCTCCTAGTCAGGGTTCCGTTGCAGGAGACAGGGAGCCACGGGGGACTCTGTCTCTACAACACAGACAGGTTGCAAGGGACTCTTACTGCCGGGGCCTGGAGGATGTCAGCCCCCTGCACTTTGACTCCATGTTTAGCAGCACAAAGGTGTGGACAGAGCGGAGAGGAAGCATCTCGGATGCGGTTGCCAAGTAACCGAGTCATCCCAAAGGGCTCACAAACCTGCTCCCAGGAGCAGCAAGAATGAGACAGACACCCGGCCTGGAAGGTTAAGTCCGCAGTGCTCTCTGGAGGAGTTTAGAGCTTATCTTTTAATGATCGTCTACTTGTTTTGTGTGTACATGTGTGTGCACACATGAACACGTGCATGGCACAGGACACAGGTAGACACTGGAGCATGGGACTGGGTTTTCCATCACACATGTCCTGGGATTGAATTCAAGGCAGCAAGCTTGGCTGTAAGCACCTTTACCTGCTGAGCCATCTCACTGCGTCTTAAGTTCCGTTTGCTTAGCTTAGGGTCAGGGTCAGGGTTAGAAGTTAGGGGTTAGGTTAGGTGTTAGGTTAGGGTCAGGGTCAGGGTTAGAAGTTAGGGGTTAGGGTTAGGGGTTAGAGTTAGGGGTTAGGTTAGGGGTTAGAGTTAGGGGTTAGGTTAAGGATTAGGTTAGGGTCAGGGGTGAGGGATTAGGGAGTTAGTTTCTTGGTTTGCCTTTAGGCAGGGCTTCAGTCTTTAGCTCAGGCTTCCTTGGAACTCACTATGTAGCCCAGGCTAGCCTGGAACTTCCAGTATTCTACCTTGCATCAGGTTTCCAAGACTGCAGGCATGAGCCACCTGTTCCATCTGGAGGAAGCTTCTCTTGTTGTTTGAGATAGGATTCCATGAAGCTGCACTCAAACCCTCTATGTAGCTGATGTGTGACTAAGCTTTTCTTTCTTTCTTTCAAGATTTATTTATTTTATGTGAGTACACAGTCAACTCTCTTCAGACACACCAGAAGAGGGCATCAGATCCCATTACAGATGGCTGTGAGACACCATGTGGTTGCTGGGAATTGAACTCAGGACCTCTGGAAGAGTAGTCGGTGCTCTTAACCTCTGAGCCATCTCTGCAGCCCGTGACTTAGCTTTTCATCCTGCTGCCTTCTACCTCCTGAGTGCTGGGGTGATAGGCCCGTGCTGCTGCCTGGTTCCTGGGATGCTGGGATGCTGGGTGACATCACCCAGGGCTTCGTTCATGATGAGCAGGCACTGCACACACACACACACACACACATACACAGAGAGAGAGAGAGAGACAGACAGACAGACAGACAGAGACAGAGACAGAGACAGAGACATAGAGACAGAGATACACAGAGAGAGAGATAAGAGAGACAGACAGACAGACAGACACAGAGAGAGAGACAGAGAGAGAGAGAATGAGCTGTGGAGTATTTTTAAAAAAACTAAAATGAAGCAAATCAAACTAACAAAATCTGTGAGAAGCATGCAAAACGTTTGCTGGGTCATTAGAAAATAAATAACCAAAAAAAAAAAAAAGAAAGAAAAGAAAAGAAAGAAAGAAAGAAAGAAAGAAAATAAATAACCAACCTGCTGCACGACTTCTGTCTACATGAGAGGCTATCGTCTGCGTGTTCGTCGGTCCTCAACATGAGGAAGCAGTGTGGCATCAGCAAGGCTCGCCTTGAGACCCCGCTGCAGCACTGCTGATTGTCCCCCAATATAAAATCTGCACAGTTTCATATTTAAAATCATTAGTGTGTGTGTGTGCAGGGTTCCGTGTGAGCACTGCATACCTGTGCCAAAGGGTGCGTGTGGAGGTCAGAGGTTAGAGGTCGGAGGGCAACTTCCTGGTGTCTATGCTCTCCTTCCGCTGAGGACTCCAGGTATTGAACTCAAATGTTTTATTTTAATTTATTTTTTTTATTGAAAAAGGAAGTAAAAACATTTTATTACATGGAAAATGTTTCTGACAAAATTGAAAAAATATAAAGAAAAACATGTTAAAGTTGACAATTTTCATGGAAAATTAAAAGGAAAATGGTAGACATAAAGAACATTGCTAAATTAATTGAAAAAGGAAGTAGAAACATTTTATGATAGAATTGAAGATATATGTGGGAAATATTTCTGATAAAATTGTAGAAAAATACAAAATAACATTAAAAATTGAAGATTATCATGGAATTAAAAACATTTTCTGATAAAATTGAAGATTTACATGGAAGATATTTCTGATAAAATTCAAGAAATATATAGAAAAACACGTTAAAATTTACTATTTCATGGAAAATTATACAGATAAAATGGTAGGCATAAAAATATTTCTAAGTTGATTGAAGATGGAATTATAAACTTTTTCTGATAAAACTGAAGATTTACATGGAAAATATTTCTGATAAATATATATATTGAAGAAATATATATATAAACATGTTAAAATTGAAGATTATCATGGAAAATAATAGAGATAAAATGGTAGACATAGCCGGGCGGTGGTGGTGCACGCCTGTAATCCCAGCACTCTAGGAGGCAGAGGCAGGCAGATTTCTAAGTTTGAGGCCAGCCTGGTCTACAGAGTGAGTTCCAGGACAGCCAGGGCTATACAGAGAAATCCTGCCTCAAAAAACAAACAAACAAAAAATTACTAAATTAGTTGGAAAAGGAATTACAAACATTTTTTGATAAAATTGAAGATTTACATGAAAAATACTTCTGTTAGTCTATGCCTTCTTATTGGGGAATTGAGTCCATTGATGTTAAGTCCACTATATTAAGTAATAGTGATTGTTGCTTCCTGTTATTTTGGTGTTATTTTTATGTTTGTGTGGTTACTTTCTTTTGGGTTTGTTGGAAGATTACTTTCTTGCTTTTTCTAGGGTGTAGTTTCCCCCCTTGTGTTGGCATTTTCCATCTATTATCCTTTGTAGGGCTGGATTTGTGGGAAGATATTGTGTAAATTTGGTTTAATCATGGAATATCTTGGTTTCTCCATCTATGGTGATTGAGAGTTTTTCTGGGTATAGTAATCTGGACTGGCATTTGTATTCTCTTAGGGTCTGTATGAGATCTTCCCAGGATCTTCTAGCTTTCATCATCTCTGGTGAGAAGTCTGGTGTGATTCTGATAGGTCTGCCTTTATAAGTTACCTGCCCCTTTTCCCTTACTGCTTTTAATTATTCTTTCTTTGTTTAGTGCATCTGGTGTTTTGATTATTATGTGCTGGGAAGACTTTCTGGTCTGGTCCAGTCTGTTTTGAGTTCTGAAGGCTTCTTGTATGTTCATGGGCATCTCTTTCTTTAGATTAGGGAATTTCTCTTCTATAATGTTGTTGAAGATATTTACTGGCCCTTTAAGTTGTAAATCTTCACTCTCTCCTATATCTATAATTCTTTGGTCTTCTCATTGTGTCCTGGATTTCCTGGATGTTTTGGGTTACAAGCTTTTTTCATTTTGCATTTTTTTGACTGTAGAGTCAATGCTTTCTACAGTATCATCAACACGTGAGATCCTTTCTTCTATCTCTTGTATTCTGTTGTTGATGCTTGCATATATGACTCCTTTTTTCTTTCCAAGGTTTTCAATCTCCAGAGTTGTCTCCCTTTGTGATTTCTTCATTGTTTCTACTTCCATTTTTAGATCCTGGATAATTTTGTTCAGTTCCTTCACTTGTTTGTATTTTCCTGTAATTCTTTAAGGGATTTTTGTGTTTCCTCTTTAAGGGCTTCTACCTGTTGACCCATGATCTCCTGTATTTCTTTAAGGGAGTTATTTATGTCCTTCTTGAAGTCCTCTATCAGCATCATGAGATATGATTTTAAATCCAACTCTGCTTTTCCAGTGTGTTGGGATATCCAGGATTTGCTGTGGTGGGAGAACTGGGTTCTGATGTTGCCAAGTTGCCTTGGTTTCTGTTGGTAGGGTTCTTGTGCTTGCCTTTCACCTTCTGGTTATCTCTGGTGTTGTTGGTCTTGCTGTCTCTGGCTGGAGCGTGTCCCTCTTGTGGGCCTGTAAGCCTGTGTCAGGACTCCTGGGAAACCAACTCTCTTTTGTCAGGGTCTGTGCACAGAAGGCTGTGGAGTTGCCTGACTTCCAGTGCAAATGGCAGCCTGAAGACCTCTGTCCCAGCTGCTCCACTGATCGTATGAACTCAAATGTTAAAGTTTGCATTGCCATTGTAAGCACTCCTCCCTGCTGAGTCAGCCAGCTAGCTTTTAAAGATGGCGAGACAGTTATTTTATTTGCTGTCCCTCAGTTTTGAACAGCCTGTTTCCCCAGTTCGTGCTCTATAGCTTTGGCAGGAACAAGAATTCAAGTAAGTTGTTGGGGCAGAGCAATGGCTCAGAGGGCCTCTCTTTCAGCGGACACAAGGTTCAATCCCCACCCCCGACATGGCCTAGTTTCAGGGGACCTGATGCCCTCTTCTGACCTCCAGGGCTACCCCACGCATGAGAAACACAGACATGCATACAGGCAAAACACTAATACAGATAAAATAAATTTTTAAGAAATAATTTTGAGTTGATACCTGAGAATGTAGCTTAGTAGGGAGGAGACTTTTCCTAAAGAAAACCTCAGTTCAATTCCTCACCCCACAAGCAATCAGAGGAAGAAAGAAGATCAAAAGAGAATTTTGTTTACAGGCATATATACCATTTTTTAACTTCTCTTTTTCACTTAATTGGATCGTTGGAATAGGGGTGGTACAGTTGGGCTTCTCTGTGTAATGTTATTTTTCTCAGTCTTTAACTATTTTTTTTTTAACTTTAAATTTCTCTTAATTTTAGTATTAACTGTTTTCCAAGAAATATTCAATATCAAGCAAATAAACAATTCTGCTTCACACTTTAAATTTACTACTTTATTTATACCAAAAGAGATCTAGACATTCTTATTTTAATGGGATATAATGATAGTAACAGATGGTTTATTGATATTCAAATTCCCCCAGACCCAGCCAGAGGGAGAATTCAACTCAACACTGAATTGGAAACTTTCTTTCTTTCTTTCTTTCTTTCTTTCTTTCTTTCTTTCTTTCTTTCTTTCTTTCTTTCTTTCTTTCTTTCCTTCCTTCCTTCCTTCCTTCCTTCCTTCTTTCTTTCTTTCTTTCTTTCTTTCTTTCTTTCTTTCTTTCTTTCTTTCTTTCTTTCTTTTTTCCTTCCTTCTTTTTTTCTTTCCTTGTTTCTTTCCTATGCCCATGCCCCCCTTTTTTTCTAGAGACAGGGTCTGACTATGCAGTAGTGGCTGGCACCCATCTTTGTGTACACAGCAGGTAGCCTTAAGCTTGCTGAAATCCCCCTGTCTCTGCCTTCTGGGTACTAAGATTATGGGTGCATACCACCCATCATACTTGGACAAACTGCATTCTTTTAAATAGTGCAGTTTGGGACTGGACATGTCAG
This sequence comes from Apodemus sylvaticus, assembly GCF_947179515.1. Taxonomy (NCBI): domain Eukaryota; kingdom Metazoa; phylum Chordata; class Mammalia; order Rodentia; family Muridae; genus Apodemus; species Apodemus sylvaticus. Next base: position 145,137,412 of record NC_067473.1, on the reverse strand, counting down.
TATTCAGTGGTTAAGAGCATTCTCTGCTCATGTAAGGGAGCTGGGTTCAGATCCCAGCACCCACATTGGGAGTCTCACGGTCACCTGGAACTCTAGCTTCAGGCCATGTGACATGGATGGACAAACCCACCCACATACATACATGCATACATACATACATATATACATAATTAAAACTAAAACTTTCAAATGCTGGCCAGGTGTGTTGGCACACAGCCTTTAATACCAAACACTCAGGAGACAGAGGCGGGTGGAGCTCTGTGAGTTCGAGGCCAGCCTGGTCCACATAGCAAGTTCCAGGCCAGCCATGGCTGCATAGTCTTACAAACAAAACAAAACAAAAGGAACAACAACATCAAAGTAGAGTTTAACTAGTCCTGTGATCCAAGTTAGCTAAGAGGCTGCGGCAGGAAGAGAGAAACGGCAGCACCTGCCTGCCCTACACACTGAGCTCGGGGCAACCCAAGCAACCTCGGAAGAGCCGGCTCCCTTGATCTCTCTGTGGCAGCTGGGTGCTTTCCCATAAGTCTTTGCCCCTCAGCACTGCGGCTCCATAGGGATGACAGAAAAGTCACTGAGCTTTTTCCAGGTCCAGGACATCTTGAAGCTTAAAGACAAGCCCTTCTCCCTGGTACTGGAGGAAGACGGCACGATCGTGGAGACAGAAGAATACTTCCAAGCCCTAGCGAGAGACACCGTGTTCATGGTCCTGCAGAAGGGGCAGAAGTGGAAGCCCCCATCAGAACAGGTACCGGCCTCCTGGGGCAGGGGCGAATGTGGAGAACTTGGAGGGGGTCGGGAAGCGAGCTTACACGGGCTTGTCTTGCAGCGCAAGAAGAGAACTCAGCAAGCCCTTTCCCAGAAGCCAGCTAAGAAGATCGACGTGGCCCGGGTAACCTTCGATCTGTACAAGCTGAACCCTCAGGACTTCATCGGCTGCCTGAACGTGAAGGCGACCCTCTATGACACATACTCGCTGTCCTATGACCTGCACTGCTACAAGGCCAAGCGCATGGTGAAGTAAGTGGGTTGGGACAGACGGGGACCGGGTGGGAGAGACGCTAAGACAAGAGGCCCGACCTGTCTGCCCAAAGCAAAACTCTCTCAGGGGCTGCGTGGACCCTGGGGCTAACACAGAGTGACAGCCACGCCTGTGCAGGCATCTAAGTCACTTGATATGCATTAGGGTGTGCGCGGGGTTGGGAATCGGGGGAGAGGGATAGTTTTAAAGTTTCTTTCTAGAATAGCAAAGTACATTTTTTTTTCAGCCCCCAAAGTAAATTGTCCATAGTAACTGACTGAGGAACTTTCTTGTGTGTGCTGACGGTAGAGCCCAGGGCCTCACGAGTACAAAGCACACACTCATATCCTGATCTATTTCCACAGCTAATCATTGTTAAAAGTGAAAACGTAACTATAATCTCAGTACTTGAAAAGCAGAGGATCAGAGGTTCAAGGGAAGCCTGGGCCAGATAAGACCTTGTCTCAGAACCAAACAAAACAAAACAACACACCACAAAACAAACGCCAGTGGAGAGATGGCTCAGACATTAAGAGATAGTTCCTAACATTGACTCTTGTCAGCCCAGCTCACACAGCTCATAACCAGGTTTCTGCAGCTCCAAGGGATCTGTCTCCCTCTTCTGGCCTCTATGGGTACTGCACACAGATGCTCACAAAATAGAAGGCACTGTCGAGCTGTGGTCAGCTGAGTGACTTAGTGGTCTTAATGTGATTTTTTTTTTTTTTTAAAGTGCTGGGCTGGAGAGATGGCCCCGGGGTTAAGAGCACTGAGTGCTCTTCCAAAGGTCCTGAGTTCAAATCCCAGCAACCACATGGTGGCTCACAACCATCCATAAAAGAGATCTGACGCCCTCTTCTGGTGTGTCTGAAGAGCTACTGGTACATCTTCTGGTACAGCTACAGTGTACTTAGATATAATAATAAATAAATTGTTTTTTTTTAAAGTGCTAAGGGCCAAGTGGTCTAGTGCACCCCTTTAATTCATTTGCATCCAGGAGACAGAGTCAGGTGAATTTCTGTGAGTTCTAGACTAGCCTGGTCTGTATATCAAATTCCAGGTCAGCTAAGGCTACACAATGAGACCTTATCTGAAAAGAAAAAAGAATTGTGCTAAAATGTGCACATCCTAAATGCTGCAACCACTTTAAGTGTCTCAGCCAGCAGCATGAAGTAACTCACCATTTGTGCAAACCTTGTCTTCCTTTCCAGAACCTTGGCACCAGGCTGCAGAAGCTGTACACAGTAAATAATAGTTCTCAGTCCTCTCCCGAGACCTTGTTAACCTTTACTCTACTTTCTGGTCCTCTGTTGGTCTACTCTAGATACCTCATAGAGACAGGACCAAACAGTGTTTGTCTTTTCATGACTGGATTTTCCCACAATTCTGTTTTCAAGGTTCACTCCTTTGTAAACTATGCCAGATTTTTATTCCTTTTAAAGACTGGTTGGCTATAGTGCAAAGTCTCAGTTCTCCAGTTTGAGAAATAAATTTGAAGACACCTCATTAAAACATATGTGACGTCAGACCTTGGGGCACAGGCTTCTAATGCCAGCAACGCAGAAGGATGAGACAGGAGGATAGAAAGTTAGAGACTTGCCCAGGCTACAGAGTGAGTTCAAGGTTAGACTGGGAAACTTAGCAAGGTGTTGTCTCAAAATAAGAAAGTAAGAAGGAAGTGGAGGCTACGGTTCAGTGGTAGAGCGAGTCCCGACACCTCTGTGTTCAGTTCCCTGTACTGCAAAAAGACACACACATACATGGCAAACACACACATACTTCACAACTAGGGATGTACCTAGGGATGTAAAACCCAGGCTTTTATATATGCCCAATGCCACTAAATTATACTTCTAGCCCTAATATTTATTTTCAGTATTTATATCTTTTCTCAAGACAGGGTTTCTCTGTATAGCCTTGGATGTCCTGAAACCCACTCTGTAGACCAGTGTGGCCTCAAACTCAGAGTTCTCCCTGCTTCTACCTCCCGAGCGCTAGGATCAAAGGCGTGCACCACCACTGTGCACCAGCAAATATTTTAGTTTTGATATGTACCTGTATCTGTAAGAGAGTGCATGCATGTGAGTACTACAGATACATGCCGAGACCACAGATGTTGGACGCCCTGGAGCTGCTGCTATAGGTGGCTGCTCCTTCTCCAGCACCACAAAAAAAAAAAAAAAAAAGAAGAAGAAGAAGAAGAAGAAGAAGAAGAAGAAGAAGAAGAAGAAGAAGAAGAAGAAGAAGCCTGGTGTGGTGGCACATGCCTTGGATTTAAGGCCAGCCTGGTCTATAGAGGGATAACCAGGGCTACACTGATACACTGATAAACACTGTCTCAAAAAAACAAAGAAAGAAAAGAAAAGAAAAGAAAAGAAAAGAAAAGAAAAGAAAAGAAAAGGCTTTGTTTTGAGAACTCCCATTAAGCACAGGGAAAAGCAGGGCCCTGAAATGCTGGCACACAGGAGGGGCAGGGCTATGGGGACGGCTGTGAGCCTGGTCTATACTAGGAAGTGCTGCCATCATCCTGCTGCCTGCCGTGATCCTTAGATCTTCCTAAAGGGGAAAGCTAACTTAAGCCCTGTATGGTGGGGAATGTCTGTAAACCTAGCACTTGTAGTCCATGGCAAGAAGATAATTGACTCTAAGGCTAACTAAGCTATATTTCCAAATTTTATCTTAAACACACACACACACACACACACACACACACACACACACACACACATACACACACACAAAGCCAGGGCTGGAGAGATGGCTCAGCAGTTAAGAGCACTGACTGCTCTTCTAGAGATCCTGAGTTCAATTCCCAGCAACCACATGGTGGCTCACAACCATCCGTAATGGGATCTGATGCCCTCTTCTGGTGTGTCTGAAGTGAGCAATGATGTACTCATATATATAAAATAAATAAATCTTAAAAAAAAAAAAAAAGCCAAATCAAAAAACAAACCAAAGCCAAAAAGTTAGGTTTATGTAATGATGGCACATAGATGTAACAGCATCCAGGAGGCTGAGGCAGGGGATTACTGTGAGTTCAAAGCCAGTCTGGGCCAACATATGCGTTCATAGCTAGCCTGAGCTACAGTGTGAGACTGTATCTCAAAAAGAAAAAAGAAAAAGGAAAAGGAAGGGGTGGAGGAAGGGAGGGATGGATGGAGGGAGAGAGAGGGAGAGAGAAAAAGAGAGAAAGAGAAAGAGAAAGAAAGAGAAAGCTAGCTTGAAGCCGCTTGCTTCAAGCCAGCATAAAACATGGAGGGCCGCTGTAGGGAGGCGGAGTGGGAGGTCTGTATGTCTGATTTGCATGTCCCCGTCCCCCAGGGAAATGCTCCGCTGGACCCTCTTCAGCATGCAGGCCGCAGGCCACATGCTGCTGGGCACCTCCAGTTACATGCAGCAGTTCCTGGATGCCACTGAGGAAGAACAGCCTTCCAAGGCCAAGACCTCCCTCCTCCCCGCCTGTCTGAAGATGCTGCAATGAAGACCCAGTCCTCAGAGGCCTTCCTCAGCCACGGATGTGACTGGAGACCCTGCGCTTGCTCTGCCAGCAGCACACACAAGCCCGGCAGGCAGCCGGAGAGCTTCTCACCGCCTGCGCCTCTCACAGCACAGCACAGCCCAGCACCAGGGAACCTGCAGGAAGGGCTGGAGCGCTGGGGCGGGCTGGTCAAGGGAGGACTTCCTGGCCTGGCCCAGTTCCTTCCTTTCCTTCTGAGATACCTTAAAGGACCAACACTTGCCCCGGCAGGGCCACTCCCTCTCTGGTGCTCCCCCCACCCCGTCCTGGCTGCCCACACCCATCATGCAGTAGGCATATGGTGGCCTCCATCACACCAATCAAGGCAACAAAACGAACAGTGCGCCTCAGCGCCAGCCACGTCTATGGTTATGGTAGCAGAGCAGTTAGCAGCCTCAGGTTCCTCTCGCCCAGGGTTCTGTTCCCTCCCTCTCAGCCCCAAGCTGCACATGACCATGAGGCTTGGTAGAGGTTAGCTAAAGCCAGGATGCCAGGGATGCAGATTTTGGCCTCCTCACCTGAGCTAGGGAGGGACTTTAGGGAATGCAGATGAGTCACCCAGGCCCCTCCTGTAAGTAACCCAATAAGCTCATAGGTTCACCAAGCTGGACTTGGATATGTGGCCTTACCTGTCATTGCCACCTTCCTGGGCGGAATGGACACAGTCCGTGTTCTCCTGGGAAAGGCACACAATTGCTTCTCTTGTTCCCGTTTTCCACTAATGAATGAATGGTATTAGAATCTGCAGTAAATAAATAATGCTGATACCTCATCGCTGCCTGTGTTCTTTGTGTGTTCATGTATGTGTGCATGCCTCTGTGTGGTGTGTGTGTGTGTGTGTGTGTGCACTGGTCTGCCAGTACCACGGTGCAGATGTGAAGGGGCAGAGGACACCTTTGTCCCACTGTGTGTTCCAGGAGTTGGACTCAGCTCCGCAGAGCTGCACAGCTTTTATGTGCTGAGTTGTACCCGAGGCCCTGTTCTTTTAGACACAGCCCCACCTAGCCCAGACTGGCTTCACATTTGTTCTGCAGGGAAGGATCTTGAACTTCTGATCCTCCAGCTTCTACCTCCTAAGTGCTAGCATGACAGGTGTGAAATGTCACAGCTGACAAGTGTGACACTGTGGATGGCAGGCAGGGCCAGCAGCAAGCCAGGCAAAGGCTCTACCAATGGGGCTATGTTCTCAACCCCACTCCTTTTTAATCTAGGAGGTCTGACATTGTGAGACGTGATGTAATGAATGAATGAATGGATGTTAAAATAAGAATCTGCAGTCGGTTTTTGTTTTTTTTGGTTTTTTGGATTTGGTTTTTTCGAGACAGGATTTCTCGGTATAGCCCTGGCTGTCCTGGAGCTCACTCTGTAGACCAGGCTGGCCTCGAACTCAGAAATCCGCCTGCCTCTGCCTCCCAGAATGCTGGGATTACAGGCATGCGCCACCACCGCCCAGCTGCAGTCAGTTTTTGAAGCCTGCCATATTTTCACATTTGCTATTTGGGCAGACCATGGAATCCATGTATGTATCCATTTCCAAGTGAAATTTGCCTGTCAGGTGGATCAAACCCTCCTTTGATTCCTGAGTGTTGTATTTTGATCCATTTCACACGTTCCATTTGAAAGGTCCTGGTCCGTCTGCCGGGTGGTTGTCACAACCTGTGCCGGCTGGCACACAGCCTCTGTCCATGTTCAGCATTTCCACCCTCAGGACCTGCAGGGTGAGCACAGTGGCCCCAGCACTGCAGAAACAACTGAGAAAGAGAGCTCTGAGGAGGGGCAGTCGGGTCTCCTCAGAGCAAGGCTTCATTGTTTATTGACAGGAAAACTCATTTAAGCCGCAGAGACTAGGCCTGTATAAGAAGCCACGCTTCAGCCTGCTCTCAGATCCAATGCTGATGCAACCTCCCATCTTCCCTGCAAAGCCCATTTGGATTTGGAAAACACTAAGACAAAGGTCAAGTTACTCAGGCCTGTCTGGAAAGCCATTGCTGGCAGCTGTCCCAGGGCTGCCAGCCACTGGCCAGGCCAGGTGTATTTCTCTGGCCCCTCCCACAGCTGTGGCAGTGGCTGCAGGCTACTCAGTGGCCGTCTGGCTCCAGGGATGGGCCTTCTGGAGGCCCAGTTGGCATCAGTTTCCCATTGCCAGGGCTGCTGACTGCCCACACCTGCTGGAAAGCTGTCCTGGAGCCAGAGAGGGCTGATGGGAGCTGGCGTTTGTCCCAGGCACAAGGTCAGCAGTTAACTGTGGCTGCCTCCTGGCTCTGAGCCCTCTCAGAGCGGTCAAAGTTTGGATTCTCCTTTCCTCCCAGGAGCTCGGAGCCCACTGGAATGAAGGGAGCTGTGGGAAGGGAACAGGAGCCTGCTGCGGGGCAGGGAGGGAGACTCCAAAGAGCACGGGAGCTACAGCTCCAGGGGGCCAGGCACTGGCCCAAGCCGGACTCGGCCTTTCCTGGGGTTAGACACCATTGACAGGAGAGGTCTGCTTAGCTGAGTGGGCCATGAGCCAGCTTCTCTCCTGCTCCTTCTAGTCTCACACACACACACACACACACACACCACAAATAAATATAATAAAAAAATTTAAAAACACACAAAGCAACCCAAAAAAATTTTTTTTGTATTTTTTATATGTATTGGTATGCCCATGCCATGCACATGTATGGGGGTCAAAAGACAGCTTGTGGAAGCTGCTTCTCTCCTCCAGCAGGTGAATTCTGGGAATCAAACTCAGTTGTCAGACTTGGAAGCAATCATCCTTACTGGCTGAGCCATCTCACTGGCCCATATGTATGTGTGTGTGTGTGTGTGTGTGTATGTGTGTGTGTGTGTGAGAGAGAGAGAGAGAGAGAGAGAGAGAGAGAGAGAGTCCCACATAACCCAGGCTAGCCTCAGATTTTATGTAGATAAGAATGTGAACTCCTGAACCTCTACATCCACCCCTACCCAGTGCTGGGATTACACCTGGATGCTTAGTTCTTGCTCAAGTTGCTTCTGAGATGCACAGGAGACCATCTTGGACGGCTTCTGGAACACCAGTGGGCCTATGACAGAGCAGTTACACACTCCAGGTGAAGCCAGACAGCAGGAGAACCACTTGCATTTCTGTGGTGTGCGTGTGTGTGTGTGTGTGTGTGTGTGTGTGTTTCTCTCTCTCTCTCTCTCTCTCTCTCTCTCTCTCTCTCTCTCTCTCGTCCTAAGTAACCTGGAACTCATTATATATATCAGGATGGCCTCAAATTCACAGACATCTGCCTGCCTCTTTCTCTCAAATTCTAGGATTAATGTTGTATGTGATCTCAACTCAGCTATAGTCTTCAAAAGTTTTTTTAAATGTTTTTTTTTAACTCTACGATTCTTTTGAGTCTGGGATCTCATACATATTAGACAAGTACTCTCCCACCACTGAGCTATATTCACAGGCCCAATGATAAATTATCCCTTCCAAAAATCATGGATTTGGGGACAAGATGGCATAGCAGACAAAGGTGCTTGTCACCAAGCCTGACAACATGAACTCGATCCCTAGAACCCACAGAGTGACAGGAGGGAACAGACCCCATAAGTTGTCTGTTTATTTCTATATACGCACAACTGCACAAGCAACACCTCCCAATAAACAATGTTAAAAAGATTTAGGAATATACTATAATCCCAGCAAGTAATCGTCAAGACACAGGCAGGAGGATTGACTCATATTTGAGGCCAGCCTGGTCTACATAGCATGTTCCAGGTCAGTTGGGGCTATGTAGTGTGACCCTGTCTCAAAAAACAAAAACAAAAACAAAGAACCAAAACGTTTAAGATTTCATACAGGGGGCTGGAGAGATGGCTCAGTGGTTAAACTCACTGGTTGATCTTCCAGGGAACTGAGTTCCATCCCCAGCACCCACACAGAGGCTCACAACTACCTAGAACCCCAGCACCCACACAGAGGCTCACAACTACCTAGAACCCCAGCACCCACACAGAGGCTCACAACTACTTATAGCTCCTGTATCGGAGGAATTGACACCCTCATCGGGCTCACACATGGAATGCCTGCATATATGCAGACAAAACATTCATCAACAGAAAATGAAAATTAAAAAAAAAAAAGAAAGAAAGAAAAAAAAGAAAAGAAAAAAAACAAAGGTAAGAAGGTGGCATCTCCCCATTACACATTACAGGAATGTCACTGTCGAGATAGGGTGGACATGTCACCCCAGGTTGGCCGTTCATAATGATTGGTCCACAAATGGCCATGTGACTCAACCTGGGTTACTCAGGCCTTCCTTAAAATTACTCTTTGGGGTCTGGAATGGTTGTATGAGATTACATTCTCAGCCCTTGGGAAGTAGGCACAAGGAGGTCAGGAGTTCAAGGACAGTCTGAGTGAGTTGCTTGAGACCTTGTCTCAAAAATGTAAGAATTGGAGTTGAGCGTGATGGCGCAGCCTGTAGTACCAGCACTGCGGGGTGGAGACAGCGAAATCGAGGCCAAGGACATCCTTGGCTGGACATAGAGCCTGAGTGTTAACGTCAGCCCCATCAGGCCCTGTCTCTGACATAACAGACAGAAATGGGAAGAGGAGGAGAAGCAGAAGGGAAGGAGGAAGAGCAAGTAAGAGAAACTTTCCAAAGGTGCCCAGTGGCCTGCTTCCCTGCTGTGTGGAGAATCCCCGGGAAGGACCCCAACTCGGATGCAGCGCAGGAGGCAGAGAGGCAGAGCCCTGGATCCAGCCACACCTAAGCTCTACGACCTCCCAAACACGCACAGCCTAGTTATCACAGCCTAGAAAGGCTTCAGTTCACTTAAGCTAGGTTGTTTTGGAGGTTTGTCATTTGTAAATAAAGAAGGTCTGACTAACCAGTATATTTGGACAAACAGAAAGATGAAGGAAGGGCCTCAGGGAATGACATCAGGCTCTGCCTGCTTCTAGATGGGGGGGGGGCACAAGTAATGACTCATTGTCCCCAGAATGTTCGTATCTTCTCAGAAAAAAACAAACCACCCACACATGAAACGAAGACAGTAATTCTCACAATAATGATGAAATTAAGTACTCAGAAGTTACTAGCTAGGTACCAGCTGCTGTTCCAACCTGGTTTGAGCATCCGGTAGGGTACCAGCAGAATCCTAGCCTTCATAGACGAGAAAGCAGAGGCTTAGGAAGTTACACACCTTCCCTGCTTGGTTGAAGTGGCTGAGACAGGACACAAACCCACCACATGACTTGGAGGAGTTCTTTATTCTATAAGGCAGTGGGACTCCCTGTCCCAGCGACAGCCTGCGTGAAGAGAGCAGCTTTCCCTCGGACACAGCCCAGTTCACGCAGCCAACCACAGCAGCCTTGCTTCTGACCCTCTTACTCTGACCACTCGCCTACACAGCCATTAGGCCTCTCCATAAGTTTGGTAGGTGGCATGTGTGGAGAGCTCCAGGAACAGGCAGAGTCTGGGGAAGGAGGTGAGAGGCAAGGCCCCCAAACTTGGTAGAAGCGTGAGAGGAGGAAGGCAGACACTGTTCAGGCAGCATGCTTCAGAACCGACAGGACCTGGTTCTGTCACTTTCAAAGAAGAGTTGTGAGAGTTTATTATACCCCATCAAAGAGGCTGGGTAGGGGGCCGGGCCTGATCCTTGAAAACTGCCTACTATGAGGTAAGTAGTTCTGAGCAGGATTAGAGAGGAGAGCAAGTCTCACAGAGATGTGACATTTTGCTGAGGGTCTGCAGCCTCAGTAACAGGCAGCTACTGTCCCCAGGAGTGCCCCCAAACAGCTCTTTTGGTGTTGCTTCATTTTTTTTATTATTTTGTATTTAGAATTTTAAATTGCATGTAAATATGTGTCTGTGCACATGAGTTTAGTTCCCTCAGAGGCCAGAGGAGGGCATCAGATCCTCTGGAGATAAAGTTATAAGGGGTCGTGAGTATTCCGACATGGATGCTGGAAACTGGACTCTGTGTTCTCTGAGGTCCTGAGTGTTCTGACATGGATGCTGGGAACTGGACTCTGGGCTCTCTGGAAGTGCTCTTGATGGCTGAGACATCTCTCCGACCCAGTTTGGTTTTCTTTTAAGGCAGAGTTTCATGGATCCCAGTCTGGTCTCCAGCTCACTTGTGGGATGAACATGAGAGCATCTGATCCCTCTGCCTCTTCCAAATGTTGGGATGTCAGGTATGTACCATGAGGCCTAGTTTATGCTATGTGGGGCTGGGGCCCTGGGGCTATGCACATGGTAGGCATGCATTCTACTGAGCTACGTTTCCAGCCTTACTTCTGAACAGTCCTGACAGCTGTGTCCCATGTCACTGGGGTCAAATCAGGTCCCCCTTATGGGATATGGAGGAAAGTAAGATTCCTAGCAAGAGGAGGAATAAGTTCCAACCACTGACCAATTTTGACTTGAAGCTATTCAACACTTAGACTAATTGGGCAAAAGTGTATTGTATCGTGCTTGGCCCTAAGAGGGACTAGAAGCACCTGCCACCCAAGAGTGTCTTCCCAGAGTCCCAGATGCTCTGTGAGAGCAGAGGGACAAGGCTGTGCAACAGTGCGTCCCCAAGCAGCCAGCTCCTGAAAGAAGGCCTGCAGAGGCTGCCACGGAATGTCCATTCGTCCGTCTGTCAGCAGGTAAAGTTGCCTTCTGGCCTGGGACTCCAGACTCCACAGAGACAGAGGCACAAATGGCCTATGCTGTGAACCGCTGTCTGGGTACCACTGACTCCATCTCTATGTCCTCAGTCACACTTCTGCTTCCAGAGACACAAGTGACTAAGGCTCCCGTGACAGGAAGATGATGGACAGGTGGTGGAAAGGCAGGTAATGAGAGACAGAGGCGTGAGAGCTACCTGCCAGCACCCTGGGGCAGTGTGTGTTAGTTTCTGCGTCTGTTGGCTTCCTTCAAACATCTCACCTCAGGCTACTAGGATCTCCCAGACATTCCAGAGCAACAGGTCTAAGGCCCTTACCGGATGCCTGGCTCCATATTACATTTCTTTAGTCATCACAGGGCATGTGTATGAATGGTCGCTCAGGTCTGAGCACAGGGATGACGAGGAGAGTGGGCTCAGTTCATTTCTAGCCAGGCAACACCACAGTGCCATCAGGTCAGGACTGGCTGGCATGTCCTCACCGTCATTACTCCTCTTACCTGTGTCTGTTTTCTGTTGCTACAACAAAACACCCGAGCCCAGTCTGCAGCTCGGTCACACAGAGTGCTTGCCCAGCAAGTGTGGGGCCTGAGATCCCTCAGCAGCCGAAGGAAGACAAAGAAGCAAACCTCTGAAAGATAATAATATGCTTATCCCCGTGGGGTTGGGGTGAGCACTTGCTGCTGAGTTCCGTTCTCAGAGCCCACAGGAAGCTCACAACTGCCCATAACACACGCTCTGGAGGATTTTTTTTTAAGATTTATTTATTTATTATATGTAAGTACACTGTAGCTGTCTTCAGACACACTAGAAGAGGGCATCAGATCTCATTATGGATGGTTGTGAGCCACCATGTGGTTGCTGGGATTTGAACTCAGGACCTTTGCAAGAGCAGTCGGGCCCTTAACCACTGAGCCATCTCTCCAGCCCCAACTCTGGAGGATTTGATGCCCCTTTTCGGCCTTTTGGGGCACCTGCACACATGTGGCATACATTTACACAGACAGACAGGCAGACAGGCAGACATGTAAATAAAAATAAAAAATACACACACACACACACACACACACACAGGGTTCTAGAGGCAGCAGAATTCTAAAAGCATGGAGCCAGTATCTACTTAGCATCTGTAGGGTCCTTTTGGGTGCACCCTAACATGGAGGGAGCTAACCCATGCAGAAGAAGAGGTTCTCTTTCCTCTCCTCTCCTCCTTAGAAAGCCAAGACACCATGAAGTGCCCCCTTCATATTCTTGTCAATACTGATTACGTTGCTCTTCAAATACCATTACCATGAATGTGAAGGTTAACTTTCTCACAACTGAATTTGGGAGAACACCCTTGGGCCGGGAGGGAGGCAGCTTCTACCTCTAAATGGAGGGAGGGAGAGGGGTCACCGCACCCCTTTGATTCCTCCACCAGAAGCAACAGTCTCTGGGGTCCTTTCATAAAGTCTTTCAGGTCTGGAGACACTTGGTGACTGATCCTCTTGCTTTTGCCTTAAGTGGGATTGAAGGTGTGTGCCACCGTGCCCCACTGCTTTTTTAAAAAAAAATACTTGCTTTTTATTTTTCTTATTATTTCTATTTCACTGTTTTTATTATGTGCATAAAATGGTTACTGTTTTTTGTTTGTTTGTTTTGCTTTTTTTTTTGAGACGGGGTTAAGTACTCACTTTACCTAGACCGATACTGGAATTAAAGGCCCGTATAAAAGATAGGCCTGTAATTAATAAAAAAAATAAAGGTTTTATTAATTTTGTACATATGTGTGTGTGTTTGGACAGATGTTAAAGTTGTGAATCCAAGGCTGTGGCTGCTGGAAACAGGAAGCAATCTTAACCAGTGGCCCGTCTCTCCAGCTTGTTTTATGTCTAGGCATACTGGCCAGGGTGGAACTCACAGCTTGCTTTTCTTTTCTTTTTTTTCCTTTTTTCTTTTCCTTCCCTCCCCTTCCCTTCCCTTCCCTTTCCTTCAACAGGGTTTTCTTTGTGTAGTCTGGGCTTGTCTCAAACTCAGCTAACTACTTGCCTGTTACAGGCATGCACCACCACACCACAGCCTATCTTAGATTATCTTTTCATAGAAGGGCTTGTGTATTTCCCAGGCTTGTCTCCAACTCAGTATCTGTGATCTTGGTCTTTGTGACCTACATATGCGGTGCTGGGAATCGAACCCAGGACCTTGTGCATCCTCTCCGCCGCCTGAGCCACAGCTTTGGGGCCATTTATGTCACAGACTGTTACCATGCAGGTGGACTGCCCGAAAGGCTGCATGCGGTTCTTCACCTTTCTTCTCCCCTCGGCTTTACAAGAGAGGTTTTCAGATTAAGGTTCCCCAAAATTGAAACGATCTGCAAGCTCGCCCCTTTTTATTCTAAGCCACGTCCTCTACTTCGAGAAAATAGCTCTCTTCATGACTCAGTTTTCCCCAAAGCCAGAACCCTAAAGGCACTTTTTTCTTCTACAGCGGAGGCAAAGCTCGGATCCTCGCTCTGCTGAGCTCACTCGGCTTTGATTGACAGCCTGCTTGACCAATCTGTGCACGGAGGATGTACAGGGGGTGGGGCTGAGCTGCTCGTGAACACGCGTGCGTACTGTGCTTGATCTAGCAATGGGAACCCTGAGAGCTTGGCGTTGTGTCTCTGTGGTCTGGCGGCCGGGGCTGGGGTATTGCACACGACGGAGGGATGCAGGCTTCAGCACCGAGGCCCGGTGATTATAACACTCCACTTCCGTCTGGGGGGAGGGGAGACAAGGGGAGGAGGGAAAGCGCGAACTTCAGATTAGGACTTGGTTCCAAGCCCGACTGTGACCCGGCACTAGATCCTTGGCGCTCTGAGCCTTTGCTGCCTCTTCTGTAAAGTCTTGGGGGCAGATGGACCTCAACTGTCTGTTGAGCCGGGGGGGGGGGGGGTTCTGAGGCGTTTTGTAAGAAGAGGCTGGACTAGGCAGAGTGAGCGAGGGAGGTACCGGTTTCTACCACGTTTCTCAGGCGTCAGCCTCAACCTCGCCGCTCCCGCAAGAGCAAGGACCTAGTCGAGGATCAGCCCTTCCCTGGGCTGCTGCGAACAGAGAACCTCAGCCTGGAGGAGCTGGCTCACGTGCTGAGGGCAGCTGTGGTGGATCAGAAAGGTGAGGGGAGCCTGCTGCTCCTGTGCCTCCGATCCCCTGTAGAGCTGCAGGAGCTGGGCTGCCAGTCACATTCCTTCTCCTAGCCTCACCATCATGAGGAGAGGGGTAGACCTCCACTCCCCACTGTGTTCCGAGAGCAGCTGTTACAGAAGTTAGTTTACTATTAGGCAAAGCTTTGGGGTTAGTTATAGCTGGGCTCTGTAAGTAGCATGCCTCTTGGTCTCCTAAGAGGGCTAGCATCTGCTCTTGCAGAGGCCCAGCATTCAGCGCATGCGTGATGCTTCACAACTGTATGTTCTTGTAGCAGCAAAGGCGCTTCACAATACTGGGATAAATATGGCCCCTTCCTTGCAAGAGCCAGCGTCCTGGTGTGAAGACTGAGCAGTCAATCACTGCTGACTGAGTGTGGTGACTACACTTGTACTTCCAGAACTTGGAAGAGGCAAGGAGGCTCAGGAGCTCAGGACCAGACTTAGCTGTATAGTGAGTCTGAGGTCAGCCTGGTGTTGGAGGCCCCTCCACCCCCAACAGTCAAGGACTGTTATACTGAGGTCTGTTGGCACCAATGGGAATGAGAGCCTGGAACAGCAGGAGTGAAGGCTCCAGGTACAGGGATTAGGAAATGCAATTTAAAGTGGGGCTTGGAGCTTGTGACCCCTGAGGATGCGTGCATACAGGCTTCTCTGCTTTTGCTGACATCTGTGAACTGTTTCAGGGCCTCTGGTGACACTGAACAAGCCACAGGGTCTGCCTGTGACAGGTATGGCATGGGCATGGAGGGAGAAGCTGGGGCAGAGGTGGTTGGATGGAGCTCTGGGAACATGTCCTCTCCCTCCCAGGGAGACCAGGAGAGCTGACACTGCTGTCTGTGCTGCCACAGCTGAGCCAGGCCCTGGGGCTCGAACACCAGGAGCTCCAGGTTGTGCGAGCGCCTGGGAAGTAAGTGATAGGGTGGGGTTTATTTTACACCCACTGTATATAAAATCCTTGTGCAAATGCCTGGTGCATGGTAGACCCTGGGGCATTGGTGCTAACTCTTAGGGCATTTGGCTTTCTCTCTGAGGGCCAGAGAAAAGGTCTTATGACTTGTTTCTCAGGTCTGGGCTCTAGTCCTGGTGTTACTGTCCAGCATTTAGCTGGTGTTCCTTTCATTGGAGGGGGGGGGGGTCTCCTTTAAAAATAAAAGATTTATTGGGGCTGGAGAGATGGCTCAGCAGTTAAGAGCACTGACTGCTCTTCCGAAGGTCCTGAGTTCAAATCCCAGCAACCACTTGATGGCTCACAACCATCTGTAATGGGATCTGATGCCCTCTTCTGGTGTGTCTGAAGACAGCGACAGTGTACTCACATATAATAATAAAATAAATTATAAATAAATAAATAAATGATTTGTTTTTAATGTGTATAGTGTTTGGCCTGCGTGTATGTCTATGCACCACAGTGCTTATTTGATGCCCTCAGAGGTCAGAAGAGGGCGTCAGATCTCGAACTGGACTGGCACACAGTTGTGAACCACTGAATGCTGGTCCTCTGCAAGAGCAGCCATCCAGCCCTCTTTTTTTGAGACCAAGAGGCTTTATGTGACTTGTCCCCTTCTTCCAGGGAGGCCTCTGGGCTTGTGCTCCTCTCCAGCTGTCCCCAGACAGCAAGCCGCCTGCAGAAGTTCTTTACCCACTCAAGGAGAGCCCAGAGACCCACAGCCACCTACTGGTGAGAGGTGCAGGGTCACTCCCAGGGCCAAGGGAAGGTCCCACCAGGCTGCTCTGAGACCTCTTTTCCTTTCTTAGTGCCATCACTGATGGCGTCCCTGAGCCTTCAGAGGGGACAGTGCACATGCCTCTGAAGCTGGAGCGGATGGATGGCGTCGATCTTGTAAGTCAGAGAGCACCGGGGAAGAGGTGACCCTTGAGTTTTTGCCTTACAGAGGAATGCTGGCTGTGCACATGGGGTACCGAGTTCTGCTGACTCCTAACAGGCTGCTGCCATTGCTGGGGCCCTATCCTAAGTCAACTGGCAGCAGGGCTGGCTCATCAGTCCTAGGTATGTGCTAAGTCATTCTTGACTGGTACCCTAGGCAGTCCCAGTGATGTCCCCATCTCGAAAGGACATCCAGGAAGGTGTCAAAAGGACCCTCAGCCGTTTCCATGTGATGGCCACGGGCTATGGCTGTGCCCTGATCCAGCTGCAGCCGCTCACAGGTGGGTCTGAGCAGTCCTCTGCTGAGGACATGAGGCCTGTGAGGAAGACAGTGCTTAACAGCAGCCAGGGAGCTTCTGGTAGACCCCAAGGGTATGTGAGTGGGCTCGGTGGGAGGCAGCAGTTTGGGTGCCTACCCACCGTCTGGCTCCCGGCACTCAACCGTCTTCCTAGAGGCTTGAGTTCTGTAGGGTTGGACCCCCAGGCTCACAGATCTTTACGATCTAGGGATGGGGGCAGAGCTGCACAGCCAGGAAGAGCACCTGCCTCCCAATCTCCACCCCACTCACCCCCACCCCACCTTTCAGTCTTCCCCAGTCAGCTGCAGGTACACATGGCTCTACAGCTCTGCCCAATTCTTGGGGACCACACCTATGCTGCTCGTGTGGGCACCGTTCTGGGCCAGCGCTTTCTGTGGCCAGCCGAGACCACCAAGCCCCAGAGACAGGTAGGTTCCCTGGCCTGTATGCCTGCACTCTGTGGGTTGGGAGACGGCGGCGGCAGGGGACGGGGGTGGGTAGCTCCCCAGATAACATGCACATTTGGACTAGGAGGCCGCTGGCTTGGTCTCTGGGGCCACCTGTGTCCCTGTGATTGCTGCATGGCTCAGGCCTCTTGTCCATGAGCTGAAGGAGGTGGAAGCTGACCTCACAGGTCCTCGGGTTCCACCATCCTTTTGAGGATTTGTGTATCATTTCTTCCTCGTGTTGAGTCAAGTGAATGGGAGTGCAGCAGGAGCGGGCCTGGCTCTAGGCAGCCACTTGGGTCCAAGTTTTGGCCAGAAGGGGAGACTGGAGGTTTGTATGAATTGGGGCTTTGAGGGCCAGGTCTGTGTACCACTTCTCACATCCCATTGGCCAGAGAATTAATCACATGGCTTCACTAAACACAAAAGAAGCTGGAGAAAATTCTTGCCTGTTTGTAGAGAAAATGACGGTAGTTACAGACCGGGGAGGACTGCAGGTCTCCCTCCATGTCCCTGAGAGCTGGGTGCTCCTCTGGCTAGAACTTAGGTGGCCGCTGTCTTCCCATCCCAGGTTCTGGATGAAGCCCTGCTCAGACGCCTCCACCTCAGTCCTTCCCAAGTGGCCCAGATGCCTTTGCACCTGCACCTGCACCGCCTCCTCCTCCCAGGCGCCACCTCCAGGGACCCCCCTAGTGAACTCCTGGCACCCCTGCCCCCTTACTTCTCTAGGACCCTGCAGCGCCTCCGGCTCTCTCAACAGTAGACTGTGCCTGACCCCCAGTTGGAAAATAGGAAGGACAGTGTGGTTAGCACTGAGCACAGCCATGGTCCCTGGGCTCCTTAATTCCAAGGGATCAAATCCCAGAGAGGCCACTTGATGGCCGTGTGGCATTGGGCAGGTGACTTCTCTCTGGACTTAAAATAATAAAAGTTCTACCTCACGGTCTGGTTTACCAAAAATGAGAAAGCGAGTGTTTACCCGAGACTGTGCTCTCTGCTCAAGAGAATGATGGTCAGGTCAGGAGATGGCATCTGCTGTACTCCTGGCCAGGAGACAGGTCTGACCAGGTATCCCTGACTGGACTGGAGCTCAGAGATTTCCTGCCTCTGCCTCCCGAGTGCTGGGCTAACAGGTATGCAGCACTGGACAGGCGTGAGCTCGGCTGATGTTGAAGGGCACACAGATCATTGAATTTCACCACCCACTCCCCACCGCTCTCCACCCACGACACGACACATTCACAGGCTCCAGGTAGACACCGCTGTGGAGGGCCAGTACTCTCCAGAGCAGGGCTGACGGTTAGGGAAAGCCCATCTCTTGTCCTAATGGTCTATGCCCACCAGAAGCCATTCTGCCAGCCCAGCTTGTCCTTGCGAGGAGGGCACCCTTGATGACTGGCCTTTTACCATTTGCAAGCCACACCTCCTTGCGTGGACTCAGTCTCCTCATCTGTATAGAGCAGGCTCTCCACACACACACACACACACACCTGAGACTTCCTGCAGAGAAAGCTAATACCCATCACTAGGGGATTGTGGGTCTTCCAGATGGAGGATCTGACCATCAGCTCGTTTGAGCCTTGCCTCAATTATCCAAGCCAAACCCAGAGAACTTTACTTGCTATTTTTTAATTCGATACTAGATCCAAAATCAGGCAGTGAAGATCAGCGCAGGGGTTTCTGTAGCCTCTCAGCCCCTAGGGGCCTCAGGCCTCGGGACGCCAAAATAAGGGTGAAGGGACTGGGGAGGCTCAGCCTCTTCCGGGGGTATGTCTCAGCCCTGGGTGTGTTGCCGAAGCTGGCCTTGAACTTGCCTTTGGCCTTGACTTTCCTGTGGGTGCTAGGAAGAAGTCCAGCTTCAAAGGGCAGGGGCCATGAGGCACTTCCAAAGTGGGGGCCTCGAAGGTGCAGGGGGATAGCAGCCTCGGTGTAAAGGGGGGGAGGAAGAGAGAGATGATCAGGTCTCTGTCTTGGAACAGGGTTCTGTGGAAGACAAGCCCTTCCCTGGTGCGCTGCTTGGTCTGGGCGCTGCCCTCTGCCTGTGCCCTTCTTCCCCAATCCCGCTGCTCAGCACAGCCCGCCAGGGTATGCAGCACAGCTCGAAGCCCACCTTTCCTGGCTTCAGCATGCTAGGTTCCAGTTTGAGATCGGGCTGAGGTGGGAAGGACATCAGAACCTTGGCAGTAGGTAGAGTCATCAAGGCCTTGCCTGTGGTTGACAGAGCCTTAGAGCCCACCAGCTGGCCATGCTGGAGTCTGAGGACCCGGCCCTGGGGTCGGTGCACACGGGGAGAAGGCAGCCAGGCCTTGGCATGGAGGCTGGGGAAGTGGAAAGAGGCTGGAGGAGAAGGGAAGCCGTGAGGGGAGGGCCGAGTTAGGACCCGGCCTGGCCAGCCAGCCGTCCCCGGGGTTTGTGCAGAGGTGGGGGATGGGAGGTGTGGGCAGACGGAGCCCCTCCCAGTTCCTCCTCCAGAGGCAGTGGGAAGAACACAGGGTTGGGGGTCCAACAGACCTGGGTCTGCATCCCAGCTCTGCCCCTTCTGAGCTGTGCAACCTCGGGCAACGTCCTTAAACTTCCTGCTACCTCGGCTGGAAAATGGGGACAATAGCACCTACCTCACTAGGGTGTTGTGAGGGCTAAGGGGGCGCAGGAAGGGCATGGTGGCAGTGCCTTTCTCCAGAGAAGAGAGAGGGCAGAGCTGGCTAAGGCAGCAGCAGAGGTCTGGACTCCAGGAACGCGCACTCCAGGACCAAGCCCTGGCATCTTCTGGTCTAACTGCCTGGCAGGGTGACTACTCTGGAATACTCATTTGGTTGTATATTTAAAAACACTTGGTGAGCAGTCTCAGACTTGCTGTCACTCCTGGCCTTCTGGCAGGAGGGCGAGCCCCGATACTTGGGAAGGGCTTGGAGAGCAGGTAGCATTGGCCTTGGGAGGACGGGGGTATTCAGGGAATGTGGTAGTACCCCAGGCCTCATGCTTTTTCACACCCTGTGGCCTGTTGAAAATGTGGCCCACCCTGATGTTGGGGGCCTCCCACTTCTGGAGGGCGAGGCAGACCAGGGCCGTGGCACTTTTTGCCTTGCCTTTCTTCCCCTTTCCGGAGACCGAGGTGACGGCAGTAGTTTCTGGCTTCTCCGTGTGTTCCACGCTCTCGGGCCTAGCATTTTTCCTAGAAGCTGACCTGTAGGTAGGGGAGCCTGAGTCCTTGCTTTCCCCAGAGCCTTGCTGGGTCAGCAGATGAGGGAGTGACGAGCGGACCCCTGTCCGCCGATGACCCACGGGCACAGGCTTCTTGATGGTGGAGCCCTCCACTACGAGCCGGATGCCCACGTACTGGGGCACCTCCACAGCAGGCTGTGGGCAGGAGAGAACGAGGCCGTCTCAGACACTGGTGCTGGAAAGCAGGGCCCAAGGCAGAGAGAGATGGAACCAATTTCTGGGGTGTCTGGTTAAGAGGGACATCTGAGAGACAGGAAGGTCCTTCTATCCTCAAGGGACTTAGAGGACCTACGGTCACAGAGCCCTAGGGAGCCAGAAAAGCAGAGAACCACAGCCACGCAGACAGGCGCTCAACCCCAGCGTCCACCAAGACAACGTCTGCCCTGTGATAGAACGCCAGCGGTTCCATGCCGTGCGCAGCCGCAGATGGACAGAACTGAGCCATGGCTTCCTATGTGGCGATGAACTTCCCACTGTGAATACCAAGAAGAAGGAGGCACAGTACCTCGCTGTCCTCAGTGAGGCCTCTAAGGTCAGAGTAGCTTTCTAAGAATAGGGAAAGTGATAGGCCACGGTGAGCCGCCGGACGTGGGTGCTGAGACCTGAGCTTGGGTCCTTTACGAACAGTCTACTGCTTCGAACTGCTGAATCATCATTCTCACCCAACTTGTTTTCTTTATAACTTACACTGTCTATGGCAGGGGTTCTCAACCTTCCTAATGCTGTGACCCTTTAACACAGTTCCTGATGGTGTGGTGACACACAACTATCAAACTATGTCATTGCTATTTCATAACTGCAATTTTGCTACAGTTATGAATCATAACATAAATAACTGATAATCAGATTGATCTTAGGAAACCCCTGTGAGAGGACCATTTGACTCCCAAAGGGGTCACAACCCAAAGGTTGAGAACCACTGGTCTATGGCATTATGTTGTTAGCAACAGGAAATGGACAGACAGACAAAGTAATGAGTGATTTGGGGGCAGGGGACAGTGTTAAGATAGATACAGGTACGTGCTGAGTTTAACCCCCAAGACCCATGGGGTGGAAGGAGAGAACTGACTCTCACAAGTCATCTCACAAGACCTCCACTTGTGTGCTGTGGCATGTGCAACCACACACATACACGAACTCAAACACAGTAAGTAATACAATAATAATGAGGGGAAAAAAAAAGATGACAGCCCCCGTAGCCCAAGGTCAAATTTGGCATCAGGAATTAGGAGAGTCTGTCAGTCCTGCCTTGTGACGGTCAGATGAGGTGCCCAGCATCACTCAAGTGGGCTTTCCCCCCACCCCCAAAATTCCCTACCCTGAACCTCATCAAGTTGTTAACCTACTTTCTAGTTTACAGGATAGTCAGAAAACAGACTGAGCTGACCAGCACAAGGGGACAATCAGATAAGACAGAATGTGGGACAGCGCTACCGGCCGGCCAGCCTGGCCTCCAAAGGATCAGGCTGCCGAGGAGGAAACAGTGGAGCTGTCCTAGATCACAGGAGACCAGAGAGACAAAGCTAGCAGTGTGACCACCCTGGGTGCAGACTGGCCTCAAAAACAGATCAGTAATAAGACATCTGGGGCAAAGGACGTCTGAAAACCGCCTGGCTCAATCTTTCTAGGCATCCAGCCATTTGGTGTTTTGTTTGTTTAGTTGGAAACACGACTTCATGTAGCCCAGGTTGGCCTTAAGCTCACTATATAGCCAAGGATGACCTTAAACTCCGGATCCTCCTGCCACAGACTCCTGAATGCTGGGATTTCAGGCATGTGTTTCATGCCTTGTGAAAATTCTGATCAATTTTAAATGGCTAGGACTTCATCTTTCCCCCTTCCTCTGCCCTCTCCCAGGATCGTGCTGTTTGTTACAGGGTCTCCCTGTCAAGGCCTGGATGAATTGACATTGGCTATGTAGACCAGGCTGGTTGTGAACTTGTGTATCACAGGTGTATATGTACAGCTGCTTATATTTCCTCCTTTAGATTTTTTTTTAAGCTGGAGCTATAACTCAATAGTACTACATATGCCCTGAATTCCACCCCTAACACCAAGGGATAATGTCCTTAACAAAAACTAGACCCCACTGCCAGCATGTTATTCTAAGACTGTAGTTCTCAACCTTTCTAATGCTTGAATACATATCCTCATGTTGTGGTGACCCACCCCAACCATAAAATTATTTTCATTGCTACTCCATAACTTATAATTTTGAATTGTAATGTAAGTATCTGATATACTGAATGATCTTAGGTGACTGATTGAAAAAAAATCCTATACTTATTATAAATAAGATCAAATCTGGTTTTGGAAGAAGATAGATAATGCAATAATTATTATAACAGTGATAACAGACACTAGTGACCGACTCTTGATAGGCCTTGCAGTTGATGGCGCTCCTGTCAGCCTTACTGGGCAAGTACAGTAGTTAAAGCCGCCCTGTGTGTCTGTCTAGGTGCCCTAGCAAAGCCCGGGAGGCAGATCAAACCCCTCTATTCTCACAGCACATGAAGGAGGAGCCAGCTGCAATCTTAGTTTACAGGAAATGAGGCTACCTAGAGGCTTGGAATTGGAATTGGAGGCTGAGGAGGTCCCAGAGCCTCTGAAAATATCTATGAATATGAACTCCTAGCATTAATGACCCTCAGACAACAATAACCTCCAGTTCGCTGCTGAGTCAGGCCAGAGGGAAGTGTCTGTTTTAAGACACCCGTGGGGGTCAGGACAGGGACCCGGGTCTTGCACTGTGTCCCCCAGATCCCAGGACTGAGGTTGCCTGCGGGAAGTTCAGAGCGTCTTACCTGTTTATAGATGAGCTCAAAGGCCCCTGTATCACAGCTGCGGTCCAGTCTCCGGTCAATGACCACACGCAGGGTGTCTGCCTGCACACCAGCACAGAGGCGGGCCGTGACCGCTGTGGACGGTGCCATGGTGGGGCTGGCGTTGATTTCAATCAGCCAGGGCTGGAAGTCTTCCCCAAATACAAAGTCAGCCCCATAGAGCTCAAAGCTGGCCTTCCGGCACTGCACGTTGTCTTGGGAGGTCTGCAGGGCGTGGATCACGGCAGCCTTCATGCCAGGCACAATGACACTGGACCAGGCCTTTGGGGCATCTATCTCCTGCAAGTGGGCCTGAAACCTCTGGCTGGACCACATGTTATCTGGGGGCAGCATCGGGTGCCGGTGACAGGAAGCCTCCAAGTGTCTCTGGATGGAGTTGTTACACAGGTGCACAGAGCTAGAATGGGACAGAGAGTCAGGCTCAGCCCTGGAGCCCCGCGCCAACCTCAGGGCTTCAGACAAAGTCCTGGGTCAGCCATTTTGGTGAGCTTAACAGAGCCGGGCCTCTGCTGAAAGATCAGTAGGACAGAGTGTGTCCTGCCCAACTCCGACCCCATTCACCCAGTCACCTCAGAACACTCAGGTGGTGCAGCCGGGCCACAGCAGCACGTGCTCTGAGCCTACTCCCAGTTCACCCTCTCTGTGTGTGACAGGAAATAAGACAGGGAGAGAATGACCCTGAGTCGTGAATGGGGGTTAAAGGCCTGCTTCACCAGTGATGAGCTAGGGATCCCAGGCAAACCATTTAACCCGTGTGGCCTCCCAGCTCTAAAACGGCAATAGGTAATAACCAACTACTTCATTGTGCTTTTAGAAATGATGGTGATACAACCAAGCAAACACACTAATAGCCTGTGAGGTGCTTAATAATAAACAGCTACACGGTACTGCTGCTCTAGTCTCCAGATGTGGGAACTGAGGCTGGCTTTCTCTTTGAGATGGTCTCACATAGCCCAGGCCAGATTCAAACTCACCAGGCAGCTGAGGATGACAGTTTACACCTGATTGTCCTGCCTCCACCTTACAGGTGTTGGCATCACAGGCAGCCACCACTGGACCTGGCTTAATTTTGGCTGCCTTGGTCTCCCAAGTTCTGGGATTACAGTTAAGAGCTACCACACCTGGCCTGTTTCATCTTGAGAGTGCATTCTCATTATATAGCCCAGTCTGTCCTTAAACTCAAAATCCTCCTGACTCAGCCTCCCAAGTTCTGGGATTACAGCTGTGGACCACTGTGCCCTGCTAGAGACAGAGGCTTACGTAGTTTTCACTTCTCCAGAGGCACACAACTTGACGCTGCAGATAGGAAATTTGAACCCAGGCCTCATCAAGGTTTCTTCTCATCCCACAAACCAACCACAAGCTGCCGTTCCTCTCTCAAGTGTGTCTTAGTCTGCCTTTACCTAGAGCTGGATTTTCTCTGTAACACGGATCCCCATCTACCCCAGTGATTATCAACCACTGGTTGTGACCCCCTTTCCCAGGGGTCACCCAAGAATATCAGAAAACACAGATATTTACATTATAATTCGTAAGAGTAGCAAAATTAGTTATGAATTTAGTAGCAACAGTAGCAACAAAAAAAAATATATAGTCGGGGTCAGCACAGCATGAGGAACTGTATTAAACAGTGGAGGTCTGAGGAAGGCTGAGGATGCCTCTTTTAGCCTGTTAGCCATAGTTACTCAGGCGCACTGCTAAGACGCAAGCTTGAGATCTGGGATCTTGTTTTGTTCATTCCTGTATCCCAAGGGCACCCTGCAAGCTCTTACAGGTGGAATGATGGTGTGTGTGTGTGTGTGTGTGTGTAAAGCCTGCTTCCTTACCTGTAGAGTCTGTGGCCTGAAATCTAGCTTGGATCTAAGAGTTCACTGTTCTGTTTGTCTGCAGACCTCCCCACTAGACAGGATAGTCAGGGGAGGTGGAGGGTGGGCTCACTTGTCCAGGTTCTTCAGGGAGAAGGGCTGTGTGGAGAAGCGGATGTAGCTGTCTCGGTAGAACCACACAGTGAGTGGATTCCAGTCGGTCACCAGGAACCACTGTCTCAGGTCAAACTTGGTGCCAAAGATAAGCAGCGGCCGCTCAATGTACTTCTGCACGATCCACTTGCCGTCCTTCATGAGCATGGGGTTGCAGTCCACCAGCTTCAGCATCTCATCCAGGTGGTCCATGCACGTGATTCCTGAGGAGGGGACCAAGAGGCCAGGCTGTGGTCACAAGTGCCAGGGAACCATGGGTGTCCCCGTTATAAGCTCTTGCCCCCAGAATCCTGCTGAGCCTTAAGGCTGCCCAGGTTCTGCTCTGAGGTCAAAACAATCTTCCCTCTAGCAAAGCAAAGAATTTAAATAATTTTCTAATTAACCATTTAATAAACTGTTTTGCTATCGACATGTAAAAGTTTAACTGGGGGTTGAAGACTGGAGAGATAGCTCAGCATTAAGAGCACTGGCTGTTCTTGTAGAGGAACCCAGCACTCATGTGGCATAACTCCAGTTACAGGCGCTCTGGCGCCCTCTCCTGGTCTCCATGGGCACCGGACACACAGTGCACATAAATTCAAGTAGGCAAAGCACATAAAATTAAAAAACTAAATAAGGGCAAGATGGCTCAGTGGGTAAGGCTCTGTCACCAAGGCTGATCACCTGGCTTCGGTTCCCAGAACCTACACAGTGGAAGGAGAGGACAGAGCCTATAAGTTGTCCTTTGACGTTCTTGAGCACACACAATGTAAAAACATTTAGTGTTGGCCATGTTTCTGGTAATTAAGAGACTAGGAAACTGAAAGGCACACTGAAGCCTTCCTCTCACTCTCCAGTGTGAAGCCAGCTGCTGTGCCAGATCCTCTGGAGCTTTCTGGGTTCCACACCTATCTGCGCTTTGCTCCCATGGGCTCCCCCGGAGCTCGGCAAGGCTGCGGAGGGAGCTGGGCAGACGGCACCGTACCTGCTTCTGTTACCTATGCAGCCAACTCCAGCTACAGCTTCGCACGTCCAAGGGCACATGTGTCTTCTTTCTTTTTTTCTCTTTCTTTCTTCTTTCTTTCTTTCTTTCTTTCTTTCTTTCTTTCTTTCTTTCTTTCTTTCTTTCTTTCTTTCTTTCTTTCTTTCTTTCTTTCTGTTTTTCTCATTTCTCTTCTTATTTCTTCCTGAGACAAGGTCTTACTATATAGCTCTGGCTATCTTAGAACTCAGTATATAAACCCGGCTGGTCTTACACTTTCTACCTCTCTGCCTCTGCCTCCCAAGTGCTGGGATTAAAGGTTGTGCTAACACACCAGCTTGCATTTCCAGTCTTCCCCCCCCCTCCTTTTATTTATTTTGTGACAGGGTCTTATGTAGTCCAGCCTGGCCTCATGCTTACTGTGTAGCCAAGGCTGGCCTTGAATGATGTTTTTGCTTCCTCTTGGGATTATAGTCAAGTGCCAGGGTGCAGATATACTTTCCCTTTTATTTGTGTTTTTATCTTACGTGTATGAGGGTTTCCCGTACATCTGTTTTGTGGATCTTCTGGAACTGGCGCTACACGGTGCTCGCTTTATGACGCTGTACTCTCCTGGACTTCATTTCACTGGCATGCAGACTTTTTCTTTCCTTCCTTTCTTCTTTCCTCCTTTCTCTTTTCTTTCTTCTTTCTTTCTTTTCTTTTCTTTTCTTTCTTTCTTTCTTTTCTTTTCTTTTCTTTCTTTCTTTCTTTCTTTCTTTCTTTCTTTCTTTCTTTCTTTCTTTCTTTTTCTTTTTTTGGTTTTTTCGAGACAGGGTTTCTCTGTGTAGCCCTGGCTGTCCTGGAACTCACTCTGTAGACCAGGCTGGCCACAAACTCAGAAATCTACCTGCCTCTGCCTCCCAAGTGCTGGGATTAAAGGTGTGTGCCGCCACTGCCCGGCCAGACTTTTTTCAGTAAAGACTATCATTACAAGTTTCCTGTCTATTTCTCAGAGGCCCTCTGCAGTCTCTAAAGGCGGGGCTGATGCTGTACTCTGCTGTGCATGCAGTGGATGCACTGACGTGATTGAATAAAGGTGAGGACCAGAAAACGTCTTACCGGAAGTGAGAGGCAGAGCAGCCATGTTGGTGGGGTGACCACCTGATCCAGCGCCATGCTGAAGAGTGGGTATGAGCTGCATTTAGACTTTACCTGACAGGAAGCCCTAGCGCCACCCCCGTTTCACAACTGAAAAAAACTTGTTCAAGGTGACCCAGCATATTAATCATAGAGCTGAGACTCAAACCGGCAGTGGGGCCGATTAGACTCCTTGGCTTCTAGTATTAAAGGTACTAGAACTGCAAGAAGAGGTTGCTCCCCCACCTCGGCCTCGGGACTTGGCTCCGGGCTTCACGATCCAGATGTTCCGGTCCCCCTCCATGTCTATTTGGGGTACCACGGCCCGAAGCTGCTGTAGGATGTCTTCACAGCGCTGGACTTGGCCGTCCAGGTATCTGAGTTCTGCCCCTTCACTGTGTGGAGACAGGGAACTTGGGGAGGGTGGGGCCTGGGGCCAGATGAGAGGATAGGATACTAGGAGACACAGCCCCACCCGACCCCAGCTGTGCTCTAGCCTACTTCACTCATGCCTGCCCGAGACACCTAACCTATCCAGACCACACCCCTCCCCCGTTCTACACGCCCCCTTCATCCCTAGGACGGGCAGCACTGGCTGAGCCAGGCGCCCTGCCCTCATCCTCAACAGCCACCTAGGTATTAACTAGCCAGTCTTGGGGAAATGCCATCTGTAGCTGGGGAGTTAAGGTACCCAAGGCTACACACCAGGTAGAGTGACTGACCAGGGTGCAAATGCCTGAGTGCTTCACCCAAAGGTGCTTTCAGAGGCTGAGCCTCCTAATCGGGACTTAAGGCTGGTGGACAGCCAGTCCTTTCTTAACCTAAATCCGCTCAGTCCTCACCAGGATTTGTTTCTTCCCCACCACACACCGTCCCACACCACACATCCATTGTTCAATTACTGCCTGCCCTCTCCTACTGGCCTTTGTAGTGCGGTGCCAGGGCTTGAACCCAAGGCCAGCTAACTGAGCACACGCTGTCCTCTGGGCTACAAGCTGAGCCTGCGGGGCCAGCTTCTGTGGGGTTCGCTCTCTGCTGTCTCTCACTCTCCCACACAAGCCCGCCACTTAGCGGGCATGCTCTAAGTCTGTTGACTGAATGGTCTGGCTGTGTAAGCTGGGAAGACTTTGGCTTACAGGGGTTCACGGGAAAGGAGGGGGACCCTGCTCCCTGCGGGATGGAGAGTGTTCTCAGCTACTCTCCAGTTCAAACACTGTCCCAGATGGCTGACTGAACTGCAAAGATGCCTCCCCTGGGTGCCAACGTCACTTTAACACCTTGGCCTCCACCATAGCTTTCTTTTTATGAGAAGATTCAAGAGCAAAAGTGGACACACAGAGGGGCTCTGGGGGCTCTGGGGACACTCCCTAGTTCCTGATGAGCTTTCCTACAGTAAATCTGCACTGAGGCCCTGGGAAAGTGTCACCTAGGAGTTACAAGGGTACAGGGAATTTGAAAAAGTCCATTCAGTATAATTTTACATTTAGGAGGAAAAAAACATTTTGATGAAAGTTAACCTTCATGAAAGTTAGGTTGGTAATGAATGGTCTTGTTTTTTTTTTTTTATTTTTATTATTTTAAATTGTGTGTGTGTGTGTGTGTGTGTGTGTGTGTGTGTGCAGGTGCCTGCAAACTCCAGAAGCCGTAGGTCACTTACAGCTGGAGTTACACGTGGTTGTGAGCTGCCTGGGAAACAGATCTCTACAAGAATAGTTAGTGCTCTCAAACACTGAGTATTACTCAAACCCACGCGGGTTTGTAGTTTTGATTGGTCTTGGTTTTTCCATACAGGGTTTCTCTGTGTAGCCCTGGCTATCCCCAAACTCACTCTGTAGACCAGGATGGCAGCAAATTCAAAGATCCACCTGAGTGCTGGGACTACACTGCCTAGCTTCACATGAGCTTGTTTAAAAATGGAGGAGAGGGCTAGAGAGATGGCTCAGTGGTTAAGAGCACCGACTGTACTTCCAGAGGTCCTGAGTTCTATTCCCAGCAACCACATGGTGGCTCACAACCATCTGTAAAGAGATCTGACTCCCTCTTCTGTTCTGATGTGTCTGAAGAGAACAATGCTGTACTCACATACATAAAATAAATAAATAAATCTTAAAAAAAAAAAAAGAGGAGAAAGTCCTAATGTGGCACTGAAGGAGTACTCACCTGAGTCCACCTGTGGGAAATTCGGGGAAGGATTTGTGTGAGATAACCTGAGTTCACGCATGTTAGCATAGGAGAGAAACAACTTCACAAGGTTGTCCTCTGACCCCCATAGCACACCTTTGTTCTCATGCACACCAGTTTAACAGAAAAGAAAGCTTACCTTGGGGCTAGGGTGTAGCTCACTGTAAAGCACTTGCCTAAACCTGGGCTCCTGAGTTCTACCCCATCACTGTGAAAGTGATATGTGGCTTTATGCTTCCTGACACTAAGGGAAAAGTATAGGGTAGCCTTGCCATCTTCTGCTATTTAAAAAGAGCCTTATTGTTAGCTGCAGCTGTGGGTTTCCTGATTCTATCACTTATCTGTTCCTTTCTGCTAACACCGCCCGACTTGAGACCCTAGTGACTCCACCTAGCTGGCTGCAGGCCTCCCACCCGGGGGTTGTGCCCCTACAGAGCACTGGCTCTGGAGCCTGGCACACTGACAGGCCCACAGGTGGTGCTCACCAGGTACTTGCCACATTCTCTGGCTGCACCCCACCTCCTGCCTTCTGTTACTCCAGCACCTTTGCCCAGAGCGAGCTCCAGAACCCTTGTTCCTCCCAGTCCCCTCCTTCACCTTCAAAGATTCTGAATTCTGCATCTCGGGAACTTGTTAGATTCACTATGTTTAATTCAATGTCTTCCAAATGTGACTGACCTCAAAACCCCTTTCTTGGGATGTTTACCTTCCTATGGGAATTAGCATCCTGTGCCAGACAGTGACAAATGGCCTCAGGATCAAACCTAAATGCCTTAAGATTCCTATTTTGAGTAGACAGCAAAAGCCTGTGCTGACCCCATGATACATGCTATCCTGCCTCATTCCATTCTCCAAGGCGGATGCTATTTTTAAATCAATTTTCATTTAGGAAAAAGTATTTGGAAAGCTTGTGATGTTCCCGGGTCATAGAGCTCAGGGGAGCTACACTCTGCTAAGGTGGAAGAAGTGGACTGGACGCTGGTGGAGGCAGTGGGAGCCTCTGAGGGCTCCTAAGGAGAAGCATCCAGGACAAAAAAAGTGGGTGGGGGTGGGAGGGCTCGGGCTGCACTAGATCTCCATCTGAGGAGACTGTAAGCACGGCCCATGCACAGAGCCCTGCCCTGTAGGGAACTTACTGGACTATTTGGTAGTAGCGCTGAAGGAACAGGGACCAATCGTCAGGGCTGAGGTACAGCGGGGCATTGGGGTCCTTGTCGATGTCTTTGTGGGCCATGCTGCTGAGGTGCTCCTCGCACGCACTCAGAGCCTCATCCACAAAGTCTGAGGACACCGTCGCTGTCTTCTTTTCCTGTTTCTTGGGCTGTGTATCTTCTGTAGGGATAGAAGGACTGGTAAACAACCCATTTCAAAGCAGGTAATGGGAAACATGCCATCGCCCTTTGCTGACCTGAAGCCTATCACTTACCTGAGGCCCAGAGTGAACTCGATCCCCAGCCACCCCGGGACATGCCTCTCAGTCACCTGAAACTGCTCTAATTTCCCCTGCAACCCTAGCATTTCGTCCCTGCCCTCCACCGTGCCTGTAAATGTCGCCAAGGGTTCTAGAGCACACCTACCCTAGCACCCACCTGCAGCTCTCTCTCCCTGGGCTCCCTGACACATCTTGGCCCTACAATGTGCCTGGAAACCTTGGCCTAGGTGATCCAGGTACACATGAAGCAAATCTGACATAGCTTCCTGCACTGCACTGGATACCTGAAATCCATCCTCTCTCAGAATCCTAGCGGGTATCTGCAGCCCATAAGCCCCAAAGTGCTAATGGACATGTGTAAATGGGTCGCTCTGCTGGAAGAGCTGCACCAACCGTAGCTCAGAGGACTTGATGCCAGCTCATCACCTTGGCTTAGCCTTTTGACTGTTT
The DNA here is from genome assembly GCF_947179515.1 of Apodemus sylvaticus. Taxonomy (NCBI): domain Eukaryota; kingdom Metazoa; phylum Chordata; class Mammalia; order Rodentia; family Muridae; genus Apodemus; species Apodemus sylvaticus. Next base: position 145,106,261 of record NC_067473.1, on the reverse strand, counting down.
AAAAACTGACATGCGACCAAGTTCTCAATGGCCTAACACATACATGAGCTCAGCACATATTAGTTCAAGTGCAGGGTCTCTGGCCACAGAGGGTCCCCTGTGGCCCAGGTTCTGGACCTAACAGTCTTTGGCACCTAATCTACCTAGGTCAAATGACAGCAGTCAGGGGGTTCCTCTGCATGTGGGAGTTCCTCTGCATGTGGGGGTCCCTCTGCATGTGAGGGCTCCTCTGCATGTGAGGGCTCCTCTGGAAGGGTCCAGGACTCTTTTCCTTCCAGTGAAACTGCCCATTCCTTCCCAGAGTCCCTTGGCCCCATTACTGCAGATGGGAGAGGGGAAACCATATAGATTGGACCAGCATGCAGAGGATTCCTATGCCACCCCCCCCCCCAGATGTTCCCCATGTGCTGGCACATGGTTTCTTGGGAGACATCTATACATTGCTGTGTTCCTGTGTGTCCTCCCCAGAGATCATGAAGTGGTTCTCACAGGCAGGGATGGGGCCGTGTGGTCTCAGCCTGCCTCTCTACAGTGGTCAGTCAGACCCGTGAAAGGGCTGAGGAACTAACACATGACGTGTGTGGGGTAAGTGCAAGGGCAGATTTCAGGATGACAGAAGGCAGACAGAGGCGGGGCGAGCAGACAGGAAGATGGGCCTGTGTGAGGGCAGGAAGAAGGTGGGACTGGACAGACAGATGTAACATGGCAGGCGACTGAAGGGATATGCAGGGGGTACCCTGGGGGAGGACGGCTGAGAGAATGAACTGACGGTGGCTGGGTGAACAGGGTGAACGGTGGTCACAGATGGGAAGAGGGGCGGAAGGGCTAGAGGCGAAGGCTGCAGTCTGGTCATAAGTCTTAGCCGTGGAGCTGAGGGAGTGAGAGGACGGCTGGCACATACCTGTGGGAGTCAAGGGAACCACGACACTCACCTAGGGCCTCTTCCTCTCCTGCCTGGACGGAGATGGACTGGGACTTCCCTTCCAGCTTCACCACCAGCTTGAGAACGTTGCGGGCAGCTGTCAGCCAGAAGTCCTCTGCTCCCAGGCAGGGATATCCTGCTCAGCCCCCAGGCTCCAGGCCTCTCCTGGTTCTGGAACCTCACCATGGCTTGCCCCGTTTGGATCCAGAACCTCGTTTACCTGTCTCCCTCTAGCACCTGGCGGCTAGCCCATCGGTTACACATCAGACCCACGATGTGACGGGGCCTGGGTCCTCTAGCAGTGGCCTGGACCAGTTTTTTGTTTTTTTTTTGTTTTTTTTTTTGACAGGGTCTTGCAATTTCAAGCTGTCTGGTTTGGAACTCACTATGAAGACAAAGCTAATCTCAAATCTGTGGCCATCCCACCTTTGCTTCTCACCACTGTGGGGATTACAGGTGTGACTACCACACACAGCTCTCTTTGTCCATTTCTGATCCTTATTCTAACTGAGAATCAGACCATGGCCTCAATTCTATCTCAGGTTTGGGACATAATATAAAAGGTGCCATCTGATCTAGATCCAACTTCTGAACTCAGAACCCATGTTGACGCAGGAACCTACGTTGCCTTAGAGACCCATAGCCTTCTGTAGAACCTGGTCCAGGCAGCAACATATCTAGACTCCGGACAGAACCAACCCACCCACCTCTAGAATCTGCTATAGGGCACAAGGCTGGTGCCCTAGGCTTCTCTGAATGCCAAGGCTGGTTTACAAATGGAAGACCCATTTGTGGGGCAAAAGGGCGAGGGTTACAGAGGGAAGTCTATGAAGTAGGACACAAGGGGAGACTTGCTCTTTTCCACTGTGGGACAGACAGCATGAGGGAGCCAGGCCTGGGATTGGAGTCCCCTTACCTATGAAGGCTTTCTTGTCATCCTCTGCCCCCAGTCGGTAGCATCGTGGGAAGAAGGAGTCAGCATCAGCCTCATCAAACCACGGCAGGTTCCGGAGGTTGAGACAAAGGCCCACCTATGGAGACAGCTGCTGAAGCACCGGGGGTGGGGGGGTGGGGGGGGGTGGGGTGGGGGGGGGCTGGGGGTGGGGGATGGGGGGTGGGGGGTGGGGGGGTGAAGGGGGTGGAGGGGGAACAGAGTGTCAAGGGGCTCCCCACCCACACAGCGTATGTCCAGAGTCTCACGAACCTCCAACCCACTTGCTAGGCCTGACTTGATTTCCATCTCCAGGTTTGCCCAGCCGAGATGGCCGCTGGTCCCTCCACCCAGCCTTTCCCATCCACGCTCTCCCCAGGAAGCCCTTTATAGTTCAGTGACTCTCACCCTTCCTAATGCTTCAACCTTTTATACACGATTGATGTTGTGGTGAACCGCTAATCATAAAATTATTTCCATTGCCACTTCATAACTGTAATTTTGCTGCTGTCATGAATGGAAAGATCTAAGGCACGGGATGCAACTCCAAGGAGCTGCGACACGGGACATGCTGATTAAAGCTTTCATCCTTAGCACGACAGGCTGTGCTGGCACTCTCACCTAAAGGTGGCTTCCCGTGGGCTCCCTATGATGCCTACCTTTGTAGTGAAGGAGCCTGCGCGGGCATAATGGTTTATCATCTGATCCTTGGAAAGGAAGCGGCAATCCAGCACGTCCCGCCGAGTGGTCCAGATGAGGTAGGGGGTCTCATTTCGAACCATGCGGGACTGGAGGAAAGGGGAGGAGATGGAGACAGGGAGGCCAGGGTGGGGATAGCTTCTCCCTGCCCTGCTGCACAGAAAGGAGAGGTGTCCAGAGTGTCCTCTGGATGCCCCCATCTCTGAATACGTCTTAAGAAGCCATGTGCTCCAGAGCCTATGCTAGGTGAGCATACAGCAGTCCAACTTTCCAGCCTCCATCCCAAGGCTGGCATCCCAAGGCTATCCAATGACTAGGCTGCACACCACAATGCCTTGTTCTGTGCCCATCACTGATTTTCCCAGTGAAAGGACGATGGCCCTGACCAGGTAGCACACAGAATGGACAAAGGGTCTCCATGGACCCAACCTTTCCATCCTTCCCACAATTCTGACACAGGATGATTATTAGCCAGGCTCTGTTCTTTAATTTTAGAGACAGGCTCTTGCTATGTAGTCTACAAAAGCCTCAATCTCACTAGGTAGCCCAGGCTAGCTTCTAACTCATGATCTTCCTGCATCAGCCTTCCAAGTGCTGGACTACAGTACCCCACCCTGCACTGCTTGAAACTATCATCTCTTTGTGTCAGGAAAGGCTGTATTGGGTTGGGTGTGGTGGCATGATCCTGCCACTTGGGGGGCAGAGGAAGGTGTGGATCTGAGTTCTAGGCTGGCCTGGTCTACAGAGTTAGTTCCAGGACAGCCAGGGCTATACAGACAAACCCTGTCTTAAAAAAATGCACACACACACACACAGAAAGGGAAAGGCTGTGTGGCTGTGTGGCTGTGTGCTCGCAATTCCTGTTGTGTCTTGGTGAGCTGAGGTCTGTGGGTATGTTTTTGGGGTCTGTCACTCTTGTGTTTCACTGCTAGCAGCTGTGGAATGCATTAACCCCACCTTAGAGGACTGAAGGAACTGACTCAGAAGACACTTAGAAGAAGGTTCAAAATGGGTGTGGTAGTACTTGCCTGTAACTATAGCATTCTGTTATAGAGGCTGAGGAAGGAGGGCCTTGAGTTCAAGGTCAGCCTGAACTCAGCTGTATAGTGGGACCCTGCCTTTTTGCTTTTCATTCTTATTTTTATTTTTTATTCGTTTGTTTTTTTTTTTTTTAGACAGGTTTTCTCTGTGTATGTAGTCCTGATCATCCTGGAACTCACTCTGTGGACTAGGCTGGCCTTTGCCTCCCATGTGCTGGGATTAAAGATGCATGCCACCAACACTTGCCTGGGGCCCTGCTATGACTGACTGGAACCTGGAACTAGGAGTTACATTTTCTATGCCAAGTTTCTTTGGTCAGGGTTTGTTTTTACAGAAACAGAAATGAAATTATTACGGCCAGTTAGATAGCTCAACACATAATGTGCTTGCTTCCAAAACCCAACACCTAAGCCACGATGGGAAGAGAGAATCCGACTGCCACATGTGTATGTGGCGTGTGCAGGCCACACTCACATATACACATATTACACATAGAGAGAAATGGGGCAGGGGTGGCTAAGAGAAAAGAAAAAAAGAAAAAGAAAAAGAAAAAAGAAATAGCAATTCCCTATAGTTCACCTAGTGAGGGTGGGGTCAAGCTCTGAGATCGTGACCTCTCTTCACCATTCACACCTCCAGCTCACCTGCATCTCTCAAGTTGTTATGAGGATATTTCCATGTATAGGAGTATCTGTGTGTGTGTCTGTGCGTGTGTGTGTGTGTGTGTGTGTGTGTGTGTGTGTGCATATGAAGGCCAAAATACAATCTTGGATTCCCCCCATCCATCTTGGCTTTTTTGTTTGGTTTGGTTTTTAGTTTTTTTTTTTAATAGATTTATTTATTATATCTAAGTACACTGTAGCTGTCTTCAGACACACCAGAAGACGGCGTCAGATTTCATTACGGATGGTTGTGAGCCACCAAGTGGTTGCTGGGATTTGAACTCAGGATCTTCGGAAGAGCAGTCAGTGCTCTTAACCGCTGAGCCATTTCTCCAGCCCCTGGTTTGCCTTTTAAGAGTGTATTTGTTTTTATTTCATGCATGTGTTTTGCCTGCAAGTATGTCTGTGCACCAAACTCATGCAGTACCTAGGGAGGCCAGGAGAGGGTGTCAGATTCCTTGGAACTGGAGTTATAGATGGTTGTGAGCCATCTTGTGGGTGCTGAGAATCGAACCTCTGGAAGAGCAGCCAGTCAGTGCTTGACCCATTTTGGTTTTGCAAAGGGTCTCTCACTGGACTGGAGCTTCTGCAGGACACTATGCAGGCTGGTCAGCACATCCTAGGGGTTCACCAGTGTCTGCCTCCCTAGTGCTGAAACTGCAAGCTTTTCACCAGCATGCCTGGCATTTGACGTGGGTTCTGGAGCTTGAGCTCAGGCCTTCCCTTTATTGAAGGATGTATATCATCATTGCTTGTCTTGTGGCTTTTAAAGCCATTTCTTACAGCCTTCATTTGCCAAGGGCAAAGGACAAAGATAAGCAAAGTGGTCTATACCTGGTGGGGAGTACCATCAGTGCCACCTTAAGGATGTGTTCATCCTATCTGAGCCCTCCCCCCCCCCAGTCCCTCACCACTCTGTGCAGACCTAGCCAATGCACTCTGTTTTCTCAGACTGGAAGCTGGGGTCCAGAGAAGGAAGAACACCCAACTAGATGTTCTTTCTCTGAATAGAAGCTTCCTGCCAGCCCCAGGTTGTCTAGTGACCCCCAGAGTCCTCACCATCAAAGCATGTACCCCATCTAGGTCATCAAATTCCAGGATCCCATCCAAGTCCAACAGCTGCGACTCCCGGAACATCTCATTCTCTTCTTCATCCTCTGTGGATGTGAAGGATGACTCATGGAACTGTGTCTATGCTCCACAGCCCTTTAAGGTCTCAACCCTGGACCGGGGGAAGAAACGGAGAGGGACTAAGAGAGGACAGCTGGTGGACGAGGAGGGACCTACTCACCATCCTCCGTGGCATCGCTGTCCCCCAGCATGGAGCTATCTAGATCCTTCTGGGGTGGTGGCAGGATTGTGCCCGGGGGATGCACCATCTTCTTTTCTACCCAGCCCCTCTGGCGCAAGAGACACCGGATCACCGGGTATCTGCCATGAATCATAAAGATCTTCTTCTGCTGTAAGGCGAGAGGCAGTTACTTGCTTCAGCATGAGACATATTAGGAGGCCATGGTGAACCAGACAGGATGTCTGCCTTCAGGGGATTTTGATATCCCAGGAGGAGGCAGCTTATAAACAAAGAGAAAAATAAACAAGCATAGCTTATAGTAACTGAGTACCTGTTATGAGGTAAGCAGTTACATGCACCATTAGGATCAATTTGCATTTTAATTACACACTGGAGGCTAAACAGTTTGTCCGAGATCACACAGTAGTCAAGTGACAGAGCAGAGATTTCTTCCTGTCTGTTTGGTGTTGGGGATTGAGACCAGGGCCTTGCACATGCTAAGCATACATTCTAACACTATTTCCAGAGTAATGCATGGTCAAGGCAGACTGGGAGCGAGCCATGACCACAGAGAAGAGCAAGCGGCAGTTCAGGCAGAGTGAGGTAGGCATGGCAAAGGTCCAGAGGCTGGCTAGAAGTCAGAAGCAACTGAGAGGCCGAGAGTGACGTCTGGAAAGTCAGAGCTCCCAAGATTACAGGGAGTATGACTGGACTGCGGAGAGCCCCATGGACCTTAACATTTGGCCTTGCATCTTGTAGAAGGGGAAAGAGCCAAGAGGACAAGGGAGGAAGAAAATAGAGGCCTTGTAAGTCTGCATGCAACTGCTGGAGAACCCATGCAGGAATGCAGGAGAGGACAGGCACGGAGGCACATCCTCAGAAGGCTGCCATGGTCTGAAAGATTGCAAAAGTCAGAGTGAAGAGGGTACCATGAACACTGGGGAGGAGGTGCTAGGCCTGAGACTAATTCTGGAGGTGTAGATGTTGCATTAGTTAGCTGGTGGATGGGAGAGACTGGGATGGATTTCTGGTTTCTGAAACAGAGATGGGGGAAAGTGGATACAAAAAGGATGTTTGGGATTTAAGTGTGAGATGCTGGCAAGCTCTCTGGGTGGAGACACCCAACAGCCTGCTGGATCTCCAGGGTTGGAGAATAGGGGGGCACAGAGGCAGGAAAAGGGCAGTACAGGACATGGACTCCCAAGCTCAAGGAGTAGGCCTGTAGAGAGGGACCCAGGAAATCATGAACATCTGGGAAATCTTCAGAGGCAGAGACCAAGGAGCAAGCAAGGGAAACCAGTGTGGAACCAGCCAGCCATTCAGCCAGGGGTCGGGGGTGGAGCCCATTTGTAACACACAGTGCTCCAACAGGAGAAAGCAAGTTAAGGATTTCAGGACTTGGCTGGGCACCAGGGTCGAAAATGTGTGTAATATTCAGTGGGAATGAGATAGAAGGCAGGGAACAGCGCTGAGGGAGCCAGGGTAGAGATGATTCAGCCAAGACTATGGGCCTGAAGAAAGACCGAGGATGGAGACGGGGGTGGGGGTGGGGGGAGACACTTACAGAAGCATACAGATGCAGGTGTGTGTGTGTGTGTGTGTGTGTGTGTACGCGCGCCTTTCATGGATTTATTTTTTAAGGATATGACAAACTAGTAAATGTAGCCACCACCACCGCTCCATCCCCTCCAACCTTGACAGCTCTCTCTACGTGGATTTTGGCGTTTCTGAGTCGGCCCATGTGGTGAGGTCCTTTGGAGAATCCTCGCCAGAGGAGTAGGGAATCTGCAGAGAGATGCAGAGCAGGAACACAGAAAGCTAGAGGCGTGGCCCTGCGACTTCTCGGACTTCAGGAGCCCGCCCTATATCCGGACGCCCAACCTCCAGTGCATTCCAGATTCCCCATCCTTTCCACCTTCGCAGCTTCTGCCTGCAGTCGATAGGGTGTCAGGGGTGGTGGTGGGCCGCTGTGCGCCTCACCATCAGGCGGCGGCAGGACATCAGGAAGGGGCTCATCCGGGGTCGGGGGTAACAGGGAGCAGATGGGTTCGGGGTTCACAGTGCCCAGAGCACCGGGCACAGACGACTCGCGAGCGCTGCTTAGGTGGCGCGCAGGCAACGGGCTGTAATCCCCTCGGCAGTCGCCACAGCGCGCCACCTCGGGCCTGGCGGAGGCAGGACCAGGCCATGGTAGCTTCTCAGACGGCCGGAACTCGGAGTTGCGCGACCAGGGCCAGCGGGACGAGAAATTGGTGCGGAGCTTGGATGGCTGCGGCCTTCGGAGCCAGCTGCTGCACCCCGAGCTGCCCTCCTGGCGGTACCAGGCGGCCCCGGGCCCCAGCTGCTCCGCGCTCAGGAGAAGCGCCGCGCTGAGGCCCTGCATGCGCCTCTAGCCAGGTTCGCTCGCAGCGCCCCACAGCGCGTCTCAGCCTTGCGCCCTCTCGGCCCCGCCCTCTTGTTTCCCCGTCTCCTAGGAGACCGTTGCCCAGGCACAATCAGACTCAGGTGGAGAGCTCGAGACCTGCGCTGTGGCCTTATGGAAGTCGAATAAGGATTTTTCGTAGTGATCTTGGCTCTGGTGTGCCACATACTCTTGGTGTACCAGGCACTGAGGATGGAAGAACCGAGCACTGGAGCTATCATCAGAATTCCTTATCTGTGCCTTGCCCACACACTAAGGCTCTGGGGTAAGGGGCTGCCAAGTGGACCCTGATCTCACAGAGCTTACAGAGTGAGAAGAAAACTAGCAAAAGAAATAAAAAGGTGCTAGTTTTAAGCGCTGAGGAAAAGCAGTGAGCTGAAACTAGGAAAGGTCTTCCTGAAGGTAAGGTAGTCAGGGATGTCCTCTCCTGAGGTGACCAGTTAACTGAAATGGAAATGCAAAGGCGTTCGAGCAGTCTCAGCAACTGCCCTGTATAGGCTAGGGACCTTTTTCTTTTTTTTAGTTGTTTTTTTGAAACAAGATCTCTCTGTAGTCTTGTCTGTCCAGGAACTCAGTCTATAGACCAGGCTATCCTTGAACTTAGGGATCTGCCTGCCTCTACTGGGATTAAAGGTGTGTGCCACCATGCCAAGCAGAGGCTGGGAACCTTTCTTAGAGAAATTAAAGGCAGCTGGAGAGGCTTGAACGTGGTCAGGGCAGGTTAGTCCTGCAGGCCTGGCTGGAGAGGACAGTAAGGTCTCTGGGGATAAGTAAGAAAGCCAAGGTGTGTATAAGATGACAAAGAACACATTCTGCCTTTTCCACAAACTTGAAAAAGTAAAAATAAACCATTTTTATCAATTGAAGAAATGGAAAGATGCAGAAGTTAGGCTTCATCCTGGCCAAGTCTGTAAGTGACCAAGGCACTCACAGAAAAAACCCGTCAAGACTCCAAGTCAGTACAAAACCTATCTCAACACAGCCAATCCCAGTACAGAGTTCTGATTCCAACACTTTTGAGACAGGGTCTCGTTACCCAGGCAGACTTTCAACTGGATTGCCACCAAGCCTGTGTTGGAGAGAATTCATGGCTTTGTGCATGTAGCAACTGAGCTACATGTCCAGCCGCTTGGGCTTGCTGTGTGTAACATTCAGGGAAAGGGGACTCAGACGCATCAAATGGAGTTTTAAAGGCTGACTCTATCAAGTGTCTATTCAAGCAGTCCAAGAAGGCAGCTGTTGGCCAAATGTGCCTTTAGAGTGAGGGTAGACCCCCTGCCCCAACCTGTCGAGCCAAACCAAACTACAGATCCCCATATATTGGCTAGTAATGGCATTTCCCAGAAAAAATAACTGGCTGGTTGGCAGCAATGTGGTCTGTTCTCAGCATGCAAATGTGGTTTTAGGGACTTTGGACCTTGGGAGATAATCCATGACAAAGCAGGGTTTTGGCTGGCTCACCAGAATAAGGATTCCTTTTGAGGGTTGAGTGACCAGCTGCCATTTCTTCCTGATCCCTCACCTTCACCAGGAGTACCACTAACAGTTACTACAAAGCTAAAATAAAGAAAGCCACATACCACAAAGGACCTAACTAATTCAGTAAGGCAGGTCACAGAGGTAGTGTCATAAAGGCATGGTAACCAGTCAAGGTGTCCCCACCCCTCCTTTCTTTAACACTTGTTCTTTTCAAAAGACCCTTCTGGGGGCTGGTGATAGAGCCTGATCGTAGGTTTGCACAGTATGCTCAAGGCCCTGGGTTCAATCCCAACACCCCAATCTCCCCAAAGCCCAGCAAATATTCTATTGCCCAACCAAAAAGCTCAGCCCCTCTCTCACTCACACCCCTTTTTATTTTATTTGACACAGTGTACTTTCAGCATGGCCTAGAACTCTGAGAAGTCCACCTGTCTCCAATTTCCAAATGCTAGGATTACAAGTATGAGCCACCACACCTGGCTCAAGGCCAAATATATTCTAAGCTCTCCCTAATACCCTCTCCTGTAAGCATACTTATGGCCCCACCCCCTCTTCCAACCAGGAACACCACTCTCACATGCCTGTCTGCAGACAGACCTCGTTTTTTCCTGGAACTGAGTGTTTTGTCAAGGTAGGACTGGATGTCAGTATGATGGCTAGCACACAAAAGTTAAACAAGGTAGAGAGATCAACTACTTCACTTAGCACCTGTGTGACAGGGAATGACAGGGATAAGCTATATAGTTCACACATCTCTATGTATCAGGAAACATGGAAAGGACTGCTTGTCAGGAGTGAGCACTATCTGACGGAACTCCCCGAGCATGGCCAATACTGAGTTACCATCCAACACCTGCTGAGTCACTGATCAGACCAAGATGTTTAGGTAGCGTGGAAAAATGACCAGCTATTCCAGCACAGGCAGAAGTCTTCTTCTTGCTCACAGAATGGGATTTTGGAGCAAGTTATTTTGGGCTGTGGAACTTGTTTTTTTATCCACAAAGTGGGACCATGGTTTCTGGGGTTCCCTGTAAGGTAGAGTGGAAGCAGGATGCGGAAGCACTGCATCTCTGTCCAGGCAGAAACCACCTTCAGAACGGTGGTGCCTGGCTGCAGTGAAGGGCTCTGAGTTGGGGCCCTTGGGAGGGACTGATGACAAAATTGTCTGGCGGACTGCTCCAGACCCAAACACCAGCCACAAGGCTCCAGGAAAAAAAACACACATCCTTTCGCACATACACACAGAGCACAGACCTCATGCAGCCCCAAAGGGGGCAGGAAGAGACTTTAATTAGGGGAAAGGGGAATTCGTCAGATCAGAGACAGCGAGCACGGGAGCAGAGGGGCCTGAGCAGGCAGGACTCACCTCTGCACCTCCAGCACAGGCACTGTACCCAGATGGGCAGACCCCGGGGCCTCTCAGCTGGAAGGGTGTTGGATGAACACCAGGTGGCCCCTGTGGCCAGAAGTTTGCTTCTGGGCCCCAGCTCCTAGGCCTGCCCGGCAATCATGGATTCAGTCCTTGTTCCCAACCAGTGCAGTGGGCATCTTCAGGCAGAACCCAAGAGGCTAGTAGAGGGTCCACACCACCTCTACTAGGCCCAAGGAGGCTTGTAAGACAGCAAGGGAAAAAAAAACTGTAGTCTGAAACTTCCCTCTCTCCCCACCTGGGGTGGCTCGGGAAAAATAGTCGCCTTCTGGCTCCAGGCCCGCCCAGACCACAGCGACCAATAAGATACAATCACTGGGGCCAGTAACAGCCACTGGAGGTGGAGGTTGGTTTTTTTTCTCTTTAAAAAAAAAAAAAAAAAGACAAAAAGGTTACAGTCTTCTACAAGCACAGAGTTTAGGTTTCAAGACGTTTAAAAAAAAAAAGTCTGTCCCGGCCCAGAGGACTGAGCATCAGAAGCTAGCCAGACCAGACACACGTGGCCACGGGCAGGTCCACTGCTGCCTTTCCACATAGCTAGCAAGCACACCACACCCACCTCCCGCATCCAATGCCCACCCGACCCAGCTTCCTGCTGCTGCTGCTGCACCGCTGCTCCGGGGAGTGGCTCCAGGACACCTTCGCAGACGCAGAGACACGAGGGGGGCCAAGGGGGAAGGCTGCGAGATCCAGCTAGATGGTTTAAAACTGCCAAAGAGAAGGACAGGCAATGAGTGGGGTTACTATACATGTCAGCTCCTATAGCTCCAGCTTCAGACCTGATCAGCCTTCGGCACTTCATGATCATACTCTGTGAACCAAAGCCAGGCCCTCCCAAAGAGCAACAAGTGCTCTTAGCCACCAGATCATCTCTGCAGCCCCATGAGCATGTTCTTAACTTGGCCACATTTTAGCAGTGATCTAAAGACACTGGCCTGAAACACAAAATTACACAAGGCAGAGAAAATTAAGTGCCGAGGGCTTCCCCGTAGCTTGCCTAGCAACTGAAGCTGCTTTAGATATGGGTCCATATGTGAGGGGCTACAGGGCTCAGAGAGCCAAGGAGAAAGGGGCAAGGCTTTACGTTAACTTTATGTTAAACCTTAGGTGACTGTCAGACCAGAACAGGCCTTAGAAGAGCTTTCTGATCCCTGTGGCAATACACACAATCTCAGCACTGAGGAAAGTGGAGGCTCACAGAGCAGGAGTTTCAAGGCCATCCTCAGCCAAAGTGAATTCAGGGGCAGCCTGGGATACCTGTTTTCCCGGCCTCCCTCCCAGGAAAATCAAAAGCGAGGAAGAGACAGGGAAAGAGACAGGGAGAAAATGCTTTTGCCTTTAGGTAGCCCCACGGTGACAAGGACAATCCTGGACACTCTAGATCAGAGACTGCTCAATGACTGAACACAGCCCAACACTGGGCCACATGGTGTTCAAAGCTATGAATTAGTTGCTAACTTTGAAGACAACAGATGCCACTACCAAATCCAAATTTGGGGGTTCATGTGAACAATTTGTTCTGGCCTGGCTTTATAAGCCTGCAATCCCAGATACTACAGAGGATGAGGCAGGATGACAGCAAATTCAAGGACTCCTGGGACTACAAAGTGAGATTTGAACTCAGAATATAAATACAAAGCCAACTGGAGACAGGGCAGCTGCAAGGCTTGGGCAGAAGACGCGAAGCCCTCAGTTCGGCTCAACTTCTAAGCTCCAGAAGAAAAGGCGAGACACGGATGCAGTGCCCGGCTGCAGCTGCCCGGTGGCAACCCTTCAGAGACGAGTGCTGCCGCAGTCCACAACGCCACCTCAGCCGCATGCACTGCCTGCCCGAGAGACGGCAGCACCCCCACATGCCCATGGCCCTACTGCAGATGCCTAAACCAGAAACTAGCTTTACAGCCCCTTCTTCCAGTTATTAGTTTGACATTGGCTAGGCAACGTCACTTCCAGAACCTAAGACAAGAAATATTAAGATCTAGGGGTTGGAGAAACGGCTTAGTGAATACTGCGCCCTCTGGAGCAGCCGAGGTCAGTGCCCAGCATAAGTCAGTCAGCTCCTAGAGCTCCAGCTTCAGAGGACTGGATACCCTGTTCTAGAATCTGTGGTCTGTCTGTATCTCTCTCCTCACACACGCAAATTATAAGTGATTGAGTAATTTAAGCTAAATATGAAACTGGGACAAGCACTTTTTGCCCTTGGTCAAATGAACCTAAAGATCGTCATGGTCTGTCCTGACAGCGGTACTCCATACCTCAGGTCTACGTATTGAGCACTCTGTGATCTTAATGCTCGGCTCCCTGAAAAGTACATAGTAACTGCACTCTTGTGTCACGGCTCAGGAGACCAGGCTTAGCTGAGCAGTTCGGCGACATGCCTGGAGGGGGTAGGAGAGCTTGGGTCTGATTTATGAGTATAAACAACACTCACTGCCTGTGTGCTGGCCACCCACGGGATAATTAAACCCCAAGGGAAGTGGGTGTCATTTTCACTTTTAGGCTTCTGAGCTCCCCTGGGCTGGGTCTGTATGCACTAGAAGGAATAAACAATAACTCCACCATGGAGGGATTGAACAGCCCCCAGTGGAAGCATCAACAAACCGGAGATTGTTAGGAAGGTAGGGGCATGTCCTGAATCTCTAGACAAAACAATACTACCAGCTCCACAGTGTAAACAATCCGTCTCTTCTGAGCACTGCAGGCCTTCCAGTTAGATGGCCACAAGCCACGAGAAACGGGAAACATGGTGAAGAAACCATAGTAGCTTCAGACACTGAGGAAAAATATTTAAGTCTGTTCAAGAGATGGGCTGTCCTTTGGTCTCAGATGATTCACAAGGCACTTTATCTTCCTCATTTGGGGGTTTGAACTAGGACAGGGAAAGACTATGTAGAACTGGAAAATGGAGAACTCACACCTAAATTTCTTTGTGAATTGCCTCCTGGTCTTGGAGAAATAGAAAATTTCTGTGGCTGTCAAGGCTGAAATCTTTTGCCTTGTACTTCAAAGTACCTGGCTGTGCTCAGGGTCTGAGGAGACTCAGGACTGTCTTGTCTGTGCCACGACAACCCAGAACCCACAGCTTCTTCTGGTCTGGCATCAGGAGGGGGAGGCCCTACTCACGTTCTTCAGGAACTCCTCGGCCACGATGCGCGCGCGGGCATTGACCGACAGCTTCATCTCACTGATCTCCTTGTCAATCTCCTCCATGAAGTGGATCACGAAGTCCACCAGCTTGTGTTTGTACATCTGCTCCGTGTGGAAGTTGGTGATGAGAAAGCTGATGTCATACCCCTAGGGAGAGAAGCCATGGGAAGGAAGAATGAAGACAAAATTAGCCCCCCAGGGACACTTGGTTGTCGCATCTTTTCCCCACTCACTCACAGGCTTCCAACTGGCGACCATTTTCTCCTGAGCTATCTATTAACCGTCAGTCAGCAATCCAACCTGCTCGGGTGGGTGCGAGTGGTGCTGGAGGTGGGGTGGGGTATGGTGAGCATGCGTTTGTGTCTGCTGGATCCAAGCAACTGAACCCAGTTCAAAACTGTATGCCAGGTCAGATGTCCCCGTGGCACAAATAGCCTTGTATTTGAAATGAGCCAAGGGAATGAAAGGCCCATAAATCTTATTTCAAAGGCTCCAATTCAATAGTGAAAAGCACAGGGCAACTGACGTGGAGAAGGGTGGGACGGGGGCTGTCCGCTTCAGGAGGATGTGTGAGGAACTGAGCTCCAGTGGGCTCGTGGTTAGACTGAGGACAGGAGCAAGGCGAGGAACAGCAAGGCCCTCGGGATGCCGGGCGACCGTCTGTGCTGCTCTAACACGGTGGCTGCCAGGTCACCAGGGAGACTTGGCCGGGAGCTTATGTACCTTTCAGTACCTTCAAACAAAGGCAGACAAGTAATTCCCTGTTTACCGTGTCACCAAGAGGCTGGACTTCAGTTGTAGGCAAGTTTTCATTTTGCTTTTTTTGTCGTCCCCCGAGCCCCACCCCACGCCAATGTGCTCAGACTAGCCTCTGACTCCCAATTCTTCTGCCTTAGCCTCCTCCACATGGGGAATACAAGCATGCCCACCACGCCCACAGAATCAGGAAGGATTCTGAGATCACTGTTTTGTCTGTGACTAGACCCAAGGTCCTGAGCAGGAGGGCACTGAAGACCTGCCTTCTCCTGGGTCTTTGTCTCCTGCTGCCATTACAGGCGGACTCATCCCAGGCAGTGAATCCTAAGCTGGAGAAGCAGCTGCCCACAGGCTACAATCCCACAGACCTGGGGTGTAGCACAGCCTTGCAAGGCCTGGGGTTCTACAGTACTACAAAAATCAAGCAATCAAATCACCAGCAGCACAGGCCTCACCTCCACAGGTTTCCTTCGAAGGATGAAGAAGTTCTCTGCTCGCATCATCATGAAGCGCATAAATTTATGGCATAAAATCTTCTCAATCTCATCAGCCTGGCGACAGCAAAAGAGAAAGACAACATGAATGTCCAAACCTCCCTGAGCCTGGTTTTGTGGCCCCGTTTTCTCCCCACTGCTGAGAGGTTTGGTAGGAACAAAGGCTGCTGATCTTTGAATCACAGCATCTGCTGCTGACGAAAGGGAGACCTCTCCAGGCCCATCTACCCTAACCAGAATTGCTGACAGTGTGTCTCACACCAGCCTTTTATCAGCTCCAAAGGAGTCCACACCTGTGTTGCAAGTTTCCTGAACACCCTTCAGGTCACTAGTGGCCTTTCTCAGAACTGGTGGCACACGGGACCTGGGTATCAGAGACTTTCTCCAGAGTGTCTGCTTTGACATTACTAAATCCAACAACTTCAAAACAATTCTTCCAATTCTGTCCGCCCGCAGAGCCGCCTAGCCGCTTACTCACTTTCCTTTGAACCCTAAGCTCTCAGAGGCAAGAAGTCGCTAATCTAAATTTTGTAACATTGTTTTATTTTGACTGCTATTTTGAGAGTTGTCCACAGGGAAGGGGCAAATGATACTCTTTTCCCATTTAGGATACATTGTTTCTTTCCAAAGTGGAACTAGAATACAGCTCAAATTTAAAACAAACTTTAAATAACCATTAGAGTGCTACAGAGACAGAAAGGCCGGGACTGTCTATGTGGTAGACATTTGGGAAACACTGCCAGAGGAAACACGGAAGGAATCTAAATTCTAGCTGGTTAGTGGTGGCGCACGCCTGTAATCCCAGCACTCTGAGAGGCAGAGGCAGGCGCATTTCTGAGTTCAAGGCCAGCCTGGTCTACAGAGTGAGTTCCAGGACAGCCAGGGCTATGCAGAGAAACCCTGTCTCAAAAAAAAAAAAAAAAACAAAATCCAAAATGCAAAATCAAAAAAAAAAAAAAAAAAATCTATCTTATGAGTTAGAACTGAATAGAAAGCTCAGAAGGCCTGGACCTATGTCGTAGACATTTGGGAAACACTGCCAGAGGAAACACAGAAGAAATCTAAATTCTATCTTATATGAGTTAGAACTGAATAGAAAGCTCAGAATGAAACTCATATATTGATTTCCAACAAAAACACCAAGGTCACACAATGGCAACAATTTCTCCAATAAATTGTTCTGACAACTGAATATTCCAATGTGGAAGAGTGATACTAATCTTACATCATATAGAAAAATTAACTCAAGATGGATATAAAAGACCTACAAGTAGGTCCTCCAACTAGAAAACTAGAGAAAATACACAAAGAAAATGCAATGACATTTGTCTGGGCAATTACTGTTAGGCAGATCTTTAACTCTGACAGTTGCCGGCATTCTTCTTTCCTGACTCTATGCATCGGCCCACACACTGCTGGCCTACACAGTTGTTTCTGAAAGACAAGCTAGAATTGGATGGTCTCGTTTTTTTTTTTTTTTTTTGTTTTTTTTGAGAATTTTGTATGTGCACATGTTGTGTCTTTTATTTTAAAATGAAGTGGCAGTTTCAGAAGCTGGCTATCAAATCAGTGCTGGACCTGCCCTAAGAGCACACAGCCATCACCTGTTAGAAAGCTTCTCTGCTCCAACACCTTACTGACCCCATGGCCTATGATAAGGGCTGCTGTCGCTTTATTCTACTGGCCCACTTTTTGTTGTTTTTTAGATAGGGACTCACCATGTAGCCCAGACTGGTCTTGGGCTTTCCCTCCTCAGTCTCAGCCTTCCAAGTGCTAGGATTAGAGGTATGGGCTACCTTACTTGGTTGTATCTGTTTGCTAGAGCCAATAACCCCAAATAAATTCCTGGAAGCAGGCTCTGAATCTAGCGCTCTAACCATTCCAATGGGACCCCTGGCGACTCACCTGTTTCACAGCAATGCTGACCCGGACAGAATTGATGGAGCCTTCAATGAGAACCTTTTCCTTCTCATTCCTGCTGATCGTAACAGGCTGTAATAGGAGTTCTTTGCTACTCCTAAAAGCACAGAACCAGAGAATCAAGCTGATGCCATTGACTCTGTGTATTTCTAAAGGTACCTGTGCTCTATCAACTGTCACCATCTGAAAATGCCTAGTGAAAACCATGTACATCAAGTAATAACACACAGTATATCATGTATCTCAAATAAGTACAGTCCATCTTAGTGTTACAATTGAGTCATATAAATTACTTTGGAGATGGAGATGTGGTTCAGTTGTAAAATGTGTGCCTAGCATGGCCCAAGGACCTGGGTTTAATACCTAGCAAAAAAATCCCTTTTATCACTAAGGAGGTAACGCGGCTTATCTCAACTATGTACATGCCAGGTTTATGCCCTTTGCTTCTGTTGGTTTCTTGAGAGAGAACCTGCTCTGTAGCTAAGGCTAGCCCTGGTCCTGTGGTTCTATTGCTTCAGCCTCCCATGTTCTGGGATCAACTGTCTTGTATCATCTCCTTGCCAGGTGAAATGTCAAAGAGGAAGAATATTTATTTATAAAATTAAAACCAGTCAAGAGTACTTTCAAAATATGGAGTGTCTGGGTGTAAAAAGGTCTACATTTCAGTCAGTATTAAGGATAAAAAGTTTAAAAAAAAAAAAAGGCCATTGAGAAAGTTTAGAGGTGTCATCTCATCTCTGGGAACTAAGTCCTGTGAGCTCTTCTGGAGCTGCCAGTGGGTTCAGCAACTTCCTGGAGACACTTCTCCACAGCTCTGCTCTACAAAGTCACACTTTGGGGTAGGTCTCCCATAGGTTTTGAATGGGAGCCCTATGACCCTATTTTGGAATTAACCAAATCAGGAGTAACTATTTATCTGGCAACAGGACAAATGTCACTTAAGGTATCCTGACAGTTGGGAGCTGGTCTCCTCAGCCCGTCTGACCTCTTCCCTACCTCACTTCGACCTCCGGCTTGTTGTGTCTCTCCACGACCTGGGAGGAGAAGTTCTCCAGGCAGAGGGCGGCCTGCAGCGTGGCCCGCACGGCACTAAGGTAGGGGCGGAGAGTGGCAGTCTGCAGGAACAAACCCAAGATACAGGAAGGATCAGAATCTGCCTCACCAAAACAGAGTCAGTCCCCGCACTGTAGCTCCTCCAGAGCAGACAGGACTGAGGGCTTCAGGCATGGCTGTCACAGAGAGCAGATTATACCCAGTCTTCAAGATGCAGTCCGGTCAAAACCTAGAGCAGTGGTTCCCAGCAGCAAATAATTCAGCTTGGCATTTCACAAAGTTTGGAGAAAAAGTTGACTCTCATGACCTGGGGACAGGGCTACTATAGATATAAGTGGACAGAGGCAAGACATGCTGCCCAATGTCCAGGCATGCACAGCAGAATGACACAGTGTCACCAGTGCCAAAGTGAGGTAATGCTGATCTAGGAGCCATAGCCCTGTCTGCTTCCTACACTGACAAATCTCTCAATCCATGTCCTGAACATGCTGGGAATTCAGTCAGACCACTTCTACCCTCAAACAGCTCAACTGGGAGAGCATCACAAGGGCTAACAGTGGGCAAAATATAAAATTAACTAGGCTTAAAAATATTCTGTACTGTCTACAGCAATTGGTTTTGACCAGATACAGGATCAGGATGATTTTACAATGAGAAAAAGTAGAACACCATTCTCAGCAGAGTGGACAAGGTCAGCTGTAACAACCAACTAGCTATATTATCCCAGTCAAGGTTTCTCTCCCCTCAGGGCTTATCACGTGCTGAAGCATTACCTGCAGTCTTTCCTCCTCCTTGCTGAGGTCAACCCCTCAGAGCTCAGCTCAAGAGAGAAGGCCTCTTCCTTCCTGAAAGTGGCCCTTGACTTCCCCCTCAATGCATTTCTTATAGTTTATGGTACGGTCACTTTACATATAATTCACAACAGATTATGTATTTTTTAAAATTTATTTCTTTTATGTATATGAGTATACTGTAGCTGTCTTCAGACACACCAGAAGAGGGCATCGGATCCCATTACAGATGGTTATGAGCTACTATGTGGTTGCTAGGAATTGAACTCAGGACCTCTGGAAGAGCAGTCAGTGCTCTTAAACACTGAGCCATCTCTCCAGCCCCTGAACGTTATGTATTTTGTTAAATTTTCCTTCATCAGTTTGTAATGTTCATGGTCTACAGACGTTAACTTTTATTTAGTTATACAGGTTGTAACTAGCTCAGCACCTCCTATATATACATAGTGTCACACAAGTTTTCTGTACAGTGAAGAAATGAACTAACTTAAGCAGGGCCAGATTTACAAAAAGGAGCACTAAGACTTCCCAAAGTGCTAAGGAGTGCCAGGTTTCTGTGTGTGAAAACTGCTTTAAATCACACAGATCAGGCTGCAATGGGAGGCTGGGATGAAACCCCAGAGAGTCTAGAATGCCTCCTATTTAGTTTTTCTCTCAGTAAGCAGGTAGCATTGGGACTTTCTGAGGAGGAAGTTACAGGACAACCGCTGCACAGAGGCTCTCTGGAGAATGGAGTGGAGAAGGAAGTGAGACTTGTGGCAGAGAAGGGGCACATAGCACAGGCTGCATGGGGCAGCGCGGACAAGCACAGGATCACAGGGACAGACAACGACCAGACAGAGGGGATAAAGGCTAAAAAACCAGTGGTCACGCAGCTCAGCCATTCTAGCGACATACCACAGAATTCTACTCATGTCAGCCAAGAAGAGGCAAAACCGGAAAGGCAAAATTAGTTGTATGCGGTGGCGAGTACTATTGGAAAAGTGATAGAAAGTTCTCTACCTCAATTGTGGCTATCTGATTATTTTGTCAAAGTTCACTGAAAGAAAACCAAATTGCAGATGGCCAGCCCTGGAATATTTACCCTTTAGTGGGTTGAAGAAATCATACAATAAACTTGAATGCTTAAAAACGAAAAATTGGCTCCTCAGTCAGACAGCAGGAAAGGCTTTTACGCTGAAGAATGAAACCAGTTAGGTCATGGGACACAGGAGCAAGCTTAGAAAAGCAGATGACAGCCGGGCGGTGGTGGCGCACGCCTGTATTCCCAGCACTCTGGGAGGCAGGGGCAGGCGGATTTCTGAGTTCGAGGCCAGCCTGGTCTACAGAGTGAGTTCCAGGACAGCCAGGGCTACACAGAGAAACCCTGTCTCGTAAAAACCAAATCCAAAAAAAAACCAAAAAAAAAAAAAAAAAAAAAAACCAAAAAAACAAAAAATAAATAAAAAAAAAAATAAAGTAGATGACTTTTGAAAAAGAGGGTCTAATGTCAAAGTTTCTCCCCTGACAGCATTCAGGGAGCGCAACAAGCAGTCCAGCCTTCAGAACTCAGATCACCACAGTGGACCAGGGAAAGCAGTTAGGAAGGCAGGGAACTTGCAGACAACAACTGCATGGAGCACCCACAGATACCAAACCCGAGCATCCCCTGGAAGGGAAGGACCAGCGGCTACCAACATTTACACACATTTACTGCACACCTAGGAAGGAGTCTGAATGGAAGCAAACAACACAGAGCCTCCATGGGGAGCTGGAAGGCAAGGTTTCCAGGAAGGGCCAAGAAGGTAATAAGGTGGACACTTGCCTCCAGGCACCGTGAGACCAAGAAGGCAGGAGGGACAGGGGGATGTACTTAGCGAATCTCTACCGTGGATAGAGAGGGGACCCCGCTGCATTCCTCAGTGGTCCTGCCTCAGCTGCAAGCCACGACCACAGGCCTAGCAGCCCCGTCTCCTGCCCCCTCCGAACTGCGGGTAGAGGTCCTGCCTGCCCGGGATTCCCAGCCTGGAAGCCTCTGGGCCTGCTCTTGCCCAGAGAGCCTCCCAGCTCGCCCCTTCCTCCTCGCCCCACCCTTTGCCTCTCCATCCTCACCGCGTCCCCTCATGTCAAGGCAACCTCCGGCCGCAAGCCCTAGCGGCAAGCAGCATCTCCCCCAGACCCACAGCCTCTCCAGGCAAAGCACAGGGTGGCCCCCAGCCCCTGGTCTCTCACCATCGCGGGCGCTGTCTGGGCCGGAAAGCGGAAGTGCGGAAGTGCCCGGCCCCGCGACGCCTGCCCTTTCGGGAGAAGCGCAGCCGCAGTCTCCGACAGCACTTCCGGGCTGGACCATCTCGGCCAGGACCGGGGAGGAGAAGCCGAGAGATGTTCAGCTCTCCGGGGCGATTTCACACTGGGACCTCTGGGACTTGTAGGAGACCTGCAAAGACACAATAGCAGTCGAGACCCCTCGGATCTCCACACATATTCCGCCTGCGCCTTTAGTGCTTGTCGCTTCGGTTGTAGTCTCCCCCCGTGCGACAATAGTACAGCCCGACCTCAGGTTGGGCACCAAATTAGGACAGGCCGAACCGGAGAAGCCCGGAGAAGCCCGACGTTTCTTCCGGTGGTGCTCCCCTATCCTCTCCGGGCTCCTCCCATTAGCAACGCTAGGGTTCGGCCGGGTAGCGAGTCCCTTGAGATTTGGGCTCTGAGCCCCGCCCCAGCCCCGGGCTGCTTCCTAGCCCGGCACTCCTCAGACCTAGCATTCCACCTCCCGGAGATCCGTAGGTGGCCTTAGACCCCCACCCCCACCCCTACAGGCCACTGTGGGCTGGCCGTGTCCCCGCCCTCGCGTCAACTGCAGGGGGCCCGCCCATAGCCAGTTCCGGAGCAGTTGCTCCGATCGCCCTGAACTCCCCGCCCCCTCCTGCGGCCCAGGGCCTGTAGGAGGCCGCAGAGAGGAGGTAGGAGAGGCAAGAGGCGGGGGTTGTGTTAGGGGCTCCCTAGAGGACGAGGACCCTGGAGGCGGGATCTTGGGGCGACACACAGGTGGAGCCAGCCATTAAGCAGTCCCACTTCTGTGCCAGGCACTGAACTGGGCACTTGGTGAACATCACTTCTTAATCCTCAGAACATTCCAGGGAGGTAGGTACTCTCGATGCCCCCATTTTACAGATTCATACTTTTTAATGGGGGAAATAGACTGAGGCATCATCTTTTGACCTGAAAAACAAAAAAACAAAACAAAACAAAAAAGAAACAAAATTGGAGATTCAGGTTAAATAACATGTTTAAAAAGGCACATAAGAAAATGGGCTGGAACTTAGTAGTTCTGTCTGCCTAACCAGCCTGCGTTCCAAACTAGCTTGGGACACAGAGGCTCCAAAGGTGGATTGGAGTGAGCTGGGGGAGCTGGGAGAACCCTGTAAGATAGAGTGCTAGAAACTGCCCAACATAGGGAAGCAGAGGACATAGGAAGACAGGGCACACTACTATCTCCTCTCCCTCCATGCTGCAGATTCAAGACTACTGTGGTTCAAATTGCATCTAGGAGGCCGGCCTAATCATGCAGGTTTGTACACCTCGCTACTCGGGAGGGTCAAGCAGGTGGATCATAAGTTCAAGGCCCAGAATCCATGAAAGGGAGGGGCTGGATCTAATAACATAAATCAGTTTGGAGAAATTACGCCTAGCACTGTATAAATCAGGTGTGGTACATGCCTAAAATTCCATCTCTTGGGAGGTGGAAACAAATCCTTGGCTATATAGCTGATTTGAGACCAACCTGGGTGCAGTCCTTTATCCCAGCACTCTGGCGAGTAGAGGCTGCTGCTTTCTGGAGGGAGGAGGAGGGAAGCTCTATGAATTTGAGACCATCCTGAGCTATGTAGCGAAGGAGTACCAGGCCACTCAAGGCTACATAATGAGATTTTTGTCTCCCCCCAAAAATGGGGGGCGGGTGGGGTCTGGAGATATGTGAGGCCCTGGTTTCAGTGCTACCAAAACAAAAAATAAACAAAAACAAAAAGACAATAAATTGCAGTTAGGAGTCCCTGCATGTGTGCATGCTCTTTTGGAGTCTTTCCTTTCTTTGTCAAAAGAAAGAAACCAGGCAGTGGTAGCACACGCCTTTTAATCCCAGAGCTCTCTGAGTTCAAGGCCAGCCTGGTCTATAGAGTGAGTTCCAGGCTAGCCAGAATTTTTACACAGAGAAACCCTGACTCATAAATAAATAAATGAATGGGAAAAGCCCCCCTTTTAAGGTTATGTGCATAATTGAGTGAAGCAGGCCTTGCTTGCTGTACAGTCAAGGCTCTGTAAACAGGAGCTTTGCCGCCATTCTTATCTATGAGGATGCTGAAGCCTGGTTTCTTTGTTGGGTCTCTCTCTCCCCCTGCTGCTTTGTCTCCTACCCGAAGGCCTTCTCCTCTCTAATTTACAGGGCCCCACCTCCTGGGCCATGAGTGAGCTGAAGGACTGCCCACTGCAGTTTCATGACTTCAAGTCTGTGGACCACCTGAAGGTCTGTCCCCGCTACACGGCAGTGCTGGCCCGCTCTGAGGACGATGGCATTGGTATCGAGGAGCTGGACACCCTGCAGCTGGAGCTTGAGACCCTGCTGTCCTCTGCCAGCAGGCGACTGCGTGTTCTGGAAGCTGAAACCCAGGTGATTCTCCATCGGGGGACATCACTAGAGACATATCACATCAAGTTATGGGATGGGTCATTAGATATACTTCACCTGAAGGGATGACTGGGAAGAGAGACCCTCATGGGGATCATGACAGAATAGTTAGCTCTCAGTACAGATACCAACGGCCAAGGATGCCATCCAACTGTACCTCAGAAGATGGAGACTGCCCACTTGTGGTTCCTGAAGTTCCCTGCGAGGTTTCTGAGATGCACCGAAGTGCAGTCAGTTGCATAGACAGGGCTCCCAGGTAGGCTGGTGTTTGAAATGAAGGTTAGCTGGGAGTCTTGTTTACAGCCACCGAAAAACAAGCAGCAGCATATTTCCCCAGGACTGCCATGCCCTGGGACATAACCTTTTTTTATTTTGTCAGTCTTCCTTCCAAACTGTTTGTGACTAGCTTGGGTGGCAGAAGTGAATTAGAATGTAGACCTATAGTTAAATTCATGTGAGAAAAATCACAGAGAAGAACAGGGGATTTTGAAATATGAGTAGTAAGTTCTAGCCAGGTGGTGGTGGTATATTCCTTTAATCCCAGCACTTGGGAGGCAGAGGCAGGCAGATTTCTGAGATCGAGGCCTTCCTGGTCCACAGAGTGAGTTTCAGGACAGCCAGGGCTACA
This sequence comes from Apodemus sylvaticus, assembly GCF_947179515.1. Lineage (NCBI taxonomy): Eukaryota > Metazoa > Chordata > Mammalia > Rodentia > Muridae > Apodemus > Apodemus sylvaticus. Next base: position 145,081,933 of record NC_067473.1, on the reverse strand, counting down.
CAGAGAAACCCTATCTCGTAATAAAGAAAAGAAAGAAATATGAGTAGTTTGCTTAATAACCTCAAATTCTAGATCTTAGTTATCCATGGCGGGGAAAGACGAGCCCTGTGTCTTCTCTCCTTCTCAGGGGTTGTCTTGTGTTTCAGATCCTTACTGACTGGCAGGATAAGAAAGGTGACCGGCGATTCCTGAAGCTAGGGCGAGACCATGAGCTGGGTGCTCCCCCGAAACATGGGAAGCCCAAGAAGCAGAAACTGGAAGGGAAGACAGGACACGGGCCAGGCCCTGGCCCAGGACGACCCAAATCCAAAAACGTTCAGCCCAAGATCCAGGAATATGAATTTACTGATGACCCCATCGATGTGCCTCGGATCCCCAAGAATGATGCCCCCAACAGGTTCTGAGCCTGAGCACAGAGGGAGCTGGAGGGGCCTAGGGACCCCTGGGGTCTGAGAAGGCCCAAGGCTGAGGCTGGAGGAGTATGTCACAGTCTGCTTCTCCCTGCAGGTTCTGGGCCTCTGTGGAGCCCTACTGTGCCGACATCACCAGTGAGGAGGTGCGGACGCTAGAGGAGCTCCTGAAGCCCCCTGAAGACGAAGCTGAGCACTATAAGGTAGACATGAGCCTGGCGGTCAGCACGGGAGGGCGCAGGCGCCACAGCATCCTAGGCAGCAGAGCCTGCATCACCCGCTTGCTTTCTTCCCAGCCTCCTGCCCGCTCCATTGCCCCTGCAGACCCTGAGGGTCCGCTTTTCTCTGTCCCCTAGCCCTTGTCCAAAGAGCCTTTCAACACTTTCCTTGCTTCTATACTTGGGTGATTCTTTCTTTAACTGTAAAAGTTAAATTCCTGTTTCTTTTCTAAGACACTAGAACTTACTATGGTGCCAAGGCTGACCTTGAACCCCTGGACTCAACCCTTGCCCTCTCAGCTCTTCAGGTCCCAGGTATCTGGGACCACACATCACATATCACTATACCTGGCGTAAAAGTTGTTTTTTGTTTTTGTTTTGTTTTTCCTTTTTTTGTTGTTCTTTTGTTTTTGAGAATAGATTTCATTTATCCCAGGCTAGCCTTGAACTTTGTTAGCTAACAGTTACCCTGAACTTCTGATCCTCTTCCTCTGACTCCCTAGTGCTCAGATTACAGGTAGGTACCACCATGCCCAGTTTATACAGTCCTGATACAGAAGCCCCGGCTTTCTGCCTTCCAGGCAAGTTCTCTACTAGCTGAGATATCTCCCCAGCAAGTTAGTTTTATTGATCATAAAAATAAAACATGCTCCATAAAAGAAAGTAGATAAACTTGTGAGGTAGGGACGCCACCACAGGACAACTGCCATCGCGGGTGTGCTCGGGACACAGAGCTGCCCCTAGGCTTCCCCTGACTCCCGTTTGCCACAGGGTGGAGTCCAAGTGTTGCAGTGCTTGGTGACATTCCAGGTCTCCTCTCTAGTTGTCCTTGGCCAAGGCTCTCTTTCACACTACATTTACATGTCCCTCCCCCTCCCCTCCCCCCCCACTCCCACCAGGGTCTACACAAGCTCGTCTCAGCTTGACAGACTACCTCACTCTTCACAGCCCCGAGTCCATGCTACTGCCCCCAAAGATGCCTCTGCGGAGTCTACAGCAGAAAGGGCGAGCTGGGCCCAGTAGCTCAACTCTGTCGCACTCAAAGGCTGAGGCGAGTTTGAGGCCAGCATGGGTTTACAAATTTGAGGCCCTTTCTCCAAGAAGAGAGGCACTTGGTGCCTCCATGGTCCCCAGCTGCTTTAAGTACACTAACCTGAATTTGAAAATCATTTACCTGAGGCCACAGATGTAGTCAGTCATATAGCTCAGTGGTAGAGCAAGTGCTTATCATGCACAAGGCCCCAGATTCAGTCCTGACCAAAAACGTACAGCTACCGTGACCTGTAATCTCACGGAGTCAGCTTGTTCTATAGCAAAACCGTGTCTCGACGAAGTGTAGAGAAGGCAATCCATTTTTGACAGTTTAAACAACGTAAGAAAATACTTTCTTCTTATCCCTGCTTTGGGCCCAAGTTCCCTTTAGAGGAGTTACCTCTGACCGAGAAGATCCACAGACACAGTATTTTATACTTTGTATCTTTTTGTTGTTGGTAGTGGTGGTTGTGGCTTTTTGGTCTGCTTGTCTCCCTGCCTCTGGAGTGCTGGGACTAAAGATGTGTGCCATCCTGCCTGGCTTATATTTTTATATCTTAATAATGCACAACAGCTTTTAGGTGTATTTTGATTTTTTGTTCTTGTTTATTTTTCTGAGACAAGATCAGGGTCTCAGGCCAGGCTCAGACTCCTGATCTTACGTCAGCCTCCAGAGTGCTGAGAGGACAGCGTGCACACCACGCCTGGCTGCTTCCATTCTTTTTCTACCTGATTGTGGAGTGTGAGTGTAGAGATTGTATCTTGTTTGCCTGTTGTGGCACCAGCCTTGGCCTTGGGCTAGGGACCTACTAAGCAACAAGTCAGTGAGGGAAGAAACAAAATGAATGGATGCTTCTTGGCCGTGTCCCACCCAGGGCAGCCTCCCACACTCCAGTCACAGAAGACCACTGTTTACCTCTTAGAGTTGAATGACCTCTTTGCTGCAGATTCCCCCACTCGGGAAGCACTACTCCCAACGCTGGGCCCAGGAGGACCTGCTGGAGGAGCAGAAGGACGGGGCTCGGGCAGCTGCTGTGGCTGACAAGAAGAAAGGCCTCATAGGACCGCTGACGGAACTGGACACAAAAGGTAAGCTCAGCCTCCTTACACTCCAGTCCTGGATGTGAGTTCCCAGAGCTCAGGCCTCCTGCTGTTCTTCCTGTCCAGATGTGGATGCCCTGCTGAAGAAGTCTGAGGCCCAGCATGAACAGCCAGAAGACGGGTGTCCCTTTGGTGCCCTGACACAGCGCCTGCTGCAGGCCCTAGTGGAGGTGAGCAGGCCATTTGATTGGGAATCACAAGCTAGGCATGGTGGCACATGCTTCGAATCCCAGCAGCACTTGGGAGACAGAGGCAGGAGGCTCCAAGCTCAGGTGCAACCTGGTTACACGTGACTGTCTCAGAAAACCAAAACACACACACACACACACACACACACACACACACACACTGGTGTTTTATTGTTATTTTGCTTTTTGAGATAAAGTCAAACTATGGACTAGAACTTTCAGTCATTCTCCTGCCTCAACCCCCACAAGTGTAAGCCACCACACTAGGCTTCCAAAGATGTCTTTGCTGAGCACTGGTTATCCATGCCTCCTCTGACTGGAGGCATGTGCTTGTGAGGAACTTAAGGTTCAGAAAAGGGAACTTTTTCTTAAGACCACCAGCTAATACCTGAAGGTGGGATTCAAGCCTCGCTTGGGGTTTCCATCTTAATGCCTGGGCCTGGCCTTAGAAACACCATTTACATCCTCCAGCCTCAGTTTTCTCCTTTGGCTCTAACACAATAGTTTTTCTCTCAGAACAGTCTGGGGTAGACTGAGGGGAGGGGAAGTCTGGCTTAGTCCCACAGAGACACCAGCTTATGTGGCTTTTCTTCCTGACCAAGGTCACTCTGGGTATTGTTACTGCAGGCCCTCAGAAGCTAAGTGAGGAGGAGTATGGGAAGGAAGCCTTCTGGATGTGACTGTGACTCTTCCCTCTGTACATCTCTTTCCCTTGGAGAATTTGTCCCACAAGTGTCTCTGACCGCAGGGGTGCCTGGGAAATGTAGTGCAGCTCAGCTGCTGTGGCGGGAAGCTCAGTGCTGGGATATCTCCCAGGAGGCACCCTGCGCCCAAGCCAGGGCCCAGCCTGAGCTAGCCTCTCACTGGTGCTCTGGTGCTCCCTCTTTATATCGATACTCCCCTCCCCCAAAAGGAGTTTCTAGAACCCAAATAGGAATGATCAAAACTTTGGAGGAAGCTTTTTTAACCTGGGTGGGATGAAGAGATGAACACTCTCCTCCGAACTTCTCTCTGCTCTTCAGGAAAATATTATTTCCCCTATGGAGGACTCACCTATTCCTGACATGTCTGGGAAAGAGTCAGGGGCAGACGGCGCAAGCACTTCCCCCCGCAACCAGAACAAGCCTTTCAGGTGAGTGAGCGCGTTCCCAGCTGGACTCCGTCTTGCCTGTCCGCATTGCTTTGTCTCTCCATGGGAGACGTGTGTCTTTGTTAGCAGAAAGGCTGGGAACCCTTGGGCCCAGCACAGAGGTCTCATGTGGGAGTGCCATTTCTGGACACAGGCTTTGTCCAGACTTGATCACCCTAGCTCTGCTCCTCCTGGAGGGAAGCTGAGTGCCAAGACTACCTGTGAAATAACTTGGAACTGTTAATCATTACAGAAATATGTGACACAAAACACTGAATGCAGTAGACTCCTAAATGGAAAAGGAGTGAGTCTGTGTGTATTCAAAATATACTTACGAGTTACATAAAATTTAAAAAAATAAAATTGGAGACTATATATATTGTAAAAGATTACAACTCACAATTTGCAACATATCACCAGGCCTGGCACACGTGTGGCTATAGTGGTTTCACTAGGTGAAAGGAAGCGCCAGGGTCCTCTGTGTGGGGCGGGCAGCTGGCCCTCAGAGCTCAGGTGCCGGCCTTGTCTGCAGTGTGCCGCATACCAAGTCCCTGGAGAGCCGCATCAAGGAGGAGCTGATTGCCCAGGGCCTGCTGGAGTCGGAGGACCGGCCTGCTGAGGACTCGGAGGATGAGGTCCTCGCTGAGCTGCGCAAACGGCAGGCTGAGCTGAAGGCGCTCAGCGCCCACAACCGCACCAAGAAGCACGACCTGCTGAGGTGAGTGAGCCCACGCCACAGAGCTGTCCCGCTCCCTAGGTTCTGTCTCCAGTGGGCCCTGAGTCCAGGGGTGTGGCTCTGGCACCCACAGTGGACAGACAGAAGGATTGATTCCCATTTCAGATGCACTTCATTTAATCATGCGTGTGTGGGTTTGTGTGTGCCAGTGCAGCTGTCTGGTGGCAGGGTGCCGGTAGCTGGAGTCACAGGTGTTTGCTACTGGGAGCTGAACTCCAGTCCACTGAACCACTGAGCCATCGCCAACCCTGACTGATTCCATTAAGTATAGTTTGATAACTTTCACAGTGTTGGGTCACATGGCACATTTTGTCCGATTTTGTCTTTTTATGTCTGCTTTGTTTTTTCTTTATGGTATTATTTAATCAAAATACCCCCGAGAAACCAACTGGGAGCGGGGCTCACTGGGGAAATGCTTGCCGCCAAGGCTGACCTCTTGAGTTCAGTTTTCAGCTCCCACGTAAGAGTGGGCCCCAGCACAGCACATCTCTGACACCGGTGCGTGGATGGGCACGAGCAGGTGGCTGCCCAGAGCTTGCTGACTAGACGGCCTAGCTGAGCAGGCCTGCCTAGATCCCACTGAGAGATCTGTCTCAAAACAGAAGGCAGAGGGCCAGCGAGAGTGCTCAGCGCGTGAAGGCCCTTGCCACCAGGCCTGACCACCCGACTTCAGGCCTTAGAATCCAGATGAGAGAGAACGGAAACCAGCTCCTGCAAGTTGTCTTCCAGCCTCCGCATGCACACCATGGCATGTAAGACTCCTCACAGGCAGGCAGGCAGGCAGGCAGACAGACAGACAGACAGACAGACAGATTATAATACAAATAAGGTGAAGCATGATAGAGACATCTAGTATCAACCTCTAGCCTTCATATGCATCCACACACATGTACATACACATGTACATAAAACATACACAAAGCACATCATAGAGAAAATTGGAAATAATAAATACTGCTCAGACAGATGAATTGCTAGTGTTGCTGGCCACCTGTGATTTTGATTGGCTAGTCACCCACACTTACTCGTCTTTTCGAGAACCAGTTCACAGTTCATTTTATATCACCTCACATTCGACTCTCCCTGTACTGATGACAAGGTGTAGGTGACGTGTGAAGGGTGTTGGCAGGAGCTGCCTCCTGTTGGAGCTCCAGCAGGGCTCCTCTTAGCCCCACAGAGCCCACAGCAGGGCTCACTCACTCACTTGACCAGCACTGACAGTGCCAGTAGGGCTGGAAAGGAGGAGGAGAAGCAGACTCGTGCTCTCTTAGGTGGTTGAAGGAGACACCATTACAGGAGAGGCAGCTGGTGGACTTTGGGAGCGTCTGAGAATAAAGAGACCAATGTGTGCTTAGTGTCCGCTGTGTGCCAGAGTCTTGTGCACCTTCTTTCCTTTGGAAGACAACTCAGGCAGTGGCTGGCGGTCTCTCTTGACCAGATGCGGGAAGCCGGGGAAGTGGAGCCTTGCAGAAAGTCACCTCGAGTCGAGAGCTGAGCTGAGATCTGAGGCTCGGTTAGTCCAAGGGGATTCATGCTCCTTCTTAAGGGCGAGCAGAGAGCTACAGATGTGAACGGCGGGGCAGAGCAGTGCAGTGCAGCTGTAGGAATGAGGGGTGACGTGAGGAATGGCTTGGGGCTCTCCGGAGGCTGCAGCTCAGCCACAGGCCCTGCTGGGCTCTGGCTGCAGCACTGTGAGCAGGGCACTCTAGGCCCAAGCAGCACGAGAACTCGATTTCCTGGACACCTTCAGCTCCAGCATCAGTGAACTAAGGCCGATCCATGCCCAGCAGGCAGATCACATTTGAAGATAGACCGTTTAAAAGCAAGTCGAAGCTTGGTGCACATCTGTAATTCTAACTGTCAGAGGACTAATGCAGGGGGAGGGGAGCTGGAGTCCCAGTTGAAGCTGGTTTTTCCAGATCTTTGGTTCACCTTGCTCAACTTGAGCCTCACTATTATAACATGCAAATACTTCCCTTGCAAGATTGTTGTGAAAATTAGCTCTATGTACATATGTATATGTTGTTTATGGGTTATTTCTTTTTAATGTGCATAGGCGTTTTGCCTGCAAGTATGTCTGTACCCCATGTGTGTGCCTGGTACATACAGAACGTATCGGATCCTCTGGAAGTAGAACTAGAGACAGTTGTTAGTCAGCATGTGAGTGCTGGGACCCAGCCTGCCTTCCAGATGAGCTTAACTCCTGAGCTGTCTCTGCAGCTCCTGGGGTTTTCTAGTTGGTTGGGTTTTTTTTTTTTGTTTTGTTTTGGTATTTGAGATGGTGTTTCTCTGTGTAGCCCTGGCTGTCCTAGAACTTGGTCTGTAGACCAGGCTGGCCTGGAAGTCAGAGATCTGCTTCCTTTAGCCTCCAGAGTGATGGGATTAAAGGTGTGTGTCACCATGCCTGACTTTATTTTTGAAGCTAGGGACAGAGGTTTACACCTACAATCTTAGCAATTGAGAGGTAGAGGCAAGGGGATTGTTCAGGGTCAGATGAGGCTTTGGAGTAATTTCCAGGTCAGCCTGGGCTACAGTATGAAACTATCTCAAAAAAAGTTTTTTTTAGAGTAGTTTTAGTGAACTACTACAGTTGATAGGAAGGTAGAGCTCTCCCTGTGCTACCACATGCTGCCCCTACTATAAGCAGCATTCACTTACCATTTTCAGAGCACTTAAACAATGCCTGACAGGCCTAGGTCAATGTGGCTCTGCATCTATATCCACATTAGTCATTATTGGAACAGGCCAAGGAGTGCCAGGCCCCACTTGGATTATTAGGAGGCTCAGTCTGGAAAAAAGGAGGGGACGAACTCTGGAGATGGGTTAACCGTGACACATGGTCCCCACAGGCTGGCAAAGGAGGAGGTGAGCCGGCAGGAACTCAGGCAGCGGGTCCGCATGGCAGACAATGAGGTCATGGATGCCTTCCGAAAGATCATGGCTGCCCGGCAGAAGAAGCGCACCCCCACGAAGAAGGAGAAGGACCAGGCCTGGAAGACCCTGAAGGAGCGGGAGAGCATCCTGAAGCTCCTAGACGGGTAGCCTTACCTGCTGCTGGCCGTCTCCCTGGCCTGGCAGAAGCCCCCTTCCTCTGAAGCCTTGACCAGAGGCTGCCTATCAAATGACAACAGTCTCAGGGCTGGAACACTCTCAGGCCACTCAGCTGAGCTTTGTGCAGCCAGTATGCAAGGCCTTACTGCGCTTGCGCAGACCTAGCATCCGCCTGATGTCCCAGATGAGCGGGCTTGTCCCTTGTCCCCTCCCCTCTTACCACCTCCACACCTCTCCCTCAGGACTTCTTCCTTGAGGTTTTGTAAAGTACAACTTAAGAATAAAGTGACTGCTGTGTTTTGTTTTGTTTTTTAAAAAAAAGTTATAAAAAACTACCCACAAGCTTTGAGTATCTATTATTTGTGGGATAGGAAGCACAGGCGGGTGAAAGGGTTTAGGAGGGCAGCTTGGTGTCTCTGCTGTGGCCACTCACCGGGGATATTTATTTTTGAGGACTTCTTTCTGAGGGTGCTGGTGATAGGAGGATGGTTTCCTGGCTCCCTGGGGCAGGATTGCATTCAGAGCTACTGCACAGTGCCACCATGGACCTGTTTCTTCAGTGCCAGCTATCCCTAGGATGTCTCTTCAGCTGTGGATAGCAGGCAGGGTCTGGCACTGAAGAGAACCTAAGGCTTCCTGGCATGGCTTCCCAAGAGTAACAAGCCTTGTCCCAGATGCCCCTGTGTGTCGTATCTAAGCACAAATGGGAGCTCTCATACGCATTTCTGGCACAGTCTCTGGGGTTAAAGGATCTTTACTGCAGTGGTTCTCAACCTGTGGGTCGTGACCCCTTTGGTGTAGAATAACTCACAGGAGTCACTCCTCAGATATTTACACCATGATTCGTAACAGCAAAATTACAGTTATGAAGGAGCCACAAAAACAAGTTTATGGTTAGGGGTCTCCAATATATAAGGAACTGTGTCAGGAAGGTTCAGAGCCCCTGGGCTACTTGGATCTTGTTTTAGTAGTTTTGGTTTGAGACAGGGCTCCTGGCTGGCTCTAAACTTGTGGCGATTCTCTTGCTTCAGTCAACCTTTTATCTGTTGGGATTATAGGCCTGAGCTGAGGTGATACCTAACCTACTCAGAGCTCCAACCATTGCAGCCCCACAAAGTTCTACACACAGTGGAGGCAGAACCCAGCAGGATCTGGGCAGGTAACAAATGCAGAGTGGACTCCAACATGGTATCATAGCCTGGGCAGGAGCAGAGCAGGGAACGCCCAGAGTGCACTCTGCTCTCTGGGTTCTCTGCAGGCTAGGGTTAGAGCCGGAGGGCGCTGGCAATCTGCTACAGGAAAGGAGAGGCAATGACCTTTGAACTGAGCCATAAAGAGACATGCAGTGGCAAAAGCCTGTAACCCCAACACTCAGAAGCTGCAGGTTCAAGGCCTGCCTGGGCTGTATAGTGAGACCCTCTTTTTAAAAAGAAAAAAAAAAGAAAGAAAGAAAAAATAGAAAAGAAAAAACAAAAGTAAGAAGGTGGCATCTCCCCATTACACATTACAGGAATGTCACTGTCGAGATAGGGTGGACATGTCACCCCAGGTTGGCCGTTCATAATGATTGGTCCACAAATGGCCATGTGACTCAACCTGGGTTACTCAGGCCTTCCTTAAAATTACTCTTTGGGGTCTGGAATGGTTGTATGAGATTACATTCTCAGCCCTTGGGAAGTAGGCACAAGGAGGTCAGGAGTTCAAGGACAGTCTGAGTGAGTTGCTTGAGACCTTGTCTCAAAAATGTAAGAATTGGAGTTGAGCATGATGGCGCAGCCTGTAGTACCAGCACTGAGGGGTGGAGACAGCGAAATCGAGGCCAAGGACATCCTCGGCTGGACATAGAGCCTGAGTGTTAACGTCAGCCCCATCAGGCCCTGTCTCTGACATAACAGACAGAAATGGGAAGAGGAGGAGAAGCAGAAGGGAAGGAGAAAGAGCAAGTAAGAGAAACTTTCCAAAGGTGCCCAGTGGCCTGCTTCCCTGCTGTGTGGAGAATTCCCGGGAAGGACCCCAACTCGGATGCAGCGCAGGAGGCAGAGAGGCAGAGCCTTGGATCCAGCCACACCTAAGCTCTATGACCTCCCAGACACGCACAGCCTAGTTATCACAGCCTAGAAAGGCTTCAGTTCACTTAAGCTAGGTTGTTTTGGAGGTTTGTCATTTGTAAATAAAGAAGGTCTGACTAACCAGTATATTTGGACAAACAGAAAGATGAAGGAAGGGCCTCAGGGAATGACATCAGGCTCTGCCTGCTTCTAGATGGGGGGTGGGGGGGGGACAAGTAATGACTCATTGTGCCCAGAATGTTCGTATCTTCTCAGAAAAAAACAAACCACCCACACATGAAACGAAGACAGTAATTCTCACAGTAATGATGAAATTAAGTACTCAGAAGTTACTAGCTAGGTACCAGCTGCTGTTCCAACCTGGTTTGAGCATCCGGTAGGGTACCAGCAGAATCCTAGCCTTCACAGACAAGAAAGCAGAGGCTTAGGAAGTTACACACCTTCCCTGCTTGGTTGAAGTGGCTGAGACAGGACACAAACCCACCACGTGACTTGGAGGAGTTCTTTATTCTATAAGGCAGTGGGACTCCCTGTCCCAGCGACAGCCTGCATGAAGAGCACAGCTTTCCCTCGGACACAGCCCAGTTCGCGCAGCCAACCACAGCAGCCTTGCTTCTGACCCTCTTACTCTGACCACTCGCCTCCACAGCCATTAGGCCTCTCCATAAGTTTGGTAGGTGGCATGTGTGGAGAGCTCCAGGAACAGGCAGAGTCTGGGGAAGGAGGTGAGAGCCAAGGCCCCCAAACTGGGTAGAAGCGTGAGAGGAGGAAGGCAGACACTGTTCAGGCAGCATGCTTCAGAGCCGACAGGACCTGGTTCTGTCACTTTCAAAGAAGAGTTGTGAGAGTTTATTATACCCTATCAAAGAGGCTGGGTAGGGGGCCGGGCCTGATCCTTGAAAACTGCCTACTATGAGGTAAGTAGTTCTGAGCAGGATTAGAGAGGAGAGCAAGTCTCACAGAGATGTGACATTTTGCTGAGGGTCTGCAGCCTCAGTAACAGGCAGCTACTGTCCCCAGGAGCGCCCCCAAACAGCTCTTTTGTTGTTGCTTCATTTTTTTTATTATTTTGTATTTAGAATTTTAAATTGCATGTAAATATGTGTCTGTGCACATGAGTTTAGTTCCCTCAGAGGCCAGAGGAGGGCATCAGATCCTCTGGAGATAAAGTTATAAGGGGTCGTGAGTGTTCTGACATGGATGCTGGGAACTGGACTCTGGGCTCTCTGGAAGTGCTCTTGATGGCTGAGACATCTCTCCGACCCAGTTTGGTTTTCTTTTAAGGCAGAGTTTCATGGATCCCAGTCTGGTCTCCAGCTCACTTGTGGGATGAACATGAGAGCATCTGATCCCCATGCCTCTTCCAAATGTTGGGATGTCAGGTATGTACCATGAGGCCTAGTTTATGCTATGTGGGGCTGGGGCCCTGGGGCTATGCGCATGGTAGGCATGCATTCTACTGAGCTACATTTCCAGCCTTACTTCTGAACAGTCCTGACAGCTGTGTCCCATGTTACTGGGGTCAAATAAGGCCCCCTTTGTGGGATATGGAGGAAAGTAAGATTCCTAGGAAGAGGAGGAATAAGTTCCAACCACTGACCAATTTTGACTTGAAGCTATTCAACACTTAGACTAATTGGGCAAAAGTGTATTGTATCGTGCTTAGCCCTAAGAGGGACTAGAAGCACCTGCCACCCAAGAGTGTCTTCCCAGAGTCCCAGATGCTCTGTGAGAGCAGAGGGACAAGGCTGTGCAACAGTGCGTCCCCAAGCAGCCAGCTCCTGAAAGAAGGCCTGCAGAGGCTGCCACGGAATGTCCGTCCGTCCGTCAGCAGGTAAAGTTGCCTTCTGGCCTGGGACTCCAGACTCCACAGAGACAGAGGCACAAATGGCCTATGCTGTGAACCGCTGTCTGGGTACCACTGACTCCATCTCTACGTCCTCAGTCACACTTCTGCTTCCAGAGGCACGAGTGACTAAGGCTCCTGTGACAGGAAGATGATGGACAGGTGGTGGAAAGGCAGGTAATGAGAGACAGAGGCGTGAGAGCGACCTGCCAGCGCCCTGGGGCAGTGTGTGACTCAACTGCAGCTCAGAGGGCCAAGAGGGGCTTTGGGGACAACAGGGAGTTGCTGGGCAAAAGAGGACATTCCAGACAAAGGAACTACAGGATGCAGGGGTGTGAGCAGCCAGCCTGTTTACAGAGAAGTGAGAACTTCAGCTTAGCTGGAGCCTGGGTGTGTGGAGGGGAGGGAAGGTAGAAAAAGCTGCAAAGTAGGTTAAAGCAGGCTGGCAGAGACCGGAACCAGTGCAGCCTCCTCCCGGCTGATGGTGTTCAAAGAAGTCCCTAGGGCCTGGTCAGATGGTTCAGTGGTTAAGAGCACTGGAGGCTCTTCCAGAGGACCCAGATTCAATTCCTAGCGCCTAGCACCCACATGGACACTCCCAAGGGGCTGTAACTCCAGTTCCAGGGGGATTCCAGGCCCTCTTCTGGTCTCTGTGGATACTTGCATGCATGCATGTGGTGCATAGACATACATACAAGTGAAACAGTCATACACAGAAAATAAAAAATAAGGGAAAACCACTGGGGAAGGCCCATGAGGTGGATGTGATGGCCATGGTAGGGGATGCGTGTTGTGGATCGCCCTGTGTTTGTATTTTGATGCTCATTCCACTCCTCAGAGGGGCTGCAGATGAGGCGTTGCCTTGTGAATCTTCTTCCTACCTTAACTTTTCAAATAAAGGCTTGAACCAATGATTGGGCAGGAGGAAGAGGAGGAACGAGAGTTTAGGGGAGGAGCCACGGGGAATCAACAGGAAGGGAGGAGCTATGAGGGATCTCAGAGAGGCTGGGGAGAGAGAGAGAGAGAGAGAGAGAGAGAGAGAGAGAGAGAGAGAGAGAGAGAGGAGAGAGAGAGGAGAGAGAGAGAGAGAGAGAGAGAGAGAGAGAGAGAGAGAGAGAGAGAGAGAGAGAGAAGCTCATGGCCTGGAGAAACTGCAAGTTATATGGGCTAATATAGATGGAAATAGAGTAGTATAATGGGAGATCTGCCCAATCTAAGCTTATAAATTGTTTTGTTTGCTGATTGAATTGAGTCTTCTTTTACCGGGTAATTGGGTTGGAAACAAAGTAGCAACAGACACAGACAGAGATGAGATGCTGGCCCAAATGGAGCTACTGCTTGTGTGGGGTGGATGGCTCCAGCAGGGACAAGTTGCTTCCTGTAGGAGCCCTGTGTATTGTTCAAAACACAGTCAGAAAAGTGTCGACAGCTGAATGGCCCACATCCATCTTCATGCACAGTGTCCCGAGATGAGGCCACCCTACCTGCGAAGTCATGCCGGACCATTCACAGGGCTCCGCCCACCTTCTGAGACCTGGGATGCATGGCAGAATCCTTCCCACTGATGATCAAGAGCAAGCACAGCATACCCCATTGCTGCGGCACCTTCCCGGCAAGGGCCACTGTGTGGCAGGCTAGGTCTACAAGGTGGATAAGCAGATGTTGCACTTCTTGGATGACTTCAAAGGTTACCCCATAATATACCAGACACATAGCCTACAGGTGAGGGTGCCGGTGGCTCTTGGGACAGAATTCAGTGCTTCGTGTACAGTATGACCAGCTACACACCCAAGTGGCTGCATCTTCCCCACCGTGAAAGCTATGATTCTGAGGGCCCACATAACCCCAGGACAACAGGTGAGGGGCACTATAGTATCCCAGATGGCAACTGGACAGAAGAAGCCAAGGGGCAGCCTGGCACAAGCAACACTTTCCTGACTCAACACTGGTCTATAAAACATGTTGACAAAAGGTCTCTCCCTGCCACACAAGTTTCACATAGTGCTTGCTAGCTAAGGAGCTCCTGGGCTTACAGGCGGTAGATGAGAAACACTCAGGGCTGAGCTCCCCTAATTGGCAGTTGCAGTGTTTCACCTTGCTCTAACCTGAAGACAGCGTCTTCTGGGACTGAGGACCAGGCTGCACCTGTGTCTCGGGAGCCGCATGGATTGCTTCCCACATGTGGAACTTAGAAAGAAGTGATAGGGAAAGCTGAACTTGACTGGCTCATCATAAAAACATCTTCAGGAGCCGGGCGATGGTGGCGCACGCCTGTAATCTCAGCACTCTGGGAGGCAGAGGCAGGTGGATTTCTGAGTTTGAGGCTATCCTGGTCTACAGAGTGAGTTCCAGGACAGCCAGGGCTATACAGAGAAACTCTGTCTCGAAAAAACCAAATCCAAAAAACCAAAAAAAAAAAAAAAAACCATCTTCAGGGAAAGAATGCTGCACCTACACTGTGTACTCCATCACCCCTTGCAGTTCCAAACTGCATACTTACAGAGACATACACACATACATACATACATACATACATACTTATATACACGCATAGGTACATACACACATACATACATACATATACATACTTACATAAATACTTACACACATATACACATACACATACATACTTATATACACACATGCATATGTATATACACACATACATACACACATACATACACACATATACACATACACACATACATACATACATACATACATACTTATATATACACATACATATGTACATACATACATACTTATATGCACACATACGTACATACATACATATATACTACATACACATACATATGCACATACATACATGCATACTTACACATACATACATACTTACACACACACACACTTGTGTGTGGGCCCTGGATGTGTGTGCCTCAGCATCACCTGGGAAACTGAAAAAAAACAAAAATTCTCTGGCAAAGACCCACAGACCTGGAAACTCTGAGGCTGGGGCACAGTTATCTCAGTTTTTATTCTGTTTAGTTTTGAGTTATTGACTTTGCCTTTGTTTTAAAATGCCCTCCAAGACAGGTTATGTGGTGAAAGTCTATAGTCCCAGTAACTGAGAAGGCTGAGACATGAATATCCCTTGAACTCAGAAGTTTGGAACAGTTTGTGCGACAAAGGTTGGCCTTATCTATAAAATCAGATAGATAGATAGATAGATAGATACATACATACATACATACATACATACATACATAGGCAAACAGATAAACATATAGGAATGAATGGATGGATGAATGGATGGATGGATGGATGAACAGACAGACTGGGCATGGTAGTTCACATCTGTAAACTCATTTCTGGGGAAACTGAGGCAGGAGGATAGCTACAAGTTCAAAGCCAGCCAGTGGTATATAGTGGGTTCCATGTCAATTTGAGCTACAGAACGATATCCTCTCTCAAAAATTGGTAAAGGGGGCTGGAGAGATGGCTCAGTGGTTAAGAGCACTCACTGCTTTTGCAGAGGTCCTGAGTTCAATTCCTAGCAACCATGTGGTGGCTCACAACCACCTCTAATGGGATGTCTAGTGTGTCTGAAGAGAGTGACAGTGTACTCATAGATAAAATAAATAAATCTTTTTTTTTAAAGACTGACAAAGGGCCTAACACACAAGCACAAGAGCCTGCGTTCAGAGTCCCCTAAACCCACATAGAAAGCCTGGTGCTGCTGTCGCTCCAGCCTCAGAGGAGGGCGTAAGGCAGGCAGATCCCCAAAGCTTCCTGGCCACCCCGGCCAGCAGTGCTGACAGGATGCAGGCCACAGGAGTGGCGCATGCCTGTAGTCCCAGCACTCTGGGAGGCAGAGACAGGTGGATTTCTGAGTTCAAGGCCAGCCTGGTCTACAGAGTGAGTTCCAGGACAGCCGGGGCTACACAGAGAAACCCTGTCTCGAAAAACACAAATCCAAAAAACCAAAAAAACAAAAAACAAAAAACAAAACAACAAAAAAACAAGAGCACTCCTTGCTTAGTGATGAGGGTCAAAGTTCAGTTTTCAGCACCTAAGTCGGGTGACTCCCAAAGGCCTGTAACTCCAGCTCCAAGGCATTCCACGACCTCTTCTGGTTCCTGTGGGCACCTGCATACACTCACAGAGACACACACATACAGGCACGCACACACAAATAAAATATGGTGGCAGAGGAATTCTAATTTTTAATTTAAAAAATAAAGTCATTTATTTTTGTTTTCCAATATAGGGTTTCTCTTTGTGACCCTTAGTGTCCTGGAACTAGCTCTGTAGATCAGGCTATCCTCAGACTCAAATCTGCCTGCTTCTGCCTCTGGAATCAAAGGTATGGTGTACCATGACTGCCTGGGTGAAGAGGGATTCTAGCACAAGATAACCTAGGCCATCTCCTGGACCGCCTGGCCGCCATCGTTGCCACGGAGGCACTGCTTGGCTTCAAGGAGGTGGTCGTGCTGCACCAGCGTCAGCATCTCTGGCAGTTTCTACAGAAACAAGTTAAAAGGGTCACTCTCTCAGAAAGCAACTGAGCACCAACCCTGCCTGCAGCCCCCGGCGTGTTCCACGCCAAGCCAGGCCTTCTGGCACACTGCGAGTGACACTTGTCACACTGCGAGTGACACTTGTCACACTGTGAGTGACACTTGTCACACTGTGAGTGACAAGCTTCCCCACAAGACCAATCGGGACCAGGCTCTCGCTGGGGTCCCTCCACCCTAGAACAGGAAAACATGGATTATGCCCTGCCTGCCTCAAGGCTGTGCTGCTGACACCCTCCAGAAGTTTTCTTACGTGGAGCATGAAGCTCACGGTACAGTGGGGCGCCAGGAAAACGACAGCCAGTCTAGAGGAGAAGTAGGAGGAGGTCAGGATCCATCCATTACTGGAAAAAGCTTGTGTGGCCACAGGAACAGGAGAAAAAGAATGGGGAAAAGACACACAGTCACTCTCCCCACAGAGGTCCTCAGGACCAATAAACTTCTGGTGCAAGCCCATAAGATTGTGCTTTAAAAACAAAACAATACCGGGTGGGGGTGGCGCATGCCTTTAATCCCAGCACTTGGGAGGCAGAGGCAGGCAGATTTCTGAGTTCGAGGCAAGCCTGGTCTACAGAGTGAGTTACAGGACAGCCAAGGTTACACAGAGAAACCATGTCTCGGGGGAAAAAAAAATCCAAAAAAACCAAAGCAAAGCAAAGCAAAACAAACAAAACAAAACAAGGCAAGACATAGGCTTAGGTTGACCTCGGTTCACCATACATGAGTGCACACATCAATAAATTCATACAAACAAATAAAACCAGGTGTGATGATGCATGTCTGTAATCCCAGAACTCGGGAATCTGAGACAAGAAGATCGTCAATGCTATCTTTGGATTCTTAGTAAATTTGAGGCCAACCTGAGCTACATGATGCCTTCAAACTCCTTACTCAGGAGGCAGAGACAGATCTTTGAGTTGCAGGCCAGCCTGGTCTACTGAGTAAGTTCCAGGACAGCTAGGACTGCATAGAGAAACCCTGTCTCGAAAAACAAAACAAGCTGGGCGGTGGTGGCACACGCCTGTAATCCCAGCACTCTGGGAGGCAGAGGCAGGTGGATTTCTGAATTCGAGGCCAGCCTGGTCTACAGAGTGAGTTCCAGGACAGCCAGGGCTACACAGAGAAACCCTGTCTCGAAAAAAAAAAATCAAAAAAAAAAAAAAAAAAGAAAGAAAAAGAAAAAAAAGAAAAAGAAAAAAAGAAAAACGAAACCAAGAGCAAACAAAGAGATATATACATCCAGGGGGATTCTTGTGGCACAGAGAAGCATGAGGAGCATTTTCTGCTGGCAGCGGGGACCTGGGCGAGTTTGGGGGCAGTGAGGGGCCATACCAGCTTTTTGTCATGGCAACACAGGAGCACGATTGATTAAGAGAGAGGGTGAATGAAGCCAGCCTGCTCGGAAACACCAACTGGGAAGAAGGCTGAGGGGCTGGGATGTAGGTGGGTGGGAGAGATTTACTCTAGGCTCAGCTCTGAGCACCCTACTTCACTCCCCCCCAATGAAGGAAAAAGAAAAGTGATAGATACCTTCTAAAATCTGTTGTCTAATCTCTTCCTCCTCCATGTCTCCTCCCTTCCCCCCACCATGCCAGGAAGCCCTGATGCTCAACTGACAGAAAATAGAACCAAGATTTCATGGAAGAATTATCCATTCTCTGTCTCTCTGTCTCTGTCTCTGTCGCTGAGGTTTCCTCAAATTCAATATGTAGCTAAGGGTGGCCCCGAGTTTTCCCTGCCGACTCTACATACTGAATGCTGGGATTACAGACTGGGTCCCCGTTTATTGATGATGGGGACCGACCCCAAGGCTGTGTGAACGCTAGGCAAGCACTGTACAGACTCAGCCACAGCCACAGCCTCTCCACCTCCCCTGCCCTTTTAAAAGATTCTTTAACCCCAGCACTTGGACAGCCCCAGTGGGGGGGGGGGATTAAGACCCAGGGGGACTTTGGATATCAGGAAAGGCACAGGTTCAGCGAGTGGTGAAGGACAAACAGAAACAAACACTGAGGCGGTTTGAATCTGAATGTATTCTGCAGCTCTCAAGCAATGATTTTTATACATAAAAAATTGGCATTACAGTTCTGAAAAATGCATCCAGTGAAGCAATTACAAAGAACAATTATCATAAGCATTTGGCAGAAGAAGATACAAAATCAATCACGTATGAATTTAGAAGATCACGTACTAAGCATCTCATTCCTTGATCAGAATAAATTCATATAAAATCACCTGTAGTTAATAGCAAACTTTCAAGAGTTCAAAAGTTCTCAAGAACACTTAGCTATGGCCCCTAGGTCCTGTGTACTTAAAGGACTTTTCATGAGTAATCCTTATGTAACATCTAGCTTCTGTCTCGTCAACGCTCCTCAAGACTCACTTTAACACTATACTTATTTGTTTTGTTTTGTTTTTATTTTTCCGAGACAGGGTTTCTCTGTGTAGCCCTGGCTGTCCTGGAACTCACTCTGTAGACCAGGCTGGCCTCAAACTCAGAAATTTGCCTGCCTCTGCCTCCCAAGTGCTGGGATTACAGGCGAGTGCCACCACCGCCCAGCTTAACACTATACTTAAACAATGCTTTTCACACCACAGTGTCAGAGCCGACCTCATCTACACGCATAGCCATACAAACTCATGTGTTGTTGGGAGGTTATTTTAACAACGCATTATATTATAGTTATGTAACTAATTATGAAGCAAAGCGTTGATCTTCTAAGAAAGAGGTCATGGCCAGTGACTATATTTCTTTTTTTTTTCTTTTTTCTTTTTTCTTTTTTCTTTTTTCTTTTTTTCTTCTTTCCTTCTTTCTTTCTTTCTTTCTTTCTTTCTTTCTTTCTTTCTTTCTTTCTTTCTTTTTTTTCACTGTATAGCCCTGGCTGTCCTGGAACTCACTCTGTAGACCAGGCTGGCCTTGAACTCAGAAATCTGACTGCCTCTACCTCCCAAGTGCTGGGATTACAGGCATGTGCCACCACCACCCGGCTTTTAGTGACTATATTTCAAACAATGAACTTTCATTCACCTTTCTTGCTTGGATACTCTCGGCCCAGGCTATCAGGAACATCTCGTGAATATAGAGATAGAATAGGGGAAAATCAAAGCAGGCAAGCTGCCGTGAGAACTAGGCTCAGTTATTCTCCGGCTAGACAGAGGTCCACAATCAGTTCCAGGAGACCTCCTCCTGCAGGAGTCTAATGCATCTGTCTGTGAAACTTGTCCACAGAATCTACTGGAGGTGGTGTGGCAAGCACTGGGGAAGCAGAGGCAGGTATGTCTTTGTGAGTGCAAGGCCAGCGTGGTCCACTCAGAGAGTCTCAGGCCAGACACAGATGCATAATGAGTCTCTCTCTCTCTCTCTCTCTCTCTCTCTGTGTGTGTGTGTGTGTGTGTGGAAGGGAGAGAGGGAGGGAGGGAGAGAGGAGGGGAATACTCTTTTTATTATTTATGCAGCACTTGCATTAGACACCTGACAGGTCCAGAAGAGAGTATGTGATCTGAACAGTTCTGAGGGACCCTGTGTGAGTGCCGGGGACCAAACCTTTGGTCCTCAGTAAGAGCAGTAAGTGCTCTTAATCACTGGGCCATCTCCCCAGCTCCTCTCATTGTAACCTTAGATAAAGTTCAGGGTCTATCATTAAAATATAACTGTGGGAAGATTTTTCAATGAACAACCCATTGGGAGCGACATACTTTGCACAAACAAGTTCATTTGCCTGCTGTCAGAGGCCTAGGTGGGGGGCAGTAAAATGGCTCAGTGGGTAAAGAAGCTTGCCACCAAATCTGACAGCCTGAGTTTAATCCCTGGACGCATATGGTGGCAGAAAAGAACTGAATCTTTCAGTTGACCTAGGTATAAGTGTGTTCTAGAATGTTCATACGAGTAAAGGAACTTATTAAAATTTCTTTTGCTGCTTCTTCTTCACCATATCCCAGCTTCCTCTGCTGCAAGGGTTGTGTTTACAAGAAGAGGGCTGGGGATATGCTCAATGGACGTGTGGTGAGGTGTGGGGGAAAGGGGTGCCTCAGTGGGCCCATGCCAAAGCATCCCTTCCCCTTGAGGGATCAGCCACTTGACTGTATAGTACAGAGTTTATTAAGGCCATGGAGAGGGGAGTTAAGAGGGTAGTAGAAGCAGAGAAAGAAAGAGAGAGAGAGAGAGAGAGAGAGAGAAGCCGGGCAGTGGTGGCACACGCCTGTAATCCCAGCACTCTGGGAGGCAGAGGCAGGCTGATTTCTGAGTTCGAGGCCAGCCTGGTCTACAGAGTGAGTTCCAGGACAGCCATGGCTATACAGAGAAACCCTGTCTCGAAAAAACCAAAAAAAAAAAAAAAAATCAAAAAAAGAGAGGTGGGGGAAGGGAGGGGGAAGGAAGGGAAGGGAAAGAGAGAGAGGGAGGGAGGGAGAAGGGGAGGGAAGGGAGGGGAAGGGAGGGGGAAAGTGAGGGGAAAGGGAGGGAAGGGGATGAAAGGGAAGGGAGGGGAGGGAAAGGAAGGGGAGGGAGGGAGAAGGGGAGGGGAAGAAAGAGGAGGGGAAGGGAAGGGATAGAGGCTGGCCATAAACACGTGGAGACGGGGATGGGAATGGGGAGGGGGAAGGGAAAAGGAAGGGAGCAAGAGAGCGAGGAGGGGGCCAGGGGCCCCTTTATAGTGGGTCAGGCATACCTGGTGGTTACCATGTAACTGTGGGGCAGCACTTAGACAGAATGCTAACAACAAGTGTTTGGCATTATTAAAGGATCCAACCTGAAATCTCACATAGATCTCAAAACTTCCTCCTTTTAGCCATCTTATGTGCTCAAGCGTGCTTTTAGAAGGAAAAATACTAGCCCTCAGGGTGGCCAATTAGCCAGGTGGTCAGCACATACAGAGCTCACCTGCAGCTTACCATAGCAATCTCTTTCCACTTCACCTCCTCTTGACCATTTTACGTAGCCAACTTCCTGTAGTAATAGCCAGCTTTTCCATGAGATTCTAAAAGACAATTCTGAGAAACTGTTCCTGAGAGACAATGCTCACCCCCTGAAATTGTTCCCTAAAGACAACGTCTTGCCCCCTTTACCCCCTCCCTGTGCCTTGCTTGCTTTCCTTTATATTGCAGTGTGTAAAAAATAAAGTTTGACAGCTTGATCAGAATCCTGTCTTGCTGTCCGTCTCTTGAATCTCTTGTCCTCCATTCTCTCCTAGGTGGTCCAGGGAACCCCGTTGAGCGTCCTGCGGGTCGGGACACTCTGGCGCCCAAAGTGGAGTCATTCGAGAGAGAACTGGATGCTGTCAAGACTGTGCACTTTGAGGAGAATGGCCAAAAGGAAACTGACATCGAGCAGTGATTGCAAGGGTGGAAAAGCTATGATTGTGGACGCATTATTGAAGGTTCGCTAACGTGTCTTATGTGCAGTCCTGACTAATAGGGATAGGACCCATCCATGAGAGCACCACTATACCAAGAACCCTCAAGTTGTGCTACTGGATTCTTCTTCTGAGTAAAAGAAAGAAGGAAGTCAGGCGGACACTGAAATTACACAAGAGGAGGATTCCACCTGAACCCTTTAGATAGGAGACAAGTGCATCCAGCTGTTGTGTGAGGTCACAATCCAGCTGAAGCCTGATGTGGTCATCACAGATAAGAGCATCTCAGGTTTATCTTACGTGGGCCAATGTCACAGCCATTCCTAGAGTCAATAATGACCTTGTTAGAGCCCAAGGGGCACAAATAGGTGAGCAGAGGAACTGAGGGATGATGTTGGTACAGGAGCAGGCCTATCCAGTCGAGAAGACTGGAGATGAGTACAGAGACCCAGAGACCTGCACCATTCTTCTCAGAGGAGCCAGCCAGGAAATACTTTTGGAAGAAGAATGCAGCCTTGCAGAATACCATGCAAGTGTGCCACAAACATTCTCCTGGATCCTCAGCTGGTACCTGGTGGTGGAGCCTCCGAGATGGCTGTGGCCCATGCCTTGACAGAAAAATCCAAGGCCATAACTGGTATGGAACACTGGTATATTGAGCTGTGACCCAGGCTTAGGTTGTCATCTCCTGTCCCTCGATCCAGGACCGTGGAGCCAGTACCCAAACAAAACAAAACAAAACAAAAAAAGAGGTGGGGACAGAGAAGAGGCTTCCCTCTCAAACACGTGCAGGGGCAGCAGAGTCAAGAATGCATGCTGTTCTTGCAGAGGACGCAGGCTTGGTTCCCAGCATTTATATCAGGATACTCACACCTACCTGTAACTCCAGTTCCAGGAGACCCAACACCTTCTTCAACATCTGTGGGCTCCTGCTAACATGTGGTGGAGAGACATACACTCCTTCTTGAACATACACATACAATTAATCAATACATATAAATAAATAAACTCAAGCTTGGAGACAGAGAGCATCACGAAGCTTGAGAATGGTGTGGGAAGAGCCACTGTAAGACAGCAGTGACCACATTCCAGCAAGCAAAGGCTCTCTTCTGTCTGATATGAGGAACTTGGGGTTCAGAAGGGGAAGGGCCAGATCAGATAGACAGCAGTGTGTCTGTTTTGTAATCTGGGTCCAAACTGTAAAGGCTCCTTGTGTGCACCCATCTCGGGGTCCTCTTGCATGAGTCCATAATACAATCAGGTATGAAGCTGGAGGGTCAGAAGGAAGGCACAAGGTTATGCTGGCCTGTAGACACCTGAGGTCTCACATGTCTGGAAGTCTGAACAGACCTTTGGTTCCCTAGGACAGGCTGTTCCTGATACACTGAGAGAAGAGGAGCAGACACCAAAAAGGCAATGGGGCCCCAAATATGGAGCATAACTGAAGCACAGGACTCCAGAAAAGGAGAAATCATTTGAAAGTTGACTGTCTTAGAAAAGCTGCTGTCTAGGAAATGTCTCCCTTCTGCCTCATTCTCTTCTGGGGGTTGGACATTTTGAGACAAGCTCTCACTGTATCCTCCTAGTCACTAGAAATGTCCTATGCAAGCCGGGTGGTGGTGCCGCACACCTGTAATCCCAGCACTCTGGGAGGCAGAGGCAGGCGGATTTCTGAGTTCGAGGCCAGCCTGGTCTACAGAGTGAGTTCCAGGACAGCGAGGGCTACACAGAGAAACCCTGTCTCGAAAAAAACCAACACCCCCCCCCCCAAAAAAAAAGAATGAAAAGAAAAGCCCTATGCAGCTGAGGCTGACTTTGAACTTGAGGTGAACCTCCTGCCTCTGCCTCCAAGTGTTGAGATTATAGGCATAAACTACTGTACTGGCTAGTTTTGTGTGTCAACTTGACACAGGCTGGAGTTATCACAGAGAAAGGAGCTTCAGTTGGGGAAGATCCATGAGATCCAGCTGTGGGGCATTTTCTCAATTAGTGATCAAGGGGGGGAGGGCCCCTTGTGGGTGGTACCATGCCTGGGCTGGTGCTCTTGGGTTCTATAAGAGAGCAGGCTGAGCAAGCCAGGGGAAGCAAGCCAGTAAGAAACATCCCTCCATGGCCTCTGCATCAGCTCCTGCTTCCTAACCTGCTTGAGTTCCAGTCCTGACTTCCTTTAGTGATGAACTGCAACGTGGAAGTGTAAGCTCAATAAACCCTTTCCTCTCCAACTTGCTTCTTGGTCATAATGTTTGTGCAGGAATAGAAACCCTGACTAAGACAACTACTATGTCCAGCTGTTTTATAAAAAAAATTTTATACAAAAATCCAAATAATTTCAATTCAAGTGTGGTATCTCATACTATAATAATCTCAAGTGGAGTGATACCCTGTGCTAAATGGTGAGTTCTAGACATTTCAGAATAGACAGGGCTACAGAGTAAAAGCCTGTTTCAAAAATCAAAAGAAGAAAGTGTGTGTGTGTGTGTGTGTGTGCATGTGTGTGTACTCAATGGGTAAAAGTGCTTGCTATGCAAGCCTGATGACCTGAGTTTGACTCCCAGATTCCACACTCAGGCTACACACCCTCAACCACACCCACATACCGTAATTAATAATAATGATGATGATGATGATGATAGAAAGGAAAGCGAGAGTGGTAGACTATACAGCTATCATCTTGTGGCATAATTGCTTTAAGATAAGTCTATATAGGCTGGCCTCCAATTCCTGAGCCTGGGTACAGAGAGATGGTTGGCAGTCAAGAAAAGGCGCTGCTCTCACACTGGCGGCAACTCAGTTCCCAGTGCCCATGTGCAGGTTCACTGCTGTCAGTCACTAGAGCTCCTGCCCCAGGGCCACTGGATATTTCTGGCCTCCACAGGCCCCTACCTCATCTGCATGTACACAGATGCATACATACATACACAATGTAAAAGTAATAAAATAAATCTTTCCTACAAAACACCCCCCCTGACTCTCCTGCCTTGGCCTCCTGGGTAAAGAGACTGTAAGTATGGTAGTACCTAGTTTGGCATAATTTTTTTGGGGGGGTGATCAGCACTGAGGTCTAAATCTAGGGCCCCACAGAAGCCAGGCAAGCACTCTGCTGAGCTTCAGTCCTAGACCTTGTTGTGTTTTGAGTCAGGGTCTTACCAAGTTGCTTCAGCGGCCTGGAGTTTACTTGGTAGCCCAAGCTGTGATTTTTTTTTCCAGCCTCAATTTCCCCCAAGTAGCTGTGATTACAAACCTGTGCCACCAGACATGGCTTAGCATAGAGAGATTTTTAAAAATTATTATAAAGTTAGTGTTACCAACAAAAAAGACATGGGAAATGCAGACATGTAAATGAAACTAAGCCAGAGAATTTTTTTTTAAAACTATCATTAACGCTTGTGGTGTTCTTTTCTACTCCACTGTGAATAAATTTGTGGTTTGCATGCTACTTTGAAGTTACCATACAACATACCTGCTTAACTCATAAGGACGTAGGCCTTCTATAAATAGCTCACATTGCCGTCAATTACAAGCCGTGTAATATTCCACCCAGAAATTATACCTAATAATTTTTGCCATAAAAATATTTCTTGGGGGTGAAGGATGGTTTAGTTAGCAAAGAGACTGCTGTGTAAGTGCGCAGACCTGTTCTGGATCCCAGTCAAGAGCTAGGTGTGGCTGCTGGGGCCTGCTGGCCAGTCAGGCTAGCCACTTTGTGAACTCTGGGTTCAGTGAGATAGCATGTCTCAAAAAATAAAATAGAGATTGGTAGAGAAGACAGCTGAGGTTGATCTGTGGCCTGCGTGCTCACGCGTGTGCACACACACATAATAAATGCATGCACACACACACAATAAATGCTATTTAAAGTTCAGATCTGAAAGGCTATAAGTGACCTTGCATTTTGGCATATTCCCTTCTTACTAGTGAGACAGAAAATGGCCTAGGCTTACTCTATGCCCTTCAATGATTTATTAGGTTCTTGGTGTGAATTTTATGTGTTGTTTATAGAATAAAAAGATTAGCTGGGCAGTGGTGGTGCACACCTTTAATCCCAGCACAGGGAGGCAGAGGCAGGTCGATTTCTGAGTTTGAGGCCAGCCTGGTTTACAGAGTGAGTTCCAGGACAGCTGGGGCTACACAGAGAAACCCTGTCCTGAAAACAAAAACAAAAACAAAAAGCCCCCCCTCAAAAAAAAAGATTAAACCATTATCATCATTCTCCTCTTCCTCCTGTCCCTCCTGCTCCTCCTCCTCCTCCTGCTCCTCCTCCTCCTCCTTTCTTTTTGAGACTAGATCTCATTTTGTAGTCCAGGCTACAAACTGCTACAACTATGGCAACTCTCCCATGTTAGCCTCCCAAATGCTAGGATTACAGGCGTGAGTCACTATGTCTGGCTAAGTACTTCTCCAGTCTGAAGTTTGTTTTTGACTGTTTACCATGGTTTAGAGAAGGGTAACTTACACATTTTCCCCTTCAACAACAAAGTGAAAGACATTTTTTAGTTTTAGAAATCATCTTGCCCATCTTTTCTTCATGGTTTCTCCTATTTTCTCTAATTCTAGAGAACTGTTCATTCCTCTAATAAACTATCCTCCAGTGGGTTCAGGACTCCATGGGAGGGCTGGGGTTGCAGCTCAGCGGTACAGCATTGGTCTAGTTTGTGCAAGGCGCTGAACTCCAACTCCAGGAAAGGAGAAGGGGGAGGAAGAAAGGGAAGAAAACAGTTGAAAAGAAAAGAATGTGGAAGGATTGATCTATTTCCCAAGTTTAAAAAAAGGGAAGAAAATATTATCATAGTCTCCTTTTCTGGGAGTATTTGGTTTTCCTTGACTGTTCACTGGAAGTAATCGATGAAGGAATTAAGGTTATTCATGTGCACCCAAAACACTGGAAGGATAGGTTCCAAACCCTAACGGGGGTAGGGGGGTGGGGGAGTGTTGGTCAACAGGTAAAAGACGGTAGTAGATTCCTTGTTTCTGCCTGCTCAGTGTTTTCCTTTGACCAGGCACTTCTCTTGTGTGTGTGTGTGTGTGTGTGTGTGTGTGTGTGTGTGTGGCTACCTATGGTGCTTTATTCCTCTGGCAACATTTTAGAGGTCGAGGGTAGCTACATTATTCAATTACTCAGAAAGACTCAGGGACTCAAGAGCCCTCTGCCAGGTAGAGAATATTATTCTGTATTAGAAAAGAGGTCAACGTGGGAAGAGAAATCAAGACAGGAGAGGAGAGAAGGCCTGAGTTCAGCATCTCTAATTCCAGTCTCCAGACCCTTGGTCTTAGAGCCGCCCTCTGATCCGTGCTAACGATGGGACATAAAGATTTACGGCTGCGGCTATTACACTAAGGAGGTAGAAGCAGAAAGTCAGGGGTTCAAGGGCATCCTCAGACTACATAGCAAGTCTGAGGTCAACCTGGGCTACAGGAAACCCTCTCTCCACAAATTAAATAGTAGGCCTGGAGACATGGCTCAGCGGTTAAGAGCACTTGTTCCTCTTGCAGAGGACTTAGATTCAGTTCCTAACACCCACACAGAGGCTAACTACAGTTCCAAGGTAAAATGATGCCCTTTTCTGGCCTCCAAGAACACTGTATACACACAGGGTACACTGAGATACAGGCAAAACACGCTTATACACATAAAATAAAAATAAATCTATAAAAGTAAATATGTAAATATGTAAATATGAGCCGGGCAGTGGTGGCGCACGCCTGTAATCCGAGCACTCTGGGAGGCAGAGGCAGGTGGATTTCTGAGTTCGAGACCAGCCTGGTCTACAGAGTGAGTTCCAGGACAGGCAGGGCTACAAAGAGAAACCCTGTCTCAAAAACAACAACAACAACAATAACAACAAAGTAAGTAAAAAAAATAAAGGTTAGAAAAAGGGAGGGCTGGCAGGGCACGATGGATCGAGAGTTAAAGGCTCCTATTATCAAACTCGACAGATTTAATCTTAATTCCTGGATCCCATGTGGTGAAAAGAGAGAATCGACTCCTGAAGTTGTCCTCTGACCTCTGCGCGCGCGCACACACACACACACACACAGAGAGAGAGAGAGAGAGAGAGAGAGAGAGAGAATTTCACTTTTTTAAAGGTGAAAACACCTAAATGTCCCCAGAAAAGCTTTAAAAGCAGGCAAAGAATAAGAACAGAAAAGCTAGCCGGGCGGTGGTGGCGCATGCCTGTAATCCTAGCACTCTGGGAAGCAGAGGAAGGCGGATTTCTGAGTTCGAGGCCAGCCTGGTCTACAGAGTGAGTTCCAGGACAGCCAGGGCTATACAGAGAAACCCTGTCTCGAAAAAACCAAATCCAAAAAACAAAACAAAACAAAACAAAACAAAACAAAAAAAAAAAAAAAGAAGAAGAAGAAGAAGAAGAACAGAAAAGCTGTACAAGTAGAGACTGGTCAGGTGGCTCAGTAGTTGAGAGCACTTGCTGCTTTTGCGGGGACCCGGGTTCAGTTTGCAGTGCCCACACAGCAGCTCACAATTCCTTGTCATCCCTGTTCCAGATCATCAGATCATTCTTCGGCTTCCAAGGGCTCTAGCATGAGCATGGTTCACATATACACTGGCAGGGTCATACACAGAAATAAAAAAGTAAATAAATCTTTAAAAAAAAAAGTTGTACTAGTCTTCAGTGGGTCACTATCACCCAGCAGCGTTATCGTAGAGATAAACACAGAACTGCACTGACACAACTCCCTGGCTCAATAGTATATTGGATGGGGGTCGAGGAGAATAGAGGTGTGGGCCTAGGTCAGAAGTGGGTTAGGAATATGAGATTCTGAGATGTGAGGGAAGAAAACACCTCTTAGTCTCGGACCCTGGTCAAATCAGGCTTTTTCTTTGAGCCCTGGTTTAATATTACATCTTTTTTTCTCATGTTTACTTTGTCTTGCTTGTGCATTTGTGTATGTGAGTGTGCAAGTCTATGGAAACCAGAGGAGGGTGTCAAAGGTCTCCATCTATCCCTCTCTGGGGCAGCATCACTCTCTGGACCTGGAGCTGGGCTGGGGGCAGGATGCCCCAGCATGCTCCCCACCGTTCTGGGTGACATGGCGCACAGTTCCCCTGGCTTTTCACATTCATTCTGAGTACTGAACTCAGGCCTTGTGCATCTCCATATCCTCTTGTTTTGTCTTTTCTTCCTTCCTACTCTTGAAAGAGAATCTCACCAGCTTGCTTAGAACATTTGACAATGCACCTATCTCTGGCTCTGGAGTGCTAAGATTGTGTCAGCCACCATACCAGCTTGTTTTGAACTAGTGTTCTAAGCACTGCACACCCATTGCACAGAACTCTCAAGAGAATCCCGAGTCGGTTGTTAGTAAGTCCATATCCCAGGGAAGAAACTGAGGCTCAGAAAGGTAGAACATGGGAAGGGTGGTCATATTTCAAAACCCTTCCAGCAAGCTTAGCTCAGCCTTCTTAGGCCTGAGCACTCCAGGACAAAGTAGGGCCAAACTGGGAGAAACCGGGGTTGAATTCTGGAGGGAGGGCTACTCTAGGTAGGTCAGGTTGCCTCCTTTGCCTGGCTCCAGGGCAGACCTACCTCTAATTCCTGCCAGTGGACTCTACTTCTAGCCTGAGCTCAATTTATTCCCAAAGAGCCTTGCATAAACCAAGCCCGGTCAGGTCCCTTGGCCCCAAGCCCACAGTCCCAGGGACAGACTCGCCCCACCCTGCCGACCCTGGCTCCCAGCCATGGGTCACATGGCACTTTGGCCTTCTTTGGCCTTCGTCCTAAAGGATCTAGATTTAACTCCACCTCCCCCTTTCCACCTCTCCTCCCTAATATCTGAGCAGTACCTGAAAGTGTGGGATAAAAGCCTTAGCTCTGAGGTAAGCTGACAGCTAGGCAGTCGGTCAGCCGCGACCCCAGCCGGGCCGAGCCTTGATCCCCAGGCTGCTGCTGATCTGCAGCGCCCACCTTCGGCCTCTGCTTCACCTTCGTGCATTGCACTCGCAGCCGCTATGAGCACATCCCCGGGCCGCCACGGCCCAGCTGCTTTCTTGGACATCTCCCCTACTTTTGGAAAGAGGACAAAGCTTGTGGCCATGTGCCCCAAGATGTGTTTTTGGATTGGGCTAAGAAGTATGGCCCTGCTGTGAGAGTCAATGTCTTCCACAAAACCTCAGTCATGGTCACGAGTCCAGAGTCAGTCAAGAAGTTCCTGATGTCCACCAAGTACAACATGGACTCCAAGATGTACCGTGCGATTCAGACTGTGTTTGGGGAGAGACTGTTTGGCCAGGGCTTGGTGTCTGAATGTGACTATAGGCGCTGGTACAAGCAGAGGAGACTTGGCCTTCAGCCGTAGCTCCTTGGTTAGCCTAATGGGGACGTTCAATGAGAAGGCAGAGCAGCTGGTGGAAATCCTAGAAGCTAAGGCGGATGGACAGTCACGGGTGTCCATGCAGGACATGCTGACCTGTGCCACCATCGACATCCTGGCCAAGGCAGGCTTTGGGATGGAGACCAGTATGTTACTGGGCACCCAGAAACCCCTGTCCCAGGCGCTGAAGGTCATACTGGAGGGCATCACTACATCCTATAACATCCTGGCGAAGTTCATGCCGGGGAAGAGAAAGCAGCTTCGGGAGATCAGAGAGAGACCATCCGTCTGTTGCATGGGTAGGAAAGGACTGGGTGCAGCACCATCATGAGGCCCTGAAGAGGGGTGAGGACCTGCTGGCCGACATCCTCACGCAGATTCTCAAAGCTGAAGAGGGAGCCCAGGGCGATGTTGTTCTGCTGGACAACTTTGTTACCTTCTTCATTGGGGGTCATGAGACGTCCGCCAACCATCTGGCATTCACAGTGATGGAGTTGTCTCGCCAGCCAGAGATCATGGCAAGGCTGCAGACCGAGGTGGATGAGGTTTTGGGCTCCAAGAGGCACCCGGACTACGAGGATCTGGGGAGACTGCAGTACCTGTCACAGCTCCTCAAAGAGTCTCTGAGGCTGTACCCATCGGCATGGGGCACCTTTCGCCTGCTGGAGGAGGAGACCTTGATTGACGGGGTCAGAGTCCCTGGCGACACTTCTCTCCCATGCAGCACCTATGTCATGGGGAGGATGGACACCTACTTTGAAGACCCATTGACCTTCAACCCTGACCGCTTCGGCCCGAGCGTCCAAGCCGAGCTCCACATACTTCCCCTTTTCCCTGGGCCCCCAGCCTGTGTGGCCAGTAGTTTGCTCAGATGGAGGTGAAAGTTGTTATGGCCAAGCTGCTTCAGAGGCTCAAGTTCCGCCTGGTGCCAGGCAGCGCTTTGGGCTGCAAGAGCAGACTACGCTCAAGCCACTGGACCCTGTGCTGTGCACCCTGAGGCCCCAGGGCTGGCAGCCTGCACCCCCACCCCCACCCTGCTGAGCCCTGGGTGGGGTCAGACTCCTCGGACGAGGGCCTCTTTGGCCTCCATCGTTGCCCATGGCCACCCACTGGTGACCCTGATCCTTCTGCCACCTTCCAGGATGGCTCCCTGACCCCTCGCCTCCTTCACACCCTCAGTGCTTGTTGTCATCCGCAGGCTTTTCGGCTCTTTCTGGTGGGCCCTGCCTGACTCCTAGCTATCATTGTCATCTCTCCCAAACCTCTGAACCTCTGCACTGGCCACACCCTCAAAAGAGACACCCTAACTCTTGCTCACTCACTAAACTCTTAAAGTGACACTCCCTGTGCCCCCCCCCCAAGTCCTTCTTGCTACCCACAGCCAGGCCAGGGTCTCTCCTCTGTGCTTCTGACCACACTATATTGTGAATGTCTGCTCATGTGACCAGCAGTCCTGCCAGGCTGTGAGTGCCACAGGGCAGATCTGTGTGCATTTTGCCTCTGAGACTCCTGTTGCTAACTAGGGTCTGGATCAGAGTTGATGCCCAATAAAGGTGTGTTGACTGCATACAGCCAATAAATAAACAAACAAATAAATAAATAAATAAATAAGCAAGCAGGCAAACCTTGGCTCTGTTTCGTTGGCGTGGGCCCTCAGTTTATCTGCCAATTAAATGGGACCTTACAGCTTTTCACCAGCCCCTTTCCAGTCTTCTGAGTCTTGCAGTGGGTCCAGCTCCTTTTAACTGGAGGGTGGGGAGAATAGGGGTGGGAGCCTAAGAACCCTAAGGCAGATCCCAGAACTGTTTTGAAAGCAATTCCAGGTTCGAACTGGCCAGCCATCTGGCATCTCAGAA
The DNA here is from genome assembly GCF_947179515.1 of Apodemus sylvaticus. Lineage (NCBI taxonomy): Eukaryota > Metazoa > Chordata > Mammalia > Rodentia > Muridae > Apodemus > Apodemus sylvaticus. The sequence goes on along the minus strand of NC_067473.1, from coordinate 145,050,083 downwards.
TTGTTGGTTCAAAAATCGTCTGCTTCTAACTAACTGCTGATTTCAAGACCATCTGTGGACCTCACTTGTCTCCTGCTGATGACCAAAGGGCAAGTAAGCATGTTTCAGGGCCTGTAATAGGACAGCTGGGCCCCCTTCTCCAGTCCCCAGTCGTCCCCAGTCCCCAGGTCCTCTGCCGCAGGCTCCTCCTCCATTGACATCAGAGCCGCAGGCGGGCCGAGGGAGCCGAGCCCCAGCAGAGCGCCAGCGACTGAACAGGCAAAACTGACCAGGCACTGACGCGGCGGCGGGAGCACCGCACCAGCCACCTCGGCCCCGCAGCCAGCCCCGAGGCGGGGCAGCCGCAGGTACAACTGAGGGCCGCCCAGCTCTGTGCCGCGGGGAGCCCCAGCCAGAGGATACTGAAGCCCAAGGGTGGGAGGGGCGCCTGGCCCTGGACGGAATAGGGCTGGGCCTTTCTCTCCCTCGCTGTCCCAGGCCCTTTAGGTGCTAGATGACTTCCATGGATATTGCCTGGGTATCAAAAAAGGGTGGGGAAGGAAGGGTCGGTGTGTGCGTGGTTGTATGTCCAAGCGCTAGGCCTGACTGTGGAAGGGCGTGGGCATTTGGAAGTGGAGATGGGGGAGGGCATGTGCGGGGTTCCCTGAAGCAGGAATGTGCTTCAGTTGTGTAAGGGTATCTGGGAATTCAGTTTTGTTGTTGCTGCATATGGCGCTCAAGGATACACATACTGCCTGTCGTCTGGCTTGCAGGGTAGTAAGTCAGGGTTGCGGGGAGGTTTGGGCTTGCTCTGAGGGGTTTGTTTTGGCAGATTGTTAAAGCTTGGTTGCTGTGTAGGGCACTGGGCTGAGGAGTTGGAGGGCACAGACATGACCGAAGTTGCCATGTCTGGTATACGGGAATGGATGCCACCTTGTTCGTGTGTACAGTAGTGTCGGCTCTGGGAGACAGGTGGATGAACAGGTAGGTGTGAGAGGTGTATATGAACATGTGTGTAGGTGCCTGGGTATATGAGGTGTCAGGGTGTGCAGTGTGCTGGATCTAGCAGGACGGTGCCTGGGCTCAAGATTCATGTCAAGTGCTGATGTGGAGTGTCTGCTGCAGGGTGTGGGACCGCGGGGGTCATCAGTGCCAGCCTCCAGGTGGGTTTGACTTTACCTGACTTTCCCATTGCCTCCTTCATCAGAAAACTCTGGCCCTGGGATGGCTGGCCAATGCTCTGGGAACAAGGTCCCACTCAAGGAGTGGGCTCTCAGTTCTGGTCAGGGTGCCTTCCCTTCATCCTTCCCAAAGGAAACAGGAGGTTGCCTTCCCCAGAGCTCTAGAGCACGAGGGGCTCTGTTCTGGCTTCAACCTCTAGTTGATTCTGAGACGCTGACTTTTTCTGAATGACCCCCAGTCTAGCTTTCTACTGGACAACAGATGACAGACAGCCTTTGCCCTTAGCAAGCTCAGCTGGGGGTTTCCTGGGCAACTCTGGACTCTTCCTATCTATCTCCAACCTGTTTCTGAGATTTCTCACATGGTGCATGGGGAGAGAACCCACCCTCTCTTGGAAGATGAGACCGAGTTCTCCTGGGAAAGGTCTAAGACAGGTCCCCTCCAGGAGGGGACAGACAGGTGAGACCAGTTTTCAGGCTGCTGGGACACAGAGAGTCAGGAGGGCTAGGTCCAGGAAGTTCCAGCTGTGGCTGATGTTGCCTTGGTAACAGTGAGAAGGAGCTATTTAAAAACGTGGCTGAGATATTGCTGGAAGCCCAGGCTGCCGGAAACCTGATTTCAAAGAGGCTAGGGTGGCGAGGAGGAGGAGGAAGACACCCTAGTCCTTCCCGGAATGAGACTGAGGCATCCCTGCTTCTGGGCACAGGACTCCTCTGGGGTGCTGCATGTGCCGCTTCTAGCTGCTCTGGGGTCTCATCTGCTATCTTCCTTGAGGGGAGGTTTCCTTGGGTGTTAGGATTGAGAAAAAGATGCGGAAAATGGAGATTGAAGAGTTGAAGGAATGCATGAATACTGAGAATTTTGCTCCCAGGAATGATTTTTTGTTCTAGGCATAAGACGTTGCAAACATGCTGAATGAACAAAGGAACAAAGTGGGGAAGGCTGGATGCCTGCTGTCAGTGAGCAAACCCAGGAGTGAATGGACTCATGCTGGCTGAATGGTCATGGACACGCAGCAGACTCTCAGAGAGCAGAGGCCCTCACAGTCGCTCTCTCCGTTTCTTTCCTAGGAGCCCTGGCTGTGGCTGGGGGGCAGTGGGCCATGCCAGGGGCAGTGGAAGGCCCCAGGTGGAAGCAGGCAGAAGACATTAGGGATATTTATGACTTCAGAGATGTTCTGGGCACGTGAGTCTCAGGATGGGGGTGGAGTGGGGGGTGACAGAATTGGGAAAGGCTTCACTCTTGAGCCTGGTGACTGGAGGGGCGGAGTCTGGGAGGAAGCTTCCTCCGGTCAGTAGATGAGTACTTCCCTTCTCCTCAGACCAGAGCTTGTGGCAGCCTGGTGCAGACAGTCCAGCGTTTTGGTTTTGGCTAACTGTCGGTAGGATGGGGCCTCTCTTGTAGTCATGGGTTCCTTATGAAGAGAAGGAAGTACAGGAGAATAGAAGATCCGTTTATCTAGATTGCTGCCAAGAGCTGGGTATCCTGGCCTGGGTTTGGAAACTGAGGCATGGTTGCTCTTGATGGTAGGAATCCAAATATAACTCAAACCTGGTTTCTTCCTTTATAAGCTGGTCCTAGAGACACAGACAGACAAACACAAACTGACAGGTGAATGCGTTTTATACTCTTATTGAGGTTGTAGAGGCCAGAGTAATCTCCTCTGCCTGGGTAACACTCCCTGAAGGACATGAGACCTGGGGGCTAAAATATAAAATGGGTAAGCTTGTGCTTGTCAGAAATAATGAAGGTAATTCAAGGCAGGTGGAACAGTGCATGCGAAGGCTCAGAAGCCAGGTTACTGCAGAGTGAGCCAATCGTCTGCTGGAACTCAGTCAGGGCTGGGGAGACGCTCAAGCAGCAAGAGACAGAAAGAGGCAGAAACCTTGAGAAGAGGCTAAGGAGCCAAGAGGTCATTTCACAGCACAAAGGGAGCTGTTTAAGCCTGAGAACAGCTGCTGGAGATGGCTCCACAGTTAAGAGCATTGGCTGGTCTCGCAGAGGACTAGGTGCAGTTCTCAGCACTGACGGTGGCTCACGACCACGTGTAACTCCAGATCCAAGGGATCTGATGCCCTTTTCCGACCTTGTGGTTCGGACATACAAGAAGGCAAAACATTCGTACACATAAAAGTAACTAAAGCTAAAAAAAAGTAAAATGGACTATCTACCACATGTGGGCAAACTGGAGAGCTGAGAACTGCAACCGTGGTAATGGTATGATTCTGGGAGGTTCTACAGGGCATCACATTATGTACAACTCTAACTGAATCAACCAACCACACAGATAATCAAGGATTACAGGGGTAGAGTTCAGGCCCAGCCGGCTCGCATGTTATCAACCTAGCTTCCTTTGGTTGGCTTCAGTTAGGAGCAGCCTCTCCCCAAGTACTGAAAAAGATGACTGCTATCCGTTCCAGGTTTACATGCTACCTGCATACTCAGTCATTCACAGTGCCAGGAAGCTGTCATGTTATGAGGTCCTGAGGCAGGGGACAGACAACTCTGGCTGGCCATGTCCAGCTTATGTGACCAACTCTGGAGCCGGGGGTGAGGGGGTGGGTGGGGTGGGTGGGTAGATGAGTGCCGAAGAACACAGGTGGCCATGGAGGTTGCAGGGCATAGAGGAGAGGGCGGGGAGCTGGGGTTCTGGCTTCTCATCTTGGACACCTCTAACTCACAGGGGGGCCTTCTCAGAAGTGATCCTGGCAGAGGACAGGAGGACTCAGAAACTGGTGGCCATCAAATGCATTGCCAAGAAGGCCCTGGAGGGCAAAGAAGGCAGCATGGAGAACGAGATCGCCGTCTTACACAAGTATGTAGCCTCTGCACTGACCCCTCCTCATTTCTTTAGATTGCTTTAGAAATCATTTGAATTCTGGGCCACAGGACAAGAACTTGTCAGGGAGTAACTGGCACAGAGCTAACCTCCCAGATGAGACTGAGGTGCCAGGCCTTGTTTACAGAGGATCAATCTGTCCGTGGAGCCCCAAAGCCAAGCCACCCATACAGGTCACCTAAGGTCCCATCCAGCAAAGCAGACTATCTGTTGACCCCGACTAAATTAGCAACTGACAGGGCCTGCTCATGCTGCAAAACTTACAGCAAGCAGTTGTCTCCAGTGCCTCCCATTTCCTAACTATCCGGACAGAGAGGTGATGGACAGTGCGTTTCCCTAATTTGGGAGGGTGGAATAGTGAGGCCGGGGAGGACAAGAGACTTGCCCAAAGTTACAGAAAGCCTCTGGGCAAGCCATGGCTTTCTTATCTCTATGATCAATTGCCACTGGATCATCTGTTGAGTACTGACTCTGGGCAAGCGCCATGCCAAGCACCCTGCTTGCCACGTGATCTTCATTGGGCTCCCCCCCCCCCACACACACACATTGGGCTTTTTTGAAGATACTTTCTTTTATAGATGAAGACACTCAGGCACAGAGTCCATTCCGTTCACTCAATACCATAAGTAATTACTCTGTACCAGCTAGAAGAGAGCTGAATTGGATATTCCCTATACTTGAGGAGGTGATCTCTGGGTTGGGGAGGTTAAAAGCGTTAACAAGGAAAACTTAGATGCCACATTCCCATCTGAGCTGCAAGTCAAAGTGCTATCTCCCAAGTAGTGTGTAGCAGGGGCGGCATCTCCATCTGGGCCTGGTCTGTTTAACACCAGAGCCCGGTGCTCGCTTGCTATTCTTTTCTTACCTTTGAGCCTCAGTTTTCCCCTGGTGGGTTCCAGAACCCTGGTGTCCTGCCCTGGATGCAGGTGCCAGGGAACGGGTGTGCCACCTTAAGCTGTGAATCACCTGTCTCTCCTTTTAGGATCAAGCACCCCAACATTGTAGCCCTGGATGATATCTATGAGAGTGGGGGCCACCTCTACCTCATCATGCAGCTGTGAGTGGCCCGCCTGCCCACCCTCACTCCTCTTCCTGCTGCCCTACTCTCTCGGCCACTTTCCGGTCCTTTGCTGCAGGGTTTCAGGAGGCGAGTTGTTTGACCGAATTGTGGAGAAAGGATTCTACACGGAACGGGACGCCAGCCGCCTCATCTTCCAGGTGCTGGATGCTGTCAAGTACCTACATGACCTGGGCATTGTGCACCGGGATCTCAAGGTGGGATCTGAAGGCCTAGTGAACTATATGTGCCGGAGAGGAGCTCTGTCTGTCCTGTTTTGTCTGTCTTTGGGCACCTCTCAGCCCCTCACTGAAATGGATAGGGCCTTCCGTTGAAAAACACTTCAGTTCAAGCCAGCTGTGGTGGTGTACAGAGGCAGAGAGGCAGGTAGATCTCTGAGTTCAAGGCCAATCTGGTTTACAGAGTGAATTCCAAGACAGAGCCACACAGACACCTTATCTTAAAAAAATCAAAACCAAGCCAGAAGGTGGTGGCACACGCCTTTAATCCCAGCACTCTGGGAGGCAGAGGCAGGTGGATTTCTGAGTTCGAGGCTAGCCTGGTCCACAGAGTGAGTTCCAGGACAGCCAGGGCTACACAGAGAAACCCTGTCTCGAAGAAACCCAAAAATAAATAAATAAACCAAAATCAAAACCAAAACCAGAACAATAAACTTTCAGTCTTGGCTGGAAGAGCTCTGGAATATAATAGACCCGACTGAAGACTAGCCTTGTCATGCCTTAACTGGCTCTTGGGCCAATCACTGACTCTAAAGGCACTGCTTTCCTCATTGGTAAAGTGGGCTTATTCAGACTGGACAGGCTGCCTATGTGGTAGGGTTGAAATCAGTCAAAGTACTTATCCAAGATCCAGCACAGGAAGTATAAAAGTAAAAGAAAAAAAAATTTTTTTTTTTTGGTAATAGTGGGATTTTTGTAAGGTTTCTAAGTTCTATGAAAATCCTTCCTACAACCCATTGGTTCTTTTCTAGAACTTACAGTCTCCTAGCAGTAAATGCTAGCTAGCTTCTAATGGATTTAGTGAGCTAGCCACAGTGGATTTTATAGAAGCATATAGCACTACTAGCCTCTGGCTACCTCTGACTACCCCTTCTCCTCTTTCCTACCCTCCAAGCCAGAGAACCTGCTGTACTACAGTCTGGATGAAGATTCCAAAATCATGATCTCTGACTTTGGCCTCTCTAAGATGGAGGACCCAGGCAGTGTGCTCTCCACAGCCTGTGGGACTCCAGGATATGTGGGTGAGGAGGGTCCTGGGTTGGGGCTGGGGGTGAGAAAAGAGCCAGGAGCTGCAGGGTAGACATCTGTCATCACCATGTCCCTTCTCTCCACAGCCCCTGAGGTCCTGGCCCAGAAGCCCTACAGCAAGGCTGTGGATTGCTGGTCCATAGGCGTCATTGCCTATATACTGTAAGCGGGGAGGGACATGGCCAAGGTGGCCTGGGGCTAGAGTGTCTCCCTGCTTTGCCCGCTCTTTCTCTACATCTACCAGATAAAAACTAACAGGCAGGGATCTAGAGAGATACTGCAGGTATTAAGAGTATCTGCTGCTTTTCCAGAGGACCCAGGTTCAATTCCCAGTACCACATGGTAGCTCACAACCATCTGTAACTCTAGTTCAGAGGATCTAATGCCTTCCTTTGGTCTCTATGGGTACACATGTGCACACACGGTACAGACATGCAGGCAAAATATCTGTATACATAAAAACAAACAAAAAGTCTAACAGGCTTCAGTCAGGAGATACCATGTTTCCAGTACTGAGGGAGCACTGAGGAGTTAGCAGAAAATGAAACAATCCAAGTTCCTGCCCTTAAGAGCTGGCATGTAAAAGAAATCAGTGAGCAAATAAATCTATAAAATAATGTCACCTGGTAAAAATCACCGTGAAGATACAATCAAGCGGGAGAAGGCAATGGGGATGGATGTCACTTCAGACAGTCAAGGATTCTTTGTGGTGGCAACACCTGAGTGGCTTTTGAGTGAATGATCCAGGTTAGGCGTGGGGAGAATGTCGAACATGAAGATCCTATGATAGCATGTCCAAAGGTCAGAAGGAAGACCAGTACTGCCAGACGGAAGTGAGCAAGGCAGAGAACTTCCTGTGGGTCCCGCCTGACTTTTGGCACTGCTCCGAAATGCCATCTCCAAGCCAATAAGTATTCCTAAAGCTGACATGTCCGGTTTCTCTCTGCCTAGGCTCTGTGGCTACCCACCCTTTTATGATGAAAACGACGCCAAACTCTTTGAACAGATCTTGAAGGCCGAGTATGAGTTTGACTCTCCTTACTGGGACGACATCTCTGACTCTGGTATTTGGGTCTTTGCCATCTTCATCTGACCCTTGCCTCAGGGGCCTTCTTCATCTGCTACAGGAGTCTCCCCATTGTCTGCCTCTGTCATATTTTAGTCCGGATGTCATATTTTAGAAGCGGATGTCATATATCTCATCTTGGGCTCCCTCTGCTTGGCCCCTGTCAGAGCTCTGTAGGCATTCCATCTTCCAGTACAGTATTTACAAAATCACCTTCCCTGGAGCTGACTCCCTGAGGCTTACACAGCAGATATTTCTATATTCCAGCTTTCGTCCCAGTCAGGGACCAGCTCCTGATGGCTGTACAGTGGCTTACACACTGGTGTGAGCATACTGCGTGGATTCTTCTGTAATTCAGTTCTCACAAAGGAGGGAGCTAGAAGGCTGGGGGGTGGAGTGAGGCACAGGCATCTTCTTGTCGCGCCTTGTCAGGTGAGAGGTGAGGGAATGAGCACTGTCTTGGTGGTCACAAGCATGGTCATGCTGTATCTTTGCTTTTCTCTTGGGGCTCTAGCCAAAGATTTCATACGACATTTGATGGAGAAAGACCCGGAGAAGAGGTTCACCTGTGAGCAGGCCTTGCAGCACCCATGGTGAGAGCTCCCACTCTTAACTGTGTTAGGGTGGGACCTGGGGGCCCCAGGCCTGCCCCATCCTCACAGGCAACTCTGCATATACCCCCGTCGTAGGATTGCAGGAGATACAGCTCTGGACAAGAATATCCACCAGTCAGTGAGTGAGCAGATCAAGAAGAACTTTGCCAAGAGCAAGTGGAAGGTCAGCATATACCTGTGATCCTGGGTCCTCCCCAGACTCGACCTGCACAGTGCCCAGTACTAACCGCATACAGGACTGCCCAGGGAGGCTTTCCAAAGAATCTCTCTTGTTCACTCGATGAAGGCTCCCTGACCCCTAAAGTCCAGAGGTGGTTCCTGAGCTCCGTCTCCTGAGAGACATGATGTAGCCCACGGGACCCATGAAGGGTCAGAAGGTGGCACAGACCTAGAGTTGACTAGTAATTAACCAGGTGTAGAGAGTACGGCTGAGGTAGAGGGAACAGGAGCGCAGAGGCCAGGTAAGAGAATGTGGCCTGCTGGACTAGAGGGGCTGAAGGAACTAAGGCACTGAGGGCCTGACTGCTATAGTGGGACACCCACCTGTTGTAGAGGATGACTCCAGAAAGACAACGCAGGAGTTCATCCTGAAGAAAGGGCTTTCAGGATGCAGTGAAGGCAAGGAGAGAAGCCGGAGAAACCCAGTAGCAGCGTATGCTGGGGCTTGACTCAGAAGCAGGAGGAGGAGCACGGGAGGGAGGCACACCGAGGGAGGGGGAGGTCAAAGGCTGCCCCAACCTCTGGTTAGGGACAAAGGGACAGTGGTATCATAACCATGATAATGAACCCGGCGCTGAAACAGGTCTTGAGGGGGTGATTGTAGCCCTGGACATGGTCGTGAGTAGTACATAGGACATGTACTACTGGTGATATAAAATGGTAAAAACAGGCAAATTATGTAAGCTTTCTGCGCCTCAGTTTCCTCCACTGAAATTAATGCTGTTCCAGCACTTGGGGAGGGTGAGGCAGGAGGATCAGGGACTACATGAAACCCTGTCTCAAAATAAGTGTGGGCGGGACACTGCACACAGTTCGGCTGGCAGAGCGCTGGCCTAGCATGCATGAATCCCTGGGCTGGCACACAGACTGGGCATGGTGCTGGTATATGCCTGCAGTCCCAGGCCTCGGGAGCTAAGAGGGAGCATTGAGGACAGCCAGGCTGTATGAGAACCCATGCGAAAAGAAATCAATGAGACTCAGTGCTTGCCAGAGCCAGGTGCAGAGGCACACACCCTTAATCCCAGCACGTGGAGTCAGAGCAGGCAGATCTCCATGGGTTCCCGGACAGCCAGTGCTACGTAGTGAGACCTGCCGCAAACAAACAGTGCTTGTCGTCCCTGGTGTGTAGCGTACGAATGCCTGTAATCTCAGCACTCTGGAGGCTGAGGCACAATACGGAGTCAGACTGTCTAAAAAGACAAATGCAAAAGTGCTGCCTCAGAGGATGCTGGGAGGATTGAATGAATGAACAGCCATGCAACGCGCTTAGAGCTGTATGGGCACGTAAATGTTGGTTACATGAATTATATAGCTTTATGTCCCTTTGTATGCATTTTATGTATGTGCTGTATGTATAACTGAATGTAGTTTAGTAACACCTTACAGAGGCTGGGGAGGACTCCCATTGCCAACCCCAAGCTCTTGAGGCCCCCTTTCAGTAGTCCCCTCCCCTCTTTCCACAGCAAGCTTTCAATGCGACTGCTGTGGTTCGGCACATGAGGAAGCTGCAGCTGGGCACCAGCCAGGAGGGGCAGGGACAGGCTGCCAGCCACGGAGAGCTGCTGACGCCAACGGCTGGGGGTGAGAATCAGGGTCTCGTGGAAGGGCATAGGTGGTCCACAGAGCACAGGGCTGGAGCTGGCGCCTGCTCACAGCCACCCTGACCCTTCCTTCCACACAGGGCCAGCAGCTGGTTGCTGCTGCCGAGACTGCTGTGTGGAGCCAGGCTCGGAACTGTCCCCTGCACCACCCCCAAGCTCTAGGGCCATGGACTGAACATCAAGGAAGTCAGGGCTTCTTCTGTGGGAGGGAGGCGTTGGAGGCAGCCTGCTCCCTCCTCGGCCCGCGCTGGGGAGCTTCTGACCCCGTACCTCTTCGCCCCTCCCCTCACTTTCACTGCGTTTTCCATACAAATGTTTCTATTTTATTGTTCCTTCTTGTAATAAAGGGAAGATAAAACAAGACAGTTCTGTTTGCTCAAATATCTTTCTTGCTCCCTGACTCTTTGATTTGGGGTACTGGCCTCTGAGGTAGGAGTGTTAAGTCTTTCTGACTAGAGACTGGGTGGGGACCAGGGAGAACAACGGGGAAAAATATCAATGACATCTTTTGTCCCTTGGGCCCTACCTAGCCCTCTGGCTTCTTCGATGCCCTTTTGCGCTTTGCTGGCCGCTCCCGAGACAGGTTTGCTTGGCGAAGGTCAGCACTGAACAGCACCTATGGGAAGGGACGTAAGGAGTCTGCGGGGAGCAGGACATGCTGAGGTCAGGGCTGGGGTCAATGGAGAATACTGTGTGTGTGTGTGTGTGGGGGGGGGTCATGAGAACAGGAGGCTGAAGAGTCCAGGGGTCAGACAGGGTGAGGGAAAGGGCAAAGTCCTTTATGGCTAGGTATACTTACTGCTTGGGCCCAGCCAGCATAAGGTCCCCACAGATTCCGGAAAAAGTCTCCTATATTAGAAGTGAGGAGGCTACATTAATTGACCCACATGCCTTCCATGCACAGAGATAGGGATGGATGGTGGAAGAGATGATTAAAAATGAGACTCTCCAGCCTCAGCCCAACGCCCCAGCGTCACTCTCCTCACCCAGTTCTTTGTTGGCCAGAGGGCTCAAGCCCTTAGCCTGTGACGTCTTAGGATGCCAGCCGTAGTCACGATGGGCAATCTGCCACACATGGACGTCCACAGGCACAGCCTGGGGTTTGTCAAGGGCCATTAAGCAGATGCAGTCAGCCACCTTTGACAAAGAGAGAACTGTTGTGGAGGAATGGCAGGATTTGGCCAGCATCCAAAGCTATCTTCTTCCTCCTTCCTCTAAGGTAGCACTATTCTGCATTCTCAGCCAGTAAGTATACAGTAATTTCCCAGTACTTCTAAAAGCAGCTCCAAGAAGACTTGTTCCTGAGTAAACATCTGTGTGGCCCGTATGCTCATATAACTTGGGGGAAGGTATGACCATACTCTTCACAGATAAGGAAACGGGCTCTAAAGTGTCTTAGACAAAATCACGCAGCAGAAATTAGGCAAGGCCAAAATGTAATGTCAGTCTGTTAAAAATTCCTTAAGTCAATGGGGCCGGAGAGATGACTCAGCAGTTAAGAATTCTGCCTGCTCTTCCACAAGACCTGGGTTCAATTCTCAACACCGGCATGGTGACTTACCACCATCTGTAAAACAGAGTATGCATATGCCGTGTGTCTGCAGGTTCCCATGAAGACCAGAAGAGGGCATAAGAGCCCCTGGAACTGGAGTTAGAGGTGGTTGTTGTAAGCCGCCTGATGAGGGGGTGCTAGGAATCAAACTCGGGTCCTCTGGAAGAGCAGCAAGTGACTGTAATCTCTGCACCAACTAGCCAGCTCCGGAAAATTCATTTTAAGACACAGAGGAGTATAAAATATAAAGATAAGTTATAAATTCTAATAGTCTGATAGATCTATTGACATCAACAAAACATTCTGTAAGCACGTGTAATTTCAAGAAAAGAAAAAATGTAAAATAGAAACACCTTGTCATCTGTCTCCCCAAAGGTAACCAGTATTGACTTTCTGGCTCTTCCCTCTGAAAACTTCTGCATACAAACAGTGGAGCACATACTGCACCGACACAAAGGACCTTTGTAAGGACTTATCCAAAGGGCAGCCTCATCTATGCTCTGTGCATTCTGCTTTTGTCTCTGATAAAATGTGTGCTAGTCCTTCATCCTTCCTGTACTTCCTCCAGAAGCCTGATCTCCCCGGATTCTCAGGTGTACCCTGTCTCTACCTCCCCTAATTCTCAGTGTGGGTGAAAAGGGCACGTTCTACTTCTGGCACCTCACCTTGTTGCCCACCCCGGGCAGGGTGCAGAGGGCCTTGTGGGCCTCTTCATAAGGGGCCACTCGAAGCTGCTGCAGCCACGCTACCCCACCTTGCTCTTCGAGGATGGCTTTGGCACTGGCACAAACATAGCGGGCACGGTACCCCAGGCCCAACTTCCTGAGGTGAGTCTCTACTTCTGGACCTGTGGGAGTGGCGAGGAACAGCAGACATCCTCGGTTAGTTCCTGTCCTCAGGCTAGTGTCTAACATGCTCCACCCCAATGCTTTCCTAGGCACTTCTTCCCTATTTCCTGTCCTCTAGGAGCCAGTGGACAGTTGGATGTGTAAGAATCAGGTAAGGCCCGAGTTCTGCCCCATCAGTGTTCTCTTAACACCTCCTATTAGCTGGGCTCTGAGGCAGGCGCTGAGGATCCCTGCTCTGGGGAATCCCCATTTGAGTTTTATTCAAGAAGCGTTCACAACCATGGTCTACAAAGCTGCAGGAGCTTGGGTGATGGCCCAGCAGGTAATCAGCATAAACCTCATTACCTGACTTCAATTCCTCAGAACCCATGTAAAATTCCAGATGAGGAGGTTCACATCTGTAATGCCAGCATTCGTGAGGTGAGATGGGAGGCACACACACTGACTGGTGAAGTACATTATGCTTGCTTTTCTTAAGGATCCTAAAGGTGGCACTATACACATTTTACAGATGGACAAAGTAAGGGCACAGAGGGGCTACTCGGGCTGGACACAGGGCTCAGCAGTTAAGAGAACTTGTTGCTATAACAGAAGACCAGGTTTCAGTTCGGTATCCATATGCTCCCTCACAACCATCTGTAACTCCAGTTCTAGGGGATCTGACACCCTCTACCGACCTCTGTGGGTACCAGGCATGTGCATATTATGTGCATATATACATTCAGGCAAAAGCACTCAAATAGAGAGAATTAATTAAAAAAAAATCCAAACAAAACAAAATCCAAAAGCAATTGAGGAAAATACCTGACATTGACCTCTGACTTCCATAAACACATGCATGTGTGCACTTGAACACATTTATACACATATATCCATACACTACCTACCTACTCACCCACTGTGGTGGTTTAATTATGCTTGGCCAGGGAGGGGGTGGCACTATTTGGAGGTGTGGCCTTGTTAGAGGAAGTGTGTCACTGGGGGTGGGCTTTGAGACCCACCCTGTAGCTGCCTGAGGAGGCTGAGTTTTCTCTTGACTGCCTTTGGATCAAGATGTAGAACTCTTGGCTCGTCTCCACACACTTCCTGCCATGATGATAATGGACTGAATGTCTGAACCTGTAAGCCAGCCCCAATTACATGTCCTTTATAAGAGCTGCCTTGGTCATGGTGTCTGTTCTCAGCAATGGGAACCTTAACTGAGATACCCATTAACTCTACCCCTCCAACACAAAGAGAGGGCACTGTGGAGATAGGACCTTTCACCCAGGTGGAGGATAGCACCTGAGTTCTTAAACTCATTCCTTTTCAATGCCTCACAACCAACTTATCCCCACCCCCAAACCCTTCTAAATAGATTCTAATATTTCCATTCTATTAACAAATTAAGCCAAACTTTGAGAAGTAAGTGAATTCCTTGAAGAATTATGGTTATTAAGCCAAGAGCAGATACTCAAGACTTTTCATAGCACCAAAAAATACCCCCGATTGAGAGTGAACCAAAGCAGGTTCCTTGCTATTTAGTCCCTAAGCACGTCACTTACCTTGGTTCTCATGTCTGGTAAGCAATATACTTTCCTCACAGAGCAAGTGGACTCACTAAAGTGACAGCACCTTAAAATGTCCACGTGTTTTCTGTTCCAAACACTGCTGGATGCAAGATGTGTCTCTTTTTATTCTGTCCTGATTCTGACAGGATATGGAATATCATTTTCCATTTCACAGATTCAAAACAGAAGCACACATGTAAGTGTCAGAACCAGGATTCAGATCTAGGCAGTCTGTCTTGGATTATCTGTCTGTAAGTCTAAACTACTGAACACTGTGTGTAGATGTTCCTCTAGCAAGGTGCTGCATATACTCGCAAACAGCCAACTTATCGAGGCGATGTTTCAGGGATCACATCTGCGGATGAGTTGTAACTGGGACTGACCAGACTAAGTACGGCAGTTCTGGGTGCTGACAGTGTTCAGCACAGTGGGACACAAGCTTCAAGATAGGAGCTCATAGCTTGGGGAGAACTGAACAGATCTTCCTGTCCAAATGCACCTACTCACCAGCCAGGGCATGAAGGTCTGGGAAGCCATGGTAAGTGACATCATCAAGCTGAACGAGTCGAGGTCCAAAGGCCTGGCACAGCCGCTCTACCATGCCAGTGATTCGAGCAATGTTGTTGTTGGAGGAACAGATGAAGGAGAAGAGGCATTCAATGGGGTCTTGTCTCAGTAGCCTCACACCTAGAAAGCAGAAAGGGAGGAGCCTGGAGACACACCTCCCATGCCTCCACATCAGACACTACACCTTGAGGCTCCAGGGAGACCTGGGCGAATAAGGGACTGCTGTGTGGAGAAATCACTGACCTCTCCTGTCTCGTGGCATTGTGAGGTCTGGATGACCATACCATTCAGCTGAGGGGGAAAAAAGCTACAGCATAAGCACCACGTGAACAGGGCTTTGTTTTGTCCTTTTATTTCTTCCCAAAAGAGTAAAAGTGATCAGCATATACTGACAGAATGATGTCACCTGCTCCAGGACACAGAGTTAGAACTAGGCCCCAGACCTTTATCACTTTCCGATGGATGATCATCAATACAACAATGTGCTAAGTAGCAGTCTAAGCACTTTAATAAGTAAAATTTAACTATTTGCTATTATCATGTATATGTGAATATGGGTATAACGTGAGCCATGACTCATGAGTGGAGGCCAGAAGACAACTTTGGGAGTTGGTTCTCTCCTTCCACTATGGATTCTGGGCATTAAGCTGCCTGACAAGTGCTTTTATCTGATGAACCATCTTGATGGCCCTGTATCTGCATTTTACAAAGGGCAAATGGAGTCACAGAGATGTAACTTAACAAGAGCCACCTGTCCTGCCCTTGTACTCACCTTGGAATTTCTGGGCCACTCTTTGGAAGTTGGTGTCTACAGAAGCCCAATGGCTGTAGAGCGGAGTCAGGCTGACATCCAGCTGAAAGTACTTGTGTAGGGCTTGCAGCTCCTCAGCGGTGGGCCTGCCGACCTGGCTATCCTCTCCTCGGTACACGGTGCAATAGAGCTGATCCTCGGTCTGAGTCAGTGTCCACACTTGATCTGCCAGCACGCCACTCCAGTGAGCAGGACTCTGCTCCTTCCACCTGGGCACCCCAGCAGACAGCCCTAGCACCGTTACCCATCTGGAACTCTTTAAGGTCCTTCCTGTCTTAGAAATGTTCCACCTGTAAACTGACTAGTTAGTTATAAATACAAGTGGAATGTTTTCATCTTAAAACAAAAAAATAAGTGGTACTGGGGACTGAACCACGAGCCAAGTGCATAAAAAGCAAGCACTCTGCCTGCTGGGCCGCGTCCCTCAGCTTCCCCACTGACTTTTATTGCATGGTCCTCAATCCTGCACACCCATCACCTCTCCTTCCTAAGGAAGGTTACCAGTCAAACCACCGGTGCTTATGCTCCAAAATGTACTCTCATCTATTACTCCCAACATTCTCTGCATTCCCTAGCGGGCAGCACTGAGAAGTCAGCATCCTAGGGAACAGTCCTCCCAAGCGCAGTCACTCACCGGAAGGACTGTCCAGAAGCTAAAACCAAGTCCAGACGCAGCTCAGAGCGTGGACACGGGATAGAGGCCCAGAGGGCCGGGCTGGAGCTTAGGGTGCGATGCCTCATGCTGCTAGGCAGACAGGAACGGAATAACATTCGGATAGCCGTCCCCAGACCATTACGGCACAGTCCAATCAGAACTCGACTTTCTCGTCCTTGTCCTAAGGCCTCGCACACAAGTGTGTACACACCCCCAGAGTGTAGCTTGGGTTCTATATTCTGGGTGTGGTGTAATTTTTATTTGAAATTTAAGGTTGTTGAATATGAGGCTCTTTTTCCTTGTAGGAAAGACTCCCGTACGCTACCAAACCCGAAACTACCCAATCGTCTCTCCAGTAGAGCACGCCCCTCCTCTTCCTCCGGACGTGGCTCCGCCCCCAGAACCTCCGGCGCGAGCCTCTCCTCCTCCGCCGCCCTCGAGGTTTGGAAAGGCGCGCCAGTGTGGCTCTTCCGGGTCCCAGTTTCCTCTCACCGGAAGTAGATTCTAGCTCCCGCTCATTTGATCCCAGAAGTAGCCAATCCGAGAGGAAGTGAGAGGCACCAATGAGAACTCGGGAGTGGCGGAGGGGGCGGGGCTGTGCGAGGCGCCGGAGCGGTTGGCCTGCTGGCTTCGGTGCTCGGCGATTGGCTGCCCGAGGGCCTGGCTCTGCCATTTCAGGGCTTTCCGTGCGATCTCGGGGCCTGCGACTTCTCGGGCTGGCCCGCTCTGGAGCCACATCCTTGCTGGGCGTAGTGATACACACCGGTCGTCCCAGCACTCGGTAGGCAGAGGCGGGAGGCACGTTCGAGGCTTAAGTAGGCTGGGCTACATGGCGAGACTCTGTCTCAAGAAATAAACCCAAGGATTCTCATCCTTCCTGGCTCAAGCCTTTCAACACCGAGCCTCTTCTGAGGTAGTGTGATTTTTCAGCGCTGCCCCTTCCACATCCTGTCAAGAGGCTCCGACTGCCCCATCTCGGGCTTCAGAGGCCAGTCTCAGATGTGCTCTCCTCAGCCACAGCCTGCAGCGCAGCTGCCCCCTCTAGGCTGAGCATGTCCCCTAAGAATGCCTACCTAATCTTTTGCCCACAGCCGTATCCTATGAAGAAGTCTGTATGTGGGCTTTCTTTGGAGTTCACTGCGTCCTAATGCCAATGTGTGACCCCAGCAGCCTAACGGACCAACACCGTCAGCACCAGCCACCTTGTTCCAAAAATGACTATATCATTTGTAAGTTTTTCCAAGATAAAAAAATGGACACTAGTCTGACACACTAGGGCATTTTCCATTGAGCAGAAAAAAAATTTTCAAGTTATACCTAAATTATTGGACTACAGATTCAAGGGCAAGGCTGGATGCTGATTAATTTTTTTGTCTACGGAAAGGCACAGCACACCTGCTAGAACACATTAACCGTCAACATCAAACTGGGTCTTTCATCTCAGTTTCATTAAACAGTAGCTGTAAGGTCTTGGGCACCCATGTTTTACTGTGATAACCTCATCTTAAGGCATGTCACCTTACAGGCCTTCTCTCCAAGAATTTAAATTAGAAAAAATGCCAAGGTTGCATGTGTATTAACAGTCTTGTACAACCCTGCTATGTTTTCAAAGTAGGGATTTCAACTGAAGTGTTTGAAGCACTTAAACTATGATCCTAACAAAGGACTTGAAGCATTTGAATCCACAAAAGAAATGAGCAGCTGGTTTTAGCATGCTAGATGAAGAGAGACACCTTTCCAGACAAATGGGCCTGGGTTTTTAAGTCCTAGCTCTCTAACTTCTTAGTTGTAGGAACTTTGGCAAGTTAATTTTTCTAGCATCTGAGGTAGACAACCTATTATTAACACACCCCATAATTACTGTAAAGATTACACAACAGTGTATCTAAAGGTACTTAGTATGGGTGTGTCACTGTGGAAATAACCAGTCTATTATTAGCCCATCCATGGTTACTGCAGAGATTAGAAACAATTGATGTATTTTTAGGTACTTAGGGCAGTGCCTGACAGTGCATGGGACATGTGAGCTCTTAGCTTTGCTATTGAAACTTTTCAAAGACAGGCTCTTGTTATGTTATTCTGCCTCCCCTTTGAACTCATGGCAATTCTCCTGCCTCAGTGGCTCAAGTCCAGAGGATTACAGGACTGGGCTACCATATCTACCTTGCTGATAGGTCTTATGACTGCCATCACAGTAGTCAGCAACCCCTTGGGCACAAAGTACATCCCAAGAATAAGGCACAGAGCTCTTCCTCTGAATCCTTCTGCCCTAGTAGAAGGCAAGAAGAAAGAATTCTAAATAGACTTTATTTTCTAAGAATCAATATATTTTCTTCCTTTGAAATAAATACAAACCAGTTTGAAAGGTAGGAGGGATTCTATGGGAAAAAGAAAGGAAGTAGAGACAAGCTCCATTCTTTTTTTTTTTCCTTTTTCTTTTTTTTAGTACCAAATGACTCTGGCGCGACCCGGAAACGCAGTTACAAATGAGAATAATTTAAATTCTCCAATAATTACAGTATTTACAACAGCAGGGGAGGGGTCACCTAGTGCCCCTCTTCCAGGCTAGACAGACATCAATCCCACTGCTAGGCTGGGAAGATGCTGATTTACCTTACCACCTGCAGGGGCCTCAGGCCTCTAGGCAGTTATAAAGTCCCCTGGCATGAGCAGGTAAGGGTGGTATGGTCTGTTTTTTACAGTATTCTAACTGTGGCCCACCACTCTGCCCTCTAATGCCAGGAGTTCTTGAACTTGTTAGACCTATGGGACCTCTCCTCTCCTTGCACTGAGTGGCCATGGGCCCTTGGAGTATTTCATACAGTCCAGCTGCACTCAGGGCAGGAGGGACCTCCCCTACCCAACTTCCCCTGAGACTGGCCCCAAGACCAGGAATTAATCAGTGCAGAGGGCGGCATCACTCCAGGACAATGAGCAAAGGAAGGAGAGCCATCACAGAGCCTCACTGGGCTCTGACAGTATCAGTCACTATCGCTGGTCTCGCTGCTCTGCTCACCCTGCACCTTGCTGCGGTGCTGCAGAGCCCTGTGGTAGGCAATCTGCACTGACTTGCGGATGTTGGACTTGCGGCCCTCCAGCATCTTCTCTTTGTCTAGATCCTGGTTCACACCCAGAGGAACGAGTTTAGTCCGGGGCAGCCACTGCCTGTCAGACAAGGTAAAAAGATGAGATGAGGCATGATTTCAGGTAGAAAAATACTAGCCCTTTTGAACTCCGTGCTACAGGAATGCCGATTCTCAGCATCGCTGCTCTCAAGAGACTGTGTAGTGTACTGAGCATAGCCCAATCAACAGACCAGAGGGAATAACTGAATTAGGAGAAGCTTGAGGTAATAACATTGATTCTACAAAGGATTTACTAAAAGACTTAGGAAATACTAAGTTACATGAAGTAGAAGTTAGCTAAAAGAATTCTGCCTCCAGCATGACTAGAACATAAGCAGCAGACTAACCAGGAGTGTTAGAAACTGTAGGAAAGAAAATTTTGTACCAAAATGGCAGGCTAGGGTTGCTGAGAAAATGTTTCTGCTAATGTTTGCACCAAGTTTGATATCCAATTAATCTCGATTCCCAAAACAAAAGGAGGCAATACTGACTTAAAACCAGCCACCAGCCGGACGGTGGTGGCGCACGCCTGTAATCCAGCACTCTGGGAGGCAGAGGCAGGCGGATCTCTGAGTTTGAGGCCAGCCTGGTCTACAGAGTGAGTTCCAGGACAGCCAGGGCTACACAGAGAAACCCTGTCTCAAAAAAGCCAAATCCAAAAAACCCCAAAAAAATAAAAAATTAAAAAAAAAAAAAAAAAAAAAAAAAACCAGCCACCAGGTCCATCTCCATATCAAAGAACATGACTAAAGTGGCAGTGCTAGTGACAACTATCATTAATGGCACCCTGGTCTGCTACCAAGTGAATTACTTATAAGGAAAAGCATAATTCTATCAAGTGACCAAGACGACCCTAGGTAACAACTATTCAGAAAAGAATAACACTGGTGTACTTTATCAATTCTGGCAATTTCTTTGCTGTGTAAATCTCCCTTCCATCTGCCCAGGTGGTCAGACTTGCAGTCTATCTCTGTTTAAATTGTTTAAAGTACAACCTGGGGCAATGAGCTGAAATAGATTTAAGGAAGGATGACAGTGTACATGGGATGTATAAGGCATACACACACACACTGGTAGATAAGCCAGTAAAATTATGTGTTTGAGGCTGGTTCCCTTTTGTGCCAGCACCAGTTACATGCTATTATTAGAGACTTTCCTTTATTAAATTTTTAAGTGCGATGAGTTCTCACTGGGAAGGCATAATAATTCTACAGCATATCCACAAGGCGTCTTATGGGTACAAAAATCCTGTCCCAGCTACTTTAGGGGAGACTAAAGATTATCATCAAGTAATTAACATGATTTTGACAAGAGGGATTTAAAGTTTAAATGTTTGTTTGTTTTTCCTCATCTTGTTACTATAGAAGAAAAAATGGAAAAAATAAGTCTTGAAGCCATCAATGTGGGCAGAGTGCCACCCTAAATTTGTCAGTCACTGATGGTCCTTAGGTTTCTAGTTACAGCTGTTTGCTAGCATCTCAGTCCATCAGACTAAGGACCAAGACACCTTTTCTTAGAGCCATTCTAAGTGTGCCCACCACCCATGCACACTATGTAATAACCTAATCATTTGTTGTGTCTCTTGGCAGTCTGCTGCCACATTACAGATGGCCGTATATATCTGTGGCTTTAAGTCAAACCAAATGGACCCATCTTTCCTTACCAGGTTCGTTTGTTGTCAAAGAAGAGAACGAGGTAGAGATGCTCTCGGGCTTCCTGTGTCATTTGTTCCCCAAGTTTCAGAACTTCCAGTGGTGGTACAGGGATAGGAACCCCATGGTGGAACATACCTTCTCGGGGCATCTTTGGGTCAATTATCTGAGGGTATAATACAAGTCCAGTTACGTTTAGGTCACTTCTTCCCTGAAGCGAGGCTAGCCCTATCTAAGAACTCAAAGAATATGTTACTGGGGCTGTAGTTTTGAACTGTATTATTTTAGAACCTAGGGTGCAAAAGGAGATAGAGGTGGGAAGCTGCCTGGGATCTCTGAGGTGCTGAAATACATGTGTCTACCAGTCTCCCTGCTAAGGAATCCTGTACTCCATAGCTTGGCAGGGAGAGAGCAAGGCTACAGTTATGAATCCCGGTCCTAGGGCTGCAAAGCAAGGGGTAAGAACCAGAAAAACCATAGGCCTACCAGAGCTGGGTATGATGGATAGCCTCTGCATTTGGCCCACACAAGGTCCAGAGCATCCAACGGGGAATCCTCATCCTCTGACAGCCAGCCAGCTCCTCGACCCAGACTCTTTCTTACCACTTCACAGGAACGGGAGAGAGGGGGTGGATCAGCAGCTGGAGGGCTGGCAAGGCCTTGAAACTGGGTCCCCAGCACCCCTGACTTTGGGTGAGGGTACTTACTGCTGTGGCCCACGCCGCGGCCAGTGCCCACGGAGTAGGCCTCATTCTCAGTGCCTGAGGTATCTTCACTGCTGTCCTCTGGGAATGTGCCCCGAGAGAAGGAGGGCTTGCCCCCCCGGCCTTGTTTTGAGGGAGTTGTGCTGTGGAAAGACAATTGGAATGCAATTCACAGGGGGAACGGGGAATGGCATGGCAGGGGTCCTCTCCTTGCTAAGTTCCCAAACCTAGACTGTTGAAAAGCTGAGACCATATGCAGTTTGCAATGCACATACCCTTACAGGTTAGGCTAAAAATCAGATTAATATAGAACTCTGTCCCTGAGCAGAAACCATGCCTGCCTACAAACAATGCCAACCAGAACTGTCAGATGCTTTACTATGTTTTTACTGTTTTGAAGCACTTGAAATTGATCCTAGAGCCTCACTCTACCAAGGAGCTATATGTGCAGTCCTTCAGATGGCTGGCCTGGAGCTTGTTCCATAGCCCAGGCTGACCTTTGGCTTGCAGCAGTCCTACTTCAATCTTCCAAGTGCTGGGAATAGGTATGACTTACCACACTGACACTCTGATTTTTAAAGAGAACATAGAGACTGAGAATTTTATGTGAATTCAGTTTTTGCTATTTAAAAAAATGTAATCCTAGCCAGGCCGGTGGTGGCGCACGCCTGTAATCCCAGCACTCTGGGAGGCAGAGGCAGGTGGATTTCTGAGTTCGAGGCCAGCCTGATCTACAGACCGCCAGGGCTACACAGAGAAACCCTGTCTTGAAAAAGCGGGGAAAAAAAAAAAAAGTAATCCTGTCCTTTTAGGGTTTTATCTTTTTTTTTTTTTTAAAGATTTTATCTGTATGAGCATTTTGCTTGCATGTATGTCTGTGTACCATGTACACACAGTGCCCGTGGAAGCCAGCAAAGGGCATCCAATTCCTGTGGAACTAGAGCTATACTATGTGGGTGCTGAGAATTGGACCAGGGTCCTCTGGAAGAGCAGCCCCTGTATTCAGTTTTTAAAAACATCTTAGTGGCCAAAATAATGTCTAAGGGCTAAATCCTAGCTACAAGGCACCAGTTTGCACTGCTCCAAAGCATCAGCTTAACCTATGAGAGTGTCTTCTGTTCTGTTAGGATGACTAACTCATCCTATTTATTTTACAGGGGCACTTGAGTTTGAACTCCTGCCTTTGGACTGAGATGGCTGCCACCCAAGTTCTGTGGGAAACCTGTAAAGGCATCCTTAGCCTGCCTCCCATCTGTAGGGCTGGTACCTGGTCCGATCTGAGGCTGCACTGCTGCTGCTGCTGCTGCTAGACTCAGAATCTGAGCTGCTCCGGGGAAGGTTGCAGTCATTACGGTACACCAAGAAACTCTTCTTCACTGGCTGGTTCCCACTGCTGAAGCCATTGGCTGGTAAGTCTTGGAGGGAAGAGGAGGAGGGAAGGAACCAACTGGTCAGGAAGATGTAGATCAGAGCAGCATGGGGGTAAGATGAAATCAGAGTTTGGGTTCTTTTTCTGGGCTGAAAATTTCCTTCAGCTTTGGCCAGCAGAGAGAGCTCCAGGCAGTTCTACCATAGCTGGCCAAAGCTCTGCCCTAACCCTCACCTCCCCTTCCCTCAGCCTAAAGACATACAGGGCTCAAAAAGGCAGGAAGTTCCCCAAGACAGAAGAGAAGAGAAAGGGTAAAGTGATGGTGGGAGGGGGACTGGATGTGAACCTGGCTGGGTAAGTATCTTTGGGCCTCAGTTCTTACAATGAAAGATGAGGGGATGGGATTAAAAGACTCCTCAGCTATCTACTATAGGGAAACAGAGGGAGAACTTGAAATAAGATGGGAGGAATGGCAGTTCTGCTCACTTTCAGGGTAGAGGGGGAACTGGGGGCTGGGTGATGATGTGGCTCACCCATTGGGGGATCTTCTGTGGACTTATCACTGTCGCTGTCTGAGCTTGAACTGGGCCGGGGGCTCCTACCCCGCTTGCGCTGACGTAGGGAGCCCATGATGGGGAGCTGAGGGGGCCCCACAGGACTGCCGCCATGGCTGGGGGTCATCTGGCTCTCCCGGTTTTTGGGGGGCCGGCCCGGCCTCTTGGGCGGTCCAGCTGTCTTCGGGTTCTTTTTGGAGAACAGAACTGAGGTTCTCCTGCCCACCTCATGTGCGGGGGTTGAGGACATGTTGGGACCCAGGCCTGGAGCAGAGAAAGAGAGGAGAGTTGGTGAGGGGCCTGAATGAGAAGGAAAGGTAAATGTCCAGGGTTACACCCTGAGAATATAGAATCATAAAATTGAGATGATTTTTGGGGCCTGGGATTTAGACCAACTCATACCAACAGCCAGAGAGGTAGCTAAGAAGCCCCTGACTGGCTAATGAAGAAAGTACAGCTAGCCGTGCAGGACCTCTGCTCCAGGGACAGCGGGGCTGAGTACATGCTGCAGAGACAAAGTCTGACTTGCTTTGGGGTCCACCTTGCTATAGGGTTCAGACCTTTGCTTGTCTCCTGGCTGCTGCTCTCTTCTGCGGCACTGTCAGTCTGTCCATCCTTGTCACAGGCTGCCGGGTGGGGTGTCAGATTGCCCCGACCTGAGGGGCCATGACGCTCAGGCCCATCCCGGCCAGTCTCCCGCTGGTGAGCAAGCTTCCGCCGCAATGCTGTCATCTCCTTCTTGATCATTTTTGCACGTCGGGAGCGGCCCACACTCTGCTTGCTGGCATTGACCTCGTCCAGCCGCTCCAACAACAGCTTCAGCTGTTCTTCTACTGGCAGGTGTTTCTGGTTCTCCAGCAGGACCAGCCGTTCTTCCTCTACTGCCAGGGAGAGTTGGGGGGAGAAAAGTCAGGCTCAGATCAGCCCACTGGGCCCTTTGGACCTGGGAAAGCAAGAGAAAACCCACTCTTCCCATTGGCTTCTCCTAGGAACAGGTAAAATAGCAGCACTAGTATGTAGAATGGTGGTGCAGCCATCCATTCCCTCAGTCTGGGTTTTGGGAGAGCATTCCTGGGAATAGCCTGCTGCTGCTCAGCCCAGATGCTTCCTGCCTATACTGCCTGCTCCCAGGGACTTTAGGAAGCTGTCCATTTCTACAGCATTGCCCTCAATACATGCAGATGACTTATCACCCACCATCCTCAGTGTGCTGTGAGACCTCTTCTCCGGCCAGGTTGTGAGGGATATGCATGCCCGTCTCAAAGTCAATGCCCATTTTTTCTGCCTGGCGCCGGGCTTGACGGAGCACAGCACCACCCTGCTCACGAAGTCGCACTGCTGCTCTGTAGAAGATGGTGTCCTTGGCATTATACTTTAGGCAGTTGCTGACAATGAGGTTGAAGTCCTCCTCAAAATCATCAAAGTTCAAGTAGCGGTAAGCCTCCAAGTTCTGCTTCATGGTGAAAAAGTCCATGGGCTTTTTGATGTGGTCTAGGTAGTCAGGTACCTGGGAGAGGAGGGTAAGTGTCTAAGTGGAGATCTATTCTCATTCTCCCAAACCCTACTCTTAACAGCTCCCCTAAAAATGCATCTAGCAACCACCTCCCACCATAGTTAAGAGGCAGGCATGTAGCATAATGGGAGTTCTAGTCCTGACTTTACTAGTCACAAGCGGTGCGACTTTAGTAAGTTCTTTAACCTTCCTGGGCCTTATTTTCCACTCCTGGAAATGGTGATGAAAATGCAGGCAAATATATTTCCTGGAACCATTGGCAGCTTTAATGAGAAAAAAGTCATGAGAATTCTCTAAAAATTGTACCACCTTGTATACCGTTGTTCTTTGTCATAAGGTTTGTGGTAAGGCTGCTGCCTCAAATGTCTCATTTTATATATTTCAGAGAAAAGGGTCAACCTAAGGCTTCAGAGTTGACTCTTTAAATTGTTAGTCTTCTAAAGTTTCTATTCTAGGATTGAACACCCTGAAAGCATCTTCCTGCCTGTGATTGTGCATCTAGCAGACTCTGGGGAAGGAGTGCAGATGGCCTCCCGTTCTGAGATCTTGGGGTGGGATAAGGATAGACAAGAATGGAGGTGATACATGTAGTTCTGCCCCAGAGCCACCGAACCCTTTACCCCAACCTAGTCCCAGGGTCAGACCTGCAGCAGGGAGGGGTCCAACTGGGAGAGGAAGAAAGAGAAGTTGGAGTGAGGGGAAGGGATTCTTACTTCGTCCAATTCGGTTACCTCAGACAGAGGGACCGGCTCGCTGAAGATGTTGCCTGTGTCCTTCTCTTGGAGCTGTTCCAAGGTTTTTCGGAGGAGGATGAGGAAAGGGGTCAGCTGCATCTCCATGGCAATCTGCTGGATCTTGATCTGACACACAAAAAGGCTGGATCAGCCAGGTCTTGGCCAGTCCCTCAGCAGAGGTCAAAGGAGACGGTCCTTGCTGGCTTAGGAACATGCTTTTCTCATTCAAGCCCCATAAAAGAAAGATGTCTTTATCTATTTTGGTCCCTAGTCCTTGAACTCCTGGCCTGAGCTGCCTGGGTCACAGAGGTTTGGATTTTGTGCAGTCCCCTCTAACATTTGACTTCTCATAGGCCTAAAAGCATATAATGCTGGGACTCACAATGCCAGTATGGGTCTTGATGCTTCTTGGCCAGGGACACATACAATTTCCCTTCCCCAGAGCTGTGTTCTACTTTGAGAACCAGGGCTGGCCCAGGAGCACTCACCGTCTCCCTTTTCAGCTTCTCTCTCTTGCGGATCAACTCCACCAGCAGCCGAGCTCGCTCCAGGTCATGACGGAGTCTCTGCCAGGACTTGAGCTGTTCTTTGAGGGCCCAGTTTTTATCTTCAGAATCTCTCTGTAGAAGTAAAAGGGGCATCAGAAGATGGTAAGAAAGCCAGGAGAGTCCAGAAGAGGAGTGCCCAAGGAAACCTAGGACAAGGATGAAACCCAGTTATTTACCAAAGCAACACTATCCATGTGTTACCAGGGGCTAGCACCTAGAAAATGTTTGTTGAATTAATGAACACACAGGAACAATCCCTTTCCACCAAGCTGATAATACATAGATTTCATGTTGAGCCTGAATTGGGTTGGGGGTGTTGATTTAACTTAGAAAAACCCTAAGCTCTTTGACGCTGGAGGATTGCTATACAT
The DNA here is from genome assembly GCF_947179515.1 of Apodemus sylvaticus. Classification (NCBI taxonomy): domain Eukaryota; kingdom Metazoa; phylum Chordata; class Mammalia; order Rodentia; family Muridae; genus Apodemus; species Apodemus sylvaticus. The sequence goes on along the minus strand of NC_067473.1, from coordinate 145,023,705 downwards.
TTTAGTCCTTGCCCTTTTGGTACTAGTTTCCACAGCCCACAGGGATTTGGACACGGTACCCCAACTTGATCACAGTTCCTCTGAGACTGAAGGTGTGTTTGCAGGCGCCTGAGTAGTGGGACCCCATTCCGTGATTGTCGCTTCAGAGTCCAGTAGCTGTGCAGCCTCTGCATGAACTGGCTCTTCCTCTGGATGGTCAGGCGGTTGGTGATCTTACTGAGCCTGGGAACCAGGGAACAAAATAAAAACCTGTTAGGTAGGCCCTGACTGCCAGGAAGAGCTCCTGAATTAGAATGAGTGGGGGCTCTGATACTCATCAAAAAAGTCTGGAAAACCAGGCATGGCAGCTCACACTGCAATCCCAGAAATGGAGAGGTGCGGGTAAAAGGACCCAGAAGCTCAAGGTCACATCTGACTGGGTATGCAGTTCAAGCCCAGCCTGCAACAAGAGATCCTGCCTCGAAGAGAAGAGAGCTTGGAACCCTGGGCTTAAGGCATAATTAAAGTGACTTGAGTGGCACAACACAGCAGAGAGGAAACCAAGCTCTCAGCACTAAGCCGAACAGCATCAGTCTGCAGTCACAGCAGCGTGGGCACAGCTAAACTGATCTCTCACTGTGGAGAAGACCAAGTATCCCATCACGTGTTGGCCTTTTCCTAAGACCAAGTGAAGATAAAGTACAAGTTCAGCAGAAACCCATGGTGAAGTCAACAAGACAACACAAGGCAGCTAAAAACAACTGACACCACAGTCTTACGTAAGCAGCACTCTAGAGGGCACAGTCCACAGTCGGGGAGATGGCCCTTAGGAACAAGAAGACACTTTAGCACTTCTGGTGCATAACCAGCTTGCACTGTTTTATTTTCTGTGCTGGGGACTGAACCTAGATCCCTATGCATGCTAAGCATATTGGACCATTGAGTCCCTTCACAGCTTTCTGAGCCTTCTCCTCCCCACTTTTCATTCCTTCATGGGAAGGTCATTTTTCCTATGGCTATTTCATCTTAACTGCACCGTCAAAAAGGACAGTTTAAATATATGCTTTGTCTGTCAGATACCGGTTCAGTGTTTCTGGCCCCTAATGCAAAAGTTAGATGCCTTACTGAAGATCTCCTCCTTTAAATTTACTTTCTAGCTTCCATGCAGCTCCTGAAAGGAAGGCAAGCTGGCCATTCTACTCAGGCCCCGGTCCTTCTGAGTGCTTCTCCCTCCCCTCCCTGCCCACTGTTGCCTGTGTACCTGTGTGGCGGGATGCAGGGCACAGACACCACAGGTGCTGCTGCCCTCTTCTCTGCCAAGATTTTTCGAGCTTTCTTCATCTTAATCCGGGACTTGGCCTTGGCCTTCTTGACCTTCTCTGAGCTCCAGCTTTTACCCTCGTCTTCTTCTTCATCCTCTTCTTCCTCACCCTCACTGTGGGATAGGGCGGGCAGGCGACGAGCAGAACCTGGGGGTGTGTGGATGTCACAGTAGGCTGTCTTGCGGACGCTGAAGGAGGTGCCATTGGCACCTGTCTCCCGCACAGGCTCCATCTTCATGTAAAGGCCAGCTTGTTGGGCACATGTCACATGGAAGGCTGTGTAGCAATTGGCCTTATGGCACTGGATGCAGGCTCCAGAGCCCCGCTGTTTACAAATGTAGCAGGTGAGCTTCCACCGAGCTGGTGGGATGTGCTCAATGCTGTCAATAGGTTCTAGGAAGACTGTGTTGGCAAAGCAGACCTCAGGGATCCACAAGGCACACACCACATGGGCCCAGCGGCCATCATCTGTCTGCTTAAAGGCACCGCCCTTATTGGGGCACAGAGCACAATCCACTGCACGAGAAGGTGACTGCAGGCAACGGCGGCACAGCCACTGGCCTTCAGGGATATAGGGGACACCGTAGCACTCCTGGTGCACAGCCAAGTTGCACATGTCACAGAAGAGGATGACATTGCTGTTCTGGCACTCGCCATCATTGCAGATACAGCACACGGCATCTTCATCCACTAGTGCATTGGGGTCACCTTTATTGTGACTCTCAAAGTACGACTCCTTCTCCAACCGGTCCATTAAGTACTCAAAGATCTCTTGTGGGATGGGACTTACACCCTCAGTCTTCCGTCGCTCATTCATGATATCCAGCCAGATATAGTCCTCTTCATCCATGTCATACTCCACCTCCTCATCCAGCTCCTCTGCAGATTTCTCGATGTACCTGCAGTGCACACAGGCAGCTTGGCATCACATGGCTGATATTTTTCTTCCGGACAAAGCATTGTTCTTGCCTCCAAGCACTCAGCCTCTGCATATGTATACATGTATCATTCTAGCCTTACCTTAACCCCACATTTATAGATACCAGAATCATTCCTGTCTTGCAGAAAAGGAGATTTAAATGTGGGAGGAGTTAATTTCTTCAGAAAGTGCCCAAGAGCCTGGTTATGAACACAGGCCCACATCTCTAGTACTCATGTTGTGGTTCTCATGTGATGCGGTCTTCCCTCAAGTATAGAGGCTCAGCCAGACCCCTGAAGGGGGAGATGCTGGAGGTCTCACTATGAGAGTATGTGGGGACTGTACTATCAGAGGAAGGCCTTTGGACATCACTAGCAAATGTATAGGCCTTTAGCAAAGATGACAAATACCAAAGACACATGGATGTTCTCTCAGAAGATGCTAGTGGCCTCTCAAATTCTATATATTGTCTCTAAATAGCCTTGAAAAATAATAACTACAACTGACAGAGCATTCATTATGGGCAAGGCACTAGGCCAAGGTATTCTGGTAATAGCTAACAGATCAGTGTCCTTATCATCTTATCATTTATTTATCCACAGTGACAGAAGACTGAGGGTGTGATTTTAGATGAATTGAAGCTTTGAGAAAAATGTTAGCAAGCTATCACAGATAGGTCATATCACCAAGGAGTGACAGAATGGCACCCATTCACTGCCCCTAGCCTTTTCCACATCCACTTTGGAAATCTCTGAGCCAGCAGGCTAGACCAGAGCACTGCTCCAGGTGGCTATGACACAGCAGGCACCTACATTGCCCTGTCGTAAGCTGACTAAACTCTGACATTATCTACTACATAGTACAAGCCAAGAATAGGATTTTGGCTTTGAAGAAACCTGGTTTTAAATTTTGTCTCAGCCACTCTGCCACCTTCAGAACAGCACTGCTCTGCTCTGTACCAAAGACTAACTGATAATACAAAGACTATATTCATTCAGTAAATGATAACTTTAAATGACATTACAAACTCCAAGGGCTGGAGTTACACTCACTGGGTAGAGTGCTTGCCTAGCATGCACAAAGCCCGGATTCAGTCCCTGGCCCTCCGTCATACCAGGTATGATAGCATACCTGTAAATTCTAGCACTTGAGAGGTAGAGGCACAGGAATGAAGAGTCCAAGGCTACTACCCTGTGAATCGGAGGCCAGTCTGGGATACATGAGACCTTATATTTAGGGGGACGTGGGAGGCTAAATCAAGTGACATATACCATGTTGTAGCAGAACGTTAATTCCTCTCTCTGCATGGAAAATGGATCTCTGAGAAGGCCAGGTGCATTGAAACTCTGAGGCCATATTGCCTGGTCTCTGTATGACAGTAAATGACTTTAAGCTCTCAAGCTCCCTGGGCCCTGGTTTCCTTATCTATAGAGAAGTAATGCTAATACGCCTGCCACAGCTGTGGTGGGCATGAAATGAATTAATAAAGGGAGACACTTAGAACACTTCTTCACATGGAGCAAATATTCAATAAATGTCAATTTTATTAGCTTTTGTATAACCCTAATCCACCTTGTCTTGAATTATAGCTGTTTTTTCCTAACTCTAGACAGAGGCAGGGATCATATCTGATTCACTGTACAGAAACAGGTTTTCAGTGTTGTTCAACTGGAAGGCACTTTGAGGGTGGCATGGAAGAGAGACTAAATGTGCCTGGGGGCAGCTTCTTCCTTAGTTCTTTCCCCCTCTTCTAGTGCACTGTGCTCCCAGAATAAGGGCATGATCAGAGCTGGAGTGAGCTGGCTGGAAACTTCTAGGGCTTATACTAGTTCTCTAAACATCAGGTCTTGCCTATTCTTCTGCCATGACACACGGACTGTCATGTGATAGTATTTAACACACTCCCACAGGCTCCCAAATTACACACTGTGGCACAGATAGGTGGGCTGTATGCCATGTACAATTCTTGACACACCAGCTGACACACCACCCTCTCCCTCCCTCTCAAGAAGTGGACTGGAATTTGAGCAAGAGAAAATTATGTTATTAGAGTGATGACCTCAGACCGTTTCAGATTTTTACAAAAGTAAATCATTTCAAAACATGGAGAACTTGCTAACTATAATAACAACATAGCTCCTAACTGATTGCAACCAACTGAAAACTGCTCATCTGGCAAAAAGATCTGATCCCAGGAAGAAAGCGGCTATGTGTAGAGAAGAAGAAAAGAGCTACACAAGTTGGGGTGGACTGCTTGTGAGAGCAGGTCATGCCAAGAGCCATTGAAGGAGAGGAAGGTCCAAAGAGGGGCCTGTGTGTGGAGTAAAGGGAGCATGGTAAATTCTAAGTGAAAAGAGAAGAGTGGAAATCCAGAAAAGGGGACTGGGCTGAGCAGATGTAAGGAGAGAAAATTAGGAAGACTTGTTGAAACTTGGACAGAGAAAATATCTACATGTTATTAGAGTGATGACCTCAGATCTTCTCAGGTTTTTACAAAAGTAAATCAGTTTTGTGTGTGTGTGTGTATACATACATACATACATACAGACAGACACATAGTCACTGTATTGCTGATAGTCACTGTAACATCAAGTGGACTGTGTATTTGGCAAAAGCCACTTTTTGCTTAAGAGCCTTTACAAATAAACACAAAATGAACAAACTGTTCTCTTGGGTTTGACTGCCAGGACTCTAAGGGGTGGAGTGGTGGTTTACAATTGGTATTGATAACATCCTGTCGCTGAGATTTCTACATACAGTCTTACCGCCCTACATCTTTTTTTCTCATGTTGAAGGAATTTGCTTTATTATGACTGTGGCTTCAGGGCCAGCAAGACAAGTTCAATAAGTAAAGATGCTTGCTAGCAAACCTAACAGCCTATCCTGGGACCTGGGATATGCATGGTAAAAGTGAGAACTGACCCAACCCCACAGGTAGTTCGCTGGCCTCCACAGGTGCTGTAATGCCAGTACATGTGCAGACAAACAAATAAATGTAAAAAAGATTTTTTAAAAATTAGGAATGTTTGCAACTTCAAAAGGAGGCACTATGGACAGGCGACGGTTAACAAAACAGTGGGGAAATTACATCAGATTTATCATTCACATTTAGGGCCTTATAAAGCCATTATCTTCTGCCCTAGGGAGGAGCACTGCACCTGCTCTGCAGATGAGGGTTCTAGAAGCAGGATGCTGGGTGTAAGAAACAGTGCAGTCTGGAGGCTTGGTGGGCATGGGTCTCAACCTCAATTCAAAGATTCCTACAAGTGACTTTTGACAGGCCTGGCAAATGAGAACAAGGACTGCTTTGAGCGAGTTCTAAAAATAAAGATGTGGCTACAGCTAGATGTACAACATTCAGGAAAGAGGTGCGTAGCTTTCTTGCCTGTTCAACGCCACCCTGGGCTACAGTGAGTTCTAGGCCAACCAGGAACTGGTTGACTTGCTAGACTGCCTCAAAAACAGAAACAAACCAACACACACACACACACACACAAACACCAATCCTTAAAAATGTTTACAAAGGGAGCAGGAAGGGAAAGGTAGCTATAAAGCCCTGACCTGGTATGTTCCTATAGGGACAGTTCATACTGCCTTGGCAGACTAGTGCTTTCCGTTACCCTGCTGTCTCCTATCAGCCTGTCATCTCGCTTGGTTTTGACTGGTTTTCTGGAGGCGGAGATGGTGGTGGTCTTACCGGTAGTAGGAAGTGGGCCGGGGCGGTGCGTCAGGGGTATCTTGTTCTAGCTCACGGTACACAACCTCAGGCAGTTTGGGAGCAGCACTGGCAGGAGCGCTGTGATGGTGGTGGTTGGAGTCTTTTCGTTTCTCCTTGTTCTTATGCTTGCCTGACTTGGGTGTAGCCACAGGAGTCTCGGTGTTTTCTTTGTTGCTTCCATTCTCAGGGGCCTCCTCAGGGGCCTCCTCATCCTCAGACACCACATCCAAGTTGTCAAAGATGCTGATTCGGTGGACACGGCCATGAAGGTCCACTTCTACCATGCGCTGGGCCTGAGCATAGTTCATCACCTCTCGGCCTGGTGACTGTGAGACCTCAGAGGGGCTGGGTGACTGCTTGTTGGCTGGCCGTGACTGGCGCCCTTTCTTTTTGTGCTTGCGCAGGGGAGTCTGCTGTGGGGGTGGTGGGCTGTCATGGTCATAGTGGTACAGGTGGTACTCGATTCCACTGTAGCTCTTGTAAACCTTGCGACAAGTCTCCACAGGGCACTCATATGGTGGCTTAGTTGCCCGCAAGTTGTGGCAGAAGGTCTTCACATCAAAGTCCACCCCCATGCTGTCACATCTAGAACACACAGATCAGTTAGCTCAGGCCTGATAGTTTCCAGTTCCCACAACACACAATGGATGCTCTCAGCCTTCCTTCTCACACGGTCACCATATCCTGGCCAGCCTCTCTTTAGAGCATCTCTAGGTGTCAGCTTCTTTACAAAGGTCCTAGTCCGGGCTTTTAAGATGTATCGCTGCCTATGTCTCAATCCATAAAGGGACAGGAGTGATCTACTAAGTAGCAATGATCATACCAATTACACAACTAAAAGCCTCTAGCCTCTCTCCAGCTTCTTAGGGTAATATTCAGACCATCTAATATAACAGTCAAGGAATTCCTTTTGCTCTGGCCCTAGTCTTCCTTTCTAGATTCTTTTCATAGCTATGGTTGTCTACACACAGCAGCATCTAATTCCCTGCATGTTATAATCTGTCACAGTACAATGGGCCCTCTATTAGGAATGCTGAATGGTGGGTTCCCACAAATTCTTCAAAACCTAGTTCAAATGACACTTTTATTATGACTTTTTTCTCTGTCTCATAGAAAAGCTGTTTCCAAGGCATTCTTTTCTCACCTCCAGTGTGGCATTTTCTGGTTTTGTCTTCTCCCATTCTACCAGGAGAGCTTCAGTAGATACCAGACCTACTTACTTCTAAATCCCCAGTTCCTAGCAGGTGTTGGACTCCCAAGCCTAGGCAAATAATATAAAACCTGCTGAATGAATAGCTGAATGAGAAGACCACCAGATTAGGAGTTGAGGAAGATCAGATTAAGCATTAAAAGTTGCTTATTGTACACCTGAGTGAGTGGTCAATGACTGAGTCCTAGATTCCAACAAAAACCACTGGACTACATAATCAGTGCATTGCTAAAGTCTTTATGAGGAACCTCACCCAGGAACTGGGTGGGGAGATATAGGGAGAAACCATGTGAAAATGGTCATTTATGCAGGGAAAAACAGCACAGGCTACACTTGATTTCCTCATTTAAAGATTCATGCAACATTAACTCAGGGCCTAGAGTGCCAGGCCCTAAGGCACAAACATGAACACAAAAATCTAGGCGTTATGTTCCAGGGTTCTCAAGGGCTAACCCTCCCCCACCTCAGCTTCTGGGTGAGTAGAGACAGCAGATGGCACCAAACCCCAGGGAGCCTAGCCTAGCCTAGCGCCGCTCCAATTTCTCTCAGGACTAGTTGAACTAGGGTGCGTGGGATCACCAATGCAGAGCCTGTCTAACCTCCCTGACAAACACTGACTCTCAGCCTTTCCTTTTCCTGAGGCTTAACCACGAGAATGGGCAGTTCTCGTCCATCTATCGACAGCAAGTCAGCCAAGCTACACATTCAACTCCAACACACCTACTGCTGTGCCTTTAAATACAAAACCAATTATAGGTACAAACAAGCTCAACTCTTTCCAAGCCGGGTCCCTGGTGAACGCTGCCGTTCTGGCTTTGCTGCCCTGGTTCCAGAACTAGCACAGTGCCCCAAGGGTCCTGGCGTCAGACGCACGAAGGTAAGACCAGAACTTAGCTCTGAAAGCCCCGGGGCCCTTGGGTATGGCGGAAGCATCTACTCCAGGGAACTCCAGGAGCTGAAGGAAGTAGGGGGAAGGGGGTGGGACAAGGCCCGCCGGGCTAGAGCCCAGTCTCCCGGATGCTGCGCCGCTTCCCTTTTGTCAAAGTGTAACAAGTCAAACAAGGTTTCCCTTCAGCCACTGGCCCAGGCAGCCTCAAAGGGAACACTGTTGCCGCGGACGCTCCCCACGAACCCGTGCCATGTCAATTCTCCCCGCCCGCGGGGCTCAGGAGGAGCCGAGGGCGCCTCGCCAGGGCTGCCCCTTCTCCACTGGCACTACCTCCCGGACCCGGCCCATACTCACCGGCCACCTCCAGTCCGGGCTCATCGCCGGGGGCGCCCGCCGGGGCTCCGACCCCGCGTGGGGAGGCCGGCGAGGAAAAGAGGGCCGAGAAGGGGCAACCCGAACTCCCGGACGCGAAGCTGGCCGCCCCGGCTCCTGCCCCGCACGCTCTGGCCCGGCTCCCCCGGCTTCCCGCGCTGACCCCTGCCACTCCTGGTCCCACCGGTGCCCCAGCGTCGCAATTCCGCAAGCACCCTCGCGTTTCCCGAGCTTTTGGATCTTCTGGCTTGGGAACCCGGTGCCGCCGGGACAATGCGGGGGTTCCTGGAGGCGGCACAGGGACAGCGGCGGCGAGACCGTGGCGGCAAAGGCTGTGGCAGCGGCGGCAGCAGCAGCGACGGCGACGGCGTCCGCCAAGGTAAACGTGGTCCCTTGGCGCTGTGTAGACGCACTTTCGCCACGGTTCCCCGCCGGTCCACTGAAGAGCTTGCGACCAGCCTGTGGGCCTGGAAAAGATCTCCGGGCACCTCACAGGGCTCAGCAAGCGCCCCCATATTTTAAAGGGAGTTTCTGGAAACTGAAATCACAGCTCGGGGGAGTCGGCGTCCTCGGGCCGTTTGTAACGAATCTGCGACTATGGACGAGCAGCGCGAGGCTGGGCGTGAGGAGCCCGCCCTTCTCCCCTCCCCCTCTGCCGCCTCCTGCTCCCTCCCTGCTGGCGCGGCTGCTGCGGTAGGGACCTGGCCTTGGTCTGGGAGGAAGGCAACTGGGAGAAACGGGGCGGGAGCGTCGGGTAGGGCGGAGCTGGAGGCAGGGCCTAGAGCCGGAGGGACGCAAGGGAGCCGCAGAGGCCCGCAGCTATGGTCAGGGGCGGGGCGACGTGGGAAGAATAGGCCGGCATGGGAGGGGCTTGTGTTTAGGAGGCGGGGCTTCCGGAAAGCGGTGCCCTGATGCGCGGACCGCAGCCGGAAGAGTGGGCCTGAGGGTCCCAAGTAACAAAGGGCGGAGCTTTGGGTGAGCCTGGAAGGTGGAGCTAAACTAAGGAAGAAGATACAGCTGGGAAAGAGCACCATAATTCTGCAGGGTAAGGGCGGGACTTAGGAAAATAAGGGGCGGGACTTCAGCTGAAAAGTGAGACCGAAGGGCAACGAGGTGGAGGGAAGGCGTGGCCCTAATGAGGGAACTGAGTTGGGAGGTTCCCAGTGCCTTCCAGTAAAATGGTGGGACTCGGATTGGCAGCGCCCGACTACACACAGTTACCGTTGGCTGATTGGAAGACGGTATCCAAACACACAGCCCATTGAATATGACTGACACTTCAAGTGTGAACGTGGGAAAGTTGCTGAATTCTTCCTTAAGTTCCTCATTTGTAAAACTGGAGCTCGAAAATTCTGTCAATTTGTGGGGGTTCCTGAGAACTTCCATGTCAGGGATCATTATTGTCAAGCAAGCAGTACTTGCAGTTTGTCACTGAAGAGTATGATAAAGTCTTCCAAGATGCTAGAGTCACTGAAAACTTGTTTTATTTTCACGCAGACTTGGTATTCAGCACCCTAAAGTGCACGTTTTCTTATGACACGTTTCCCTGAGAAATGCCAATAAAACCAGCAGCACTCCAAGAAGTTGTTTCCTGGTTAAAAGGTGGGTCTGGTGTAAAATTGGCGATTTCTATTAAAGAAATGGCTTATTGTAGCCGAGTTCTTCATTATTAAATGGGCATAATATATAGTCCCTCTGCCCCGGGGTTATGGTAAGGATTAAGAGAGATGAGGTCTGTAAATCGCCAAACACAGTGTCTGTTGTTTAAGATTCGCATGCACAAAGAAAATTCTAGTTATTATACTCATCGGAAAATTCAGAATAAGCCAGTAATCTCAGCACTCAGAAGGACTGAGTTTGGATTGCTTGGACTGCCTTTGAGTTCCAGGCCAGGCTGATTGACACAGCAAGGCCCTATCTAAACAAAACAACCAAAAAGTAAATGAATCTAAGAAGTTATACCGATTTTTTTTATTATTATTGAAGGCTTTGCACATACAAGACCAGGGATCTATCACAACAGCCGTTTCTTTCTTTCTTTCTTTCTTTCTTTCTTTTTTTTTTTTGAACTTTTTTGTTTGTTTGTTTTTTGTTTTTTGGATTTGATTTTTTCGAGACAGGGTTTCTCTGTGTAGCCCTGGCTGTCCTGGAACTCACTCTGTAGACCAGGCTGGCCTCGAACTTGGAAATCGCCTGCCTCTGCCTCCCAGAGTGCTGGGATTACAGGCGTGCACCACCTTTTCTTTTTTAATTAAAAACAATTTTTTAAAAAGACCAAGTCCAGATAAATTGACTCCACTGGCCTGGGACTTGTGATGACAGACTTGTACCACCAGGACTGCACAGTTTTCTTAGAGCTAGCTCTTTTGGGGTGAAGAACCTCTTAGAAAATCTGATGCGTCTGTCCTGAGGAAAAAAATGTTCAAGTATGCATAACACATATTTTCTTAAAATATTTGAAATTTTATATAGATGTGACTGGATGAGTATATTAGGATAGATGTTAACCTAACTCAAGTTCTCCTTACTCCCTCCCTCTTGATGTGCCCTAGGCTCTGGGTCCCCCAGTCTCCTCTCCAACACCCACAGACAGAGATTGGGTAAGATGAGCTTTATTATTGGCATGAGGCAGGCAGGTGGTGACCATGCCAGGCCTTTCTGAGGTCAGGGCAGAAAGCTTGTCAGCCAGCACTGGACAGCCTAGCTGGCCCTCCTGGTGAGGTTCAGAATGCCAGGTGCTGTTAACTTCCAGCCGAGGGTAGACAGGTAAGCAGACTGCTAAGCACTGCATATGCGGAGTCCTCAGGGCTGTTCTGGGGCTGAGGTTGGGTTGGGGTGAACAGGGGGAGGAGGTCGAGGCTGGATGTCCCTGGTCCGCATGTAGGATAGCAGCTGCTCGGGAATTTCAGCTAGTACATCCTTGGCCAGTCGTGCCATGCTCAGCACCTGGTTCCCCGATCGGTCAACATAATCTCGGAATGGGACAAACTGGGACAAACAGGAAAAGAGATGTGAGCTGTGACCAAGGAAATGAGTAGCACTCAAGTTTCACTTTGACCCCTAATATCTCTTCCCAAGTATCACTATTCTTCTCCCTTAATATTGGACTACTTCCTATTTCTGTTTTCTTTCTATTCCCTACCTCTGCCCCCACTTTCTAATCACCCTTGACTCATTCTAATTTGACTTCATACAGTCACTGAAATTATCTCGCTAAAGTCATCAATAGCCCTGTAACACTAAATCAGTGGAGTGGGCAGTGCCTGTCCGACTTCATCTTGCTGAGAGTCTCTTTAGCTTCACTGTGCTTGATGTCGTCCTTCTGAATCCATCCCAGTCCTTTGTGTGGGGTGTCGGACATTGAACCCAGGATCTTGTATATGCAAGACAAGTTGTCTACCCCAGAACCACATTCCCAGCCCAAATCCCACTCCTGACACCACACTCTTTCCCCTACTTTTCTAGAAGCTGCACTTCACATCAACTCCATTCCTCTGGGTTTTTCTATGCTCTGAACTGCCCCCCTCCTGCCCCTGTCTCTCTGTGTATCCCTGGCTATCATGGAACTCATTATGTAGACCAGGCTGGCCTTTAGAGAGGTCATCTACTTTTGCCTCTTGAGTGCTGGGAGGGAGAGAGTTGGACTTGGGAGAGAAAGGAAGCAGTTGGGATTGAGGGGGAGGGGCAGTTTGCCAGGGAAAGGAAGTTAGTAAAGGGGGGGAGGCAAGGGAAAAGCAGGAAGAAAACCTCCAGAGCCCCGTTTGCCCCTGCTCTTGGGTCTCATTCTGTTGTGATCCCCGTTTCAGCCTCCTAACAGCTTGGGCTGTAGCCACTGTGCCTAACCCTGGCCCAGAACCACATATTTAGTTGCTAAAACTACGTTTTCCTTCAGTTATCACAGATCCCCCAAGTCCAGCTTTACTTATTGAATAGCAAGTCTTCCTGGCCTATCTCTGCTCTAGTTCCCCCCCCCCCCCATCAGTGGGACCTTTCTCACTAGAAAACTGAGGCTCGTCCTTACCAAGTCATCAAATCCTATAACATGGTCTTAAGTATCTTCTTTTGTTTTGTTATTCTTTTGAGACAATCTTATTACATAGCCTAGGCTGGTCTGGGACTCTCAGTCCTCCTGCCTTAGCCTCCAAGTGCAAGAATTACAGGCACACATACACATACATACACACACACACATGCACGCACACTTGCACACTTGCATATACACTTCTATGCACAGCTCTTAAACAATTTTTCCTTTGTTTAGACATGGTCTCATACAGGCCCCACACTAGCCATGAATTAAAAATATTTATGGTTGTTGTTGTTGTTATTCTGTGTGTTCAGTGTGCATGTGTGAAGGCAGGCATAAGTGTGCCATGGTGCACATGAGGAGGGCAGAGTGGGTTCTCACCTACCATGGGGTCCCAGGACTCTAACTCCTGTCACCAGGTTTGCTCAGCAGAGTACATTTAACCCTCCTTCTCGCTGGCCTGACCTTGAACGTCATATCCGTCTGCCTCTACCTCCTGAGTGCTGCCATTTCAGGAGTATTGGTTTACACAGTGCTGGAGATGGAAGCCAGGGCCTCATGCATGCTGGACAAGTACTCTGCCAACTGAACTGCCTCCCGCCTTGAAACATCTTTTGAGTTGGCTACTTCTGGGGTGTTCACATACCCCAGTCATTTTTGCTGCTTGCTAGTGGGTACCTGGGCGTTTCCCTGCCCTGCCCCAGCATCCACAGTGCAGCAGCTGGGATCCTTTTACAATTTAGTTCCATCTGGGCATTGTGGCACACACTCCTAGCACTCATGAGGCTGAAGTAGTAGGATTACGATGAATTCTAGACTAGCCAGAGCTCCCAGTTCCCTAAATAGTAGGGTTCTGTCTAAAACAAAACAATAAATGTATGGAGGGCTACATAATTAAGAATGCATTCTGATGGTCAAACCACAGACATCCATGGCAGACAATCCTGCCAGCCTGGTCTGAGCCTCTGGCAGGTCTTCCGTGCTCCTTCCCTGCCAGTGAAGTTGATACCTTCCTCTGGTTTCAACAGCACAGCCTCACAGAAGCCTCCCCTCACTCCTATTGGCTGTTGACAGCAGCTTCTGCTAGTTGGGCTGTCTGTGTAATACTGGTCATCTCCACTAGAGGGCAGAGACCTGCTCCTCCTACATCATACACCCTTCCAGACCGCTGCAACCCACTTGATCCCTCAAAAGGACTCTTCTAAGCTGGTGTGGTGATGCGATGCAACTCCAGAACTCTGGAGGCTGAGGAATGAGGATCAGGAGTCCCAGGCCTGTCTGTGCGACCTAACATTCTTTTGTCTAACAAGATTTTTGTTCTTGTTTTAAAAAAGGGAACTCGTTCTATGAATGAGGAAGGTTTGAGGGGAGAAAGGCAGTGACTAGGAAGGAGTTAAGGGGAGTGGCTCCTAGGAAGCCTTGTTTCTCTCTGCTTTCACTACTCCAGGGCTACCTGAACGATGTCCCGCTCTGCATAGCGTCCCCTGGAGGACACACGCACATCATCACCATCCAGTTCTTCCATTGCTGCAGAAAAGACAGGCAGGCATCATTAGATGGGCCTCTCCAGCTTCAACTCATCCTGCCCCTTCCTCACTAGAGCCCCCCAGGGTCCTCACCAGGAGACCTGACACTTGCATTCCACAGTGGTGTGATACTGCTATTATTGTCATCTTAGCTTTCCTTCCTGCTTGTTCCATTCTCCTAGAAAGTGTTGACCCCAGCAGTCATGGTTACAGAGAGGCAACATGTTTGACTTCACCAAGGTGCCAGTCAGTCTTGTCTTCAAGGAGGGCCCAATTGGCTAGATCCTTCCTGTTCTCTCCAGCTCCCAGTCCCAGTCATGGGCACACCCCATCCTACTCACCCTCAAACATGGCTGGTCCGACACCGACAATAATGATGGACATGGGCAGTGAGGAGGCCTGAGGGAGAGGAATGGCTGGAGTAAGCAGCTGTGACAGGACAGTGCCGTGGCATCTGTGTGGGTGACATACTCCTGGGAGCTGAGATACGCTGCCGGGGTTGGTTACAGACTATCTCTGAATGCACGGCAGCTGCCTTCTGGGGTGACATAAAGTCTCCCTCTGTAGCCCAAGATGGCCTTGAATATTTCTAGTATCATTTTAAAAAGGTTTTCCTGCCAGATATGGCAATATACATCTGTAATCCTAGTACTCATGAGGTTGAGGCAGGGGGATCACCACAAATTCCAGACCAACTCTGGTTAAAGAATGAGTTCTAGGCCAGTCTGAGATACAGTATAAGTAAGATTCCATCTCAAAATCAACAAAACCATGGAAACCTTAATGACAGCAAAATGCCCATTCTAGGCATAGCATATCATTTCTATATTTCCAGGACTCAGGAGGCAGAGGCAGGAGGATCAAAGTGAGTTCAAGAACAACCTGGTCTATATGGTTAGTCCCAGGCCAACAAACCAACAAACAAAAATAGCCAGTCCTGGTGGCTCACACCTATAGACCCAGTACTTGGGAAGCTGGGGCAGAGAGATTGCCTCTATTCAGGACAATCTGGGCCATATAGGCATCCAGTACACAGTAAGACCCTGTTACAAAACAAAACAAAAATAAAATTAAAAGCAAATAAAAAAACAAACCTCCCCCTCCCCTGACAAAGGCATGCTTCCTGCTGAATATAAAAGACCAGTATTCTGTAAGCTCAGGTTTCCATGGTGGGGTCATCTGGCATCGTGCTGGGACCCAGAGATCAAAAGCCAGTGTTTGTGCCCCAGCCAATAGGCATCTCTGAAACTGGCAGGTGAAACTGTTAGGATACATATGGAATAACCTTCATAGCCCCTGCACTGCAAGGACAATGACCCCTCCCTGACAAGCTTTCCTCCTCAAACTCACACTCACGATGGCTTCTTTGGTCTGTGTCATGTCGGAGATGACGCCGTCAGTGATGATGAGCAGAACGTAGTACTGGGACCCATCGGAGATTTTGGCGGCAGCCCTATGTGAAAGACGAAGGTCTGTATGCAGCAGCCGGCCAGAGAGTGCGTGGTCAGTTTCAGTCCCTGCTTCTCCAGCCACCAGATAACAGTGGGCAAGCCCTGGGCCTTCCGACTCCCACACGCTTCGGTAGACCTGACCTCTGCCCGTATCTGCCACCTTTCCACTCTGTATATCATTTTAAGATTAGGTCTCTCTCTCTCATAGTTGAAAAGTAGCCAGACACTGACTAATTCTCCTGCCTGCTTCCACCTCCTGGGTGCGGGCGGGCGGGGTCACAGCAATGATCCACCAAGTCAGTCTGCAGAGAGATGGGCTTCAGACATCCCTCAATCTCCCCACTTACTTTACCCCATCTGCCAACTTCACTTACACATCCTGAGGAGACTGGATATGATTGATCTGTGTTGTCCAATACATTGTCCTCAGCCACATATGAATGGACATAAAGATTTAAATCAACTAAGGTAAAGTGAATGAGACATTCCATTCGCTAGTCATTCTGGTTACCTTTAAGAGTTCTCCCCCATATGTGCCTGGTGAATACCACACTGGAAAGCAGAGAGGCAGCCACTTCTCTCATTGCAGAACATTTGTTAGACAGTGCCGGCAACTAAACATGGTCTCAGAAGGCTGAGAAAGCATGGTGACAGTGTAGAGTCAGGTCTGAATGTATGCTGAGGTTCAGAGTGGGTGTGGGTAAGGAAACCTGTGTCTGCCCTGGCCCACCGTCCTCAGAGGCCCAGCCCAGGGCTGTCTTTTGTCTCTGGCTCACTTTGTGGAGGTCACTGTCACCTGCCATGCGGACATAGAGCAGGCAACAATCTTGCTTGCAGTAGACTTTTTTTTTTCCCCAGTTTTAGATATTGTTTAAAACAGGATCTTACCATGTAGCCCCAACTGGCCCGAAACTCCATTTGTAGACCAGGCTATCCTTGAATTCACAAAGATCCTGCCTTTGAAGGCTCACACCATCACATATAGACACACACACACACACATTGCTGTGTACTTAATAAATTCTCTCATTCCAAATCAAAAGTCTGGCGTCTTTATATTATTCTCTGGACTCTACAGAACAGTAACCTGGGCTGACCTGCGACTGCTATATAGCACAAGCTGGCTTCTAAACTCTAGGCAATCCCCCTGCCTTGGCCTCTTGGTTGCTGGGATGTACAGCACCTAACCCAGCTTATGCTATTTTTAATGTGAGGAAACTGAAGTTCAGAAACACTAAGCAGTAGTCCCCAGGGCAAAGAACCTGGGGCCTATCAGTGTTCACCCTGGCCTGCTCCTGCACAGTCCTCCATGTGCCGCACCTGTTCCTGCTATGTCTAGCCACCCAGCATCTCCCAGACCTGTCACTCAGTGCCTCTGTACTTTCACTGTGAAATCACCACTGTCAGGCCTACTAACCCACTCCAGAGGAAGGCCAACTCACCCTGTAGGCCGAGCTAAGTAGCCCTTCTACTGTACCCTGTACCCTATCATTTAGGATGCAGCCCCAACCACTGAGAGCCTCATACCCCGAGGGTTCCCAGGATGAATAGTCCTGTGTGTGGATGAGGCCAGGGGATGAAGTGCATACAACACAACGCTCCTTCTTAACACAATTAGAGCAAACACAGACACGATAGGGGAAGACTGGAACGTTTGCATGTGTTTGTAAGATGAAACACTAGACTTCAAAGTCCCTCTCAGTCTGACTGCTTTCAACTGTGCCCTCCATCTCCCCCTGCCCCCCATCCCCAGGGAATGCAGTGTCTTACTTTTTGCCACCAGGCAACTTGCTAGAAATTTCTGGGGAGCTTTGGCCTACAGAAGTGATGATTTATTTATATTTCTGTCTCCTGAACCAAGGCGGGAGCTCCGGAGGGCAAGGACTAAATTCGATTCATCTGTGAGTCCCCAGTGCCCCAGCAGAGAGCTGAGCACACAGCAGCTGCCCTTTGAATAGTGATAGTGATACTAATAGGGACGGTGATAACTACAGTTACAGCACTTACCAGGGGCAAGCACACTTGTGAGTGCTTGACACCTGCTAACGAGTCCTTAGGACAACCCTGCAGGGTAAATACTGCTAGCAGTCTCAATCTCATCTTACAGAGTGGTTCAGAGAATTGATCAAAGCCACAAAGCCAGCGCATGACAATGCATGACCAATGTGCTAGGGCTGATAGCTCAAAAGGTAGCTTGCACTGGGCGGTGGTGGCGCACGCCTGTAATCCCAGCACTCTGGGAGGCAGAGGCAGGTGGATTTCTGAGTTCGAGGCCAGCCTGGTCTACAGAGTAAGTTCCAGGACAGCCAGGGCTATGCAGAGAAACCCTGTCTCAAAAAAACCAAATCCAAAAAAACAAAACAAAACAAAACAAAACAAAAAAAAGGTAGCTTGCCTAGCACACATAGGCTGGGGTTTGATCCCCAGCAGCACCACATAAACTAGACAGAGTGGTGCACACCTGCATCCCAACCCTGGGAAGGCAGGGAAGCAGGGGGGGGGGGATTAGAAGGTCTACATTATCCTTGGCTACAATGTCAGCCTAGAGTATATGAGACACTGTTGGGGGTGGTGGGTAGGGGTAGGGCATGGCCCTGATGTACTACCAATTTACTCTACTCCCGAATCTACACTTTTGATAGAATTATCCTTAACTGAATGTTTACTAAATAAATGAATAAATGAACCACTGTAGTTGCTCAAGATGTCTAAGAAGTCTGCTTAATAATAATAACCAAACATGGTCAAATTCCAGAATTAGTGACAAAACATTGTGATGCAACATGTTCCATCTTTTCTTTTTCCTTTTTTGTTTGTTTGGAGAAAAGGTCTCACTGAGCTGTCCTAGCTAGCCTGGGATTCATTATGTGGATCAGGCTGACTTCAAACTCAGAGATTTTCCTGCCTCTGCTCCCTGATTGCTGGAATTAAAGATGTGGACCACGATGCCTGGTTCTTATTTCAAACTTTTATTTCCCCTTCTTAATATTTTCTTTTTTTTTTTTGTTTTGTTTTGTGTTTTGGATTTTTTTTTTTTTTTTTGAGACAGGGTTTCTCTGTGTAGCCCTGGCTGTCCTGGAACTCACTCTGTAGACCAGGCTGGCCTAGAACTCAGAGATCCGCCTGCCTCTGCCTCCCAGAGTGCTGGGATTACAGGCGTGTGCCACCACCGCCCCGGCTGTCTTAATATTTTCTAAGCTGGGCAATGGTGGCGCACTCCTTTAATCCCAGCACTTGGGGGCAGAGGCAGGCAGATTTCTGAGTTCGAGACTAGCCTGGTCTACAGAGTGAGTTCCAGGACAGCCAGGGCTACACAGAGAAACCTATCTTAAAACCAAAAAACCACCCAAACAAAAACAACAACAACAACAAAAAAAACCCCACCAAACAAACAAAAAATCTCTAGCAGTGTCATGTAGCTTTTATAATTACAGTAACTATTATCCTCATTAAGCATCAGAGAGTAAATCCGTAGAAATAGAAAGTCTATGGACCCCTTGTTCTGGAAAGACTCAGTGAAGCAGTATAGGGCAAAACCAGAACAGGGAAGTGGGAAGGGTTGGGTGGGAAAACAGGGGAAGGGAAGGGGGCTGATGGGACTTTTGGGGAGTGGGGGGTCTAGAAAAGGGGAAATCATTTGAAATGTAAATAAAAAAATATATCGAATAAAAAAAAAAGTCTATGGACCCAAAAAATCTCTCAAGAAGCCTTTAACATGCGTTTTCATTACTGTTTGGTTTTGTGTTTTTGTTTTTTAGTTTTTTTATTAATCATTCCATTCATTTACTTCTCAATTATTTTTGTTTGTTTGTTTTTTGTTTTTGTTTTTAGATGGGGGTCTCCTGTAGCCCAGGTTGTCCTTGCACTCTTTCAGTAGCTTCGGATGAACCTTTCTGATCCTCCCGACTCTACTTCCCAAATGCTAAGATTACAGGCATGTGTCACCATCTCTGACTTAAGGGGTGCTGAGAATTGAACCCAGGGCCTTCTGCAGGGTAGGCAGCCACAACCCTCATCGGTTCTTTCCCCAGTCTTTTACTCCATGCTTTCTGAGACCCTTTGTTTTAACCAGATTTATTTCTTTTGTTTTTGAGACAGGATGTCAATATGTAGTCCAGTTTGGCCTTGAATTTGAGATTATTCTGCCTCAGCTCATAAGTGTGGAAATTGTACATGTACACACACACACACACACACACACACACACACAAGGTGGGGGAAGAAAGAAGGAAGTTTCTCTGACTGAATAAAAAAAGTAAAGGTAGATGTGTGTGTGCACGCGTGCGCGCACGCGCGCGTGTGCATATGTATTTGTATATGTGCATTCAGAACCAGAAGTTGATATCAAGTATCTTACCCAATCATTCTTCACCTTATTTTTTGAAAAGGGTTCTTTCTCTGAGCCTGGAGCTGACTGATTTGACCAGACTGTTTGGCCAGCAAGCCCCAGGAGAATGCTTTCCTCTGCCTCCCAGACTTAGGGTTCCAGGTGACCACTGTGACGCCCAGATTTTATGTGGGTCCTGGGGATGTGAACTCAGGTCATCTTGTTTGGGTACTTTATGGTTTGCAGCACCTCCTAGTTCACTCCTTTTCTAAAGTAAGCCTTACTGCTTGTCCCATTCCTTTGTTATATGCTTGCTTTATTCTCTAGTTTTATTTTTGTCTACATTTAATACCCTTTGCTTCCTTCTTAGTTGACCTGACTTTTCTTTGCTTATATTTATTCTAAAGTTTTGCAGTTTTAAGCCTATCACCTCTGTGCATTTTCTATGGACCAGATAATATGCTGTTCCCTCTTACACTATCATCTATTTTCTATTTTCTTCTACCCAACCTCACAATTACTCCACATATAAGCTAATATTACTGGGTGTGGTGTTGCATGCCTGTCAAGGCAGCACGGATGGCTGAAGCAGGCCGATCACTTAGCTATATAGGGGGCTAAAGGTCAGCCTTAACTACAGAGTGAGACCTTGTTCAAAAACAGAGTAAAAGAAGGGAGGCTGGATGTGGCAGGGAGCGCCTTTAATCCCAGCACTCAGGAGGCAGAGAAAGGCAGATCTCTCTGAGTTGAGGCCAGACTGATCTATAACTGGGACCGCCAGAGTTACACAAAGAAACCATGTCTCTAGAAACAAAACAAGGGGGCTGAAGAGATGACTCAGTGGTTAAAAGCACAGACTGCTGCTCTTCCAGAGGTCCTGAGTTCAATCCCCAGCAACCATATGGTGGCTCACAACCATCTGTAATGGGTTCTAATGCCCTCTTCTGGTGTGTCTGAAGACAGCAACAATGTACTCATATAAATAAATCTTAAAAAAAAAAAAAAAGAAAAAGAAGAAGAAGAAGGAAGAGAAGCTTCTGTGGATGTCCATTATCTAACCACTTCACAGGTCTCTATTAAAGACGCTAAGCTAAGCCAGGCAGTGGTGGTGAACGCCTTTAATCCCAGCACTCAGAAGGCAGAAAGCTAAAGTGGTCTGTGATGGCGCATTCCTAATCCCAGCACTGGGGTGGATCTCTGTGAGTTTAAGGCCAGCTTGGTCTGTCTAGTAAAATCTAGGACAGCCAGGACCAAGGGAGACCCAGTCTAAAAACAAAAACCAGAAAACCAGAAGTAACAACCACACAAGAGCGTCTGTGGCATTTTGAATAAGAATAACCCCCATAGGTTTGTCTTTGCAGGCTAACAGGGACTGACACTATTTGAGAGGGGCTTGAAGGATTAGAAGGTGTAGCCCTACTGGAGGAAGTGTGCCTGGGGGGAACTTCAAGGTTTCAAAAGCCTTCTTCACATCCCCACCTACACACACACACACACACACACACACACACACCAACACCTCCTGCCTGATCTGTCTGTGGATCAGGATGTAGAATTCTCATCTACTTCACACCATGTCCACTTGTGTGCAGCTGTGCTCCCCATCATGTGGATAATGGGCTAACCTCTGAAACTGTAAGCCAGCCCCCTCTGCCCTTTTTCACCCTTGAGACAGGGTTTCTTTATGTAGCCTTGGTTTGTCTGTAAACCAGGCTGGTCTTGACTCTCAGGAATCCTCCTGCTGCTGCGCCTGGGTGCTAGGGCTAAAGGCGTTTCCCTCCCTGCCTGGCTAAATGCTGTCTGTTTTAAGAGTTTCCTTGGTCATGGTGTCTCTTCCCAGCAGTAGAACAATGACAAGGCAGCAGCTAAGCTAGCTGGCACCGTATCACACCCGTCTGTCCATATAGAACCAGTACTTAGGTGTTGGAGGCAGGAGAATCAGGAGTTCAAGGACAGGCCTTGCCAGCATAGCAAGTTCCAGGCCAACCTGGCCTCTACGAGATCATTTTTCAGAAAAATAAATAAATACATACATACATGCATACATACATAATAAATAACAAATGAATGATACAAAGCAAGTTGCTTAAGCCTTGCGCACACGCCTACCATGAAACCTGGTACCTTCACCACTGCCCCGAGACTTCCCTCTCTTAGGCAAAGTCAAGGTCACCAAGGCCACTCTTTGGCCTGGAATGTGACTCCCAGGCAGCACTAAGGTTGTTTCTTGACACTTTCGGTAAGCACAGGCAGGCAGGGTCCCTTCTTGGTACCTCCTCCTGGATAACACTGGACACTTAGTAGGCCTGCCTGTGTCCGGGTCCAGTCACATGCCCCTCACCCTCACCCAGGTCCCTTACCTGGCCACCTGATTGATAACAGGAGCAAAGTAAGTGGGCCCGTAGAGCTGCACTGTGCGCAGGCTCTGGAAGTAGCTCTCCAGCACGCCCTCAATGCCTGCGCAGTTGGGGTCTTCATCATTATTGTTCTGAAGAAGAACAACAAAAGGCTCAGCTAAGCTAAGCCCACCAAGCGTGTCCCCGAGTGCTCTGACCCCAGCTCACCCCACACCCCCTTCATGCTCCCCTCCAAACCGCAGCACCCCCCTGTCCTGGCAGTGACTCACAGCTCTTCCTTGGCCCTCGACCTTCACACAATAGTGACAGAAGTGACCCATCAACTGAGGCATACTGAGTGCATGCCCTAGCCCATACCGTACCAGGGGGAACTGGTGGGAGATCCGCCCCTCTGGGGGCAGCTTGGCCCCAAAACCATAGGCTGGGAAGAGCTTGTCACTGTCGTAGTCCTGGATGATCTCTCCCACTGCCTTGAGGGCCATGGCATAGGCGCTGAGCTGGTAGGGACTCATGTAGTGCAGCGAGGTAGGCTGCAGGGGGTTCCCTATAGAGAAGAGGGCCGACCTCACACTCAGCTGCTATACCTCCATGCATCTCCCCCCTCTACACGAACTCCATCATTCTGTGACTGCGTCATCCTTCTGTTCACAGACCCTTCTCAAAACTCTCCCTTTACCACACATCCTCCAACCCACCTGCCAGGCGGCAAATTCAGTTTTCAATCTGTTCATGTCTATCCACCGACGTGTGTATTCTCTGAGTCATCTATGCATCCTGTTTACTTAGTTCTCTTCCTTGCTGTCTTTATACTAACTAGTCTCTTCGTTCAGTCATCCCTGTCCATTCCCTTGTCCTGCCTGAGTCTCCTCCCTGAGGGGGGACCTATTACCCCCTCAACTTGAAACAGCTGTCTGCCCATGCGCTCACACACACACTTCATACCCCTCAGGGCACCCACCCCCAGTCCTTCTCCCCATGATATATTCGTTGGTTTGCCTATTGATTAATCATTCACCACCTATTCATTTATCATTGTACATACCTACCCACCAATCCATTTGTCCTCCCCTGATAACCCCATTCTCTCCTACCTGTCCATTTTCTCTCTGGCCAGTTGAACTATCTAACCATTCAACCTTCTCTGAGCTGGTACCCATCTTGTCCTGCACCCTCTGTCCACCTTGGAACCCACTAGCTCCCCTCCATCACTCCTTCACAAGTGCCATCCTGGCTTGGCTTTACACACATGTGGACTGCTTGGGGCTCTAGGCTAATCTCTAAAGAATCCTTAGACTCCGCCCATTCCCCCACCCCCCACCCCGTGTCATGTCTCACCATTAGAAGCAGTGAAGTCAATAGCTACAGTGAAGTTCAGCTGTGTCCTAGTGGAAGAGTAGGAGGCTTGATTAATGAGGGACCAAAACCTATGAAATCAATATTTCCCAAACACGGACACATGTTAAACTGCAGATTGTGATCCAAGCAATCTGAGTAGAACCAGCCAAGTGCCAAATGCTGCTGCTGCTGCTGCTGCTGCTCCACTTTGGAAGCAGAATTAACTGTATAGTCTCATGACTAGGATATTATATGTAGCTTAATGTAATACTATAGTCTTGAAATAGTAACTAAAATCTGTTTTACATAAGAAAAAAGTGAAATTCAGAGAAGCTAAGTTCAGTGCCTAGGTCAGTGTCTCCTATGGTCAGCCTGGCCACGCTGCTTTCTTATTTACCCATGAGGCATTTCCTGTGTGTGAGTGCATGGACACCATTGGCATTGAACGCACTGAACCACACCCCCAGCTCCTAGGCCACTGTCCGAGATTACTGATCTCGGCTTCTATCTTCCAAAGGGACTGGCAGCCCACAAATAGAACAGAGAATTCTGCACTTCATAGAACACTTGACACATCATTGCTAGTGCCGGGCAGTCTGTCTCCACGACCTCACTGGCCCTGACCATTCACCAGCAAGAACACTCACTGCTGGCTGGCGGACGACTCACCCTCCCTTGATGTAATCCACAAAAGTGAATTCTGAGTCCACAGAGAAGGACAGGAGCGTCACCTGTGGTACACAAGAGGCCGCTCTGCCACTTTTGTAATCCCAGCTGAGGTAGCAGAAGAGGGGGAGCCTAGTACACCTTTGAAGAGAACTGCATTATGGGATACATGCATTTCCACTCATGTCCAGCTTCTCCCACCCTGCCCAGTCTCCAAAAGAACACAGGTGCGTCCTGGAATTTCCATCAGCATTTTACATTTGGAAATGTAACAGGGTATTTTTAAAATTTTTGTAAAAGTGTAACAGTTGGGAAATTTCCTGGGTCAGACAGAACAAAAACAAAGAAGTTCAGTGGTGTTCTGAAGGCCTCAGAACAGTGAGGCCTTAGCCTCAGTGTTCCTGTCCCAAGTCACTTGTGCCCACTGCCTTGTTCTACCTCCAGTAGTTGTCATGTGTGTCATGCAATAGAGACAGAAGGATCTGGGAGGTCAGAGGCCAGGGAGTACTCACGGTCCCCGAGTTGGTATATTTCTTCTTCTTGCATTTCTTCCGAGGGTTAAGTACCTAAGTGGAGGATAGTCACAGCGACAGTTACCAGCTGCTTAGGACAGAGAGCCTGGCAAAATGGGAGGGTGTGCCCTCACCTCGTACACTGTGAATTGATTCTGGGCCTTGCTGAGCTCCCGGTAGCTGGTGGTGAACTCACCGATGAAGTCATGGCTGCAATGAGGCCATGGGTGGGTAAGCAGCCGCTGGCACAGAGCCAGAGCCAAATCCTAGCGCTTTTATTGCCTAAGCGTCTAACAGGCTACAAGGCAGTAGGGTCGTGGCTAGGTGGGGAGGGAGAAGGTGGAGGATGGTGTACTAGAGAGCTATCTAAGCAGGCCGCTGTGGGTTTGCCATCACTCTTCTGGCTTCCGGAACTGCTTTGAGGTTCCTAGTGAATGTACCGCATGATCTAGGAATTGCCCCAGTGAGCACAGGAGAAAGAAGCACAAGGGCTCATCTACCTTCCATCTCGGTCCCAGTCGTACACGTCGATCTTCACTGTTCTGAAATGCACATGATAAATGCAAGCATGGGCTGTGTGTACATGCCCAGGCACTCACCCATGCTCCAGTCACCTCCTCCAGCCTCTGTCCTCTGTCAGCTGCACGTTTTCAGCCTTCCGCCCTCTCATTGCCTCACACACATACTAGACCAGTCACCTCTGCACCTCTGCACCTCTGCACTTATGCACACACACACACACACAAAATACACACACTTGCCATTTGAATCTCACTTGAGTCCAGACGATGTTCTTAACACGTTCAGAATGTCTTATTTAATGCATTCTCTATAAGTACTATTCTCTGTGAGTACTATTGTTCCTATTTTTGGATAAGAAAGTTGATATAAACCCTTCCCCTTCTCCCCCAACCCCCTTGAAATCTAAGCAATTTGGCTAAAATTTCATAGCTAGTAAGTGACAGCTGATATTTAAACCCAGATTTCCTGTTTCCAAAGACTGTGCAACCTTTACTCCCTCCCCTTTTTTTCTTCCCTTCTTTCTTTTGGAACTTCCTTTTCCCCTTCAACAATTTTGCTGTCTATCCCAGGCTGGCCTTAAACTCAAGATTCTTTTGCCTCAGCCTCCCAAGTCCTGAGATTACAAACACGTGTCACCACATCTGGATGCAGAGACTGTATCCTCTATCTCATATATCTTTTGAGTTCAGCCCATCAAACTCTGTAGCTGTCCACTTATTCATATATATGCCAAATCAATTACCTATTCATCTTTCTCTTTATTCACCCATCAATCTATACAGCCCATCATTAATCAACTCTAACACATATACATGATATAAGCACCCATCTGTCTGTTCATCTGCTCAATTAAATACCCAGCCATATTAACTTCTGTCCATTCATTTGTATACCATCCATTCAGGTGCCCTTCAGCCCTCCCAGCCCACCCACCCACCCACCCACCCACCATCCACTCGCTCAGTAGTTCCTTTGGGTCAGCCATCTACTTTACACACATCAATCAACTGATTCATCCACTAATCATCTATTCATCCATCTGGGATTCATCTGTCTGGGCATCAACTCACCTGTCGCTCCACATGTCTCATTCTATCCTACTTGACTTTTCATTCATGTGCCTGCCTCTCTCAAGTTATTCCTCAGCTCTTACATACTCAGTTATTATGTCTCCATATCATCCATCTTCTCTCCATCTGCTGACATACCTACCAGTCTAACTTTCTATTCATTGTCTATGCTTTTAGCAGTTCCTTCTCTCCCCACCTACTACCCCCTTTATCTGTCCATCCATCCATCCATCCATCCATCCCTCCCTCCATCCATCCGTCCCTCCATCCATCCGTCCATCCATCCGTCCGTCCGTCCGTCCATCCATCCATCCATCCATCCCTCCATCCACAGTTTATCAACCCATCTGACCATCTACCCTGGCATCTGCTCACTCATTGTTCCCCTGCTCTGATATACCATCTCCTCTTTCTGGGGCTCAGGGACCTCGTCCCTTTTGTGGAGGGAGCCTCCCTCCTGGCCTGACCCCGATCCCTGTGGCGCAGACCTGTCATAGTCTCCATTGCACAGTGCCCGCACGGGGATGCTGAAGGGCTGCCAGACTGGATTCAGGGTGTTTTTCACAACCTCTGTCTTGTGGCAGATGGTGAACCTGGAGGGAGGCAGGAAACTGGAGAATGCCTGGGAGTGGCACTGCGGCCACTAGTTGCAGAGATTCCCAAGATTTTCCACTCAATAAGCACGGGCCACATTTCTAGCCTTAGCACTGTGTGGGAGTGACTCACGTGCCGTCTTCATTGCTCCTGTAGAACACAAGGAAAGGATCTGACTTCCCAAAGAAGTCCTTTTTGTCCAGCTTGTTTGCACACAGCTGCATGGTGGCAATGTCCTAGGGATGGTAGAGTGCGGCTGTTGGGACCCCGATAGCCCGAGCCTCCCAGTGTCCAGGGAGGGAGTCTGGGGAATGAAGGCGCCTGCACTCTAGCATGTGGCCCACACTGACCCGGCAGTTGCTCAGCTCCTCGGCTGTCAGCAGTATGGTTCCACACTTCTTGCCTGGCACACCCCTAGAAGCAGAAATGGCCTCTTAGAGAGAGGAGGGAGGGCGGACAACAGATTCAGGGTGATCAATCTGGGCTTTATGGGCCAGAGCATTCACTTTGCCATTTGCTGACAATCCCCCTAAGTGCACCCCACTTCTATTTTGAGAGGCTCCTGATAAGAAAAGACCTGCTTTGACTTGGTGGTATCTAAAGTCTGTAGGAAGGGGCTAAACTAGCCTAGGGGGCATCACATAATAGCAGTGTGACAAAGGCAGGTAGACTTAGAGTAGATTTTATTGCTGCTTGACCCTGGCACTCCGCCTTTAGCATCTTATTTCTCCTCTTGAAATGGAAATGGCTAGAGGCTGTGAGGGGGATCTGAATATGTGCCCTGAAGGCAAGTGCTTTGTGAGCCTTGTATACTCCAAAGGCGCATTCTTCAAACAGCCCTGGCTGTCTGCCTGTCTGCACTGTGCTACACTGGAGGACACAGCTGGCAGTCAGTAGTCTGGCAGACTCTGCCCTCAGGGAACTTAAAGAGGAGTGGCAAGTTCGAAACTCCAGACAAGTGCAGTGTGATGGGCAGTTCTGAATGAGAGAAATTTCTGTTTAGATCAAGAGGCAAAAGTGTGCTTTGCCTTTTGAAAATGGGAGGAAAGGAGAGATAAAGACACACACACACACACACACACACACACACACACACACACACACAGAAGCATGCTCTCATGTACAATGTACGTGGCAATATAGAACACTAAAATTCAGGAAGCTATAGTAGGGGTTTCAAAATGTTGAGGCCAGCCTGGACTGCCTAGTCAGACTCTGTCTCAACAAACAAAACAGCTGGGTATGTGGCCCATGCCTGTAATTCCAGCACATGTGAAGTTGAGGCAGGAGAATAACTGTAATTTTGATGCCAGGCTGGGTACACAGTGAGTTTAGATCAACCTAGGCTACATAGCAAGACCATGCTTTAATTTCTGTGAGTTTGAGGCTAGCCTGGTCTACATAGGTGGAACTCTAGGACAGCTAAGGCTACACAGAGAAACTTTGCTTGAAAAACCAACCAACCAACCAACCAACCAACCGACCGACCGACCGACCAACCAACCAACCAACCAACCAACCAACCAACTAACCAACCAACTGACCAACCAACCAACCAACCAACCAACTAACCAACTGACCAACCAACCAGACCAAAATGCAAGCAGTAATAAGTCCATCTCCACTCTCTCCACTTCCCAAACAGCAAAGGACTTAAAAAAAAATGAAAAGGGCAAAGGACATTTTCTTCTCTCCTGCCCCCAAAGGGACATTTTCCTGTGCTCAAAGGGTATAGCCAGAGACCCCCCCACCTCTGATTTGCCTTCAGTCCCTCATTGATAGAGGCCTGTAACTCATGAGACTTAAAGGCACCCAAAGTGTCCAGGGGATTCAGTTCAGGAGCTGGCAACATGGGTTAAAGGCTAAAGGGCTAAGGGCACTTGCTGCCCAGCCTGAAAACCTGAATTTGATTCCCAGGACATACCTAGTGGAGGGAGACGATCAACTCGTGGGAGTTGTTAATCTGACCTCTGAATGTGTGCGTGCCCCCTTACAAATACAAAAGGACAGTCCCAGGTTCAAGTCCTAGCTAACTTGCTATGTGACTTTCCCCATCTTTTTGTTTGTTTTTTGTTTCCAGTACTGGCTGTCTTGGAACTCACTCTGTAGACCAGGCTGGCCTCGAACTCAGAAATCTGCCTGCCTCTGCCTCCCAAGTGCTGGGATTAAAGGCATGTGTCACCACCGCTCAGCGACTTTCCCCATCTTTAAAGTGAGGGGGCTTACCTAGGCATGACAGACATACCGGTTCTCAGGCCAGCAGGAGGATCATCTAGGTTTGAGGCCATCTCAGTCTACAAAGTAGGTTTCAAGCCAGCCAGGATGACATAAAAACCTTGTCTCATTAAAAACAAGTATAAAAAAATGGAAAGCTGGGCGTTGGTGGCACCCGCCTTTGATGCTGGCACTTGGGAGGCAGAGGCAGGTGAATTTCTGAGCTCAAGGCCAGCCTGGTCTACACAGAGAAACCCTGTCTCAAAAAAACCAAAAAAAAAAAAAAAAAAAAAAATGGAGATGTGGTTGGTGACCCATATCTGCAATCAGCCCTTGGGAGGCTGAGGCAGGAGGATAGATCAAGGCCAACCACCTCTATAGAGAGAGTTCAAGGTTAGCTTGGGCTATAGGAGAAACAAACAAACAAATCAAAATAAAAAGAACTGTTTTAGCTGGGTGTGCTGGTGTATGACTCTGAGATTAGGGCCAACTTAGTCTGTAGAGCAAAAGCCAGAGCAGACAGAGCTCAAGAGAAATCTTGTCTCAAACAACAACAGCAACAGCATCAATAACGACGACGACACCACCACCACCACCAACTACAGGGTTTGGTTGTTTGTTTAGTTCCTTCAAATCCTGACCCTGCAAGCTTTAACAAGAGGGTGTGGATGCGGATGGGGCCGTTGTCCCACAGTGACCCATCCAGCCTTGCACCCATTGCCTTAAATTCTCTCCACGTTCTCTGTGCCCTCTTCCATCAGGGAGAAATGCAGTCTCCTTTCTGAGCACCACTCTGACTTTAATATACTAATTTGCGGAACTGCAGCCCTGTTTAAACCCAACTCTGTCTAATCCTTACTCCACTCACACAGTAGAACACAGCCACACAACACAGCTAGCCAGTCTCCATTTCAACACATATGACCTCAAGCCTTAAGTCTTAACAACCTCCCACTAACTCTACTGAGCACCCGAGGCCTTTCTCTCTCCAGTTATGCTACACAGAAGATTCATTCCTCTCCCCTCAAAGCATCAGAGCCTCCTCCCTTCCCAGCTCGCTCAGCCAGTGACCTGGTTTCCCACTTGCTGACAAAACTGAAGCAGGCAGAAGAGATAGTCCACCCACCGCCATGCCACTCTGCCTCCACCAGCATCTTCACCCACATGGCTGAGTCTTCCTACAGCTACTATAAATGAACCATCACGTGCCTCTGCACCCCTCCCTCTGCAGCTACTACCCGTTCTGTCTCGTCTGCACAAGGACATCACACCAGCTACGCTCACCCCGACATTCTTTGTAGCTAACCATTGCCTAGAACTCACTATGTAGCCCAGGATGGCTTCAGATTCATGGCAGTGCTTCGTTCTTGAGTGCTAGAATGACAGACACAGGCTACCCTTCTGGTGGTTTCCCCTTCTGTCTATCCCCCAGTCTCTACAGGCCCAGTCACATCAAATTACAAATGTGACATACTTTTTCTCCTGTAAGAAAACTACAAACTGACATATGGATACAAAGATGCCACAAATGAAACCCATTATTCTGTATGCTCATTTAAAAACATAATTTTAAAATATAAATCTATTCTGTTTTTCTCTTTAAAGGTTCTTATGATGTAGCCTAGGCTGGCCTTGAACTCCAAAACCTGCCTTATCCTTCCAAGCGCTGGGCTTACAAGTTGAGCATCATTTTACATTTATTTGTTTCTGTGTATATGTAGATAACTTCATGTCGATCATTAGGCATGGCGGAAGGTGCTTTTTAATCCACTGAGCTCTACCACCAGCCCTGTAAGCCTATTCCTGACCCTAGGGCTGTGGCATGCATTGCTCCCCTTTCCCCTTTGCAGCAAAACCTCTGCAATTCTCTGGCTCCTTATGTCCCTTTCCCCCACTCCTAAACCTCTCCAGCCTTCATTCCTCTTGCCAGGAGAGAGAGTTCTCATTTCTCATTTTATCTGACGACCTGTAGTAGTATTAGATATGCTTGTCCTCCATCCTCTACGTCCTCCTTTTCTTTCTTTTTATGGTGTTGGGATCAAACCCGGGGCCACATGTATATAAGGATACAGTCTACTGCTGAACTACACTACAGGATCTTTCTTCGAAAGAAAGAAAGAAAGAAAGAAAGAAAGAAAGAAAGAAAGAAAGAAAGAAAGAAAGAAAGAAAGAAAGAAAGAAAGAAAAATAAAGAAGGAAGACATTTTTTCTTTCAATGTGAGGGTGGGGAATTAAAGACCGTATTCCATGTTTTAATCAGAAACTGCTATCATGGAGCTAGGTATGATGGCACAGGCTTGGAATCCCAGCACTTG
This sequence comes from Apodemus sylvaticus, assembly GCF_947179515.1. NCBI lineage: Eukaryota > Metazoa > Chordata > Mammalia > Rodentia > Muridae > Apodemus > Apodemus sylvaticus. The sequence continues at coordinate 144,992,380 of NC_067473.1, read as the reverse complement.
GCAGGTGGAGAAAGGAGGTCTGGGAGTTCAAGGCCAGTCTTGGCTGCATATGGAATTCAAGGATAGCTTGAGACCATGTCTCCAAACCAAAAAAATGCCAACAAAGTAAGGCGTTGTTCCTCTGACTGACACTAAGTGTCTTTAGTGTTGTGACATTCATGTGGCACCTGTGACACTCCTACACCTGTGCAGCAGTGTATCTTCAGTCAAAACCTAAACGATAGTAACGGCTAGAAACTGCTCTGCATGGTCAACCTCAGCCTGATCAAAATGACATAGGGTGCCCCTGTCACAAAACAGACCCCGCACAGAGGTAAAGCGTGTGTGGCTACTAGTTGTTGTATATATTTGGTATTTAATAGAACACATGCATTCATGCTGAATCTGCCCTTCAAACTGGGATTCTGTCTGTCTGTCTCTGTTCAAACCCCGCCCCCCCTGACTTGCAGCTGTGTTACCTAGGCTGGTCTCCACCTTGAGGCAAGCCGCCTGCCTTAGCCTCCCGTGTGCTGGGACCAGAGGAGTGGGCCACCATACAAGGATTTCACTGTGCTCGTTTTAACAACAGCAACAACTACCCAAATAATTTCAGTCGGTGGCACAATCTCATCTTTCCGGCTACTCAGGATAAAGGCCCTGCCTCCTTTCCTGTTGCCCCTTTTCTTTCCCATCAGTGTTTAATGGTTTTGGGATCTCTTGACTTCCCCTCCAGAATCTGACCAGTCCCCAATGCCAGCTTTCTTACCGGCCAGTTTTCTGATAGGCTATCTGCTTCTGCCTTTGTCAACCCAGAATTTATTCTTTTTGTAGTTTTTGAGCCAGGGTTTATTCTTAACCCAGTGGTCAGCACAATCATATTGTGGCACTTGTGCTCAGAATCTTACATAGACTTCTCAGAGTGAAATCTACAAGGCCCTGACTGGGAGCATCCTGATCTCCTGCCTCCTGCCCTGTCCCTCCCTTGGCTCCACCTCACTGGCTGGTTTATTATGATGTATTATGATGTAGGTTCAGTTTCCTCTCTGTCCACAAGGCTTACTCCTCACCTTCTGGTCCTCCAGGGTTACTAGTCTTCCGGTTGACCAAAGGATCGACTGTGGTCCCTTTCCCTCCCACCTGCTGTCTTCACTTTTGACCTTGAATCCTCTCTCCATATGGCGTTTGCTACTGTTTTGCACTGATTTCCACCTCCTTTCTCTAGCCCATTAAACAGTGGGTGGCAGAGGTCCAGTACAGTGGTAGAACTGGGGGTCCTCAACCAGGGCAACGCCCTGGGGTGTGGCTAATGTGTCATCTAGTGAGTGGGCATAGTGGCAAGACCTGAGCACCTGATCTTATTTCAAGAAGTTTCCCAGTAAAGTGGGACTTGGGAATAGAACAAAGAGGAAACGTGTCCAGCCTGAGACTGATTTGAGGGGAGTAAAATAGGGAAAGGAAGCTCCAGTTAAAGCAATCTCTGCAGCCCCTACAGTCATCTTGCCAGCCTGGCTGGGACTGGGAACTCAGAGAGACCCCTCCCTCCCCTTTCCCTTTCAGCTCACGTAAGAGGTCGCTCCACACGGCTGCCCTGACCTCCAATCACCTCTCCCAGGGCCAGGAATGCTTGTCCCAGGAAATCCTGTGCCAAGACAGAGTCAGCGAGTCAGGGAGGGGCACGGAGTCCCAAGCGTGCCCTGTTGTTGATGCTGCTGCTTTTGATAACTCCCAAGTGTAAATGACAGCCCCACATGTTTTCTGTTTCTTGAACATCTATCTCCCAACCAAATTCTTTCTGGTGCAGTCCACTGCATCCTCACCTTCTGCAGGTCCCGGGAGGTAGGCAGGGAAGGAAGAAAACCAGTGAATAAGGCCAGAGCAGACGGGAAGGAACTGGGGTGGGGCTGGTAGGCAACAGGGGCCAGGATCTAAGAAGGGCTGGTGGGTGCGCGAGGGTGTGGGGGAGGGAGGAGGAGGTGTTCAGGGAAGTCCTTTGACAGGTTAGCCTCTATGTGCCCAAGCAACCTGCCAGCGGTCGCTGGCTTACCGGTTTGGAGATATTGGCTTTAGAGTCGACGTTGTACCTGGGAAGAGAGTGGAACCAGTGTGGGGTGGGGCTGGGGTGGAGAAACTCTGGAAGAGGCTAGGATCAGTCTGGTTAAGATTATAGGCAGAGAGAAGGGCAGTGGACACCAACTCAACTTGGGTGTGGTTTGGGATGTGTGTGACAGGGGAGAGGGTCCAGCGTAGTGTGAAACCAAGGGAGAGGCTTGATGGGGGATGGAATCGCAAGGGAGGGAGCCCGAGGCCAAGGTGGAGCTAAATTAGAAGGCAGGGTTGTGGGCAGGGCCTGATTTGAGGAGGGAACTGGATGGATCCTGCATAGGGAGGTGCCAACTTGGGTGTGGGGGCGGGGTTAAGAACAGGGAAGCCTTAGGAGATGGACCTTGGCTAGGGGGAGGAGCCAGGTAGCAAGGTGAGGTGGGAAGAGACCAGGCAGAATTTTGGCTGACCCAGGTTGGGGGGTGGGGAGAGGGAGAGGGCAAGACAGGATTCTAGGAGGAGCCTCACACATCGAAGCGGAGATTTTGCTTTTCCTCAAAGAAATAGTCGAGAACGAATTTGCGCACGAAGTCTGGGTTCAGTGTGTTGTCAATCACCTCGGTTCGTCCGAACTGGGTGGCAGGGAGGGGTGGGGTGGGGGGAATGGAGCATGAGCACAAGGCGTGCAGTCGGGCTAGAGGTTCCCGGGAGCGGCCCTGAGCTGGGCTGGGGCTCCGGGACTTACCTCCCGCCACTCCTGGCTGGCCCGGCTCTGCGTGTGAAGCACCACCACTGCGGGTGGGGGCAGGGGAGGGGAGCTTGTCAGGTCGGCCCGCACCCCTCACCTCCCCACCCGCTCCTACACCCCGGGTTCCTCCTTCAGGCCTTGGAACTGCTTACTGGGGTCCGACTTGGAGAATGTATCCAGGTCTAGCAGATTCCTAGAGAAAAGCAACAAACAGATGGACAGAGGGCTACCTCATTCTGGCGCGTGCCACCTTGACACAGTCCTGAACTGACTGGGCACCTGGGGTGCAAATTGTACTCCCTCCCTATTACTATTCCCAGTGACTGTTGGGGTCCGCGCTGTCAGCATTCGGGACAGCATCCGAAATCTCTGCCAATTGGCTCTATATGTGCCCGCACTGACTCCAAGGGTCCAGGACTGCAGCTCGTCCCAGAACTTTGGTTCCCTGTGGCTCAGCTCTTTAGGGATTCCCGCAGCCCACCTTTTGAGCCGGCAGGTTTGGGTGGGGCTGCCCAGGGACACCCCTCTTTCATCCTGCCAGTGACTCCAGCCTTCAGTCTCAGTTCTCTGTGGTCTAGCCCCCTGCCCACCCTGAACCCACAGCTGCGGTAGGCTGGAGAATTGTCAGTACTTAAACCCTCCCCAGCGCGGCCCGCTCACCGGCACGACACAGTAATTTCAATCTTGGTGGCCGGGACGCTACGCTCCGAGGCTCCGCCGAGAGACATGACTGGTCCAATAGCCAAAGTCGCGTAGGGGCTGCAAGACCCCGGGTGCCGAAGCTAGGGGCGGTGGCGAGGCCAGCCCATGTGTGGAGGCAGCGGCGCTCTCTCCAGCCTTGTGTGCGCTCCGCTGCTCAAGCCCTGACAGTGGCCACCAGCAGCAGCCGCTCCAGATGGCAGCACAGCCCCGCCCGGCCCTGCGGGCGGCCCCCGCCCCATTGGAGCAGCCTGGAGCTAGTCAGGGAAACTTACCCATAGCCCAACTCTGACCCACTCATTCTCCGGAAACAAGACCAGAGCTTTGAAAACCTTAGAACTGTCCATGGTTCTGAAACATTTGGGCTGACAGGTGGGAGTTGGTAGCCCCCGATTCTGAGCCGCTTCATCTTTCCCTCTCTCGACCCATCTTGTCTCTGGATATGAAGTTATTCTACCCTTAATCTTTGTGTGACCTTGAACAAGTTACTCAATATTAGTGGTTTGGTCCTAGTGGCAGCTACTGGCGTATTTTTAGATAGGCTTAGTGACCTCCAGGTATTCACATTGATGGCCTGTCAGATCAGGGCTCTGGGGGACAGTTCACTGGCACAGTACCTGGTCTACGATATGCAAAGGCCTAGGTTCCACCCCCAGTACAGGGTGTGAGGGGATTAGTGAATGATGAACTCTATGAACTGATGCCTCTGAATCCCGACATTCATCAAGCAGCCCCCTCCCTGTGCTGTGTCCACTGCTGCCTCCAAAGCCCAGAAGCCTGTCCCTCGATTGGTTCGGGTCTCCTATCCTAGAGCACTGTTGCTTCAGGGTCTGCTAAAGATGAAAGTCCATACTCTGAGCCAGGAAGGCAATCCAGAACCTGCACAGAACAGGCAGCTGTGGTGGAGCCCACTCTGGCTGTTGACCCCATCTCCCAGCTCAGTCTCATGAATTTATATGCTACCCTTCATGGCTGATGGGGGCTGAGAATGTGACTCAGTGGCAGAGCATTTATTTGCTCATACACAAGGCCTGGGTTTCTTTCCTCAGCCCAGAGAGAAGAGAGATAATCCTACCCCCCCACCCCCCCACAAACTCAAACCCTTCATTCAGCACAAGGGCAGGCAGTAAGGGTTCTGAGCAGCTCCATGACGGTCACAACCAGATGAAATGCCGGAGAAGAGCCATTCAAAAAACTTGATTTTATTTTGTGATTAGTGTGAAATTGCCTCATTTTCAGTGCAGGTGACTCTCCTTCTCAGGAAACAAAAATTGCAGAATGGATTTTTTTCTGACATTATAACCTCCATGAGGCCCTGGGAACCCTGTACCCTCCAACACAGTTCTGAGGGTTGACAGTAATCCGAACACCAGGGTCAGTGGAAGGCAGTGGCGAGAGTGGTCACCATCAGGAGGATGGGAGGTAGAAAGTCCCATCCTCAGGCCTGCTCAGGTTTGGGGCTGTCATGTGTGCGACAGAGAAGGGGATGGGAGATTTCCCCTGCTCTCCTAGGGCCCCTTTGCCAGGCATGGCTTGATTCCACTGAGGGCTCAGCTGAGACAGGGGCAGGAAATGGCTGTGGGCTGTCAGCATCACAAGGCGCTGGTGCTTGTGCCCCGGAGCCCAACACCACGGGCAAACTGTTCTAGCAGGCCCCCAATGGCACCAGAGGGACTGGGGGCTGCTGCTCGAAGTCCCACTGTGCTGCTGTATGCAGCCAAGAAGGCAGACCGCACCTCTTGCAGCCGTGTCTCCCGGTCACTCAGAGCTGTAAGTCTGTAGGGAAGGGAGAGAGATGATAGATTATTACCATAGGACAGGATCCAACAGCGCCATCCCACATGGCCTGTTCTTGAATTCTCAACTGCATAAAGTTAGCATCTAGTTTGTGGTCCAGACTCCAAATACATGGATGGCCTCGCTCTCCCCTTACACATATGACCTTTCAGCTCTCGGTCTCCTCTTCCACATATAACCTATTGGGGCCCCGATGCTTTCTGCTGGGTGATCAGCCGTTCTGGCGATGATGGGGAAGGTGGAGCTAAGCGGTGGTGTATTTGCTCCAACACCGGTTGGCTCCCACTTACTCGAAGGACAAGCTAAGGCACAAGCCTTGTGTCTGCCAGTAAGGAGGCACTCTCCTGCTCCCACCCCCAAGAGATGGCAACAGGTCTCAGCCACTAACAGGCTACAGTTTTCTTATAGCTAGGACTGAACACCCTACCCTCTAGGAGGAGATTCAGCCATTGGAAATCTAGTTGCCCTGAAGAGGATAAGATTTCCCAGTGGAAAGCCCTGGGCTCTAGCTGAACCTTTAGTCCTGGGGCCTCCCAGTAAACAGCTGGGAAGGTACTGCTCCAATTTTATTCCTTTCCCTATTAGGATACTGATTATGGCATTGAAAAAGCCTCAATTACATCTGGAATTGCAGGTCAAATAGGAAAATAAGCACACATGACTCAGGCTTATCCATGTGTGAACTCCACACAGGGTTGTCTGATGCCCTAGAGGGTAACAGAAGAGGCTTGAGGTTATCATTTGGCATCCATCCTCTGGACTCAAGGTCAGGTATGCGCAGACATTCTGCTGGAATGTCTGGTTGGCTGGAAAACCCTTTTCAAAGGCCACAGACCCAGGTGAGTCTCCACAGCCATCCACAAAGACTAACAAGGACGTTAACTTTCTGTCCGCCAAAAGCCATCCTGGGAGAATCAGTCTCCAAGATTCTGTAGAGGCAACAGCAATGTGCCCCCTTTTCCTAATAAGCCCAGGTCCTGGGGAAACAGACGGAAGTCTGGGAATAGAGGACAGTCTTGAGGCCAAGAGGCGGAGGAGGAGAGACGAGTCCCTGGGAAATAGGCTGGTGGGAGTTGTCTGAGAGGCAGAGAGAAGCAGCATGCTCTGGCAAAGCAGAGTCTAACTGATCCTACTGCAGCACAAGGAAAACGAGCGATGCCTGTCCCTGCATCTGGGGTCTCTGCTGACACTGTGGGGACATTGTGTCCTTTCTCAGGCTAGAGGTCATGTGCATGTCTCAGCTTCCCTTCAGCTTCGGTGGAGAAAAGGATGTCTCTGTAGCCATGCAATACAAGGGATAACCAAGGGTCTACCTGTGTATTCACCTGGCCTTCTACCTTTAGGAAGCAGAAGGGACAAAGACCAAACCAAGACAGGGTACTGATGTCTGCAGGACAGAAGCAGGCAGTGGAGCTGGATAGCAATTCTCTCTCGCAAGAGCTATCTAACAGGCTTGGCAAAATCAAGTCTAAGAGTTCAAGATATAGACTAGGAACAAAACAGCTAGGATTTATACACTGCTTCCTAACAAAGTCCAAGGGTGTCTTCACAAGGACTGGAGAGACTCCAACTCATCATCTTGGAGAGATCACATAACCTATCCTTCTGAGAAGTTCCCAGGGGGACTGGCTGGCTAGGAGTCTCCACTGGTCTAACTATTTGCTTGGATGGTGGGAGTCTGAACCTGCCTGCTGCCGAGGGGAGGGGCGCTGACAGCAGGGCAGGGGTGGCCCATGCTGTCTCCAGAGAGGATCCTCTCACCACTCTGGCAGAATACTTCTTAAAAAGATTTAAGGACTTTCTATCCTCCAAAAATGGGCTGGAGATGTGGCTTGCTTGGTTGAGTGCTTGCTAGCATGGTCCATCCTCAGGACCACATAAATCAGGCTTGGGGGCCCTGCATAATCTCAACATATAGAGGGTAAGGGCAAGCTGATCAGAAGTTCAAGGTGACCTCTGGCTTCCACTATACTAATCCAACCTAGGCTAGAGATTCTGTCTCAAAAACGAACATACCCCAAAATCAAAAACCCAAGATCTAGCTTTGTGTCTTTGGGCCTGGCTGCCAGGCAGGCTGGGCTAAGCAATGGATATGGAGGCCCTACCTATAATGACGTCCTGGTTGTAGGGCTAGGACCTGGGAGTATTCAGGTATCCCATGTCTGTCAAGCCCCTGCAGGACTTCAGGAAGACCCCATCTTTCCTGATTTCCAGAGTAACTAGCCTCCAATCCAACACCAGAGGTTGAAGACTGTGAAAGATTCCAGTAGTAGTGATGGGGGGAGTCCTTAGCATCTCCAGCCATCGACATGTTGGAGGTGAGAAGGGAGGCTTACTGAGAGGCCTGCTATGTCCATCTGAGGAGCAGGCTTTATCCCTGGGGCACTGGAGGCTCTCCCCTACCTGACATCTATGAGCCACCAAAGGTGGCAGGGGACAGATGGCTTCCCCAGAGAAGAGGCATAGGATCCAGCAGGGCCATCCAGTCCTTATTTTTGTCCTTAGGCAAAAGTGGAAGAGTCAGGGTAGAAAGGAACTGTTGGTTCTGCTTGGATTGCTAACCCAGTGCCACTCGGCTCTGGCCTCTAACATACTCCTACTTTCCTTCCCCACTGTTCTAGTTTCAAAGGATTCTTATGTCAGGCAAAGCCTCACACATAAATAGAATTCTCTATAGTTACAGTCCAGCTAGCTTTCCTCAGGGCACACCTGACACATCTGTGGATGGGCTTTGGATGCTGAGAAGGGTGAACATGGCCTAACACACCTCCTGAGCAGCCACAGGAATCCTTCACTCCCTGGGGATCCACAGGCTGCAGATAAACGGGGGCGGGGCAGAGGCCCCAGGCTGTTCCCTCAGGTCAGTCTCGCCCTCACTGCTGACCTCGCCCTCACTGCCGACCAGCACTCCTGACTGCTCTCCAGCTTTGGACATGGGCAGGGGAGTATCCTGCCTTCTGAAGCAAGACACTTACAGACAACTGTTAGGGAGCTCATCCTGGAAGCTGAAAGGGAGAGAGGAGTCTGTGTGCAGGACAGGCCGTTCCTGAATACTGCCACAGCCCGAGACCAGCTGCCAGCTGCCAAAGTCTGTGGAGAGAGAGGATCCGGGCAGGGGATGGTCCACTGATCTGGGGCAGAGAGAAGAGAGGGAGATGATGTAGTCAGTCAGATGCCTGACAGGGGTGCCCTGGGGAAGGGTGGGCAACACAATGGCCCTGTACTCCGGCTGTTCTGATAGAGCAGCTGAAAGTCAATTTCTTTCTCCAAAAGAGCAAACAAAACTGGGTAAGGAGTGACTGAGAGTGAAGACTGTGCGGTGTGCTGGGCTGCGAGGAGTGCTTTGTACAGATACAGAAGCCAAAGACCAAGAGCAACACAGGGCACCAAGAGGTTTCCAGACCCAATCCTGGGGCAGAGAGTCTTTCCTGGAGGCAGCTGCAGGGAAGCAGTGTCTCAACAGCAGCTGTCAGGGAGATTAGGCTGGCTGGGCCCAAGGGCAGTCATTCCCTCTGTGACATGCATCTGTGCTGCGTGGAACCCAGGGCCACTGAGATCTTATCAGAAGGGAGGACAAGCCTTTTGGAGACTGTGGAGGGGGGTGACCTAGATGGAAGAGTGAGCAGACAGAGCCTGAGGTCCCCTTCTTTTGCAGCTCCTTCCAGGAGCCAGAGTTTGTATTCAAGAGTGCCACAGAACACATCCACTGCTATGCCCGGAGGGGAGGATGAGTCAACTCAGGCTGCATACTGACAGCTTCATCAGGCCTCTTCTGACAAGAGGGAGGTGCGGAGTTGGGGAGGGAGCTGTGCTGCTACCTCCTCCTGACTCAGGCTAAGCTCTCTCTCCTCTGTCCTGGACAGCAGCTGACCTGTGGGCGTCTGGGAAGCTGCAAGTCAGTCTCTGGCATCAAGCCCAGAACTCAGAACATAGCCCAGGCTGGCCTCAAATTTGAGCAGTGCTCCTGTCTTTGCCTCTCAGGTGCTAGGATTGACCTTTTATAGTTTAACTCAAGAATAGCAAAACAGCTCCCACAAGGATCCAGAAACAGGGCTAGAGTATAAACAGTGGTGGGCTAGGAAGCAGGGGCAAAATACTTTACCTTACTTAGCTGCTGCCATCAGTGGATCCTGAGGTGACAACACTTCCCCCCTTCCTCACATTATTTAGCCATTTTTTTTTTTTAAATTTCACACACATTGGTGTTTTGACTGCATGTCTGTGTGAGGTTATCTGATTCCCTGGAACTGGAGTTAGACAGTTGTGAGCTGTCATGTAGGTGTTGGGAATTGAACCCAGGTCCTCTGGAAGATCAACCAGTGTTCTTAACCACTGAGCCATTTCTCCAGTCTCTGATTGGCCAATCTTATTGTCAAGCACCTGTGACCTAAGTCCAGCTCTGCTGATCTGTATGAAAGAGGCCTGCAGCAAACTATGTAGTCCAAATTCACTTTGAATTTGTAGCAATCCTCCTACCTCAGATTCCCACCATACCAATATACAAAGAGTTTCATTTTTAGATCACATTTATGTGTGTTTATGTAATTTATGCATGCCATAGTGGATGTCAGGAGACAGCTTGCAGGAGTTGCTTCTCTCTCTCCTACATGTGGATCCTTGGGATTGAACTTAGATCACTAGGCTGGGTGCCATCTCATAGGTCTTAGGAGGGTTTCTGAACTCAGGTTTGACTACATGCAGGTTTGTCCTCAACTAGCAGAACCTTGAGAGAGGGGAAACAAATAGCTTTTCACATTAAAGGCTGCTGTAGCTGGAATGCGGGCAACACTGGGTTTTGACATCCATCACTGTGATGAGCCTCGGCTGAGTGTGATGCCTTTAGAGATGAGAACAGGACATGGTCTACTACCCGATAGACACCACGAGGGGGCATCAAGGCAGCCTTCCTAGTTTCTAGATAGGTAACCTCAGACCTGTGAATCAGAGCCAGCCTCCTGAGAGAGGCCTGCCCTGGGTGCTCTGGCTATGTGCGCCTGTAGCCACTACAAGCCTCCAGGGGCACAGGCTGGCTCCTCAGTCTCCACAGCCCATTTGATGGGCAGACTCTTCTCCCATTTTTAGCAGCTTCTGGAGAAACAGCTTCTAAGACTCAAAAAGGAGATTAGAGAGTCAGGGTAGAGCACCTGAGCAGAGGAAGCTGGGAGGATGGGACATTCCTGGACAAGGAATGTAAGGAAGTTTCTCACGCCCCAAACCTGGATGCTCGCCCAGGGAGTCCCAGCCAGGGAATGTGTTACTGCCTAGTTCCCCCTAAGTACTCTCGTCCCCTGGGGTAGTCAATTTCTTTTGCTTTCAGAGGCAATACCAAGTAAGAGCACAACAAGAGGGTATCCTTCTTATTGGGCAGAAAACAGCTTTTAGAAATTCTTATCTGAGGTCAAGTCAAAGACTAGGTTATGTAAAATAACCATTCAGTTCTTGCATTTGACAGACACTTAATACATGGATTACAGCAGAGACAAAAGGTGTCTTTCTGGAGGGACCTGTACCTGTATCCGAGATGGAAGACCTGTACTGTGTAGTAAGCTCAGTATTTGGGTTACCTTCACCAGCTTTAGCAAGGCCCCAGCCCAGCACCCTGGGCTCCTTCACAAGTGTCAACAAAGCCAGCAAAGAAAGAAGTTTTGCCTCTTGCTCAAGCACCAGAAAGAACACAATCAAGCATCCCTTAAACTCAAGTTGTGGAGCTTTGTCCTAGACTGGGGGCCTGGATGACCTAAGCCTCTGCACAGGATGGTGGCTTCTTGTCAATACTTTAGTCTTGTAGCTGGCCCCAGCCAATGCCCAGTCTCCCTACCTCCTGGCAGACACCTGGCTAAGAGCAGTTACAGCCAGGGGGCTTTTAGCTTCTAGTTTCTGTACTGAAACCCAAAATATATGGATACAAAGAGTACTGGCTTAATCCAGGCAAGAATAAATGTGGGTGAGGCATCAGGCCTGGCCTTTTACCAGCTGCCCAGTGTCCTGACATGTCTAGCAGATAAATGATTGATAAGAACAGATCCTAAAACAAAACCGAACAGTCACAGTTTCTGACCATTTGTGGAAAGAACAGATATCATGCCAGGCATGGCAGATACCTTACTTCATTACTCCCATTTTACCCTAATTTACAGGGCTCAGGGGGTCACTGTTCCTGTTTAAGAATGGGGTGAAAGAAAACTGAGCTCACAGGGAACTGATTTCCCCCAAGTTGCACTGCTGGGAAGGCTAAAGCTGTGGCTGAAATCAGGTCTGGCTCAAGCCCATTCTAGTCAATTTTCCTTAAAAACAAAACCAAAAGAAGACAGGGGCTTGAGCCTAGAGAGATGGCTCAGTGGTTAAGAGCCATCTTCTGGCATCTTCTGATTGCTCTTCCAGAGGTACTGAGTTCAAGTCCCAGCAACCACATAGTAGCTCACAACCATCTGTAATGGGATCTGATACCCCCTTCTGCTGTGTCTGAAGACAGCGACAGTATTTTCATATATATAAAATAAATAAATAACTCTTAAGAGAGACAGGGGCTGACCTTGAAGTTCTGGTTAGCCTACTCACTATGTAGACTAGACTGACTTCAGATAGTCTACTGCCTCAGCTTCCCTAGTGCTGGGATTAAAGTTGTACACCACCACTGCTGGCTGATTTTCCTTCTTAATATGAGGAAGGCTAGCTCATGAAGGTCTTTTAAGTGTGACTGGAAGAAGAGGCCTTCATGAGAGCCTTCTGTGTGAGAGAGGAAAGCAAGGGGCGTCTCAGGAGCTGCTAGAGGAGGAGCATCGAGGAGCCACGGGGAAACAGGGTTGGGACCCAGATTAAGACTATACCTGAGGTACCTTTTCTCCTCTTGGCTCTTCAGTTTCCCTTATTGCTTTCTCAAAGTATCTCAACTAATCATGCTGTCATAGAATATCTGAAAGTTGCTTCCTGTCTGAAGAATCTGATTACTGACTAGAATAAGGAAAGCCATTCACCAGGTGGCAAATGACGTGAAGGAACATCTGAGACAGGTCCTAGACCTTGAGGGCCTGCATGTTACCAGATGCAGACTCATCCTCTTGACACCAATCATAAAGGCAACTTGGGATGCGTCTCAAGGATGACCCCATGGCCTCTGCCCAAGAACCTGGGAGGGGACTCTAACTAAACTGGCCTTTAACTTTTTACATTTGAGCATGTCAGTCAGCAGAGCAAGGGCCCCTACGTTCCTACATAGCTCATGGAGGAGTCTTGGGGCTCAGTCTTGGTCTCTCCAGCTGGGACTGCCTTAGGTATGTTAGCACCCATGTTAGGACTGGAGCAGGTCAGCAACTGTGTGGTGCAGAGAGCAGCCAGTCCTCTCTGCTATATAAAGACAGCCTTGAGCAGAGCTCACTGCTTTATAACGAGCAGGTGGCAGTGCCCGGGGAAGCAGCTAACTGGGCAGCAGAGGTTAGCTCCTGTGTTGCTACTTAGCTATTCCACCAGGCTGTTGGGTGTCCCTCAGCCAAGTTCATCTGCTCTTCAGGCAGCCTGGCAGCAAGCTGGGCTCAGTGGTGGCACCATCCTCCTTGGTCATGGACAGCACGGTGCCAGAACCCCTACCCTCACTCCTAAAGAGAGAAGAGCAATGACTAAGGCCATGCAAAGGTGGGGTAGGGTGACTTCCTAGTTAAGGCTAAAGTAGACATGTATAATCAGAGCCCTGTGGCTGATAATACAATGGCAGTCAAAAGCCCAAAATTCACTGTCTTCCCAAGGAGAAATGTGGATCACAGCCTGGTAAGAATCAGCCCTCCACAGAACTTCCCTCCCCACTTGATGAGCCAAGCCTCAGATTCCTCTCATGGGGCCCAGCTTAAAGGAAGACAAGTTTAGAGGACGTGGAGCACCCGAGACTCAGCACACTCACATCAGCAGTGACTGTGCAGGCAGACAGCTTTCCTAAAGGGGTGTGTTCCACACACAGCTGCCTGAAGACCTGATTGGCTACTGTTACCTAAGAGGTAGAGGAGCTAATGACGGGATCCCTCAGGCACTTTAAGATAAAAGAGACTAAATTAAATTTAATGTTAATGGAAATTCATAATTAGAATGCTCCAAATCAGAATAGTGTAGTCTTTCAAACCTCTGGCAGCAGATACCCGATTGAGAACTGCGTTGCCTGGCTAGCTGGTCTAGCTCTGGTCAGATGCTCGCAGAAGATGCTGCTCTCACACCTGCCCCACACACTATCTGCCCACCCCCCATTTAAGTCCATATTATCTTTGGCCTGGCCTTGGGGTATAGGGCTTTGAGGTTGGAGGTGGACCCCCAATACTCCTCAGCCTCACAGAGAGAGGACCTTTGTGGCCATTCTGGACATAGGAATACTGACAGGTCAACATGGGAGTTATCTACAGTTGGGGCAAGGCTTAGATGGCAAGTAGAACCTTCCCAGTTACTCAGTGGTGCTATGCAGGCAGAAAAGGAGGCAGGGACCATGAGCAAGAGCCTCAGCTCTGACAGCAAGAGTCTTATAGTCCCACTACAACCCATAGCAACCCTCAGGACAGCCGGTGCAGATGAGGGGTCACAGCAACAGGCATGCCTGGCAGCCCTACGTGGAGGATGTGAGCAGACACAGGCAATGTGGCTGTCTGCCTGGCCCTGGCTCTATTTAAGTCACAGCCACCAAGTCTCCAATGGGCTATAGTCTTGGCTTAACAAATACATCAGGGTTTGCAGATGGCACTGAGATGAAGGGCTCACCTGTAGGTAGGGCATACAGGCCACCTCTGGCCAGAGCAGCTGGCATCAAGCTTGCCCACCACTCATCCGCTCTGCCTCCCTGAAGAAGATGCTTTGGCTCCTTTTACTCCATGGTCTCCTACTGGCCAGTGAGTGAAGGAGGGTACCAGGAATTTTAACCTTTTAACAGGCCTGCTACCAAGGAGGACACTGAGTCAGGAAGCTATGGACACATGGCAAAGCTGGGATCAAGTCTAAGCGGGATTCCAGAGTTCATGGTCCATTTAGCTGATCCTTCGGTGGCCTCACTATGGCCACCTGCTCCGTTGATGCTTTTCAATATATATTGAGTTGCTGTGGTTTTCCACAGCCACACAACTTGTTGATCCCTTCTCTGTTGTAGCTTCTCTATCAGTGTGGACATGGGATGTGAGATATAATGAACCCGGAGTGTTCCAACACATCTTGATCTATCTACAATAGGTAGTCCAGAGGTCTGGGATCTTCCAAAGGTGACAAAGAGTGGCAGTCCTGACCATCATATTACAATGTTTGTGTACCCATGTACTCCACAGCATTCCAGGAAACAATTACAAATGTTTGTACAAATCAGTGAAGGCTCTGTGGTCCAACAGCAATCAATCCTTCAAAGGGTGGGTCTGCACCACTTCAATTCCTAAGTAGCTACCCATATCAAGGCATATACCAAGGAAATTCCGCTAGCTTAAATGTAGATACCCTACTTCTAACCTCGATAATGGAGGAAGGCCAGCCACACCCTTCAGCAGGCTCCTCATCCCTTGAGGTTCCTCACCTGGGTTTGGGGACCTCAAGAGGACTGCTACCCATCCTGAAAAAGGTGTCAGAATGGTTTGAGGATGAAGAGCTAGAAGACTTGGCTTCAGTGAGCCCGTGGTGTGAAGGCAGGCGGTCCTCAGAGGGCTGCGGCCGGCTCCAGAGCACACTCTGTGGGGAGGATGAGTGACTCTTCCTCCTGTGGCAGAAGAGCAAGGCTGTCACAGCTGGACCCCAGAGTCACTCTGTGTGTGGGGAAAATGTCATACACAGTAGGCACAAATCCTTGGCCCTCTCCCAGGCTAAGGGCCATAAGCAACAAGGGCTGGGACTTTAACTGAGAAGCTACGACAGTCAAATGCACTGGCCCATTAGCCTCAGATCATTCGAGAACACTGTTCTTAGTGGTACAGTAACTGCTCCATTCCCTCACAAATGCTACACAAACTCTGCCATGTCTAAGGAGGAAGACAAAGGCCCCAGAGCTCGCTACATCTCAGTGGGAGGACCCTCAAGGCGGGTCCCTTACCGTCATATACCCACCTTTTGTTTTAAGATGGCCCCACACGTCCTGGCACATTGGACAGGTACTCTTCCCTCCCCCATTTCATTGCTGCTCCTTGGTCACACTGGGAGCACCAGCCCTTTATGTTCCTGGGCCACCATGCAGTGTCCCTCACCAACCAGATGGCTGGGCTCTGAGGCCCAGTACTGACAGCAGGGGATGAAGCTATATTCTCAAGCCTTCTGTCAGAGCCCCCTTTGTTCCTGCGGCTACAGCCTGGCTCCCTAGGGCTGGTGGCCTTGGGTCACAGCTGTGAGTTCACTCTATCTCAGTCTGGCCCCTCACCAAGCTGCCTGAGTTGGTGCTCCTGCCGGGACGAGCTCTACAGTCTCATAGCTGAAGCTCCCCACAGCTCCTGGTGAGTGCTCCAAGACCAGGGAGAAGTCGCTGCTGAGGCTGGTTGTGCTGCCTCGGTCTCTGTGCCCTGAAAGCAGAGGGCAGTCAGCAGGCCAACATCCCCACGACCACCCAGCCCACCACCCATCTCCCATCGTGTCCACACTCTATGGCCAGCCAGACAAGCTTCTAGCATAGTTCCCAGTGTGGTCTATACTCAGCTATGGTGAAGAGGTAAAGCCTGCTAGGGGACAGGACTCACTCAACATGCAGATATCTTCCACAGTGAAGCCTGCATCCCGAGTTGGCAAACTCTTCCTCCTAGAATGACAACCCCAAGCAGGATAATTCATCTGCAGCTGGAGTTTTCTCTGTTCTTTCCTCATGACTTTGCCCAGCCTAAACAAGAGTTCCAAATCCTAGCACCTCATGGAATGGGCCTACCAACAGCGTCTGCCAAGCAGCAGGCCTCCTTCCAGGAACTACCAGTTTGACTGTGCCGGCCACATGTGCCAGACTGAAGTCAACACAGCCCGCTTTTCCTTACCATCTTGGCTATTTGTGACACAACTATGGCCCAACAAGTGGCAAATTTAGGTAAAGAAGACAAGTCAACTCGCAGGATCCATGTTCTCACTGGAGTTTCCGAGCAACTGCGGGACATACTGTTGTCCAGGCTGGAAGCAGATTTCTGCTCCACTGTGCAGATGACCAGGCTCGTTTTGAACTCTAAGATCTGCCTTCCAAATTCTGGAACTAACAGTGTGCACCACAATACCCAGCTGAGGATGGTTCAGTTTCTCTAGGGCCATAGTCTGCGTTTTTTCTTTTTTTATGGAACCAAAGCTTGAGCTCAGGGCCTGGAACATCGCAGGCAGCACTCTATCTACTACAGAGCTACGTCTCCACCCCGATGGCCTACTACAGGGCTCAAGTGGTGAGGAGTGGCAAGCCCTCCTGGCCACAGGCGTGGCTCTTCCTCTAGACACTGCGCTCTAGTGGCAGGGTTGGGACAGTGCCCCACACTGTGTGGAGGAGTGCCCCTGAGTGCCTTTGCTCCCTCATCTTACCTCTGGGTCTTCAGGCAGAACTCTTCGGAGGTGATATGCTTCAAAAAATTGAAGCAAAAGAAGAAAATCTGAAGGAGAAAAAGCCGAGACAGTGAGAAGCTAGCCTTCCCCGTGGGAAGACAGACGAGAGAACACGCACAAGAGCGCTGCTGGCTGCTCTGGCTAAGGCCTCTTTAGGGGCGTGACCTTCTTTGGGGACCCTGCTAGATCTTGGTTTATTACTGATGTGGGTGATACAGAGGGTTGGCTCCTCAGCAGGGTTAGGCAGGTGCCCCTGAGCTGGGCGTAGGGAAGAAGTAATGTGCTGCTTTTCTGAGAACACAGCGGTCCAATGCAAGGCCTTCAAGTCTTCAACACACACACTCTCAACTTTCACAATGAAAACAACAGCAGTTCCCACTTCCATGTAAGAGCTCAGGGAGAGCTACTGACAGGAAAGGACAGCTGGGAGGGAGAGTAGCTGGGGCAAGGGGATCAATGGAGAAGGCAGGACAGAAGAGGAAATGCATTCCATGGGGAGGGATGCACCAGATACAGGATCAGAACTGGCATGGCAGCCGTGGTCTGGCTGAGCCTACTATGCTCTGGAACTGTTGGGGCCCAGGTCTTCACTGTGAAGTGGATATAGGCAGGAGACTGACTCTGGCAGCAAACCCATTCCCATGAGCAAATCCCAGCCAGTGCCCTAGTCCAGTGGCCTCTAGAAACATACCAGAGGCTTTGGCTTATTTAAGCTGCCCAAGAGACTATATACCACCCCAGTGATCTCAAAAAGGTGCAACCCATGAGACTCAGGGAATCACCCATACATTCCCACAGGGCCCTGTAAGATTCGCTCAAAAAAATAAAGGCAGAGAGTTGCTCAGATCTGGTCAGTAGGAAATTCTGCATTACATAAAATGACACAGATCTTTCATCAGACTCTTGAGCCTTTTAATGTGCTAATGCATCCTGGGAACCTCAAAGCTAGAAGACAGGCTAAAGAGGCACTTCCCAGCTGTTTTTAGCTTGCTATATTACAGAGGTGTCTGTAGTTTGGAGAGGTAAAAGCCCCAGCCCTCCAGAGTCCCAGAGACCTATGCATACACAGAGGGACCTGAAGGGTGGGACTCAGAGCCCAGTCCTCTCAGCCTCATTTTTGCCCTTATTCTCTGAAGGGAGCATGTGGCTTGCTCTGAGGAAAGAGGGAGATGGCGTAGAGGACAGACTGTCCTAAAGGACCAGCACATCTCCAAAGAGGCCTTCCGCCCAGATTTCAATGCCAAAGGCTCTGCCTCTGGCAGAGTTCATGGGGCCTCTGAGGAGCAGGCTTGTGAGCTCTGCAGAGGGATGGAGGCAGAAGTGCTCAGAGAGATTTGGAAGGGAGATGAGCAGCTCGGCAGAAGCAACAAAAGAAAGCTGGAGATAAGGCGCCCAAGAAGGAAGCAAGCTCAGGAGCGGGAGGTAGAGAAGGATGCTTCTGGCCACTGGGGGTGGGCAGAGAGAACCAACACTGTCATGATAGGCATCTGCGTCTCTCAGTGAGAGACCAGACTCAAGGTGAAGCACGCTGCTCAAGGTCACCTAGTAAGCAGGACCAGTAGAGACATACTGAAGCCAAACTTAAGATCTGACGCTGGGGGACTAGAAGCAGGCAAGGACATGCAAAGGGCAGAGAGGAGAGAGGAGGCAAGGCAGAAGAGGCAGAGGACTCTGACTACACTGAGAAGAAAGGACAAGGAGGACCTGGAGGCAGCCTACAAATGAGAAGCAGGCAGAACCCTGGGAAAGGGAAGGACTCTGAGTGTGTCAGGACTGAAGAGAGAGCACTCCATGCTTCAGCTCTGAGCATGGAGTCATGGAAAACAACTTGTACACTGGTTCCAGAGCCAAGTGCAGAAAGAAAATTAGCCTAAAATGATCATAGCAGCTGTGACCAGAACTTTCTCTGTGGTACAAAGGGAGCCCGAAGTCCACACAAGGGGTCTGTGCTCTTGCTTTTCCCACCACACTGCCTGAGAGAGAGGATGGTACACTCGTCCATGTATCCCGGGTGGAGAAACTGCCTTCACAGCATGGCAAACAGAATGGCTGTCCTGTCTTAAGGTGTAGTACGTGTCTATGCGGGGGTGGGGGTGGGGGTGGGGGTGGGATGGGGGTGGGGGGTGTACTTACCTCCTCTCCTTTGCTGAGCCGATCTACCAACATGTGTCTGAAAGGGAAGAGTGAGAGGGTTGAAGCACATCCAGGGCTGAGCAGGACACCTGACCCACAGACAGACACGTCTTTGGCACCAGTGCATCACACGAAGCCTGCCAACATCTTTGATCCTTTCCAGAGGGAGCCAACTTTTTCCCCCAGCTGTTTTCTCATCTCTGTTCCTCGTAAGAAAAGCTATACACCATGCACACCTCAAAGGCCAGTGTTCCTTGACAACTTACCCGAAGAGGAACCAGTCATAGGCCACAGTCAGGTAGAGGATCTCAGCAGGCTTCAGGGATGTGTGAATTAGCCCATCCTGGGAGAGACCAAGGGCGGCAAGGTGAGAAAGCTGCCTTCCTAGTACAGATCTCCTTGCTCCAGGAGCAAACCAAACCATAGACTGGGTGACACGACCACCCTTACCTACCCCACCCCCAACCAAGAACGGTGTTAAACGTGACATCTGCTGAATGTGCCCTCACGCCAAAGCGCCTCTGCACCTTGGAGACAGTTAAGTCACCAGAGGGTAGAACCTAGCAGGGTCACCGCATGCCCCGACCCCAGCTCGTCCATACTCACAGCCCACAAGGAAAGGCGTAGAAGAGAGATGAAGAGCGGGGTCCGATCCCAGCCGGAGATACAGTGTACCAGCAGCCCGCTGTCATCTAGTGTGGAACACGAGCACGGAATGAGAGAACCAGACAGGCTTCTGCGGAAAACCCTGTCTGAAAAAGGCCTCCAGCCTGGTGCAGACGGAGCCTCCAGGCCAGCTTAGTGTCCCTCTTCCCCAGGGACCTGTCCAAAGTTATTCCCCAATCTCACCCTAGAAATGAGTGGGTGGGAGCATCTGTCTTGGTTTCTAGTATCTTAGTTGAAGTTCTCTTTTTAATTGTATTTATTATAATCGTGTGTGTACAGAGAAGAGTGCACAGGTCGGAGAACAGCTTGTGGGGATCTGTTCTCTTCCACCAGTCCTGGGCTAGTACCCAATTCACTGGGCTTCTGCAGCACGTGTCTTTGGAAGCTCTCAGCATACTCCGGTAGAAAGCCAGCCCAAAGAATCTCTTTGGGGGATTCACAAAGAGGTGACCCCGCCTTCCTAGCCAGCATGTTGCAGGCTTGGGACACCAGGAGAGACTTACCATCTCTATTCATGATGAAAAGCAGCAGTTTCAGGTAGTTCTGTGTTTGTTGCACCAGGTCCCAACTCTGTTGAGCAAGACAGAAATGGGATTGAGAAATAAATATGACCAGGAATGGACATTTTAAATACTACAAAAACAAAACAAAAAACGCAACAACCAAACCACTGTCTGTGCATGGTGACAAGTGCCTGTGACCTCAGAACTCTTAGAAGGCAAGAAGAACATGAACTTGAGGCCAGTCTTGGCTACACACCAAGTATCAAAAGTATCAAAACAAATATGAATGCCAGCTAGGGTGTGGGTCAGGGGTAGAGCACACACTTTAAGAGAAGCTAGGTTCCGTTCTAGCACCAAAAATCTAACAAAAATGCTGCCAGGTGTGATGGTATGCCCTTGTAATCCAGTGCTTAGGAGGCCAGGAAGGAGGATCAGTAAAATTCAAGACCAACTTCAAATATGCCAGCCCGGGTATGAGACCCTATCTCAAACTAACAAATGGTGCCAAGCATGATTTTTTTGGGCAGCAGTTCCATAAAGCTCTTGACCTTAGGCTCTAGGCCTCAAACCCCTAATACATTGAGACTCATTCCTCAGTTCTAGGAGTTCTCCCTGCACCCTCCCTTAAGCAGTGCTCCGAGAGTGAAGAAACATCTTCAACAGGGGCTCTCAAGCAACCACATGCCAGTGGCTTCTCAGACCAGGGGCCCCGGGGTGGAGAGGGTTTCCAAACAGTCACTAGACACGAAGAGGCATTCCTTGATCTGCACCACACAAGGAAGCCAACACAAGGACAAACCTTCTCAATCACCCTTTCACTCGCATTTACTGCTATTTACTTCATGCTTTCTTTTGTCATCAGTGTTTAACTGTGTGTGTATGTGTGTGTGTGTGTGTATAAAACACACCCCTGTGGTTGAAGAGCACTGGTTAAGAGCACTGGCTGCTCTTACAGAGGATCAGGGTTCAATTTCCTGCACCCAAATCTGTAACGGCAGTTCTGAGGCGGCTCAAGGAAATCTGGTATCTTCTGGCCTCCTTGCATACTTGCACACAGTAGTGCACAGACATGCATGCAGGCAAAACATCCATGTGCATTAACAATTTAATTATTGTAACACTACATGCAATACTCCTGCCATGGCTTGTGTGTGAAGGCCAGAGGAGAACTTTTGGGGATCTCTCCTACCTTTGCATGGGTTCAGGGGATCAAACTCAGGTTGTGATAGGCTTGGCAACATCCATCTTTATCCAAGGAGCCATCTGCTGCCTCCTTTTTCTTTAGTGATTGTCATCCTATATTAGTCTACGTTAGTCTGAAACCCATGTTCTTTCTGCTTCTGCCTTCTTAGTGGTGGGATTATACAAACGTACCATGCCCAGCACTACACTGTCTTTTGATGAATAATGTACACAGTGTATTTTATTTTTTTAAATAAGAGGCTCCCTGGGTGGGAGTCAGGAAATACAAGCTAAGTGAGAGGCTAGACCAGGCACTATGGAGCAGTCCTCTCAGTCTCAATTCCACGGAGGGGCCTGACCCAGTTCTGCAGAGCTGATTTCCCCTGCTAGGGACAGCCTCTGTTCTCTGAGGACACAACTGCCTATCAGTGTTCGGGCTGTGCAGAGAGGGTGGCGCATGCCAACGAGAGAGCACTTCCCTGGGGGGAAGGGAACACGGCACCTGTAATTGCAATGGTTTTCCCAGGAATTTAAAGCAGACTCATTTACCTGACCCTCCCATGCCCCTCGAGAGTTCTGACCCATTTTCAGCAGCTCCAGAGACCTGCTGCAGCATTGTGCTAATAAAGCTATTAACAGCAGGAGCATGGGGGTCTCTTTACGCATCTGGCTCAACATGTAAGATACTCTATTGCCAAGAGATTTCCTCTGAGCTGGGATTCTGCAGAGTACAGGAGCCATATAGCAGAAGTCTCAGGTTAGGCTTGCTGTGAAGACAGCAGCAGCAAGGAAAGGGCAGGGACCAAGGCGGAGAGGGCTCTGCACCACAACAAGCAGTGCAGTTCTAAAGGAGACCTGTATCAGGAAGAGACTGCACGTTTCCAGGGCTGGTCCCAGCTACCTGTGGGGAGGACCACACTGGGGAGACCCAAAGCTACACAAGATGGGCTGAGGGACAGGTCTGGTACCACAAGACTCTAAGGTTTATAGGGGAGATGAGCAACAGTTAAGATCACCCAATGAGGTATAGCACTAGAGAATTTGGGACTCCAAAACTAACATGCAGAGACGACAGAGTGTACTCCTAGCCAAAGATGACATGAGGAGACTCAGTGAGACTGACTGGCTTGACTGCTTCAAGGACACATTCCACTGACATGCCATCCTGCCACCATCACATGCCTGGAATCACATCCCTGTCCATTCTCTAAACCAGCTAGCAGCAAGGGAAGGGCAGGGACCTTCCCAGTGAGCAGCCTGCTCCTCACGGACATGAAGGCACTCCAGCATGACTGCTCAGAGAATACTTACACTCAGGGATCCCAATGAGGCCTGGGATAGGGCTGCTGAGTCTCACTTCTAGGGAAAGTCTGCTCAAGGCCAGCGAGCCCAACTGCAGCCCCTTCCAGTACTCAGCAGAGCCCTTCCCCCACTCCCTCCCCAGAGGAAATTGTCTTAGCAGCACACACAGGCCCTCCTGTCACCTGAGGTGAGTAGCTCATCAAATCTAACTGGCACCTGCCGTAAGGAAAACAACTGGCTCCAGAGAGAACAGGAGGGCAGGTTAGGGTAGAGGCCATCTGAGAGCTCTGCACATAACACACTAAGGAGCTTGCAGGCTCCCGTTGGTCATTTAACCTGTGAAGCCATAGCCCAGGGTGCAGGACCCTAGAAGCCTACTCTTCAGATGCCAATGAATAGGATCAGCTCTTTTCCTCTCTAAGGGTCCTCTTACAGAAACATTTGTGCAGGGGGACAACGACATCTCCCTCCTGCATCTACTTATTCAGTTATTCAGTTGCCTGAGCATCTACGCTGTGATGAGCTAAATCACGATGGAGAGATGGTAGGATGGGGAAAGGCACTTGTCACTAAGCCTGATGGCCTGGGTTCAGTGACTTGGAACTGGGATGGGTAGGTTTTGAGACAGGGTCTTCTGAGTTGCTTAGCTGGCCCCAAACTTGCAATGACCCTGAGTAAGGGATGGCAGGTATGTCCCCAACGCCTAACTTTCTGTGTGGGGACATGTGGAGGAGTTACCGAAGCTGTGGGTCCTCTGTCCTCATGGAGTTCACAGAGCAGATCTCTAAACCTGTGACTGCAGCTCAGTGGAAAATTCCACGATAGATACACCCAGGGGGTTAACGGGAAGGTAGATCCAGCATCCAATCATCAGGGATGGGGAGAGGAGGCAAACCAGGAAAGTCCTCCTGAAGTGGACACAGAGCCAAATCCTGAAGGGCAAGGTATCAGCCAGACAGGAGGGAGCAGAGAAGAGGGCAGCCAGGCAACAGAACAGCACTTGGAAAAGGTGGCAGAAGCGCTACTCGTCCTGTCTCAGGCAAGTGGCAAGCAGCAAGGGAGACTCCCAGCAGCTGTCAGCTTGCGATAGTTAAACAGTGTGGAGAGCCAGCGCCATCTTTAAGGTTTCTGCAGTCAAATGAGGTCAGGCAGCTCTGCACTTCTAACAGAACACATTAAAAAGAAAAATGAAAAGCTGCTAAGCACAGATGTGGAAAAACAGACTTTGTGAGGTACCCTGGAAATAGATCCCTCTAGTGGACGAAAATCACTGAGTTACATTCAGAAAACTAACTCTCTAGGTCAAAAGCCAGTAAGGAGTGCTGTATGTGATGGTGCACACCTTTAAGATCTCTGAACTGGCCTGATGGTCTACACACAGAATTCCAGGTCAACTAGGGCTATTCAGTGAGATCTTGTCTGGGAAAAAAAAAAAAAAAAAAAAGCACATGCAAAAAGACAATTCAACAGACAAGCAGTTCCTCTTTGTCTGGGCTGGGGGATGTCAGAACATCACGGCTTTGCACAAGGGTCTCAAAGGATAGGATAGGAAACAGAGTCCCTTGGTCACACCACCCCCTTAATAGTGCCTGCATGCTCAGGCCCTCACCTGATACTGGCTCCAGTCAATGTTGAGAGATTGAGTCAGGAAGCTGGGGATGTTCAACGGGGCATCAACGTAGTCCTAAGGACAGAATGACACTGAGATCTAAGTGAGCGGCACATGGACTCGTGGCAACAACAGGTCCTAGCTATGAAGCTGGAAGCCCTCCACAGTGTGTGCCTCCTGGGCCAGATGCTTGGATGCTCCGGAATAGCTTAAAAAGCAAAGCGACCAGGTCATTATGGCTGAAGGAAGTTTATCAGTCCGAAGCTGAAGAATTTGAAGCTGCAAGAAGCAAGAGCAAGAGCAAGGCCCCTGGAGGCTCCCTGCGCATGGCCTGCTACCTGAAGAAACAACGCTGCTTCCAGGCAGCCATGAAAAACAGGGAGAGGAAGGAAAAGGGTGTGCTGTGAAGTGTTCACACGCATGCGAGCAGCAGGGGAAGACAGACCCGTTCAGGCAATGACAAAGAAAAGGGTAGTATTATTCTCCCTGGAGCATGACTAGCTCTTTGTGGTCTCCTGTTACAAAGAAACATAGTTGAATATTGTTACTCATACCTGCTTCCAGTTAAATATGAGCCCTTCAGCCATGTAATCCCGATCTTTATATTCCTTGAAGAATTCACAGCCTGGAAAAGAAGGCAAAGTTATAGCATTTCCTGTCCTGGTCAAAAAGCTCCTGAGACAGCCCTAGGTGCAAGAACTCACCCAGCCCTTTAAACCAGTGGCCTTGGGCAGGCTGAGGTCGACTGGAAGGGTGAGATCAACAGCCAGAGCAAGCTCCTGGCATCACCTGTCCCCAACACTGTTCCCTGGGCACTAGTGATGCCTTTCTCATTGCAGGTCCCTTTTTATCCTATAATCCCAGTCATGGCAGGCTCCACTGTCTTGCGGAAGTTGAGGCATCATCTTTGAAAATGTGTGCAGCAATTATACAGCTTTCAGAGAGAACTGCACATCCTTACTCCAGAGACCTGGACCATGCCTGCAAGCTAACAAGTGCTCAGTTGACATGACTATTACCAGTGCAGCAGGTAAAGGTACTTTCTTCATTATTCAAACTCCCAAAAAACTATCTGGTGAGGCCTTGGCAACACAGGGAGGAACTAGGCAGAAAAGAGGCTTTGGAAGCAAGCTCAAAGTAAAGTTTTTACCCACATGTGTAACTGAGTAACTTCATGGATAGTCAGTTGCACAGCTGCTCAGGTAGGTACCTGTAACATTCAAATGGCAATGCATAACTGACATCACCAGAATCTTGTGCCAACCAACTTCTTGGCTTGTTTTATTTTTATTTTTTTAAAGATGTATTTATTTAGCCAGGCAGTGGTGGCGCACGCCTGTAATCCCAGCACTCTGGGAGGCAGAGGCAGGCGGATTTCTGAGTTCAAGGCCAGCCTGGTCTACAGAGCGAGTTCCAGGACAGCCAGGGCTATACAGAAGAAACCGGTCTCGAAAAAAAACCAAATCCAAAAAAAAAAAAAAAAAAAAAAAAAAAAAAAGATCTCCAGCCCTACCTTTTCGTTTTCTAGAGACAGGGTCTATGTGGCCCAGGCTAACCTGGAACTGGATGCAGATCATGTTGGTCTTGAACCCACTGAGATCCATACCAGCCTCTGCCTCCAGGGCACCACCACAGCAGACTTAGTCAATTCTTGCTCTGCAAGCAAGGCCAGTGGGCTTTGGTTACAGATGAGGTTTGGCCTTGGGCCACAGCCTGCCTTTGTCAGATGAACACTTTTCGATGCTCCTGTAGCATCAAGTCACAGGGTAAGGGAAGGCACTTGGGAAACAACTTCTTAAAGTGACTTTTGAGTTCCTTAGCTAATACATGTGCTGACTCCAGCAGGCATGGCTTGGCTACACCAGGTCCAGTGAGATTCTAGAAGGTAGCAAATTCTTAATTCTGTGAGAAGTTAGAGGTTGAGTGCCCAGGGATGTCTGAGCTTGCCTCAGGGCAAAAGAGGGCCACTGAGGAGAGGAAGGTGGGTGCTAGCCCAGGTGCCCAGCTTGGCTTTCATTTCACATACTAATACCCCAGGCTCCAAACGGACTAAGAATTCAGGAGGTAATCTTTAGCCATAATACTTTAGCCTGCTAGGGTGCCTTAGCAGGAGAAAGAACAGCTGTAACTATCAGAGGGTTTGAGGCTTGTGAGCCTGGGCTAAGAGGAGACCCCAATTATCTCTAAGGGTACCATGAAATTCTCTGCTTTTCTAAACTGACTGCTAGATCCACTCCACAGGCCCCAAGCTGAGTTAGGACTAAGTCTATGATGTACACACTATTTTGGTGAGAAACTGACAAAATTAAAACAAACAGACATAGTACCTGGCAGTTCCTGATATCATGATTACAATACGCTTCGGAACCACGAGTAACACAACACTGCAAAGGGAACACATTAGTCTTGTGCAGTAGAGTTCGGCCCATCTCTTCTTATGCTGTGAAGAAGAGATGGGAGCACTGCCCATTTCCAGTACAAGCTAAAGTGATACTATCCTCAGTCCCCTGCGAGCCTTGAAGTTCTTAAAGGACTCAAGTGACAGTTCTTAAAGGCCAAAGGTGTCTCATGACTTTCAGTAACAGCAATTTCGTCTCATAAAGTGACACAGGCCTGAAGAGAAAGCCAGGAACACAAGCATGGTAACTAAAGTGCTTCTTCTGCCTTTACTCTTGCTGGCTGTGTCTGGCGAGTTCTCATTTTGGCTTGTCCTTTGTACTCGCCTCTCAAATCATCAGATGAACAAAGTACATAGAAATCTGATAGAAATAAGTTCAGGTCAATCTTGAGTTTATGCCAACACTTCTGCTCAGTTTTGGTAAGTACTTTTCCCTGCATACCTGGGAATATCAACTAGATAACTGTGCATCCTGCTCCTCCCCTTGGCCTGACTGCACTGCACAGATCAGACCTGACTTTATAGTGACTACCTCTGCCTCCCGGGAACTGGGATTATAGCTATTCGTACCTGGTGCTCTGTTCGCTGTACTAAGCCTTATTCTCTAGGACTATGGAATATTTTGCTCTATCGATGGATCATTGTTTACTTTTCTTTTTTCTTTCTGTTTTTCGAGACAGGGTTTCTCTGTGTAGTCCTGGCTGTCCTGGAACTCACTCTGTAGACCAGGTTGGCCTCCAACTCAGAAAGCCGCTTGCCTCTGCCTCTGCCTCTACCTCCCAAGTGCTGGGATTACAGGCGTGCGCCACCACACCCGGCTTGTTTACTTTTCTTAAAAGACTTTTTCCTCCATTAATTTATGTATTCACTTATATCCAATTGCAGTCCCTCCTCTCCTCCTGGCCCCGCACAAACCCTCCCCTATCCCCTTTACTTCTTACTCTTAATGAAGCTGTACCCCTGATTTTGTTATTTCAGGCAGACATCATACTAAGTATCTTCAGCCCTAAGCTGGATGGACTGGGCCTCAATGACAGGTTATTAGGAAATAACAAAGGGTGTTAACATTTGAGGACTCTGTAGTTAAGTTGCCAAACTACAACCAAAGACACACTGCACAGCTGCTACTGGACAGAGGCCCTGGGGTAGCACTACCTTTCCCAGCCACGCCCTCTTTGGAACTTAGAAATAAGCAAGTTGATGCCTGCTCCTCAGGGAGCATAGTTTATCACATGGAGCAGCTGAGGCTGTGCTTTCCTAGCCTCTCACAGAGCCACTGATGGCTCTAGCACAGAAGGCAAGGTCAGCAAGTGAAGGCTGGGCGCTTCTGAAGTAAGAAACCTCTGCCTCAGTACGCATCCGGCATTGCCAAGCCCAGTGCTATCTTTATAACCTACATCAGCCCAACGTTGTTCTTAAGCAAGAGAAAGTTTCAAGAGTCTTTCTTCCCACAAACTCCTCATAAGAACCATAATTTACAGAGCCTAACAGGGCTCTGGGTCTCACGTTATTCTTTTTTGTTGTTGTTGTTGTTGTTTTGGTTTTTTTCGAGACAGGGTGTCTCTGTGTAGTCCTGGCTGTCCTGGAACTCACTCTGTAGACCAGGCTGGCCTCCAACTCAGAAATCTGCCTGTCTCTGTCTCCCAAGTGCTGGGATTACAAGCGTGCACCACCACCACCCGGCTCTCACTTTATTCTAAAACATTATTCCCATGGTATAAAGGAGGGAAATGATTCTCAGGTTGAGGGGCTTATTCCAGCAAGGGCAGGGAGTCCTACCCAGGACCACAGGACACCAAGCACAGAGCTGGCGGAAAAGAGTGTCACGAGACTGCATAGTAGATGTTGTGAGGACCATTGCTGTTTGATGAGAACATTCACAAGAGCCAGCTGAACTTGCATAGTTCTGTGAGAGGCTATGGCAGCCTGCTATTGGCTACAGGACGGAAAGTCCCAGCCCAGACTGAGGAAGATGTCAGTGCTGAGAAGTTGAGGTTTGAGGGGAAGGCATTCCTTGCTGTGACCACAATGGCTGGCGCTCATGTTCAGTGAGCAGGCAGGGACAGTGGGGAACCGGAGTGTGTCACAGTTCCAGTTTCCAGTGTGAGAATACAGCCTGGTCACAGAGAGGCAAAGTGGCTCTGCAGAATCAACGTGCCCTGCAATATAGGGAGGTTACTGTGTAATTACTGATGACAGCCAGCGCAGGGTTTCTGTCCCACAATCAGCACTGTCTGGGCGATAGCCCCAAATAGCTCTGGACATGAGAAGGCACACACCACATGGGCCGGAGCAGCATCAATAGTGGTCAGCAGAGCACAGACATGCCATTTCCTCATATGTGCAAAGGCCATATGGCTATGCAAGATATAGTCTTTACTTTTTATTTTTTGGATTTTTTTATATTTATTTTATTTTATTATTTTATTTTATTTTATTTTTTGAGACAGGGTTTCTCTGTGTAGCCCTGGCTGTCCTGGAACTCACTCTGTAGACCAGGCTGGCCTCAAACTCAGAAATCGGCCTGCCTCTGCCTCCCAGAGTGCTGGGATTACAGGTGCGCGCCACCACTGCCCGGCAAGATCTAGTCTTTATGAGAAAGCCCCGAGGTAAACTTTTCCAAGTACCAACTGCTACCTGACAGGACCTGAAGCTTAGAGGAGAAGTAATGTTTTCAAGGTTGTGGCTCATGAGTGCCAAGGTCAGATCCCATCCTGACCACCTCTCCCTAGATTAAAAAAAAAAAAAAAAGACTCTGCAGGATCCTCTCTGGCCCTCAATCATGACTTCTGTGATCTGGGGCCCAGATGTCCATGCTGCCGGATACAGCTCCTCCCAGAATGTTCCCAGGATACACACGCGCAGAAAATTTGACCCTGGTCTCCTACCTGGGTACGGAATAGAGAGGAGAGTGAAGTTTGCATAGCGCTGGGCTTTGTCCACCTTCTCAGAGGAGGTTACACTACGAGACAGGAACACGTGTTATGGTATCCCAACCACACTTTCCCAAGTGAGGGGTACAATTTCTTAAGGTGAACTTTTTGCTAAAAAGCTGTCTTTCAGACTTAGGAATGATACCCTCAGCAGCAAACAATTAGGAGTTCTTCCCTGTTCTCATCTGAACAACTCAGAAAGAGAGGTCTTTTTTCACGCTAACAAAACAGCAGGCCTCAACCAGTACCCAAGGGTTGGAGGATAACCTTCCATATCATCAGCTCCATGGAAGCATGAGGCGCATCCACTCTTGGTCCTGAGGGTGGGACAGAGCCGGACAGTAGGAAGGACTTCTCTACCTCCAAAGGCCACTCCTAAACATGGGAACATGTAGCTGAGAGCATTGCACACCTGTCATGCCAGGATTTGGGAGGCTGAGCTAGGAGGATCCTCACAAATTCAGGGCCAGTGTGGGCTACATAGTGAGTTCAAGGCTGTATTTCAAGACCACATCTCAAAAAAACAAAAACAAAACCCCAAACCCTTAAAACAACAAAAAAAAGCAAAACAAAAGTAAAAGTAACAAACAAAAAGAATAAAAAACAAAAACTCCCACAAAAAAAACAAAAAACCCCACGGGGCTCAGAGATGACTCCGTCGGTCAGGTGCTTGCTATGCCAGCATGAGGACCTGGGTTCAGAT
Organism: Apodemus sylvaticus; assembly: GCF_947179515.1. Taxonomy (NCBI): domain Eukaryota; kingdom Metazoa; phylum Chordata; class Mammalia; order Rodentia; family Muridae; genus Apodemus; species Apodemus sylvaticus. Next base: position 144,962,192 of record NC_067473.1, on the reverse strand, counting down.
CCCCAGCACCTATGTAAAAAGCTGGAAGTGGCTGTAAACACCTGAAATCACAGTGATGTGGAAGCAGAAAAAGGAGGAGCTCCTGGCTTTCTAGCTAGCCAGGTGGCTGAATTGGTGAGCCCCGGGCTTCCTGAAAGACTTGAAAACTCATGTGGAGACCGACTGGGGAGACTTGTGATGCCAGTCTTTGGCCTCCATGTAGGTCTCCAGCACATGTGTGTATGAAGGGACATCAGAACCTACTGCACAGGGCTGTTGCAAATGCAGTAAGAGGCTGCAGACGGCCCTCACACACCCACCAATGCAGGGATGGCCATGCACGGTGGGCCAGGCCTGCACACTGTGACCACAAAGCCCGAGACTGCTTCTTCCAGATGCCCTGTACTCACTTCATGCCGAACTTCACCTTCTTGTTCTCCACCATCAGGTCACAGATGTACTTGACTGACAGGTACTGAAGCAGCTTGATATCATAGCCTCTCACCTTATCAAAAAGGTGCGTGTCGCCACTTCTGAAAGAAATAGCCAGAGAAAGAGCTTGAGACCAGGTTGACTCAGACACACGGGGTAGGGAGCTATTTTAGGAAGTACAGATGAAAACCTGTGTTCGATTCTTCAGAAGTGGGGGTGGGGGGAAAGGAAGGTGACTTTCCAAGAGATTATCCCTATCTTGGGACACGTTTCAAAGAAGAGCAATTTGCAGCCAGAGTGGGAAAGAGCTTTCTGCACTGCTTGACATTAAGCCAGAAGACTCGAGATAATCTCCAGTTCTAAAAGGCATCGAGCTGGTGGCTCAGACGCTTTAACCTTCCATTAGAGTTCATCTCCACCTCCCTCTTTCCCTTCCATTTAGGACCATTTTCAGTCATATGCCTTATGGAGAGAACAGACTGAAAATCATTAACCGATAAAGACGTTTTAGTGTGATTTTGACCAACTGATTGTGAGATACTAGGTAAGTGAATTCCTTCTGCTTACCAGGTCGGAGGAGGAAGAGGAGACGTGGAGGAGGAACGTTCAAACACTCAGGCTACTCTGTCCATACAGGTATGATAGCAGCACAAGGGCTAACAGTGACCACAATGAGTCTTTAACGCCTGCTGCTTGGTCACTGCTGGCAGTCAGTTGCCTCACTAAGAACTGTGTGCTATAGATGACCTGGCCAAGGCACGCGTCACCTGACCTTGGGGGAAGCCAAACATTCTCGAGCATAGACCAGAGCTACTACTGTCAAAGCCAATGGCAGAACCCGGCATAACAACGTTGCTGAGCCACAGTTTGAGCAGCACATCATCCTAGGCTGCCCGTGTGCATTTTAGGAGATGCTGGATGCCACCTAAAGACTTCATGTGGCACCAACCACACGAACAAAGTTTGTAGTCTTCATTAAAAACTCTTTGAAAGGGGCAGAGTGTAAACCAACCCATTTTTCCCCTTTAAAGGAGTTCAGTACTGCATGACTATAGTTCTAGAATTTGGGAAATAGTGACAGGACTAGGACCTTGGCTACATAGGAAGTGCAGAGCCAGGCTTGACTATATTGAGACCTTGTCTCAAAAAGCCAAAAAAGTAGAGTCAGCCATTGTGGTTTTATGAGAACATCTCAAGTGCTGTTTCCCCTGCAATACACACACATTCTCATTCTCTCTCTCTCTCTCTCTCTCTCTCTCTCTCTCTCTCTCTCTCTCACACACACACACACACACACACACACACACAGAAGGAAAAAAAGAAGGGTGTCATGTGACTCAAAATTCAATTGTGGCATATAGTCGTACATGAGAGCTTTACCCCAACCTTGTAATTCAGAACCAGGCGTGCTGAGTGACACCTGGCGGGCTTGCCCTTGGCAGACTAGCTGCATCCTGTCATTGTGTAGGGCTCTAAACAAAGACAAATATCTAGGGCCAGCTTTAGACCACAGCATAGAAGCCCTAAAGTCATCATGTGCTGTGATCCTGACTGAAGACTGCTCAGGTTAATGAAGTTGCTGGGTGGACTTCAAAAGTGCTATTTGGGAGATACGGAGTTGAAAGATGGGGGCAAAGAGCCGATGCCCGGACCCAGAGTAGAGATGAGTACCCACTGCCAGGGGGCATGGCTGCCACCAACCAGCCAGCCAGCCCTGACCCAAGCTCCTACCCACAGTGACCGTACTGACCGAAGAACAAAGTCCTCTTCCGTGACATCTTCTGTATTTGCCCAGGTATCATCTGCTCCCCCTGCCAGAGAAACCAGTGTGTCAGCACTGAAGCTGGTGACATCCTTGCTAGGCCAAGTGGAGCCAACCTGCACCTTCCCCAGGCTCAGCCCTCATGTTTCCACTAGGGCCGCATGCCCACCTGTGTGGCCATCTGCTCTGTCTCAGAAGCGAGTCCCTAGTGTCTGCCCCGGAGTGCTCTGGCCTCTACCCTGCCTCATCACACCTCTTCCTCACACCTCTGTGCCTGAGGCAGGACTAGTCCCTCTGACCAGGTTTTCCATTCTTAGACCCATAAAAGGCTATTCAATATTCACCTGAGAAAAAATAGTTGTATCCAGAGCGTCCATACAGCTCTCCCCATCCAGCCAGTGTGGCCGACCTGCAAATATGCTGGGAGACAAACAGCAATTTCAGGATCAGATAACTTCTGAAGCACGCAAAGCTTAAGGATGCCTGGTGCTTCCTACCAGCATAGAGACCTCCACAGCCAGTCTGAAGTCTGCTTAGAACTTATTTGTCTACAGACTCTACCAAAGGGGTCTCTCTCCCAAATTCAAGGTACCAGTGTTCCATCAGTGGTAAGAGCCTGGAGGATGTCAATGTATACCAGGTACTAGGCACAGTGCTGTGAGGTGACACCACCTTCTCGCTGAACTCACAAGGCCATACGCAAGCACGGCAGGCAGTAGGAAGACAACTCTATTTCAGTAATGGAGAAAGGAAGAGCTGGCTCAGAGAGGTTAAGGGATGTATCAGTCGTAGAATGAGGGGCAGGCTGGGAACCGGCCCAAGCTCACACACCTCCCAGGGCCTGTTACCTATTATTTGAAACTTTTTAGCATAGAGGGCAACGTTTATACTGAGAGAAGCAATTAAAAGAGAAATACTTGGGATCTTAATTTTTAAAAAAGAAATTATTGAAGCAGTCATGATAATATGTGGCTGTAATTTCAGCAGTTAAGATCAGAGGCAGGGCATCAGAAATTCAAAGCCAGCCAGAGTTACATAGTGGGTTTGAGTCCAGCCTGGGTTTATGAGACTATTAGAAAAATACACTCTCTCACTCTCTCTCTCTCTCTCTCTCTCTCTCTCTCTCTCTCTCTGAGTTCTCTAGGAGATCAAAATCAATTTGGACTATAATTATCAAGGAAAAATAGTGGCTATGACTTGGTTGCCACTTGTTTTTGTTTCTCTAAACAGGGGCTGCAGGAGATGGAAGCCAGGACCTTGGACATGGCGCAAAAGCGCTCACCAACTAAAGTAAATCCCGCCTCCTTCCTTATCCCTTTCCTTCTCCTTAGGGCAGAGGTCACTGAGAGCTGGAGTTCTCCAAGCTTGGCAACAGTCTCTTTAAAACGACTGTTCGTGTACATCTGCATGCTGTGTATGTCTCAGGCAGTCAGGTTTGTACAGTGGCCACCTTTCGTTACCCAGTGAGCCATTTGCTGGCCTAGAAACTTCCATTACTTAAATAGTTTGTTGAAATCTGGTAGTCGGTCGAGGGGAATGGGAAATATCTAGTGACATGGCGGTCGAGGGGAATGGGAAATATCTAGTGACATGGAAACAAGCCAATTTAGTTTGACAGCAGGCTGGGAGACCTGCACTAAGACAAATGGAAGATGTACAGTGACAGATCAGTTGAAGTTCATTTCTGAATTGGTCCCTCAATCTACAGTATAAAGTGGGTTTCTGGGCTGGAAATATGGCTCAGCGGTTAAAAGCACTGCTCTTCCAGAGGTCCTGAGTTCAATCCCTATCAACCACATGGTGCCTCGCAACCATCTGTAATGGGATCTGGTGCCCTCTTCTGGCACACAGGTGTACATGCAGATAGAGCACTCACACATGAAATAAATAATCTTAAAAAAAAAAAATAAAGTGGGTTTCTGAAAGATTACAAAATACTGTCTACTCTAGGGTCCTCATTGTCCTACAAGGTAACAGAAGTAAAGTCGGCTCTACGTGAAATGGGTGGAAGGACCCACTAGGTCAACTGCCCAGCTCTTGCTGGGAGTGAGAGGCACCTGGAACTGGCTAGGGATTCGTGGAGATAAGGCCTGTTTGCACATCTGCTCTCCTGTGTTTGAGCTTAACTCAAACATAGCACCTTAGTCACCAGGACCCTGCCAGGGACCACGACTCCTCCAGAGTGGCTTCTTCCCAAAGAGCATACGCACATATGCCGATCCCTGCTACAGTGTCTGTCCAAAAGCCCCTGGAGAAGAGCTGGAGCTGCACGGCCTGTGGTCTAAGCAGAACGCACTATGGTAGGGGCTACCCAACTTTTTCTGGGTCTAAAAGTATCCATAAATCAACAGAAACTGTCAACTGTTAGGTGTGGCAGCACAGGCTTGAAATCTTTGGGAGTCTCCACATTTGGAATTGGACACTGGAGGATGGTGGTTAAGGCCAATCTGAGCTACAAAGTGAGATCCTGTCTCAAAGTAAAATAAAATTATCTGTGCAATTATGAGAACTTTTTGGGTCCCCAGCACCCTTATAAACAGCCAGGTGTGACTGTGCACATCTACATACACGCCTAGCACTATGAGGTAAAAACAGCATATGGTCAGGAGCAGCACAGAATGCTCTAATGTCTCTCAGAAAAGGAAGGGAAAGGATACACAACATTGGCCCCTAGCTTTTAAGGACTTATGTGCACACACAGGCCGCACATGCACACCCATTAATAAATGCTAAGCTTGGTGGCTCGGGCCTGTAGTCGTCCCAGCACTTAGGCTGAGGTAAGAGGACTGCTTTTACTTTTCTTCCTCCTTGTTTCAGAGACCTGATGAGAGGAACGTTGCTAGGATTTCATAATCCATTGATAGAGTAGGTCTGAAAAGTCTTATCTGTTAAAGAGTTTCAACCTGCCACATTCCTAAGGCATGAGGCTTAAAATGATCCTGGAGTGGGAGTGAACTCTGACGGAAGCTTAAGGAATATCCCAGGACTGGGGGGTGGGGGGGGGAGGAGAGGCAGAAAAGAATGCTATGAGTTTAAGGACTGCTTGGGCTACTGAGCAAAACCCTGTTTTTCAAAAATAAATAATCAGGAGTTGCTTTGTATTGCCAAGTGACAAATCTCTGCTCAGGTCGTTGCTTCAGCTCAAAGCTGAAAGTATGTCAATGCCCCCACACTGACGCATTTACAAGTCTACATCAGAGGTCAGGACAAAAGTATTCTTCATTCCTCTGTGTAAGACACAAACCTGACCCTGAACTCCCTGATCCTTCTGCCTCTACCTCTCAAGTATTGGGATTACAAGGGTACACTGCCATGCCTGACTCAAATCTGAGTTTTCTTGCTGTGTAAATTTGGTCAAGTTATTTTAACCCACTCTGAATCAAAATACAGTAAGACAAGTAAAGAGAGATCACATTTCGGAGCTACCCTAGGTTCAGACCTATTGAACATATCAACTGCAAGGCTTGGGACTTTTGTCTACTTTACAGGAATGACATATCTCAAAGTCCTGAGACAAAGTACACATTCATTAAGTGCATGGCTAATCACATGACTGAAAGAAGGGACACACAGCAGAACATTACCTGATTTAATCTCTGCAAAATAAGCTGAGGCCATATATAGGCAGCAAGAGCCAGGATGTGAACGAGGCACTCTAACTCTACAGCATGGGGCAGGGAGGCCCTGGTATTGCATCCCTTCCCTAGCTGAAATCTTCCTTCAGTCAGAAATGGTCTATTTCTTTGGCCTGTTTCCCATACTGTGAGATTCCAACAACCAAGTACCCTGTCTTATGCTGTTAGAGATCAAAAAGGCTCTACAATTTGCATAAAGTCAGTGACAGCAATGATGCTGTGAGTGGCCTTACCTTGCCTTTGAACAGGATCACTGGGCAGACAAACCGACCTCTGCACCTGGCCATCTTGCTTCGGTGAATAAGGTCTTGCAGCTTGTTCACCTGCACAGTGCTCTGAAACCTAACAAGCAGAAGGAAGAGGTCAGCCAGGAGTAACACAGGCGTCTGCCCACAACGATGCAAAGGCAGCCACACATGGATAAGACTCTCTGGAGTCCTGTGAAGATCCCACTACATAGCTGAAGCAGGCCTTGAATTTAGGTGTAACCCAGGCTAGCTTTAAACTCTGTAGCCTAAGCTAGCCTTGAATTTGTAGCAAACCTCGTAGTTTAGCTTGCCAAGTGCTTAGACCACAAGCGTACTCCATCATTCCAAGTTTTAGTCACTGAAAATTTAGCAAAGGCCATTATTCCTAAATTTCAGATCATTGATATAATGAGGTTTTGGGGGGGGGGAAGGAGAAAAAAAACCTGTTAATTCTAAGTGTCAAAATCCAAGTTACTCTGATTCCAGAGCTTTTCCAATGAAAAAAAAATGAAAGCCAATTTAAATGAACTGGGTGTGGTGGTGCTTGTTTGTAATCTCAGCCCATGCAAAAGGCTGAGACAGGAGGATTACTATAAACTCAAAGCAAGCCTGGATGACACAGTGAGTTCAGGCCAGTCTGAGTCACAACATGAGATTTTTGTCTCAAAATAAGATCCACATACAAAATCCCCAATCAAACCCAAACAAATGAAAAAATCCAAAAGGAAATGAGCGTAAGCAAGCTACACCAGCACCAAACAACATTTCCCTGAAAAACAAACAGCATTGGAGTGTATGTGGTGCATGTACAAGAGGATCCCACTAGCCAGCCCGGCTACCTGCACAGGTCTCTGCCTCCACAGACATGCACAGGGAAGCATTCACACCCATACACCACACACAAGAGGCAGGGAAGTCAGAGGCATACAGTGAGTCCTCAGAAGGAAGGCAAGTGTTCTCCTTAAGGGCCCGAGCTTTGAGCCAGCCTCACAGGAAGCTCAGCCCCCTTCCACAGCCTGACCCTTCGGGCTCCTCAGGCTCATTCCCCTTCACACTGTTTTAGGAGAGGTAGGTTAGCAACACTCGTGGACCTGAGGCTCCTTTGTATGGGAAGCTGGACGGCAATGCAGATAATACAAGTACAGCCTCAGGCTGGCGGTATACACCTGTCCTCTCTGCATTCAGGAAGCAAGGGCAGGAGGATGGCCATAAGTTGAAAGCCAGGCTGATCGACATAGTGAGTTTCAGGTCACTGAAGACCCCATCTTTAAAAAACAAAAGAAACCAGGAGTGGTGGCACATACCTTTAGTCCCAGTACTCAGGAAGCAGAGACAGGCGGGTCTCTTGAGTTAAAGGCAAGACAGCCAGAGTCACACAGAGAAACTCGAATACAGGTGCTGTGACTTCATGAACGCAACAGCTCTGATGAATTTTAAAAACCTGACTTGCCTGGCAGTGGTGGTACACACCTTTGATCCCAGCACTTGTGGCAGAGGCAGGAGGATTTCTGAGTTCAAGGTCAGCCTGGTCTACAGTGTGAGTTCTAGGACAGCCAGGGCTACACAGAGAAACCCTATCTTGGGGGGAAAAAAAGGAACAAAAAAACCCTACAAACCAATCTCAACTTCAATTTCAGACGTCTCCACTTGACAGTAATTACAATCTCAAGCCGTGGTTTGGAGACACGAGCCTTTATATATTGCCTTCGAACTGCAGTGGAAGTGCTGGGCAGTGTTGCAGTCCGATAACTCCAGCACTTGGGAAGTGGAGGGGAGAGGCTCAGGAACCTGAGCCAGCCTGGACTGTAGGAGAGCCTGTCTCAAACAGAAGACAGCTATGGGTTTTGTTGTTGCTGGTATGTGTTGGTATGTCTTTGTGTTTTGCCTTAGCTTTTTGTTTGTTTTCAACCAGCCTCCCTACATAGGTCATGTTGGGCTCTATCTTGCTGTGTGGTCCAGCCTGGCCTCAAGCTGGAAATGTCCCCGCTTCCTTCTGAGAGCTAGGACTACAGGCACGTGCCACCATGCCCAGTTTGTTTTTAAGACTGCTACGCTGGGTTTTTGTTTTGGGGGACAGGGGTCTTAGACAGGGAAGTCCTGGCTGAGGATTGTTATTGGCAGAGAATGGCGGATGCTTTAAGGGCTGTGGCTCCTGGTAGCGGAGGCTGACCATGATCCCATGGACGGGCCTGTACCCATGGGAACAGACTGGATTTAGTGATAACTAAAAAGAAAAACAATTTTAAAAAGACAAAGAGGTTGGGAGGTGGGCTAGGGACACAGATGAGAGGTCTGGAAGATGGGGGATGGGAGAGGCAGGACAATTAACATGCACTGTATACACAAATGAAAATTTCTAACATTAAAATATATTTTACAGGGCTGGAGAGATAGATGGCTCAGCAGTTAAGAGCTCCAACTGCTCCTCCAGAGGTCCTGAGTTCAATTCCAGTAACCACATGGTGGCTCAGAACCATCTATAATGGGATCTGATCCCCTCTTCTGGTCTGTCTGAAGACAGCTACAGTGTACCCATATATTACTATCATAATATATATTATTGCTAATAATTATATGCATACATTATTATTATTTATTTATATATTTTACAAAAGCATATGCCAGGTCTAGGAGCACCTACATGAGCTCTCAGTTACTTTGGAGGGAGGGGCAAAGCTGGGGACTCACAAATCCAAGTTCTGTCTGAGATATGGAGTGAGGTCATGGTCAGCCTCCAAAATTTAGCAAACCTCAAGTTTCAAAATGACAAGAGCTAGTGAGATGGTTCAGTGGGTAAAAGTTCTTGCCATGCAAGCCAGACCACCTCAGTCCAACCCAAGGACCCCATATACACAGGGAAGGAGAGAACTGGCTCCCTAAGGTTCCCCTGGGACCTGTACCTGAACGTTCCAACTCCCACATCACGTACAAACATGGCAGTAAATAAAATCTTACGGCATAGCAGTAAATAAAATTTAAAAACAGAGTGTTCTAGGATGGTTTTTGGCCACCATGTGTGAAGCCCTAGATTCAATTCCCAGAACCTAAATGTGTGTGTTTGAGGGAGTATGTTTTCAAGTGAAAGTTAATTTAATGATCATAAAAAATAAGAAGTCAGGGGTTAGGAAGGGAACACCTCCTATGGAGCCCCTCTCTTGGTAGCTTTTCTCATACCCATTTTTGCTCTGCAAAAACCCAAAAGAACCAAAGAGGTTTGAGTGGATGATCTGCCCCCTGCCCTGTGGCATATTTTTCCAAGAGGTCAGATTTAGGATATAATTTTTATTAACAGAATGCCATTTCTTTGTAGGAGGAGGAAAGTGACAAGCTTTATGGGGCTAGGGTGCTTGTGTCAACTACCCACAGTCCGGATGGCACTGGGTCACCAGCAAGTCCTGCAGCCGAGAAGCTGGCTGTGCTGCTGCTCTCCCTGTCTTAGTTTCTCTATGACATATAAAGGTACTTAGTCCAAAACGAGTACAAAGCTAAACTCTAGGGCTATGAAGCAGAGAGTACAGCCCAGCTCACAGTGCCCAGCCCCCAACCACCTGATCACCATTCCCATTTCTTAGCCACATCAGCACTGTCTGTCCACTGGCCTCTCGGCTAGTTCCCAGTAGTTCCCTGTGGACCCGATCCCAGAACATGGGAAGCAAAGGCAGAAAACTCAGGAGTTCAAGCCTTAACTACACGTTTACAGCTACCTTGGGCTATATGAGACCCTATCTCAAAAAAAGGGGGGCTGCCCAGTGATTATAAGCACTCACTGCATAATTTTGATAGCCTAAGTTTGGATTCTACAGCCTGTAACAAGTTGGGCATGATCTCATGCGCCCCTGTACTCCCAGAATTGTTGGGGAGCAGAGCAGGAGAACCGATGAGGTTTGCTGGCTGCCAGCCTAGCCGGAAAGAGCGCTCATTGAGGGAGAGGCCTTTCTTCAAAGGAATAAAGCAGACAGTGCTAGGTGACTATGCAATGTTCTCTGGCCTTTGTGCCTGGCACAGGTACGTGCACCACCGCCAACATCCACCTATACCACACACATACACTACATTCACAATTTTTTTTTAGGTCATAAAAACAGAACTGGGCATGGTAATGCACCTTCGTAACCCTAAGACTTAAGAGGAGGACACAGGAAGGTCAGGAATTCAAAGTCATCTTGATGCTATATACAATTCAAGGCCAGGTTGAGCTGTATGTTATCCTGTCTCAAAAACCAAAAGCAAAACAAAAACCTTGTGTCAGATTCTCCTAAGCTGCATTCAACAAGTTCTCCTAAAAGCTAGCACAGAAGACCGAAGCAAGAGTTCCAGGTCAGCTGGTGCTACATAGTATGAGACCTTCTCATAAAAGCACACCCACCACATACCAACAGATAGGAGCAGCACAGGTATTAACCTCTGAACTTAGGGCTCCGAACTGATTTTGTGTTGCTGCTCTTAAGACAGTCTCTCACTATGTCCTCCAGACTGTCCTCAGGCTCAAAATCCTGCCTCAGCCTCCCACAGACTGCGATTATGCCTGGATTCTGAAGTTCTTTTAGCGTAAGAACATCCCTTTTCTATTACACTAGATCATGGTTTATCTGCCTAGCCACTACTCAAACAACCAGTTCTGTTTCTGCTTTCTCACTAGTTCCTGTTTTTAATCTTTCACTAGCTATGATCATACCTGAATGACCACTGCATACTTATACATTTGTATCTAAAACCCAGTAGTGAGATTTCCTTTGCTATTTTTTTATTTGCTACTGGGGACTGAACCCAGAGCCTGTCCCTGAGGTAAATCTCTATTCCCCTCCTTTGGGAATAGAGGGTATTATTTAATTGAATTATTTAATTTGTTTTTGGTCTTCATGAACATCATTTGCTCACAAAACTATTTTTAAAGCATGATTTGTTTATAGATGACCAAATCATTCCTCTTATTCCTCTTGAGGCTGAGGCAGGAAGACGGCGTGTATGCAGGGAGCAGCCAGCCTCCATTAAGAGTGCTGGATGGAGGGGTGAGGTCAGCTTGCCAGCACTGGTGTGGCAACAGTATTTTCTGTTTTAGTTGGTGGTGGGGCTTTCTTTTTTTTTTTTTTTCCTTTGGTTTTTCATGACAGGGTCTCTCTATGTAGCCCTAGCTATCCTGGAACTTACTCTGTAGACCAGGTTGGCCTTGAACTCAAGAGATCTATCTGCCCTCTGCCTCTTGAGTGCTGGGATTAAAGGCATATACTGCCACTGCCACCGCTGTCACCACCAACCATCTATCAGGATTGTTTCTTTTTTTAAAGCTCTTTACATAGTTTTTATTTGTAGAGGGAGGGAGGGGGAATGAATGTGAACACGGAGGCATACATACATCATGGTGCATGGTGGTCAAAGGATAACTTTGAGGACATGGTTCTCTCCTAATACCTTGTTTTTAAGGAAAGGTTTCTCATTATTTTTGCCATAATGCTGCATAATTGAGTTTCTGGTGAAGTCTCCTGTCCTCATTCCTACCTTGCTATAGGAGCTCTGGGATTACAGGTGTTCTGGGATTACAGGTGTTGAGTACTCACTCATATTTGACTTTTAAACATGGTTTCAGGGGGTCAGGACTGTAAGAAGTGCCACTCACCTGCTCAGATATCTCACTGGCCCTGGATTTTTGGGGGGTGGGGTGGGTAGGAGAGACCATTTCACACTATGGCCCAGGCTGGCCTGGAACTCACAGTGATTCTGCCTCAGCTTCCAGAGTGAATCAGTAACCTCACCTGTCCTTTCCCCTAGCTAGGGCTCTTTGTAACTGCCAATGCTTAGTTACACCCACCAGGCCTGGGCCTGAGGATGAAGATTTCACCAATGGGACATCACCTACTGGATTCTAGGGGTCCACCACACAGAGGCAGCTCAGCAAACATTCAGAGCAAACCCTCTGGCCCTCCCGGACAGAACTGCGGAGGTTTCTTAACTTTTCTGAATTGAGTTACAGCCTGTCTAACTCAGTCTATTTGTGTCACCGTAACATGTAAGCATGCAGTCATATTTCTTCCTATCCAATTATACCCAAATTCTCTTCCTTTCAGCAAATACTCATTGCCAACTAATGTCACTTCGATAGAATATAACGACCATGCAATTAGTGAAAACTAACTACAAACTCTAAAGCAGGCATGTGGGCATGTCTGTGATTCTAGCTATGTAAGGCAAGAAGAGTCTAAGTTTATGGTCAGCCTGAAAACCTTAGCCAAGATCCCATCTCAAAAAGAAAAAAGGGGGAGTCTAGCGGCAGTAGTACACACCTTTAATCCTAGCACTCAGGAGGCAGAGGCAGGCGGATCTGTTAGTTTAAGGCCAACCTGGTCTACAGAGTGAGTTCTCAGACAGACAGGGCTATATAAAAAACCCTAAGTTCTGTTCCTAGCATCCATACTAGGAAGTTCACAACCAGCTGCAACTCCAGCTCCAGCAGGACAGAGTGTCTCCAGCCTCCATTGGTACCTAGACTTAGGTACCAATACACAAACACACACACTTTAAAAACTGTTCAAGGCCCTGAGATTCGCATTCTCTCTCTCTCTCTCTCTCTCTCTCTCTCTCTCTCTCTCTCTCACACACACACACACACACACACACACACACACGCACACACATGCACACGCACACGCACACAATTAACAAAACTCTTCATGGGTAACATAGCATTCTTTTCCTTAAAAGTGAGATCCTCATGGACAAGGTGGCAGTAAAGAAAAGGCAGACAAGTGGACAGAGAGGACTCACTCTGCTTACTGGCTCTTGGGTAAAGTGAAATCGCCTTCCTGGGCTTCAGCTTTTCTCTCTGCAGAATAAGGATGATACTATATTTTTCATAGGTGGCATGCAGGACAAGTGTGTGAAATCCTAATTCAAGACTGATTAATTAGAGAGCAATCAAATGATCACTCCTCTCCCCCCTCAACACAGGATCTCATACAGTCCAGGCTTGTATCAGACTTACCTTGTAGCTAAGAATCATGCAGTCCATTCTCCTGGGATTACAAGCATGGACCACAATGGGCTGCTTATATAGTGCTAAGGATTTAACCCAGGGGCTTCATGTATGCCAAATAAAAGCACTCTAGCAACTGAGCTATAGCCCCTAGAAAGTCTTCTCTTTAATGCTAGAATGAATAAGCACTGAACATGTGTCTTTCAGGACAAGCAACCAACCATAACTGAGAGCTAATTAGAGAATGCTCAATCTTGGTCCTACCTCTGAGGTAGTGAATTAGATTCTGCAGTTAACAAGTTCTCTTGGTGGTTCACTCACATGAATGCTATCAGAGGGCAGTCACAGCACTCACAAGAGTAAAAAGGGGGAAAAAGGTTGGGCAAGACACTTCTAACTCTACCTCTTGGGTGATGTAAGCAGAAGGTTCATGAGTTCAAGGACAGCCTTGGTTACATAGATGACAATGTTGGTAGCAAGTGACAGAGAAAGTGAGAGCCGGTTACAGCCTGACTGTAGCTTACAGGACTATAGAAGGCTGTTTCCCTACCCTTGGAAGGGAAGTTAGAGAAGAACTAAGAAAGGTACTTTAAGGAAGCAGAGCCCTTCAGCCCTAGAAATGCTTGGGGAGGATGTGAGAGCAGTCCTGGGATCTTCTCAGAAGAGTAACTGTTCAAGAGATGCTACTCTTCTATCTATCCCTTCACATCTAAGGAAATACAGGCTTCAGTCTTCAACTCCTCTGATCATGCTGTTCGTCTGCTTGTAAACCGTGTCTCCCCACATCTGGCATAGAATACAAGGCATCTAAGGAGGTCTGAGAATGCAGAATGTGGAAATTGCTTTAGAAGGTCCAAAGGGGGGGATCCTGGAGTCCACAGTGTTCATTTGTGCAGTGTTACTGGTGTAAAGCACTACCCCCACACGTTCCAGAAGGCCACACTCCTTGGCAATGATCAGTGCTGCACGGAGTTGAGCATGGTGGCTCACACCTGTACCTCAGCACATGGGAGGCTGAGGCAGAGTTGATAAAGACCAGCCAGGACTACAACGTGAAACCTAGTCTCAAAGCAAACAAACAAAAAACCCAAACCAAACCAAACATGAGGAAGAAAGGAAAGGGAGAGGAAGGCGTGTGAAGGGAAGGAAGGAGAAAGGAGTATAAGACCGGGCAGGGCAGGGCAAGGCAAGGCAAGGAGGGCAAGGAAGGCAGGGCAAGGCAAGGAAGGCCTACTCAAAGTTGGCCCTGAGAACTTTGGGGAAACACTGGTACACAGGCTCTCCATCACGGAGTCATCTCAAATGCACCGCCAGGGAGGATCGACCGTCCTCTAGGTTTGCCTACAGGGGCACTTCTTAGCTCTTCCCACACAGAAATCACTTAGGCATCTTGGTATGCTGTGATTTTGACCCATGGCTCTAAAGCCCAAGAGTCCACGCTTCCCTCAGTGGAGACAATGGCTTTCCTCTGAGCAGTAGGAGCTTAGCCATCATCCTCATTTACAGGGCAACACTGATCCAGCAGCTCCTGGAACGTTCTTTAGACAGCAAGTAGGGAACGTAAGGGAAGAACTAGGAGTAGACACGGAGCCTCAGTGTTGTGAATAATTATCCGTGCCAAAGAACCACAGCCCTTCACTATCTGATGAGACAGTCCCGTATCAGGGCTTCCAGTCTGCTCCGCTGTGAACTGTTACTCTATGAAGAGCGCTGACACCTGGGACAGACCTCAGTGTACATGGTAGCTCTTATTTTTAATTTGTACAACAAACACATCAGGCTTGCGTTAGCACAATAACTGCACAAGCCACCTTTCTAGAATTTTAATTACTCCTTATAAGCCTTAATTATGAGGAGGCCGGGAATTACCAAAGAAGAACTAAGGACAAAGAGAATGAATAACTTGCATAGCCTTAGTTATAGAGTCAGAAAATGGACAAGCAGGATGCTAACTCAAGCAGTTTGACTGTAGGCCTAGTTCTTGAGAGACACACATGGGAAACACTCCTAAGCCTGTCTTGAAAGCTGGGTATGGTGGTACAAGCCTGTAACCCCAGCACTTAGCAGGTGGAGGCAGGAGGATCAGAAATTAAAGATCATTCCTCTGGCAACAAAGTGAGTGCATGGCCAACTCAGGCTGCATGATACCCTACCTCAATAAAATATGAGGTATTTTATTGCCTACAGCGATATGTCATCATTCCTTCTAACCACACCTACTAAAGACAGACAAAGATGGCACTGAAGTTGCTCAGAAGGTGAAGTATGTCTGTTGTCTTAGGTCAATGAAGTCAAACACAGGGGTGAAAGAGAGCCGCAGGGCTGGGACTCTCCACTTCTCATCTTAAGCTGTACTACTTGGCCAATAAAACTCAAAACCTTAAGTAAATAAAGATGCCAGGAACGAACCCCACCTGGGGAAAGTGCGCATGCCCTGCCCAGTCTGCTGACCCTGGGGATGAGCCTCTGAGGTCTACCCGACATGCACACTAGTCACAGGATGCTCACGTGTCTTTCTCTTTCTCAGAACTCTCATACTCCAGGAATACGATGTGGCGGGGGTAGTGACCGCAGATATCACCATTCACATTTGGAATCACGCTGAAACAGTAGTCACGGCCAAATAGCTCCAGACATCTCTTCTCAATGCGTTCAACCTGCATAGAGAAGGAGACTTGAGCCTGAAGAGAATTCTTGGGTTCTGAGGTCGGGAGCGTTAAGTGGCCCATGATCCAAAGAGGCCACTGGGAGTAAGTGACAAGCACTTTTGTGATTATCATTCAAGGTTGTGAAGAAACAGGATGCTGGGCCACAGGCTCTTCTATATTAACTCACACGTGGTATGCTTCAGACAGTACCCAAGCCTGTCATCCACCCTGCACATAAGACTGTGTAGTCACTTTGTAGAGAGTCTACCATCCATAAGATGTGAGAACTGTTTGTAGATGTGGGGCGCATACCTGTTAGCCCAGCTGAAGGCTGAAGCAGGAGGGTTAAGAATCCACAGCCAGGCAGGACTACAGAGTGAGACCTTGTTCCAAAAACCAAGGCAACAGTAACTCCCGCTTTAGGTAACTATTGTAGCATCAATATATTATGTTCCTTTAACACCGGATTTTTTTTTCCTTTTCTACAGCCCCAGATTAGTATTTGAAGCTCCAGTCAGCTGGGCACCATGGTGCACACCTACAATCTTAGTACATGGGATGTTGAGGCAGGAGGATGCTGATATATATATAATATATATATATATATTATATATATATACACATATATATATATATGAATGACTGTATCTCAAGACCATGTCTCAACAATGCCTACAAAAAAATAAAGAAGCTCTAGTCAGCAAAATCAATAAAAGCTGCAGACAGTTGTCTCTTTACATACCATCTGCTTATAAAACTGAGACAAGGCTCCCTTCTAAAATTAATCCTTTTGTTCACAGTTCAGTGAAAAGCCCACTGGAAGAAAAGCTTACGGCCTGTAACACATCAAGAACTTTACAAGAGATCATGAAGCCTGGAGAAGTATGAAGACCAGCCATGGCGAGAGTAAGGTTTGACTTGTAAAACCCTAATCTTCACAGACGTTAAGCGGGAAGTGAGATCCATCAAAATCACGAAACTCCTATAACCACTCCAAAGATTCCCCCATTGAAGTCAGGGGTGGTAAGCTCACATGTTTATGTAGTACTTGGGAGGCTGAGGCAGGAGGATTGCTAGTTACACGCCATCCTGGGGTAATGACTGGGAAGCCAAGCCAGGGCCACAGACCAAAAACCATGCCTCAGAACACACAAGGTTGGTGATGTATCTCAGCCGGTAGAGTGCTGGCCTGGCATGCATAAAATCCTGTGTTCAGTCTCCAGCACCACATAAACCAAGCAAGAGGGTAAATACCTGCAACCCCATCACCTAGGAAGTGGACACAGGAGGATCAGGAGTGCATGACTGGCCTTGGTTTGGATACATAATGAATTTAAGGCTTAGCTGAATAAATACACATTACCAATTCTAGTGTCTGCCTTCCCAGAAATTGTGATTTAAGAGAATCTAAGACCAGAAATCTTTGTGTTTTACAAGAGCTCCAAAAGATGACAATTATAATCTGAAAGGTACTTGGTTATCTGGTGCGATTGTACTCCGTTACTGGTCTTTCTTAGGTTACCTCAGAGATTAATAGGAGATGCCCCCTAGAGCATGTCTCAACCCCTAAGTAACCTCTGGGGACAGACCAGTTTTATGGCCCAGGATAGAGACCAAGTGCAATGTGTGATACCACCCTGGGAAAGAGAAAGGGTAGGGTCTACCAGTGCTGAGGTCAGCCTCCACCAGACCAGAAGTTTTCTTTTCAGAAAGGTGATTAGAGAGAGAGGGAAATTCCCCAGGGTAGGGGGGACAATGGAAAGAGACTTCTTTCTGATAAAAGGAACAGAAAGAGAGTGTGGGTTCTCTTCTTGCTCTACAGGAAAGGAAAGGGAAGGGCCTAAGTCATGCTGGCACCTTATAAGGAGGTGACACACTCCGCTGTTCTTTGGGCTCCATAATGCCACACTACTCCAGGCTCCTACTCTGATATCTGGTCCAGAGGAATCTCTTCTCCATTTTTACTTGGATTTGGGGGGGGGTTGTTTTGTTTTGAACCTGTTAGTAACCCCTCCTAGGCTCACGAAGGGTAGCAATCTTCTCTAGTTCCTATTGTCTAACCTTTGCACCTGGCCCACAACTCCGACCCTTGACCTCCAAACCCCTGTTTAAAGCAACCCCCCCCCCCCCAAAAAAAAACCCCACAAAGAGCCTCGGTCCTCCTCTTTGGTGTTAAGCCGGATCTTTACTCTCGGATTCCACATCCTGGGTAAGTTCCTCTCCTGTGCCTCCCCAAGGAAGTCTCGTTCCAGCTCTCCTCCCATCCCTAACCAGTCTTCCCTCAGTAACTCATGCCAGGGACCAGTTCAGGTCGTTGCACCCCTGGGGCTCACCTTAGAGCCGCTCTTCCCGCCGCTGTCCTTGGCACGGTACTGAGTCCGGGAGAACTCCTCCAGCAGCTCCCAGAGCCCCGGCTCCTGAGGCTGCGGGCTGCCCGAAGAGGCGGTGGAGCCCGCCGAGGCGGCGGCGGCGGCCCGAGCACCCGCCATGCACAGCCTCGAGTCCCCTCAGGGCGCCTTCACCCAACCCATGGCACCTGAAGCTCCGACTCCGGCTCTAAAACCTCCTGAACCGACTCAGCCGCCGCCTTCTTCTTCCACTTCCGGCCCCGCCCCACCTCTCCGGATGTTTACTCCTGCCGCGGCCAATCAGAGTTCGGAGTCCGTGCCCTGCCCACAGGTCCACGGCCCATCCCTGACGCGGAGGGATCCAAGTGGCCTCACGGCGGGGGCCGCGCTCCGCCCAAGGGGTTTCCCCGGGGGAAGCCGGGCTGAACCACTGCGGCTGCGCGCGGGGGGGTGGGGAGGGAGGGGGACGGCGGGAACCACCGGAGAGACGAGAGGACGGAACCGGCGGAGGCCTGAGTTAGTGCTGGCAGCCAGATGAGCGCTGCAAGAATTGCAAGAGTCAACGTTTCAAACAACACTTCTCTTCCACTGCTTTTATGCATGTCCCTGCCAATATAGCGTGGTCCATCATCCTATTTATTTTAAAGAAATTTTAGAGCTGGTATCAGTAGGCAAACGCCAGAGGATGAAGCATGAGAATCAGGAGTTTGAGACTAACCTAAACCACACCTTAAAAAACATTTTAAATGTTTAAAGAACTGTAGATAATAGAGTAATGATCCTTCATTTTTCTATTAGCTGCTTTCATCATTAATCAACACATGCCAGTCTCCTGCTCAGTCCTTCCCTGTCTAGGGAATTATCTTATTTGTGTATTGGGCTATTGTTTGTTGTAGGAAATTATTTGTGGTATAGCCAAGACTGGCCTTGAACTCCTGACTCACCTGCCTTCACTTTCCCAGTGCAGAGAATCTCAAATGTCAGTCCAAAAATCCCTGGAATTGTTAGTCTCAGAAGATGTGTGTGTGTGCTGTCTATTCTCAAGTATCAATGTTTAGAATACTGTATATCTGAGGTTTGACCATCAGTCAGTTGTCAAAGGTGCATGGCAGCCAGCCACTCGGTTAACTTTTGTTTTAAGAAAACGCTCAAAATGAAATTAATGTTATCAAAACATAGTTAACGTAGTGTCTTAATTAAAGTATTCATTTTCTTAGATTTGTAAAGAAATCTAAGAGAAACACAAACCACAACCCCTGCTGATTGTCAGTCACTCCTCATACTCAACTAGGTGATCTCTGTCCAGAGTTCTCTCTCTCTCTCTCTTTTTTTTTTAATGGTTTGTTTTTTTCGAGACAGGGTTTCTCTGTGTAGCCCTGACTGTCCTGGAACTCACTCTGTAGACCAGGCTGGCCTTGAACTCAGAAATCCTCTTGCCTCTGCCTCCCAAGTGCTGGGATTACAGGCATGCGCCACCACTGCCCAGGCCCTTGTCCTGAGTTCTAATACTGTAAATTAGTTTTCCCTTTTGGGCACGATGGTCAAGTAGAATCCAAATATGCATTTTGTTTTTATTATTTAGTCATTGTCTTCTAAACTGAGAATTACTCTTGCTTCCCAACTTGGGAAAAGGAATCTTCAATTCTAGTAATTGCCTCCAGCAGATTGGCCTCTGGGCAGGTCTGTGGGCATTTTCTTGATTGCTAATTGACCCAGAGGGAGGTGTTGACTTTGGAGAGGCAGCCCTAGGTTGTAGAAGAAAGCAGGCTGAGTAAGCCTCAGGGGAACAAACCTGACCGCAGTGTTTATTTCTCCATGGCCTCTTCTTCAGTTCCTGCCTCCAGGTTCTTGCTTGAGTGCCTGTCCTGCCTGATAGTCCTCATTGCTGATTGTGACAGTACGGTGTGAGTCCAATAAATGTCTTCTCAGGTTGCTTTGGTTTTTATCATAGCAACAAAAGTAGAACAATGTCTTTAAGATTTTTCTAGTCAACGGCAATGGCCTACACCTGAGAGTGAAGCCTTCGGAAACCTGAGGAAAAGATAAAAGAGCGATCAAGACCAGCTGTGCTCCTACCGTGGACGGCTCACTCTCAAAAACATCTGTTTTGTAGATATTTTTGGTAAATACATACCTGATATCTCACCAGCCTATCTACTAGTGATATCACTATCTACTAGTGATATATTATTGAGTTTTTAAAAACAATGCAACCATCCTCCCTCCCACCCTGCTTCCATCCCACAGGGTCTTAAGTAGCCCAGGATGGCCCACGGCCCCTGTGTAGCTGAGGATCACCTTACACTTCTCTGCCTCTACCCCTCCAGTAGATACAAGCATGTATCTACATGCCTGGTTTAGCAGTGCTCAAGACCTTTGTGAATCAAACCTAAGGCTTGAGTAAGACAGGCAAGCCCTGCACCAGCTGAGCTCCACATAGCTCCTCTTTTAATTTTGGTAACAGAACGTCACTATATTACCTAGACTGGCAACAGGCTCTGCGGCTCCACGAGAGCCTCAGAGCTCTAGGTAAGAACTGAATCTGGCCAAAAAATCAAGCTTATTTATCAAGCTGAAATATAGAATACATATTTATGAATACACCCACTTTAATTGTGACTGTTGACAAGGTAAAAAATTCTCATCCCAAGATGTTGAGCATTTCTATCACCTCAGAAAGCACCCTAGTCCTCTGCGGGCTGGGTTCACTCAGCCCCACCCCAGACGGCCACGGCTTTGCTTTCTGTCACTAGACATTCCTATAAATGGAATCAAACAACGTGTCCTCTCCTGCATCTGGCTTCTTAGGCAGAGTTAATTTTGGCTTGAATTTGCATATCCCTGATTAATGAAGCTGATCACCTTTTCCATATTTATTGCTGATTTGAATAGTCTCCCTTGGGTGCTTGTAAACATCTTTTGCCCAGTTTCCTTTCCTCTTCCTCCCTGTTCTTCATTTTGTTTTGTTTCTTTGGGGATCATGGGCCCAGACTCACCTCATATCCCCAGGCTGGCCTGGCTGGGATTCACTATGTAGTCCAGGATAGTCTATGCCTCTCTCTTCAGCATTCAGGAGGCTGAAGCAAGGGATTGAGAGTTAAGGCCTGCCTGGCATACCCGGGGAGTTTCGGGCTAGCATTCAGGGGCTACCATGTCTGGTTCCCCACTGTTTTCTAAAATTGACTTAAAGACTTAAAGGTATTTTTTCTTTTTCTTTCTTTCTTTTTTTTTTTTTTTTAGGTTTTTTGGATTTGGTTTTTTTGAGACAGGGTTTCTCTGTGTAGCCCTGGCTGTCCTGGAACTCACTCTGTAGACCAGGCTGGCCTCAAACTCAGAAATCTGCCTGCCTCTGCCTCCCAGAGTGCTGGGATTATAGGCGTGTGCCACCACCGCCCGGCTGACTTAAAGGTATTTTTGAAATCGGGTCTCATACATATCAAACTTGGTAACCTTGAGCTCCTGGCCTTCTGGTCTCCACTTCCTGAGATCTGGGATTACAGGCTGCTGTGCCCCTTAGGCAATACTGTACCTCAGTTCTTGTTCCTGCACAGTAGGCGCGGACGTTCTGCCCACTGAGCTACAGCGCACCCCCCCTCCCAAGGTATACTACCATTCCTGTGCCCACAGCATCTCCCAATTTCCTATCTATCCCAACTGCAGTGAATTGTAAAAATCTGTCCCAGGACCTGGTTCTCTCTGAAGCTAGATCCGAGCAGCTCAATAAACCCTTTTATTTTAGTGGTACTTTAAAGCAAAAGTTTTAACATGTTTTTTTAGAAGAATACCTAATAGATTCAAAGAAACATATTGAAAAAGTATCACCTTTGTTCTAAGTCAGGGATGATCTGTTTTTTAAATGATCACCCATGGACATAAATGTCTTTGCATGGGCCCTGCGCATTAAAATTCAAATAAGGTAAAGTGCATAGTCTCACATATAGTTCCAACCCTTGAGAAACTGAGGCAGTAGGATTGCTTTCAGTTTGACTCCAGCCTTGGCTACAGAAGGAGACTCTCTTAAAACTAAATTCAAGTATTTCCTCTCCAGCCTTGGCCTGTTTGTCTTAGTCAGGGTTTCTATTCCTGCACAAATATGACCAAGAAGCAAATTGGGGAGGAAAGGGTTTATTGAGCTTACACTTCCACGTTGCAGTTCATCACTAAAGGAAGTCAGGAGTGGAACTCAAGCAGGTCAGGAAGCAGGAGCTGATGCAGAAGCCATGGAGGGATGTTTCTTACTGGCTTGCTTTCCCTGGCTTGCTCAGCCTGCTCTTTTATAGAACCCAAGAGCACCAGCCCAAAGGTGGTACCACCCACAAGGGGCCCTCCCCACTTGATCACTAATTGAGAAAATGCCCCACAACTGGATCTCATGAAGGCACTTCCCCAACTGAAGCTCCTTTCTCTGTGATAACTCCAGCCTGTGTCAAGTTGACACACAAAACTAACCAGTACACTGTTGTATCAGGCACTGTATTGGTGCCCAGGAAGAGCTAGGTTGACAATCACAAATTCCTTAAGGGAGGAGTGATAGCAGCTGAGAAAGATGCTGCACCTGGAAGCACAGACAATATTATGGCCTTCAAGCCTTGAGCACCTTGCAGTCTTGGCTATATAAATGCGTGGTTAATCTCAGGTATTTTTACTGAGAGTGGCCAGTACCTCCGAGCCTACCTCCACCTGCATCTGCGACTCTGCACAGAAGCCATTCTAAGACTGACATATTCTGTCTGACCTTCAAGGCTTACAAGAGGGGGAAACTACAGATATCTATTGAGGGTGTGCTGTGTCCTTAGGGCTTACAAGAAGTCCAAAGTTGTTTAGAAGTACATCTGCTGTGGATACTAAGGAAAAGAGGATCATTTTTGCTTAATAAACCTGTATCCTGGAAAACATTATTGATTTCTGTTGTTGTGTTTGAGACATGGTCTTACTCTGTAGCTCAGGTTGGCCTTAATCTTGAGCTGATTCCACTGCCTTGGCCTCCCAGGACCTGGGATTACAGGTGGAATCACTGAAACTGTCTCCTCTCAAAAATTTTTTTAGTGCAAAACTTAAACAAAAGGTAACGATAAAACCTAGAGATGAGTGTGATGGTGTGCACCTGTAACACAGGTGTAATTCAGGTGTACCACAGGTGTAATTCAGGTATACCACAGATGTAATTCAGGTGTACCACAGGTGTAATTCAGGTGTACCACAGGTGTAATTCAGGTGTACCACAGGTGTAATTAAGGTGTACCACAGGTGTAATTCAGGTGTACCACAGGTGTAATTCAGGTGTACCACAGGTGTAATTAAGGTGTTCTGCAGGTGTGCACTTGGGCTCTCAGTGCTCAAGACACTGAAGCAGAAGGATTGAGAGTTTCAGGCTAGTTTTAGCTACATAGCAAACTACTTTATGGAAAAATAGAATATCCAAACTATGTTCAAACCTGCATTCAAGGCATCGCCCAAATTTCTAACTCCATTTCCAAACATTCTCCTTTTCTTTCAGTTTTGGGTGTTTCTGTTTGCTTTGCTTCATTGTTTCTCTTGAGTCTCCTGTACTCCAGGTTAGAGTCAACTCCCTCAGTACCCAACAACAGATAACCTTGAACTTCTGTCCCTCCCACCTTTACCTGCTGTGTGCTGGAGTTGTAGGCACGCACTATCATGCTTTTAGGAGGGGATCAAACCCAGGGTCCTGTGAATGCTAGGCAAAAACTTATCAAATGAACTACATTCCTAACCTCTTTCCCCCCCCACCCCCCCATCTCCCTCCCTTCCTGTGTGTGTGAGACTTCCGTGATACCATTTTGGGTGTTTCTCTATCCTTTGTAGAGTCCATAAGCAAATGTTTTCTCTAAAGGGGCGGCACATGGTCCAGTACCCTGGGCCAGGGTTTCACAACTGTAAGGCATCCGTCAGCCGCCTTACCCTCTGTCTCTGCTGTTGATCCCAAGAATCAGGGGCTCTTAGTCCGATGCAGCCCTTTCAAAGCTCTCCACTCTTAGCACACTGCTATTAACAGGAAAGACAAAATGAGACTGGCAAGATTGCAGGCAAAGTTGCTTGCCACCAAGTCTGCTGACCCAAGGTTGATCCCAGGACCTGTCACATAGTAGAAGAAGAGAACTACCTTCAATAAAGTTGTCCTCTGACCTCCACATGCACCAGGGCACACACACAACTAAATTAGTGGAAAAATGTATCTTTTTGGTTTTGTTTTTTTTTTTGAGACAGGGTCTCACTATACAGCTCTGGCTGTCCTGGAACTCACTATGTTAGGCAAGGCTGGCCTCGAACTCACAGAGATCTTCCTACCTCTGCCTCCACCGGGGCTAAGATTAAAGGCATGGGCCACCATGGAGGTTTTAAAAAATGTTTTTTTTTAAAAGTCAAAATGGTTGCAGACTGGTCAACATACTCTTAGAGATTTTACTGACAGAGGTAAACTGCTACACAGACATCATCTGGGGGAACTGAATTCACCAGAGGGAGCAGAGGGAACCAGAGGGAATCTGAGACTGTTTTGCAAGGTTTGAAAAGTACTAGATTTCCAGTTTGCCTTCTGACCCGATCATTCTAATGGATTCATAAAATTTACAACCACCATGCTGCAAACACCCTGGCCAGCAGAGTAAAGATCTGCATGCGGCAAGGAGGAAAGTTCTGTCAACATAACTCAGTAGCTGGTGCTGGCTCAAACTTCTAGAATCTGACACCAGGCCATTTATTTAGGCCTATTTAAGCACAGCACGATTTAGGGGAAAGTTTTCTGATGATAATTTGTGTGTAAAACAAAGCTTAAGCTGTGTTCACATGAAATGTTTTACAGAGTACAAACAACCTCTTCCATGAAGATGGGTTCTATTAATTGAGAAGAAATGCCCAAGATAAGGATGCAAGGAGGAAGACTGAGATAAACATAAGAGTCTGGGGGAGCCAGGTGTGGCCTGGCCCTGTAGACAGCACAGAGATCACCAGGCTACTAACCACATACATTTCCAGCCTCCTGGGAAGGAAACAGGTTATACATCTTTTGAAGAGTCAACCCTCTGCATTTAACATCCCTAGTTTTCCAAGTACTTCTCTGTAAGCACAAGGATCTAGAGCTCCCTAAAGCAGGTGTGGGTCAGATTTAGAATGCTAGACTTGCCTCAGTCTTTTCCAACTGCCTCCAAAGTGCCAAACATTCGAAGAAGCTGTTCCTCGTTACAGGACTCCAAGATCCTGGCCCAGGGTGAGATTGCTGGTTCTGTGTGACTGAGCCTGCATTTTTCAAGTTTCCAGTCCATTCTGCACCTGCATAAATCTGTCTTTTGCTTTTATCTGACCCTTATTTATATTATCTCTTGTTTATCAGCTTTTTTCAAGAGTTATTTTATTTTTAATGATGTGTCCATGTATGCCTCTGTGTGTATTACGTACATGAGTGCATTGTACTCAGAGGCCAGCAAAGGGTGCTAGATCCCCTGGAGTTGAGTTACAGGTGGTTGTGGTGCCCTGACATGGGTGCTGGGAACCAAACTTAGGTCCTCTGGAAAAGCAGAAAGTGCTCTTAACTGCTTAGCCATCTTCCCAGTCCAGTAGCTGCCATCAATACAGCCTACCTCTGTCAAAATTGTGACATTCTAATCATGTTTGTATCTTTACTAACAGGAGTCAACTTTAAAAGAGCAACTCTGGGAAGGGGTGAGAGGAGGCAGTGAGATGGGTCAGGGGTAAAAGTGCTTGCTGGGAAAGCCTGGCGACCAGTCACTTAATCGCTGAAACCTGAACAAGGATGGATGAAGAGGAGAGAACCATCTCTATAAAACTGTTCTCTTACCTCCACACATGAATCAGGGTACATGTATGCACACACACTCATGCACGCACATACTTCAACTCCATTTACACACACAGAGACACAGACACAAACACACAGACACGCCCCTACACCTCAACTACACACACACACACACACACACACACTCACCATTAAAAACCCAATTTCTTATCAACTATTTGACCACTCTGAAATATGTAAAAACTTGGCATCTCCCCCTTTATTTACCCTGTTTTTGGCAGTGTAATTGCCCAGTCTTCTTGTATCTGTTAAGGCCATTTAAGGCCATGCTCAGAGGATATCCTTCTGAGGCCTTTTTTTTTTTTTTTTTTTTTTTTTTAAGGTAAGCAGAGTTTTTAAGTAAGAGTTGATCAGAGGAAGAAGGCAGGGGAGGAGGGACTAGGAGGAGTAGAGGGGAACCTGTGGTAGGGATGTAATGTGTGAGAAAAGAAAGTTTAAAAAAATGGGCAGATTTTTAGTGGGTGGGATGTATTTGAATCTTGTCCTGGTTGGTTCCAGTTATCAACTTGACATGGCCTGGAGTCACCTGAGAGTGCCTTAATTGAGGGAATTTGTCTATGTCTGTGTCTGTTAAGAGACTGCCTTAATTAATGGTTGATGTGGGATGGCCTAGCCCACTGTGGGGAGCCCTTTAAAAATGCTATATGGAAAGCTACTACTATAGGAAAAATATATAGTTTAAATGATGTTATCCTATAATGAGGACAGTGCTTCCCCTAGACACCATTGGCTATCAAATAAAATGCCCAGTATCAAGTATGGGCTTTGAATTATTTGTCAGTCCCATTGATACCGTGTAAATAGTATTTAAATGTTATTTAATAACTTCATTAGTTATTAATATGACCAGGCCAGTCCCCCATTAATTGAGGCAGAGTCCTAAGAACATTTTTTTAAAATCAGTTTTAGCAAAATTACTGAGCAAATTATTCCTAATATATTTTTCTATATTCTAGACTGTTGATTTCTCAGCTGCAATCCCCAAGAACTTGCTGTTTGAGTCTTACAGCCTGGGTTATTTCTGCTCCACCAGTCTATCCTCAGGGGACATTTTACTCAGTCATGTGCTGCTGGCCAATCATGTCTAATAGAGACTTCCTGTCTTCTATGTCTCCCTTTTCCTTCTCCCTCTCCCTCCTCTTTCCTCCTCTATCTCTTAGCCTCTCTGAGAGGCTATCCATGATCTGGTAACTGAAGCCCCGCCTACCTCTATTCACCCCAGTAATTGGCTGTAGCCACTTTATTTAACCAATCGCTTTAAATTGGGGGGTGCAAGATTTACATAACAAAGGCTGGTATAAGAGAGAATTTGTTCCTCTGGAAGCAACCAGATTTTGGGGTTCAGAATTTAGTGTTTGTATACATAGCACCAGACCCCACCTCCCCACCCCCACCCCTGACACCGTATTATAGACTGTTACCATTGCTTTCCAGAATTTGATGGTAAGACCCTGTTGTTTAAGACTTCAGATCTGAGTCATAGGACACGGTGAAACCTGTCAAGTACAACCTGGAAGCTTCATTTCTACTAACTAGCTTTCATAGTTGTGTTGGTTTGAATGAAAACAGGCCCCTGTAGGCTCATAGGGATTGGAACTATTAGGAGATATGGCCTTGTTGGGGGTGGGGGTAGCCTTGTTGGGGAAGTGTGTCATTGAGGGTAAGCTTTGAAACTTCAAGTGCTCAAGCCAGGCCCCGTGTCACTCTTCCTGCTGCCTGCCAATCCAGAAGTAGAACTCTCAGCTTGTTCTCTACCAGCATATCTGCCTGTGTGTCACCATACTTTATATCCTAATGATAATGGGAGAAACCTCTGAACCTGTAAACCAGCCCCAAGTAAATGTTTTCCCTTATAAGAGTTGTTAAGGTCATGGTATCTCCTCACAGCAATAGAAACCCTGATCATGACAAATAGCTGGAAAGTTCTATGTATGCTACAGGGACAAAAAAAGCTGTCCTTAGTCTTATCCAGTTGTGAGTCCTGCAAGCTATAATGACTCGATTGGCCATAAGGACCCACGTAGGAATGCTATGGAAATAACCAGTCACTTCCTAATTGGGTTTAAAGCTCGATCTGTAAGATTTGTAAGATAGACCTTATATATGGTATTGTTTTGGTTTTTTTGTTTTGTTTTTGTTTTTGTTTTCCGAGACAGGATTTCTCTGTGTAGCCCTGGCTGTCCTGGAACTCACTCTGTAGCCCAGGCTGACCTCAAACTCAGAAATCCACCTACCTCTGCCTCCCAAGTGCTGGGATTAAAGGTGTGTGCCACCACTGGCCAGCATATATGGTATTGCTAACTGGACGAAAAACTCTTGCCTGACTAGGTCATAGGCCCTAGGGGAGAATTTGGCACTTTTTTTTTTGATAGACATAGTAATAAGCTTCTCCCAGTGTTCTTATCTTTATACTTATAGATTAGTACATCTCTCATTCCTCATCATAGAAACCCTTTTTTTAGAGAGACCCATAACCAGTCAACATTCAGAGAATAAAATATCGTCGACCACTCAGCTCTAAATGGGATACCTGTATCACAGCCCCTCTCCACAAGGTTCAGGGATCATGTCAGAATAAGGAGTAGAAAGATTGTAAGAGCCAGAATAAGTGGCTATCTGTATGTATTAGTTAGGGATTGTACTGCTATGAACAGATACCATGACCAATTCAAGTTTTATAAAAGACAACATTTACTCAGGACTGGCTTACAGATTCAGAGGTTCAGTCCATCGTCATCAAGGCAGAAGCGTGGCAGCATCCAGGCAGGCATGGAACTGGAGGAGCTGAGGGTTCTACATCTTTATCCAAAGGAAGCCAGGGACAGGCTAGGCATCCTCAGGCATCTAGGAGGAAGACCTTTAAGCCCAACCCCACAGCAACACACTTCCTCCAACAATGCCACACCTTCTAACTGTGCCACTCCCTGGGACGAGCATATACAAACCATCACACTGTAGCAAAGCAATTTATGCTGGACATGGCACTGCAGTTGTACACATCAACTCACGGTGTCTAGTATTCCATATACAGGACCTGTACAAGATCAAGCCAGCCAAAATCTCAGCACAGATAGAGGGAAATCAAGTCCCATCTCTATCTGATAGCTAATGGGAGAGAGATACCCATTTTTCTTCGGGGATAGCCTGAGAGGTTATCCATGATCCAATAGACAGTTCCACACTCATGCACGTACTGGCACCCTGAGCAACTTTAATGGGTATTAAATAAAGAAAGGGAGAGAGATTGCTGGGCAGTGGTGGTGAATGCCTGTAATCCCAGCACTTGGGAGGCAGAGGCAGAGGCAGAGGCAGAGGCAGAGGCAGAGGCAGAGGCAGAGGCAGGCATATCTCTTGTGAGTTTGAGGGCAGCCTGGTTTACAGAGCTAGTTCTAGGACAGCCAGCTCTACACAAAGAAACCCTGTCTTGAAAAATCAAACCAAATAAAATAAAAAAATGGGGGGGAGCACATGAGGTTTGGAGGGAGATGTGTGGGATAGGAGAGAGAGTGGAAGGGTAGGTATGGGGACAGATTTAATCTAAACATATTATATGTACATATGGACATTAAATAAAATAGTTCCTTACAAAAGAAATCAAAACTATCAGGCATGTTAGGTCACAAGTTCAGAGCTCTCTTCCATGATTGGTTGGCCCATTACTTCTGGTTCTGTGATAGGGCAAAGAACTGTGGTAGGAACTCATGGCAGGAACCCTCACCTCCTGACAGAGCAGAGCAGAGAGAAGAGATCAGTGGTCCTCTGTTTCCCTTAAGGACCCAGCCTCAATGATGTAGGACCTGGAGCTAACTCTAACTTTCAAAACTTTCATTGCTTCTAGTAGTGCAAGCTGAAGACCAAGCCTTTCACAATTAGCCCGTGGGAGAAATGTACCCAGGCCACTGCAAATAGGGACATTCAGTTCCCCGAGGGGCATCTCAGGATCCAGCTGTCTTCTCCCAGGCTGTAGTCCACTTTGGTGATTCCTTCCCCTATCCTACACTCGTTCTATGTCCTGTCCTGTCTTGCTTCCTAAGTTCTTTAGTTTTTAGGATTGTTTGTTTGTTTTTGTTTTTGAGAGAGTCTTACTGTGTAGTCCTGGCTGACTTGAAACTTGCAATGTAGACCAGGCTTAAATTCACAGGCATCCCCCTGCTTCTGCCTCCCCAGTGCTGATATTTATGTGGCATGATGCCTACTCTCTTTGCTTTTTGAGACAAAGTGTCACACTGTAGCCCAGGCTGGCCTTCTACTTTATACAATTCTCCTGTCTCAGTCACCTGTGTGAACCACATAGGCATGCACCATAACATCTAGTATTATTTAAAAGTTTTATATTTTTAAATAAACAGATAAATTCATTTATTTATAGTGTCTCCTGTATCCCAGGCAACTTCAGCACACTATATAGCTGAGGAATTCCTGATCCTCCTGTCTCCATCTTCTAAGTGCTTGGTTACAGAAGTTGCCACTCTGCTGGGTTCTTTGACTGCTTCATTGTTGTTTGATAGTGTCTTGTGATACAGCTCAGACTAGCCTGGAACCTGTGGTCCTCCTGCCATAGCTTCCTGGCAGCAGGGTTTGCAGGTATGCCTTCCTGCCCACTGCTCTGCCAGTCTCACTCCCCACTTGCTCAGGGTGAAAGGCTCCCTGCAGATTAGATTAGATTAGGCATGTCTCTGGCGTGTGTCTGTGGGAGGAAGACTTCCCTGGATGTAGGCTGCACTGTGGACTACTCCGGATGGACCAAAATGGGAATGGGAAGGAGGAAGTGTAAAGGGTATGGATGATCATGATTCCTTCCACCGCGAAACAGCAAGTCCAAAAGGCAGTGGGCTGAAGGAAGGCCGTGGACTGAAACCTCTGAATTAGCCCAAAGAAAACCTCCCAATTTAAGTTGTTTTCTTTTTTTTTTAATATTTATTTATTTAATATATGTAAGTACACTGTAGGTGTCAGATCTCTTTATGGATGGTTGTGAGCCACCATGTTGATGCTGGGATTCGAACTCATGACCTTTGGAAGAGCAGTCAGTGCTCTTACCCGCTGAGCCATCTCTCCAGCCCCTTAAGTTGTTTTCTTGAGACAGAAAACAACTTTGTCTTTGTCCCAAAGACAGAAGTCTGACAGTTACCAAAGTAAAGACCTTTGCAGCTTTAATGGCAATGCTAGGGTCCTGGCTGACAGTGTGAAGAATCTACTCTGGACAAACGATTGTGCTACTCTAGGAGAAATAAATATGTCACAAAAGGGCCAGAGAGATGACTCGTCAGATAAAGGTAGTTGTCAACAAGCTTGATGACTTGGATTTGATGGAAGGAGAGATTTGATTCCTATAAGTTGCTCTGAGGCCTCCACACATGCTCAGTTGTATACACAACCATGTGCCCATACATAAATAAATGTAATACTTGTCCCCTCACCCCCAGGAAAACTGTCATGGTTGCAAAATATTTCTGCAAGGAATATAGATTTTTTTGGAGACACAATTTCCTCTGTGTATCCCTAGCTGTCCTGGACCTCACTCTGTAGAACAGGCTGGCCTTGAACTAAGAGATCTGCCTCCTGAGTACTGGGATCAAAGGCACGCACTACCACCGCTCTGCAGCATGCACAGCTCTTACTAGGACAAATCTAAACTGCGAGCCTGCCACGGTGCTTCACACTCCACACAGCTGGGAACAAGGCTTCATTGTGCAAGAGCCCTTCACGTTTCTGCTATCTAAGGGGAAGGAATTGACAAATTCGTATGAGAAATGCTGATCTGGGATGGAAACAGAGACACAACCCATTGAAAACCACTTAAATGTGCCTGTCTTGGGACAGGAGAAAGAGCTCTGGTGAAGAACTCAGGCTTCTTTTACAGAGATCCAGGCTTGTTACCTGGAACCATCTGGTAGTTCCCAAACACCAGTGCCAGGGGATCCAACACCCTCTCCTGGCCTTCCCTGGCACTGGGCACTCCCATGGTGCATATATGTACATGTAGGTAAATACTCATACACATAAAAAATTTTAAAAACTATGGTTGTCTTTTTATTATTATTTAAATGGTTATTACACTTAAATTTTTAGTATTGTGTGTGTTGGTGTTTTGCCTGCTTGTATGTCTGTGTGAGCACGTCAGACGCTTTGGAACTGGAGTTAGGAACAGTTGTGAGCTGCCATGAAGGGGCTGAGAATTTAACTTTGATCCTCTGAAGGAGTAGCCAGCCAATGCTTATAACCACGGAGTCACCACGCCAGGCCCTATGTATTACATTTCTATTTATTTATTTTGGTCTGTATATATGCACATGTATATGCCTAAGGGTGTTTTGTCATATCAAGGATGTAGAGGGCGAGCAATATCTGTCTTCCCACATGTGGATCCAGGGTCTGGACCTCATGTCGTGAGCCTTGGTGTCCAGTGCCTTTACCTAATGAGCCATCTTGCCAACACTAGACATTTGCTCTTCTTTCTTTCTGAGACAGGGTCTCACACAGCCAAGGATGACAGCTGTACCCACCTCTGCCTCCTAGGTGCTGTGCCATGGGCTTCCCTTACCCACTGCACCTAGCTTATATGGTGCAGCGATTAAGCCTATTACTTTGTATTTGCCAGGCAAGATCTCTACTGACTGAGTTACATCTTCAGTTCATGGTTGTCTTTGGAGGTGTAGAGAAGCATTTCTCTGGAGACCAAGTGGTGTTAGTTATAAGAATGAACAGTTAGAACCTGGTGGTGCATGCTTGTAATCCCAGGAGGCAGGAGGATTGCTGAAATTCAAGGCCAACCTGGGTTACATACAGAGCTGAAGACCAGTCTGGGCTACGCGGTAAGACCCTTTTTGTGTGTGTGTGTGTGTGTTTGTGTGTGTGTGTGTATGTGTAGTCTGTAATGGCTGCGCTTAGGAGGTAGAAGCATGAAGATCAGAAGTTCAAGGCCAGCCTCAGCTTCTGAATGAATTGGAAGTCAGTGTGTTCTATCTCAGACACTGTCTCAAAAACTAACAAAACAGAAAAGGTGGTTCTAACAAGAGCAAAGCAGGCCCCTGCCGCATCTCTGACTTCCTGTCTTGTGTGATTTTGTCTTCATGTAGCTGGTTCTAGTTGCCCCTCCCTCCTTTCATGTGTATCTGCATTCAGTATATACAATACATGCCACAGATGGCACTCAGGAGTCAAAGGATGTCTTTGTAGAAGCAGCTCTCTCCTCCACCTTCAGACAGGCTTCAGGACGTCAGGCTGGGGAGACACTTGCTTTCTGCCTGCCAGCGTCCCCTTTCCTTAGGTTGCTTTCCTCAGGTAGTTCACTATAGGTGTGAGACCCTCTTTCAAAAGGCAGTTATTTATGCTATGAGCCCTTTTCCTACCTGTATGTAAGTATATGTGCCTGGTGCTCACTGAGGCTGAAAGAGGGTGTAGGGTGTCCTGGAACTGGAGTCACAGATGCTGCTGAGCTGCAAATGCAGGTGCTGGGAACCTAACCTGGGTCGTCTGTAAGAACAGCAAGTGCTCAACCTCAGAGCCATCTCTCTAGCCCCCTCTCTTCCTATCCCTTGTGTTACATTGTCTCACTCTAGACTGTCTCACTCTAAACTTACTATGTAGCCCATGGTGGCCTCAATCTCACAGCAAACCTCCTGCCTCAGCCTCTTAAATGCTAGGATCAAAGCATAGACCACAATGTTTGGCTACCTCTTTCTCCATAAAGTCCTTAAATTTAAGTGTTTTGTGCCAGCGACAGAAAACAGACTTAACACATTGTCTCCTTGGTTATAACCTTGCCTTTGGGTGCTTTAACGTACTGAGCACACAAACCAACTTGGTCTGCGGACAACTGGATGCTGGCTTTGCCAGTGGTTTCTTAACGAACCAACTAATTAATTAACCAAGCACGTGTGGAGGGCTAATATGCATCAGAGGGTTTGCAGGGACCAGAAGCCTGAGCTATCCAGGGTTGGGAGATCCTTAGACTTGGTGGCCCAAGGCCTAGAGGCTGAGCAAAGTGTCTGAGGGGAGAGAGCTGAGGAAGAGAAATCCCGATGTGGGAATTTGTGGTGCTTCTGGAATCTCACCCACAGAAAATGTGACGCAGAAGGCTGAGCTCCCCAGGGGACACCTCTCTCAGGACAATTGCCTCAACCGGAGAGGGAACTGAGTCTAGCCAGACTGATTTCTGTCTTCAATTTATTGTTGCTAAATGGTGTCCCCAGAGCCAGCGTGGAGCGGATTCCCTTGTGTTAATCAAGGACTCTGCTGGAGTATTTACCACTAAGCCCCACTCTGATTATTTCTGACTTCAGGATGACTGTCGTAGGCTTGAGTAAAGTCCAGGAAATTAGTTTTTTAACCTTCATAAATAACAGGAACAACCAAGTCCTGGTAGCACATACTTGAGATCCCTGTACTGAGGGAGGCACAGGGATTAGGAGCTCAAGGTCATCCTAAACTAAACAGTGAGTTCGAGGTTAGCCCAGGCTTTGTGATAAAAAGACTCAACAAAGCCAGCCAGCAAACCAAACAAGAAACAGTAGGAGAAAGCTGAGGTAGAGAAAAAGATGGCATAACCGAGGAAAAGAGCCCGGACAGACTCAGGCAAACAGTGCAGGGCTTCCCCACTTGCTCATTTGGAAAATGATGCATTGACACTCTACTCAGCTGGCTCATTGAAAGGATGAATGGCAATGAAGTATCACAAAGACCCACACAAGACTAGGGAGAAAAACTTTTTCCTCTGTTCTTCCCTTGTGACCCAAAATGGCCATAAATAAGTTAGACTTCTGTAGAGTTCTCCCTGATCTCTAGAGTCATGACAGAGTTAGTGAAGATGGCAGCACAGTCAGCCAAGTATTTTTTTTTTTGTAATTTTTTTTCGAGACAGGGTTACTCTGTACAGCCCTGGCTGTCCTGGAACTCACTCTGTAGACCAGGCTGGCCTCCAACTCAGAAATCCGCCTGCCTCTGTGCCTGCCTTTGCCTCCCAAGTGCTGGGATTACAGGCATGCGCCACCACTGCCCGGCACCATGTTTTATTCTATGAACAAAAGCCAAGCTGGGTGTGGGAGGCACACCTGTAAACTCCATCTGTAAGCACCACCTGTAAACTCAGCACTTGTGGGGCAGGGGCACGAAGACGGCCACATGTTAGGGGCCAGACTGTCTACAGAGTTCTGTGGATTTTGGTCAGGACAATAGATGAGCCCAGATTAAGCAGTTTTTCTCCTGACTCACATTCACAGAAATGTCTGAAAATGTTGTCTACCAAATATTCTTTCTTCCTCCTTGTCCCTAAGTACAAGGTTTTGAGTAACCCAGGTTATCCCTGAACTCCCTAGGAAGCTAAGGATGACCT
Source organism: Apodemus sylvaticus (assembly GCF_947179515.1). Classification (NCBI taxonomy): domain Eukaryota; kingdom Metazoa; phylum Chordata; class Mammalia; order Rodentia; family Muridae; genus Apodemus; species Apodemus sylvaticus. The sequence continues at coordinate 144,927,005 of NC_067473.1, read as the reverse complement.
TAAACTTCTGATCCTCCTGCCTGCACCTTCCAAATACTGGCACTATAGGTGTGGACTGCCACATTCATCCAGTTTGTTGGTGGTGGTTTTAGTGTTTTTGTTGTGCTTTGATTTTGTTTTTGAAACAGATTCTCACTCTATAGTCCAGGCTACTCTAGAACGTACTTTATAGCTCAGACTGGCATCCACCTCAAGTCAGTCCTCTTACCTCACCTCCTGAGTGAGGAAATTACAGGTGCAAGTTACCATGCCTGGTTCTAAAAGCTTAGTTTCAATCCTTATCTGTCCTTTCTGCACTCTTGAGAGAGTTTATCTCTTCCTGTAGAGACTGGAAAATGCCCAGTGTCCTTCCCAGTGACTCTTGGAGCTAGGATCTAACCAGATCTCAAGACTTCAAAGAAACTTCTAGAAAACGTTTCCTCCTTAGTAACATAGCTTGGCGGGATCAAGACACACACACACACACACACACACACACACACACACACACACACACATACATTTCTTGACTTTGACAATAAATATTACAAATATATGGGTCGAGGGGCAGGATGTGAGTCCCAGGTCAGCTGGGATTATAAAGTAAGAAACCAAAGTCCTTACAGTTTTGATGTCATTGTTGAGTCACAGCAGACCCATAAGCAGAGAATCAAAAATCTTTGTTGTCCAGGCAGAGGCAAAGAGGGTCAGAATGTATTAAGCCTCAAAAGGATAAATATTCCCGGAATGCATCACACCTCAAAAGGATAAACATTCCAACAAAGAAATAATGCAAACCATCATTCTGGGGCTGGGTGTGGTGCTGTGTGCCTTAATCCCAGCCCTCAGGAGCTTTCCGAGAAGGATTGACGGCGCCTGACATAATCCCAGCACTCAGGAGCCTTGATAAGAAGGATCAGAAGTCCCTTGTCAGCCAGGGCTATGGGAGACATTGTCTTAAGAAGCAAAACAAAAATGGTTCTTGACCTTATGATACCTGTAAGCTCTGTTAGAGAAAATGTATGCATGCCTGTAGACCACTTCTGTCATCCAAGGCAAATGGATGCCTGTGGGAAGGAGTCCCAAGGGAAAGCTCATGGGCGAAAGTGTAGAACCCATGTGGGAACAAACCATATACTATTCCTGTGAGGACTTTCTGCAGCTCTGCCTTGGTGGTTCTAAACTGCCCCAACTGGAGCTCTTCTTAAAATATCCTCATTTTGCCTTGTCCAGAACAACCAGGGCTACACAGGATTGAAAAGTGAGCTGGGATAAACACTAAAAGCATAAGGACTCTATGAAATGAAATTAAAACAGGAAATGACCACAAATCTAGGGAAATAGAGATTTAAACCCAGTAGGATGTGTGTTCTGTCTGAATGTCTATATGCCACAAGTGTGCCTGGCGTCTGTGAAAGCCAAAAGAGGACATCAAATCCCCTGGGGCTGGAGCTAGGGATGGCTGTTCAGGGGCCATGTGGGTGCTGGGAATCGAACTTGGGTACTCTGCAAGAGCGAGTGCTCTTCACGGCTGAGCCCCCTCCCTCCCTCCCCTTTGTCATCTTTACATGCTGTTCTGTATATCAGCCTCATGGGGCCCTTTCCCCTTTAACTTACTAACATTCTAAACAATTTGTCCTAAAGATTTTCCAATTTTAAGATCAGGAATGGTGGTGCATACCAACAGTCCCAGCACTCAGGATCTGAGGCAGGAGGATTGGAAGTTTGAAAGCAGCTTAGGCTGTGAAGCAAGAACCTGTTCCAGGAGAAAAAAATGAGATACTCTCCAGATTTGAAGTTTTTTCTTTTTTTCTTTTTTGGATAAAAGATTGCTTATTTGTAATATGCTAGATCTTATAGCTCGAATGTGAACAAATAGAAAAGAATCAAAATCTTTTACTGAATCCTATCAGACCACAGTACAATAAAACTGGAAATTAATAGCAAGGAACTCCACAAACAAATGGAAATGAAGTAATGAACTCTTAATGGGCAATGGATCATGGAAGAAACAAGTGTGAAAAAAAGATTTTTTTTTTAACAAGAAAGAAAAAACAATAGTTCTTCTTGCCAAGAAAGAATCTGGGGGAAGATTAGACATTCATGGCCAGCCACAAGACCCTGCCTTCAAAAAAAAAAAAAAAAAAAAGCCAGCCGGGCGGTGGTGGTGCAGTCTGTAATCCCAGCCTCCCGGAAGGCAGAGGCAGGTGGATTTCTGAGTTCGAGGCCAGCCTGTTCTACAGAGTGAGTTCCAGGACAGCCAGGGCCATACAGAGAAACCCTGTCTCAAAAAAACCAAAATCCAAAAAAACAAACAAACAAACAAACAACAAAACAAAACAAACAAAAAAAGTCAAAGAGAGCTGGAGAGATATGTAAGTGGATAAGAGTCCTGGCTGCTCTTCCAGAGGGCCCAGGTTCAGTTTCCAGCACCCACATGGTGGTGTCTGTAACTCCAGTTCCAGGGCATTCGATGCCTTCCTCTGAAGGCACTTGGTACATAGACACATGTGCCTGCAAATTCTCCAACACACGAAGTAAAAATAAAGAAATCTTAAAGACAAACAGAACAAAGGGGTAATATTTTTGTTTTCATTCATTCTGTTCTTATAATTCATTGATCTGAGTGGTTGGTTTATAAATAAGAAATTTATTTCTTGGGCTGGAGAGATGGTTCAGTGGTTAAGAGTACTGACTGCTCTTCCAGAGGTCCTGAGTTCAAATCCCAGCAACCACATGGTGGCTTAAACCATCTGTAATGGGATCCAATGCCCTCTTCTGATGTGTCTGAAGACAGCTACAGTGCACTTACATATAATAAATAAAATCTTAAAAAAAAAAAGAAAAGAATGTAGGAGATGTTGGGGTGGGTTTGGGGGTTGCAGCACATAAGTCTCCTCCCCCTCCTCCACACAAAAAGCAGAGAAGAAATTTATTTCTTGCCGGGCGGTGGTGGTGCATGCCTGTAATCCCAGCACTCTGGGAGGCAGAGGCAGGCGGATTTCTGAGTTCGAGGCCAACCTGGTCTACAGAGTGAGTTCAGCCAGGGCTATACAGAGAAACCCTGTCTTGAAAAAACCAAATCCAAAAAAAATTTTTATTTCTCATAATTTTGAGAGCTGGGAGGTACAAGCCATCAGGAGATCTGACAGGGGCTTGCTGTCTGGTCCGTAGATGGCACCTCTGTTGCTTTGTCTTCATTAGGTAGAAGGGACCAAGGGGCTCCGGCGGGCTCACTGATCTAGGAGCAACTCTGCCGTTTGTGTGAGGTCCTTACAAGTCAGTCAGTTCCCTAAGGCCTCATCATTTTGTGTGTTTGTTGGACACGGGTCTCATTACAAAGCCATGGCTGGTCTGGAACTCATTGTATATAGACCAGGTTAGCCTTGAACACACAGAGATCCTCTGCCCCCGCCCCCGCCTCCACCCCTGCCTCTGCCATGTTGGTGTGTAAAGGCATATTGGTACACAACCGAGTATATTGAGACTTTTGAAAAAAATATCATTGTTGGAGAAAACCAGTCAGTCCCAAGCAAGATCCACGGAGTTTGTCACAGGAATGTATAGGGGTCTCAGTGTTTGGAATACAATCTGTGTAGTTCACCATAACTAATGGAGAAAACTGTATGGCTATCTCAAGACGCCCCCAAAGAGCATCACTTATAAAACTCTCAGGACATTAGAAATAGAGGAACACTCGCAACAAGATAACTGTCATTAAGGTAGGAAAGAAAACGTAAATCTAACCTACTTCTTTGTGTACCAGTCGTGTACATGCTAGGCACGTGTTCTACCAATGCTGTCATACTTTATGGCAAAATGCTGAAAGTTTTGAGCCACATGTGGTGTAATTATAGCACTTGGGAAGCCGAGGCTTGAGGAAGTAAGTTTGAGGCTAGCCCGGGCTGTATATCCTGATGCTGTTTCAAAATCAAAGCAAAATATCCTGGACAATGCAGACATCAACTTTTTCTGTTCTTATTCAGCATTATAATGGAACATTGAACTATCTGTCCCAGGGTCAGCATGATGGCTCTATGGGTAAAGGAGCTTGCTGTTTAACCTTGAGGACCTGAGTTCAATCTCTGAAAGCCATGTAGAGATGGAAGGACAGCATAGACTTCACAAAGAAGTCATGTGACTCTTCCACATGTGCACTTATGTGTACACACACTTAATCCTAGCACTCCAGGAGGACATTGAGTGTGAGGGCCACCTGGTCTACACAGCAAAGCCCTGCCACCAATAAACAAACAAAACAAATTAATAATAATGGTAATAATAATAATAATAGTAGTAGTAGTAGTAGTTTAAAAACCCAACAGCTTCTCCAAAACAAACAAACAAACAAACACCCTCAAATTTGAAATAATGTACCAAAACCCTACAAGGTTTAGTAAGTCATTTCACAAGGTCACAGGATTCACAGCCAACTTAAAACAATTTATTTCATTACAACCAATGCACAATTGGGAATCAAACAGCACAGTGCCATGTACAGTTTGATTCCCAATGGTGTATTGGTTGTAATGCATAATTACAAAGCAAAGGCATGAAGCAGATGTGACTGTCACAAACACCAGCAGGGGTGGTGCTTGGGAGAACAAAACTCGGATCAGAGAAATCAAAGCAGATGGAGACTATGGGGGAGAGGATCATGCTTATAGATTAGAAGACTCCATACTGTTTGGTAAGGCATGAGCTCCCCCTGGATGTGAGCTATAGATTTAAGTGTGAGTCATTCGGCCTTCCACTAGGAATGCTGGGAGAAACCAATGGGTTGACTTCTAAGCATTACGTAGGAAAGAATAACTAGAATGACCAAAAATGGCTTTAAGATTTCATCATGTTAAAAAGTGTCTGTGTGTGTTTCCAGAGCATCCATGGAGAAGTCGAGTGTGTGTGTGTGTGTGTGTGTGTGTGTCCAGAGCATCCGTGGAGAAGTCAGAAGACGCCTTCTTTTGGGAGTCAGATTTTTACCACATCATCCCTGGGAATTGATCTCAGGTTGGCAGGCTTAGCTGTAAGAACCTTTACCCATTTCTCGGGCCCCAAAAATGAGTTTTAAAAGAAACAGATTTAGAGAAGTCAGACTACCTGATATCAAGTCTCACTGCAAAACTACACTGGTCAAAGGAGAATGACATTGTGAAAGTACTAATTGCGTTGATCAGCACAAGGGAAGCGAGGTGGCTGTGGCTGCACTCCCAGCACAGCAGAGGCAGACCCGGAGAGACCATTACAAGTTTGAGGCCAAAACCGCCGGTGGTGGTGCACGCCTGTAGTCCCAGCACTCTGGGAGGCAGAGGCAGGCAGATTTCTGAGTTTGAGGCCAGCCTGGTCTACAGAGTGAGTTCCAGAACAGTCAGGGCTATACAGAGAAACCCTGTCTTGAAAAAACCAAATCCAAAAAACAAAACACAAATCAAAACAAAACAAGTTTGAGGCCAGCATGCTGTACATTGAGTTTAGCCAGGCAGGACTACCCATGAGACACTGTCATAATCAAGCAAACTAACAAATTCATCAATGAGACAAAATAACCTTTGGATAAAGATTCAAATATATGAGAAAAGTTGTTTGTGTTGATTTAGTTTTGTTGTGTGTTTGTTGAGACAGGGGTGTTACTGTGTAATCCACACTGCCCTAGAACTGATTTCAGCCCCTAGGTTGGCCCTGTAACTAGGGGTAATCCTTCTGCTTTAGCTTCTTGAGATTATAGGTGTTAGCCAACATGCCTAACTACATTTCTTTTCTTTCCTTTCCAGTTTTGGGTGTTTTTGTCACTGCCTTTTTGAAACAGGACCTCATATAGCCCAGGCTGAACTCAAACTCTCAAGGTAGCCGAGAGTCATGGAACCCCCCTCCCTTTTCACTTCTTAAGTGCTGGAACTACAGGTGTGAACCTTTGAGCTTGGCTCAAAACTGGTTTAAAAAAAAACTTAATTTCAATCTAATTTATATATAATAAAGTGTATAGAAGTAAAATACACAATGAATGGTTTTATGTTCACATAGGTGTACAACCATCCCCAGGTTGGGATATTTCCAATACCTGGAAAAAGAAGGCGCGTAGCCACCAACAGTCACTCCCCAGGCAATCACTCCTCTACGTCCTGTCAGAGTGGCTCATCCTGGCACATCATCACAGAAGTGAGATCAGAGGACCTATCTTTGTGACTGATTTCTGTCCCTTAGCTCATTGTTCTCACAATCCCTCCACATCATAGAATGGATTACCATTTTGTCCCTTTTTATTGTTTAATATTGATCCCTTGAGTAACTACATACTATATTTTATGGATCTGATTATCAGTTGTTGGGCATTTATTTTTTTCCGTTTTTTCCAATGGTGCTGCATAGGTTATTATACAGGTTTGGGGTAGACATTTTTCTCTAAGAAAAGTTTCTTTCGTATCTGTGGTCGTCACACCTGCTTCTGTTAGGTGTACCTCACACATTTGAGTCCCTTGGAGGAGAGAAGTGTCAGATCCCCTGAAGCCAGAGCTGCAGGTGGTTGTGGGGTGCTCAGTGTGGGTGCTGGGCACCTAACTTGGGTCCCCTTCAGAGGCAGGAAGTGTGTTTTAAATGCTGAGCAATCTCTTCAGACCATGACTATGATCAGTGAACCATATTCAGTCACTTTTGAGACTGGGTCTCACTCTGCTTCCCAGGCCTCATCAAAATTGAGCTCCTACCCTCACCTGTCACATTCTGGGCCACCACACACGGCCTTTTGATTTTTTAATAAAGTATAATGACTATCCAAAAAAAAAAAAAAAAAGGTTGTCTTTTCAACCAACCATCCAGAATAACCACACACACAGAAGCAAAAGATGAGGGTCAGGGGCTGGGGACGAAGCCCAGCCGGCGAGCGCTGGCCCATGCCTAAAGCCCTGGCTTCAATCCCTAGCACCACATAAACAGGGGATGGCAGAACACCACTGTAATTCAAGCGCGCAAGGAGGTGGACACAGGAGGATCATAAGTCAAGATCATCTTGAACCTCATCATAAGCAAAAATTGACTCTCAATGTATATCATGGAGGCTTAACGTGCAGAGCAAAACATAAAATTTCTGGAAGAAAATTCCAGGGTTAATGTACATTTTCCTAAGGGCGTCTCCAACAAGAGTGTTCAAAACAACAGTTGAATTGTGCTTGTTTAGGGTCAAGATGTCTGCACCCGTGAGCATCCCTAACTCTGAACAGCAAACCTCCAACCTCGTAAAACCACCGCACAACTTCACAGCAGAGGGGAGTTCTCTCAGAAAAATAACTGAGCCAGATCATCTGCTTTCACTCACTTTAAACTTTATTTAAAGTTTTATCTGGGGTTGGAGAGATGGCTCAGCAGTTAAGAGCACCGACTGCTCTTCCGAAGGTCCTGAGTTCAAACCCCAGCAACCACCTGGTGGCTCACAACCATCTGTAATGAGATCCCATACCCTCTTCTGGTGTGTCTGGAGACAGCTACAGCATACTTACATATAACAATAAATAAATCTTTGGGCCAGAGTGAACAGGGCCAGAGAGAGCAGAGGTCCTGAGTTCAATTCCCAGCAACCACGTGATGGCTCACAACCATCTGTACAGCTATAGATGGCTCACAACCATCTGTACAGCTATAGTGTATTCATATACATAAAATAAATAATTAAATCTTTAAAAAAGTTTTATCTGTTTAATAGTTAAACCCTGTTGAATAGTACCTCCTCTGAATCCTCTTATCAAGGTAATATGAAGCCATGAATCATAAATATAAATATGTATGTATATGTATATGTTAACTATTGTCAATATACATTTATGTGACTCTGTTTTGAGACGTCTACATTCATATTGTGGATATGTACTGTATTTTTTCTAAGCATGTTTGTCTGTGTCTGTGTCTGTGTCTCTGTCTCTTTCTCTCTCTGCTTTCATTCCCTTATTTTACTAGACGCACTGACTGCTTCACTCTGACTCATGCTAAAATTCTTTTGGGCAGCATTGTCAAGGGTCTGGAGTTGGCTGAATGAAAGTCTGTAAGAAGAAAAAAGAATTCCTGAGACCTCTGTGGCAAGGCTCCTTGCCATTACCGACAGATGTCATATATTTAAAAATGTAATCAGTAAAGAAAAATACGTCAAATGGAAATTCATCAAAAGGAAGAACTTTTGCTTTTTTTTTTCAAAAGACACTGTTAAGCAATAGAGCAGTTCATAGTTTACACATGCCTGTAATCCCCTGCACTCAGGAGACCAGGCAGGAGGATTCCGACTTTCAAGCCAGCCTGGGATATTTTGTGAGATGATGGCTCCATGGGTAAAGACACTTGCCACATAAATCTGATGATCTGGATTCCACCTCCAGATTTCACAGTGGAAGGAAAGAAACGAGTACTGAGAGTTAATCTCTGACCTCTATGAGTACCATGGTCCACACAGCCCATGATGGTGGTGGTGGTGGTGGTGGTGGTGGTGGTGATGGTGGTGGTAGAAGTAATATTTACTATGTAAATGTTACAGAGTTCCCAATATTTCACAATAAGAGCATGTTAGTAAAGTAGAACCCTGAGTTAGAGTTTCAGCATCTATGTTTAAGAAATTAGGCATGTAGTCAGTCCTGCAGATCCAAAGCTGCAGGATCGCCATGACATAGGGCCACAACAGAATATCCCAGAGGAGTTCTGGTGAGGATCCAAAATTGATAGAGTAGCAGAAGCCAGAGGCCTTGAACCAGACCAACAATTCGTTCCAATTTGCAAGTAAAGATGCATGGACAAAAGGGTAGATACCGTGGGACACGCTACAGCTTCCATAGCAAATTTGGGGGAGGGGGGTTGTAGGTGTAGACGGCAGATACAAAGGGATGGGGAGATGAGTGAAATTGGGGTGTATGATGTGAGATTCACAAATAATTAAAGGTTAAAAGAAAAAAAGGAAAAGAAACAAGGTAAGGAAGTGCATGTTTGTAAACCGGCATTAGGGAGGTAGAGACTGGTAAGGTAGTGCACAGCACTAAGGGGGTAGAGACCAACAGATCCCTGGGACAGATCCTAGGCTGGCCAGCCTAGACTTTTTGGTGAGTCTTGGGTCCTGGGGAAAGACTGTCTCAATAAACAAAGCAGGCAGCTCATAAGGAATGGCACTGAAGTTTGACTTGGATGGGAAGGAGGGGGAGAGTCAGGTCAGACTTGGTGCTGTGGCTTTATTGCCAGTGCCTTAGAGACAGGCAGCTGGATCTTTAGGATGTTTGAGGTCAGACTGTTTTTACATAGTTCAGGCTAATCAGTGAGATTTTTGTCTCATAAACAAAAACAAAACAAACAATGCAAAAGAGATACCATTTCTAAATGGAAACCATAGTGGAATACCCACTCAAAGCAAAGGGGGGGGGGCGAAGGGAAACACACTTAATTGTAGCCTATAACTCTAGCACTTGGGGAAGTCGAGGCTAGAGAATCAGCTGCTCAAAGTCATCCGCAGATAAATAGAATGCTCAAAACTATTCTGGGCTTCATGAAACCTTATTTCAAAATCCTTCAGAAGCCGGGCGGTGGTGGCGCACGCCTGTAATCCCAGCACTCTGGGAGGCAGAGGCAGGTGGATTTCTGAGTTCGAGGCCAGCCTGGTCTACAGAGTGAGTTCCAGGACAGCCAGGACTACACAGAGAAACCCTGTCTCGACAAAAACCAAATCCAAAAAACCAAAAAAAAAAAAAATCCTTCAGAAATCAACCAACCAACCAACACACCAACCAACCAACCAATCAGCCAACCTATGAATCAAACTAATACCCCCTTGCCTGGAAGAACTTTCGGTTTTTGGTGCAGATACAAAATTACATATTGACTGATTGATAAATGGGTTGATCAAGACGGGGTCTTTCTATGTAGCTAAGATTAGCCTCAGACTCATGATGTAGCCCAGGCTGGCCTCAAATTCTGTCGATCATCTTATGGTGATATTTGCAATAGCTTTATTGTCAAACTGAAAACAACCCAAATATCCCTCAAACAGCACATGGAGAAATAAACGGAGTCATCCGAACAGCGGATCACTCATCTGCAGTCAAAATGCAGCTACCAATGTACAACGAGTCCCAGTGACCCCAGAGAGTACATACTGGCATTTGCTAAATATGTGACATTGTTTAAAGGGGAAGATTAGGGCCGGAGGGATGGCTCAGTGGGGAAGAGAGATTGCTGAGCTTTCAGAGGAGCTGAGTTCAATTCCCAGCACCCACATGACGGCTCACAGTTGTTTGTAACTTTAGTCTAAGAGGTTCTAGCACCCTCTTCTGACCTTTGTAGGCTCATGCACACATGTGGTACATGCACACACGCACACACACACACACACACACACACACAGGCACACTCAGGCACACACATAAACACATAAACATTAAACCACGAATAAAAAGTAAAGCTCTATGAGCCACAGAGATGATTGAGCAAATGAAGACACTTGCCTCCACCTGATGACCCGAATCCATCCTTCGGTACCCACAGAGTGAAAGGCGAGAACTGACACCTGGACGCTGCCGTTTGGCCTCCACGATGTGCCATGTCACTTGCTGCACTACTACAAATAAATATATGTATTAATAACTAAAAGACAAAACATGCCAAAGGGGGGAAAACCAAATAAATGGCTGCTACAGCTCAAAGTAGGGTGAAGATCCAACATGGAAGGGACAGCAAGGAATTCTGGGAGCAGTGGAAATGTTCTGTGTCTACAGCAGTGGCTACACAACTAACTGCATGTTTTTATCAATACTGAAAAATGTGTGTTTTAGGTACCTAACTCTTAATAAACTTGACTTTAAAATATTGTGCTTAGAGGGTTTTCGATAGAAACACAACTAAAAATACACAAACGACCGTAACAAAGGCATAGTATGGTTCTGAGCTAAAACATTCTCCACTCTGTTTCTGTGTAGGTGGAGTAGAGACACTCTAGTTTATTTTAACTATTCTGTTAATGATGCATGTTTAAAAATGTATGGGTAAACACTAAAGGGGAGAGATAAAATACAGGCATGTCTTGCTTACCACCACCAGTCTGCTATAGAAATCAAAACAGGAGGCCAGGTTCCCACTGACTCTGTTTTTGAGACAGTCTCATGTAATCCATGCTAGCCTCAAATTTGTTATTTAGCTGAGGCTGGCCTTGAACTTCTCATCTTTTCCCCAAGTGCAGGGATGGCAGCTGTGTTTGACCATGGGTGGGGAGTTCCCATTGATTTTGTTGTTTTGTTTGAGACAGGTTCTTGCTTTGTAGCCCAGACTGTCTTGAAACCCCACGGCAAGCTTTAATCCATATTTTTTTTTATAATTGTAAGCATTTATTAATAAGCGAATCCATGTGCGGCCCTATTCTCTTGCCTGGAAGTCGGGAAGAAGCCAAGACTGAGAGGAAGGATGAGTGTGTGGTGTGGTAACAACAGAAACTGGAGTTGCTGCTGACCAGGCGCTGACACCGTGTGGTGACCGGCCCAATCTAAAGGAACTGGGTGGAGCTCGCACCATGAGCCCCTCCCAGAAGCCTTGTCCACCACTCTCCTCTGGGCTTCCTTTCCCAGGAAAACGGTTCCCTTATGCCTGTCCTGACTGGCACTGCCACCATCTGACCCAGAACAAAAGCAGGGGATGAATTAAGCAATGGAGCCCTTTGACTGGTCTGCCGAGTTTGTCAGGAACCAGTCTGGAGAACCATCTTGCCCTTTCGGCTAAGAACAAATAGACAGCACCCCACCCCAGCCCAGGCTGCAGGAAGCAACAGCTGGCTTTGGGTGTGACACCATCTCCTCTTTCCCCACCGGCCTTACGGAGTCCTGCACCCAGAACCCATGGTTGGCCTCAGGAAAGAGACTGAAGAAAGGAAAACAAAACAAAACTCTGTTCCATCAAGCCCCTGCAGAGGCCTCTCCTAAAGCTAAGAACAATTACAACTTGACAACTGAAAAACCTCAGAGAAAAGACCAAGGGTCTGTGGTGCGTCAGGACAGAGTGCTGAGAACAAGAGTCTGCCTCCCTTGTGTTACTTTGGGTTAAGTCACCAAAAAGTGCCAGTCTAAGGGCCACAGGAGGCCCTGGGGAGGGACAAGGTACACCTGTCTACTCACACCGGTAACAAGGATGGACGGGCGATGCAGGCCAAACAGGACCAGTGTTAATCATTCTCAACTACCCCAGAAGGCGCTACAAAGTGCGCCTCACATTTCTACTTGCTATAACGTAAATTCATCCAGAGGATGCGCCTGTCCTCACTGGAGCAGGTCTCCACGACCTTCCCCACCCATTTATTTCATAATTGTGAAACCGGAGGCTCAGAGAAGCTCAACATAACAGAAGGCAGGTCTCTGCGGGTCCTTGGGCTGGGAGTCCCATACTCAGCCTTTAAAGCCACCTGGTGGTTGGGGGTGGGGGGGTCCTCATCTGTGGACGCTAAGCTCTGCCCCACGTTTGGCGGGGACCAATGAGGTCATCAAGGCCTTGCGCACAGCGGAGAGCCAGCAGGCGGCAGCCAGGAGCTGGACGTCTTGCTTGAGGCCTCTGCCAGTTCTGCACCCTGGGTGTGCGGGTCAGAAGCCCGATCCGTCCGGCCAGGGGCGATTGCATGCTGGGATCTGGACCCTCGCCTGCTTCCCCACCAGACCCACCGGCCATCCGCGGAGACAGCTCCGCCGCTTACCTGGCTGCCGCTACCTTTAATCCATATTTTAAAAAATAGAAAAACAAAGCACATTGACATTAAAAACCAATTTCCTAAAACACGAACAAAATAGAATTCAGCATCGGTATATATGTGACAAGTTTCTTAACTCAAAACAGTTTGGTACTGGCATAGGATGAACACAGAGAAGAAAGCAAGAAGGCCTTAAAGTTTGGATTCAGGATGTGTTCCAACCTGTGCTATGGAAGATGTTCCTCCTAGGGCTAAAACATCCCACCTTGCAGGAAGCTCCTGGAGCTGGAAGCTAAACAACACAAAACAACTTCAGGAAGTCCCTGAAACTGAACAGGTTCACCATGCCCTTCTGCCTGAATAAGCAATAAAAACGGAGTCCCTCTCAGATGGAAGGGAGCTGGGCTGGGAAGAAGCTCCCAGGTAGGCCGAGCTGCCAATACGACTCAGACAAGCTGAGCTGCAATGAAGGTTCCGAACCCCAACAGCTGCCTGGAGGGGCAGAAAACAGCCTAGCTGCTTGGAAGAGGTTTAGAGCGACTGAAACTCCCGAAAAGGACACTCTCCAAACTGCTAAACTGCCTGCAGTGTGTTTCTGCATTCCCAGCTTGTGAGCTGTCCCTGGTGCTGGGGTGGGCTTTGGTGGTGTGGCTGTCTTTTAGTCATTTCTGCTCCAGTAAGTAACCCCTCACCCATATTCCTGTGACTAACCACAATACAATTCACTGGTTCATCAGGCTGGACTTTGGTGGCATCTGTAGTCAGCAGTAGATCACTATCTGGGGTGAGCATGTGGGCGTCTTGAGTCTCTCCAGGAACTGTTTTGTCACACAACAAAATGCTAAGTAATCGCTCTAAGTTATAGTCCCATTCCTTTATATGTTTTGTTTGTTTTTGAGATAGGCTCACCTTGTAGCCTGGATGGCCTGAAACTCACTATGTATACCAAGCTCATAGAGATTCACCTGCCTCTGTCTCCCGAGTGCTGAGATTAAAGGCTTGTGTCAACACCTGGCTTCCCATTTCTTTCTGATTTGAGACAAAAATCTTGCTGAGTTTCCCAGGCTGGTCTTGAATTTGTGATCATCTTGTCTCAGCCTTAAATAGCCAACCTGCATTGTACAGCTTGCCTAGCAAGTCAGCTGACTTGATACAAGGTGCCAAAACCTCCAGGGAAAGGAAAGTCTTACTTTAAAGTTGTTAGAAACCCAAGATCTCTGGAAAGAATGGCTCTGAGTGGGTCCTTGCTTACTTCTTTTCTGTTATTTACTTTGATCTTAGCCAGGAGGCCAAGAACTGACTGTCACTTACTTTTTAGTGTAGGTTTGAAAAAAGATTTGTTTTCACTTTTCTTTTCTTCTTTTCCTTTTAAACATAAGTACACCGACGCTGTCTTCAGACACACCAGAAGAGGGTATCGGATCCCATTACAGATGGTTGTGAGCCACCATGTGGTTGCTGGGAAATGAACTCAGGACCTCTGGAGGTGCAGCCAGTGCTCTTAACCGCTGAGCCATCTTCCCAGCCCTCATTTTTATTTTCTTAGACTATATATTATTATTTTATCTAATCTTGAAACGGTATTTTAGGACATTTGAGGAATGTATCTCAGAGCCTCACTGTGCTTAGCCAGTGTTCTGCCACTGTGCTACACACCTGGCCAACACTAGACTTAATTTCATCAGTTCCTATATTCTATCTCAGTCTTCTCAACTTCAGTAACTAAAAAGTCTGGGTGATATGAAATCCTGCTTACTTTGTTTTAGTTTTTAGTGTGTGTGAGTGTGTGTGTGTGTGTGTGTGTGTGTGAGAGAGAGAGAGAGAGAGAGAGAGAGAGAGTTGAGAGGCCAGTCGAGGACATCAAATCCCCTGGAGCTAAAATTATAGGTAAGCTGCCCTCTGTGATTGCTGGGAACTGAACTTGGATCCTCTGTCTTAGGGTTATTAGGGTTAGGGAAACACCATGACCAAAAGCGACTTGGGGAGAAAAGGGTTTATTTGCCTTATATTTCCACATTACTGTTCATCCATGTGGTGATTTAAGAATGTCCCTCATAGGGCTAATATGCAATATATATAAAGAACTCAAGAAGTTAGACTCCAGAAAACCGAACAACCCTATTAAAAAATGGGGTACAGAGTTAAACAAAGAATTCTCACCTGAAGAACTTCGGATGGCGGAGAAGCATCTTAAAAAATGCTCAACTTCATTAGTCATTAGGGAAATGCAAATCAAAACAACCCTAAGATTTCATCTTACACCAGTCAGAATGGCTAAGATTAAAAATTCAGGAGACAGCAGGTGTTGGAGAGGGTGTGGAGAAAGAGGAACTCTCCTCCACTGCTGGTGGGGTTGCAAATTGGTACAACCACTCTGGAAATCAGTCTGGCGGTTCCTCCGAAAACTGGGCACCTCACTTCCAGAAGATCCTGCTATACCACTCCTGGGCATATATCCAGAGGATTCCCCACCATGTAATAAGGATACATGCTCTACTATGTTCATAGCAGCCCTATTTATAATTGCCAGAAGCTGGAAAGAACCCAGGTATCCCTCAACAGAAGAGTGGATGCAAAAAAATGTGGCATATCTACACAATGGAGTACTATTCAGCCATTAGAAACAATGAATTCATGAAATTCTTAGGCAAATGGATGGAGCTAGAGAACATCATACTAAGTGAGGTAACCCAGACTCAAAAGGTGAATCATGGTATGCACTCACTAATAAGTGGTTATTAACCTAGAAAACTGGAATACCCAAAACATAATCCACACATCAAATGAGGTACAAGAAGAAAGGAGGAGTGGCCCCTGGTTCTGGAAAGACTCAGTGAAGCAGTATTCAGCAAAACCAGAACGGGGAAGTGGGAAGGGGTGGGTGGGAGGACAGGGGAAGAGAAGGGGGCTTACGGGACTTTCGGGGAGTGGGAGGCTAGAAACGGGGAAATCATTTGAAATGTAAATAAATTATATCGAATTAAAAAAAAAAGAAGAATGTCCCTCATAGGCTTATACATATAAATGCTTAGTCACTAGAGGGCGCCACTGTCCAAAAGGATTAGGAGGTGTGGTTTTGTTGGAGGAAGTATGTCCCTGGGGGCTGGGCTTTGTGGTTTCAAAAGCCCATGCCAAACCCAGAGTCTGTCTGTTTGTCTGTCTGTCTGTCCCTCCCTCTCTGCTCCTCCCCACCATGCATCAGTATGTAGCTCTCAGCTGTTTCACCAATGCTTGCCTGCATGCTGTCAGGCTCTCCCCCATAATCTTTGAAACTGTAATCAAGCCTTCAATTAAATGTTTTCTTTTATAAAAGTTGCCGTGGTCATGGTGTCTCTTCAGGAATAAAACAGTGACTAAGACAATCATTGAAGGAAGTCAAGACAGGAACTCAAGCAGCACAGGAACCTGGAGGCAGAGCTGATGCAGAGGCCATGGAGGAGTGCTGCTTACTAGCTTGCTCCTCTTGACTTGCTCAGTCTGCTTTCTTATAGAACTCAGGACCACAAGCCCAGGGATGGCATTAAACCACTATGGGCTAAGCCTTCCCACATCAATCACTAATTAAGAAAATGTACTATAGGCTAGCCCTCAGCCTGGTCCTATGGAGGCATTTTCTCTATTGAGGTTCCTTCTTCTCAGATGACTCTAGCTATGTCAAGCTGACATAAACCTAACCAGCACAGCAATATATACTCTTAACCACAGAGCCATCTCTTCTGCCTCTTGCTTATTTTACTTCATAATTGTATGTGGTGGTTTGAATGATAATGGCTCCCAGGGGTTCTTATGTTTGAATGCTTAGTTTCCAATTAGTAGAACTGTTTGGGAAGGATTAAGGGGTGTGGCTTTATTGGAGGAGTTATAGCCTCGTCAGAGAAGGTATGCCAGTAGAGGTGTGCTTTTCTCTTTCTCTCTGCTTGTGCTGCCTGTAGACAGCACGTAAAGCTCTCAGCTACTACTCCAGCACCATGACTGTCTGCTTCCTGCCATGTTGATCACTGAACTTTCTAAATTGTAAGCAAACCAACTAAATGCTCTTCTCAGCAAGTGAACTGTAAAGACCATGTATTAGTCAGGGTTCTCCAGAGAAACAGATTTAATAGGGGATGTATTAGATTGGCTCACTGTTTGAGTAGTTCATCAACGGCTGCTTTCACCAGACAGGGTAACATCATAATAGCTGTCAGACCTTGAGGCTGGATGCTTTAGCATTTCCAATTTGGTATTGACAATGGAGGATTACTGAAGAGCCACTGGTCTTCAGTTCACATAGAAACATTGAAGAAGCTGGGTTCCAATGTCAGTGAAGCATGGCCGTGATGGCAGCTGTGGCAGCAGCAGGGTAGATGAGCTCTATAGCAATGGAAAAATCAAGTAGGCAAAAAGCAAATGCTTTTCTTCCTCTGACCTCATCATCTAAGGTTGGCACCTAAGATACTGTCCACATTAGGATAGGTCATCTCCCTTCAAGTGACCTGGTCAAACAAAGTCCTTACAGATTCCAGAGACTTGTCTCTTAGTCAATTCCAGATGCAGCCAAGCTGATCTCCAAGACTAGCAATCATAGTGGACACCCAAAGGGTCCCCCAACCCCTGTTTTTTTCCTCTCTTCTTTTTGCTTGTTTGCTTTAAGATAATTTCTCACTATGTGTCTCAGACTGGTCTCAAGCATAGAATTCTCCTGTTTTAATCTCCCAAGTGCTGGGATCATAGGTGTGTGCACCATCATCCAAGGTAGGAACTTTTAAAAACTAATTTGTATCATAGTCTTTGCCAGTCACCTTTTAGGTCGTTTTATTTGCCTGGGTATATTTATTTATTTTTCAGATAGGGTCTCAACATGTAGTTTCAGGCAATGGCCTGGAACTACCATGTAGGCCAAGCTGATCTTAAACTCACAGAACATTTACCTGCCTCCACCTCTCCTGGGCTGGGGTTAAAGGCATGTGCCACCATGCCCATCTAGATTGTGTGTCTTAAGCAGAAATCAACTTTCATGCAGTTTCCTGAGGTCTCTCTGCTTAGCCTTCTTGCTGAGTCCTCACATGCTGGTCTCTTGGTCTATGTCAGTGGTTCTCAGCCTGTGGATAATGTCCCCTTTGGCCAAATGACCTTTAAGGGCCGCCTAAGATAATTTTCATATCAAATATTTACATTACGATTCATAACAGTATCAAAATTACAGTTATAAAGCAGCGATGAAAATATTGTGTGGCCACAAGGAACGGTATCAAAGGGTCGAAGCATCAGGAAGGTTGAGAACCACTGGGCTAAGCTGTCTGCATCCTAAGTTCCTTTGTAAGGATCCCAGTCATCAGATGTCCATACAGGGCAGCTGTTTATCACATCTCTTCATGCCCTGTCTCCAACTACAGTTCCATTGCTGAGAGTTAGGACTTAAACACAGGGACAATGTGACAGACACCATTCAGATTATTACACTGTGAAAGGGCTTATTGCAGGTGTTAATGAAACAGTACAAGTTCAGGATGGGGAACCTAGATGATAACACAAGTCGGAACTGTGCACTTAGGCCAGATTCAGAGCTTTCCTGGCTGGGATAGTGACTGGGAGAACCTGGGGACCTTCTGTCCTAGGTACTCCTCCAGCAGGGGCCTTGCCTTATGTCTCTTGATCTTTTTCTTCCCTCATTCCTTTTCTTCTTGTTCATATGTGGTGTGTGTGTGTGTGTGTAAGTATGTGTAGTTTATGTTTGTGTTTGTGTTATTGGTGTGGTATGAGGAATGTGTGTGTGGCACGTGTGTGGTGTGTGAGGTATCTGTGTGTGTGGTGTATATGGTATGTGTGTGTATGTGGTGTGTGTGCTTGTGTGTGTGTGCTTGTGTGTGTGTGTGTATTCAGGAGAGCATCAAAAGCATTTGATGGTCAGAATTTTATCTAGACTGTCTTCTTACTTTGCTGTCCACTATCTTTTGTTGAACTCACTGATTCCACTTGCCTGGCTGGCCAGGGAACCATAGAAAGCCTCCGGTCCCTACCCTGCGTGTTCACTGCTGAGACTGGCGGGGCCTCTGTTGTTGATGTTGTTTATCTGTTCAACATGGATGCTAAACCCAAGTCCTCTTACCTACATGGCAAGCACTTTACCAACTGAGCCATCTCTCCAGTCCCCTTCTGATTGAAAATCACTACTACTACTACTACAGTGACGCCCACCACGACAACGACGACGACTATTACTATTACTACTAGTACTACTACTGGTGTTTTGAGACAGGGTTTCTCTGTGTAACAGCCCTGACTGTCTTGACCTCACAGAGATCTACCAGCCCCTGCCTTCTGAGTGCTTGGATTAAAGGCATGCACTCAGCTTTATTTTTTATCTTTTGAAAGTGTCTCATGTAGTCAGGATTGGCTTGTTATGTAGTTCAAGATAAACTTGGCCTCCTGATCCTTCTGCTTTTACCTCCCAAGTGCTAGGATTAAGCACATGTACCCTGACACTTAGCCTGCGCACTCCGGGCTTCTCTGTGCTGCTGCTGCTGCTGCTACTGCTGTTCTCTGCCTTTGCAGCCTCCACCACCCCCTGCTCACCCCTTTTGGTAACAAATCTCCTTTGTGTTGAGAATTTGGTGTTGGGGTGTGTTCCTCCCTTACTGATAGAGCCCAAGGTCTCATGAACACCAGGAAAAGACTCCACTGGACTATACCCCCAGACTTATAAATAGTGGGCTCTTGTTATATGGCTGGTGAAGCTATGTTCCTCCTACCCCAGCCTCTGGAGCACTGGCATTGCAGGTGCACACCACCATATTCCATTTTTTGGTTCCGTTATGATCTTTCCATCCTTGCCTGGCCCTTCCTGGTCCCCATGAGATGCTCTTCCTGTGAATGGATCTCATGTTTCTTCTCTGCAATTTCTGTAAGTTCACCCTTTAAAATGGGACACATCCTGTCCCAGGCCCTTACAGCTCAGCAAGTGCATCTCTAAGGCTCCTGCTGTATCTTTTCTTTGGAGACGTCACTTATTATTAAAATTTAATGATAATCACTTATATTTATAGCCCTTTTTCCATTTACAAAGCTCTTTTCTATCCATTATCTCTTTTAATCCTCCCAGCATCTGTGAGGAGGAGGAAGTGTGTTTTTCTCTACTTTACAAATGAAGAAAATAAGACTCTCAAGAATAACATTGGAACTTGGGAGACTGAGGCAGGAGGATTGCTATATTTGGAGGCCAGCCAGGGCTGCCGAGTAAAACCCAGACTCACAACAACAGCAACAACAATAACAACAGCAACAGCAACAACAACAGCAACAACAACAACAACAACAACAACAAGCCTGGGAGGGGTGTATACCTGTAATCTTCGCATTTGTGAGGCTGAGGCAGGAGGATCCCAGTGAGTTCATTTGTGGCAGTTTGGCCTCACATTCTGGTCTTTTGGTTTTGAGTAGCTCGTGTATTAGACAGTCTTCTATTTAAAAAAAAAAAAAAAAAAAAGCCCACTGAAGCTGGTTAATGCATGCCTGCAATCCCAGCACTTGGAATGTGGAGGCAGGGGGATCAGAAGTCTGAAGTCATCTTCAGTTACTTCTTGAGTTCGATGCCAGCTTGTGTTACAGGAAACCCTGTCTCAGCAAATAACTAAATCAATATTATAAGCTCCAGCTATCTCTTTTGCAGGAATGCAGATGAATTATTTAAGACTATTTAGATTGGAAACAACAATAAAACATAAGAGAAACTGGCTTAAGCCGGGACCAAATTTACTGGCTCACCCCAGGATTAATCTGGGAGCTGGGCGAGAGGGGCTCTATGGGACCAAAGCACTATTGCCAAAGAGGTGTGGACAGAACTTCACGGGGAGCCTCTGCTCTACAGAGGGAAACCACACCCAGTCCTGCAAGAACTCTCAGTGAACCTTTGGGGTCCTTTTGTTCTGGGTGGCTCAGCAGGCTAGGAAAAGAATAATTTAAGACAAAGTGGGGAACAGAGCAGGAGATTGCTTGGAAAGCACCCAAACCGGAAGCATCTGCAGCAGGGTCCCTCTGTCCTCTCCGTCTGCCTTCCCAGCCCTCTTGATTCAGATACCCGAGTTGGAGTGCCACCCTTCAGGGGCCTCATCCCTGCTTATCAGATGGGCCAGACAGCTCATGACAGGTCGACAGGGCAGCTCTCTCCTTCCACAGCGTGTGTGTTCCTCCTTAGCTTCTCTCCCCACCTGTGAAATGGGAAGAGGTACTCAAGGAGGTTCCTCGCCCCATTCCCCTTCCCCCTCCCCCCACTCATGCTTCCAGGTCCACAGGATCCTTGGCAGGTGGAAAAGAAGTCTCCTTCAAAGAGAGCGGAAAGAGAAACCAAATTCATGCCAACTCTGTCCCTGGGGATGGTGACCTCACACGGACCTGAAGTCTCAGGTTGTGGGATTTGGTAGACCCATTCTCCCTTTATAATTTGAGATTCAAAATGCCCGTTTCTTATAAAGACATTAAAGAACAACAACAAACCCACCCTGTTACTAACATTTCTTAAAAGTTGAGAATGTTGATCTAGGATGGAGCTCTGTTAGCAGAGTACTTTCCTGGTTTGATCTCCAGCATGGCACAAAACTGGCACAAAACAAGCGTGTTGGTGCGTGCCTGCGATTTCAGCACTCAGAAAGGGAAGCAGGAGGATTCCTGCTTGCTCAAGACTAACCTGGTCTAACATAATGAGTTCCAGGCCAGCTGAAAGCTGGCAGGCCCGTTTTAGTCAGGGTTTATTCAGCTTACACTTCCGCATTGCTGGATATCACAAAAGGAAGTCAGGACTGGAACTCAAGCAGGTCAGGAAGCAGGAGCTGATGCAGAGGCCATGGAGGGATGTTACTTACTGGCTTCCTTCCCCTAGCCTGCTCAGCCTGCTCTCTTATAGAACCCAAGAATACCAGCCCAGAGGTAGTACCACCCACAAGGGGACCTCCCCACTTGATCACTAATTGAGAAAATGCCCTACAGCTGGATCTCATGGAGGCACTTCCCCAGCTGAAGCTCCTTTCTCTGTGAAAACTCCAGCCAGTGTCAAGTTGACATACAAAACCAGTCAGTACAGCAAGACCCTATCTAAACATACTCTCCCCAAATGAGGCAGACTTTTACAAAATATATAATCAGAAAAAAACAGAACAAACAAACAAAAACCAATGAGAAAAAAGAAAAACCAAAGACCAAAAGAACAGTTTCTTATCCCACTGGAAAAAGACATTTAAAAATATTACATGAGTTTTTGTATATAGATACGAGTTTCAACAAACATACTCCTGTGTGTGGTCCAGTGTTTGGGATCCACTGACATGTGCACATGTGCACACACACATAAACACACACACACACACACACCTCTATAAAGTAGGACATAATTTGTCCACTTTTCATACGAAGAAACAGGTCCAGATAGCTCAAGTTCAAGGTTAGTGTTAGTTGGTCTGGGTTTCAAAGTCTAAGAGAAGACTTGAGTCAAGCAGCCTCCCAGGAGTGTCTCTGGGGTGTTCTTTGACCTCTTCACCACCCTTGATTTTGAGGCTTTGTTGGTTAGCTCTTCATGATGTAAGAACTTCATGACTTGCATCAATTTGGGCATGTGAGGGTGGGGGGGGGAGTATGGGTGGGGGGAGGATGGAGAGGAGAAACCAACTCACCAGCCCCTGTCCCTCCTGTTCTTGGTACTCAACCTGGGTCTTGTTTCCTGGCCTGATCTTCTTGTGCTGTGGGCCAAGGAATCCCCAAGGCTGGCGTGGGGTGTTAACAGTTTAGGAGTTTCCCTCTCCCAGGGGGGTGTTGACAGTTTCCTAGGAGACTCTGAAAACCTTCAACGCCTCTTAGACGCAAAGGCTTGAAGCAGAATGGAGAGACTGGCGGCATTGTCATAGATGGTAGGTGGTAATCTGGAATCAAGAGATTGAGTTCAACGCCTATCAAATAATCCTTGTTTGGTCCCTTCCCCCATTTCCATGCGCTTTGTGGGGAGCCGGAACCCCACAACTCAGGCTGGCGGAAGGGAGTCCCAGTAGTCTGGAAGCTTGAAGTTGGGGCTGGGGTAGGGGCTGTGGCTCTGGCTGAGGGACCTCAGGGTCACCGTGCCTGACTGTACCTCTAGCTGTCAGGACCTGGAGGGATCCCCCCCCCCCCCCGCGCGCCTCCCCCGTTCCATTCCTCTCAGTTCTTTACGCCCGCGCGGGAACGCGCCCCGGCCGCGCCGCGCCAGTGCACGGGAGCGCGCGCCTCGGCGCGGGAGCGCGTCCCGGGGAGAGCCCGAGCAAGATGGAGGCCGCGCAGAGGACGCCGCCTGGGCCAAGGCAACCGCTGCCAGGAGCATCGAGCCCCGGAGCTTGAGCCCTGCCGGTCCTGGATCAGCCGCCCAGACTCAGCCCAGGTTGGTCTTCCCGCATCCCTTCTCCGCGGCCGTAGCCTCTGCGCGCGTCCGGCCTGGGCGCGGGGCAGCCACCCCCCCCCCCCCGCCCCAGCTCTGGCCCTACCCTGGCCCAGCCGCTCCCCCGCGCCCCGCACGGCCCCTGCCCACCGCCCGCCACTCCAGGCCCAGACTGTCCGCTGCTCTCGATCGCCTCTTCCCTTGGCCTGGAAAGCCACTCTTCCCGGCCCTGGCCCGCCAATCCTACACTACCCCCCTCCACCCCCCGCAGCCGACATTCAGCCCCGGCTTCTCAGGAGCACCCCCGCCCCAATCCCCCGCCACGAGTGCAGACCCTGCAGTGTCAGCCCCTGAGTCCACCCTAGCCTTATCCTGATTCCAACACTTAGCCCTGGGTACCAGCTCCTGTCTCCTGCCTGGCCCTACTGTAACCTTCCTCGTGCCCTCAGTACCAGCCCCTGACAAGCTCCTCTCTTCCTTGTAAAGAAGCGTCTATCCGCTCTCGGATCCCCTTTAGACACCCAGTTCCAGACCCGCTACCCCTAATAACAGCTCCAATATGCCCTTCCCAGCTCCCTCTATTCGGTGCCTGTTAATGCTCCAGTATTGATCTCCATCTTTCATTACATCTCCCCACGTCCCCTTCTTAATCCAGTACCAGTTCCCAAGCCCCCTCTTGAACTCCCCCACGAGCACTTTCTGGCACCCCCCCCCCCACTTCCAGCTCCCATGTCCTCATCCCAGCCCCCCCCAACTTTCCCATGACTCCTTCTCAGGGCCCCCAATAGGAGGCCTTTAAGTCGCCGCCCCAACACTATCATGACCCCCTCCTAGCTCCCCAGTCAGCCCCCAGGTCCCCAGCTCCGCCTCAGGCCCCGCCCTTGCGAGTTCCTAGACTCAGGGCTGCTTCTTGCGTGCGTCCCCAGCTCCCGCCCCGCGGCCCGGTGGTCAGTCCTGGGCCGGCGGCCCCTTGTCAGCCGCTGCCGCCGGCCCCGCCCCCGGGCACCATGCTGCCCTCGCAGGAAGCCTCCAAGCTCTATCATGAGCACTACATGCGGAACTCGCGGGCCATCGGCGTGCTGTGGGCCATCTTCACCATCTGCTTCGCCATCATCAACGTGGTGGTCTTCATCCAGCCCTACTGGGTAGGCGACAGCGTGAGCACTCCCAAGCCTGGCTACTTCGGCCTCTTCCACTACTGCGTGGGCAGCGGGCTAGCGGGCCGCGAGCTCACCTGCCGGGGCTCTTTCACCGACTTCAGCACCATCCCGTCCAGCGCCTTCAAGGCGGCCGCCTTCTTCGTGTTGCTTTCCATGGTGCTGATTCTCGGCTGCATCACCTGCTTCGCTCTTTTCTTCTTCTGCAACACCGCCACTGTCTACAAGATCTGCGCCTGGATGCAGCTCCTGGCAGGTAGGGGAGGAGTGGGCTCAGGACCCTCAGCAAAGACGCTAGAGATGGGAGCTCTTTCTTGGAAAAGTCAGAGCTAAATTTCCTCTTCTCTGTGTTGAGACACTTCACGGCCAGCCCTCAGTAGCTGTTGGGGAGAACATTCAACAACAGAGAGCCACCTTAGGGCAGGGGACAATCTTTACAATTGGTATTTGGGTCTGTCATCTTGGAAGCACAGGGTTAACTGATGGATTAGCATTATGTTCATGTTTCAGGGGTCTCTGTTGACTGCCTTTGAGGAAGACATTTTTTTTTCCTGGGTGAGGGCTTACTATAAGTATGATCAATTCCTGAGGGGACGATGTGTTGATGCAGAAATTGGGGAGTAGAGAGACATGTCTTGGACCTTGAACTAACATTGTTGGCTTTTTTGAGGTTTGGTTTCCCATCTGTAAAATGATGCAGAGGAGTAATCCTGTCCTGAGAGTCGGGAGGCTATCTGTGGTGTTAGTACTGGGAAGATGTGTGTGGAAAGCTTGCAACATAAACCTCTGAAGAGAAGGCTTCCATCCTTTCAAATGTACCCCTGACCCTTATTCAGGAAGTGTTCTGTGCCACAGTCAGTGGTGACGAGACCTTGGAAATCTCTGAACTGTTTGGTTGGAATAGTCATCTTCCCCTAAGGCTCAGGGAAAGAAAGGCCTTTGGGGAACGAGAAATGCTGAGACAGTTTCCCCTGATCCATTAGAGTCCTGCGTCCCCACCCACTCTTCGATCGCAGTCACATTTTGAAAACTCAGCAACTTGGATATTTGCCTAATTGCGGGAAAGGAAAAGAGAGTTGGGCCTGGCAAGGTGGGGCCTGGGGACAGCGGGGTGGGGCAGAAGACGGGTAGAGTCTAGGGGGGAGTTTGAAGCCTTCCAGGGAAGGGAGAGAAAAGAGAAGGCTTGATGGTGGTGCATTAGACATGCTTCTTTGCAGAATCATCTTTAAAGCATTCAACAAGTATTCAGCCTTCCCAAAGGGCCCCTGGAAGGAAAGGTGACAGCTATCAGCTTGCAGGCAGTTCCACTGCAGGACCCACTGTAGGGACTTGGCTCTGCAGTGTGTGTGTGTGTGGGGGGGGGGTGTTCACTTGAAGCTTTCCTTCAAAAAAGAAATCTCCATCTTTTGATGAGAGATTTGATGAAGAGTGTGAGTTTTTCAAAAGGGTGGAAGTCACGCAAGGTGAAGGGCTAAGATTACAGCAGTGATCAAATTAAGACTTGTCACTTGGACTGAAGGCCAGGTGTGAGGTCAAGGCCACAACTTCAAAGGCTTCCTTCCCCAAGTGGACTTTTACAAATGTAGGGAGGAATGTCTAAGGTCTGAAGATGGCTGAGTGGAAGAAGGTAGAGTATGTTCAGATATGGACATTTTTATTTTTAATTATGTGTATATGTGTGGATCCCATGGAGCTGGAGTTACAGGGAGTTGTTAGCTCTCTGATATGAGTACTGGGAACTGTGTTCTGGTCCTCTGTAAGAGCAGATAGCATTCTTAACCGTGGAGCGGTCTCTCCAGCCCTCAGATGGGGACCTGTCTTAATGGGACTCTTTAAGAACCATTGAAAGGAACAGACAAAGAGAAATAAAGGGAGTGGGGATATTGTCCCATGTTTTCCAGTGTTGTGCAGAGGTGACGGCATGTGTTTCCATTGTGTTCTCCCCTGGAGGCAAGCTGGAAAGATATATGCTCATCTGGAAACCCAACTCATCAACTTTAATTTGGACCATGCAGATGGGTGCTGACCTCCTGGTCCTCCAGTCCTCCGTAATCCGTGTGAGATTCCATCCTGGGGTTTGATGGACAGTCCGACTGTACAATCACTGAAATTTACCAATCTTAGTGATCACCACCTTCAAACTCCACCTTCACTTCCTGTTTCAGAGAGGCAACTACCGCAGGCCCATGAAAGACTTATTCAAAGCCACAGCACCAGTGGGGGAGCAAATTCAGTCTATGGGCGGGCCTTGTTTGCTTGGTTGGTTGGTTTTTAGCCTCCTGGTCCAAAACCCTTTCCTTTTCCTAAGGATTGAGGAAGCAGTTGGCAGAGTTAAGAACTTGGTTGGATTTTCCTCAGTGTTTTCTGAGTTCTCTAGATAAGTGACTGATATACATTGCTCAATAAAGAGGCTCTAGGAAACAGGCCAGCTTTGGACTGCAAGGTATGTGTGAAAAATGTCTCAACTTACAACTTTTTACTTTTTCATGACATTTACTCGGATCTCTCTCTCTCTCTCTCTCTCTCTCTCTCTCTCTCTCTCTCATTGTGTGTGTGTGTGTGTTTATGCTGTGGTACATGCATGGAAGTCAGAGGAGGACTTGGTTCTCTTTGGTTCTCTGCAGGAGTTGGTTCTCTTTTCCCATCTCATGGGACCTCAGTTGGGATTTGTGTTTTAAGGTCTGGTGGCAAGTGCTTTTGTCCATTGAGCCATCTTGCCAACCTCCCTCACGGTCTTAAATAAGCCTTTTCCGTTTTAATCCCAGTTTTCTCATCTGGCGCTGAGGGGCGATGTATCTTTCAGCCTGTAGACTCCTGTAAATAACTCTTTGTCTTGAGATCACTATGCTCAGAAGTGAGCCCTCATCCAAAGTGACAGCACAGGATCAAAGCCTGCCTTGTTATATAGGAATTAGAGTGCTTGTCACTTGATTCTTGTTTCTTTGGACTTCCTACCCTCAAGCATTTTGAAGAACATCTCATTGGGAAACTATAGATCTCTCTCTCTCTCTCTCTCTCTCTCTCTCTCTCTCTCTCTCTCTCCCTCCCTCTCCCTCTCCCTCTCCCTCTCCCTCTCCCTCTTCCTCTCTCTCTCTCCCCCCCTCTCTCTCTCAAGCAGGGCCTCACTACTTAGCTCAGGTTGTCCTGGAACTCACTATGTTGACCAGGCTGGCCTCAAACTCACAGACACCTGGTGTCATCTTGCCTCCCAAGTGCTTGGACAAAAGGTGTGAGCCACCATGCCTGGCTATGTTTTGTTTTCATTTCTTACCTACTCTGTGGCCATCCTGTGTACAATGCTCCAATGCTGGGTGTCCTAGTCACTGTTCTATTGCTTCGAGAGATACCATGGTCAATACAACTCTTATAAAAGAAAGCATTTAATTGAGGGCCTGCTTACAGTTTCAGGGGTTAGTCTGTTATCATCATGGTGGGAAGCACGGTGACATATATGGCAGGCCTGATGCTGGAGAACTAGTTGAGTACTACGTCCTGAGCTGTAGGCAGAAAGAGAAAGAGACTGGCATACACTTCTGAAAACTCGAAGCCCACTCCCAACGACACTCCCTTCCCTTAACAAGGCCACACCTTCCAATCCTTCTAATCCTTTGAAATAGTATCACCCCTTGGACTAAGCATTCAAATATAGGAGCCTATGAGGGCCCTTCTATTCACATCAGCATAATAGGGTGCACAGGCCAGCCCTGACTGTATCAGTGTTGCATTAGTGAATGGAAGCCCAGACTTCCTCTTGGATTAGTTTGAGTAATGTTGAGTCCAGATTTGAATTCTTCACATCCCTCCCTGCCTCTTCTGCCTGTGGTTACTGATCTGTAGTCTGTTGTGTGTCTGATCTGTCTGTCCCTGTTGCCTATGTTTGTCCTGTGCCTCTGTGCTTGAATCTGTGCCTGTGTGTCTGTGTCCCTCACAGAAGGCTTTGCTTTTTATTTATTGAATAGCATTAAGAATATTGTATGGGGGAGATGAGAAATTCCTTACATAAATCTTAATAGTGTTTTAGAAGGGAAAACCTCAGCTGCTTGAAAATAGCACTAAATAATGCAAACAGAAGTGATCAACCTATATCTACATGTGGCTTCCAACATTTGTGAAATATTTATTGTATAAATGTCAACCTGTTGACTGCATTCAGCAAGTGATTACCACAACACATACATATGTGCTCAGTACATACAAACATACATACATACATACATACATACATACATACATACATACATAAAATATTCTGGTTCAGTAGCATATAAAAACTTAAGATTAAAGCTATATATTATTTTAGGTTGTTTGTTATAACATCTGGTTGCATGGGAAATCCAAGATATAACAAGATTGGTTACATTGTTCTTTTAAAGGTAGTTTAACAGTAAACTAGAAGCACACAGTAGGACAGCAGGTTAAGTACATAGTCTTAAATAATCTCAAGGCATATTATTGACTCAGCTGCAAGGTCCCAATAAAGTTCTGTCCCTTTGTGGTCCAGAGACATTTTTAGAAAAATATGCCACCACATCCGACCCCGAGAATCTTAAGCCTTTCTGCCTTTCTACTTGGGCCTCGATATTGTCAGCAGCCCTGGAGTGATGGGTGACAGAAACTCAGCTCAGCCCATCATAAATAAAATGAAATGAGCAGTATTGGGTTTAATTGTCTCATATGATTTGAAAGTCAGGAGTTTCTGGCTTCAGGGTGGCTCCAGATGCTCAGGTGACACCTGAGGGTCCCTCCTCTATCTCTCGGTCCCTGTGCTGGCTCATTTAAAACCCACCACTTCTTCTTCATTTTCAATTTTATTTATTTTTATTTTATGTACATTGGTGTTTTGTCTGCATGGATGTCTGTGTGAGGGAGTCAGATCCCCTGGATACAGACAGCTGGAAGCTGTCATGTGGGTGATGGGAACTGAACCCAGGTCCCCTGGAGGAGCAGCTAATGCTCTTAACCAACCATTAAGCCATCGCTCCAGCCCCTAGCCCACTGCCTCTTAAAGGTAAAAAATAAAGCTACCAGTGGCTCCAACTTCACATAACTCAAGCTTAGCAGCCTAGTGTGGTGGTATGCAACTTTAATCCCAGCACTGGGGAGAGAGATAAAGGCAATAGGATCTGTGTGAGTTCGAGGCCATCTGGTCTGCACAGTGAGTTCTAGGGCAGTCAGGCGGGTTAGAGAGATGGCTCAGTGGTTAAGAGCACCGACTGCTCTTCCAGAAGTCCTGAGTTCAATTCTCAGCAACCACATGGTGGGTCACAACCATCTGTAATGGGATCTGATGCCTTCTTGTGTTTCTGAAGAGAGCAATGGTGTACTCATATACACAAAATAAATAAAGAAATCTTTAAAAAAAAAACAAAACAAAAAAACCTGAACTCTAGGGCAGTCAGGGCTACAAAGAGAAACCCTGTCTCAAAACAAATACACACACACACACACACACACACACACACACACACACACACACACACACACACAGACTCCTGCCTCC
Organism: Apodemus sylvaticus; assembly: GCF_947179515.1. Classification (NCBI taxonomy): domain Eukaryota; kingdom Metazoa; phylum Chordata; class Mammalia; order Rodentia; family Muridae; genus Apodemus; species Apodemus sylvaticus. The sequence continues at coordinate 144,897,321 of NC_067473.1, read as the reverse complement.
TGCCTCCTAATGAATAATGGTGACTTTATCCAAGACCCAAATGTACCCATCCCTGCACCATGGCTCAGAAGCGAGAAAGGTGAGTCCCACAGAGACTGTAAAAGAGGGAATACGATGACGCAGGCAGGTATCCCCACCCCACCCCACCCCCAGGGACTCGAATGTGTGCTGAACCACAAATGTTGTAGATACACAGTCGAGGCTGACGGTGGCTTAGCTGGGAATCAAGACTGGAGATGGGTAGTGTGGGCAGGTACAGGCTGTAGGCGAGTCCAGTGTGAGCTCGGGAGGTCCTGGATGGACAAGCACATCTGACTTGTGTGTAGTGTCTCTGTCAGAGCAACAGATTCGAGATGGACAGATGAGGGCCACAGAGTGGCAGAGAGGGCAGGGGAGTTTGAACTTTAATGAGTGAGCAGTTAGAAGTTACTATGACTGTTACAACTCAAAAAAACTACTAGCTTTGACTATGATCCCAGAGCAGGGTCAGCCTCATCGACATGGTGACTTAGGCACCAACACGGGCTATGTGAGATTCTGTCTCAAAAAGAAAAAAAAAAATGTTAGCTAATCTAAGACATTACTGAGCTTTAGACTGTGTGCTAAGAGGCCATTTGTCCCAGGCCATAGATGTGCTGGGTCACAGAGCCATTATTGTGACTCAGTCCTCCTACCTGAAGTCGGAGAATGACTTTGTGAAGTTGATTCTCCTCCTATCCCTACGTACCTTCTGGAGACAGATCTCAGCTCGCCAGGTTTTGAGGCCAGTGACTTCCTCTGGCTGTCTTGTCTGCCAGTTTCTGTGCCGGATGTCTTCACACTGCTGCCCTGCCCTTGTGTTACAATGGCCTGTCCAATCTCACACGTCTGGTACAGAGGGGAAGTGGGGTCTCAGTGTGAATAGTAATGAGTCCAGAACCTTCTGCTGCTCAGCTGGAACAAGGGAAATGAATTCACAGTCCATGGGTTAGAGTTGTAAGAGACAAAAATGGGGGGGGGGGAGCTAGTGTGTGGTGGCATATCCCAGTACCAGAAAGACCTGAGGCAGGAGGATGGTGAGACTCTATGTAAACAAAGCAGAAGAGCTGGCAGTTGATCTTATCTTCACCACTGCCTGTCTACCATGCATGAGGCCTTGGGTTCAACTCCCAGTGAACACAGATATAACGAAATAGAGGAATGAGCCGATACTTCCCAGAGATGTGGTCTCGGACAAGTGGCTTTGCCTCTCTAATTCTGTTTCCTCATCTGCAAAATAGTATTGCACCTGCTTCCAAGGATGACAAGAAAGGGTGGATCAATGTTTTTTTAATGTGACTCCCGTGTGTAGTCGGCACTTGAGACAGTCTGAGGGAAGCCATTTGGGAAGGCTTGGCTGCTGAGTCCGAACTCATTGCGATGACCATGAGCCTTGGAAGTCATCAGCCTCCAGCAGAAGGGGGAAGCTATTGGCTTGCCTAGCTCCCGTATGAAGGAAGGAAGGTGCCCAGAGAGAGGACCAGCTGAACGGTCACACCGGTGGGACCCTGGGCTTCGCCATCCCCAGGAGGAAGATGAGCCTCGCCCTGGTTCAGCCAGTCCTGAGTGTGTGCACACGCTGCACTTCATCTGTATGCAGAGCCTGGCAGGGGAGACGGAAGCTGAGAGCTCGCTAGTGCTAGTGCCGTGCAGAGCTTCAAGCTGTGGCTATCACTAGGGTCGCAGGCTTTGGGATCAGAGGTCACCAGCGTTGCTGTAACAGGAACTTGTGCCCCTTTCTATGTCTTTGGACTTTGGGTCAGGTTGCCTTTGGGAATGAATGATTTAATTATTTAGATAGGCTCTTGATAGGCAGCCCCAGTTATATTTTAGCTTGCCGTGGTCCTCCTGCCTCAGCCTCTCTAGATGTAGGAATATAGGCCCACATTGTCACATATGGATTGGTTTTAGATTTTATTCATATAATAAAATTCAGCTGTTTAGTTACATCGAATACACATTGATAGATAAAAATGTAGGATTCTTTAGTTACATTGCTAGCACATCTAGCTTCCCTCCCCCACCTCTCTCTCTTTCTCTTCTCTTACTTCCTTCACACTTGTCTCCTTCCTCTCACACTGACCCTTTATTGAAAGGCTCCTCCATACATCACTGTGCTGGGCTCTGGGAATTCTGGGTAACAGACCTTGCTCAGTGTCTTAGAGTTCAAGAGACGAGAGGGGTCTCCTCCTGTAGCATACACACGAAGTGACTGGGTCACAGAGGTGCTCTAGGGTGCACAGTTAAGGACAGATGAACATACACGCTGAATACTCAGACAGGTAACATACTAAAATAAAATAAATAATTTCTTTTCATTTTAGAAAAGTTGAGAAGGTACTCACCTTTCTCGGCTTCCGGCATTTACATGACCAGTGCCTTAGGTGCCTACAGGCAGGGTGTGAGCTGCCACGCCTCCCTAGCATGTGGGCGTTATTCTTTTTTTTATATTCTTTTTTTTATTCGATATATTCTTTATTTACATTTCAAGTGATTTCCCCTTTTCTGGCTCCCCACTCCCCGCAAGTCCCATAAGCCCTCTTCCCTCCCCCTCATCCCCCATCCACCCCTTCCCACTTCCCTGTTCTGGTATTCCCCTATACTGCTGCACTGAGCCTTTCCAGAACCAGGGGCCACTCCTCCATTCCTCTTGGACATCATTTAATATGTGGATTATGTCTTGGGTATTCCAAGTTTCTAGGCTAATATCCACTTATCAGTGAGTGCATACCATGATTGATCTTTTGAGACTGGGTTGCCTCACTTGGTATGATGTTCTCCAGATCCATCCACTTATCTAAGAATTTCATGAATTCATTGTTTCTAATGACTGAATAGTACTCCATTGTGTATATATACCACATTTTTTTGTATCCATTCCTCCGTTGATGGACACCTGGGTTCTTTCCAGCTTCTGGCTATTATAAATAGGGCTGCTATGAACATAGTGGAGCATGTGTCTTTATTGCATGCCGGGGGATCCTTTGGGTATATGCCCAGGAGTGGTAGAGCAGGGTCCTCCGGAAGTGTCATGCCCAGATTTCTGAGGAACCACCAGACTGTTCCAAAGTGGTTGTACCATCTTGCAATCCCACCAGCAGTGGAGGAGTGTTCCTCTTTCTCCACATCCTCGCCAACACCTGCTGTCTCCTGAGTTTTTAACCTTAGCCATTCTGACTGGTGTGAGGTGAAATCTCAAGGTTGTTTTGATTTGCATTTCCCTAATGACTAATGATGTTGAACATTTCTTAAGGTGCTTCTCAGCCATCCAGAGTTCTTCATGTGAAAATTCTTTGTTTAGCTCCTTCCCCCCACTTTTGGCCCCTAGGTGTTTAAACTGCTCTGGGATTAAAACAGTTGCTAATGATGAAGCACATGGAATGGGATGTAAGGGGAGAAGGAAAGCAAGAAGCTTTCAGAAAAATAACCCAGCTTTGCCACTGCGCCCCCAGCTCAGATCTGATCTAAGTGACACAACAGGGTCTTGGGCCAGAAGGCTGCACTCAGCATCCAGTAGGTGCCTAGTGAGTGTATATTGCTTTGTTGTTGTTTTGTTTTGGGTGCTTTTTATTTTTGAGACGGCATCTTACTATATAGGCCAGCTGGAATGAACCTTGTGGCCATCCTCCTGTCTCAGCCTTTCAAGTTCTGGGAGTATAGGCATGAGCCACCATGTCCCCACAAGTGTCCTGGTCAATGGATAGATAGGTAAAGGATGACATCGGAGTCCTCACTCACTCTACCACCCTGCTCCTTTGGAGGGAGCAGATACCTGGTGCTGAATTCTGATTATCACAGTGATTGTGAGTCTATAGGGAGTTTCCATCATTTCTGAGTTTCCTTCCATATACAATGAGCAGACTCGTGGTGTCTGAGTTGGCTTTGTACTGCAGAAGCAGGATGTTACATGAGTAATTTGTTTTTTTTAAGAGATTTATTTACTCATTTATTATATGTAAGTACACTGTAGCTGTCTTCAGACACTCCAGAAGAGAGTGTCAGATCTAGTTACAGATGGTTGTGAGCCACCATGTGGTTGCTGGGATTTGAACTCAGGACCTCTGGAAGAGCAGTCAGTGCTCTTAACCCCTGAGCCATCTCTCCAGCCCACATGAGTAATTTGTAAGGAACAGAAGTTTATTTACTTATTTTGGTTTGTTCAGACAGACTTTTGCTTTGTAGCCCAGGCTGGCCTCAAAATTGTGGGCATATGTCTGCCTCCTGAGTTCTGACATGTTCTGAGATTATGGACATGTTATATTTGTATATCTTTGTTTGTTTGTTTGCTTGTTTATGACAATCTCAGGTAGTCCAGGTTGGCCTCAAATTCATTGTCTAGTTGAGGGTAGCTTTGAACTCCTGCTTTCCCTTTTTCTCCTCTTCAAGCACTAGAGTTACGGGCGTATGCTACCTTGCCTGGATGACAAAAACGATTTCCCCCTTTTTGTTTTCCTGGTGATCGTGGCTGTTCTCAGGAAGCCGGTTTTAAAGCGTGTATGTGTGTGGTGTTAGGGATTGATCCAGAATTCACACACGCTAGGCAAGCATGTTCTACTACTGAGCTCTGCGCCCAGCTCGTTCATGGTTCCCGAGGCCTGACAGTGCACGGCTGAGGAGCTGGTGACCTGGTAAGTCAGTCACACACAGAAGGCTTTACAGGACTGAGGGCAGGAGGAACAGACTTCTTTTTTTTTTTCATTTTTTTTTTTTATTGAGTATCTTCTTCATTTACATTGCCAATGGTAAAAACCTTTCCCAATTTCCCCTCTCCCAAAAGCCCCCTTCCCCAACGATTCCCTACCCCTCCTCCCACCCCCTGCCTCCATGTATATGCCCCTCTACCTGACACAATCCTACCTCCCCCCCCACCTTCCCCCCCATCTGTTTCCTTTTGTTGTGGCCTCTATTGAGCCTTTACCTGACCAAAGACCACTCCTCCCACTGATGCCTAACAAGGCATTCCTCTACCACATTTTTGGCGAGGTAACCCAGTCACAAAAGAACGCACATGGTATGCAGTCACTAATAAGCGAATACTAGTTCAAAAGCTCAAAATAAACAAGTTACAATTCACCCAGCACAGGAAGCTCAAGAAGAATGAGGACTTAAGTGAGGGTGCTATGGTTCCTCTGAGAAAGGGAACAAAATGCTCACAGGAGCAGCAAGGGACTGACTTCTGTGGGGATCTTCTTCTGCAGCGAGGGCCCATGGTCGAAACCTTTTTGCCGGGGGAGGGCTGGGGGAGGAGCTTTCCAATAGCTTCCAAGCAGTCGGCCTTGGAGCCTAGGTCTTACTTACAGGCCACGGAGGTCACTTTTGTCACTTTTCGGAGGAGTGAGCAGGCCTGGCAAGGCTTCGGAAGCTCAGGGGACTGCTGGGAGGATGGATTGTCTGAAGGCTTCTTAGGAGGCAGGGGGCGGAGAAACTGAATGTGAAAGAGACTGTCCAGGCATCAGAAGGGAGGGGAGGTCCCGCATGGGAGACCACTGGGTGTGTCTGCGGGCTGGGGCTCAGGCAGGTGCGAAGCTTTCTTTGTGGGTGCCCAAGCCTCTGAAGTAGCATCCTCAGAGCATGCAAGAGGAGAGTGGTGTTTCTGGCGTTGAAAGATGGCGTTTCCCTGAGAGGGAAATAGGGAGTTTTGGGGCCTGGGGAGATGTGGGGAGAGAATCCAATAATGGCTGCATATTTGGGTCTGCAGTCATAGAGAAGGGTGTGGATCAAAGCGGAAGATCTGGGGTATCATTGCAGGAATCTTAGTGTGACCAGAGTTGCCCGGGGACAAGGCGAGAAAGGCAAAGCGACAAGGGAAGGAAGACGAGGGAACATCTCAGGACATCACCTATCACAGGACAGGCAACAGAGCAGCCAGAGAAGGAGGCCGAGAGAGCGATTTGAGCAGTAGAAGGCCGTGTAGCAGGTGGGAAGCTGAGGAAGGTGCACAGGAGACCCCGTGTGAGCCGAGGCGCCATGTCTCCTGGGATGTGCTAAGAACAGCTGGGACTTTCCGGTGTCCGCGTTAGTGGTGGACCCTGGGCCAGTGGACGCCAGGCAGGTTTTCCTCTGCTGTGGATCTTCAAGCCTGAAAGCTTGCACTCCACAGAATTGAGTGCCTTCCCGACAAAGAAGGCTGGGCAGGATGGGGTTTGTCCGTTAATCCTTGGTACTCTGAGGCCTGAAACAGGAGGTTCATGACTTCAAAACAAGGAGAAATAAAGGAGCTGAGGGGGTCTCTTTGTGTCTTCTAAGGAGTGTGTGTGTGTGTGTGTGTGTACACGTGCACGTGCATAGGTGATAGGTATCATCCCTCAGGAGTTATCCATCTTTTTGGTTGGTTTTATTTATTTTTTTTATTTTTTAGATCAGGTATCTCATTGGGACCCGGGCTCTCCAATTAGTCTAGGCTAGCTCACCGGAGAGCCCAAGAATCTCCCCTTTCTCCATTTCCCCAGCACTGGGATTCCAAAGACATCGCTGCCAGGCTCTTTAAAAGGTTTATTTTTCTGTTCTTTTATTTTTAAAAAGTAAATAACAAGGGCACCGGGAGGAAAGCGATGCAGACAGAGTAGGCCCAAGTCTTGCAACATCAGCAAGCACACCGGGTGCCAGTGGCCGGTGTGCCAACCAAGACCATCATCAGGACGGGTGGAAACAACTGACTCGCCTGCACGCCGTCTACTCAGGAACCCACGTCAGCTATAAGGAAACATGAATTAATAGTAACTACAGGAAAACCGGCTTGGTCTTAAGTGTCTGCAGTAACAGCCGTTGGGAGGTGGAGGCAGGAGGATTAGGTCCTCCTTGGCTACACAGTGGGTTTGAGGCCAGCCCATGCTACATGAGACCTTGTTTTAAAACACAATGGACAATGACCAAAAGAAAAGTAGAGAAGTCCGGCTGCCGGAAAGTCCCCCAGCACACGCCAGACTCAGCGATAGTGTCGGTCTCCGGATCCAGTAGCTGTCCGCCACGGGCAGCGCATGTTCCTCACACTTACCTGGACCATTCACCATGGCCCAGATTCTGGAACCAAAGCCATACTGCTGTTACAATTACAAAGCTAGAAACCACACTGTATCTGTGCTCAGAACAAAACTGACTTAAGCCAGAAGCAACAGAAAGAGAGATGGAAGATTTGATAACATTTGAACATCAGAGAAAGCTTTAATTTTTTTTTTAAAAGATAGGGTCTTACTGTACAGTCCAGGCTAGCCTCCCAGGACTTGCTAAGTAGACCAGGCTGGACTAAAACTCACAGAGATGGCCATTTCTGTCAAGCAATATGTAGATCAATAAATGAACTAACCAACAAATAAAAGGAATTGTGAAGTATTTGTAAGTACATGAAAACACAATAGGATTTGAGAGGTGAAGAACTAGTAGGGAAGTTTGTACCATTGACTATATACACAAGAAACAAAGATTAATCCGTATTACAGTGCTGGGGATGGAACCTAGAGACTTGAGCTTGCTAAACAACCCTACCACGAGCTACGTGCAGAGTGTAACATGTTGTTGTGTGTTGGTTTGCTTGTTTTATGGCTTTTCAAGACAGGGTTTCTCTGTATAGCCCTGGCTGTCCTAGAACTCACTCTGTAGACCAGGCTGGCCTCAAACTCAGAGATCCACCTGCCTCTGCCTCCCCAGTGCTAGGATTAAAGGTGCCATTATTGCCCAGCTTAAAAACATTTTTTTAAACTGGTCATTCAAGCCTCTGTATCAATAAACTAGAAATAAAAAAAAAACAAGTTGAATTAGTTACATTCTAGGGCATGGAAATGCTGTAGTTCATATAACAAGCTCCCTTGTAATAGTCGTGTTCATACCTGTGTGGTAAGGATGGCCATGCAGTCAGCCTATTGTATGTATTTTTTTCCTGTACATGTACAGGAGAGAACTATGTACAAAAGTGGGGAGGAGGAGAGAGGGGAGGGGAGGAAAAAGATTTCCAGCTTCTCTTGCAGCTAGATGTGGCTTCAAAAACAAACAAAGAAACAAACAAAGAAAGAAACAAACAAACAGGTATCAATGGATTTAGGGGTAAGCATGCTCAAAAGAGCGAACACCATATTAATGCTGGTTACCACCCAGCCTACCTTGTAGCTTGAGAAGTAGATACCACCATTCTTAGGCTCATAAAACAGAGGATCAGAGAGGTGAAGAAACTTCCCCAATGACATACTGCTAAAAGTTTGTTAATAGACAAAAATGGCCAAGTGGTGGTGGCACACACCTTTAATCTTGGTGCTTGGAACGTGGAGGTAGGTGAATCTCTGTGAGTTTGAGGCCAGTGTTCTAGGACAGCCAGGACTACACACACAAAACAAACCTCAAAAACCAACAAAAAAACCCCCCATCAAACAAATAGCAACAACAACAACAACAAACTCTCAGTCTTGAAATCCAATAAACAAAAACAAAATGATTAAAAATTAAAAGGAACATTATTACATCTGCTAGAACTAGGTTTGTGTGCAATTGGAAGACCTTAAGTAAGTATGGTTTATTAATCTAAGATTTAGTTTCTCTTTAAGAAGTGTTTTTTATTTTTAATTTTTTAAAATTTTACTTTTTGAAGATTTATTTTTATTCATGTGTCTGTGTGTCTCTGTGTGTGTCTGTGTATGGTCCCCAAAGAGACTAGAAGACAGCATCCGATCCACGAAGCTGGATCATAGAAGGTTCTAAGTGCCCAGTGTGGGCGCTAAGAACCAAACTCTCTCCAGCCCTGATTCTAGACTCCGATGTAAAACAAATGTCCGTGAATTAGGCAACCCAGAACCAGTACAATAGTTCCCGAAGTTGTTGAAGACTTTCAGCTCTCTGCTCCAGCACTCCTAGGCCGTGACCCTGATCTTCATTGCAAAACTGATTGCAAGATCCCTTGACCTTACATTTGTGTTCTATGCATCAAGATGGATAGAGAAATGCACGAAGAAAAAGGAAGCACAAAGTATAGTGAAGGGACTTGAGAGAGGGCCCAGTGGTTAAGAGCCCTGGCCGCTCTTGCCAAGGATCCAGGTTCAGTTCCCGGCACCCACATGGCAGTAGGTTCACATCCAGTTCCAGGACAGACTCTTCTGACTTCCATGGGTACCAGGTACACAAACGGTGCATATATGTACAGGCAAGCAAAACAAATATACACAGTAAATGAATTAAGTAAAAAATTTAAAGGCATCTGTCCCAAGATAAACAGGAAGTATCTGTCTGGGGTCGAATGCAGGCTTTGACACTTCCCAGCGGGTGACATTCACTAAGAGACTCTGACCCTCTGAGCCTCGGTTCCCTCGTCTGTAAGTGATGTTTTTGTCAACCTCACAGATTAATAAAAATATTTATTATTAACTATTGTGCATACCACCATGATGCATACTCATGGGCACACATGTCTCAGACTGGGCGTGTAGGTCAGAGGGCAGCTTTGTGGAGTCAGTTTTCTCTTCCATCTGGGAGTCACAGTCAGGTCACCAGGCTTGCGTGGCGAGCCCCTTTACCTGGAGAATCATATTGCGGACCCTTAATCTTTTTTTTATAGGATTTAATGAAACAGTGAAACAATGCAGGAACTTAGTACTCTGGCCTATAGTTAAATGCTCAATGCTATTTATCTTTGGATACAAGATCTTGCAATGTAGTCTAGGCTAGCCTCAGACTCATGTCTTTTCATTGTCCCTAGTTCTGGGATAATAAATGTGGGTCATCATGCCCATCTTCAATGTCATTGTTAAAGACAAATTATCATCATCATCATCGTCATCATCATCATCATCATTATTGCAGTACTAGGCACTGAACTTGGGCTTTATGCAAGCACTTTGCCACTGAGCTATACTCCAGTGTGATATTATCAGTCTAATTTGTCATAATGCCTCCTGGCTGCCTGCAGTCCCAGATACCAGTAGGCTCTAGGGTCAACGACTGGTCTATCCCACGACCACTCCACACCAGTGGTTTTTAGTAAGCAATCATCACTCTCAGGATGCTAGTCAAATGTTTGGCCAGCATCCCCTGAAACAACAGTCCCTATTTGCTCCTATGGTCTAGTGTGGGTGGAGGCCCGGGATGAAGTTGAGCATCCAACAGTGGACAGGGACAGGGCAGCCTCTGCCTGCCCTGTCTGTAGGCTGAAGGTTGCGAGCACTTGCCACATGCTTGCCCTGCATCTGAGTATCAGACTCAGGAGCAGCTGATGTTTCGACCAACATCTGACTTCCAAAAGAGGCTCATAGTGCACAGACCTCAGTGACCTCATCCGGCAGGTGTACGCGCTGAAACCTGTCTTGTCTGTGGTAGGCCATTCCCCATACTTGAGACGCTTGGGCGAGGCTGACTTATTCCGGTTCCCTCTCTCCCTCCAGACCCAAGAAAACCCATCTCACTCAGCCTGGCTTTTCTTGAGTGGTTTGGCCTCTGGTTCTCTTCTGTTTCTGGAGAAGCCCCTGAGGTCCCGTAGCCATCATCTGGAGCTCTACGGAGCCAAGGAGGTAGGGAGGCTGTCTTGGCATTCTCCAGCTGCCCCTGATGCTCTGGCCTCTGTTCCCAGCCTGTTTCCTTCGAGACAGCCCTTCGCATACATGACAAGCAGTGGGTGACTTGATTTTACGCCTCCTCCCGTACTGAAGATAGACATCATGCCTGCCTCTGTCTATGACACACTGCTCCTGTGGGCCCAGCATGGGGTCAAGGATCCCAGAAATTCATTTGTGAGATGTTCAAGCGGAGAAGAAGAGAGGGGGGGAGGGAGAGAGAGAGGGAGAGCGAGAGGGAAAGAGAGAGAACACAGGATGAGGAGATAGATACAGGGATGGAGGAAGAAAGGAAGAATAGAAGGGTCAAATGTTAACTAAAAGGAAGGTTTGGAGCTCAGGTCTTTGAGCATAGGGTGGGGGAGGAGGGAAGGAAAAGATGGAAACAAAGGCAGTGAAAAAGATGGAGAGAGAGAGAGAGAGAGAGAGAGAGAGAGAGAGAGAGAGAGAGAGCACTCAAAAGCGCAGGGAGGGGAGAACATCTCACTGAGCTCTCAGTGCCCGCGTTGGATTGGAAAGGCGGAGGAAGCTAGGGCTCCGGGATACAGGAGTGGTTTCCATGGAGACGAGGATGCACCAGGAGCGAGCAAAAACAGACTACAGTGAGGCCAGCCACTGTGGCACCTAGGGAGAGAGGAGGGCTAGGAAGCAACTGAAGGGATGGATGATGTGTCTGTTTGTCCCCTGTCAGCTTCTAATCCCACTGCTGCCTTTGCTGGAGAGCCTGAGCCCAGGGAGGCAGAGACAAAGCAAGGGCATCCAGGGAGAACGCGGTCCGCAGTCCACGGCTCCTCCTCCTTCTCCTCCCTGTCCATGGCGATGATAGAGCACCTCAGGGCTTAGTCCCCTGCCTACTTCTTGCTTTCCATGATATCAAATTTAAGTGCCCATGGGTGCCTGAAGCTTCAAGGGTTAACCCGTGGTTCCTGTTCCGCCCCGTCCCCAGGGTGGGGACTTGCTGCTCTATCTGTGCACCAAGGCACACCTTCAGACTTTAATTCTCTAGCTTTCCTGGCTTGGTTCTGCTGCAGAGCTGGGCATTTCTTTTATGTCCATCACGGTGGAGGGTCCTGTCTCAGAGACTGAGGGCAGCCCTGGTAGAATGAGATATTGATGACAGTGCTGTTGGGGACATTACATCAGGCACGGAGGATGGGTGGGTGTGGGGTGGAATCCAACTTGCAGAACTCTGGGGAGGGAGGAGGGGCTTAGGGAGCACTCCCTTGTACTGGAGATGGGGGAAGGAGTGTCAAAGCCCTCCCCGCTCTCCCATTATGGGGGATGGATGGGCCACATATAGTGAATAGAACCAAGGGCAACCAAACTAATATCCTAATGTCACTGATATCCAGATTAAGCTTTTAGGCCTGGAGGAGTCAAGGGCCACACAGCTCAAAGAGCTCTGTGTAAGCTGCAGACCTAATACTGCAGTGGGACCGAGCTGACCAAGTATTTTCCGTTGCCTATTGAACCTAGGCCCTCTGATTGGCCTGCTGTGGGGTCCTGTGCCACTCATAGACAAGACAACCTCTGTTACCAAAGGAACGCAGGGAGATGATTGGCTCAGGCTTACCCTGCCTCCTCCTAGCCTAGGCTGGTATCCAGAGAGTTTGGTAGTTTAACCCAAGTGGGCAGATTGGATGAAGAAACTATTTTTTACAGGGTCATCCTGGCCTGCTCTTTCTACCTTTATCTATCTCACCTAAAACCTAATGAATTATTTCCATATTTGTGTAATTATTATTTTTGTTATGACTAGGGTTTTTGTTTTATTTGTTTATTGTCTTTTTTTTTTTTTTTGAGATGGTGTCTTGTTGGCCAAACTGGCTTTGTAACTGTGTAGGTGAAGATGACCTTGAATTATATTTTCTGTGTGAGTGTTTTGCCTGCAGGTATCATGTAGTGTACCATGTGTGTGCAGTTCCTACAGAAGCCAGAAGAGGGCGTTAGATCTTCTGGAACTGCTGTAATAGACAGTTGTTGTGAGCTGCCATGTGGGTGCTGGGAACAGAACCCAGATCCTCTGCAAGATCGGCAACTGCTTGTTATGACTAGTTTTGATATTAACAGCTAACAGTCTATGGAAGTTACTGTGCAAAACACTTTGAGGCCTTCTGTCAACATTACAATCATTTGATGATAGTCTTAAACACCCCCATTTTGCAGGTTTGGAAACTGAGGCACAACGATAAAGGAACTGAGGCTCACAAAGCTAGCAGAGAGCTGGGCCAACATTTGAATCCTAAACCCTGTACTGCAACCTTCCTTTCGCCTATATGAGCTCCGTGAGACACAGATCCAAGAGCCTCCCTGAGCTCTGCTCTAGTGCCCGGCACACAGTAGGCTCTCAGCAAAGACTGAACAAATTGGCACGTTGCTCAGTGTCTCTGAAGCACCATGGTTCCTATTCCACAGAAAGCGTAAGCCTGGCACCACAGCTAGAGGTGGAGACTCTAAGGCTGGCGCTGCTATCGTCCTCTGCAGTCTGTTTGCCGAGCATCTCCGAATAAATGCAAAGTGTCAGTGAGCCACTGTTGAATGAATAACAAAATTAAAACCAAAACCAAAGACAAACTTAAAAACTGGAGTGATGGGGGGCGGGGGCGGTGAGCGCGAGGAACCAGAGACTGTCAGGGGGCGTGGCCTGGCATCGATGGTTTCCTAAAGGCAGAGTGAAGCAGGAGAGGTCGAGGGTTCCAGTTTCTGCTTCTTTGGGTCAACGTCTCTCTCCCAATGCATGGAAAAGCAGTTACAATGCATTCAGATTGCTAGATGGGGCTGGGGGATTCTCAGGACTCAGCCCCCACCCCACCCTCTCACTTCTAGGGAGTAATAATGCCTTCTCTTTCCTTCCGACTTGACCTCTGTGTGGGTCCTGCTCCCGATGCCCCAGCCCTGTGCCTCGTCTTGGGCTGCATGATCTTCCCTGATGGCTGGGATGCTGAGACCATCCGGGACATGTGCGGGGCCAAGACAGGGAAGTACTCCCTGGGGGACTGTTCGGTGCGCTGGGCGTACATTCTGGCCATCATCGGCATCCTCAACGCGCTCATCCTGTCCTTCCTCGCCTTCGTGCTGGGCAACCGACAGACGGACCTGCTGCAGGAGGAACTCAAACAGGAGAACAAAGGCAAGTGTGTGCACCGCGGGCCAGGCCTGCTGCGGGCAGGGAAGGCAACTGCAGATGAAATAAAAGGACTGAAGCAAAAATTACACGCAGGGAGCTGGAGCGATAGCTTGGCCGATCAGAGCACTGGGTGTTCTTCAGAGGACCTGGGCTGATTGCCAACATCCACGTGAGGCCATCTTGAAGTCTAGTTCTAGGGGATGGGGGATTCGACCTCCTCTATTGGCCTCCTCTGGCACTGTACACACAGTGCACATAAATACACTCAAGCAAAATCACCCACACACTTAAGAGAAACGATTTTAAAAAGTTACGCACAGAGGCCATTAAGATGGCTCATGATCAGCTGGGCGGTGGTGGCACACACCTGTAATCCCAGCGAGAGAGAGAAAGAGAGAGAGAGAGAGAGAGAGAGAGAGAGAGAGAGAGAGAGAGAGGTTCGCACGCACTCAAGCATGCATGCATACTCACAGAGAACCTGAAAAAATAATTATCGACCAAAGGCTGAGTTTCAAAGGTTCTGGGTTCTCATCACCCCGTGCCCCACCCTGTGAAGTGAGGGGATGGAGGGGACTGAGAAACAGCACGCGGAGAGAGAAAGAGTAAGTTCAGCAGTGACAGAGCAGTGCATTTATTAAACCCCAAACCAAGCAGAACTAAGGGATGCATGGCTTAAACAAAACGCTAAAAAATGGAAGCAGGGTCTTACTCCACACCAGGCTGGCTTTGAAGCTGACAGCACTGCTCCTGCCTCAGCCTCCTCATACTTGGGTTACAGGAGAGTACCAGCATTCCCAGTACATTTTGTTGTTGTTTAGACTGTCTCTCCAAGCTGGCATTCAACTCACCATATAACCAAAGATAACCTTAATCTTCCTGTAATCACACCTTCAAGTATTCAGGTTACAGACCTACACCAACATACCAGGTCATATATATACATATATTTATATATATTTACATATATATAGTATATAATATATATAATTTGTTCTTATATAATATATGATGTTACATTTAAAATACAACAATAATATATCTAAATATATTATACTTACTTAATATATACTCAATAATATATTTACATTTATAACCAATGTATTTAATACTATATTACAAACAAAGAAATAATGGGGCTAGAGAGAGAGCTTGGTGGTGGAAAGCATCTGCAGTTCTTCTGAGGACCTGAGTTTGGTTCTTAGCATCCAGGTTGGGCATCTTTCAGCTGTCTGTTGACCCTAGATCCTGGGGAGCCAGAGGCCACTTCTGGCTGCCACGGGCGTCTGTGTGAACACATGTGGCTTACACTAACACCGAGGTACACACACAAATAAAAATTTAATAATAATATTTTTAAAATGAAATGGTAGATACAGAAGCTGGTCGTCTAGGATTGGGTCTGAAGAGGAGGAATCTGGGACATGAGACTGGTGCTTGTAGTATATGCAAATTATCAGCAGGTACAGGCTTGAGTTGTACCATACGCAAATTTATTACACTATGCTGTATAACTGGTGTATTACATATTGCATATATCAAGTAACAGTAAAGTACAACAAGGAAATAATTTAGGGCTATCAAGGTGACTTGTGCTGGGCAGTGGTGGCGCACGCCTGTAATCCCAGTACTCTGGGAGGCAGAGGCAGGAGAATTTCTGAGTTCGAGGCCAGCCTGGTCTACAGAGTGAGTTCCAGGACAGCCAAGGGGGCTATATAGAGAAACCCTGTCTCAAATAAAACCAAATCAAAACAACAACAACAAAAAAGATGGCTTGTTATGAAACCCTGATAAGCAAGCTTGATGCCTAGACCCCACTGTGGAAGGAGAGAACCGACCCCGCGGGCTGTACTCTGATCTCACACACCCTCACTCTTCACGTAGACATAAATAATGCATTTCATTTAATTTAAAAAAAGAAACAATTTCAGTCATGCATACCTTCAAATCCCTACTCTCCCGTGGCTGGCATAGGAGGGTCATGACCTCACGGCCAGGCTGAACCGCACATGAAGATCCTGTCTCGAAACAAAACGAAACAATTTACACAGAGAGCCAGACTCTCCGAGGTAACTGCTTTTATCAGATTGGTGCCCACACATATCATCTCAGGGGTTGAATGGTGGTTTATTTCATTCTTCTTTCTGTTAGGGAAGGTCTGAGGTTTCCTGATGACGCTAGAGTGTACATCTTTCTTCTGCTTCCACACACACATTCACAAGTTTTTTCCTTGCGGTCTTCAGAAATAAGATATAACGACAATGCTTGCTAATGTCCACAGAGCTGAGGCCAAGCACAGTCTTCTGTCAGCCTTCCCCCAGTGCCGAGAGAGGCATTGTGGTGATGGGTGTGTATGGGCACACGGTCCTTAGACGGAGTCTTAGAGCAGGGTTCTCCACCATTCAACCTATGTTAGCTTGTCCATTCCTTGCAGTAATTTCTTACGGTCTCTGCTCACCATACAATAGGCTTAAATGATGATATACAGAGCCGCGTGTCTCCTCACCTGGCACGAGGCCTCAGTGCTGTGCTTGAAGTTTTGGATGGCGAGCACGGACTAGAGTGGAAGTAGGGTAAGCCTAGGAATTCCTTGACCTTGAGTTTCAGTTTCCCACACTTCCTTCATAATAAACCCAGGGCGATAAGAACAGCTCCGGCTCCCGGGACTGTCACATTGAGGGGAAAGTTTGTGCATGCAAAGCAGCCAGCAGGGTCTGGTGCTTGAGAGATGCCCAAAGCTGTCAGTTCTAACAGGCCTCTGCAGGCAGGCATTATGAGCACCGTGGGGTATCAAGGGTGGGGTGAGAGATGGTGCACAGACGGAGGGAAAGCTTGCTCCAAGCTCTCCAAGTAGTGAAATCAGGGCTTGAATGTAGGTTCGAGTCCAGAGCCAAGGTGGTACTCCACAGTCACACTACCTAGCCTACAGCCCAGTGAGGCTAGAGATTTTCTGCCCCCTTTTATTACAGTCCTGGGACATTCCTCTGCTTATCTGACCTGAAAAGCTCTGACAGATCCCTCCCACAGTGCAGTTTCTTAGGCCTTGGTTTGAGGTCAGAACCTACCCCCTGGTGGCGACTTCCAGAAGTGCAAGGCTAAGGCTATGCAGAGTCTCTGATTCTACCCTGGCAATGGATGGATGAAACTCTCAGTGGCTGGTCCGTTCCGTGTCTCCTGTTTCCAGATGGCCTTCACAAGTTCATTTACTTTAAAGATGGGGCTCTGCTGTGTAGACTAGGATACACTGGAGCTCACTATGTAGCCCAAGCTGTCCCAAAATCTGTTGCAAGGCCTCACTCAGCCTCTTGAGTGTTAAGACTAGAGCCAACTTTCCCAGCTACAGCTCACTGTTAAAATGATATGGGCAGCTAATTATGGTGGTGTATACCTTAAATTTCATACACTGAAAGCGTAGGCAGGAGAGCCAGGAGATCAAGGCTAGCCTCTGCTACCTTATAAATTCGAAGCCAGCCAAGGTTATAAGAGACTTAAAAACAACCCCCTCCCGCCCAATAAAACTTCCCACACCAGTGATATGGGGGCACTCCAGCCGTCTGCATCCTTAACTGCTGCATGAAGGGACACTGTGGGTCAGTTCCAAGCCAAAGTACAAATTAAACTAAGCCACCAACATTTGCTTTGTGCCAAGTGTTTACACAGCATCTCCTTCGACCCTTCAGAATGGCCCCGTGAAGTGGGAGATAATGTTTATTTTACACGCAACAGCTCATAGGTTACGTTGATGTGCTCAAGACTGACCTGGTAACCAACAACTGGGTTCTAGTCACTTTCTGGCCATTTGTGTCTTGGGGGAGTGGCTGAGGGGGGCAGCTGGGACCTCACAGACTCTAACATTCTCTCTCTCTCTCTCTCCCTCCCCCCTCCTTCCCTCCCTCCTTCTCTCCCTCCTTTCCTCCCACAGATTTTGTGGGCACTACAGTAAGTTCCGTGCTGCGGCCAGGAGGTGATGTCTCTGGTTGGGGAGTCCTACCATGCCCTGTTGCGCACACACAGGGACCCTGAAAGCCGGGATTCCAGCCCAGGAGTTGCTGACCTCAGCACATCCCTTCTGCTGCCCTCTCATTCCTGCGTTCAAGCTCCAGACCCAAATCTCGAACTGGTTGCCCACGAACCTCCGGGCTCTGAAGAGAGGCAGGGGCTGGGCGGCAGCCTGGCAGAAGGCAGAGCCCTTGAGATCCTAAGAGCCTGATTCTGGCCCTGCCTCCATTGGACCTAGCGGAGCCTGGGTCTCCCTCTCTGGTCCCGCGGTTTCCTTCTTTCCTGTGTAGACTAGCTGGAGGTCCCTGAGGGTCTCCAGGGAAAGGAGGCTCTGCAGCGCAAGCTCCTTGGACCCCTTCAGTCTGGAGGGCTGCCTGCCGTGTCCTTCCTGTCAGTCCTGATCTCCTAAAGAGACTTACTCAAGACACTGCCCCAGGAGGGCCAGACTCTTTCCTACTTTATTTTTATTTGCTGATGATGGTCCCACCACATCTGCCACAAAGCTCCAGGTGCCACCAGCCCCCCCAATGGGGCCTCCTCTGCCTCCCTCATTCAAGCCTGCACCCAGCTCTCAAAGGAATCTGAGCCGTGCTGAGGGAGAAAGGATAGGGTCTTCCTTCCTGCTGCTGGTAGTCCCTCTCATCACCTCAGAGTCTGAGGGGGAGACACGGGCTCTGCAGGCTGTGGGAGGAGACAGCTAGTCACAGCAGCTGGAGCTCACCAATGTCCCAGCCTGGGGCTGGCCTGGCCTCTTCCCTGCTGGGATGTCTCACTGGTGACTGGGTCCTCAAGCCTGGCCTGTTTTGTACAGCATAGACTTCATGGGCCTATTGTCAGGGTTGGCGGCTGTGGAGAGGGGGCACAGAGGCGGGGACTTAGGGGTCGCCCCTCTCCTTCTCATGCCTCCTACACCCTGGGCGTCTGCCAAGGGCAGAGACTGTCGTGCGTCTTTGATACTTTTCTGCCTAACTTGAACTTGCAGGTCACCTCTGAACAGGGTACTCTTGTCCCCACCCCAGGCCCTGTGACCCTGTCCCTGCCTCCTTCTCCTCTTTGCCCACTTCTCGCCTTGTGATAAGCCCGGGGTCTGCAGCCTCATGGGCAGTGCTTGGAGCTGAGGTAGGTGTGTGTGTGTGTGTGTGCATGAGTGTGTGTGTGAGTGTGTGCGTGAGCGTGAGCGTGTGTGTGTGTGTGTGTGTGTGCAAGTGTATATGTGTATGTGTGCATATGTGCGTGTGCGAGAGTGTGTGAGTGTGTGTGTGTGTGTGTGTGCCTGTGTTAGGGAAGGGCAAATGAGAAGATCTCTCTTCTTCTCCCTCTATGGGGGGCTATTTCCTCTCCCTTAGCAGAGAGAAAATGAGGGAGATTCCAGGTAGTTTTTTTGTTATTGTTGTTGTTGTTGTTTTGTTTTTTATTTGAGTAGTTTTTGGCCATCCTTGGTTACCCTATGGATCTGGTGGCAGAGTCATCTAACATAGAGAAGCCCTCAGTCCCCAGTGGAGGGGCAGCAGACTAGCTTCAGCAACGTAATGTCTCCTAGGGCACGGCCTGCTGCCTGGTCCTTGTGTGGAGGAACGTGTGCCTCCTCTAGGCTGTCCAGGAGGCTTTATCCCTTCCCTGTGTTACATAGACCTCGGCCAGAGTGGGAGGGAGGCCAGTCCGTTAGTTTGCTGTCCTTGTGTTCGTTTTCATAGGACTTGGAGCTGAGTTAGGATTCCAGAGCAAGGCCCACGCCCCAAGGCCGCCCCAGCAGGACCCTAACTGGACTCTCATGCTGGTTCCTGGCAGGATTCCTGACCCTTGGAACTTTCCAGATCCCATCTCCACATTTTCTCCTCTCTCCTCCAGGGTAGACACCTCCTCCCAAGCTGTGGCCACTGCCCGGGTGTTTCCCCAACACTTGTCCCCACCTGGTCCTTTCCTGGAGCCAGAGTACTAGAGTCATCTTCAGCAGGTAGCCAGGAGACTGGGAGTGGACAGGGAGGGTGGGGAAGCCATGTCTGAAGGCGAAGGGAGCAGGAAGTTGCTCCTCAACTCAACCTGAGGAGAGAGAGGGTCCAGATAGTGGTGAGGGGGGCAGGGGTGGTGACTGGGAAATAAGCAAGAGCAAAGAAAAGACAGGAGACAGGCTTGGAAAGGGAGGGATGGTGGGGAGAGAGAGAGAGATGGGTGAAGAACTGGAACGGGGTTTCCAAGGGTGGGCAGCAGGGCAGCAGATGGGGAACCCTGGGAAGCCGGAGATGGAGGTGCAATTCACAGTGAGCAAGAACAACACGTAGAGAAGAAAGAAGAAGACCCGCTGGGGGTTGATGAGGGCGGCCAGCCATGTATGTGTGTGCTTGGAGAGTCTGTTTTCCTAAGGACCCCCGCTGCCCAAGGCGTCCCTTGTGCTTTGGCACACAGGCTAGAATTGACCTCTCGGAGGCCAACGGGTTGTAAGGCTGTGGCAGCTCTGACCCTTTGGAGAGGACTGTGTGTGTGTAAGGAAACAAATAGACCAGGCGGTGTTAGAGGCGAGCTAGTCAAGATGATGGCGGGAAGGACATGAGCTCCTTCTGGGGAGTCGTTTACCAGTGTTCTCGCCACTCACCAGCCAACCAGCTGCCGCCCAGCGGTGCAGTGTGGAGTCTCAGGCTGGTGGCGGGCTGAAGTCTGCAGTCTGCAGGAGCCCCGGGGTAGCACGGGGAAAGAAGAGAGGTAGTGATGGGAACCAAAATGTCTTGAAGACTTAAAGAGTTAGGGACAAAGAAAAATGGATGTTTCGGCCAAGAACTCAGGTGAGGCTTCACTTGGCCTCCTGGTAGGTGACGTGATACAGTTAGGGCCGGAAGCTGGTGCTAGCCTTTCGGGAAGGACAGGCTCCAGAGATCACCATCTCTGTTTCTGATCACCAACCGTGAGCTTCCTGACTTTGGGTCCCTGAAAATCCTCAGCCATTTGTAACAGGATGGAGAGGCTGGTATTTGGTGTCACCAGATTTCTTTGCTCCTGACAGAGAGTGGAGAGGAGATCGCAGTTATAACTTCCATGGGGTCCAGCCTCTGCTCCGGAGCACTGGTTAGACTAGTCCTTGGGGGAAGTAGAACACTGCCCCCTAAGGATCAGAGCTATGGAGGAAAGCCGTCCCAAGGGCAGGAGGATGTGGGGAAGATTAACATCCTTCTGGGGCCTGCAAGAGCCAAGATGGCGGCTTGCAGATGGTGCTTGGGAGAAGGACAGGAAACTTCTATAAGCCGAGTCCCTCTTGAGTACGGAGGGGCTCACCCTTCTCCAGCCTCTGGTATAAACCGAAAAAGGGAAACCCTCTTGGAAGGGCTGGACTCCTTCTAGC
Organism: Apodemus sylvaticus; assembly: GCF_947179515.1. Classification (NCBI taxonomy): domain Eukaryota; kingdom Metazoa; phylum Chordata; class Mammalia; order Rodentia; family Muridae; genus Apodemus; species Apodemus sylvaticus. The sequence goes on along the minus strand of NC_067473.1, from coordinate 144,876,323 downwards.
ACAAGAGGATTCTGGGGGCACTTGTCTGCCTCAGAGCTAGCTTTTGGGTGGGACAGGAAGTGAGCAGGAGCCACCAGCCCTCCCAGGACTCTGACCGGCAGTCCTCCGAGGACCTGTGCTGTGTGTTAGGGTAGCTTGGTGTTGTCTGCGATCCACTAGTAAGTTCTGTCTGAATGTGTCCTTGATGTTCAGTGTCCAATTTGGTAACATTTCTTTTGGTCCCGCCCCCCTTCTGCTGCTGCTGGATTTGAGCTTCAGTGCAGGTGGAATGATGTTCAAATAAAGACACAATTTATATCACCCATGCTGGCTGCTGCTCCTGAATCGTGACCCAGGGCCTCATGGGTGGGATACATACAGCCTGACCCTTCGAATCAATGGCTGTATATTCATGGAGTGTGAATTTCAGTGTGACTTAATGACAGTTTCTGTTTACCACAGCATTAAATGAACAAACAAACAAACAAAACATTGGGCATCTGATACATACCTGTGATCTCAGCACTCAGAAGACTGAAGCAGAAGGATTACAAATTTGTGGCCATTCTAGACTACATGAAGAGATCTAGTCTCAAGAAAGAATAAATGTCTGGGTATTGACTGAGGCCATGTTGCGAGCAGCAGCCTGGGCCCTGTCTGCATGTCCACTTTCAGCCATCATCTTTCCTCAAGCATCTCTCAGAGCCGTGGGGTTGGGATTGGAGAGATATCTCAGTAACAACAGGCAAGGGCTTCTCTTCTAGAGGACCTGGGCTCAATTCCCAGCATCCAGGAGCATCTGCAACTCTAGTTCCAGGAGACCTGATACCCTCTTCCAGTCTCCATGGGCACCCACCAGGCGTGCATGGAGCATTAGCACAAGCATACATGCAGACAAAATGCGCTTGCACATAGAATATAAATTAAAATAAAAACAATTAAGACACCAGGCATAATGTCATAGGTCTTTGATTCCAATACTTAGGAGGCAGGGGCATGTGAATTTCTGAGTTTGGCACTAGCTTGATCTATGTATCCAGTTCTAGACCAGCCAGGGCTACATAGCAAGATTATGGAGAGAGAGAGAGAGAGAGAGAGAGAGAGAGAGAGAGAGAGAGAGAGAGAGAGAGAGAGAGAGAAGAAAGCCCACTAAATTAATTAATAAAACAAAAGTATCTCATAGCCTCGGGTAGCTGCTGGCGCGCCAGTCATTTGTCTGCAAGCCATTTGAAGCCGCCTGGAAATGCCACAGAACTGAGTCACCTGGCACATGTAACTGAGAGAGGCTGGAAACATTAACTGGGCACATTGCCAACCCAAATGAAACTGGGGTTCTGTGACATGGCAAAAGGAGACATCAGCAGCGGCAGTCTGAACACTCCTGACTCGAAGTCTTGATTCTGCATGCGTGACTCTGACCGTGGTATCAACACTCCCTTCTTTCATGAGGACTCGGGGAAGTCAGGAGACCTCTTACTAGAATGCTTATATAAAGGGAAGAAAATAAAAATCCACACTGAAGAGATGAAAACACCAACATCAACTGCATTACAGGGGGCCAGGGGGTGGCTGGGGACACATGTAAGCCGCAGACTGCTCATTGCACAAAGTCTCATTCTAAACGTGTACCTGGATGTGGAGATGAACATATCAAAACATGTCAGGCTCTGCCAAATGCCAGCTTTTTGTGGGTGCTCTTAGGGGAGGTGCCTAACATGGCTTCTGGTGGAATGCGTGTATCAGGATGAAATCTTATTGTGTGGGAACGAGAGACGGGCGGGCCACAACGAGGAGAAAGTAGCTTGAACAACAGGTGGGTGGATTAGATCCCCAGGAGACTGAAAACAGCATCGAAAAGGTGAAGCAAGAAATGTGAGGCGTGGAAGGGTCAGAGACAAGCCTGGGGGGCAACAAGGGTCTGAAAATGCTCAGAGTTAAGAGTAGTGGAAGATTGATTAATTATTTGGAGGTGGGTAGACCAGTGTATCCCTGGCTGGCCTGGACCTCCCTGTATGGACCAGGCTGACCAAGAACGCTGTTTGCCTCTGTCTCCCAAGGACAGAAATTCAAGGTGTACACCACCACCCCCGGCAGGAATTGCTCGTTTCTGAGACAGGGTCCTGGTGTGTAGCCCTGGCTAGACTGAACTCAAAGCAATCTTCCAATTTCAGCTGGAAGTGCTGGGATTAGAGGTGAATGTCACTGTGTTGGTTACATTTTCCTCGCTGTCATAAACCAGTGTGACCAAGGCAACCTATAGAAGAAAGAGTTTATTTGGGGCTTCTGGCTCCAGAAGGTTAGAGTGCATGATGTCAGAGCAGAGCGGGTGGCGGGAGTCTGGAGCAGTTTCAAAGAGCTTGGATCTTGAACTGCAAGCTGGACATGGAGCACACTACGAGTGACGTGAGTTTTTTGGAAAATTTTAAACCCCACCTCCAGTGACGTACTCTGTCATTGAGGCTACACCTCCTAATCATCTCCAAACAGCCTCCAAACAGGGACCAAGTATTCAAATGCCAAAGCCTTATAGGGGACACCTCCCTCAAACCACCATGGCCACCATGTCTAGTTCACGGAAGTATTTTAAACAGGGCTCTAATTTCCAGAAAGATTACTTTGGTGTGGTGATGACGAATGGGTCAACAGGTGATATTTTTGGAAGGCTGCAGAGATGGCTTACATGGTCAAAGAGCCTGCTCTTGTTGAGGACCAGGGTTCCCAGCACCCACAAAGCAGCTCACAGTCATCTGTGACTCCAGTCCCAGGCGATATGATGCCCTCTGCTGGCTTCCAAGATGGCCAGACACACATACAGGCAGCACACACACACACACACACACACACACACACACACACACTCCAATTAATTAAAAAGTAAATTTAAAAATATTTTTAAATAACAAATTTGAGGGCTGGAGAGATGACTCAGTGGTTAAGAGCACTGGCTGCTCCTGCAGATGACCTAGATTCAATTCCCAATACCCATATGGTAGCTCACAACTCTCTGTAACTCTAGTTCCAGAGGATCTGACACACTCACACAGACATACCTGCAGGCAAAACACAAATGCACTTAAAATAAAAATAAATAAAAACTTGAAAAAATAAAAATAATTTTTAAAAAAAGAAGTCAGATTTTGGATTGAGAGATGGCTCTGTGGGTAAAAGTGTCTACTGTTAAGCTCGGTGACCTGAGTTGGATCCCTAGGACCCATATGGCACAAGGAAGAGAACCAACTCCCAAAAAGTTGTTATGTGACCTTCACATGTGCACTGTGGCTATGCCCTCCCCTAGAGATAGATAGATAGATAGATAGATACATACATAGATACATAGATACATAGATACATAGATACATAGATACATAGATGTATGTAGACATCTTTAAATAAACTTGTGTGTCATACTCAAGCCATGCTCATCTCCTTATTGCTTCAGGTTTAGTTGATGTGCTGTCAAAGTTGGGATGACACAATTCAAAGAGGAGTCAGTTTGGATGAGAGAGAGCTAGACACCTGGTGTGTCGTGAGGTCAGATCTGAGGGAGGGAAGGAGGGAGGGAGGGAACTACGCTCTGGAGTGGAGCTGAGGTCACTTGGTGATTGGTTTTGGGATAAAAGATACAGTGTCAGTGACATTGAGGAAGACAGGGAGCTTGAAAAAAATGTTTTGTTTTTTTTTTTTTTTGAGGGACTAGAAATATCTGCCAAGATGTCAGGAGACTTCTCTGATCAGTTCCTATGTGGGAGGCTCTCCTGACAGATGCGGGCCGTGGGCAGCAATGCACACACGGGTCATAGCTGCAATCAGAAGTGTAGATGGGCCTATCCAATGTAGACGACTGCACAGTGTAAAGAGAGCTGTCAGGGGAGGCTAGAGGATGCCTGGGGTAAAGGCCAGTCAGAGGAAGAGATCTGAACAGAGGACAGAAGCGTGCCAACTCGTGAGAGACCTCCAAGTGTGCTGCTGTGGAAACCAAGGATGAGCAGAGGTCCAGCATTAAGGGGCTGATGATAAGGTCACCAGGAAGTTGGTAGGAACATCAGGGACAGCCAAAGTGAGGTTTGTTCAGGGGAAGAGCAGTTGGTGATAGAGTGGAGATTACCCATCATCTGGCAGAAGGAGAACTAAGTGCCAAGGTTCCTTCATGATACCCAGCAGAGGAGGAGAACCAGCTTTTTACCCAGAGGAGGCAACAGTCTCTAAACATGTGGGTGTTTTCAGCGCTCACAGGTGTGAGGAGGGTATGGGAGAGAGGACTGAAAAGGAGCTCTGGAGGGGTGCGAGCCAGCCCAGAGTGCAGAGGTTGACAAGATGTTGTTTGGGTTAGAGTTGAAGCTCTGGCCTGTTGAAATCTGTTTTCTCAGGGAACCAGGAGGCTGAGATGACAATGGAGGTTAGAAATGGATGCTCAAGTAGCTAAGTCTGAAGACAAGGCCTGGCAGGTGACCGTGAATGTGCCATAGTCCCAGTGGGAGGGAAGGCTGAGAAAGGGACAGGTCTGCCCTGAGACCTGGAGAGGGGATTGGACAAGGAAGGGCTGGAAAGAGGATCGTGAGAGGGGAAAATGGAGGAACTAAGGGATTGGACTCTCTCTCTCTTTCTCTCTCTCTCTCTCTCTCTCTCTCTGCATGTGTATGTCTATGTGTGTGTGCTGTTTTGTTGGCTTTTCTTGGGACAGGGTTTCCGTCCTATAACAGCCTTGACTGTCCTGGAACTCACTCTGTACACCAGGCTGGCTTTGAACTCACGGAGATCCTCCTGCCTCTGCCTCTGCTCCTGAGTGCTTGGATTGAAGGTACGCACCACCACCACCACCCAGGACTGAGGTTTTTGTGAAATGGATGGAAGGACAAGAGATTGTGAGGCCAGACCCTGGAAGGTCACCTGAATGTTCCCCGCAAGACTTTGTAGAGGAACCTGTATACACTGTTTGCCCCAGTTTGGGGCAAATGCGGTATAAGTTAGCCTGGAGAGCCAGGCGCCACCAAGCAGCCTAACCACATGGAGGCTTGCCAGGGAATGAAAAGGCAGTAGTCTCGAAGGGAGCTAGAGCAGAGCTTCTTAATCTGCGGGCCACGGCCCCTTTGTGCCGAATGACTCGTTCACAGGGGCCACCCAAGACTGTCGGAAAACACAGATATTTACATTATGCTTCATAATAGTAGCAAAATTAGTTATGAAGTAGCAATAAAAATAATTTATGGTTGAGGGGGGTCACCACAACATGAGAAATTGTATTCAGAGGTTACACAGCGCTAGGAAGGTTGAGGAAAAAGACTAGAGCCTCAGGAGGGAGGGCGTTTTAATCTTGTGGACAAGATGCAACTGTCTGGGAAACGTAATGAGAACCTGGACACAACCAGGTGGAGGGATTAAGAAGTTATTTAAATGGCCTGTAAGGATGAGGTGATGCATGTTTTGCAATCCCATGTCTTCCCACAAGGATTCAAGGAGGGCCACGAATTCAAGGGCATTCTTGGCTAGTAAGACGGAAGGAGGAGGAAAGCGTCACCTACACCAGACCCTGTCATTAGATACACACACACACACACACACACACACACACACACACGCACACGCACACGCACATGCACACGCACACGCACACACACACAGTCTTCAGTGGAAGTGCGATCCTAATAAAGCCGATGGGTGAGATGAAGAGGTGAGGTTTATCTATAAAGGAGAAGCACGTTCTGAAAACAGAGCAGGAAGGCCGGCCGTGAGAGAAGAGATGTGGGGGAAGCGGCTGCAGGCCGAGAACAGTGTTGGGAGCCCCGATGACTAGCACACGCATTCCTTCTGGAAGGTCAGTCCTGTGGTGAGACACAGGAACTAGGGTAGGTCAGTGTTGGCTGCCGGTGCCTTAACAGATGGAGCCCAGCTGCACGATTCACTGTGTGGACTGGAATGTCTTCAAATTCATTTGCTCACTCAACAAAGCACTCAGCGAACAGCCACCCTGGTTAGACACCTAGGACTTTGGTGTGCAGAAACACACCACTCATGGGTTTATCAACCACCTTGGGCCAATTTCTAGTGGCCTGTCATTGATTAAGCATTACAGAGATGCAGCATAGAACAAACATACAAGTTAATGAGTTATAAGACACCCTTCAAACCACCATCAAAGAGAACCCTGCTTGACACCCGAGTTCTCCATGTGCCTCTGAAGAACAGTCGCAGTATTTCTTCAGAGTGATTGCGGCCCGACGTGTATGGTAAGTATTTATGTTTTCTGTTTATGCTCCAACTGAAACTCTCAAAAATATAGCTTGCCTTTTTTAAAAAAATGAACTATCTTCCTCTACTTATTTGAGACTAAGCATCCAAAGTGGAATTCGGCTGGCTTCTCTCTTGCTAGGTAATTCCTTCTATGTTTTAAAAATATATATATTTATTTACAATGTGGGTATAACTTTGTGAGTTTATGTGCACAAAGTGTATGCAAGAGCTCCAAGAAGCTGGAAGAGAGTATTGGATTCCCAGGGCTGGAGCAACAGGCGCTGTGAGCCTCCATGTGGTGCTGGGAACTGACCCTGGGTCCTTCGGGGGAGCAGCAAGTCCTCTGAATTGCTGAGCCATCTCTCCAGGCCTGGTGTGTATTTTGGTTTATTTGCTTAGCTGGTTGGTTGGTTGGTTGGTTGGTTGCTTTTTTTAAAAACCAGGTATCACTATGATGTTCTGTTGGCCTAGAGGTCTCTATGCAGATTAGGTGTATACTTGGCAGTGATATTTCTGATTTGCTAAGATGACAATTATTCGACAGTATGTGAAGATTCTCTTGTTCGGTGGTTGGGTTTTGCCTTTTTTTTTTTTTTTAATTTCAAGCAAACTGGCAATTGAACATAGATGCTTAGTCAAAATCAAGTGTGTGTGTGTGTGTGTGTGTGTGTGTGTGTGTTTTATTCTGTATGTGTAGGTGTTTGGCTGCATGTATGTTTGTGCACCACATGTATGTCTGGTCCACATAGGCCAGGACATTAGATCCCCTGGAACTGGAGTTACAGATGGTTGTAAGCCACATGTGGTGCTGGGAAGCAAACCCAGGCCCTCTGGAGGAATAGCCAGTGCTCTCAACCACTGGGCCATCCTTCCAGTGGCTGATATTCATATTTTAATGACTTCTTGATGGATTCTTTTGAATTGAAGCAATACATAAATCCTGTTGTCAACATCTGCCGATGCTCATTGTTCAGATCTTTAGTTCATTATGGGAATATTTCCATAAAGGAGCGCTTATACACACTTGTAACTGTTGGAATCTTCGTTACCAGTTTAAAATATCAAAAGCTAGAGGGTGACCGAAGGGACGGCTCAGTGCTTCTGAGTACTCACTTGCTACTCTTCCAAAGGACTCAGTTCAGGTCCCAGCTCCCACATGTCACCTCACAATAGTCTGGAACTCCAGTTCCGGGGGATCTGGGCTCGGTGGGGATCTGGACACACATGATTCAGATACATTACTCAGGCTTACATACATACATCAAAAATAAATAGGGTGTAGTATTTCTAGTATCTTTCAAATTGAACAATTGTTTTGGTTATGAACACATGCATTTAAACAGGTTAAATTGTCTATTTGGTTGTATATAAAATCTTAATGGTTGCTTGGCAGCACCCCATCTTTGATGAACAGACTTTTCTCTACATTGGTGAGAGTCCTTCACGTCTGACTCTAATTATCTTAGATATCCTTGGGTCATCAATGTGTTCCAGGCTAACCCTGCACATAGCTTCAAACTTGTAATCAGCCATTTCCCTAAGACAATTAAAAACCATTTCTGCACCCTGACAGTCATCAGAGCCAAGACATCCACTCTGTAGACAGAGATGGGATTTCTCCCAATGACTACTGCATAGTTAGTACTGACACAGGCTCTGCCGAAATCTCTGTTTTATCATCCATGTCCCCCTTTGCTCTATACCAAGTATCCTGGCTTTTATTATTTTGTGGATCTTAATCTCCTATTAAGTTCCTTTGACACACTGGATGACTGGAAACATCTGGTCCTTATGAGTGTACTCTATCTACACTACAGCTAACAAGCTTTATGGCTAAAACCCTACTGAGTCTGAGTTCATTAGCAGTTTTTTGTGGTAGCAGTAACACAGCCAATGAGATTTAAGTTACTATCTGTCAGACTCAACTTTGATGTCTCTGAAGGGTTTGGTCAGCAAAACCTCAAATAAAACTCCAAGGAACTATTCATGGCGGTAGACTCCCTCAAGTTCTTCAAAAATCTACTCTTTTTTGATTCAGGTTCTCCTTATGCAACCAAGGCCCACCTAGAATTCCGATTGTAACCCAGACTAGTCTGAAATTCCCTATGCACTATAGGATAACCTGGGACTCACCATCCTCCTGTACTTGCTTCCCAAGCATGTTACTATATCCCACCTAACTTTTGCATATTGATTACACCAGACAGAAAGATCGGTTGGTGTGTGTCTAACACACACGGCTCTGTGTTTGACCCCCAGTACCACAGTAAAGCAACAGCAAAAGGGAAGACATCATCCTACTCTCCTGGAAAATGAAGAGACTCAAAAAGTTGATATGGTTTAGCTTTCATTCCATTATAAAATATGAGACAAACACACACACACACACACACACACACACACACACACACCCTGACTACTTAGGAAGTTTTCCTTTTCTTTAAAATCCAGCTATCTGGAATCTGGATCAGTGAGATCACTCAGTGGTAAATGATCCTGGGCGAAGCAGAGCAGCCTGAGTTTGATCTCCAGGACCCACACTGTGGAAGGACAGAACTGACTCACACAAGCTCTTCTCTGACCTCCGCACTGGGGTCACCGCACATATACATATATTAAATAAAATGTAACACAAAATAAAGATTCAATATCTTCCCTCCCCCCCCTCCCCAGACAGGGTTTCTGTGTAGCCCTGACTGTCCTGGAACTCACTCTGTAGACCAGGCTGGCTTCAAACTCGGAAATCCACCTGCCTCTGCCTCCCAAGTGCTGGGATTAAAGGCATGCGCCACCACTGCCTGGCAAAAATTCAATATCTTAATTAGAATTTCTTTGTTTACTTTTTGAGCTACAGACTCAGTCTACAACAGTGGTTCTCAACCTCTCTAATGCTGAGACCTTTTAATGCAGTTGGGGTGACCCCCTAACCATAAAATTATTTCATTGCTGCTTTATAATTTTGCTGTTACAAATCATAATATAAATATCTGATATGCAGGATATCGAATATTTGATCTTCCAAAAGGGTCGAGGTCCACAGGCTGAGAACCTCTGGTCTACAGTCTAGGCTGATCTCAAATGCAGTGATCCTTTTGCCTCAGCTTTGCAAGTGCGGGGGTAAGGCACTGTCTGCCTTAGGAGACAGGGCTTGATATTGGTTATCCGGGATTAAATCTGCTAAGTGTGTGTTCTCCTTTGTTTTTTGTTGCTGTGACAAAACACCACGACCAAGGCAACTCAGGGGTAAAGGGTTTCTCTCAGCTTATACTTCACAATTCATCATCTGGAGAAGCCAGGGCAGGAACAGAAGAAGCAGGGACCTGGAGGCAGACACTGAAGCAGAGACCAGAGAGGAGTACTGCTCACTGGATTACTTAGCTAGTTTCTGACAGAGCTTAGGCCCAGGGGACCTAGGTATGCTAAGGCCCTCAGTGGGTGGGCCCTGGGTGGGCCCTCCCGCCCTCCCGCCCTCCCCGTATCAAAGAGTCTCTTAGTTTGGGTTTTATTGCTGTGAAGAGACACTAAGGCAACTCTTATAAAGACATTTTAATTGAGGCTGGCTTATTGTTCTAGAGGTTTAGTTCTTTATTATCATGGAGAGAAACGAGGCAGCAGCACTCTCTACATTTCAAGAGGTGTAGAGAGTTGATCTTCATCCGAAGGTGACTGACACATTGGGTATAGTTTGAGTTTTAGAGACCTCAAAGCCTGTCACCACAGTGACACACTTCCTCCAACAATGCCACACTTACTCTAACAAGGTCCTATCTCCTGATAGCGCCACTTCCTATGGGCCAAGCATTCAAGCACATGAATCTAAGGGGGCCATACCTATTCAAACCACCATGTTCCATTTCCTGGCCCATATAGGCTTGTAGCCATATTACAATGAAATATGCAGATGGTTTGCTGCACGGCTGTCCAGCAGGCGCTTCAGCGGCCGGTGGCTAGGCCGCTGTTCTCTTCTTGGAGGGCGGTGGGAAGCTGCGAGGTGGAGCTGTAGGGAAGCTGCGAGGTGGCGCGGGATACAAGGCAGGCCTGTCACGGATAGTACAAACTGGCCTGGCTGTACTGTATCACGTGATTATAGTAGATTAGCCAAGCAACCATAACCTCTGACAGAGAGGTGTCAGGTAGTATGGCGGTTGTTTACAGGTGATTATTTCACGTTGGTTGCTTATTTACCAAAGATTTTCCTCATGTGGGTTCTTGCTTTGAAAACCAACTTCTCAGCTCAATTAAGAGATCCTGTGTCTATTGCATCTGAATGAAGGACAAAGGGGCTGGCTTCCTATAAGGTAGATAAAAGTCATGAAAGAAGTGGCACTTCTAAAGACTGTGGCCTATATAAGGCAAGTAGGTGACAGTCCTAGAAGAGGTTCTTTGGAGGCAAAGATACAGCCCCCACTGACTGACCCGAGGAGGCGGCATATACTTGTAATTCTGGCATTAGGGAGGCAGAGGCAGGATCATGAATTTCTAGCAAACTTGAGTTATGTTGAAAGACCTAGAAAATTATCCCCGACTGACAGGTCCATCTTAGTTTGCTACTGGTTACTGTTAACCTTGGACTTGTAGGTTATTTAGAAATGATGTGTTTACTCCAGGTATCCTGATAACTTAAGAAAAAACTGGCTTTTGTGTATGTGGTTTTTGTTTTGCTTTTTGAGACAAAATCTTAACTGTCGCCCAGGCTGGCTTCAAAGTTGAGACCCTTCTCAGTCTTGTAAATGTTGGGATTGCAGATATATACTACCATATTTGCCCCCCAAAAAAACCCAGTACAGTTTTTTTGTTTTTGTTTTGTTTTTGTATTTTCGGGAGACAGGGTTTCTCTGTATAGCCCTGGTTGTCCTGGAACTCACTCTGTAGACCAGGCTAGCCTTGAATTCAGAAATTCACCTGCCTCTGCCTCCCAAGTGCTGGGATCAAAGGCGTGCAGGGATCAAAGGCGTGCATCACCACCGCCTGGCTCCCAGTACAGTTTTAATGATGTAGTTGTAAGCATCTTCTGTTATCAATGCAATGAATTGGAATATCTGATGTATCTCTTTGGAAATAAGTATGTAATGAAATACTTTTTTGTTGTTAAAAAAAGAAAAGGAAAAATGCATTAGTCCAATTTCAAAAGTCCTATAGTCTCAACAATTTTATAAGTCCAAATTTCAAAGTCTCTTCTAAGATTCATGCAATCTACTAACCATAATCCCTATTTGAAAAAAAAAATACCCAAAACAGATCACATACTTCAAAACATTTAACGGCATAGGATATATGCTACCATTCTGAAATGGAGCAGAGGAAGGTAAAACTGGACCAAAGCAAGACTGAAAACTAGTTGGACAACTCCAAACTCTTTATCCACATGTCTGATGTCAAATACTCTTCAGCTCTCTGCCTTTCAGCTTTGTTGACTGCAACACACTTCTTTATCTTGGTGTGGTTCCATTCCAGAGTTGTCTTCAGCAGGTACTCCACGGCTCTGGCATTTCTAACATCTTAGGGTCTCTGATCCAGGCTTCACTTCCGGGCCTTTATGCAATGCCTCTCTCAGCTTCCATGCAGGGACACTAACTGCCACACAACTGGCCTCAGTAATTTTCCTTAGTTTTGCTGCTGGTTGGGGCTGGAAAATGGCCCCCTTGTTCAATTACATCTTCACTGGCTTTCCGGGTTTCTTCACTGCCTAAGCTTGGGCAATCTGGAACTTTCTTTGTAGACCAGGCTGACCTTGAACTCAAGAGATCTGATTGTTTCTGTCTCCAGAGTACAGGGTTTAAAAAACCTAGTACCTACCACGCCTAGACCTAAGCTTTTCTTTAATCCTTTTACACAATCAGAAGTTTAGCTGGGTGGGCCTTGCTCTGATCACCACTCCCTTCATTCAACATCCAGTTTTTCTTACTTATCTCCTTGAACGCAGGATTTAGCTTCTTTGTTCCTGATCCCTTTTTTCACTAGTATTTATAAGCATAACCATTTAATGACCACAGCTGTTTTGAAATCTCCTCTGCAAATGTAATTAACCCAAAATTCTTTAATTTAGCCTCAGGCAGATTTTTTTGGACATAGGCAAAAAGAAGCTACACTCATCACCAAAATATGACAAGAATGATCTTTAGCCAACATACTAAAATTCTAGTCCTTGAAACTTGAGTCAGGCCACACGGTTCACATCAGGCTCAGCAGTACTGTCCTCCATGTTTCTACTAGATCAGCCTGCTGTGCTTCACTTAAACCATTGAATTGCCTTTCTAATCCACAGTCTGCATTCCTCCAAATGAAAGCATGGTTGGTCAGGCTGATCATTCCTGGTAGCAAATTCTGTCTTGTTTTGGGTTTTATTGCTGTGACGAGACACCATGACATGGCAACTCTTATAAAAGAAGTATTTTAATTGGGGCAGGTGTATAGTTTCAGAGGTTTAGTCCATTATTACCTTGGTGGGAAACAGCAATGGTCAAGGCCAGCCTTTTCTACAGAATGAGTTCCAGGATATCCAAAGCTTAACAGAGAAACCTGTCTTGAAAAACAAACAAAACACATTTAAGGTTCTTCTCTGTATGTGACTTCTAATAGATCATGTCTCCTTCCTTGACCTTGAGGTATGCCTGGGAAACATATTTAAAACAAGTTTTACATACATATACAGCCTAAGAATGAACATATCCATTACATTTCTTATTTCATTTTATTTTTGTGGTGAGAACATTCTAAGTCTCATTAAAACAAATTCCAAGCCACCATTTGTACCCTGGTTCAGGATAACTTACTCATACTGTCTGCTGAAAATTAACATGTTTGCCAATCCTGTGAGCTCTGGCAACCTCCCTTCTGCTTCTGACTTAACTCTTTTAGACTCCACATGCAAGTGAACTCAAGCAGTGTTCGTCTGTGGCTGGCTTTTTTCACTTAACATGATATTCTAATAGGTAGGCCTTCCTATTTGAAAGGTTGAATATTGTTATGACCCCTTCCGGCTTATATGCACCTTCACCTAGCTAACTTTAGTTATTCTGTTCTTTGTAATGCTACTGCAAATGGAATTTGATTTCCTTTGTGGGTAACTGTTACTGTGTAGAAATGTGACTTGTTTTTGTAAGTTGGCTTGTTTTTGTTTAGACAGGGTCTCTCTCATGCAGGCCAGGCTTGCTTCAAACTTGCTATGTAGCTGAGGGTGACTGTGAACTGCAGAGCCTCTTGCTTAGCCTTCTAATTTTGGGATCGCAAACTCACATAACTACACTCAATTTGTAAATTGAGTTGGATCTTGCTACTGTACCGTATTTATTAATCTTGACAGCCTTTGGTTGAATCTTTAGGGGTTTCTGTATATAGGGTTAAATCACCCTCTCTGCACCAATGTGTAGCCCAGGTTGGCCCACAACTCAAGATCCTTCTCACTCGGCCTTCTGAGTGCTCAGATTATGAATGTTAAAACATCTATCGGTGTGTTTATGTTAAGCAAAAACATAAAGTAAAGCCCACTTGATTGGGATGCATTATTATTCTATTAGCATGCTGAATCCAGTTTGCAAGCATCTCACTTGGTATGGGGAAAACATGCATTTTTCAGTAAATTGACATATTATTACAAAGCAACTGCCCTCTAGAAATGAGCCTCTGGTTAGTCTCCCTGGGATTGATTTTCATGTTTCTATTCCATAGGTATAAGGTGGCACTTCACAATGCAGTTTCCAACTTGTCCTGTGCATATACAGTAATGTTTGTTCCTATCTTTTCCCTGTTTTAGTTTTATTGTTTTTCAAGACAGGGTTTCTCTGTGTAGATCTCCCTGTCCCGAAACTCACTTCTTAGACCAGGCTGACCTCCAAACCAGAGATCTTATTTCATTTTATTTTTGTGGTGAGAACATTCTAAGTCTCATTAAAACAAATTCCAAGCCACCATTTGTACCCTGGTTCAGGATAACTTACTCATACTGTCTGCTGAAAATTAACATGTTTGCCAATCCTGTGAGCTCTGGCAACCTCCCTTCTGCTTCTGACTTAACTCTTTTAGACTCCACATGCAAGTGAACTCAAGCAGTGTTCGTCTGTGGCTGGCTTTTTTCACTTAACATGATATTCTAATAGGTAGGCCTTCCTATTTGAAAGGTTGAATATTGTTATGACCCCTTCCGGCTTATATGCACCTTCACCTAGCTAACTTTAGTTATTCTGTTCTTTGTAATGCTACTGCAAATGGAATTTGATTTCCTTTGTGGGTAACTGTTACTGTGTAGAAATGTGACTTGTTTTTGTAAGTTGGCTTGTTTTTGTTTAGACAGGGTCTCTCTCATGCAGGCCAGGCTTGCTTCAAACTTGCTATGTAGCTGAGGGTGACTGTGAACTGCAGAGCCTCTTGCTTAGCCTTCTAATTTTGGGATCGCAAACTCACATAACTACACTCAATTTGTAAATTGAGTTGGATCTTGCTACTGTACCGTATTTATTAATCTTGACAGCCTTTGGTTGAATCTTTAGGGGTTTCTGTATATAGGGTTAAATCACCCTCTCTGCACCAATGTGTAGCCCAGGTTGGCCCACAACTCAAGATCCTTCTCACTCGGCCTTCTGAGTGCTCAGATTATGAATGTTAAAACATCTATCGGTGTGTTTATGTTAAGCAAAAACATAAAGTAAAGCCCACTTGATTGGGATGCATTATTATTCTATTAGCATGCTGAATCCAGTTTGCAAGCATCTCACTTGGTATGGGGAAAACATGCATTTTTCAGTAAATTGACATATTATTACAAAGCAACTGCCCTCTAGAAATGAGCCTCTGGTTAGTCTCCCTGGGATTGATTTTCATGTTTCTATTCCATAGGTATAAGGTGGCACTTCACAATGCAGTTTCCAACTTGTCCTGTGCATATACAGTAATGTTTGTTCCTATCTTTTCCCTGTTTTAGTTTTATTGTTTTTCAAGACAGGGTTTCTCTGTGTAGATCTCCCTGTCCCGAAACTCACTTCTTAGACCAGGCTGACCTCCAAACCAGAGATCTGCCTGCCCTTTCCTCTCCCCAAGTGCTTGAAATAAAGGTGTGCACCACTGCCTGGCTTATATTTGCCTGTTTTTAAAGAGGGATACTTTCTCCCTGTTTGGTTTAAGTTTCTCTGTTCATTTTGGATTAGCAGTCTTTTATCAGATTCTTTTTGCAAATCTATTTTCCTACTCTGTTACTTAACCATGTCTTCTTCTGAGATTGTATTTTAATTTTAGCAAAGTCCATCTTGACAGTTGTCTCTTCACGGATCTTGTCATTTTGGGAGATAGCTCAGTGGGTTCAGGCACTTGTTGCCTGCTCTGATGATCTCAGTTCGATCCTTGGAATCCGCATGACAGAAGGAGGGAACCAGCTTTTGCCAATTCATCTCCTGACCTCCTCACGTGCACAGTGGACATATGTGTAAATAGCTACAGCTAAGTAAGGTTTCCTGATCTAGTGTCTACCTCCACAGTGTAGGTGTGTCCTCAGCACGGCAGGTGTGTGTCACCATACCCAGTTGTCCTTTCTTTTGTAGACGGATGCCCAGTTATCCCAGAACCATTTGTTGAAATGACTGACTCTTCTCTATTGCTTTGAATCTTTTTAAAGGTCAGATGAGCATACTCATGTGACGACTTCTGGCCTCAGTTTCGTTCAGTGATCAATTTGCCAACTGTTCCAATCTAACATCATCATCATAATTACTGTAGCTTTCTTTACAGGTGATGAAGTTAGGTCGTAGTGTCCAGAAATAACCTGTTGGTTTCTAACTTAGATTGCTCTGATTAGTTTATAGATTAGAAAAACTATTTCTACCATACCCTGCCATCTTACCATTGCACATCTCATCCCTCCGCCAACTTAGCTCTTTGATTTCTTTGCCCATATGGACAAAGATCCCCATATGGACCATCTCCCAGTTAGATTTCTACCTACATATTTCATTTTATAAAAGAATATAATTTAAGTGTATGGGTAATAACGCTCCGAGACCTTCAGTGAGTTCTTGAGATTACAGATGATACTGGATATCCAGATGTACCCCACTTAGGATAGGACTGCTTAACTTACAACTCTAACTTCACAATATTCACAACTACTCCGTTCTTCATTTTCAGACGGAATTAAATTACACTAGGCATTTGACACTTGTTATAAAAAAAGGCCTAATATTAGGTAATTTCCCCATCTGAAGGCTAATATAAGCATTCTGAGAAAGGCTATGGTAGGTCAGGGCAACCTATAATGAAGTTAGTTAAGAGTATTAAAAATATTTGACTTACACTATTTTCAACTTATTGTATAAGAATTCTCCCTGCTTATTAGAACTATGTACCACAGACCTGAAATACCCACATAGGCCAGAAGAGGACATCAGACTGCCTGGGACTAGAGTTACAAATAGTTGTGTGTCACCACCCAAGTGCTGAGAATTGAACTGGGGTCCCTTGGAACAGAAATGCTCTTAACCTCTGAGCTGATACTTCTTTTAATAGAAGTTAAGTTTGTTTACACTTGGAAAAAGGAGGCATGATATGACAATATTTCCTCTCAAGTTTGAGGGAACACCTTTTTGGTATGTTTGCAAAGAATTAGTAAAATATATAGACTGAAAATCCTAGTTCAAGTTTGGCATAGAAATTTCACATTAAATTTTTTCTCTCCTGAGTTAGGAAAAGGAGTTACTAAGTTAACATTTTGGAGTTTATGGGATAATCCTAGCTGCACTGGTTTCTAAAATACTTTAAGGGAACTTCTGTCCTCCTCATCTCTATTTTTTAAACTTTTCCTACCCAGGTTCCTTTTTATAAGGAGTTTCAGGGTTAAGTTCTTTCCTCGAAGTTAGTATTAGGTATTATAGTGAACCTAACTCGGTTTCCTTGACTCATTGCAAACTCCTCAGTTTAATTTACCATTTTCAATCTGCTGTCTGTTTTAGTAGCACCTAGAAGATGACTAATTTTTGCTGTAAACTTGCTAGTTTTCAGTTTTGTTGCAACAAATGCTACTATGAAACAAATGATCATGTCATTTCAGAACTGCTACAAAGTATGTTTTGAATGAATGCAGGAGCAGGTAGAAGTACAGGAAACAACTTTTCTTTTTTTGATAACTACTCTTTCTTCCAAGTATCCATCTGAGCCTTACCCTGCATTATGGAGGTTGTGTCCAGTGCAGCTTTGAAACAAATGGTCATTCTATTAGGACAACTCTGTAAAGTTGTCTATAGGTCAAAATGGAAAGGGAGCAGTCAAGCGATTTCTAGCAATAGTTTCTAAGGGCCCATTTCTATTGGTTTCCACATTTTCCTTGGTAGGCAGTAAAACTCCACCCCCCCCAAAGACTTTTAATTTAAAAATTAAGAAATGGGAATCCTCATTACATATTGTCAAAATGTAAATGATAGGGCTGGAGAGATGTCTCAGTGGTTAAGAGCACTGACTGCTCTTTCAGAGGTCCTGAGTTCAATTCCCAGCAACCACATGGTGGCTCACAACCATCTGTAATGGGATCCAGTGCCGCCTTCTGGTGTGTCTGAAGAGAGCAATGGTAAATACGTAAAATAAAAAAAAAAAAATCTTTAAAATGTAAATGATAAGGAATGACATGGGCAGCAGGTAGGCAACTGTTAGGAATGTGTGCGGCTCCACGAGGAGACTCCACCAGGAGACTAGCTTACACCATTAATATTGCTCAGCTTTGGGGCTGGAGATGGCTCAGCCACTAAGAGCCGGAACTGCTCTTGCAGATCAGGGTTCAAGTTCAAACACCCACGTGGTAGCTTACAGCCATCTGTAACTCCAGTACAGGGACCTACACACACACACACACACACACACACACACACACACACACACACACACACACACACACACACACGAGAAACAAAGCATTCAGTAACACACCTGGCACTTGACAGCAGCAGATACACCAATTCCCAATAAGCAGTAAACTGTAGTACATTCCTATTTTCCAAAAGGAAGGTGAGCTGTCAATGATTAAGTAGAAACACCATTCATGTCTGTTAGGAAACAGCTTTATTCACAACAGAAGCCATGAAGTGTGCCTCAATATTGTGTTTCAGTTCTCATTTTCAACTTCCAGGGTCTGGCCTGATTCCCTTACAAAATTATGATCAATGCTACAGTGAACATGAAACCACTTGTTTTAAAGAGAGATCCTTGTAACCTATTTTCCTCTTACCTGAGGCAGAATTAACTGGTGGTTGGTGACAGGTATTTTAGGTATTCCTAAACCACCTACTCCAAAATAGCCTACGAATCCTTAGCTTCCAATTACTTTACTTTAGAAACAATAGTTACCATGCTTGAATACCTTACACACTCACCAAAACACAGCTGGTTAGACATACGGAGTAAACTTCGCCAATCAAATAAATCCATTGTCAATTTCTTGGTGTGTAACTGCAAAATATACCTGATTTCAGGTACTTTTTATCTATAGCATTGCTATTTTAATAGAAGGTCGGAGTCCTCTATAATAACGGAATTTATAGAATGAACCTCTTATATATAGAAAGGTGATTTATTCAATTGACTTACGGATAAGGTCCAGCTAACCCACCAGAAGTTCAAAAATCCAGTAGCTGCACATGCTACAAGGCTGGATGTCTCAGCCGGTCTTCAGTGTACACTGGACTGTTGAAGGAGGCTCTAATGACAGTCGAAGAATGGATCTGCTAACACGGCAAGGAGGCAGAGAACAAAGCCTCCTCCTTCCACATCCTTCCATAGGCTTCCAGCAGAAGCCTGGAAGTTAATGATTAAGGGTGTGCCTTCCTGCCTCAAATTCCAGATTAAAGAAAGGCATGTCTTTTCCTAGCTCAAAAGATCACAGTTAAAGGTACGCCTTCCTACCTCAAAGTCCAGATTAAAGTAGATATTCCTTCTTCAAAATAAAAGTCTCTCACAAGTGTACCCTCCATTTCTATACTTTAGATAATGCCAGATGTAGCCAAGTGACAACCAAGAATAGCCATCACGAAGGCCATGGTACTGTTTGTCTGAACAATTGTCTGGAAATGGTTTTCTCATTTTCTATTAATTTTTCCCCTCAGAAGGATCTAGACAATCTTAAAGAGTAATTGTAAGAAAACAAGAACTAGTAAACCACACAGTAGTTCCTGCCACTTTTTTGCTTAAAATTTTACAGATTCTCCTCACTGCTCAGAATATGGAGTTCTCGTTTAGGGACCATAAACTATAGCCTCCAAAGCAAGTCTAATCTGCCACCGACCTGTGTACCTGGAGTTTACCACACTGTTGACAGTTCTGAAGAGCAGAGTAAGGTAACAGATGGCATGGCTTACCCTGACTGCTCTAGTCCACCCCTGGATTTCCAGCCAGCCCCTTTGCAGCTCCACCTTAATCAAGTTTTCCTAATAGAGCTTATACTTTCTGAAATAACCAGCTTCACCAGTGACACTCCCCGGATCCCCATCACTAAGGTCTTAATTTCAGTGTCAATTCCTTGGAGATTTTCCCTGACCTGACAAAGAGGAATGGCCCTTTTAACCATAGTGACCTGTCCACAAACCCCGACTGAGGTGTTTTCTAATGGGGATAAATTACCTTAAATTACCTAGTTCTTTTGCCACTACAACATGACCTTGTGGTATAGAGTGTTGGGCCACATTCATAGTCATCCCAGGATACTGCAGCATGCAGGGGCTTTGAATGACCCCAACCAGATAGCATCAGAGTCAGTAGCCAGTTGAATGATCTGCTTTCTTCTATCTGGCCTAATCAGGGTTCCGCTCAAGGTCACAAAGCTGCTTCAGAGCCAGATCCACCAGGCATTCTTGGCCGTGACACTTACCATTGAAGACTCTTTCATGCAGGCTCAGAGTCCGGGGAATGTGATTGCTTGTTTTCCCTGGGGTGCTCTTCCAAGGCTATTTGGGGTGCTTCTAGAGTCAGCGTCTTGGGCTGCTGAGGTGCCAGTGACAAGTGGTGACAGTTGGTTTATCTAGACTGGGGTGTCCTCCATTGATATGCTCGTGGTCTCCAAAGCTGCTGTTGGGGTTTAGAAAGAGTAGGTGCTTCCACTTTATGCTTTTGGTGTCACCATGGTGAAAACAAGCACAATAAACTGGAAGTAAATATTAAAATTACACACTAGTGTTTACCCACCCCCTACACATAAGTTCTAGGAGAGAAGAGACCTTGCTTTGTTCAGACCCATTTTTGTTTTAATCAGCACAATATCCTTTTACCACAGGTAATGGCTGGCTTTGCCTTTAAATGAGAAACATCAATTACTGCAGAGTAAATGACAGACACCAGAACACTGTTCCCAGTCAAGTCAGCTTCCAAGGGTGTGTTCTAGGATTGCAGGTTTGTATCAACACTGGCCTGATATCAATCACAGATGGTCAGAGGAAGATGAGTCAGGACTTTTGACCCCACTCTAGGCAGAACTCCACTAACAGCAACCACCTTGCCTTTGGTGAAAAAGGGTTAAATCAGGAAAGTGATGTTCCAGAAGTGAACAAACACATTCTTAACATTATGATGATTATGGTTAAGAATTTTATTATCAAAATTATTACATCTCTTGTGAAAGTTCAAATGTTACAGCAAGGTGTAAACACTCCACTTGAGGAAGAAGCAGTGCTCCTTCCCTTCCAAGAGTCCCCCCTCCCCCCACCCTCCCCCCCAGAGGTCTGGTCTTGACAGCACCCTGCCCACACAGAGTGGCTGGGGTCTCTGCACGTGCCAGGCAGGGTGAGGGCCGCCTGCCCGCTGGCCTCTCCCCTTGGCTTTTAGCCAATGGGAGAATGCAAACCCCAGCCCAAATGGAGAGACATTTACATACGTTTTATATAATATACAAAGAAACCGGCATCCCAGGCAACATGATTTCCAATCCCAATGCTCTCCCAGACTAATGGGTTTGTGGGGAAAACAACAAAAAGTACTATGCCGAGGGTTCAGCATTAAAACAAATAAAACCAAAACAAAAAAATTCTCCCCTCATTTGAGCAAACACCTGATTTCAATTTTGAAAAGTGAAATTTTGTAACAGTCACACACAAAGAGAGAAGGCTGTGCATATGATAGTTGTAGGTCAGGGTAGAAAAGAAGGAGATGAAAGAGTCTAGGGAA
Source organism: Apodemus sylvaticus (assembly GCF_947179515.1). Taxonomy (NCBI): domain Eukaryota; kingdom Metazoa; phylum Chordata; class Mammalia; order Rodentia; family Muridae; genus Apodemus; species Apodemus sylvaticus. The sequence continues at coordinate 144,854,993 of NC_067473.1, read as the reverse complement.
TGGGAAAGAAAACAATTAGAGGTAAGGAGGGAGACTCACAGTATATCTTGTCCAAAAGAAGTACGGTCCACTGCAGCACCAGGGATCACACTGTCATACACTCACTACCCTACCATGGTTATAGCTGAATACAAAATTAGATAAATAAAAACACGCCAGGTATTACAGTAAACAAGTGAAAGAAATAAGCTGGCAACCATATGGAATTTAAAAAGATTGTGTACCCCACCTGGGCTGGCTTCAGGGCTCCTCCAGGGGTGTACAACAGGCACAATGCACTGATGGGGAGAAGCCAGTCTGCTCTTTGTCTCTCCTACAGAACAGTGTTAGGGGTATGGGTGACTTGTTAACTCTCACCTGCCCACTGTCATATAAGCATCCCCCATAGAAACGTGGGGCAGGCCCCACACACAATCACAGCCCTGTCGGTGCCACTCTGTAACCCTATCTGTCCCATTCTTACCCTGCAGTCATGAGTGCATGCTTTTCAGTCATGGAGGCTGTCCTGTTCTTAGGACAGCAACTCCTCATTAACTGGGAATAGGAAAATTAAAATTCAAAGATTACCCAGACTGCTGGATGCTTCCTAACTGGCCTGCCTCACTCCTCTACTTACTTCACAGGGCTATCACTAAGCTGTCAAACAACTTGAAAGGAGGAGTGGATGGTATCGGCTGGAGCCCAGTCCATCCAGAATCTGCTCCCAGATACCCAGGAGCTCCTCCTCTCAGAGAGCCAGGCAAGCCTCAGTCAGAGTTGGCACCCAGCATTCCTCTCCCTGCCCATTTTCTGGTGGCTTTAAGATAAAGGCAGGGAGTGCTCCAGGTGGATACACCTTGACCATGCATCTGCTTTAGGAATGGATAGTCTCACAGCGGACATTTACATACCTACCTTTTTTTTTCCCATAAGTGCATAAAACCCTAATACTACTCCGATGGCTTGGGGCTTTAAGATTGGCTCTTTCCACTTTTTTCTTTTGAAAAGAAAAAAAAATTTTTTTTATTGAAAAAGATGTCCTTACTGCACAAGTGACTACAGGCTACAGGCAAGGATGGGAGACATAGGCTTCAACACAAGTCATTGCACTTAGAACCGTTACTAACCGAAACACCATTTGCTTGTTAACAATGTACCCTTAACAGCAGGGAGAAACTTCTTTATAGTCTCTGCTTCAGACAAGATTTACATCTTTCTCCAAGGCCGGAGGCCAGTCATGACCACAAGTCTCATTTCTTGCTGACCAGACCCATTCCTCTGGCACCTTGTACCCCTCTTCCCCAGCAATATGCTCGGCCTTGATTCCAGAGGCAGCTGGAAGGAAGCAGCTATGGGCTCAGTAAGTTCAGTTTGCCCACATCCAGAAGCCCTAGGAAAGTCCTGTCTGAGTCTTGACTCCTGACCCTTGCAGTGGCTGGAGTCGGTACTGGTGTACACCCCCACTCCCACGATGTGGGTAGTGCTGTGAATTGGAAACCGCAGATACCCTGGAGGCCTGGTAGGCAGCTGATTGCCCAGCACTGGGCAGACTGATAGTCCGTAAGTCTGATGGCAATGACGACCTAGAGTTCTGAGGAAAGGAGGTGGAACTCAGAGTTCCTGTGCTGGACTGAGAAACCGAGTCTGACGTCGGTGAGTCTGAGGGGCCCTGTGGGGTAGGGCTAGCAGCACTCGAAGAACAGCTCCTCCTTGGAAGATTGCTGCCAGTGCTGTTTCCAGAATGCGGCTGGCTGCTGTAATACCCTGGAGTCCCCGTAAATGGGGCCAACGAGTCTGTAGACACAGGGTGGGCAGGGCTGGGGTACGATGTGGAGGAGAGGGAGGATTCTGAAGAACCATGAGAGGGAGGGTTCCCAGGTCTCAGTGCAGTAGTTCGATAACTGTATCCTGGAGATTGGGTGGGATGTCCTCTAAAGGGAGACGAACTCTGCTGAAGGAGGCTTTGTGATTCTGTCCGTGGACTATCACACTGCAAGAGCTTAAGAGGTGGGAGGAAAGCACAAGGAAGTTAACTTAGTCCTTCAATAACTTGGAGTGCTCATAATATTCTTTTATTCTGCACATTGAAAAGGTTGTGTGTGCATGTGCATGCATGAAAGTATGTGCTCTAACAGTAATGTGGAGGTTCTGAGGATTAAACTCAGGTAACCAGGCTTGATAGCAACTGCCTTTACCCACTGAGCCACTTCATTAGTCCGATCCTCTCCTCCCCAATTAATGGATACCAAAAATAGTCAAATGGCAGTCTCTGATGAACTCATTTACTTTACTGATATCCCTGAGGTAAGCAGCTGACTGACTGACAGGGCTACACTATGCAGATGCCAGCAGCTGACAGCATCTAAACTCCACAGGCACTTTAGAGTCCAGCAGTCTCCTGACTTACCTGGTAGCTGTATCTGGAAGGGCTGTAAACAGTTGCTCCTTTAGAGAGTGCTGAGCTCAATGGCTCTGGGCCTTCTCCATCTGCAGGGTCTGGAAGGCATTATAAAGAATCAACTTGGCTTTTTAGAACACATAGGAAATAGGTACCATTCAATCAAATCATCAATACATGCTGATCTCTGTGAAAAGTATGAGCGCAGCATGCCAGAAGGGCAGAGTAAGTGGTTAATTATGCGCTAAATTTTAAATGCCTCATCTTATTTTCGTCTCCTCCTTTTTCTTCATCCTTCATGAAGGTGGAGCTCCGGAACATCGGAGATGAGAGTTACAGAAAAGTATCCCTTGGGAAAAGAGCAGACAGAGAGCAAGCAATGCTAGACCTCATGTATACTGTAGCCCAAAGAGCAAAGACTGAACTGGAAGCTAGCATGAAGCAGAACCCAAGTACGTCAGAAACTGACTCACTTTACCCCAACATTGGCTGTGAACTGCAGACCTTGGCTCACCTGACTCTTTCTCTGTGATGTTACTCTCCCACGTGGGAGAAGGTTCTCCCTTCTGGGCAACTCTCACACTGCTTCGAAGAACCTTAGGGATGCTACCTCCTTCTCGGAGTCGTTCAACTGACGTAGGAACCATCCTGCAAAGGTACCAGAGTGTAAGTTTAAGCCACAGAAATTATGGGCTAAGAGTGTGAAACAAACAACCATGATAAAGATGGTGTAGTACAGACTTTTAAACCATCCTCACATCATTTTCTCCAGGACCTACTGTAAACAAGGCACTTCCTCTGTTTCAAACTACACAATGTGTACAAGTAGGGGCAGCGAGAAAGCAACCTGGGAAATTAAAGATACTAACTTCTTTTAAACTCTATCTGAATGTAAAATCTCCTCTCTGAAACTGTTCTTGACATATGCACCATAGTTTAATGTAGGACTCTTAGAGAGCAATGACTATAACACTTTGTGAATTTTATCTTCCTCCCCAGGCTCATGTCAAGATCCCATGCTTGAGGCTCCCTGGAGCTTACTGGCCAGAGACTCTGGATTAATCAGTGAGCTCCAGGTTCAGTGAGAGATCCTTTCTCATAAAATAAGGTGGTCTTGAGTCTCCAAATGCAGACACCCTACTTTTGAAAAAAAGAAAAGAATGAGTGCTGTACCCCTAGCTGTAATGCATGTTTATAATCCTAGCACCCAGAAAGCAGAGGCAGGTGGGTCAAAGAGTTCAAGGCTAGTTTGGGCTATAGAGACCTTGTGTCATGAACAAACAACAAACAAAAAACGCAAAATCAACAAGCTATCTCCTTCAGTACTGAGAACTTGTCATTAATATTACTTATTTTTTATAATGTCTTCTAAACTAGACAACTGTGTGTGCGTGTATTTTGTTTATATGAGTATATATGATGTGTCTTCAGACACATCAGAAGAGGGCATCAGATTCCATTACGGATGGTTGTGAGCCACCATGTGGTTGCTGGGAATTGAACTCAGGACCTCTGGAAGAGCAGTCAGTGCTCTTAACCGCTGAGCCATCTCTCCAGCCCCATACTTTGAGATGGTAATGTTTTACTTTATGTGCACTGGTGTTTTGCCTGTATGTATGTCTGTATAAGGGTGTCAAAGATTGGAATTAGAGACAGTTGTGAGCTGCTGTGTGGGTGCTGGGAATTGAACCCAGCTCCTCTGGAAGAGTAGTCAGTTTCTTAACCACTGAGCCATCTCTCCAGCCTCTAAACTAGTCAACTCTTTCAGAGCAACTTGCTGCTCTGTTTATGCTAGCAGCATGGGACACAGTTCCTTTTGAATTAGAGAAGCCTAGAGCCAGCAAGATGGCTCAGTAGGTAAAGGTTAAGTATGAAGAGCTGAGCTCAATCTCCAGAACTAACATGGGGTAGGAAAGAACTGATTCCTTCAAGTGTTCTCTGACCTTCATATGAGTGATCAAGAGTGCATACACAAACACATGCGTGCGCTCGGGGAGACAGACAGACACCCACATACCCACACCCACGCAATTTTGTGGGACTATTTACTTACATCTAGTATAAATAAAATAGCATATGGATATCCCAAGCCTCACTGTCCAGTAAGTCTATGAGGATGTGGCTTATACTAACTAGCTGAACAAAACAGATGGCAAATTGACTGGCTAGCTCAGGTAAGTTCTACAAAAATTTTAGGTTTAAACTGGAAATGAATGTATAACTTCCTACCTGAATTTAATTAGAAAGCTAATTAAATATAAACTTACCACCTACTGCTGATGTTTTCTTGAGGTCTGCAGTGAGAGGAAGAAGAGCCCCTGGAATCTGACGGGCTTACCGCCTCTGAATGTGATGTAGAGGAATGAGACGGGGAAAATTTTTTGTGAGGGGATGAGGGGGTTCGGGCTGAGGATCCCTGCACACCATGGGCACCAGTGTCAGAAACAGAGTTACTGCTGCCTTGCCCAGTTCCTGAAGACTTGCTTTTGTTCTGTGAAGAGTCATTTCCCCCACCAGAATTCTCCTTAGCTTCTTGTTTCCTTTTGCGGTACTCTAGCAAGGATACCTAGGTATGAAAAAGAAACAGTGTTATTCGTGAGTGACTTACTACCAAAAGAACAGAGAAAGTCCTGGGTAAAGCAGTAGCAAGATGTGCAAACAAAGCAAGTATCAACTATGACAAAGGTTAGGGTTCTGTCTAAGCTCCACCTCCCAGTCACCTGGCAATAGCCGGGTAGGCCTGGCCTACTATAAAGAGGGCTGCTCAGCCTTTCTTCTCTACGCCCCCCTCTCGCCTCTATCCAGGTGGTCATGGCCGGCCTCTGCAGCTCCTTCCCTCTCTTTCTCTCTCCCCTCATTCTTTCTCTCTGCCTCCACTAAGCCCCTTAACTCCCATTCCATACCCTGAATAAACTCTATTCTATACTATGCCGGTGTGTCTGCTCCCTCAGGAGGAAAGGATGCCGTGGTCCGCTGACACACCCACTTCCCCCACACTGCTGTAGAACAGTCTCACACCTCTTTCACTTTTTATGATCACAACAACCTTTACTGTATTTTACAACTGTATGTCTGCTCGTGCTGAATGCAGGAGTTGGAATACTCCTGGAGAGTGAGAGCTAATGGCAGTTGTGGGCCATCCGATGTGGGTGCTGGGAACTGAGCTTCGATCATCGGGATCAGCATTAGGTGCTCTTAATCACTGAGGGATCTTTGCAGTCCCTATGTAACAATCTTTTTCAGGTATAAAAGAGATCCGAGCAGTGCTACAGACTAAAGCCAGACAGAAACTGGTAAGGACAAAAAATATTCTAAATTTCATTTTTGAACAATGGTGCTCAAATAGACTATATTCTTCTATTTTATTCAGAGAAACTTGTGAGATCACTATTACCTTGGTAACCTACTATCAGTTACATCCCACAGTGGGGCTATCTGTAAGAAGTAGGGCAGAAAAACCGGAATGCTTTTGTATCTTCATTCATTAGGAACACCCACTCCATTAAAAACCAACAAAAATAACCCACATTAAATAAGGCATCACCAAGAGGAAAAGCCAGTATTTCAGGGCTCTTCATAATATTCAAAATTTGAAGACATATTATGGGATTTAAGACTATCTGTATTACATATAAGGGAATAGAGGTATTAAAGACCTAAAGTAAGAAGAAAGTGTTTATGTACTTCAGCAACCTGTCTATAACCTGGAAACCTATTCCTAATCCTCAAACCACCTAATATTTACTCAATTTTTTCTGCTACCACAAAAAAACCTTTTCCTATCCATTCACTACTATATTCTACTGCCTATTAAATCTACTGTAGAATCTTTTTTGGTTAATCTGTAAATTATATTATTCATTTATTCATTCATTCATTCATTCATTCATTCATTCATTTTTTGTGAGACAGGATCTTTGTAGCTCAGGCAGGCACTGAACTTATGATCTTCCTACCTCAGTCTCCCAGGTTCTGATATCACAGGTATATATCACATATACGTTTAGCTTTAATCAAAATTTAATTAAAAAACAAAACAAAACCCCACTTATAAACTATTATATGTAGGTCAAAGGACAACCTGGGGAAGTGGTGTTTTCCTCTTTGGGATTAAACTTAGATTTTTCAGGCCTTAAAATATATTTTAGTGTGTTTAGCATTAAAATATATTTTATTTACCCATATGTATGTGCCTTCTGAGAGAAGAAGGGGATGTGGGCTGCGTTAGAGCTGGAGTTATTGGTGTTTGCGAGCTGTGCATGTAGGTGTTAAGTCCTCTGACAGAGCCATCTCTCCAGTCATCCAGTCCTTAGATATTTATTGTTAACATTTAGCACAAAAATCTGGCATATCGAAAATGCCCAAATATTTTAGAAACATTTAGAAACAAATTCTAACTTCAATTACTTACATATGTAACAAATAAAACCAGAAATGCAAAGATATTTGTTATGTTATACCTTCAAAGTCAGTACTGCTCATGTAAGGAAGAGCCCCATCACCATCCCTATTGTGTTCTAGTGTTTCCTTTTCCTCCCCAAGGTGCTCTTAATTTTGTGCCCTATCACAAATATCACAAAAAAGTAAAAGTAATTTTGTGTGTGCATTTTTATATATAATCTTGGAGAGAAGTTAATAAACTTGGAATAATGAACATTTTTGTAATTAAAGTCATAAGACTCTATTTCAATGAGGATGTAACTAGTTTCTCTGTGAAACTGTCACACTATACTCAGCCTCGTTAATTCTTAGCAATAAATTCATCCAAGTCACTATGACAACCCAAAAATATTCCCAAAACAATATTTAAGGGGGAGAAAAAGTAGCTGTTAGGGTTTGTGATTTTTAGAAGAGGCATTACTTATAAGCCTCAGGCCATGACAAGCTCTCTAAGGTCTGATCTACCCACTGCTCTCGGCACCTGCTTCCTGGTTCTCCGTGGCATTATAATTGTAGTCAACTATCAGAACTCATCTGCATTCCAGTGCAGTATCACAGACTGCCCATACAGTAATATCTTCCTCTAGATCTGTCGGCTGATTCCTACTTATTGTTTGAAATGTGGCTAAACCTGTTACCTTTCAATTTCTACCTCTCAAATAAGCTAAATAAAAGAGTTCTTGTTCATTCTTTAACTTATCCTCTGCTAAGATGTGAACAACTCCTTTGAAGCAACTACAACCACTGTAATTTAAAATTTATTAATGCAATTTTCTAGGGAGGCTTTATTAGTGCAGACTCTATGATCCAATCTAATCTAGCACATAATATTAACAAGATTGTATAATCTGGAATTAGAATCAGGATAGTGCCCTTGCTCCTTCAAATATTTCCTTAACAAGTTATTTAACTAGTTTCAGTTTTCTCATGTGCAAGATATGAAATTCCCTAATTATATAACCACCGTGATTACAAAATGAATTACTAAAACAAGACACGGGTCTCTATGTGGCTTGGGTTGGCAGGCACCCATGAAAGCCAGAGAGGGCATTAGATCCTGGGAGCTGGAGTTATAAGCATTGGTAAATCACTTCAGGCACTGGGAACTCAACTTGAGTCTTTTGGAAGAATAGTATATGCTCTTAACTGCTGACTCAACTCTTTAGCCTCTGGCATAGAAATTCTCAATCTTCCTGCCTCAACATCACGAATGGGTGCTGGGATTACAAATATGAACAACTATATCGGTCTGAGAAAACATATCTGATGGTCTTAATGCTATGCCCCAAACTGAGTTCTATGAGTAACACAGCTTTCAGTAGTACTCTTTCAGTGTGCTAGTCTTGCAGTTGCATACAACTATATAAAATTTGCTCTGTTTAAAAAGCCTGGGATGGCTTTAGCTTTCTTTTTTTTGTTGTTTGTTTTGTTTTTGGTTTTTTGGACTTGTTTTTTTTTTTAGACACGGTTTCTCTGTATAGCTCTGGCTGTCCTGGAACTCACTCTGTAGATCAGGCTGTCCTGGAACTCAGAAATCTGCTCACCTCTGCCTCCCAGAGTGCTGGGATTACAGTTGTGTATCACCACTGCCCGGCAGGGATTTTTTTTTTCTTTTTGGTTTTTCGAGACAGGGTTTCTCTGTGTAGCCCTGGCAGTTCCTGGAATTCATTCTGTAGACCAGACTGACCTCGAACTCAGAAATTTGCCTGCCTCTGCCTCCCAAGTGCTGGGATTAAAGGCGTGTGCCACCACTGCTCCTGGCTTCCACTTCAACTTCCAGAATGCTAGGTTCATAGACACGTGCCACTAAGTCAGGCTAGATATTTGCTTTATTTGTATTTGGGATGAAGATGGAAAGCCTTACTCATGCTATTACTGACTACACTTCAGTCCTGCTGGCTATTCACAACACTTACCAGTTATACTAATAGAGTCTACTCAATTGATAAAGGCTGTGTGTGGCTGCCAAGACCGACGGCTTGAGTTCAATCCCAGGACCCACATGGTGGAAGCAAAGAACTGATTCCCACAAGTAATCTTCTGACTTCTATATATGTGCCTTTGGCATGTTCATGCCCCCCACTGCCATAAACCAAAGAAGTAAATGTAATTAAATAAGAGAACTAATTTTCACAGGTTATAGCAAAGAGTAGGATACATGTTATGCACTGGAGCTTAGAAAGTTCTGAATTAGCTGATTGATATTCTTTAAAAGAGTACCATGAATACTTACCTTTTTCCTTTGTGGTGGATTCTGAGGAGCAGATGGGACTCCTTCACAGGCCCTTTCACCACCAGGTGACATGGATCCCCGAGAGAGGTCTTTCATAAAGCCATGTTCATATCTGCTGGAAAAGCCTTCTGCAGGGGAACAATATCCTCCATCTAAATGTAAAGGCTTCCTGTCCCCCACCAAGGGAGACCCTCTATACAGTCCATCTGCTCGAGGCATAGCGTTCAAAGGGGAGTAGGCGTACATCAAATTGAACTCTGTCCTAAACGCCTGGTCTGAGTTTCTCAGCAAGGTCTGAGGACCGTCTCCACTCCTGCTTGGGAAGCCAGCCTCAGAGGTGGGAGCAACAGAGGGATGAGAAGCCAGGTCAGGATGACTGCAGTTGAGCAGGGAGGGCCTATCAGCGCAGCTGTGAGTGCTGGAGTCTGGGTATCCCACTTTTGTCAAATCTATGTCTTTTCGGTGACAAAGCTGAAAGAATAAAAATCAGAGATGTGAGACATGGTAGAAAAGAAAAAAAAAATCAAAGGGCAAAAAGGGAGTGAAGGCATCAGGCAACTTTGCAAGCATGACTGCTCTGTCTGCTCAGCCTTCATCAGGCATCTAGTGGTGTAGCCAGGAGCATATCTGAGTCCCAAGCACACACACTACGGAAAGGTCTTAGTTGCTGACTTCTAATATTATATATTATTAACTTAAGTGTCAATGGAAGGCGTAAGGGAAGGTGGAGAAAAGCAGGAGGTAGCTTAAAAGCCAAGCACGGGGAATTACTCAGTAGGAGAGTAGCATTAAAGGTTGCAACTAATTCATTCCTCACTCACTTGTACCTTGAATTGTTTCTCATGCAACTTTCTGTCTGCTCAATTCTTTCTGTGTCCTTTGCTGTCTATCACTCTATCCAAGAACTGCTAAAGCCTACCACTGAAAGACATGGCAAAGGCTGAAATGCACCAGTGATAAAATCCACCTACTATTGCTTATCCATATCACATAACATCAAGATTTCCACTACTAGACAGATGAATTGCCTAAAAAGATAGTACCAGAAATCCAAGTACAATGTCAAGTATCAAAGCCTTTCTATACTGAATCTATAGCAACCAAAGACAGAGCAATCTATACTTTCCCAACAAGGTGGACTCACAATACTCGGGAAATCAACATTAAACTAGCAGAATACAATCTTTTCAGTTTCATGATGATCTATAGAGTATCCATCCTACAGACTAAGAATTTGGTGGTCAGGGAGTAGGGCCCTATTTTAGAAAGTGGTAATAAGGATCAGTTAATTTCTAAAAGGTATAGAAATTATAAATTTCTCTTTAACAGGAAAAAAGCTTCATGTAGATTTATAGGGTTAATAATTAATTACATTTGTGTAAAGCTTATAATAAAAGCTAACACTAAAATCTTTCCAAGAAAAACACTGAAACTGATATCCTAAGAGATATCAATCACTGTACAGAAACTGTATCCCAGCCTCTGTAGAAGAGGAGGTTTGTAACTTAAGAGTGTGACTTAAGCTTCCTTACATATTTACACCCAACAAGGCACTTCAGAGGAAATGAAGGAGAGCCAAAAAATGTTGGCTTCCCTAAAGGAAGCTGCTCATCTATCAGCCAAAGCCCAAACACCTGGTCAGTTCAACCCCAATAATACAATGCTGACATGATACTGAGACAGTGTCTATCTATCAACTCCAGTTTCCTTGTTAATAGGCAGATGTCATTCATTACTTTCTCAAACATCGCTCTCATGCACATAGAATTTACCTCCTTTGAAGATTCTCTTTAACTGAACTCTTCAGCCATTACTTTCCTACAAATGACAACAACAAAGGCAACCCCACAACATATACACAGCTACTCATTTTCCCATGGTCCTGGGCAGTCAGGTTATGTAAGATTCACTCTGCTTGCTGTGAATGAGAGGCTATCCTCCAGCCCAGCATTTAGGACCACCCTTGTGAACTCACTCTCAGCCTGCATGTATGATTGAGATGGTATGGAAACTACCTCAGGTCACAGGGACTTAGGCCCATGTGCAGGGGAACCCTCAGGGGAAGATATGTTCTAGAGGAGGAAAAAGCATCTTATTATTTATCTTCTTTGAGTCAAAGAAGCAAAACAGAAAGTAAATGTAAGCAAAGCTGTTAGCCACACTTTTTTGGGAGGGGGTTGAGGGTGAAGGTGGTTAAGAATGCATAGGGTGAATGTTTAACTGAAGAACTCATTTCCACAGACAAAGTGGTTAGCTAAATGCTTCCTGGTGTCTTAGAAAGAACTTAAGGAATACTGGTCATGATGTTTCATGCTTAAGTGAACACCTCAAGTAGAACTCAGGAGAGTTAGGTGAATCGTTTTAGAGGGCTTACAGTGTCTCTTATGGCGGGGCACACCCCATTCCTTATTCTTCCTAGAGGAACTCTATTTCTTCACCTCATACTCCATCTAATTATAGTCTTTTTTCATCCTCTTACTAGTTTTAGGACTATCCAGGGGTATACCTGGGAACTAACAGGAGAGAGAGAGAGAGATGGCCAGTTCCTCTCAAGTGACAGTTATACACATGCACACATCTAACAGAGTTAAAATCCATTGTATTTCAGGACCACATAACAAAAAACCCCACAGCCTCTCACCCCAATACAATGTATACATATATTTCTTCTGTGATTTACATAGGACAGGACATTTAGCTGAGGTAATATCTCTCTAACACATGGAAACTGGAGAGTGAGCTCTTGATGGGATGGTGTGAAGGATAACAAGAACGTGATGACAAGCTATGACATGGACTCAGGGTACCAGGCACTGGGGTTAGGGGAAGGTTCTCACTATAAGTGATTTCCCTGCCTGTGTGTACCACAAGCACACAATGCCAGGAAATGTCAGAAGAGGGCATTAAATCCCCAGAAACTGGAATAACAGACAGTTATAAGGAACCATGTGGATGTTCTGAGAATTAAAAACTGGATTCTCAGCCAGGCAGTGGTGGTGCACGCCTGTAATCCCAGCACTCTAGGAGGCAGAGGCGAGCAGATTTCTGAGTTCAAGGCCAGCCTGGTCTACAGAGTGAGCCCCAGGATAGCCAGGGCTATACAGAGAAACCCTGTCTCGAAAAACCAAAAACCAACCAACCAAACCAAACCAAAAACCAACCAACCAACCAACCAACCAACCAACCAACCAAACCAAACCAAACCAAACCAAACCAAACCAAACCAAACCAAACCAAACCAAACCGAAACCTGGATTCTCTGGAAGAACAGCCAGTGTTCTTAACCAAAGTCATCACTCTAGCCTGCATTTCATTTATTTTTTAAACTTTTAACAGAAAAGTTTATTTCAACATTTTTTTCTTCCAAATAATAATTTTATATTTAAAGAACAACATGGAAGTAAATTTTGCATTACATCATCTTTCAATATATTCTTTCCTTTTAAAAGACAGGGTCTTGCTAATGTAGCTCAGAGTGGGCTCAAACTTTTGGTGTCTTCAAATTATAGATATATGCCCAAAGCGCCCAACTCTCTGCTGTAATTTCTGATGAAAAAAGCTTGAAACCAACCTTTTTGTAATCAAAACCAGGAAAGAGCATTGATATCAGAATGATGGTAAGGCTGGTAGTATGGTGAAGTTGTCTTTATGAGAATGGTGACAGTGCATTATTAAATTAGTACTTTATAATCACACATTTAAATTTTTTGCTACTTAACATGTTTCCTTCCTGATAATATTTTTGTTAAAGATTTATTTTTTTTTAATGTATATAATTATAGTTGTCTTCAGACACACCAGAAGAAGGCATCAGATCCCATTACAGATGGTTGTGAGCCACAATGTGGCTGCTGGGAATTGAACTCAGGACCTCTGAAAGAGCAGTAGGTGCTCTTAATCTCTGAGCCATTTCTCCAGTCCCCCTGATCATCTTTTAAAAATTATTTTATTTTTCCATTTTTATTGTTTGTTTGTTTGTATGTATGTATGTATGTATGTATGTATGTATGTATGTATGTATGTATGTATATATGTATGTCTCTATCTATCTATCTATCTATCTATCTATCTATCTATCTATCTATCTATCTATCTATCTATCAATCTATCAGTGTTATACCTGCATATATGTGTCTGTGCACCAAGTGTCTGGCACCTATGAGAGCTAGAAGAGGGCATCAGATCCCTGGAACTAGAGTTACAGGGTTATGAGCCAGCCACCATGAGGGTGCTGGGAATCAAAGCCTAGTCCTTGGCAAGAGCACCAAGTGCTCTTAACAGCTGAGCCATTCTCTAGCCCCTACAATACTTCAACTGCCTTTAAAAAACCATGCATGACTGTGTCTTTGCACATGTGTGCAGGTCCCTGAGGAAGAGACAATTTCATCTCTTAGAAGTAGAGTTATAAGTAGTTGTGACTGACCCAATTTCGGTGCTGGCTATGGTCCTCTGCAAGAGTAGTACAAGCCTTGACTGAAGCAATCTTTAGTTCCTTAATGTTTAAAAATTACATTTTATGTATTTTATGTCTATGTGGGAAAGTCACTTGTGAAGCTGGTTTCAAGAGGCTACCAGTTACCATGTGAGTTGCAGGGACTGAACTCAGGAACTCAGGCCTAGCAGGAAGTGCCTTTACTGTTGAGTTAGCCTGCTTCCTGGTGTTTTAACATTATGCTTAGGCTGAGATTCACTAAAATCTATATTCTCTATCTTAAAATACCTTTCATTTACATGCTGTTTTATAGTTATTAAACTGCAGCAAGGGTAGGAAATACATAAAATTATTTTGGAAGACTTCTAATTTCTGTAATTTCAAATTAATAATGAAACTTGCCATGAAAATGTGCAACTCTATTTCTATAACAGATTGCACTACAGGGTCTTTTCCTTTGGATACCTTATCATGAAATTCTAATTGCTAACAAAAGCTTAACTGTTATCTTAAGTAGAAAGGTCTGAATTCTTCAATAACCAATTAAAACCAAGGACTCAGAAATATGATAATTTACCTAGAAAAAGCAAATGTAACCAGGATGACATCATTTTTTCCACTCCAAAGTTTGCTCTACAGTAAGTTAATACTGGATTGAGAAAGACGGAGAGCAGCAACTTGATCTGCTTTCAGTTACTAGAGCTTTTAGAACCCAAGTGTTGTTAATCCTTATAGTCATAAAAGTCTTAAGAGAAGTGCGATCTGTTAGATATACAACTTCATCAATACAACATCCAGAAGTAAAAGTCAGAGGTTTAGTGGGCAGATCCAGTCCTCTTCTCCTGACAAATAGCCAATTAATTAAAGCAACATGCAAATGAGATTTTAAAACAGATAGATTATATATTCATACCCACCACTTGAACTTGAGTATCAAAGTGATTGAGTATAACAATTTTAGGAACAGCTAGTACATATATTTCTAATGTAATCCAACCACTAATGCATATTACTAGCCTCTAGTCTACTCAGTTCTAATACATTATAACAGGGAGGGAAAAAATCCCCTGGAGTAGGAAAACTAAACAAATAGCAATGGCAGCAACGGCGGCGGTGGTGGCGGCAGCAGCACCACCACTACCACACTTAGAAACCCCAATGTTTCTAAGTCTCTGTTTCCCCGAGGCCACAGTAGAGCTACCAAAGAACCTGGGAAAGACACTTTAGACTTAGAGGTCTACACACACAGATGTGAGCTCACTCCGTAGTCTGAGCTCCCAGGCTAGTGAAACTAACTGGTACTACAGGCACCCAAACACCTCTTTTAACCAATAAAGATAAAGATCTTGTATGCTTACTCCCTAAAATACGATTGAAGGACTGAATGTGGAAAGAAAGTTGAAGGCATAATGGCAGCACTGCTACTACTCTGGCAGAACAGGGGCTGCCAAGACAAGAGGCTACCAGCTACCAGTCCACAGTGACCCTTGGTTAATGATTTTCATAGAGATGAAGGAAAACAGTTAAAAACACTTGAAATTATATTATATTTGAAATTTAACAATGATTTTCATAGCAATCAGTCCCAACAACAAAATCCCAATCACCTCAAACTGCAGAGGAGTGTTGGAACGACTAGCAGTAGTAAGAGATGTGATTGGTGAGAACATGAGGCTGTATCCATTTCGACACTCCTCTTCTCCTGGGTGAGTCTGGCCAGGTGTGATCAGCTGGGGACTCTTTGAGCCTGAGCTGGGTGGGGGTGGTGTAACTGGAGACAGAGGCTGAAGCAACTTGGTGATATTCTGCTCCATCAGATAGCGAGACTTCCATTTCTTTAATGGGCTCAGTAAGTCTGTGAAACACAAAGCTTTGATGAGAGCTGAATCATATCTTACTGGAAGGCTAGGTAGCAAAGGCACTAACCTCTAATCTGCAACAGATCCTATGCCTAATCCCATTACATAATCTCTGCTAATTAAGCCAAAAGCTTAAACATACTTTTTGAGTGGACGTGGGGGTTTTGAGACAGGCTTTTGCTGTGTAGCTCTGGCTGTCGTGTAACTTGCTTTTTAGATCAGACTGGCCTCTAACTCACAGAGCTCCAACTACCTTTGCTTGAGATTAAAGGCTTTTGTTACTACTACCTGGCTGCCTAAACAAACTTCTAATCACTTCCTTGAATATAACTTATGAAGAATTCCATGTACCAGAGAATCTCCACATGAATGTTAACAGTTTTAATGGTCAATGCCAAGGACATTACTTTTTCTTCTGGAGTTTACTACAGGCTTTCTTCCACTGAGTTTTAGAGAATCTTAAAGTTGTGTTATGTTGTTCAATACACTCTCCACTTCTTTACTATCACCTGCTAGGTTGTCATACTTATATTGTCTTCTCATATTTATTGATGTCCTCTTTCAGCAGCTCTTCTAGCAAATACTCATGAGTAGGAGGAGACACATATGATCTTGCATCCTCATATAGCTCCTAGTGTTCAACTACTGAACAAACACTAGGAGATAGAAAAGAATATGGTTTTATTTATGATTTATTTATTTATTATATGTAAGTACAGTGTAGCTGTCTTCAGACCCTCCAGAAGAGGGCATCTGGTTGCGGATGGTTGTGAGCCACCATGTGGTTGCTGGGATTTGAACTCAAGACCTACCAAAGAGCAGTCGATGCTATTAACCACTGAGCCATCTCTCCAGTCCAAGAATACAGTTTCTATTATAAGCTTTTGAACTATTAAAAAAACTAAGAATCTTTCTGATTAGGCGAATTGTATTCTTAGGTCCATTTAAAAAATTCAGGTTACTATACTAAGTATTTTAGTAACCATATTTTATGTACTGTCATTTCTTGTTTTTAAGAGGACCTTCAGGACAAAATATACCTCAGAAGAGAAATATTCTTTTATGTAAAAGTGAGTACTTAAAAAGATCATTCATTTACTTAATATGCACTATATGTACTATATGGCAAAGTTATGTATGTGAGTGCCATTACATATTCTGTTTTCAAAGAGCTTAGAGAAAATTTCTTATTGGTATGATTAAGCTTGACTATAACCCTACCACTTCTGAGGCAGAGACAGGATTATCTCAAATTCTAGGCCAGCCTAGTCTATACAACAAAATCTAGGCCAGCCTGGGATTTATAGTGAGACCTTGCCTAGAACAAACAAACAAATGAACAAACAAACAGCTTAAGTATTTACAAAGAAGAGACCTTTGTAAATCTTTGTAAGAGATTATCTGACAAGGTGCTTGCTATCCAATCCTGGAGCCTACATGAAGGTCAAGAAGAGAATTAACTTCCAAAAGTTGTCTTTGAAGTCTGCATGCATAATGTAGCCCCTCAGGAATGATGATAAACACATAAATACCCTTCAAAGTAGGTAAAGTGGGATACAGTGTCCAAGGACTATAGTCCCAGCTACTAAGGTGGCTGAAGTAAAAGGGTTGCTCAAGCCCAAGAGTTGAAGGCTAGCCTGGGCCTGAACAACACTAGGAATTCCATTTCTAAGAAAATAAAAGAACATCACTGTTTAGGTGATGTTTACCACACACTGTATGGTGTGCTTGATATGAAAATTAAGGTAACTATAAATACAGCATTTCTGTTATTAACATCACCCTGTATCAAAGATGAAGACTTTGATGCATATATAGAGACTAGACATGGTAGCACCCAGTCCATGGTCACCTGCCTCATATGGTTCTGGAGAGCAAATCAGGGGCATTTATACCTTAGACTGGTACTTTATCAATAGCCCTTTCATCTCCAGTCATTCTTTAACAGTCTTAATAAAAGCATGCTATATTGAAGCACCATGACTTGGTGGAAACAGTCTTGGTGGAATCACACCTTCAAGGCAAAATGTGGATCATCATCAGGGATGTGCTTAGGAAGATAACTCTGGTGACAGTGTCAGTAAGTAACTACAAGTGCAAAAATATTGCAGTTAGGAAAGTAGCCAATACAAAGAGGTTTGAGGCACCAATTATATTTAAATAGAATTTTTTTTCCTTGTTTCTTAGAATGTTTCATTTCCCTACATTGTCCTGTGTGCTGTGATTAAAGGAATATATCACCAAGGCCAGCCTGAGAGCTCATCTTAAAGTTTAGTTTTTTATAATAAATATAGCTGGCAAATGTTTAAAGAAACATTCATTAAAAAGTTAGAAGCATGAAAATTTATTATCAAATTCATGAGTGGCTCTGTTACATTCTTCTCTCCATTTCCAATGTTAAAAAACAATTATCACATCAACATTGTAATGCTATCCTTCTTTGTGGTCTTAAATCAATTTGCTAAAACAAAGGTAAATTACTTAAAAAATTGTGGAACCAGAGATTAAACCAAGGGTTTTTCTCACGTAAAGCAAGTACTATCATTAGGCAACAACCTCAAATCAGTAATTCAATTAAAAGGGCCCAGGAGATGGCTCAGAAAGTGAAGGCTTGCTGCTAAGGATGATTACTTAAGTTCATCCTCAAGATCCACAAAGCAGAAGGTTCTGCCAGTTATCCTCCAAAACCTACATGAAATATCAAGTGTGCGTGTGTGAGTGTGTGAGTGCCTGTGTGTGCATACACACACACAATTTTTGAAAATGTCAATGTCAGTATAAACTATCAAGATCATATATATGAACACAAGTCAAATAACAAACAATTTCTATTACTCTTTCATCAGTTGGAGTTCTTGCCTTTAAAACATTGTAACTTGCAACTACTGGTAATTATAATTTTTGCACCTAAATATTTAGTTTTTATATCTTGTATAATATCTAGAACTAATGAGTTTAGGATTATATTTTTAAAGCACATAATGAATCGGAACAGACAATTGGAATATTTTATATCATTTTTTACTGAAAATCTTTTTCTTACTATATTAACTCAAAGACAGCATAATCACAGAAACAAGAGTTAAAACTATCTGAATTAAGATATTGGGTGTGGTGGTACATGCAGTTAGGAGAGTGAGGCAGGAAGATTTTACAGAGTGAAACCCTGCCTCAAAAAATAAACCCCAAACACACCAACCACCAAAACACAAAAAACAAAAAATTGTAAGAAAAACTATTTGAGTTCACTTAGAATTTGCATTGGCAAAAGATCTAATCACTTGACCATCTCCCAAGTAACTGAAAACTTTCTTTTTAGAAAGCAATTTTCTTTTTTAGAGCAATTTACCATGTCCCTATTTCAACGCCTAGTCTGGCTGTTCTGTACCATATTCTCATATGCCATAATTTAGCCACTAGTGTCACAGGAAAGCTAAGTGTCTATTTTCAGCAAGGTACTTATTATTACCCTTCCAAGTCATTTTAAAAATTTTAGATAAATGTAGAATCAAAATTTTAAAGATGGCTCTAGGAAACCATAGGAGTAGAAAGAATATGGATGTACACCAGTTATTCTTTCTATTATTAAAAACAGAATTTCCTTATTGCTCAAACTTGCAAAGTATTTCGCAATAATAGTTTACATCATATATCCAAGTATGGCCATTCCCAGGTTAAATTTGAGGATGACAAAAATCTGTCTTCACTCATTTTCTTAAGTATTTAAGGGGTATTTACTTCTAACCAAGGATTTTATTCGACTGTTATTAGTTCTGAAATTTTCAGTTGATTACTTCTTGCATGTTAGTTACAAACATCTAATCTCTTCCTTATGTCAATGATATATCTTATTTTTATTCAATTTTAGCTTTTAACATTCTTGGACTTTTCCTTTTGAGAGAGCTCAGGCTGGCCTGAATACCATGATTTTTCTATCAGTCTTGATTCCTGGTATTACATCAAGGGCAACCACACTAGTGAAGAATTTATCGTCTTTAATCTAGGTAGTTCATATGTGACAACAAAGAGCATTCTGTGTAGAATGGCAGTAGTAATTCAGATGTGGGTCTGATACTGAACTAAGCACTTAGTAAAAATTATTCCGTTTCTTATTAGCCTTATGAAGCAGGCATTTACAGACGAAATTCAGAGACAGTTGGTAACATCACAGGGTAGAGAATTAGTCCTCAAATAAAGGTCCATTTGATTTTTTTCTCTATTGTGTCAACATATCTCCTCACTTTCTTCATCAACTTTCCTCCATATTCTTGTAAACAAAACTTCTGAAACTCAACAAACAAAATAATTCCATACGATTCTTTATGAAATGATGTTCTTTGGTTTATACCAATGCTTAAGGGCCAGGTGTTTTCTGACAATGTTTCTCATTGCTTGCTTCTCTAATTATACTCTAAAAGTTGTAAGTTGACACAATTGAAAGCTGCCTCAAAATTTTTATTAAACTAAACCTGAATAAATCTGTCATTAGGAGAACAGATTAAAATCTGGAGGAAAGTAGAATTTTAATATAAAGCAATTACTTACAAAATTCTTTTAAATTCAACTTTGCAATTACCAGTAAGTCAATAAATAGTGGTTTAAAAAAACCCCACAAACACCCTCCCACCCCGATAAACCAAAGCAAAACTCCCTAGCTATAGCCTTAATGTGAGTTTTAGAAACTAATCTGTGTTGGTAAATTTTGTTGGTTCCTATTGGGTCTTGCTTTTACCCCATGCTGGCCTTGAACTTATAGCAATCCCCTTGTCTTATTTTGTCTTCAAAGTACTAGGATTCTAAGTATCACTATACCCAGCTATGGCATTTTTTGATTACACAATATTCAGAAAACTGATCTGAATTTGAGTGCCAGGGAGGATGTTTCATACCAGCTTAAACAGACACACTCTGCCTAGTAAGTAAACAACAAATCGGGTGTCATAAGTCAATATACCAATGCTTTCAGATAGAAGCCTGCAATAGAACAATGTAAAAGACAAAATGGATCAGATCCCTTTTTTCATAGCCATTTGAAATAGCCTTATGTTTTAAAGTCATGTTATCTCAGAAATTTTATAGGTCTGGGAGGCAAGTTCTTTTGAAAAAAAAATAAAACAATAATGATTCCTCATTGATACCATTATTTCCTGCCCCTTTAGTAAGCTCCCACCCAACAAGCCATTTAACATTTCCAATTGTTCCCCCTGAACATTAGTGTTCCACCACTTTCTACTGTCTCCCCTTATAAATACAAATATTTCCTAAACTTACTACGTTAAACGTATCTAACCTTTTTATAACCATTTCTGCTGTTATCTGTACACTGTCTAGTTCCTTCTTTGTCGTCCTGGGAAAACTGATCCCTGACTCGAGATCTTTCTCTTCCTCTGCAAAGACAGATGTAAATTAACTATTTAGAGAAAACACTATTTCTTTTTATATCAGAGAACCAATTCTAAAAATTTTACTGTGAACCTCAAATGATGACTGTTCATATCAAATTTAGAAAAAGATGAGATACATACCTGCATTATCTTTACAGATACTAGAAGAATTACTATTCTCATTACTTTGGTATAGGTGCTGTGTTCTAGTCTCTTGGGGCACAGATGATGTCTGAGTCATCCCTTCTTCCAAGGCTTGCTTTATCCAGCGCTATAATGGGGAGGGGGGAACCCAGAGAATTTTCAATAACTATTTAAAAGATACCCATTTTCAGTTCATTAACCAAATCATTACACACTAGTTGGTGAGAAATATAATACAAATACATGCACACAGTTTCGTAGTAGTTCTGGACAGGTTGGCTGTAACCAAGGCTAGTTTTGGCTGCTCTTTCCTGTCTCTTTAATGAAGATTAGTTTTGAAATAGTCTCATATAACCAGGGCTGGGCTCAAACATCCTAAGTAGCTAAAGATGACTCTGAGCTTATGATGCTTCTGCTCCACCTTCTGGGCTAGGATTATAGGCTTATATCACAATGCCAAGTTTATGTATGTGGTGATAGGCACTGGACCAAGGGAGGCACTCTACCAACCAAGTTATACTCTCCACAGTCAAGTCAGTTTTTTCTACTAGGCAAAAATCTTACAGTTGTGGGATCCTGTCAACCAATAAAATAAATAAATAAATAAAAAGTATCTGTTCATCTTTTCATATTGCTTAGAATAGTATAATTGTTAAAAAAAAAAAAAAAAAAAGGCTAACTGCCGGGTGGTGGTGGCAGCACATGCCTATAATCCCAGCACTCTGGGAGGCAGAGGCAGGTGGATTTCTGAGTGAGTTCCAGGACAGCCAGGGCTACACAGAGAAACCCTGTCTCCAAAAACCAAACCAAAACCAAAACCAAAACCAAAAAAAAAAAAAAAAAAAAAAAAAAAAAAAAAAAAAAAAAAAAAAAAAAAAAAAAACCCAAAAACAAAAAAACCAACCAACCAACCAACCAACCAACCAACCAACCAACCAACCAACCAACCAACCAAAAAAACCAAAAACCAAAAAAAAAAGGGCTGACACTCCAAAAGGTCTGTAGTGATAATCCATATATGAGCTTCTTTTCCCATCAAATAGTTTGTACAAATTATGCGCCAGTAGCTGCAAATCACTGAGGAGGGAAGGAAAAAAAGAGGTTCTGAAATAATAAAAAAGTGGAAGAAGGTTTTCAAGAATTCTCTCCATTTACTTTTTTTCGTAGATAATATGTAATCTAGATGAATGAAAATTAAGAAAGCTTACAAAAATTACAAGATTAGGTATTCTGTGGAAAAGAAAATTTATTAACTGTGATTTTGTTTTTTATAAGATACACAGTTGTAAGTGGCTCAATATTCTGTGGTTCTCCTGTCCTGACATACGACAGATCTAATTTTTTGATAATCATTAATTTCAGACAGACTATTTCCAAATAGGAAAGGTGAATTAATATAATGTTATACTTTTAGAGAACATAACATAGGTCAGTAAATATTCTCAACAGAGTAGTTCAAGAAGATCTGTAGCCAGTGGTTAATTAGAACCTGGAAAATCTTCAAGGAAATTTTACTATAAAAATTCTCTATCATTTAAGTATCTTTGTGGTTTACTAAGTTTAAGAAAAAAAGTAAAGAGAGGTAAGTGAATGGGTGTGTGTGTGTGTGTGTATGTATGTATGTATGTATGTGTATATATATATATAAAAGATTCAGAATAACTTGAATGACAGTAATATTCTAGGACATGACAAGACATCTAAAAATCCAAGACCAAGAGTGATATGCTCTCTTACTTAGAGTCTCAATACACAGGTTATAAGAAGCACAGATCCCTAGAGTGTACAGGAGACCTCTGAGTCTAATGCCCTTTTTCATGGATGGGGGATATCAGCCTTCAAGGACAAGTGAAAAATCCTTTATTACGAATATGCAAGTTTAAAATTTATATTATATAGAGTAATTTTAAATTTATTTTCACTCAGAGCAGAAAAAAGGAACTCAAAATTGAGATTCCTGTATTTCCCTCAAAAAAAAAGAAAGAAAAAAAATGAAAACATTATTAAAAAATATTTTCAGTGTAAGAAAGCCTTAAGTTTACATTCTAGATCTTAAGACTAGAAAAAAGGGAGCTTATATAAAACCAAATGGGACACTGAGATAAAATGTGGCCAGTCTTGTCTCTAACGCTAAACAGAATCATATCAAGTAACCCTTTCTTCACAATATTTGGGTTTCATAAAAAAGGAACATGATCAATAGGAATCTTTTTCCTATTGATAAAAGATTACTTTTAAATTCCTATTCTGCTCACCTATTTGGAATAACTGAAGTCTGTAAGCAATTCTGTTTTCTGTAAAATATACTGAGAAGTTTTTTAGGAGGCCCAAAGGCAGGCGAGCCGTGTTTGAAAAGGAGAGAGAAGAGTGAACTGATGAAGCTTTGGAATGTAAAGACCTCCTCTGAATCCTGCTCTCCCAATTACTACAGATGTCTTACTGTGGGCAAATTTCTGAACCCACTTCTGGTCCAGAGACAGAAAGACTGGGTTTATGAACTGTAGCCAATGATCTCAAATTTGCAAAGAAACTTTGTAGCATAGCACTGTAAACACTCCAAATTTTCAACTTCTTTTCTCAATGATTCAAGAGACTCTAAATATGTATCTATTTTAAATATACCCATTTACTTATCAATGATCATTCAACTCTCCCAGGCTAATTTTTAGCAGTATGCTTATGTTTAAAGGAACAAATTATAACAAACCTTTAAAGGAAAATAAAATAATGCAAACCATAGTACTTTTCTAAAGAATCTTAGATACCAAATATTCTTTACATATGTCCAAATGTCTTTATACAGAATAAAGAGGGACACTGAACAAAGGCTCACATGTTCATTATAAAACAATACAGGGCTGGAGAGATGGCTCTGCTCTTCCAGAGGTCCTGAGTTCAATTCCCAGCAACCGCACAGTGGCTCACAACCATCTGTAATGGGATCCAATGCACTCTTCTGGTGTGTGTCTAAAGACAACTACAGTATACTCTTATAAATAAAAAAATAAATCTTTAAAACAAAACAACAAAGACCAAAAAAACATGAATTTGTGTGTGCAGACATCTATGTATCTATCTATCTATCCATCTATCCATCTATCCATCTATCCATCTATCCATCTATCTATCTATCTATCTATCTATCTATCTATCTATCTATCTATCTATCTATCTATCTATCTATCTAATGAATTTAGACACTCCTGGAAGATTAATAAATGTTCTCAAGAATGAACAATTTGGGTGTAAACATACAGACACAAACTTGTCCTATACTGTTTTTTAATGTAGGAGTTTTTTTTTTTTTAAATGATATATGAAACAGTGGGTCTATTAGTAAGAATATATTCTATTCTTTGGAGACATGGTTCAAGGGTTTAGATTGCATATTGCTCTTGTAGAGGACCTAGGTTTGGTTACTGACACCCATATTGAGACCATCTGAAACTCCAACTCAACTCTGGCCCCCGAGTGCACTAGGCATGCATGTGGTACACTTACATATTAGCAGGTAAAATGCTCACATACAAGAAAAAGTTGACTCAGATTTCTAGCTTAAAAAATTTTTTAGTTTGCCCTGTCCAGAAGATGTTTAT
Organism: Apodemus sylvaticus; assembly: GCF_947179515.1. Taxonomy (NCBI): domain Eukaryota; kingdom Metazoa; phylum Chordata; class Mammalia; order Rodentia; family Muridae; genus Apodemus; species Apodemus sylvaticus. Next base: position 144,830,528 of record NC_067473.1, on the reverse strand, counting down.
GTTGTATAATCTAAACTGGATTAAAGCAGCAATTTAAACTGAATTCCAATTGTAATTACAGGTTTTAGGAAGGGAGGGTAAGGAGGTCTTATGAGGCTGGCCTCAATCTTCTCATCCTTCTGCCTCCACCTCTCCCAAGGCTGGGACAACAAATCTGCAGCACGGCCACTCCAACTTTTATGAGGTGGACCCCACTAACATTGGGAATGGTAAGCAAACATTCTTCCAACTGAGCCACATCACTGTCCATAACAAATAATTATAAGATTAATTTCAGTGAAGCAGTCTTGCTATGATAGTCTCTTTCTAAAAACAGGAAGGGATAGAAAGCTGGAGATACAGCTTAGTGGTTAAAGTGCTTATCCAGCTTGTAGAAGAACCATGGCTGTATACCTAGCCCTGCTTAATAAAATGGTGTGGGAGACAACTAATGATGAGATTGGTCAGAGTCTTGGAGAATGCAATATGAAGTTCAGTTAAATTCAATTTCTTTCTATGTGTTGCCAATGGAGATACTACAGGTCTAACCGCCAAGTATAGGAGTTTTTGTCTTTAATCCCAGCATTGAAGAGACAGAGGCAGGCAAATCTCCATGAGTCTCAAGTCAGTCTATTCTACATAGCTGTACAGACAAGCCAGGATTATTTTGATACTTAAAAAAAGTAAGCAAGCAAGCAAACAAACAAAATACAAAACATAGCCAGATAACAGGAATTCAAAGACAGCTGGTGAGAATGCTCAGTAAGTACAAATGTTTGTTGCAAAGCCTGATGATCTCAATTTCATATAAAGGTGGGAGACAAGGGACTCCAGACTTATTTTCTGACATCCCCATGAGAACCACCTCCCTCTATACATAGTAATGAAACAACAAATACAAAAGCTCAAGCAAGTAGGTTTTCTATGTAAGTTATATTTTTAAACAAGTTTGTTTGCTTGATCTATGCTAGTTTGAAAAGCAAGAAAAGAACAAGATTGCAATTCTGCATAACTACCAATAAGACACTTCAAATGTCAGTCCACATTATTTATAACAATCTTTATACTAATCTGTACTAAATTATCATCAATCTTTCCTTTAAAAAAAAGATGAATTTTATTTTCTAGGTGACTATTTTGCCTCTATGTATGTGTATGAGCTTGGTTCTTCATGCAGGTCAGAAGAAGGCATCAGATCTTCTGGACTTGGGGTTATAGCAGTTGTGAACCATCATGTGGGTCTTCTCCAAGAGCAGCAAGTGTTCTTAACTGATAAGGCATCTTTCTAAAGTCCCCAGTAACTCTTTTAGACACCAGAATAGATTTTACAACCTTGAAATAAATGCTTTACAGACTATCTACATTGCAATATTCGTTGTTTTTGGGGGGCTAGAGAGATGGTTCAACAGTTAACACATACTACTTGTCCAGAGGTCCTGAGTTCAATTCCCAGCAACCGTATGGTGGCTCACAACCATCTGTAATGGGATCTAATGCCCTCTTCTGGTGAGTCTGAAGGCAGCTACAGTGCATTCATGTACATAAAATAAATAACTTTTTTTTTTTTAAAGTTGCTTTTCTTAGCACATACTAACTGAATAACAGGTCTCATGCTTTTCTATATACATGCATCATGTATTTTGACTATACTCACACCCTTTTATTTTTTCTTATTTGTCTCCCATTCACTCCAATCTTCCCATTTTGTAACCAATATGACTCTACTTTATTTTTATACCTAATAAGCAGTTTCTATTAGGGTTGTTTACAGGAGTGTCTTACAGCGTCTCTTACCACTTTAGAATATATCCCTCGCAGAGAGGGTCCTTCTTTTCTAATTTTCAACACTGCTCATAAAAGTAGTTAGGATTCTGCTATTACTTAAATATTACATCTTACAAAATCATTATTTTGTGGGGGACTGCAGATTTCATGTTGGTGTGGATGTTAGAGGACAATTGTATCAACAGGTCTTCTCCTTCCACTTTTACATGCATCTAGGGATGGAGTTCAAGTATTTGTTTACTTAGCTATCACATATGCTTCCTGTTTTACTCTTACTGAAGAATTGAACAGTGTTTATTCTATAGGTAGACTCAATTCTGTTTTGCCATTCTAGATTTAGGGAATGCTATCACTAACCACAGCCAGTAAACCATGTTTTGTTTTAGATTTTGAGATGAGATTTTGCAGCCCAGGCTGTTAACACAAAACCCTTGTCTTGGCCTTCTGAATGATGTAACAGCAGGCACACATGACTATCATACCTGGTTATCATGGGTAATAGTGATTTTGTATAATAAACCATTTCCTTTTTTGATAAACACTTTTAAGACCCTAGAGAAACTAAGTGAGTGGTATAAGTGAATTCCCTAGAGACTGACTCAATGCTTCTTCATTACGTAGACAAAATTCCTTTAGTGATCAGATTTTCAAAAACTTTCTATTGCTGTTACTTATATCACCAAGTTACTCATGTTACTGCATCGTCCAAAATCTCTTTGACAAGGACCTTGTGGTTAAATTTCTCAGAAAATCTTCTACTTGGGAGTTTCTCCCATACAAACCAAGTAAGTGTATTACTTTGTAAGATGTGCTATTTAGGCTTCTGCAGTGTATTACTGACTCAGCAGCACTGCCTTTACCTTATGCAAACTCCTGTTTCCTTGCTCCCCTTCCAAATCCCATGCCATTCTGTTGATCCTTCATATTCCCATCCCCAAGAAATAACTTATGTTCTTGGGGAAATAAAACTATCTTTTAAGTTTGGAGGAATCAGGGAAGACCTGCCTGGAATTGGAGACTTCATCACATCAAATAAGCTACATGCAGCATCCTCATGTATGTGATGCCAGTGGAAGAGGACAATGGCAGACACTGAGGGTGGCAGCCTGAATCCAGATCTGAGGATTAGAGAAAAGGGTGTTCCAGGGAAAAGAATCCCACCCAAAGGAAAAGCTAGTAAACTTTGTCCTGTATTTCTGAAAACACTGAAAAGCATTACAGGCTTAAAGAACAATCTATTCCCAACAAGACACCCTTGGAACATATGTACAAATGTGGGAATTAATAAAGTGCATTCCCAAAACAACTACCAAACACTACTGTTGCTAGACCTAAAACAATAACAACTAGAGAGTCCCAGAAAGGCAGGGAATGAGTAGTCTATCTAACCCATTGTTATTGACCAAGTAACAGCAATTATTTAAGATTTTTTTTTTAGCACCTTTAAGAAATAATAGTAATTGATTAGTTAAAACCACAATCTTATCTGCTTGTATGAATATAACTGTTCTCTATTTGGGGTTCAACATCTCACAATAGTCACAAATAACCCTGCTAACCAGTGCCACAAAAGCATATACAAAACACATCCATCCCATCAATTGCCTTGTGCTCTCAGTCAGTAACTTGAAAAGCTTCTAGGTATAGCCAGATAAATAGTCACAAGTTTGAGCACCAAAAATTCAATAAACATTCCAACTTGACCATAGTGGGTTCAAAACAGTCCTTTTCCATGTTTATCAACACAATATAAACTCACGAGAGATTCACAAATTATCTAGACAATTATGTAAAATATGCTATAACTACATGCATCCTACAATATTAAACATACTTTCATTCATGGGCAGGTACGTGTGCACATGTGTGCATGCACACACACACACACACGTACGTGGGAGGGGGAGGGAGAGGGAGAGAGGGAGAGAAAGAGGGAGAGGGAGGGAAAAGGGGGAGAGGGAGAGAGGGACTAAAACAGACACATACCTTTTTACAGGAGCTGAATGTGCCATCAGGCAGAAGGGGCCTTCGACGCCTCTCAGGCATAAAGGGTGAGCCAAAGCGAATGTAGTGTTTGGGGGTGGTACAAATTAATGGGGAATGAATAAGACCCGGTAGCATGTTCAGGGTTGTTGCCAAGACAGTTGGGTCAGTGGTGATACGCAAAGGACACTCAACAGGGCATTCTTGCTTCTCTGCCTTGTCATTTAACCATTCTGTAACTAGATACTAAAGGTTAAAAACAAAACAAAACAAAATCCATTAGTTATCACTGCATTTGTAAGAATCTCAACTAAAACTAGAACAAATGCAGCAACCAAGATGAGTTGAGCATTCGGGGTGTAGGGCATCTCTCCTTAACCTTTTCCATGCTAGCAAGAAAAGAATACTTTATCAGTGATTTAAGTTCTGAATAAAATCATGTGAACAGAAAGTAAGTAGGATGGTTTCAGCTTTCAGCATAAACAACTTTTATCTAGAATGTTCAATCTAATAATTCTAAGATTACTTCTTCCCTGGGATTATAGGCCCTCTTTCTTTTCCATTACACTCCTTACCATATAAAATTCATATTGTCGCTTACCTTTTTGGTTTTGGGGTATTTAGATGCAGCACGGTTGACATGGGATCCAGTAACTGATACCACAGTTGGGTCAGACCCTGTTAACTGTCTGTTCTCTCCTGAAATGTCTATATTTCCAGCTTCAGGAAGAGTTACTGAGTTGTTACTTCCTCCTTCTTCCAAGGCAGCTTGTGACAGCTCTGCCTGTTGTGCATTGGCCTGCTTCTGGCGTTTTAGTCTTTGGGCTGAACTGGTCCGGTACCGAGAAATTCTACTTTTCGGTCGGGGTCTAGAAGGCTTAGCTGGAGGTGGTTTGGGGATTGGCTTTTCTGCAGCTACATCCTGTAACAAGATCAAGGCCAAATGTTTACAAGAAATGTCTCTTCTCCTTTGTAGACAGGATCTCTCAGTTTGGCCTCTAGCTAACAATCCTTTTGCCTTAGCTTGCTGAGTACTAGGATTAGACAAGGCACCTCTCACCCAGCATCTGAAATGACTTACCTGTTTCTCCCCCCCCCCGGCTTTTTTTTTTTAAATTTATTGATATATTTTTTATTTACATTTCAAATGATTTCCCCTTTTCTGGGTCCCCATTCCCCTCAAGTCCCATAAGCCCTCTTCCCTCCCCCTGTTCTTCCATCTACCCCTTCCCGCTTCCCTGTTCTGGAATTCCCCTATACTCTTGCACTGAGTGTTTCTGACTTACCTGTTTCTTATTTAGTTTTCTGTCTATTTAAAGCATTCTAAATGATAATGTGTGTGTGTGGGGGGGATTTATTGTTATTTTCAATTAATCTTTGGGGCTGGGAAGATTAATCACCAATTAACACCATTTGCTGCTCTTGCGGCAAAGATCTGGGGTCCATTCTTAACATCCACAAACTCCTCTAACTTAAGAGTTTTAGATGGGAATCCAATACCATCTTCTGGCCTCTGTGGGTACCAGGCACATAGATGGTGCACATACATACATGTAACTGTTCACACATAAATATAAAAATAAATAAATCTGAACTGGGCACTGTGTCACATATCTTTAATCTCAGCACTTAAGAGGCAGAGGCAGAGGCAGAGGCAGAGGCAGGTAGACCTCTGTGAATTTAAGGTTAGTCTAGTCTACAAAATAAATTTCAGGCCAGCCAGGACTATATGGGAAGATCCTGTCACAAAACAATTTTTTTTTTAAAATGTAATCTTTAAGTGCAAAATTTTATAGACTCTATTACCTAAAGACCATATATAAAATAGGTCAAAAGTAATCTATAAAGTTAATAGATACCTAATATTATATGAAGGTTCTTAGGCAAGACAACTCTTGTTTCTTTTCTATACCAGAGATTCTAGGTTAAACACTAGTCCTGAGAAGCCCCTGGGAGGTCAGTTATCTACTCAAGCTATTCAGAGAATTGGTGAAAGAAATCCAAAGATTTGCTTTCTTCCCTAGGGGTGGAGAAGGAGCTAGTGTTCAGCACGCACTCTTCCAAACCAAAGGAATCTATGAACTCATCACAGTGCTTATCTGGAAGACCCTTAAGAGCTAAGGGACTCTGTCATTCAAATGGTGACTTCACCTGTCTCTGCATCCCACAAATCAGCTGTTGAGATCGAAATAGCTTTGCTTATTCTGATACAGAACAATGTTGAAGACACTAACTTCTACCATTCTAAAAAAAGACAACTATCAAAAGGAGTTTTTCCTCTTACCCCAGTCTGGGAAGACCTCCGAGTATTCACACCAGTGCTCTGTGGGGTGCTTGGGATGGCAACATTTGAAACAGGGTTGCTAACTTCAGACTCAGGGGCTGCAGTTTTTGTCTCTTCTCCAACTACTATCTCTGAACTGCTGCTGGTAGTAATCTCTATGTCTGAGCTGCTCTGTTCCCCAGGCTGATCCCGCCGTTTCTTTCTCTCTTTTGAAACTTTCTCTAAAGTTTCAAAAGCATGCATGATGGCTTCAACCTTCCTGTCTTCCCGAGTCTGGGGGTGGAAAAATATTAAAAACAACAACAACAAAAGCATCAACCAGAAGTTATTTCAGAAATAATATTAGTGGGGTTTACAAGAATTTATTCATAGTATTAAGATAGCATATGCATCATTAAACTTTAAAACAAAAAATTTTTAAATGGTTTTAAATATAGTAAACAGTTGTAAAAGAAAGTAAATTCAAAAGCTAAATGTTTAAAAATAGGTGAGCTACCTTGACATGTTTTAGTGCATAAAGCAACTACAACCAATTTCTGTCCTACTTTCAGAGCTCAAAACCAATGTAAATTGTTATTAAACTTTTCCTAAGTACAAATGAATAAAACAAATGTTTTTAATCAATCTGACAAAAAAATTACTACAGTTTGTATACGGAATGTGTCTCAAAGGCTCATGTTCAGTTAAAGGCTCAGAAGTCAAGTGCTGAAGTGCTACTGGGAGGTTGTGGAGACCACAGGAACTGCACTTTCTTGGAGGAAGCAAGCCACTGGGTGCCCTGGAATAGTATATTCTATCTTTGGCCCCTTGACTTTTTCCCCTCACAGCTTCTGGGTAGCAAAAGAGGTAGGCAGGTTTTCTTTGTAGTGGACTCCCACTGTCTTATTTCTGTTTGTTCCCAAAGCAATGAAGCCAACAGACCTAGACCTGTGTAACCTGAGCATAGGGAAACTTGGCCTCCTTCAAGTGGTTTTTCACAGGCATTTCCATCACAAGGATAGAGGGCTACAATGCTTAATATCTCCCCATTCTCCCAGTAATTGGGGATTGAACACAAGACCTATGCTTACAGTACAACTGTGCTATCAGAAGTGCTACTTCATTTTAGTTTTTAAATATAAAAACACAAAACAAAGCAAGAAAACTAATCCAACAAACTTTGGTCTTCATCATCAAGTTTTAGGGAAATCCAATGTTAGAAGGAAATATCTTAAAGTAACTAACAGATAGCTATCATAAAGTACTATGAGCATGCCTACAAGCAGAACAAGAAAAACTATAATGAAACATACTTTATAGTAAAATCTCAGAGTTAGGAAAAGTACAGAGACATATAATGGATGGTACTTACCCTCCTGCTATGAGCTGAGTTCTCCTGGTCATCTGTAGCCTCTTCTTTTTCTTCTTCTGCTTTTTCTTCTGGATTGTCAACTTCCTTTAAGACAGAAGCACTATTAGATCACATTCAAACTCTGAGCATCAACCTGCTTTATTTTGGCATGACTACCTCTCCACTCCTTTCTATGCTCTAGGCTGGGAATTAAGCCCAGGTCCTTATGCATGCTAAGCAGGTGGTCTATGAGTCAAAGGACGCCTTATTTTTGTTTGTATGTTTCTTGAGACAGGGACTTATTATAGTACCTAAGCTAGCCTCAAATTCATAATCACCCAACCTCAGTCTTACAGACACCAGGATTGACTGCCTGTGTAGCACCATACCAGGACATAAAAGATGGTTTTTGATATTATTATTTTTCTTTCTGAATCAGGTCTGATCCTTTTATTTTTCCCTTTCCTTTCCCTTTCTCCCTTCCTATTTTGACAAGGTTTCTTTATATAACAGCCTGGGCTGTCCTAGAACTTACAGAGATCCACTTGCATCTGTCTCCTGAATACTGCAGTAGTGTGTCACTATACCCTGGCTTTGCTCATGGTTCTGAATAGTATAAAGTGAAAAGAAAATCTAACTATGTAAACTCATGTTGATGCATGTAGATAGCAGTAAATGCTTTAGTACAGCTCTCTAAAACAACACACAAGGTCAGACTGTTAGGGAGATTACCTCATGCTCACTGGATACAGTCACTTTTTCTGGAATCTCTTGTGGTTGTGGGTCATGGTTCTCCTCTGGAGCCTCATTTTGCTGCTCCATCTCCAGCTCTTTCCGCCGTGCTTTTCTACGTCTGGTCTCTGCTCCAATGGTGGGAAAGCTAGGAGGAGGTGGGAGTGGCAATTCTGCAGCATTGGGATTTCTTTTCTGTATAGGGCAATTCCGGTTTCCCTTGTGACAAGCACAGTCCACTTTGTAATTACTGTGCCAAAGAAACAACCAAAATGATCTCAGTATTCTTGAAAACAGAATTATGACATATTAACTATTTACTTTATTATAGGTTTAATAATTTCCTCAGATGTTATTGTTGAATAAATTAGAATTGGTATGATACTTTCAAAAAATATTCAGTTTTTCTGGACATCTCTACCTCTAGCCTATGCACAGAACTGGAAAGAAAATAAACCTCCACTAAGTCAGTTCTTCCTACTGCTTTTATTTTTCTTTCAGAGACAGGGTCTGGTTGGCCTGGAATGCCTTAGTGACCTGAAACTCACACAGATCCACATGCTTCTGCCTCCTATGTGCTAGGATCACATAGATTCTAGGCAAAGCATACATTACTTGTTAAAAAAAAAGGGGGGGGGGCAAAAATTGAAAACAAACTTAAATAAAAATCTTGATAAGGCCATCCATGCTGGTAAAAATTTATGCGGTCTTACCAGTTACTATATTCATAATCAAATGCAATGGTGACTTCAGCATCCTTGGTGATAGCAGATACAGCATAGATACACAAGTGAATCATCCCATCTGCAATCATGTGCCTCACCTGTATGAACAAGACATCATTATGTTTGACTTCAAAACCAGAAGGGAAAAGCATGACTCAATTTCTGCCTATTTTGAATAGTCTTTTATTTATTTATCTCTGTCATTTCATGATAGTACACTAATGAACAATCTACTAGACTTCTTCAAATAAGAAAAGTCTAATGCTACTAGAAATCAGGGTTGAAACTATTATTTTATATCTTAAAGGTATTTGCATTCTGCTAAAGAATCAAAAAAAAATTCCTTAGCCTTTGAACAAAGCTGTGTTAACCTTATTGCACTTACTGTGAATACATTGTTGATTAATGAATTTTAGAAATGCTTAAAAATTTTCACCACTGTTTCTCACAACAGCAAATGGCTTAGCTGGACTTAACAACAACTACCACATGGCATTTTTATTTTTTTCCAGTTCAGTGTATAGACTTCTTATCCACTGTTTTACTTCTTAGCAAATACTAACTTGCCTTTTTTTTTTTTTTTTTTAAATTTCTGTCCTCTCTAAAGAAAACCTCTTTCTTCTATATCTCACCTCCATATAGCACCACACTTCTGCTTTGGCATCTCTGCATTTAAAAATCATACAACTATTAGCTACAGACCTTTATCTGGGTGAAGTTTTCAGATTCTTTCTCCAGTAAATGTGTCCTTTGTTGGTTCCATTGAAAGGTAAGTTGCTAAAGATAGCTTACCTCTGCATTCGGTGTACATGATCTTCTGATGAACCGAGCATCATTACCGAAAGTACGAGCATCGACACACATCTCTACACCATTGAATTTTGAGTAGAAGAGCACAAAGGGATATGGTCTAGGGATATAATTAAAATTCCTGTAATTCTCAACACAAACAAAAGGGCCACCCCATGACTACAAATGGGTTGCATATGCTGACTCCATAAGGAACAGTCATTTGTAGTACCTAAGCTAGCAAACACACCAACCTGCCTGTTCTTCATTAATGAATAAGCACAAAGCAAGGCATGCTGGGCTTGGAAAGGCGCCATCGCTAGTGTACAAACTAAGTAAGTGTTCTGCACATTTATTTGCCCTTTTGTACCAAAATCAAAGAGACACGAACTTATTTGAATGACTGGTCAGCCAGAATCATGCAAGCCCTAAATGCTCAATGAATGACGTTCTTACTTTTTAAAGAAATGCCCATTGACCTCAAATTGTTGTCGTAACATGACTTTCCCACGATACTCTATTATAAGAGTGTCCAAAGCCAAATCTCTTGCAGCCCTCAGGATTTTCCGGTGCTTTTGAACACGAGTGACTCTTCCCAGCTGTAACTGAATAAAAATAGTGTTAACTTTTAAGAATAGCAATAGCAGTGTGGTAAACATTTACAGTGTTTCATAACTGTTAAAAAGATACCATACTTTTTTTCCAGGTTTTATCAGTGTATTATGTAGGTTGGAGATCAGAAAATTTTGTTTTTTGACATTATTAATTTTCGCAGGAAACATGTTCCAACTAGTAGTCCCAGAGAAGGTAAGATCAAAGAGTAAGTTAAGATGTCAGTGGAGGCCAGGCAGTGGTGGCGCATTCCTGTAATCCCAGCAGTCTGGGAGGCAGAGGCAGGCGGAGCTCTGAGTTCGAGGCCAGCCTGGTTGCTCTACAGAGTGAGTTCCAGGACAGCAGGACATCCAGGGCTAAACAGAGAAATCCTGCCTCAAAAAAACCAAATCCAAAAAACCAAAGAGGGAAAAAATTGTCAGTGGAGCTGTGTCTACTTTATGAATTTACAGCTTTCTATAAATCTTGTATAATTCCTCACTTCTCAAACACGTGCCTAGGCAGTTTAGTGACTATAACCTAATTTTTGTCAAAGATGATCAGCAGGAAGGTAGTTCATTTGTTATTTGGTATGGAATAAAAGTTTTGCTCCATCCTGGTTCTTTGGGTATTAATGTAATTTCAATCTCTTAGTTCCTTTAAATGCTTTAGTTCTTACCTGCATTTGGGAACCAATTACTGTATTATTACAGGCCAGTTCAGTTTTATTAATAGTGTCTAAAATAGCAGGTTTGCCCACAAATTCCTTGTTAGAATGAAGGTGCTGCTCAAGGGCATTCTGTACATCTGCACTGTACTGATTAGCAAAAGCTTCTTCATACTGATCAGTCCATAGTCTTATCCGATTTTCCCAGCCCTCAGTGGTATTTTCATCTAAATTCTGTGCTTCAGAGGGAGAATTCTGTAGAGAACAAAGATCAAGTGAATTAGTACAAGACCATTCATGAACATAGGTGGCAGAATAAGCAAGATACTTGTTTTTAAGTGACAGTTGGTGTAGTGTAAGAGCAATGGACTGAAATCAGGGGTTTGGGCTTCTACTACCAATGAACTATGAGGTCTTAAACACCTTCAAATGAGAAAATCATCTGTCTGCTTAAAAAGTGAGAAAGTAATCTAGTCAGAATCTTCATCCATTACTGGTTTCATGACCATTTTCAGTAGTAAAAATCAATCTGTCAAGATTGATATCAAATTCCTTGGCACCAGCGAGGAGGGGGACCATAAGAAGACAAAAGAGAATTTTAAGTTGTCATAGTTCATAAAATTTCAAAATCGATTAATATTCAGTTGTGTTAGTATAGCAATGCAAATGGTTTGTATTTGTATTAGGGGAATGAGTCACCTATTTGTTTTTGAGACACCCATTATTTCTAATAGCAATACCTAGTTCATAATGTTACCACTTACAGGGAAAGTTACCATTTGGAATCATTTCAACTACACTTTGAAGAATGTTCCATCATTCTACATAAATTACGACATAGAATTACTTATCCAAATGTACTGAAAAAACACTGCTTTACTTTATTGTTTTATTTTTAACATGTATTTTACTGGTATGCCTGTGCCACAGAGGACAGCTTCTGGGAATTCTCTCCTTCCACCACAAGTGTCCCAGGGATCACACTCAAGTTGTCAGGCTTGGCAGCAAGTTCCTTTACCTGTTCACTCACCTTACTACCCAAAACACTGGCTAAGAGTTGTGTCTTGTAGGAAAGCTCTTGATTTTGAGATTAAAAATCCAAATGCTATTTTCTATATATTCCTATAGCTACTACCTGTATCTTTATGAAAGTCTTCATTAATTCTGAGGACAAAATTTATAACCCAACTTACAAATTATAGGATAATTAAAGTAAAAACCTTTTTTTTTTCTGCTTAAGTTTTAACATACCTACAAGGCTGTATTGAAACTGTAAGCAAAATGAAAGTGTATATAAACTTCTGAGAGAAAAAGATGGCTTTCTAAAGTTTTCGAAACTCTAGCTAGTTACAGTATTAGCTGATAGAAGGAAAAAGAAAAAAGAAAAAAAAACAAGAGGGCCTTATAGTTGAGGCCTAAAGTTAGCCCCCAAATTCTATGTAAGGTCCTTCTTAGGAAATGAAATAAAATGAACCGAGCAGACGAAAATGCATGTGGCAACTTGTAGATCTATCTCATTAAAGAATCTCAGGTCACACTTCAAGTGATGCTCCAAGTAAATGCAAAGTAATCCTAATAAGTCTATCCTAACTCAAAAGAGTCACTGTTAATGTAATATCTAACTAAAGAGAGTTAGGGGTATGAATACTTAGAAGAACCAAACTACAACTCAAACTAAAGCTCTTAAATCCTAAACTTTTGGGAGATATGTGACCTTATTCATGGGCAGGACAAAAGAAGATACAAGAAAGGACAACCAAATCTCCTTTAACTTTTGAAAACCAACCAGTACAACAAAACCCAATCAGTATCTAAAAAGTACATTACTTCTCCAAAGACAGACAGACAGACAGACAGACAGACACACACACACAGCCACCAGTCCTACTATTTGATAAGCAACATTACATAAATCCCCACCAAGAAAAATATGCCAAGAAATGCCCCCCCAAAAGCAGCCAAGAAAAATAGTGCTATTTCAATAAGACTATCACATATTAACAACACTAATTTCCTATTGAAAAGTTATCCTTTCAAACAGCAATTCAAAGCCAAAGTTATCAAGGAGATTTTATAAGAGAGCCTGGCTCATCACCGGAAAATTCCTACTCCTGAGGTTGAGTCCAATCACTGGAATAAAATAGACTAGCCTCCTTTTGTTTTAAATAACTGTGACTTATCCTCCACACCATCACAATCAAACAGAAATGTGAAAATATTTCATAAAATAGAAAGTCCACTCTGGAAAAAAAAGCTTTATGAAAACTGGCAACATTACAACCTCGTGAAAAACACACTCCAAGATTCCTAGACCATAAATGTCAGGAAAGAAGCCAACCAAAATGCAAGATCAAATGTAAAATGCAGCATCAGGAAAGGTCACCCCTTACCTTCATCCGTAAGGACTTCCGGGATCCCTCTCGAAATGCCTATCCCAAAGAGGAAAACAAGTAGAACAAAAAAAACTTGGTACCAAGAATGACAGTTATACCCATGTGACTCAAAGTAAGGAAATAACTAACCAGTATTTAATACTTTCTCATTTTCTGTGTAACGAATACAACAGTATACCTCAAACCACGATCAAGAAAAAGGACAGTTCAAAGGCTTGTGAACACACTGACATGAATTCCAATACTTTGATGGAATGAGACAACTAATAGGTAAGAGCATGTACCACTAATAAACTATACAAACTACTGACACTGAGCAGAAAGTGATCATAAACCTTAAGCTGGAGATTATCAGTTTTGAAATTAAGAAAGAAACAGAGACTGATGCCCTTTTACAAAGGGTGAACAAGTGACCTAGGATCAACCAAGTTGCTATGATGGGGAAGAAAGAATAGGAAAGACAAATGTTTCTTCTAGCGACCCTTTATCTAAGAGTATATAGAAAAGTGACCAAGACAATAAGGAAAACTAGACAATTCAAGATAAATTTCCTCATGTTTTGTTGTTGTTCTGTCTAGATATAGGACAATCGATTGGCCTCATGACATGAGATCAGCCATATAATCAAGACAAGAACTTCAGATTGCTTTGTGGCAGAGAACTAGGGAGATGCTGCAAAGATAGTAGAAGCCTAGATCTGAGGCTGTATCTCTCATGATATTGTACCAGAAGGGCTGGCATTCCCTACCTGGGATGGTGGTTGAAGTAGAAGAAACTGAGCCTGTGGTGATGGTTACACAGGTTAGAAGAGAGTTTGTTCTGTTTGTACATGATATTGACCAGCTGACTTTTTGAAAGTAGAAAAAAAGTGGCCAAACATTGGCATCAAATTTCTTCAAAGAATTTTACGGTATTTTTGCTCAAATCAAATGTTTGAGCTATTTCAGACATACTTCTATTCAAGGTGTTTTTATACTGCATACCTTGATCTTCTTCGTCTTTGGTGCTGCACGACCCTTTTCTGGACTCTTTTTCCGCTTCTTGGGTTTGGTTCTTCTAACAGTTAAGGTGATGCTTGTAGGTGTGTGCTGTGTTGCTGTGTACAACACAGTGGAAGGAGAAAGCTCCTCATCCCAGCTTTCTGTTGCACTGCTATCCCCACCTGAAAAAAGATGATTACACAGTTCAGGCACTACCATAACCTTCCTCCCTTCCATATGTCCTACATCTGGTAAGAAACTACCTCTCCTACATAACTCTACATAGACCTCACCTATCTTCTGTAAACAAGAATTTTTTGTTGTTGGCATGAAGTAAGATTTATTGTGTACTCCATCAATTTTTCCCCTTCAAAGTAGTCTCCACTCTCTGCTGTCTTTAACTATAAATGGGTAACTTAATGAAAAAAAAATTTTGGGTGCTCACAAAGAATAATTTGACTGTTACAGGTCTAAGAAACATTTCCAGATTGATACAGTGACTTTGACAGAACTTCTTTATGTGAAAACAGCTATGTACTATAGGAGAACATTTAAATCAAAATATTTACAGTCAAAATGTGGGTTTAACCCACCTTCTGCTTACCTGATATGTTGTCCTGCTTCCGCCGATGAAGTCTAATAACCTTCCCCCTGCTCATTCCCCTAAAGAGGGAAAATAAACTTAAAGTAGTCCTTCCAGCAGCATGCAGCACAGCACACCATACATGGGAGAAGTGTCTCTGTGGATACTACCCCCTCCCTCCCACCTACCAAATGTTTCCAGGACATTAAATTTCATATCAAATTCAATAGCTTTAACATCAATCTCTCATTCCTTGTTGTCAGCAATTCTCACCTAGTGCAGAGAATTCGAGCCAAGGAGCACTAAGGAATCATCTACATTAACAAACACAAGAAGAAATACTTTGAGCTTTTCCCTACTGATAAGAAACCCTAATCCCAGCAACCCAGGTTTGAATTTAGATGAAACAGGATCTTACCTGCACTTGTCACAGTTGAGAAGGAAGCCATCCTGAGAAAGACCACAAGGACACCAGGTAGGAACAGTCTCTCCTTCAGAGTTCGGGCTGTCTCCACAGCGTTCCTCTACGGGCGACGGCAGGCCATTCAGGTCAGAACGAGGGATGATCGTCTGGACAGGGGGAGAAGCAGGAGGTGTCGGAGGAGGAGGGGCTCCGTAATTATGATCCTGAAAATAAGATTTTTTAAATCAACAGTGTCCAAACACTGGCCCCTCTCTCCCCTAAAGTATGGTACATATGGAAAGAAAGAAGAAAGTAGTACCCTTCGTTTTTTGGCTTCAACCAGGAAAGTGATAAAACAAAATGCCAAGGTCAACTGGGACATAAAAACAAGAACAATGATGCAGGGCTAGACGTCCGCTGGAGGCAGGGAAGTGCAAAAGGGGCAACTTCGTCATGCTGCATATAAACATTTCAAGAAAGTCACAATGTATAAGAATGGATTACACTCCAGGAAGATCACTGCTCTGGAGAGAAACAAGTGCATACTCACAGCATAAGGCAGTCCTCGACACCCATGCCTCTGAGTGGTCCCATAATTATGAGTGGAATACACGCTCTTCTCATTAACTGCTGGACTAGCCTCCACAGATTCAGGGCTGCACAAAGGCGAAAAGCAACGCATGATAGCATAACACCTACTCTTC
The DNA here is from genome assembly GCF_947179515.1 of Apodemus sylvaticus. Classification (NCBI taxonomy): domain Eukaryota; kingdom Metazoa; phylum Chordata; class Mammalia; order Rodentia; family Muridae; genus Apodemus; species Apodemus sylvaticus. Next base: position 144,814,600 of record NC_067473.1, on the reverse strand, counting down.
CCTTAAACTAACAGTTCACTTCCCATTCTAATCCCTTCTCTCTCCACAACCACCAGCCACTAGAACTTAGTGAAAGTCTGTTTGACATAACTAAGCCTATAAATAATAGTGTTATTGAATGTGGATTTGTGTGTAGCATGAAGCCAGTACAGGCAGATGTCTCAAGGCAGGCACCTGGGATACAAGGTGTCCCTAATGACAAACACAAACGTACCAGCAGAGCGGGGAGTTTCCCCTAGAGAAGCCACTCTGGGCTGGTTTAGACTCAGAACTATTCTTCTTAATTGGATCTCTTAATACTTCCATGAAACCTCACATGACATTTGCAGTGAGTGAGATGATGAAAGTGCCTTCTGCACTGCCCCAGGGACCAGGCCCTCTTCCATTCACTACCAAGACAGGATACCCTGAAGAAAGTACAGGCAAAAACAATGGCATCTTATATTTATCACACCTCTCATCTTGATGAACCCCCAAATACCTTTCACATATTAGAATTTCTCATCCACCAAGGACATGCAAGCATATTCAAGGACACAATTGTTTAACAGCTGCATGATAATAACATAGAACTTCAAAATAAAATTGAATTTGGGAGTTAAATTTGTTTTATACTAAATAGTAACTGTGACTACCATTATGAATCATCTATTACTTGGGTCTACATGTATTTTGTAATTATTTGTAATTATTAAATAATTTGAATATTTGTAATTATTAAACATGGTCACCCCCATTTTATAGAGAGGGAAGCAAAGCTGAGGTGGTGAGATTACATGAGTTTTCTAAGTACATATGCTAGAGTCAGGATTTGAAACAAAGATGTCTGCCTGACTCGAAAGCCTCTCCCTTTCCCGTTATCCATTGCTTGAAAGCAAGGATATCGTTCTATCTGAAAACTGTATGTGAGGCTTTTAAGCCCAGGAACTTTTTTTTTTTAAACACATTCAAGGTCATAAATTTTACATGTTTTACTTGATTTAAAAAGGCATCCATAGCCAAGGATAAAATAGGCCTTTTTCCTTGTTTCTTTACTTCAACTTTTGTTACTTAGTTGGGTTTTATGGACTTTTGAAGAATAATTAAGGACTGTATGACTTGGCAGAAGTGAGAACGCATTATCTGTAATGTATATTAATCAGAACAAAGATTCACCCATTAGCAACACCAACGATCAGTGTTAACACAACTCCAGAGATCAAACGGTTTTAGCGAATCAAATAAATCAAATTAATTAAGTTTGTTCCAAATAACTACCTTCCTCAAGATATACAAAACACAATACTAAGCAGGAGTAAACAGTGCAATTCAATGTAGCACATGAACTGAGACGTGAGGGATGAAAGAAGACTCTGAGATATGTATTGAACTCACCTAGTTTTATGGTCCACAACTGTGAGAAGGGGTCTTATTAATAACAGCAAAGGTCATTTCTAGGTGAGGAACTTAGACAGAGGAAAGTATTCTCTGTTAGTGAGGTGCATGCACTTTAGTAATTGACAGGGTCTTCAAAATGGGAATTGGCAGTGGGGGTGGCTGGAAGGGGGATATATCAAGAATGCAGGTCAGTATTCTTGAGAAAAGGATGATCTGAACATGGGTCACTGAGGCAAGTGGCTGAGTATTAGGAAACGGGTAGGGTTTCCTAAATGAAACCAAAGGAAGACAAGCATTAATAAAATGAAGGTAGAATTTAGTTTCTATGATGGACAGTTAAAAAGAAAGTAATGGATTTATACATTGTTACTGACTATGTACGTTATTAGGTAAGTAATTCTCAAAGGGCTGTACATATTTTTATGTAGGGGATTTTATACCATTAAACACATGGGGTGAAATAAAGTTGTTTATTAGAAATGAAGCTTTTTTGTGGGACAAAAAAAAAAAAGTTGCATGAAATAAAAGATGGCCATGGAGATGGAGCTATGTTGGTTATATCTTACCCATCTCCACACTGGGTAAATATGAACATATGCACTTCATGTGCAAGTCTAGGGAATAAAAATAAAACGTATATTGTGGAGGTTAACAGGCCATCCTACTGCTCCATAATATGTAGTCAAGCTCAAGCACAGCCACTTAAAATATTGTTATGCATACCTAATCTAAATTTTAAATATATCTTTAATGAGGAAACTTTACAATGTCTATATTGGTTAGAAATTATACATTAATCTTTATGTGTACTTTAAAATATAGATTAAAATTTTATAGTATAGGATATGGGGAGATAGCTCAGTCATAGAGTGCTTATCTATCTAGTCTGTTTGAGGACCTGGGTTCAAGTCTCAGGACCACAAAAAACAACACACAAAAAAATGAAGTATTAGGATTATATGTCTTTATTAGACAACCATTTTATGAAAATGATTATATCCTTTTTTTCTCCTGTGACTAAATGTCTTGAGAGTTTGGGCATACACAGAGAAATTGGGCTCACAACAGATATTTTCCATCAATTATGTTCAATGTATTTATGTTCAATTATGTAGCCTCTTTTATAAGGTCACCTCTTAGAAAGTAACTGGTATTTGGTCATGCCAGAGATGCAAAGATCTTTTTGTGGTCGTTGTTATATCTACAAGTAACTAACGTTGTGCATATATATAATTGTAAAATGTAAACTACTACAATCAAGAGTTAAAATTTTCAGGAGGCAAGGTATAGGTTTCTTCCTTGGTTAGATATGTTGCCCTTAATACCACATTTAATCTTGGGAGTGATTGGAACAATGGTTAGGCATGATGAAGTAAGGACAAATATCATTAATTATTAGTAACAGACTAGCATATAAGCTAAATGATTGACATTAATACCCTTTGTAAGACTAAACAACAAGAAATGTGAAATTGGTTGTTGACCATAGTTATCAGAATTTTGTCTGGAGACACTGAATGAGAACCCCTAGAAAGTTCTAGGACACAGCACTATAGTCATAGTACAGGCCAGACTACTTTCATTCTTGCATTATTCCTTGATTCCCCAGACCATATGCACAGCTACTATTATACTTTAAAGAAATTATGTGTTTAAAAATAACTGCTTTAGGTCCTTACCTACCAATTCCAAACTTACTTGTTTAACCTCTTTATTTTTCATATATATTAATACTGTCTATGTATACATCATTTGTTAACATCGCAGTAGATTATCTGACTTTATAAAGATCTATAATCACTATACAATTAAGCTTGCTATCCAATAAGACAGAAGAGTTTAAGTACTTTATTTTAGAGAAAAATTACACAATTGGAAGTCTCAGCTAATTGTATTTAACTAAATCTTGTTGGCATGCAAAAAAACAAAACAAAACAAAACCAAAACAAAAACCCCCCAAATGACAGTAACAAAACAACAAAACCTCTATAATAAAGAAAGACAACTAGTCTTTCCTATGCCCTCCCTCCTCCCATTGTTTTATGGGAATAAGCTTAAAAGTGTCTTTCAATTCCAGACTACCCCAGAACATCATATATTACTTCCTTGGGTAGTTTCATGTCTTCCTCTTTAAGGAACACAATAAAAGTCAACAATAGGTAGCTTTATGAAGAAATAGACATGCTCTTTAATAATATCCTCAGTTTTAAGGAAACCACTATTAACAAGGGACGCCATTCAACCCAGAATTCTGGAACAGTCACTTTGCTTTGCTGAAGGGGAAAGAATTCCCAGGGACTGAAAATGGCAAGAGAAACGGGAATTAGAGCAACACCCACCTCACTCAAGAAGTGGCTGTGGGATCAAGAGTCTGAACTGGACCTGAACATATTCAAAACACCAGGATTTTTCCAGCCCAGACCCTAATCCCTGGTACTGCCTGGAATAGACTTGGCTTCTGGGGGTGTGCTGCCCCCTAGGCCCCTTGGGTCTCTTTCGCTGGACTTTCACATCCTGGTGTAGTGCCACTTCGTCTTGAAAGGTAGGGGGCTTCCACTTCCTTTCTGTAAGCAAGGAAGATTGGGTACAAGGGAGGTAAAAGGACAAGAGGGGGGAATCTGTGAGCGGGGGCAATCTTGGACAACTTAAAGAGAAGGGATACAAAAGGCTAAAAAATTTTAAACTGAATAATATATAAAATTGTATAATGAAGGCCTACCTTCATTGTCATTTGGCATTTAAATTCTTCAAAGAACTGAGTCTATTTTAGGGATTGGGCCTTTTGACAAATTCTGAATTCCTAACGCTGATCTTAGCTGAAAAACAAGTTTGGTACCACTGACTTTGAAGGTCCTCTTTCTAGGCAACGAATATTGTAAACACAGATATAGCTCTCCATGCCTTCTACCCCAGAGTTAAGCAGTCTGCCCATATAAAGTTTCAGCCCCTTTACTCTAGAATAATGACAAGTACATAGGAAGAGGCCTTCAAAGAAAATCAGTTGGAAAGAAAACCTATCTCTCTTCATCAAAATAATCATTAACTCTTTAGAAGGAGGTGGGTAACACCTACTTCATTTCAATCTTCCCCACCCATAAAACAAAGGAAAATGTAACCACTGCTTTGCAACTTTGATTCTATTTACCCAGAAATCCCTCCTTAAAAGCTCCTTTCCTCCCCCTTCTAATTTCTTTGTCCCTCCAACTGGGGGTAGGGTGGGCGAGGGCAAGCCTAATGTTTTCTTTAGTGGGATAGATTTTAAGAAAATATTACATATAGCTTATGAACTTCCCAGAAGAAATCCATCCTCACACAAACTTGTAGCAATCCTATTATCTAGGAAATAGCACTTACTCTGATCCAGCAGCCATATCTGAGTAGGATGTATCTGGTGTGGTGACTCCCAGAGGGATTGCAATGCTCATGACGTCCAAGACAGCAGAGGGTGGGAATCACGGGGTCCAATTAATGGAGACTGACCACTCAAAGAGTGGGGGTGAACTGCAGAGCCTCAGCCAACATGTTACGGACATGAGGAATCCTGCCATGGAAAATGAAAATAACCACTGACCAGAGATTTTTTTTAATTTATCTTAAATGCTGTAGGGTGTTTTGTACTGTTAGGATACTAGTTTTTGTGTTTGTGGTATCTCTGCAGTGTATGCTTGTGAAGTGTGTATGCTTGAGAGTGCTCATGTAAGCACATGGAAACCACAAGGGGATTCTGGCTGTCTTCCTCTCAAATCTTGGCTCTCAAATCTTATTCCCTCGAGACAGGGAACTACAGTGAACTACAAAATCACTGTTTTGGCTGGGTTAGCAGGCTGGCCAGTAAGCTTGTAGGATCCATTTATAGGATCTATGCCTACCAATATTGGTTAGAGGCCTGTGAAGCCACCACCTCCTGTCCTTTACATAGATGCTAGAGATTTGAACTCAGGTCCTCATAGTTGTACAACTGCTATTTATACAGTGAGCCATCTCTCTAGTTCCCTGAATAGGAATAAGGTTTTTAAAAAATTTTATGTTGGCTTACTGTGTATTTTAATTTACTAATGTTCTACAAAGGAAGTTAGAAAAGGTTACGCTTATTTTTAAAATTCTAGTTTCATTATTTTCTTTCCTGCCAAAGTGAAAACAATAGTCTGACTGGCTCACTAAAAAGCCTCACTCTTTAGCTGCCCAGGAGACACACTTTTCTAGTCTAGAATCTACCAAACAAATTTTAAGATTCAGGATAGTTATTAAAAGTATCCTAGAACTTTTACTCCTTAATAGTTTCATTTAAACTTCTTCCAAGCAATCAGTAAGCATAGTTTAATCAATACTCAGTTATCCCTTCTAAAGTAAACCTGGTAGAAGATATAAATTAGTTGTTTGATCAGAAAGCCATTTCTTATGCCCCGAGTATTTTTTGTTGTTGTTGTTAAAAATCTAGGTGTTTCACTTGCATGCTGTACATTAAATGTATGCAGTGCCCACAGGGGCCAGAAGAGGGCATTGGATCACTTCAGAATGGAGTTACAGATACTTGTTAACTATGTGGGTGCTAGGTATTGAACCCAAGGTCCTGTAGAAGAACAGCCACTGTTTTTAATTAACTGCTGAGCCATTTCTCCAGTCCCTCTGACTTCTTTTAAATAGTTTTAACTAGTCTTAGAGATCATGTAATTATCTAAAACCCACTATTGTACAGCAATATATATTGATAGATATGAATAAAAACATAAATGAGAGGGAGGGAGCTAAGCAGGGATGGGTAGAGAACATATAGAAATTTGGACCTCCTGCTCAACTTTGTTGTGACTTAATAACCACGTGGATTATTTTGCATAAAAAAGCAATGAACATACTTTGATTTGGTAACCATAAACTGGAATTATTTAGGAAGAAAAAAAATCAGCAAATAGTAAATATGGGAGAAAAGCAGATTAAGGCATTTGGAGGTAAAAAGCAGAATGTGCATGATTCACATTAGTGGTTTCATATTAATGTAAAAGAGCCACTAAGCCGGGCTGTGGGGGCACTTGGGAGGCAGAGGCAGGTGGATCTCTGAGTTCGAGGCCAGCCTGGTCTATAGAATGAGTTCCAGGACAGCCAGGGCTACACAGAGAAACTCTGTCTCTAAAAAATCAAAAAAGGAAGAAGTCAAATAATAATCAATACTATAATTCTGAATAGTAAATTAGTCCAAAATTAGGACACATAAAGGTATTAGTTTTGCACCATTAGTTGAGAAAGCTACCACAGCAATAAACTAAAGCAGCTTTTTGTGGGACCTGGGCCTCTTCAAACAGGGTATGGCAAAATACCTGTTCTCATCCAATTCAAGGTGACACTGTTAAAACTAAAACTAAAATGCAAATGAAGTCAACTTTCCTATCGACTTGACATAATTCATGATCAGTGTGAAAGCTTCACTTGCTGTCTTTGAACCAACTTGCAAATAAATATCCATCGCCCCCCCCCCCAAATAGCTAAATAAGAATTCTCAAAAACATCCAAACAATTGGGGAAATGACATAAAATCTGCAAGTGGCAAAACAAAGAGAATACCTACAAATAAATCCAAAGAGCATATTGAAGAGTACTCACTCTAATTTTAGATAATTTGCATTAAGAAAGCCTAGAAGCTGTTTGACCAGATAAACCACCAGAATCCATGTGTGCTATGTCAGAATAGACCTTAAAAATTATTCAACACTGCTAATAATTCTTTGCTATAGCCACCACTAACATATATTCATAAAAATAATTATTATCCACCTGTACTGGCTGGTTTTGTGTCAACTTGACACAGGCTGTGACTCAGTTATCACAGAGAAAGGAGCCTCCTTTGAGGAAATGCCTCCATGAGATCCAGCTGTAAGGCATTTTCTCAATTAGTGATCAAGGGGGGTAGGGACCCTTGTGGGCGGAGCCATCTTTGGGTTGGTAGTCTTGGATTTCATAAGAAAGCAAGCTGAGCAAGCCAGGGGAAGCAAGCCAGTGAGAAACATCCCTCCATGGCCTCTTCATCAGATCCTGCTTCCTGACCTGCTTGAGTTCCAGCCCTGACTTCCTTTGGTGATGAACAGCACCGTGGGAGTGTAAGCTGAATAAAACCCCTTCCTCCCCAACTTGCTTCTTGGTCATGATGTTTGTGCAGGAATAGAAACCCTGACTAAGACACCCATCTAACTACCTATCATCTACAGACACACATACTTAGGGCTGATAGTTAATTTTTTTCCATCTGATAGTAACTTGAAAAAAAGATATACTACAAGGCAAAGATGAAAAAGTTACTTCAGGTAGTATCTCCTCTCAAGAATAAATAAATTATTTTTACACTGCCTTATGAAATCCTAACACAATAAGCTTAGCACACACCCAGTAATCCCAGCATTGAATAGGCTAAGTAAGGCAGAAGGTTCAAGAGGGGCCAGCCTGGACTACATAGTGAGAACTTGTCTCAAATGCAGTGGTGAGATATCACACCAGCTATCTGGACGGTTGATATAGAGCTTTAAGAAACATAAATTAGCCTATTAATTTCTCTTTGTAAATTTTTTCCTCTTGCCAAGCTTTATATAACTGTACTACTGCTACTATTCTGATAAAGGCAGTTTTAATAGGCCAGCTTGACCATGTTGTCCTAAATCATAATAATGGGGTTTCTTTTTTAAATGTCTGTTTCTGTCTATCTATCTATGGCTGTTTTGTCTGAATGCACATCTGCACACCAGAAAAGGGCATCAGCTCCCGTGAGGCTATAATTATAGATAGTTGTGGGTGCTGGGAATTAAACTTAGGACTTCTGGAAGAACAGACTAAACTGCTGGGTTATCTATCCAGCCCCTATGATAAGGTTTTCTAATCCAAATTCTGATAACACAAAATTCTCTTTATATAGTTACTTCACTGAAAAACTATGTGAAATGTAGTTATTTAAATGATAAAGAACTTTAACTAGATTATATTCTATCTTTTATTATAATATCTCATGTAAGAAAATATTTACTCTGGTTTATCAAGCTTATAGCTAGAATAACTATTAATTTAATCCCCTAACTTGGAGATGTGTAAGAACTGTATCTAGACAAAAATAATTTCAAAATATAATTTATTCTATTACTTAAACTCTTGGCACCAGAACACAAAACATGTCAGGGATTTAAAAAAAAAAAAAAACCTAAAACACAAACAGTTTTTTTGTTTTGTTATTTTTTGTTTGTTATTTGGTTTTATGGATTTGGTTTTTTTGAGACAGGGTTTCTCTGTGTAGCCCTGGCTGTCCTCGAACTCAGAAATTCACCTGCCTCTGTCTCCCAGAGTGCTGGGATTAAAGGCATGCACCACAACTGCCCAGCTAACAACTTGCTTTTTAACCACTGCTGGAGTTCCAATGGCCAAATACTATGCCTGACATATCAAGAGGAATCAAGAAATGTTTACTGAGTGACCTCATCATAGTAACCAGGTTTAACATTTACTAAAATTCAAAATACAACAAATGAAAAGGATTTGGGGTAGTCAGTCACCTTTAAAGTCCCCCAATTATCTGCCAGTAGCTCTGAAACCCTAGAAAAGACTGAGACACAGTTTAATATATGAAGAAACACTGATGTGCTCAAAAAGTAGAATGCTACAGATAAATAATCTTATTTCTATATTACCTTAATCACCCTACTTTCCATTTACAACTAAGCTAAACCCTTTAACCTACATGCCCCATCGCACACCAACTAACTGAGGGAGGGAAGGAAATGACTTTGGTTTCCAAGATGATGAGATACCACCCTTCTCTTCCCTTCAATCAAAACTGTTTCCCTCAGGATTCTCAAGTTTTTCTGTCTTTCCTCCCGGATTCTTCACCAACCATTTCCAAACTCTAACTTTTAGGGTTTTTTGAAGCAATTGCTACAGCCCTAATCAGTCTTAAACATGTATCCTCCCTGGCTCACCCTCCCAGGAGCTATTACAGGCATATACCATCTTATGCGGCACAGACCTCTTTTCATCAAATACCAGATTTACTATGGATACAGGCCCAGCAAAACATATTAAATTATGGCTCCTTTCTTTTCCCTCATTCCATTCCTGATAAAAAGTTGGGGCAGGGGATCAGTTCTACCTGTGGTCAATTCTGTCAACTTACTATATCCCCAGAAGGAAAGGAAAACAGGTGACCTATTAGACTTTGGGGAAGAGGATGAAATAATGGAAGAGGTAGGTGATCAGTATTTCTAAAATTCATGTTTTCGTCAAAGTCAAATCTAGTACTGACCAAAATGAGCTCTCAATATTAATAGGTCATAAACATGGAAAAAGAGCTGTTTACCAGTCACCAACCAGTAGAGGGCATGCCCTGTTACATTTATGTTTTGTGTGTGTGTGTGTGTGTGTGTGTGTGTGTGCATGTTTCCAATTTTTAAAAATCTGGAAAACAAGTCTTTAGAAAAATATTTTCAAAAGAATGCTCACAATTAAAAAAAAAAGGTATGGGAAAGGACAGAGGCAAAGTAAAAATATAGTTTCATTCAGCCATCAATTAACAACTCACCAAATCTATAGAATACTGAGTACTCTTTTGAGAGTTACCATTTATATGTAGTTTCTAGACATTTTAAGAGATTTCAGAAGAAATGTATCAGACAGGTGAGGCGGAAGCAGCTGGGAGACAAGAGTCCAATAAACAGCCAATCCAATGAAAGAACTGCAGAACAAGTCTGCTTTAGCAATCCTGTGAAGAGGACTGGCAGGAAGAAGAGTGCAGCTTTAGAAAGAGAACAGGCCTCGTATGCTTCAGACAGTCTTTGTACTGAGGCTGTGGACCTTGGCCACTCTCCCAGAGATGATGCAATCCTGATGAACAAGATCTGTTGCCAGACAAGCGATTGTTAGCAGCCTTTGCAGACAGCAACTCAGCCAAGAAGCAATCTCTGAGCAGCTCCCCATAAGCCACCAGAATGTCAAATTTCTTCCATTTCAGTCTCTGATAAAGGGAATATCTCTACCCCATGCAGCCCAAGCCCTTTGTCTTTCCCTGCTTTAACTGTTTACAGTAGCCAACACTCATAATTATATTTCAAGTGAAACACCAAAAATATTTTTTACTTTGATGAGAATTCTCTAAACATATTAACAATAAGACCTTTACAGTAAAAATTTATACTAATTTTCTTCAGTTTCTTAAGAAAAACCTGGGACACAATATTCTCTTGTATAAAAACTGCCATGAAATCGATTTACTTAGACTCCAACTTAAATATATACTCAATTTAAAAATCTTCCCTAGAATTGTCACCATAGGCCCAATTTCTTTTTCAGTTTGGGTATTGGGTTTTTCATATATAATATTATTGTTTCTTACCTCGTTAAAGACCTTAGGTTAGTGAACTTCAACTATAGGAAGTCTCAAACTAAGTTTCTTTTTAAAACAACCACCCTTAAACTGGGATGCAACTCAAAACTCAGGTTTCTTACTTATTACTGAAGAAAGCATTATGTTCAACCCTATATTTACATAATTACATAATGAAAATTAACACATAAAGCAGAGCTCTGAAAATTCTTTTGTAGGCTAATGAGTAATTTAACTGAATTAAGAAAGAAAATCTGTATAAAAAGAGACTGGGGGTGTAATTTGGTAGGGTACTTGCCTGGTACCACAAAGCCCTGGGTTCTTTTCCTAGTCTTGCACAAATTTGGCATGGTGTTACAGGGCTAAAACATCAGGACTTCCAAGGTACAGGTAGAATTATCAGAAGTTCCAGGTTTTTCTGGGTTACATATAGCAAATTTTGGGCAAATCTGGGATATGTGAGCCCCATTTCAAAAAAAAAAAATTACCTTCAGAAAAACTATGAAAGGGTTGGGGAAAAATAGTAATTTTATGATTTGGTCTTTCAGTCTGCTTATCTAAAATGCTGTACATGTAAGTTGAATTTTCTCTTAAATCAGTTTTTCTTGTGACTATAAAATTTAAAAGTGGAGAATTGAGAGGGTGGGACTGGGTGGAGAGAGGGGAGGGAAAATAAATTAATGAAAAACTTTTTTAATGGAATGGGAATTCTTAGAAGGACTTCTATGTAATTTCACTTTCCCATCAACATACAACCCACCAGATCTACAGCATACTGGATCCACTAACAAACCCAGCTTGTCCCTCAACAACTTCTATTTTCTGCTTTACTCCTACTATACTTTATATTTCATTAAAAAAAAAAAAAACGCAGTTCAAAATGCAGGGTTTTTTTTCATTATTTAGAAAATACTTTATTAGTTTTTGTAATCAAACCCACATAAGACCTTACATATTCAATACACTGAGTTCAACATTTCTAGACCAATAAGGCTGTAAAATGCAGGTTTTTATCCAATACAATCAGCATCCTGCAGAACTCGTGTACCAAATCTGAATATATATGCTTGCTTATCCATTTCTAGACAAAACAGAACTATCCCAAGGGGAAAAACTAGCAGTACTATAACATACTACTTTTTTTTTACCTTGGGAGAAAAGGATACTAGGAAAATGATTACATGAGGAGCTACAAATTTTGTGATAAAGCCTATAATTTAGTTCAATGACTTCAGAAACATTGTATTACGTAGATGGCTTCTATAAAGGTTGGAAATAAAATACTCATTTTCTTTTCTCCTGCTTCAGTTTTTCTGTGAATCCTGACTTGGTCCCAACTTGCTTGGCAATTTATGTGTCTCAAGTAGGTCCAACAGAAAGAACACTGTCCTGTTCCTGAAGATTCTAAGATACACATGGAGTAGAGTCTGCAGCAGGATGTTTATGAAGCTTGTAGAATCTATGAAGAAAGAAGTGCTATCACTAATAACTCAAATGTGGCTAAAAATAGCTTTCACTTTTCCACACCCAAAAAATGTAGGAAGAGGAAATGGAAAAAACATGACAAAGAAGTAAACAATCACACAATAAAACCCAAACAAAGACCCAAAAGATACAGCTTGGGTGTGGTGGTAAAAAAAAGTAAAAGCATTTAATCTCAGTCCTTGAAAGGCAATCCCTGTGAGTCAACCTGGGCACACAGTGCGACTGTCTCAAAACAAAAACCAACAAACCAAACAGTAAAATGGAAAGGATACATATTACATGAATATTTATAAATATTCAGAGATCTGGTGAAAAGTTCACCTAATTTAAACAGTAGTAAACTGGGCTTAACTGTGAAGATAATGAATATAGGCAAAAGATCCAGGAGTTGTAGAAAAAAAAGAGAAACAGACTGGCATAAACTGAACTATGTGACTTAACAATTCAAGTCAAGATAAAATTTCCTTTTCTTCTAACTCTTCTTTACCCTTTGGTTTCTTTAAATTTACACTCTCGCCGGGCGTTGGTGGCGCACACCTTTAATCCCAGCACCAGGGAAGCAGAGGCAGGCGGATTTCTGAGTTCGAGGCCAGCCTGGTCTACAGAGTGAGTTCCAGGACAGCCAGGGCTTCACAGAGAAACCCTGTCTCGAAAAAACAAAATCAAAAATTTACACTCTCTCAGGGGATTCTGGAGCTGGTATAAGCCAATGCCTGTAAACTATACCAAACCAAAAAACCTCTTAATTATGTTTCTTTCTATAACTGAGTCAAATTCTGAAGGGAAAGTAACCCTCCTGACTGCTTAAAAGCCAATCCACTACACTGTTTACCAGTGGAGTTTCTTGTGTAAGTAGTTTATGCTGCTTAGAAAACACACATTTTTTTTACCTTAATAAAGGTAAATATGACAGGAAGATTTCTCAAAATGACAGCTAAGGACAGTAACACCAAAGAAATCTTAAGCATAATACTGTGATGTGTCTAAGAGGCTTCCTCACTGTAGCTGTCTGGCTCTATCAGCAAAGACCCTTATAATTAACTTGTTACAAAGATGCTTATAAGAGTATGCAATCATACTGGGTGTGGTGGGCACATGGCACTAATCCCAGAACATGAAAAGGAAAAGGCAAATGACTTTTTCTAAGTTTAAGGCTAGTCTACATACTAAGTTTCAGGCTGACTAGAGCCACACAGTGATACTATATCTCAGAAAAACCCAACATTAGAAGAACATAAAAAACAAAAGTAAAGTTCTTAAAAGAGAAAAGGAATAGCCTGACTGGTTTTGAAAACTGGTTTTTATATTTAACAAAACCTATCTTTGTATACATATGTACTTCTTCAATGATACTGCAGCACCCTTCTATTGATTCATTATAATTAAATGATTCCTCTGCAGGCAGATACTCATTTTTGGTACTCTGCAGTGTTGCACTGAACATCCCCATTTATGTACTGAGAACTTTATTTACTCTATACACACAAGATTTTAGGACAAACTGTTCTAAGGAAAACTGCTAAGATAGTATGAGTATGTTTCATAGACCTAATGAACCATCCTCCAGAAAATTAAAGTGATTTTACATTCCCACATACATTGAGGTTGACTAACATGGTAAGATGGCTAAATGTTATTTAACCCCAGGTTTAACTTATAGGAAGTTGTAAAAATAACAGTTCTGCACTCACATCTGAGTACAGATGTACCTTACTTAATTGGTGATATGAGAAGGCCTACGTACCCTAACAATAAAGTTCATGGAGGGAATTCAAGATCATTATTCTTGCAAGGTTCAGATAAATAAAAAGCTTATGCACATCACCTGCTTCAGGACTGCTGAGTAATGTTCAGGTGTGAGTTACAGTGCTTATTTAAAATGCTTCAATGGATGAATTCTCTTCAATCACTTTAAACTATCTTTATGAGTTTTCTTGATAAATTTCCTTACATTACTAGAATGTAATTAACACATTTCTCATATAAAAGAACAAACAGCATTCTTATAAACTGTTTTGCAACACATAAAAATAGGTAAAATATAGGAAAACAATTCCCCAAATCAAGGAGACAAAAATGCATTGTGGTGTTTTGTAAACTATCTCTGGAAAGATAAGAACTAGTTACATCACATCACTGGTGGCCAGCTGTTCTTGTGTTTACTTAGTGGTCTCCTTGAGTACTTGGGGAGTTTTCAGTGGTGGCAGACTTCAAGCAGAGACTCATGTACTCCACAGAAGAAAAATAATTCAGTAACAATGGCTGAGTGTCACAGAATAAAAACATGTAACTGTTCAGACTATTCCTATTTTAAATGTAAAGCCACTATAACTTTGAAGTCTAATTATCAGAAACAGACTAAACACCAATGAAAACAATACTACTTTATCCCCATTACCCAAGTAAACCTCATAATTATAGGCAATGAAACTAACCTTAGAATACTTGGTTATTTAAAAAGTAACAGTAATGGATAGTAATAGCTACCTCAAAAAAAAAAAAAAAAAAAAAAGATACATTGGGAAAAACCTTGCCTTAGCAAAAACTAGCTTGTATTATTCACACAATAAGTTAGTGACAAAAATGCAGTCTTTGGGGTGGAGAACATACTTACTTCTCTAGAAGCCCAAGAGGATGATTGGGATTAGCTAGCTAGGGTTTGGTCTGAGATTCAGGACTTTTTGACAGTCCCTATCACAGCATCAAAACTATGTAGATTATTGGCAGCAAATATTTTTACAGAAGACCTTGGCATGAAAAACTTTGACATGGGTACTTATTTCTGATCTAGTTTCAGTGAGCAGTTCACTGTACTTGGAATAAAATGTTTTGTCTCAATACTTTAAATTTAGCTTCAGGGCACTGATAAAATACTTTTACTGAATTCCTAAAGAAATATAACCACTACCACAGACCATGTTAACATTTTTTATAGTTATTTTATCCTGAATCATTTCTTGTTTTTCTGGTCATAGCCTAAAACGAGGAGGGAGTTCACTGAATGGAGTAAAACACAAAGTATTTTAGAATTTCTAAGCATCAGCTATTTTCTCTTTCATTAAAATACCTATTTCTGAATATTTCTTCAGCAAATATTTCTAAAGGAGTGTTCTGCCACTGGTTTGCAATTGATGTAAAGATGCCCTGCCATCATCACCTCCCAAGTGTAGGACCTATATCACAACACAGGCTAAAAATTCATTTTAAAAAAATTCCGTGTCCCAGAGCCAGTGAGTAAAGACACTTACTGAAAGTATGATGAACAGGGTTTAATTCCAGGACCCACATAGTGGGAGAAAACCAACCCCTGCAAGTTGTCTTCTGATCTCCACATAGGAGCCCGATTCATATGCACAGAGCACACGCACACATTCACCCACCTGATAACAAAAAGTCCATACTCCAGATTTCAATTTATCTCTTATAAACCAACATTAACAACTAAAACACAGAAGATTCCAGTTTTTGGATGACAAAACCAACCAATATCTTTGAAAGTGCAAAAATTAGCCAGTGTGGTAACACACACCATCTTTGATATCAAAATTCAGAAGAAGGCTGAGGCAATCAGATACCTGTGAGTTTGAGGTTGGCCTGGTCTACATAGAGTTCCAGGACAACCGGGGTTACAGAGTGAGAGCCTGTATTAAACAAAAAATGCAAAAATTATTACTACTATTTAGAAAAACACTCCAAAACTAAACTATAGAAAACTAGAATAAGACCCTTTATTTTTTGTCCTTACAGACTACTAGCAATGTTAATTACCACTTGCCACTATTAGTGACAAAAATTAATGTGACTCTTCTATAAAATTAGGATTTCTAATTTTCAAGATTGCTTTTCAAATTACAAATTCCAACTCTTAGAAGAAACAAACAACTGGTTTTCCATTTGCTTTAGTACTGGATATTCAAACTTTAGCTAATTCCTGGATATTTGTTAACTAGCTTGTTTTTCTACCAGCTTTCAAACATAATACATTTTACTTGAGTATATACACTCACAAATTCCTGATGATCCTGCTTTAGTAAACTGCGCAAAATAGACAATATATTGGTCCTTACTTTGGCTATCAACTTGCTGCATTCTAAATATACTCACAAAACAGAAAAGGCAAAGAAAGATAAATATTAAGGGGCTGTGACCATTCCTTATTTTTCTAAAATTCAAATTTAGGAACTCTTGTGACTTTCAAACCTGTTACTCTTTCTAAAAAGTATTTTTTAAAAAGTTTATCAAGAGCAAATGGAGTATTATACAAATAAAACCAAGTTGGCTCTAGTGCCTATTAGCAAAGCTATTTGAATTCTAAAAAACAAGAACTGAATTTACAAATCAATTTTTTTACTCAGACAAGTGCTGCTTCATAGGTGGGATTTATAATAGCTTGTTACCCTTTTCAGAACAAAAAATTAGCTGAATCTGGTATATGTTGCTTTCTTAAGAAACAAATTCTAGGGTACATGTAGTTCTTATAATTTTCATATAATCAATAATAGAATAATGAAAAACAGGTGCTATGAAGGAGTGGTCATTGATATCCATAATAACCTGATAAAGATGAAAGAAAAGAAAAGAAAAGAAAAAAGAAAAGAAAAGAAAGAAAGAAAGAAAGAAAGAAAGAAAGAAAGAAAGAAAGAAAGAGAAAAGGAAATCAAAATATGATTTAAAGTATCCAGAAACTCAAGTTTTTGCTCTATATACCCTTTTCTGAACTGCAACTAGCCTGGAATAAAGGAGGCTAAAAAGTGACTTATAGATATTTGGAAGCTTTGTGTCCCATTACTAAGGAAGTAAGAATTTGCAATCTCTATAATAAGGGATAACTCTCAATAACTTCCCATTCATTTCCTCTCTGACAAACAGCCTTAAGGAAAAAAATCAAAATATATCCAAACAATAAATGAAAGAAAAGTACAGATTTTATCAGTTTAGTCAAAGCTTCCAGAAATCAGGAGAACGACATGGTATAATGAAAAGATCTTTAAATCAACAGACTTGATATACTGTATATTATTTAGCTGTGTTGTCATTCTAATTAAATCTGTTTACAATCCACCTAAATGCATGGTTCTAAGAATTTAGCACCTTACAAATTTTGGTATACAGCTTTCCAATACAAAAAGGAATAGGGGCTAAGATGAAAAAAAAACAAGGACTCCTTTTTCTACTTCTAAGGCAACTGTTTCAAGTGAAGGTGAGGAATGAACACAGTTTTGTTCCATGTCACTAATGCTTGAGTAATATGCAGGTATATTTAAGGACCAGGTCAGTTTTCCTTGTCAAGTCTTCAGTATATGGCATGGATCTGATATTTATGATATGCTTCACCAAAAGTTCAGCCGACTCAAGGTCCTAGTATATATTGGTTATTAATAATTAACAAAATTACTTCCTCAATTTTCCTGTCAAGAAGGCGTTCCAAACTTTATAGACTTCTTCAAAACTTTAACAATTGTGATATATCTCAGTTTGGTCTATAAAGGAAGTTCCAGGGCAGTCAAGACTACATCCTGTCTCAAAACCAAAACAAAAACCAGAAAAACAAACAAAAAAAAATCCCTACTCTATATAGGCCACTATATTCTTTTATTGAGCCACTCCACTATGTTGTTAACTGGAAATATGTGATGGTCAGGAGATGAACTTGACTCACGGTGCATATATTAAACAGGGAGAAACCAAAACATCTGGTTCTGTTTGCTTTACCAGGTCCCACTATGGCCAACTCTATAAATACTTTTACTTTAAATTTAACGTTTTATAAGGCAGATTTTTAAATAGGCACAAAACTGAAATAACTGTAGTCCATCTAGTCATTATCCAGTTTTAACAAATCCTACAACTGATTTTCATTTCAAAGCAAATCCTAGATAACCTATCAATTCATAAACAATATTTCAGCATATATATATAAATAATAGCTGTCTTCAGACACACCAGAAGAGGGCATCAGATCCCATTACAGATGGTTGTGAGTTACTGGGTAGGTTGTGAGCTACCAGGTAGTTGCTGGGCATTGAACTCAGCTCTGGAAGAACAAGACAGTGCTCTGGAAGAACAAGACAGTGCCCTTTACTGCTGAGACATCTCTATAGACCCCAGAGGACATCTTTTGGGAGCTAGTGGTCTCCTTCCAACTTTAAGTGAGATCTACAGACTGAATTCTAGTTAGGCATGCACAGCAAGAATTTTTAATCTGCTGATTACATTTCTGAAGTAAACACTGGCATATTTAAAAAATGAGAGACCTGCCTAGTATGATGATGAAAACATGTCGTGAAACTTAGGAGTTGGAGGCAGTCAGATTCACAAGTTCAAGGTCAACCTGGGCTATAAGACTTTTAACTTCAAAGAAGAGGGACTGGGGAAAAGCTCTGTGGTGAAACAGGTAAAACCCTAGGATTAGATTCCACCCAAATCTCCCATAAGCTTCAAATTTCAGCTAAGTACCAATTACTCCTTTTTTTTTTAAAACAATTAGTTATTTTCATATAATCAATGGAATAATGAAAAACTATTATTTACAACATATGAACATAATCCTACGTAAGGTTGAATTGGAGTTTAAAAGCTAATCAGATACTCAGCAGTAATGCCAACTTTCAAATTAAAAGCTACCATTTACTGATTATTCTGTACCAACAAGTTTTTCTATACTCCACTTCTATGTAACATTTATAGTAACAACTTAATGAGGAAGGTACTATTTCTATTAGGGTAAATTAAACTTGCTAAGACACTTGAATTAAAAAGTTAGAATCTGTCTGGGCAGTAGTGGTGCATGCCTTTAATCCCAGCTCCTGGGAGACAGAGGCAGGTGGATCTCTGAGTTTCAGGACGGCCAGGGCTACACAGAGGAATCCTGTCTTGGAAAAAACAAAAACAAAAACAAAAAAAACCCAATAACTAGAATCTGGGTCTGCAGAGATGGCTCAGCAGTTAATAAAGAGTGTATACTGTTCTTGCAAAAGAACTAAGTTCAATTCCTAGCACATAGGTTGGGCTACTCACAAATCCCTATAATTCCACTTCTAGGAGATCCTGCACCACCTTCTTGCCTTCAAGAACCTGAACTTATTTTATTTCATTTTATTTTATTAATGTGTGCACAACCAGAACACGAATTAAGGTCTATCCAATTTCAGAGCTCCCATTTCTTTTTATGGGTGCTGAAGTGGGGACAACTCCAAGTGCACCTGTTTCCTTTATTTAAATTTATGTTCACAATATACACTGTACATTCAAGCATATTCTTCTCACCCCCCTCAGTTCTCCCTTTTAGAACATTCACATTCTTGTAATCACTATTTCCTCATCAACTCATCTGTTGTGAGTTTAATAATGTTAGTCTACTTATTACAACTTGATAGTGCTAAAATTTGAAACCATAACTCTTGGGATATCACAGTTAGCAAGAATAAAAGATTTAAGTGATTTTAAAACATCTGAATTCACCGCAAACTGAAGTGAAGTAAAAAGGTACTTTTTATAAGCATTCAAGACATGTCCACTGAGGAGCTATTGTAGCAGCAGTGCCCGCCAGGAACAAACACAACCTAGCATTTCAACAACCATTTTTAGAAAAGGCAGATTTCTACTCCAAATAATTTATACCAAGTCAAGAAATTCTGGTTTCTAAGAAACTCTATGCCACTACTTTTATGGCATAAAACTATTAGTTATTGAAAATTTTAAAATGAGATAGTTTTTAATAAACTTACACTTAAAACAGAAGTATCCTGAGAAAATACCATCTTGAGCTTGCAAGATGGCTCACATTTGATCCCCAGAATACATATAGCAAAGAAAAACAACTCATGAATTAACTTCTGACTCCAGGCATGTAAATATGCATGCCTCCCCATAAATAAATATAAACGCAAAAAATACTCTTATGTTTATAAAGAATAGGTGAAGTCTAAGTATGTGAAAGACAGGGATGAAGATCTTAGAGCTAAAAGCAAGATATTTTTTATCATATTTAGCCTTCTATATTTTACATAATAACTAGAAAAATGTTTTCATTTACTTGCAAAGCAAAAGGTAATCCCTGAAAAATTTGAAAGTGAAATAAAAATTAACTTCACTAAGTATCAAGCTGGTGGTCTAATCAGAGAACACTCCAAAAAATTTTAAAATGCTGTAATTTAGTTGACTATGTTTGAAGGGATATGCTTTAAAGAAAACAAGTAAACAGAATAAAGTCATTCAACTTTCAGTAATCATATTCTTCTACTAATCTAAAACTGTTTCAAGTATACTGTGATTTAAAAAAAAGTGAAGAAATATATGTTGGTGTCACTGGAAATTAGGAGCTGGGCACTGAGAAAAAGATCACTTTACATTAACTATGTAGTAATGAATTTGAAATACCAGTGCTTAGGTGTTTTAAAAATAAATTATTTTTAAAGCCTTGCTTATTTGAAATATCTAAAAACAGCCTCAATTAAAGAACAATGACCATCCCTTGTCTCTAAGGATCATTTATCATTGAAACAAACTAAGACTGTGAGACAAGCAAAGTAAAAAGGAAGACCTGAGTTCTAGACAAACCTGCGCCCAAGACCCTGTCACAAAAGGAAAATGAAACACCCGTACCCCACACATGCACACCCACACAACCCAGCAATTGTTTGGGGTGAAAAATGGTAAAACTGATCCTAAAACATCAGGTCACACTAAAACACTAGAACCAGAGAGCAAGGAAGCAAGCAAGGAAGCTGCTAAGGATGAATAAAGGGTTTAGTTAGCCTACAGCTAAAGGCAGTGCAATTGGAACATCAAAGATACTAACAGTAGCATACTAACACATTAAAAAACATATTCAAAACCATGAGCACAAATTAGTAATACTTCACAGCTAGACTCCCTCAAGGGGCACCTTGAGTTCTCCCTTTTCTGAGCATATGTCCATAAGGATATGGATATCCTGTTTTCAGCTTATCGTGAAAATTAAAAAAGCAGTTTTGAAAAAACAGCTGTCTTTTGTTAAGATATTAAAGAGATTTGCAAAAATGTAAAACAATGTCATTTAAAAAATAGAAAGTTATTGTTCATTAAAAACTTCCTATCAAGCTGGGTGGTAGTTATGAAAGCCTTTAATACTAGCACTCAGGAAGCAGAGGCAGGCAGATCTCTGTAAACTAGGTGCCAACCTGGTCTACAGAATGAGTTACAAGACAATCAGGGCTACACAAAGAAACCCTGTCTCAAAAAAAAAAAAAAACAAAAACAAAAACAAACAGGCATGTCAACAATATCCCTTGTTTTTAAAAACCTTATTACTGGGCTGGAGAGATGGCTCAGAGGTTAAGATCACTGGCTGCTCTTCCAGAGGTCCTGAGTTCAACTCCCAGCAACCACTTGGTGGCTCATAACTAACCATCTATAATGAGATCTGATGCCCTCTTCTGGCTTGCAGGCATACAAGCATGCAGAATGCTGTATATGTAATAAATAAATCTTTTTTAAAAAATCTTATTAGTAATTAAAAATTTTAAGGATTTATTTCTTATGTGTACTGGTGTGCATGCTCAAGGAGGCTACATGAAGACATTTGTGAGCTACCTGTATGAGTGCCTGAAACTGAACTCTTTCTCTGGAAGAGCAGTGTATGTTCTGGATCACTAAGCCATTGCTCCAGAATTAGTCTGGTTTTAACATTAAGTACTAAATCTTAGTGTAGAGAACCACTCAAACACTAACTCTTTGGGAATTCAAGTTTTTAACGCCTTAAAGTGTGTGAGGATGGTTGATCTAGGCCGCAAATACCAACAGTTGTTTAATATCATAATAGGCAAATACTATGAAACTCAACAAAGTATATACTACCATTATAAAATATGTCTACAATCTACCTCACTAATTCATATGAAATGTAGGTATAAGGATATCTCATAGTAAAATGTATTAATGACAACCTAGCCTTTAAATAAAAAAAAAATTAGAAACTCTATAAAACAGCATTAAAAAAATATACACAAGACACAAAAGAAAAGTAGGTAAAACCTATAGACTCAAACCAAACAAGTGCAATGTATTATCCTTACATTAATAAGTCATTTCTCTACATATGGGGTGTTCTGCCTATATGCATGTGCCACAACCACAGGCGTGCCTGGTGACGGTGGAAGCCAGAAGAGGGTATCAGATTCCTGGGAACTGGAGTTACAGGGTTGTGACCTACCTTCTAGATGTTGAGACCCCAACCTAGATCCTCTATAAAAGCAGCAAGTGCTCTTAACTGCTGAGCTATTTCTCCAGGGACCATTATGGCCGTTATCTTAACCAAGTGAATTTGAGTAGGCTGTGCTGGGAGAATCTAGGGTCTGGTGTTTGGTTGGCACACATTCTACCATTGAGCTACACCCTCAAATGTTGTTTTGTCCCAAAACAACAGCATCAACAATAGTGTATTTGGGGACAGGATCTCACCTTGTAGGCCTAGAATTCACTTTGTAGACCAGGTGTCTTGAACTCTGTGGTCTACCTGCTTCTGTCTCTCAAGTACTGTGATTAGGCTTTTACCGCCATGCCCCATGGTAAATGGGGTATTTTAAACTAACGATTTTATAAAATCGTTAAATACAAAGGAAATACATTTTTCCTAGTTTATTGTAGTTAGAATTTTCACAATAAAGCTCTAAAATTAATCTACTCCCTAGCTACTTCTTGCCATACTATTAATGAAAGGAAAATACATTCTAAAAATTGCTTACAGGGTAGACTATAAGACCAACAGACAAATTCTAGCACAAAATCAGAATTCTACAAAGAAAACTGGTTTGCTAGATAGGGACTAAGAGTTTCCTCCACAGTTGACAGTCTGTTCTAGGGAAACTAAGATGTAGCATGGTCCCTCCTCATAAATGATTAAGAAAAAATATTTTTGGTATAGGGTGTAGTGATAGAACACTTGTCTTTCTGCTCATTATTTTCAAAAAGGATAAGCAACCAAGGTTCTGGAGAGGACCAGAGTTCAATTCCTAGAACTTACATGGTGGCTTATAACCATCTGTAAATTCAATACTAGAGGATCTGACACCTTTGTCTGGTCTCTATAGGTTATCATGCATCATGGTGCACAAACATAAATGCAGACAGAATACCCATAATTAGAAAATGTAGAATTTTAAAAAATTAGTTGAATCCTTTGCACAATTATCTGCAACAGAACTTCATGACTATTATTACACATTTAGACAAAACTAACTCATTCCACAAAAATTACTTTTCACCTCTCAATGTTTAGCACATTGCAACTTTGTATAAGATTTATTTTTAAATTATATGCACATGAATATGGTTCCCTTGGAAGCCAGAAGAGACCATCAGCTCCCCTTAAGCTTGAGTGTGCTAGGAACAAAACTTGGATCTTCTATAGAGTGGTTCTCAACATGTGAGCTGTGACTCCCTCAGGTAGCCTAAGACTACCAGAAAACATGGATATTTACAATTCATAACAGTAGCAAAATCCTGTTATGAAGTAGCAATGAAAATAACTTTATGGTTGGTGGGTCACCACATAAAGAACTGTACTCAAGAGTTGCAGCATTAGAACCCTACTGCAGAGGGTCACTATGGCAGATCAGGAAGTGCTCTTAATCCTGAGCTGTCCAGCTCAGGTTACTTTATGGGGGTGGGGGTGGGGACAAAAAAAAGTAATACAAATAAATGCAGAGGAAAACGAATTGCTAATATATCCTTCAAGGTTCTTTTTTTTTTTTTTTTTTTTTTGGTTTTTTGGATTTGTTTTTTTCGAGACAGGGTTTCTCTGTACAGCCCTGGCTGTCCTGGAACTCACTCTGTAGACCAGGCTGGCCTTGAACTCAGAAATCTGCCTGCCTCTGCCTCCCAGAGTGCTGGGATTACAGGCAATGGTCACCACCGCCCGGTTAAGTTCTTTTTCATAAGTAAAACCTTGCTTGGATGCCAAGAGAGTTCAGTTGATTGTTAACTGTAAATTGCATTGCACTCTTTTGCAGAAGCCAGGAAGGCACAGGTATGCTATAGTTGGTGATAGGAAATAGAATTTTCCAGCATGGAATAAAAATCAGAACACGAATAAAAATTTTAAAAAAACTATGCATATTTGAAGAGAACACTATAACTTCCTAATGCAAATCAACAACAAATGTAAACATAAAATAATGAAATCCCTGTGGACTGATACTAGCACAATCCTAGAAAATTCTAACCAGATCATAATGTCTAAGAATTATAAAACTTCCACTCTTAATATAATAGCAGCACACATGCACCATATGAATTACTGGAGGGTCTAAGTCTCCACATTTCAGGAGTGAAGAGGGAGAAAATCTGAGCACCAGAATACAACAACAACAACAACAAAAAAAATGGCAAAAAATTAAAAATTTCATTTTGAGTACTGTTGGAAAAGGCTTAAAAGAATTCAGACATGACATTTTCATATTTAAACAGCTATTTAACTGTTAGAGAGGTCTATATGTATAAAAAGGTTTAATGTTAAAATCTTCATTCTAGTCATAGACCCAAGCTGCCAACACTGGTAATCTCTAATATAAACTACAAATACAGAATGGATTTCATATAATAATACAGTGGCATCTGGTAGTGGTAATAACTGTAAACAGCCGGGGGGAGGGGGTTAAAAAATAACTATAAACAGCCAATGAAACATGCTTTAAAAACCTTTGGAGCTGAGAATCTAAAACAGTACACGAAGAGTGAAGGACATAAAAGTTATGTCACTAGACTCTAAAGTATTAAGCTTTAGATCATATAAACAAATCCACAATCTACCATAATATATTAACTACAGTAGCCCATTCAATTCCCCCTTTGTCCTAGTTTCTTTTTTTGCTGGGAAGAGGCGTAGTGGGATAATAATAGCAGGAAGTAAGGTGGAGCAGCTGCACAGCAAGATGAGGTGCTGTGTGAGTGCTTCACCTCCATGCCAGCCTACTGCTGCCTTGGTCTTCTAAAAATGAAATTAGCTATTTGGGAAGCTACAAGTTCTAAGCCACATTTTTAGAGATTTCTAATATTTTGGAAGAGAACCATAACACTAGCAATATATATTTGGTAGAGAGACTGAGATTAGAAGAACTAGCTTCCTTTTAGTCCCCACAAATCTATGGGAATAATCCATGTTAACAGACTGTAAAAAGAAAAGACCATCTAAAATTCTATAATAATGTATAGCATACCTCACTAGAGTTCATATTAATATTGTTGCTATTTTGCTGATGAGAAACTTTTCCCAGCAGTGGTAGTAACTCAAATTTACTTTCTTGTTTAGGTGTGTGTGTGTGTGTGTACATGGGTATGCATATTCAGGTCAGAGGACAACCTCATTTCATTTTTCAGGCATTCTTTCCCCACAACTCTTAGACAGGGTCTCTTACTGGCCTAAACTGGCCAAGGAGGCCAGGCTGAACCGGTGAGTTAAGCCCTAGAGACCTGACATCTCTGCCTGCCCTGGGCTGGGATTACAAGCATCCATTACCCAGTCACACACAATTTTACGTGGGTTTGGAAGACTTTGAATTCAAGTACTCTTTTTTTACAAATACCTGACCCACTGAGCCTTCAACCAGTCTCTGAATTTTTTTTTTCAGATCAAAATAGTCTGTGTATTGTAACTGCCAAACTTAAAATGTTACATGGCAACATACTGTATTTCTTTTTACAAAAGAGAGAAATGATGCAAAACAAAATAACAAAAACTTGATCAATATATGCTACATACAGCATTCTGGTTATGTTAGTTTACAACAATGTCTTCTTTGCTAATCCATAAAAAGAAATCAGCATTCCAGTTTTCTCATTCAAGCAACAGATGTGCTCTTGGGAAAACAGTTCAAGGATTTCTAAAAATTAATTCTCTTAAAACAAAACATTCGCAGAAATGAGCTGTCATATACTACTTTATAAGGAAGAATCTTTTGTAATCTAAATAACTACTATCTAATTTGTGAATGTAATTTTTAAAAAGAATTAGCATACATGTAACATTTGACATTTACTTTAAAAGTAACTGAAATGATTCAGGACAGACTCTTAACATTTTAATGGCACCTTCAACAGGAACCTAATTTTGGCAGTATCTCTATCTCATGGTTTTGCCTATAAGAGGTACAACTTACACACCTCTAACACCATAATTTTCATTAAGTAATGAGCTAGATGCAATCACCTTTTGCTGAGAGCTAAGCACAACTAATAGGATTAAGACTAAACTAAAAGATGGGGACATGGAGTAATCTCCAGAGCAGATCAGATTCTGCAGGAAGTAGGAGGAAGACTGAAACAATAAGGTAAGCTCTTCTTGTGTGTGTGTGTGGGGGGGGGTGTTGGGGGGGGGTTCTGTTTGCTTTTTTGTTTTTTTTTTTTTTGATACAAGAGTCTTATTCTATAGCTTGGCTGGCATCAGCCTCTTGATTCCGTTTCCTGAGTATAGAACATACAGATGTGAGCTTAAGGCCCTGTTATAAAAATCCTTTTTCAGTACACATTTTACATGATAATGATCAGACATGTAAATGTTGGACTGTGCTTTTCCTCTTACTAAAATAAAATCAAAGTTACAGTATGCAATTATTGCACAAAGGAAAACAATACACACCTTGTCAAATCTAAACCCAACTAAACATACTGCATATATTGAAATACAAATTTAATCCACACAGAATAGGTCATTCCAATCTTTACTAAAATCTGGCTAGCAGATGCTCTAGACCTGGTCCACTAAGGAAGCAACTTACATTTAGAAGGCCAAGGAACATGGGACTCACTGTAATCCACACAAAGCTTTAGGGCCTCCCCCCTCCCCTCGGAAGATAGGATAGGTTCTTTCAGATTTCTAGAATGTATGAAATTTGGGCTTAAAAGTATATGCTTGGCATAAATTCAAGGCTTAAGTGAGAACTAAAAACAGTTTCTTTAATTGTAAACCAAAGTGAATAATCTCCTGGGGGAAAAAAAAAATCTCCTCTTGCCTTTCCTACCTCCGGCCCCTCCCCCACCAACACTGCTTCCCTGCTGTGCAAAGAGCCCTTTGTCCTGCCCCGCACTTATCTAGCTGTTTGGCCATATTGACAGGCCTACTGGAGGCATAATAAGGGAGTCAGTCTGACATAAGCAGCTGGCGATTTCAAACAAAAATCTTCCTTTTCTACTCATACCAAATCCTGCTGCAGAGGGCTGTGGCTCCTCCCATACTTCCACCTAGTTCTCAAACAGAGCAGCAAGGAACTGGCATTTCTCCTTGATCCCACAGTATAAATCAAAAGCTTGATTCCTATTCAGAATTCTCTTTTTTCCCCCAGACAGGGTTTCTCTGTGTAGCCCTGGCTGTCCTGGAACTCACTCTGTAGACCAGGCTGGCCTCGAACTCAGAAATCCACCTGCCTCTGCCTCCCAAGTGCTGGGATTTAAAGTCATGGGCCACCACCGCCCAGCTCCTATCCAGAATTCTTACAGCTACTCATTTTGTTGTTGTTGTTGTTTTATGCTGTAATTTCTAACATTAAGGCTAAAAGGTTTCCTCATCTCTGGTATACACATGTATGATTATCACTTCAATGTGCCATGAAAACTCTGGGAAGCCTCATATTACAAGACAGAAGGGACATGGAAGTAGCAGGCAGGCAGGCAGGCAGGCAGGCAGGCGTGCATGTGCGCGCGCACGCACACACACACACACACACACACACACACACACCAAACAAAACTGACCAATACTCTTAGGGTTTTGAAAATACCAACGATTAAAAAAAAAAAACCCAAATTTTCTTTTTCAGGACATCAAATATACTTTATCAAAATTTACATTTAGGCATTTCCCTAGATAGTCTGAAAAAAATATGTAAACAGTAAGGGAAGGAAGGGGTTTGAGAACCCTTACTTATAAGAAAAACATACAGACTGTACTTAGTTTCACTGTCTCTTATGTACCTCACAGCGCCCTTCTTCAAGTACTAAGTAAGAATTCGTCCAAGGGATGATTTCTAAAAGAATCAACTCTCAGGGTTATTGGCATCTCTACCAGTTTATAACTTAATATAGAATGACACTAAGGTTACTTGACTTAACAAAGTATGTATTGGTAAGTGAAAGAAAGGTTATTCCTTCTACCTTTTGCAACTTCCCTGAATTCCCGCCATTAGAGAAACGAATCACCATACCAAGTGAAGGTCATGCCATTTACTAGATGTATTAGAATCTCGGGGGTCCAGAATACTTACTACCAATCTGTCTCATAGATGCATTACTCTTAAGTCTACCGAAAAGACACTTTAAATCAAATTATAAATGACTACCAGTTGAACTATTAAACACATATTTTCCAGTCTAAGTTCACCACTAGCCAGACCTCCTAATTTCGAATTAAACTGACCAAGTTGTAATAAAATTTTAATTTAGTTACGATCTAATTTATCTTAGATATGTACTCAATAATCACTGACTGCTATTGCCTTATGTTTCAAAGTTCCACCTTCATCAAAAGGGTCAGAATATGGGCTGGTGAGATGGCTCAGTGGTTAAGAGCACTGACTGCTCTTCCAGAGGTCCTGAGTTCAAATCCCAGCAACCACATGGTGGCTCACAACCATCTGCAACAAGATCCCACGCCCTCTTCTGGTGTGTCTAAACAGCTACATTGTACTTACATATAATAATAAATAAATCTTTAAAAAAAAAAAGGGTCAGAATAATTTCAGAAAGTATGCAGGCTCCTAGATACATCAAAATACATCAAAAGATGTATTTTTAAGCGTGCCAGTTCAAGTAATCCTTCTAAGAAAAAAAGCCTGTGTACCTCACAGCTCCCTTCTTGAAGTACTGAATAAGAATTCGTCCAAAGTCTATAATCCAAATCTTGATCTTCCAGAGATTACTGTGAGACCACAATCAGTTCCAAAAAAAACAGGAAATAAAAGTGGTAGCCATTATTTTCCAAGGAAACTTATATATTATAATTAAGTTCAAAACACTTGCACCTTAACAGTAAATACCTTAAACTGTAGTATCAGTCAGTATGAGTGAAATCATACCAATGGGATGGATACAGCACCTTATCTACATAACAAAAATATTACAATCACCTAAAACAATCATTAAGAGAGTCTTGTTTTATGGACTTACTTTTAGCACTGGAAAAACAATTTTTTGTGAATTCAACAATACTCTCCATTGATTCTTCGTTTTTTGCTACAAATGTTAGATCCATTACGACAAATTATAGATGTTTATGGAATCTAAATACATTTGTACAAAACTGAACAAACAGAATCCTGAAGGAAAAGGTATTGGTTGTAGTGATCATCTTAGGGAAGGAAAAAACCCTACGATTTTATGTGTTGCACATGTCTGGGTGATGGTTCAGTTTCAAATATTCCTTGCCAGATAAACTACTTAAAAAGGCTTAATCAAAGATCATCTATTTGGGCAGGCTGGGCGTTGGGGTGGTGGTGATCAAGATTTAGAACAGACTCTTGCTGCCTTCTTAGTATCTTGAACTAAACTTATTCAATTTCTGAATATTCCTTCTGTGTTTCTGATGGATTACTGCCAAAACATCTTTGTTCAGTGGAAAGTCTATAATCCAACCCATACACGAGTAATCCAATTTATAGGTCAAATATCAGTAAGTATATCTCATCTGGAGAGGGCTATAGATTAATTTAGAAATTAAGAATCAAACAAGCATTAATCCAAAAGCAGCTCTTTTTAGTTTAGGCATCCAATTATATTAAGATGTTTTACAGAACATCTATCTACTCATGAAGGTAAATATGGCCTAATATGGAGAGACAAATACAAATCTGAAAATGACTCAAGCAATTAAAAGATGGAGGAAAACATACCACTTTCACTGGAAAAACAAAACAAAGATCCTCCTCACCCTATTTTTGTTCTCAAAAAAACATTTACATTACTATTATAGTCTTTTAAAGGGTTAAAAAGGATCAAAATACTAATGAACTTTAAGTCCCACGAAGGGTAAAACCTCATATAGTAACAAAAAGCTGACAACACCTCCACAAACAAAAAACACCAAGTCTTTAACTTTGATCCAGTTTTCAGATGCTGATATCCATAAATGGATACAGTTATGAATTGCTAATTCTGGTCTCCTCACTAGCAAAAAGCAAACCAGCTCAGCAGTACAATTTCCCAGGAAAGCAAGCAAGATTTCTTTCCAGCCTGAGCAGCCATCACTAAGTGCAGTTCCCTGCAGCCAACAGCATTAATGGACGCTGCACTGCTGTCCTTCCCTGGAGACAGCAGCCAGCACTACTCAAGCTTCTCACGTAGCAACCAGAGCTCCAGAGCCAGCAGCTGCTGCCGCCTTGTATACTCACTCCTGTGATCCAACACAGGAGCAACCTTTTCTTTACCCCACCCCCACTTCTTAACACACTTTTTTTTTTTTTTTGGACAAGTACTTCATACTGGAAGGGTTGGAATTAAGCTTTTAGAAAGAAACAATCCTAAGGTCACTATTTTAAATTGAGATCTCTGATTAGAAAAAAAAAATCAACATACACATAATTCCAAATATTTGTTTTAATTAATCAAGCAATTTGGGAGTAAGCATTAAGTTTTAGTTTTTAAAAGGCCAATTTCCCAAATATTCAGCAATCTAATTTTACAGGAACAAGAGCCTTGGGCTGTGTTCTACCAAAAAACATAATTCAATATTCTACACATGACCATCTGAATAACCTTAAAGTCTCTAATCCCCTAACAGGCCACAAATTTTGGCCAGAGAACTAATGATCCTCCTGAGAAAACTGGAAGAAATCCAAGGAAAAGAAATTCCTGTGTCCTCCAAACTCAGAAATCTCTAATTATGTCAGTATTCTCTGCTTTAGTCCTAGGTCAGATTGCACACATCTAAAATTACCTCTTAAAGCTTTCCTCCTAGCGACCTAAACCATTTTTAATATAAAATTAACCATCAAAACACTTTCCTCTCAATATACTGCACACAAACATCCTCCTGGAACCTCCTCCATCTGGATCCTCCCCAATCAAAAGTATAGGTATTTAACATATACCCAAGGAAGTAATGTAAACATGACCTTGGTCACAAATATGTCATCTAAAAACAATTTAGTCAGGGTATGGAGGAAATTAGAGAACCTGAATCTTTTTAGGTATTCTGAGCATAGGAACAATTGGCAAAAGGAATTCAGGTATAGACAAAACCCAGAGTCCAGGGCTCTGGGCAAGAAATGAGTTGCTGGTGAGCACGTTACACAAGTAACATGAGAAAGCAGAAAATGCAGGTCATACACGCACCCCTGACCCAGACCAGCAGGGCGGGCTGCAGCATCAGAATATAGGAGAAAGATCCCTTATTCCTAAGAATGAAAAAGGCAAAGGCGCCCTATAGAATAAATTAGCATAGAAGGGGCTTTCCCAGCAGAAACTTTCCTTCAGAGCGATTCACCTACTAAAAACAGGGCTTTTGCCCACCACCATTAACCTAGGAGCTTGGATCGCACGCATAGGGAAAGAGGATTCTTAAGGGGCATATCCCTCCCCCTCTTCTGTAAAGTCGTTCTTAAAAGATCGCTCTCCACGCCCTAGGCAGGGAAAACGACGAAATCTGGCTCAATTCCAGGCTAGAACCCTACAAATTCAACAGGGATATCGCAAGGATATTGGGGCATACGCCACAGGAGTCCAAGAATGTGAGGTGGGGGTGGCGAAGGTAATGTCTTTGGTATGGGAAAAGCAGCAGCCATCTGAGATAGGAACTGGAAAACCAGAGGGGAGGCGTTCAGGAAGATTATGGAGGGCAGGACTGGGCCCCCACGAGCTATCAGAGTTGTCACAAGGCCGCAAGAACAGGGGTGGAGGTGGGGGCTCAGGGACAGAAAAAAAAAGTATGTGTATTTTGAGAGCAGGGTTGAGAGGCCTCTCCTGAAAAGGGTATAAACGTGGAGTAGGCAGTACCCAGGAAAAAGGGGAGACCAGAGTAGGGGGAGGGGAAGAGTCCTGACCCAGGGAAGACATTAAAAAGGTAGTGGGGTCGACTAGATTAAGGGGGGGGGCCTTCCTCTCTGGGCAAGAGGGGTGCAATGGTGTGTAAAGGTAGCCGAGAAGACGAAAAGGACAGCACCTTCCTGCTACCAGCCTGGGGAGGCCCAGGCCCACGACCCCGAGGAGAGGGAACGCAGGGAGACTGAGGTGACCCTTCTTCCCCCGGGGCCCGGTCGTGTGGTTCGGTGTCTCTTTTCTGTTGGACCCTTACCTTGACCCAGGCGCAGCCGGGGCCTGGGCCCGGGCTGCGGCGCACGGCACTCCCGGGAGGCAGCGAGACTCGAGTTAGGCCCAACGCGGCGCCACGGCGTTTCCTGGCCGGGAATGGCCCGTACCCGTGAGGTGGGGGTGGGGGGCAGAAAAGGCGGAGCGAGCCCAAGGCGGGGAGGGGGAGGGCCAGGGGCGGAGGGGGGCCGGCACTACTGTGTTGGCGGACTGGCGGGACTAGGGCTGCGTGAGTCTCTCAGCGCAGGCGGGCGGCGGCCGCCCCTCCCCCGGCGGCGGCAGCGGCGGCAGCAGCGGCAGCTCACTCAGCCCGCTGCCCGAGCGGAAACGCCACTGACCGCACGGGGATTCCCAGTGCCGGCGCCAGGGGCACGCGGGACACGCCCCCTCCCGCCGCGCCATTGGCCTCTCCGCCCACCGCCCTACACTTATTGGCCAGCTCGCCGCCAATCAGTGGAGGCTGCCGGGGCCGCCTAAAGAAGAGGCTGTGCTCTGGGGCTCCGGCTCCTCAGAGAGCCTCGGCTAGGTAGGGGATCGGGACTCTGGTGGGGGGGTGGGTCTGCGCGTTTGCGGGGACGGGCGGCCGCGGTAGACCCTTCGAACATTGTGGAGCCGCTTTGTGGGATAGCTGGGTGCAGTTCGTTACGCGGAAAGGGGCAAGAGGGAGGGTGATCAGGAATGCCGTCCGCCCTGCAGCAACCGGAGGGGGAGGGAGAAGGGAGCGGAAAAGTCTCCACCGGACGCGGCCATGGCTCCCAAGGAGGGCGGAGGAGCGCTTCCGGTTGACATCTCATCGCTGATTGGCTTCTTTTCCTCCCGCCGCGTGTGAAAACACAAATGGCGTGTTTTGGTTGGCGTGAGGCGCCTGTCAGTTAACGGCTGCCGGAGTGCGCAGCCGCTGGCAGCCTCGCTATGCCCACTGGGTGGGGCGGGAGGTAGGTGGGGTGAGCAGAGCTGGACGTGCGGGCGCGGTCGGCGGGGGAGGGGAGGGAGGGTCAGCGAAAGTGGCTCGCGCGCGAGCGGCCTCCCACCCTCCCCTTCCTCTGGGGGAGTCGTTTTACCCGCCGCCGGCTTGGCCTCGTCGTCTGATTGGCTCTCCGGGCCCAGAAAACTGGCCTTTGCAATTGGCCCGCGTTCTTGCAAGTTCAGTCCAAGCGCTGGCTGGCGGGGGCGGCAAGGAGGCGCTCACAGGTTCCGGCCCTCCCCTAGGCCCCGCGCCGCAGAGTCTGGCCCCGCGCCCCTGCGCAACGTGGCAGGAAGCGCGCGCTGGGGGCGGGGACGGGCAGTGGGTCTGAGCGGCGGGGCGGGTGCAAGCACGTTTCCTACTTGAGTTGTGGCCCCGAGAGGGGGGTGCTGAGCCAGACCTACATCGCGCACTTCGGGGAGTGGAGGGAGGAGTGAGGGCACAGTCGGGCTGTTTTGGAGGCAAGAAGCACTTGCTCTCCGAAAGTCGGCCTTAGTTATCAATAAGGGAGCTGCAGTGGAGTAGGCGGAGAGAAGGCCGCACCCTTCTGCGAGGGGGGAGGGGAGTGTTGCAATACCTTTCTGGGAGTTCTCTGCTGCCTCCTGTCTTCTGAGGACCGCCCTAGGCCTGGAAGAATCCCTTCCCCCTCTTCCCTCGTGATCTGCAACTCGAGTCTTTCTGGAAGATGGGCGGGAGTCTTCTGGGCTAGCTTAAAGGCTAACCTGGTGTGTGGGCGTTGTCCTGCAGGGGAATTGAACAGGTGTAAAATTGGAGGAGCAAGACTTCCCACAGATTTTCGGTTTTGTCTGGAAGTATTGTAATAGGGGCAAATAAGGAAAATGGGAGACTAGGCAGTTACCTGGGGTTTTATGCAGCAAAACTACAGGTTATTATTGCTTGTGATCCGCCTTGGAGTATTTTTCACCGAGGTAGATTAAAGACATGCTCACCCAAGTTTTATGCTCTCCCACATGAGATCCTTGCTATAGTATGAAATTACAGCGTCGCGAATTAGAATATGTAAGCAGAATTTTAAGCATTTTTAAAGAGCCCAGTACTTCTTGTCCATTTCTCCCTCTTTTGCAGCCTTATTAAAAGGTATTTTAGTACACTCATTTTAGCCACATTTTCATTAGTTGTACTGGCTTATCCAATCCCTAGACAGAGCACTGGCATTCTCCCTCTCCTGATCTTAGAAGGCTGATGACTCATGAAACCAAACAGATTACTTACACCACAAATGGAGGCTGTAGCTGAGGCCTTAACACTGCAGTTCTTTTATAACTCCTTAGTACACTTTGTTGATTCTTTGCCTTGATCCTTGATTTTCAGTTTCTATCACCACCCTACCCCCTCAGGTGGTTTTTCCACACTTGGGCCTATTCACAGTTCAAAGAGCTTTACGACAATAGATGTATTGAGAATCCAACCAAAACTCAGTTTTCCACTCCCATGAATGCCTCTCTCCTTTTTCTCCATTTATAAACTGAGCTATTAACTATTAATGGTTTCCAGGTGGCTATCCCCTCCCCCAGTGATACCTGATGTATCTTATATATTGCTAGACTGAGATTTTAAGACATTAAAAGTTATATTTCGTTATTTCTTATACATTTTTCTTGAGCCACATGGAATTGACAACTGCTTACTAAAATTTTGTCATTGTATACATCTGTGAAAGGTAGTTCCTTCTGGAATGCAAAGTTCAGATGTTCGTTGTCTTTCCTGGCCTAAGGTTCTGTGAGCCTGTACATTTTCTATTTAAGCAGTGCTTTTCTCTTGGACTGGCTTGACTCATGGCACTCTTCATGTTATTGCTGATTTAAATGTGATTTTGCAAAGCTTCTTCAGGACCTATAATTTTGCTTGACTTGTAACCAGACACAAGTAAAATGGATTGAGCAACAAAAAATGTATTTGTGAAGCTTGGTTTTCAGGTTGTGTTGTGTTGTGTGTGCTTATGCCCTATAAGGATACTACCCAGGGACTGGAGAGATGACTCAGAGGTTAAGAGTACAGACTGCTCTTCCAGAGGTCCTGAGTTTAATTCTCAGCAACCACATGGTGGATCACAATGATCTGTGATGGGATCTGATGCCCTCTTCTGGTGTGTCTGAAGACGACAACAGTGTACTCACAACAAATAAATAAACAAACCTTTTTTTTTTTTTTTTAAAGAATACTATCCAGTAGAATTTACTACAGTAATGGGATACTTTGTGCTTGTCCCAGTATGGTACCCAATAATCAAATTACTCTTTAAGCACTGGAAATGTTACCAAAGAACTAAATTTTATTTGAAGTGTAATCGTGGACACAGGGGCCATAACTGCAGACTTGTGGGTTACAGAGTACAGACTTTAATGTTTTTTTTTTCTCTTACACTAAGCAATAAATAAAATTGAACCTCTGGTAGCCTATTTGTTTATGCTGCTTGATTTACTTAATTTTTGTGCTTCATCTATACTAAGCTGAAAGCTAAGTCTGCAGCCATTACTAAACATGAAAGCAAGTACTGATTAATTTGATTTCAGAAATTTAGGGCCAGAGTTTAGCCAGCCAGTGATGATGCTTGCCTTTTAATCTCAGGACTCTGGAAACAGACAGGCAGATCTCTGAGGTTGAGCCCCGCCTGGTTCTATCTAGGACAGCCAGGGATACACAGAAACCCTGTTTTAAGGGGAAAAAAAAAAACAACTAAAAACTTAAGGAGCTAAGAGTCCATAAAATTATAATTGAAGCAATCCCCACGAGGCACCGTGGAATTTGGCTAAACCTGCCTAATTTTCTGAGGTCTGGATATTCCTTTTTTCTGTCTCTGCTGCTGGTCAACAAAATTGGGTCTTTTGACACTTTGGGCTCCTTTTAAAGGCTCCTTCCCACCATGTGGTCTCTGGTTTGCCACAGTTTTAACTTTTAATGGCATGGCTTTTTGCTTCTAAGGGCAGCTGCTGAGATTTGCAGCCTTATTTCCTGGGTGGGGTTGGGAATTCTTTCAAACTCTAAAATTATCCTTCACATTTTTTAAAGGAATGGGTTGTATAATAAAACAATAGTTAGGAGGAGTGAGGTGGGACTGATATGAAATGAGCCCCTCCCCTATCAAAGAGCTATTAAGGCCTTTTGTTTTCTACTTAACATTTTTTAAAAGTATGGTATGTTTAGGACCTAGGATCTTAGGGTTTTGGTATACAGAGACTGTTGTTGCATTGTTTAGTTGGATTTTCTAATCTCAAACCCAGAGAATCCAAATTCTGGACTGCCAAGGTCAGATTAAAAATTGTCTTTCATGTTAATTTTCTTACTGTGAATACAAAAATGATAGCTTCAAAGACTTCCTGAAGCAAGGTCTCACTAGGTATCTCTGCCTGGCCTGCAACTAGATATATAGACTAAAGTTCTGCCTGCTTTTGTCTCATGAATACTGACTGAAGTTAAAAGTTTGACTAGTAGTAACAGTTCATCCTGAACTGTTTTTTCTTCCCTCTTAAACAACCAAACAATAAAAAACCTAGAAGGAAAGGGAAAATGTGCTTCAAGCAATGAAAACTTGAATTATATCACCACAACCTACATGGCCTGTTAGACTGAGAGATCCCTAGGGCTTGCTGTCCACCCAAGTCTCGTTACTTGGCAGGCTCCAGTTAAGTGAGAACATATCTCAAAAAATAAGGCAGACAACTACAGTTAAGGTTGCCTGTCTGTAAACTATCTGCATACACACAGGGATATTAAAATTCCAAGTAGTATTTCATTCAGGTTTCTCCCATCAAATTGGGACATGGATTTCTCCAGTGAATAGGCAAAGTTGGAAACTAAACAACTGTTTTTTGGGGGGTGAGGGGTGGGGTTTTTTTGGTGTGTGTGTGATTTGTGAAATTAAGTTTTCAAGTGATAGTTAAAGCCCATGAGATGCAGAATAAAGCTACTATTGTGAGGTCTCCCGGTTTATACTCAGAAGCACTTCCTCGGGTTTTCCTGCACTAACCGTTGCAGCTGTCCTGATCCTGTGCTAGGCTTACTTAGGCTGATGTTTAAATAAACTTTAGTTTCCTGCCAGGTGATGCCATGATTTCATATACTTATGGCAAAAACTTGTTATATATGTTAAACATTTATACTTAATGTGAAAGTTAGGTATTTGTGGGTTTGTTTTTAATTTTCAAAATTTAAGCTAGTTGAGGCATTTTTACTTGTCTTCTGTTTGGTGGACCTGTGTAATTGTGGTTTGCAACTGTTGGTATAGAATAACAATTGGGCACAAGGGCAAGACTGACCTAGCAACCCTAACTATAGAGCACTTTACTGGGTCACAAGTCTAGGAGTCAGGCATTTGACCTTGAGACATTTTTAGTCTAGTGTATACTAGTTTATATGTTGGAGGACATGTTTATCCAGAAGGACTAAATATTCATAAATATTCAGGACTTATTTATGACCGGGTTATGGAATTGATTCTGATTAGCACTGTTAGTGAGCATGGAGTGGCCTTTAGGCTTGAATTAAGAGTTATTTATGTTTCTCAAATATCATAGACTCATTTTTCCTACCTTTCTCTATTTATTTTATTTATTTTTTTAGATTTTTTTTTTTTTTTTTGAGACTGGGTTTCTCTGTATAGCCCTGGCTGTCCTGGAACTCACTCAGTAGACCAGGTTGTACTTGAACTCAGAAATCCACCTGCCTCTGCCTCCCAGAGTGCTGGGATTACAGGCATGGCCACCACTGCCTGCTTTTCCTACCTTTCTCAAGTAATGCTGGCCTTTAAAAAAAAAAAAAGAAAAAAAAAGCCCTCATTCTTTATTGCCCTGTTTTCTACATATTAATTTGTTCAAAGAAATATTTGTTTGGATCTTTTTGAAATAGTAGCATGTTTTCGGGACATATTTATAAAGTTGAATATTTTGTTATGTAACCAATACCAACTACACTGGATGGATTTTTAAT
The DNA here is from genome assembly GCF_947179515.1 of Apodemus sylvaticus. Lineage (NCBI taxonomy): Eukaryota > Metazoa > Chordata > Mammalia > Rodentia > Muridae > Apodemus > Apodemus sylvaticus. The sequence goes on along the minus strand of NC_067473.1, from coordinate 144,776,210 downwards.
TCCCTCAGTAGTCTTGAGTGGTCTTTATTGGCCCTTCATTAAAATCTCATATGAAGTACTGTTCACCCTAACTGAGGCTGTTGGTACCAGTGCACGTAAGCAAGCAACTTCCCATGGATATACTAGCAGATTGAAAGCCAGAGATAGAAACTAGTATAGCATTTGGTATACCTGCCAGCTTTATACTACCTTGTTCTGATAGAAATATTATTTTAGGAAATCTAGAGTGTACTATAATAAAGTTGGTGGTAAGCTTATAGGAACTTGTAAGTGGAGTATTACTCCTTTTTCTGGGGGGAGAATTAAAATTTTTGACCAAGTGTTGTTGAACCACTGAGAATGGTCTCAGAACATCACTTCTTAAGGAACCTTCTTTGATTGCCCTCAATTCTACACATTTGGTCCCACTTGAATGTTGTCATGGCTCTTAAAATCTTAATTAAGAATAGTAATTGTGTAATTACTGTTTTTTCTCCTGTAGATTGTTCCTTGAGGACAGGACAGTGCTTGTTTAAGGCTGTATTCCTGCTGTCTGAGCAGCAACAGATCTTCGAGATCAACACGATTCTCATAATTCCAAGATGTTACCTTTTACGGTCTCCGAAGCAAGCAGAGGCATGATGGTCAGTGACAATTCTGTCACTATGTTAAATGTTGCTGTGCAGTTTGGATTTTTCTAAGGTAGTTTAGGTAGGACATAATGTTTTGTATGAATTAAACTCTTAAGTTATAACTTCCATAATCCATGCAGTGTGTTATGCAATTACCATTTTTAAGTCTTGTAGCTTTCTTCGTACATGAGGATAAAGGTGTTATATTGTCATAAAATGTTTTGAACATTTCTTCAAAGTTCCAAATTATAAAACTACAACATTAGAACTTATGATGTAGTTTTTTTTAAAGATGTTTAATTGTTCCATTAACACTGTGTTTTAAGATAATATATAAAACTGACTGGTGTGTGGAAGTGTTTGTCCAGAAACTTTTAAGAAATGTGTACTGTCTTTAGAGTTTAATATAGCATATGCCTTTTAAATAGTGTTGGCCCCAGCAGTATTGTATAGTCATTTTGAAAGGAATCATTCCCATGATTGTTGGATTGTTTTGAATGTTACTGAACATTTTAAATGCAGACTTGTTCATGTTTTATAAAACAAAACTGTCAGAAGCTTTGAACTAGAAATTAAAAAGCTAAAGTATTTCAGAAGGGAAACAAGCTACTTGCTATATTAGTTGGAGAAAAATATAATAGCTAAGAAAATTTAAAACCATATAGTTGACATCACTGAATATCTAGCAGATGAAAGGAAATGCTCAGAGTGATACTTTTGAGCAATATAATAATTTGTTAAAATTTTTCCCACGGGTAAAAACTCTATAATTCATAGATGTATGTAACAAATGGATGAAGCTTACAAATGTGGCTGGACTTGTCACTGTGCTTGTATTTATTTATGTGAAAGCTTGGCAATAAACCTATGTCCTAAAATAGTCAAAGTGTGGAATGACTTTAATCTATTGGTTTGTCCAGAACAGTTATGTTGACATTTGCCTAATGGTGAAAAACAAAGTGGGCAGTGTCTTGGCACTGTTCATTGCCACTTATGATGTGAACCAAAGAGGGGCCATGTACTTACACTTCAAAACATCCTTCTGAAAGACTGACAAGTTTGGGTCTTCACAGTTAGAATTGGGCATCCCTTTTGTCAGGAAGGAGAGAGGCTGGCCTGTCATACTGACTGGTGTGATTAAATTCAAACTTTGAGGTAAATTGGAGGAACGTGTACACTGTTAGAAGTGCGACAATTTGGACTCTAATGATCTGGTCATACAAAAATGGACCTGGACCAACTTTTTCTGGAAGATGTATATAATAACTCCGTGATATATTGATTTCCAGCTGACCAATACCTATTCCCTATCAATTAAATATAGAAGATGAAAACCATCTGGGCCTTCTAGCTCAGAAATTCAGTTTCAAACTCCTAGGTTAGTGCTCTCACTGAGCTACATCCCTGGTCTAGTCTTGAAAACAGGGCCACCACCCCCACCCCCAACCCCCAGTTCAAAATTTTAGGAGTAGGTAAGGATTAGGAGGTTTTAAATTTTGAGAAATAGTTTCTCTAGAAAGATGTACATGGTAAACACTCTGACTCCTAAAGAGCCTAGAAGACTGGTACTGAGCACACTGGATTGAGAAAAGTATGTACTGCTTTAAGTGGGTCACAGAAGGCAGGTGGGAAGAACCTGGGCTGAAACTGGTGTCTTTAAGTGGCTAACATCTTCACAACGGATGAGTAAGAACTTTACCCTGATGTAAAGCCAACCAAAAAAATAAGCCTTTCACCTGGCATGGTATTGCATATCTTTAATTCCCAATATTGGGAGGCAGAGACCAGCGAGGGTTATGTGACAAAACCTTATCTAGAGGGAAAACTTCATAGCTTATTTCCTATTCTAGTAACCAGATTAGCAAAATTTACCAAAAGATGAAGATAATGTCCACTATATTCGCAGTGTCTTAAGTCAAATTTTTAATATACTTTATAAAATTAAAGCTAAGGTGAACTAAGCACAAACCTGATGTATTAACTTGAGAACTTAGCATAAAAAGTAGCTCATTTGTTCAGTAAATACTGAATGCTTAACTGGCAAAGATTATGTCAGGAACTTGGTAAATAGGGATGAAACAGACAGTCATAGTTAATATATCTTGGTTCTGTGATAACCTTGATTTGAGGTCAAAGATCAAAATTTATGTTCAATCAATAATGTATTTTGTCAATTGCAAAATACATAGGGTATAAAATCTTTAAAAGTTTCATAATCCCAGTGAATAGTCCAAAAAGCCACTGACTATGGTGCCAATGTGGATTCTGTTCTCAAAGGAAGTGCTGTCTGTGTCTTTTCTAAATAGAAACATCACACTGAAAATCTAAGCTGAAAGAAGACAGACTCTCAAATAACTTTCCATAAGCTAAAACAGGGATTGCTGTTAAGGAACTGATAAGTAATGAAGTTATTTCATTTCCCATAGAACTATCTGAGGAAAAACCAGTACTACTAGAAAACAACAGAACAAACAGCTAGGCAGGAATAACAGAGCTCCCAAGTTAGATGGTCCATCTAACACCCTCTTCTATTGAGGGCACCAGACCTATATATTGTGTACAAACGGGGAGGTGGGTGATTTTAATTCTCATGTGGTACCTTTGTAAAACATTTCTTATCCTGAGTAAGCAATATAGCTTACATTTTCATTTAAAGATACATTAGCTCTCCCCACCCCCAAAGACTGACAGGCACTTTAGGGGTGGGGAGGGCTTTAGAAAATAACACTTCAATATACTAAAAGAGAAATTCCTTTAATTAGGCTTGTTGGTCCCGTACCTCATCTACTTAGGCTTCTACTACTTACTAATAGTCACACAAAGCATCTTTGCCATGTTTAGGTTGAATGTATTTATTTTAAGGCAGATGATAAGACTGTAGGTCTTGAGTAATGCTTCTGTTTCTGAGATGATACAAAGAATTTAGATCGTAGAACAGTAGGCTGCACAAGCAATAGAATATGGCCTAAAGTGTTCTGAAATTTAGAAGCCAAGCAATGCAGGCTTCTTAAATACCACTACAATCACCTTGCTAACAATAAAGCATTCTGGAGTGGTTAAGCAATGTAACCTGTAATACTTAGTTATTTTTCTGCTATTTTTTACCAAATCAAGTTCTTTATGCTGACATTTCCAGTGTTGGGAACTACAAATACTGTTGTCTTCTTTCTTGACTTTACCAAGGAGGATCTCTTCCTTCTTGATCTGAAGGATGAACAAAGGCTTGAGGAGTGCGTTTTAGAAGATACACTGCAGCATGAAGGCCCCCGATGTTCACCCAGACTGTATGGACCTTTCGCCACACATGCCCCATTCCAGATAAGGCCTGGCACACACAAAAAGCAGAAGTCATTAGGCTGCCAGGCTGCTTCTAAAACATCCTGAAATCTTTACACTTAAATGCTCTGGGGGATGGGGTGGAAGTTGACTCACAAGTTAAGAGCACTTGCTGGTTTTGGAGAGGATCAGGGTTCACTTACTGGTACATTGTGGCTTACAACTATAACTCCAATTCTAGGGCATCCCATTCAACACCCTCTTCTGCGGAGGGCACCAAACATATATATTGTGTACAAACAGGGAGATAAGTGATTTTAACTCTCATATGTAGTACCTTGGTAAAACATTTCTTGTCCTGAGTAAGCAGTACAGCTCTACCTGTCCCTGGTCTACAGACACGGCTCATTTCCCGAAGGCAAGCTGGATATAGATTCCAATTTCTCTTCTTGGAGCCCATCCTATAAAAGAAGGTCAAGTATAAACTGTTGAAAAAGGTAGATAGGTAGTTTCTTACATGAGACAACAAAATCTAAGGTATGAAGAAATCATCTTTTAGAGGCCAGAGCTGTTCTATGCCAATGAAGGAAGGAAACTGTTAGTCAAGTGTTTATAGAGTTTTCTATCAGGACACTTTTTCTTAACAACTGTAACTTATCTCATTGAAGACAAACCTGAGGAGAAATCTGTCCCAAGAAGAACTCCAAGAGTTCTCCTTAGCCTACAATGTGGAATAGGACCATGTAATGGCACAATGGGTGAAATGAATTATGGTATGTGTCTTAGTCAGGGTTTCTATTCCTGCACAAACATCATGACCAAGAAGCAAGTTGGGGAGGAAAGGGTTTATTCAGCTTACACTTCCACGCTGCAGTTCATCACTAAAGGAAGTCAGGAGTGGAACTCAAGCAGGTCAGGAAGCAGGAGCTGATGCAGAGGCCATGGAGGGATGTTCCTTACTGGCTTGCTTCCCCTGGGTTGCTCAGCCTGCTCTCTCATAGAACCCAAGAACACCAGCCACAAGGGGCCCTCCCCACTTGATCACTAATTGAGAAAATGCCCCACAGTTGGATCTCATGGAGGCACTTCCCCAACTGAAGCTCCTTTCTCTGTGATAACTCCAACCTGTATCAACTTGACACACAAAACTAACCAGTACAATCGACCCCTTGTCAACTTGACACACAAACACATCACTATTAAGCCTCAGCCCTTACTTTCTTATTCATCCCCAAGATTTAATTACTTTAAAAGTCCCACAGTCTTTACATATTAAAAGTTCAATCACTTTAAAATGTCCAATATCTTTAAAATTCAAAGTCTCTTAACTGTGGGCTCCACTAAAGTACTTTCTTCCTTCAAGAGGGAAACACATCAGGGCACAGTCACAACCAAAAGCAAAACTCAAACTCCAATGGTTCAATGTCTGGGATCCAACTCCCCGATCTTCTGGGCTCCTCCAAGGGTTTGGGTCACTTCTCCAGCTCTGCCCTTTGTAGCACACAGCTTGTCTTCTAGGCTCCAGCTACCTGTACTCCACTGCTACTGCTGTTCTTGGTGGTCATCTCATGGTACTGGCATCTCCAAAACATTGCCATCTTCCACTGTAATTAGGCTTCACCAATAGCCTCTCATAGGCTCTCTTCATGGTGACAAGCCTCTGCTCCTATGCATAGCCCTTTCAAGTCCTGGGCCATCAACTGCAATTGAGGCTGCACCTTCACCAATGGCCTTCCATGGCCTCTCACTGTGTCAAGAGCCTCAGCAGATCTTCATGACCCCTTCATGCCTTCAAAACCAGTACCCTCTGGGTGACTCTTACACAGTACCAAGTCCAGCCACAGCACTAAATACAACTGTGGCTATCTCTGGAACACAGCCTCTGTGCTCTCAGAAAACACTTCCCAGAAGATTTCACCTCAGTGATGCTGGTTTCTTCTTAGTCACAGCTAATTTCTTAGCTCCAGCTAACCAGTATCAATAGTCCCAGTAACACAAGGGTTCGATTTAGTGGTTCTGGTATCTTGTTAATCACAGCTGATTCTTCAGCCCTAGCTAACCAAAACCACAGAATCTTCACAATCGAAACATGGCCCTGATAAGAGTCTTTAATCTTCCCTCTGAAATTTCACAAGTCAGGCCTTCATCTTCTGCAATGTTCTTAACATTGTCTTCCAAGCTCCTACAGAACTTTCCACAGAGCTCTTAACATCCTAATGGCTCTTCTAGCTCTAAGTTCCAAAGTCCTTCCACAGTCCTCCCCAAAACATGGCAAGGTTGTCACAGGAATACCCCACTATGCTGGTACCAATTTGTTTTAGTCAGGGTTTCTATTCCTGCACAAACATGACCAAGAAGCAAGTTGGGGAGGAAAGGGTTTATTGAGCTTCCAAGTTGCAGTTCATCACTAAAGGAAGTCAGGAGTGGAACTCAAGCAGGTCAGGAAGCAGGAGCTGATGCAGAGGCCATGGAGGGATGTTTCTTACTGGCTTGCTTCCCCTGGCTTGCTCAGCCTGCTCTCTTATAGAACCCAAGAATACCAGCCCAGGGATGGTACCACCCACGAGGGGCCCTTCCCCCTTGATCACTAATTGAGAAAATGCCCCACAGCTGGGTCTCATGGAGGCACTTCCCCAACTGAAGCTCCTTTCTCTGTGATAACTCCAACCTGTATCAAGTTGACACACAAAACCAGCCAGTACAGTATGTTTTTCTGACTGAGAAGCCAGTACAGTAACAGGTAAACTCATGCTATGTATTTAAAAAAGAAAAATCCAATTTCTACCTTTTTCCAAATGGCATATCTGTTACAATAATATCCACAGAAGCAGTTCGAAGTGGGAGGTTGCAGATATCCCACTGAATAGCATCAATGGGCAGACCCCAGGATGTTTTTCTGTGGAGACAAAGGTAAGATATTTCAATATATTCTCCCAGGCTAATGAGATGGCTCAGCAAATAAAGGTACTGGTCATTAAGCCTCATGACCTGAGCTTTATCTAAGGTACCAAGTAGAGACCTAGAGACCTAATTCTTCAGTTGGACTTCTACCTACCCTCATGTCCACACACAAATAAATAAATGTAATAAAAAAAAAACATTCTGCAGTCTGAACTTCTAAAGATTGTTTTTCTAAAAAGAAATGTTAAAGTAATATAGAAAGAAATATGTCCATAACTGAAATATAAGTGTTTTAAATGGTTAAGACTGGTTTTCAAAGGATATATGGTTAAGAAAGTACAAGGGAAAATGAGCTTACATGTAAAAGAGTGTCTAAAAGGCCAAAGAAATGACCCAGCTGGCAAAGGTCTTGGTCCTAAGCCAGACAAAAGGAATTTGATATCTAGGACTCACAGGAAGGAGAGACCCAAGTCCCACAAGTCATTCTCTTGACTTCCACACCATGACACAGCTCCATGGCACTCTCAGGCCCCAAAAGCCCAATCCAACAATCTTCAGAAGCAAAGCAATTGGAGGATTTAAACAGGCCATGGCTACTAGTATAGATAACTGGTAATTTAGAAGTTATGGTAATGGCTTTCATGCTTCTTTCAACTCACATTGTTCTAAATAATTAATTTGGTTTTTCAAGGCAGGGTTTCTCTGTGCAGTTCTGGCTGTCCTGGAACTCACTCTGTAGACCAGGCTGGCCTCGAACTCAGATCCATCTGCCTCTACCTCTGGAATAAAGGCATGCGCCTTATCTAAATAACAAAACCTATACCATACTGTACTGTTTTGTGAAAAGACACAAAAAAAAATGAACAAAAAAGGAGAACTAAAATTGCAATAAAGTATGGAAATGGTAGTTAAATTAATAACATGCTTTTCAATAAATTAGATGGTGTCTTCTCACACTGTTCATTTTGCTATAACGATGCCACAAAGAACTGGGGGTGAATGAAAATTCCAAGTCAGTATGGAAAGAGACTTAAAAAAATACAATGCAATCTTTGAAGTTAAACGTACCCATCTTTAATCTGGCTCTTAGTCAATAGAGATGAGATGTTATTTGCTGCTCTGTTCACTGCCAGTGGGTTGTTGTCCCCAGCGATATGATAACAGTGAGACCACTCAGTAGCTCCCTATGAGACAGGAGTGTTGGTTAAACATGCCACAAGAGGAAAGGGAAAGTCAGTATGGCCAGCTCTCAGGAACATGGTAGTCTGTGTCACTCATTCCCTTGCCAGAAATGGCCTCCTTGTTCTTCTGCCTGCTGAACTTTACCCACTAGAAATGTGGCTCCAGTGTCACTTACTATGACATCAATGTCAAACCTAGAAGCACTTTGTAGCTGACTTAGCCCATTTGAAACTATGTCTATCACCTCTGCCTTCGAAGTAATCCAGCAATTCCTTCCGGATAGGTCTTGTATTTTATCCCTACCCAGCAATAGCTGCCACATATAAGGGACTGCATTCTCTTAATTAACGATTATAAAAAAATTTAGCAAACTAACCAGACCTATGCTGTCTTAGATTATGAGTTTAGCTTTTAAAAGATAACTACCATATCTCTGAAAAGATTTTGCAGTTAAGTAAAAAAATATCAGCGGGATATAAATGCCAAGCAGTGACATATTTGTAAAACGAAGTGACATACTATGGTACAGTTTCTGCCACAAAGACATGCATGCATAAACATAGCACTTCATAACCATTTTACCCAGACCCTTGAGGGTGATTCTAGTTTATTGTTCTACAATAATTGCAAACAAAAGGAATGTTCAAGTATGCCAGAAACTGGGTGTGCAGGGATACAGAAAGAATTCACAGAGTAAAATTCTCTCAGGTGACTTGTGCTTCCCAACCTTTTTTTATTATTATTATTTTAATGTTTAATCCAGTATGGATTTCCTACCTCAGGCTACATTTACAGTACTTCTAAAACTTCACCTGTACACAGACCTTCAGTTTCCATCACGACTCAGCTGAAGTTTCTACATTGGTACGCTCATGCCTACTTTTAAATGGAAATGACTCAGTCTGGTTTCCCTCCCCCCTTTTTATTCTGATGTCTACTTTGCACGTTTCTTGACCCATGGTCACTTTACCTGTCATTTCATAGATAATCTGTGGTTTACTGATGGAGAACTACAGTTGGTTTCCAGAGCTGACTATAGTAACTCAGCTCCTGCTCAGACCTCAAGCAGCAGTCACTCACCAGCTAGTGGGACATTCACACCATCTGCATTTCCTCTTGGATTTTAACTCCCGTTCAAAGTCAGACCATAGATTTTCTAATTACACTCTGGATCATTTTTCCCTTTGTGGGTTGCTTTGGGCTTGCTCATCTGTCCAATTTCTGCCCACTCAACACAATCTGTGGTACTTCTGTGAAATTTCTTTTCCCTGGCTTTTGGTATTGCCTGGAACATTTCACTGTGTTAAACACAAAAACTTAAAGTGCCTTTACTGTGAGCTCCTGCATAGTCTCTTACACAGCTGTGGTGGCTCATGACTGTAATACCAGCACTTGGGAGAGGCTTAGGTAGGCCTACCATGAATTCACCGTGAGCCTGGGCTACATACCAAGACTCTGCCTCAAAAGGGTTAAAAAAAGAAGAAAACACCCTCCCATTTCTTTTTTTTCTTTTTTTTTTTTTTTGCCTTCTGTAATATTTTGTTTTGTTTTTGCTTTGGTGACTGGCTTTCTCTGTGTAGCTATGGCTGTCCTGGAACTCACAAGAGCTCTGCCTGCCTCTGCCTCTTGAGTACTGGGATAAAGGTATGTGTCACCACCACCACCCATTACCTTCTGCAGTTTTTTATGAGGGTTGTAGCAATTCCGAAAATAATTAATGGTCACTGGGTATGCAGCCTTGTGAGATTTCCTAAAATATGTTTTTTTTTTTTAAAAAAAAAGGTAAAACGGCCAGATAGTTTGTGCCCTAAAGGAGATGGGTGAATCTCTGTGAGTTTAGGGCTACATAATAAGACCCTGTCTCATAAAAACCAAACATAAAAAACACTTATAGGTATTCTAATGGGTTTGTTTCTGTTTCTGTTTGGCAGTGCTGGAGATCAAGTCCAGGACATCTGTCTTGCATGCCAGGCAGGTACCCTAGCACTGAGCTGCAATACTGTGGTTTCTCCTTTTCATAACTAAACTTGTTCACTTCAGGAACCTCTAATTATGTAGAGGTTTATGACCCCTTCAGTTATCCTCTGCTGTTCAATCTAGTGTCTCATCCATTTGTTACAAAAAACAAAACAAAACAAACAAAAAAACAAAAAACAAACCGGGCGGCAGAGGCGGTGGTGGTGGTGGTGGCGGTGGTGGTGGCGCACACCTGTAATCCCAGCAGTCTGGGAGGCAGAGGCAGGCGGATTTCTGAGTTCGAGGCCAGCCTGGTCTACAGAGTGAGTTCCAGGACAGCCAGAGCTATACACAGAAACCCTGTCTCGAAAAAACCAAATACAAAACAAAACAAAACAAAAAAAGTTTGTAATTCTTAGCTCCTCTGTGATTCAAAAAAACAGATTTCAATATCTAATCATATGGTACTTGGCTGTTTGAAATATATGGTTACAATGCTTTGACAGAAGTTTTAACCTGACTATGAGAGGTTTTTTTCAGACTTTTGGGTTTTTTTTCTCATTGGATCCAATTTGCCCACTAACTCTAGAACATTTTGAATAGATCACTTGCTTATATAAAAATAGAAAGGTGTTATTACCTCTATTGGTATTGCCCCTGTTCCACACATTGGATCCACTATTACATCAGTAGGTTTAGGTTCACAGAGCCTGGAGGGAGAAAACAATTCAGCACATGTGAAAATCAGCCAAAAACTGAGGCTTCCACAATAGAAATTCCTGAAGGATAGGATAAAGAGCCTCCTGGTATAGGACCAGCACACTGGCACAAAGGATCAGCAATTTATGGTTTGATAGTCAGCCTGGGGTTGGCACTCAGTAGCAGCACTCACCTGTGTGTACAATGCTTTGGGGGTAGGGGGGAGAGGAAGAGAGATCGATTTGTTATTGTAGCACTTAAGAAGCTGAGGCAAGATTTTTTAGTGGGCATTTGCTGACAACCAGACATTCAGTAGCCTTTCATTTTGGATTTAACTGTGGAGATACAGTCCTTAACATAAAATAACTGGTTTAAATTTATACCCTTGTTATTTTGCTGAATGCTTTAAACAACCCTATTACCATTTAACAGACAAAAAATTTTTCCTAGGACACAAAATAAGGAGCGTAAAGACTACAGGTCACTGTGAATAGCTTTAAATGTTACTTAGCAGTCCTCAGATCACTAAGTTTCATCTGATCTAATCTTTTCTGTTTGAGACCTTGCACCATGCACGTTAATGATCTCCCTCGTAAGACAGATTCTTGGGCAAGCCTGTATCACCAGTCATTGTTAATGGGCCAGGATAGGGCACTTGATCAAATTATGTCACTCAAATCCTCTTAGGAATGTGGAATAAAGAGCAAGTAGCACGGGGTAATTTGAGCCAGTCATGTGCAAAGGAAGGTAAATGCAACCCCGTGCACAGGTGAGCTAAGCAACACCATAAGCTTTTAGGAGACAGGAAAGCAGTCCTTCGCATTTTCTACCATCTACTTTCAACACTTCTTCATTTTTAGCCTTTATGTATATGGATACATTGCTAACATGTATATCTGTATCACATGTGAATACTGCCTGTCCAAAGCAAGAAGAGGGCATCTGATCTCTTGAGGCAAGTTATTAACCATTGTGAGCCACCATGTCTGTGCTAGGAATTGAACCCAGGTTCTCTGGAAGAACAGCCAGCTCTCTAGCTCCATAGTCTCTACCTTTCTTGAGATGCTTTCAAGGGTTTTTTGTGGATTTGGTATAATCTTTGCTCATCTTGCCAAACATCACAGTCTTCAGCATAATTAGTTATCACTTCATGTGTATATGTGCATGTGTATGTACATGTGCTTGCCACATGCATGTGAATGCAAGAAATCAGAAATCAACATTGGGCATCCCCACCCCCCCACACACACCTCTCGTTTTGGTTTTTTGAGAGAGGGTCTCTACAGAGCTTTGGCTGTCCTGTAGGCCAAGCTGGCCTTAAATTTACAGAAGTCTGCCTGCCTCTGTCTCCTGAGTGCTGAGATTAAAGGATATGCCACCACATTCAGCTGGGCACCTTTCTCAATTGCTCTTTACCTCACAACCTGGAGCTCACAAATTCAGAGTGGCTGGCCAGAAAGCCCCAGGTATCCTGCCTCAGCCTCCTCAGTACTAGGATTACTGACAATAGTGATGCTGGAAGGTTGCATTCAAGCTTATGCGGATATTACAGTTTATCCTATTTAGGGTTTTGGGGGGGGGGGGTTGTTTTGTTTTGTTTTGTAGACGGGGCTTCTCTGTGTAGCCCTGGCTGTCCTGGAACTATGTAGACCAGGCTGGCCTCCAACTCAGAGATCTGCCTGCTTCTGCCTCCCAAGGGCTGGGATTAAAGGCATGTGCCACCACTGCCCGTCTGTTATTTAGTTTTTTAATACCAGCACTCAAATAACTCTTTGCATGCTGGTTTCTATCATCGTGGTTGGAGGCAGATAACAAGTCTGTCCAGTAACTGAAGCTAAGGAGTGTTCTCTTAACTTTTCTGTTACTAACAATGTGTCCCAGTTGTGAGGAACTATGAAACCTCACATGACCATGAAAAAGGAAGTAAAAATTGAAAAGGAAGAAAATGTAATTATATAACTTATTAAAACATGCCAGGCACTATACAGAATAAGATTATCTGCCTATGTTTCTGCATTTGGTCCTCGTGAACAAAATTTTTAATAAATACTTTAATATTTTATTTATACATATGTGTTAATATCTCTGTGTGTGCATAATGCAAGCCAGAAGAGGGTACTGGAAGGGGGTATGCAACTGGGATTAAAGAAGGTTGTAAGCTGCCAGACATGGCAGCCTAGAACTGAGCTCTGGTCATCTGGAAAAACAGCATCAACTGTTAACTGTTGAGCCATCTCTATAGCCCCAAGGTCAGTCACAACTTTTTTTTAAAGTATGTATATGTGTGGGTTAAATTCTTAAAATATGTATATGTGCTGGTGCCAGAAGACAGGTGTTAAATACCCTGGAGCTGAAGTTGCAGGTTGTTATCTACCAACCTGAATGTTAGGAACTAAACCCAGATCCTCTGCAAGGGCAGCATGCATTCTTAAACCTCTGAGCCATCTCTCCAGCCAAAGTAAACCTTTTCTTCTTTTTCATTTTTGTTCTTAAGAAACACTTCACAAATTTGTCTGCCATCTTTATGCAGGGGCCATGCTAATCTTCTCTGCATTGCTTTAGTTTTAGTGTATGTGCTGCCAAATTGAGCACATGAATAATCTTTGGTGTCCCATGTCAAGCCCATTTTGCAGTACTGAAATCTCAAGTGTAGGGGTGGGGGGAAGACTTATTTGAGAACCTAAGACTGACAACAGTGGCAGGCTGCTTGCTTTGCACTTCTCAAAGTCCCAATACGATGCCCAGGTTGCTGCCCGTGTAACATGGAAAACTAGATTGCCAGGGGTGTGGCGCTGTGTGTCATGACCCACGTTCTACTACCAAGCTGCCTGCCAGCACCATCCCTCAGCATACACGCTTACACATCGCAAGGATCTCATCTGCTTCACTAAAGCACAGCAAAACTGACTCTACTGCCTAAAGAGAAGCAGCTCCTCACTGAAGACACACACGCAACCACCTCTCACATTTATAATCAAGAATACTAAGAAACCATCCACATGGTATTTTCTGCATCAAAAGCTAACAACAGGGGCTGGAGAGATGGTTCAGTGGTTAAGAGCATCGACTGCTCTTCCAAAGGTCCTGAGTTCAAATCCTAGCAACCACATGGTGGCTCACAACCATCTGTAATGAGATATGATTTCCTCTTCAGGAGTATCTGAAGGCAGCTACAGTGTACTCACATATAATAAATAAATAAATCTAAAAAAAAAAAAAAGGCTGACAACAGTGAATACTGAAGAGAAAATAGGTACTTTGTAATTCTAACCAAGCAATGTTTTTTATTTTTAGAAACTGAGTGTTTTAATTCAGAGCAAAGTGTTCATTACAATATGGACAGCAAAATCCCCTCCTGTTACCTGAGCATCCCATAGGCAAGAGTTGACCTAAGAGTTGTAGGCCCAAAATGTGTAATATTCCTGCGGTGCAGACTCTCTTCTGTCAGTGCAACGGCAACAATGACTTCATTATCATGGATGTTCAGGAGAACCTACATCAGATTAGAAACATATGAAAAAGTCAGAAAGTCAACAGTCTTCAAATCGTACCTACTAACAAGACCTTTTTAAAAACAGGAAAAAAAAAAAAAAAGCAGGGCCTTATCTGACTGCGGTCCTCCCTCCCCAGTGCTCTAATCCCAGCAAGGCAGAGGCAGGTGGATCTCTGTGAGTTCAAGGCCAACCTGGTCTACACAGTGAGTTTCAGGATAGCCAGGACCAGATAGAAAGACTATATCCCAAACAACGACAAAAATAAAGAAAAATAAATTTAAAAGAATAAAATAAACAGAGCCTTGAAGCCAAGATTGGCTTGAATTTCTTAGACAGGCCAGCTGGACTGAACCTCAAAATCCTCTTGCCTCTGCCTCATAAATACTGGGATCACAAGAAAGAGAGACATGTCTGCCTTATTAAGACTTTTTGAATTACTATAAAAACAACAAAACAACTGTCTTCTTCAGGGCTAGGTCTGAGGCACGGCGGCGTGTCAATGGAAAGAGTACTTGTTTGGCAAGTGTGACGATGTGAGTTGATATCCCTGGAGCCCAAGGAAAAGCCAAGCAAGTGAAAGACACCACATAGACAACTTTCTTTGTAGAAAAATTTTCATTTTTATTTCAAGTGCACAGATGTTCTTCCTGAATGTTTATCTGTGCACCACTTGGTACCCATGGAAACCAGAAGGAGGTGTGCGATCCCTTGGACCTGGAGTTAGTACCATATGGGTGCTGGGAATTAAACTTGTATATAGACAGTTCTTTTAACTAAGCCGTCTTGCCAGCCCATACAAACTTACTGATTGAGTTATACTTTACAAGTTTACTATCCAGTACATAATTTACTTATTTATGTATTTATTTGTGTTTGTATGTGGATTGAGTGAGGTGATCAGAGGACAACTTCTACCATGCATCCTAGGAATTGAACTCAGGCCAGCAGCCTTAGTGGCAAATCTGTCTATCATGAACCCAGAGGTATGTAAATCTTAACTACATATATATTTCAGTGAGCTATGACCTATATTCAGTACCCTTTAGAAAGCTTTTTCCACTTTCTTGGGCTGATCTAACCACTACTATATTATTGTATCATTTTTTTTGGAGTTAACAAAACTGAAATACACACACACACACACACACAAAATTTTCATTTAATTTTAAAAGTTTATTCTTTTTACACACACACTATACATATACATACTATCTCTCACACACACACTAGCTATCAATAAGTTATCTCCCAGTTTTTATTATATGAACATATTTTGATGGTATAGATTTAAAGTGTGTGTGTGTGTGTGTGTGTGTGTGTGTGTATGTTTTCTCAATACAAGGTTTCTGTTTAACTCTGGCTGTCTTGGAACTCACTTACTCTGTAGACCAGGCTGACCTCAAACTCAAGAAATTCATCTGCCTCTGCCTCCCAAATGCTGGGATTAAAAGTGTGCATGTCCATTGCCTCTGTGTGTGTGTGTGTGTGTGTGTGTGTGTGTGTTTTATTGTTGTTGTAAGACAGGGTTTCACTGTGCCAGAGAACTCACTATGTAGACTAGGCTGGCCTTAAAATTAGAGATCTGACAGACTCTGTGTCCTGAGTCTGGAATCCAAGGCATGGCCACCACACTTGGCCTACATGTATTTTTTAAATTACTACTTTTTTTTGGAAAACATTTCAAACACTTTTACAGTGGCCTCTCAAACATACCCTTTATCCAGAGCTGACACCATGTTGTGTTTGCTTTTATCTTGTTTTCCTAGTAGTTTTAAACAATGTCTGATTATGACTACCTTTGACCTAGTTTTCCTAACTCACAAATATTCTAAGAAGATAAAATGATCCCAAGTCTTCCCCCTAGAATGTCCTCATCACAGCCTTACCAAAGGCAGAGGTCAAGAGCTGACACTGAACATGCAAGGCCCTGCCCTATTAACCTTACTCACATGGCCTCATTTCCTATGAAGCCCTCTGAGCCTGGGACACAGAGACATCAGTTCAAATAGGATTTGTTTCCTGTGCTACCTTGCAGACTTCTGGACATGGCTTTCATTAGCTTCTTTGTTCTCACAGCTGTGTAAGAAAATATGGAATGGAGAATTGTTCTCATCTGACTTTAAAAAAAAAAGTTACAAAGAGAGTGACATGTCCCATATTTGAGTATCCCAAATGAAACAAAAGTTGACTTGGTAAAAATGTCAACCGCAAAGGGCCTACATAAACCACCAGAAATGTAAAGAACTCCAATTACCATTATCAGCATAAGTCACCCAGTAGTCACAGGATAATCAAGCTAACAGGAGGCATTTGGTTTTAAGAACCTAGTTGATTTAAACAGAACCAAGCTGGCTCTGGATGAGGACTAGCTCTAAAACCCTGACACAAGGGTCTGAAAACTGTATTCTACTATTGTTAGTAGCAGAACTAGAAGTAAGTTTACTTCAGGTAAAGTTACAATCTTGAAGTCCATATAATGTAGAAAAATACTAGATTAGAAATGAGAAGACTGGGGATATAGCTTAGAAATGCAGTGCTTCAGCTGGGCGGTGGTGGTGCACGCCTGTAATCCCAGCACCCTGGGAGGCAGAGGCAGGCAGATTTCTGAGTTCGAGGCCAGCCTGGTCTACAGAGTGAGTTCCAGGACAGCCAGCGCTATACAGAGAAACCCTGTCTCGAAAAAACAAAATCCAAAAAAAAAAAAAAAGAAAGAAAGAAATGCAGTGCTTGTCCATATGTGCAAGACTGTGGGTATGAGTCCAGCACCAAAATTTAAAAAACAAAAAGGGACTCACCTTTCTTCTGCTGGACATGGTGATGCCAGGGTCAGAGACACACAGAGCACACTTGAGGGTTTTGCAAGACAGGGTCTCTACATAGCCCTGACTGTTCTGGAACTCACTATGTAAGCCAGACTTGCCCTGAAAACACAGGAGATTCTCTGCCTCTGAGTGCTAGGGTTAAAAGAGTACTTAAGTTCTGACAACATCTATCCAATGAGCACTTACCATATACCAACATGCTATACCCAACACTCAAAACCACTTCATTTGCCTTCCATAGTATAGACCTTAAAGGGATACACTATTTTGGCACCATTTGAAAAAGAGGCTCAATTCCAGAGTTACTGAGTAAAAATTTCAATTAATACTTGTCCATCTATCTTCATAGACCATGCTATTCCTAACATCCGTCTAGCTTTTCTACCACTTTTTAATGACCCTTGTAATAGGTTTGTCTGGAAGTTTTACAAGTGTATGAGAACCTTTTTTTTCTTTTGTGGGTGACTGCATAACTCAGAAGTTTACATTGTGTTCCTACCATTATACCTTATTTTTGAAGCCATCTCTCACTGGACCTGGGTTTTGCAGCTTCAGCTGGCCTGCTCTAGGGCACTGCCTGTCTCTATCAGTGCTAGGGTTAGCATGCATACATCTGCTCTGGCTTGCATGTGGATGCTAGGAATCCAAACTCAAGCACTCATGCCTGCTCAGTAAACACTTTGCCCACTGAGCCATCTCCCCAGCCACATTACAGATCGTTTTCATCATCAATAAAAGCCAAGACCCACCTCTACATCAAAGTTGGTCATGTCAGCCTTCCACTTAAAGTACTCTTGAATAGCACCTCCAAAATCTCTCGCAGCCTCATTGGAGGTAAAGCAATGTTTCTCTCCTGCTCTGTTGCAGGTGACTCTAAACTTCTGTACCTGTGGTTCAGTTTCTTCTCTTAGGCTCTGACCAGTTTCATCTTTGCAAGATGCCAAGACATCACCTACTAAGGTTGATATCTCTTCTTTGATGGCTGGATTTTCATAATAGTCCAAGATATGTGAATCTGAAGTGCTGCTGGCATGCTTTTTCTTGCCTTCTTTCTCGTCTGCTTTGTCTCCTTGTCCACAGTCAGCCTTCTCTTTCCCTGCACTCTGACTTGCCTTTCTGCGCTTTGCTTTCTTCTTCTTGAAAGTTGTGTTAATTTGCCAGACTTTCAAAGGGTCTGACCATGGGAGTTTTCCAGCCAGTTCTTCAAAGTCTCTTAGAACTTCTTCCTGCAAATGATGGAGAATGAAACCCTTTTGTTTCTCACCATTTTAACTGAACAAGTAAGTGCCTACTTTCCTTGTAGACAACTCTGGTCCTTATGATGGGGATGGTTGGAGAATACAGACCAAAGGATAAACAAAATGATACCTGCAATGAAGGAAATTCCATTTTCAACAGTGAGGATATATAAACATTATGCTACTGAAGAAGACTAGAGCAGAGGGCAGATCAGATGCACAGCATTGGGTACCTGTGAGGGAAGCAGGTGGACAAAAGGCAGCAGACAGAAAATCAACACATCCTTTCAGATCTTCTGGATTTGGGCAAAAACTGTAAGAAGTTTCAAAATGTCATCTGTCCAGATTCTAAATAGTATGGTTAATTTTTTCTTTTGTTTGGTTTGAGACAGGGTCTCTTCTTTATAGCCCCAACTGTCCTGGAACTCATCTGCAGACCAGGCTTAAACCATTTAAGCTTCTTAGAGTTAAACTTCTTACACCATTTTATAGACCATTTTAAACTTCTATAGATCCACCTGCCTTAAACGCATGTACCACTACACTTGGTTCACATGATTATCTTTTTAAAAAGTAAACGTGGTGGTACTCCCCTGTACAGTTCTTCTCTTCCACTTGGACTTTATTTACAGTACTAAGTACGGTCTACAGTTTCTAGGCTTACTTACTATCAAAGCCACTCCTGTAAGTCCATGGTGAAAGACCTTAACTACCTTGACCTTTGCTATAGGCCACACACCTACAGCAGCAGAGGCATATAAAGGGTGGTTAATATATAGCTGCCAGGCTAGGTTTATTGGCACAGGCTTATAATCCCAGTTTCTAAGGAACCTAAGTCAAAGCTGCAGTTCAGGCCTTCCTGTGCTACAGAGTGGGTTCAGGGACAACCTAGATAAGATATTAACATCGTATCTCAAAACAAAATGTAAGAGGGTCAGGCATAAGAGTTCAGCAGTACAGTGCATGGGTCCTAAAGTCAACTACTAGTACTCCAAGAGTAAACAACAAAGACAAGTTACTGGATGGTGTGGTTAAATATTTAAATGTGAAGTACGAAGGACTGCTATCTACAGAACAAGCACTAGCCAAACAGAGTTATACAATCTATATAAACATCTACAGTACAGATAGTTAAATGACTTAAAGATCAAGAAGCCAGGTATGGTGGTGCACACTTTTATTTCAAAACAGAGACAGATGGATCTCTGTGAGCTTGAGGCCAGCCTGGTCTACAACGTGAGTTCCAGGCCTGGCATGGAGGCAATGAGACTCTGTTTCAAAACAAAACAAAACAAAACCTTTAGGAAATTAAATATTCAGTTTCCCAGTCATTTCAAGACACATTTCACCCTCTAATCTAGCACTTAGCATGCTAGGTAAATTCACTTTTTAAAATGAGGAACTAGGGGTAGCCACTAGCAAGTTCTGGATGCCAGAAAAGCAAGAGGCTCCCAGGACCCAACAGGGATGAGATTAGCTGACATGCCCAACACAGGGAAGGGAGAACCTGTAGAGAACATATCTCAAGGTTAGGAAAGGCCCCTGGTTGGCAGATGGGGCCATCCACTCATCTCCAAATTTTTAACCCAGAATGGTTCTTGTCTAAAGGAAATACGGGCACAAAGTATGGAGCAGAGACTGAAGGAAAGGCCATCCAGAGACTGTCCCACCTGGGGATCCATCCCATGTGCAGACACCAAACCCAGGCACTATTGGGGATGCCAAGAAGTGCTTGTTGACAGGAGCCTGATAGAGCTGTCTCCTGAGAGTATCTTTTAGAGCCTGGCAAATAGAGAGGTGGATGCTTGCAGCCAACCATTGGACTGAGCATGGGGTCCCCAATAGAGGAGTTAGAGAAAGGACTGAAGGAGCTGAAGGGGTCTGCAACCCCATAAAGAAAAACAATATCAACCAACCAGATCCCCCAGAGCTCCCAGGGATCAACCAAAGAGTATACAAGGAGGAACCCATGGCTTCAGCCACATATGTAGCAGAGGACTGCTTTTTCTGGCATCAATAGGAGGTGAGGCCCTTGGTCCTGTGAAGGGTTGATGCCCCAGTGTAGGGGAATGCCAGGGTGGGGAGGTTGGAGGGGTTGAGTGGGAGGGGGAGCGCCTTCATAGAAGCAGGAGGAGAGGGGATAGATAAGAGAAACCGGGGAAAGGGATAACATTTGAAATATAAATACATAAATATCCAATAAAAAAATCACTTTTTAAAAATATATTTTGTCTATAGTTCATTGACAAAAGTTAAGTGTGTTTTCCTTGATGACTAACTCCAAAGTCTCTGGTGCCATGCAGCTAGGGAGGAAGTAAAGATTATAACAATTCACTCAGAGAATGAAAATTATACTTCAATAAAACAATAAAAAATAGGACAAAGGAAGAAGGGAAAGGCCTGTTTATCCCAAGTCAGTCCAGGGAGAGCTCTTCCTCATGGTCTCACCCTCAGGAGCCCAAGAGAAACTGCCTCATCCCAAAATTTCAAAGTTCAAAACTTTATCAACACAGAACTTACAAAACAATGCAGGGGAAAGAGACACCTGCACAAAAGAATACTGACTAGAAAACTGGACATAGAACACTGTTTAAAAAATGTGATTTAGAGGCAAAACATACAAAAGACAATGACATCAGAAATATGAGAAAATGTCTGGTAAATGAGACCTCATAGCAGACTTAGAAGCAGAAATGAACTGTGGTGAGTCACTAGGAGATGGAGTTTACAGTTTAAACAATAAACAAACAAATAAATAAATACAGGGAGGGGGCAGATGGTGCAGTTGGTAACCCTATTGTTGCACAGTGTGAGGACCTGGGTTCAATTCCTCAGCACTCAATTTAAAAAGCAGGAATGGTGGTTTGTGCCTACAATCCCGGTACTGGGGCAGGGGAGACAGGAAAAAGGTCCCTGAAGGTTTCTCACCAACCAGCCCAGGTGACAGTGAGATCTAGTGGCACTGAGAGAACCTATCTTAAAACAATAAGGGGGAAGGGGCTAGAAAGTGACTCCAGAACTAAGGCTGCTTATTGCTCCTGCAGAGGACCCAATTTTGGACCCCATCACCCACATGGTGGTTTACAATATCCATAACTTCAATTCTAGGGGATACAGCTCCCTCAGTTCTCCAGGTACGTGCACATATATACACACAGACAAAATATCCATACATTTAAAAAAAATCTAGAAGTGAGAATAAGATGGGGTATGAGTGCTTGCATATACTGCAGGAAAAGCAGTCTTCACAAAAGCCTGCTGAAACACAGGAAAGGATGTAAAAAGGAAATAGCATGGCGATGAGCAAAAAGTTAATTGAAAAGACAATGATAAATAAGGAAAATAGTTAACAAGTACCTATTTACCTAAGAGATTCCGAAGTTACACTAATTCAAGTTATTTTCCAGAAAAGTGGACTGATATGTTCTGATAAGAAATTATCAATGATAAAAGACACTTGAACTTAAAAAACTTTCTTTTTTGTTGCTGTTGTTGTTTTGTTTGTTTGGGTTTTTTATTTTGTTTTTTGTTTCTTTGTTGTTGTTGTTGTTGTTGTTTTGAGAAGGGGTTTCCCTGTATAGCCCTGGCTGTCCTGGAACTCACTCTGTAGATCAGGCTGGCCTCAAACTCAGAAATCCACCTGCCTCTGCCTCCCAAGTGCTGGGATTAAAGGCGTGCGCCACCACCACCCAGCTTAAAAGACTTTAAAGAAAGCTGGAGGTTTGCTTGGTTTTTGATCATCACACACAAAAAAATCATAAAGACCACCACCACCACCACCACCACACCAACCCCACCCCCACCCCCAGAACCACCATCACCACCTGCCCCCACCACCAAAAAAGAAAAAATAAAGAAAAGAAAAAGACAAAAAATAAGAAAGCACAACAAGGGGAAAATATTTAGCAAGATGAACTCAAATGAACAGACGATTATGCTCTGTCAAGAAGGGGAGACTAGTTCTTTACACTCCATCCACTAACAGCATACAAAGACAAATATCCCTCAACTCATGCCATTAAAAAATAACAAGAACCAGGCAGACCTAATGGCTCATGCTCACAATGGAGGATCTCTTCAAACTCAAGCCTAACTGGGCTACAGAGTAACACAAGCAAACTGCAAAGGGCAAGAAGTACACCTGTGCTGGGCAGTGGTGGCGCACACCTTTAATCCCTGCACTTGGGAGGCAGAGGCAGGTGGATTTCTGAGTTCGAGGCCAGCCTGGTCTACAGAGTGAGTTCCAGGACAGCCAGGGCTACACAGAGAAAGCCTATCCCGACCCCCCCCCCCCACACACACACACACAAAGTACATCTTTCCACTTGGCTTTAAGACTAAAACAAAAACAAAGTATAGGTCATGACTATAAAACAGAAGCAAAGTTACACATCAGCACATAATAGGAAAGAGAATTTAAGAATGCTATAGTCCTTATCTCTTATAGTTACAGGTCAAAGGGTAGAAGTAGAGGCTGATAAAGAATATTTAAAGGGCCAAAACTAAAAAAGTAAATAAAATCAGAGGGCAGAGCGGAAATGAGGGAAAAACATGACAATTTCATCTACAATGATTGCAGATATAAAAAAATGAAAATAGCAGATTAGGTAGATAATATCAAGTTGTATTTATAAAGCTAGTAGCTAAAGATATATGTATATATATAATATATATGTATATATATTTTATAAACACATATATAAAAGTTATATACTATTAAAAAGCATAGCACAAGAGCCAGATGTGCTAGTGCATACACATAATCCCAGCATGCAGAAGGCAGAGGCAGATGGAGTTCAGTTAATTTGAGGCCAGTTTATTCTACAAAGTGAATTCTACGACAGCAGGTCTGTATAGGGTCTGCATGATGAGATCCTGTCTCAAACAAAAAACTCTTAAAGCTCCAAAAGAGAAAATATAGTGCATGAAAAATTATTATATAAAGAGATGTTTATATGAAAATGAAAGATTGATGTAAATATGACAAAACAAACCAAACAACAGGAAACCACCCTGAAAACCCCTCCCTAAAACACAGCAAAACCCAAACAAATAAAAAAACAAAACCAGGGCTAGAGAGATGGCTCAGCAGTTAAGAGCACTGACTACTCTTCCAAAGGTCCCGAGTTCAAATCCCAGCAACCACATGGTGACTCACAACCATCTGTAAAGAGATCTGACACACTTTTCTGGTGCATCTGAAGACAGCTACAGTGTACTTAGATAACATTAAAAAAAAAAAAAAAAGACCAACCAAAACCAAACTCTACCCTTTATTTTATATGCTAATTTAATAAGAAACAAAATTAAATTTGTATTTGTATTACACATGTGCAGACTTTAAAAAAAAGTAGAAATGAGATTGCACTGGGGGAGTGTGTACAATTTACACTCATAACCTGAAGGACTTAACAATTTTTCATAGTCAAGATACAGAAAATTCCTTTGCATAGACTTGAAAATTTATCTTAGACCCTACTCTCTCCTTTGAAACTTATATCAAAAATGTTGCGTGAGTATGTGGTATATGCACATGTTGCTGTGTATACATTTGTGTAAATGCATGTGCAAGTGTGGTAGCCAAAGGTCAAAGTTAGTGTCTTACCCTCACTGCTTTGTATCTCACTTTCTTTTTTTTTGAGATATAGTTTCTCTGTGTAGTGCTGCCTGTCCTAGAACTTACTCTGTGGCCCAGGCTGGCCTCTAACTCAGAGATCCTTCTGCTTCTGTTTACCAGTGCTGGGAGCAAAGGTATAAGCCAACATTGCTGGGCTGGACTTGCTTTTTGAACCAGGAATTCTGTCTGGGTGATGGTGGAGGGGGCACCTGCCTTTAATCCCAGCACTTAAAGGCAGGCAGAGATTTGATTTTGAGGACAGCCCAGTCCACAGGACAGCCAAGGCTACACAGAGAATTCATGTCTCAAACAAACAACAAAACCTCTCACTCAACCTGCAACTCATTCAACTAGGTTGTTTCCTCTTTTCCCTTAGTGATGAAGTGACATCTTACAGTGAGCCCAACTTTTATGCAGGTCCTGTTGCTAGTGTAGTGGGTACCTTACCAACAGCGATCTTCTTCCTCTGCCTTCAAGAACCTGTTTTACAGTGGTTTCTTTTTTTGTTTTTGTTTTTGTTTTTTTGGATTTGGTTTTTCCGAGACAGGGTTTCTCTGTATAGCCCTGGTTGTCCTGGAACTCACTCTGAAGACCAGGCTGGCCTCGAACTCAGAAATCCGCCTGCCCCTGCCTCCCAGAGTGCTGGGATTACAGGCGTGCGCGACCACTGCCCAGCTTTAGTGATTTCTAAGGCCACTTGGAAAGGTTAACTAATATAGACTTGTAGTACATCAAATTCACCTCTTATTAGAGATCAGAACTGCCTCAACTATATAAATTTTAAGATGAGGTGGGGGGTACAAACACCTTTAATCCCAATACTTAGGAGGCAAACACAGGAAGAGCTCTGTGAGTTCCACAACAGCCTGGTTTACAGCGCAAGTTCCAGGACAGCCAGGGAGCTACACTGAGAAACCTAGTATCAAAAAACAATAACAAAAACATTACAATGACAAAAATCGAAGAATTTAATAATGTCTGGTAATTTAAATGCAAGAGAATTTAAGATAAATTTAAGAGAAGTTAAGATAAAGCCAAATATTTATTAATGCATAAAACTGACCTTCAAAATCCCCAAATATTTGGCAGTATAGGTTCTCAAAAGACTGCCTCTGAAATTGTTTTAGGTATCCTTCAGTTGGGAGGAACTATCAGAAATCGCGAGAGTGAAGCCTGGGGAAGTAGTTCAGCGGGAGTGCTCACTTAGGAGGCAAATGTCAAGATTCAAACCACCAGGACATCGATAAGGAAAAAAAATGAGTCTGAAGGATTAGAATACTAATGTTTCTAATGCTGAAAATTATTTTTATAGGCAATACAATTTTTAACTATTTTCAGTGGATACTCTATTAGAGCTGTTTGAATGTTTGGTAAGCCATGGGTTCTGTTAGCCTTTTAGTTACTATTATTTTTTTTACTAGGATCTGATGAAGAAAGTGCTTCAGCATTAAGACTTATTTGGGGATTCTTTGGCTTTCCAAATTAATCTGGAAAATTAATAATGAACAGAGAATTAGACAGCATACCACAGTTCTTTTAAGAAAGATTAGCTCTAAATTAGACATTAATATAACATTGACAAGAAAAGTTTTAAGCACTTAATTCTGGAAACTTGGCCAGAAAGAGATACAGGAAAAAAACCCTAAAGTATTATTGAGGTCTGTTTGCAACCTTCAGCTTACACAGCAGCTGGATATGGAAGACTCGGATAATAAATACAGGCTGGAGACAAAGCTGTGGTCCTAACAACTGATGATGTTTGGTATTAAATGTTGTTTTGGCTTCATTTCAAAACATAAAGTTAAACAGGACAAAAGCAAACTGGGAGGGAATGCTATTTGTGTTCTCTGTCTTCTGTTCACATGCTGGGAGCAATTTTAGTTTCAAACCACGTGTTCTATCTTTTGAGCTAATCTAAGAGTTTTTCCCTATAACTTCAGGTTTTTCTTTAACAGTCACCTTTAGAAGCAGCTTCAGGGATGGGCTCTAAAGATGTTTCTAGATCTTAGTGGAAAGGCTTACTGTAATCACATGCTTGGCTCTTGTTTTATTCCCAACAGTGTAAACAAATAAACCAACTGCAAGGCTAAGTGACGGTGAGACAAGCAGGTGTAACACTGCAGACAACAAGCTCTCTGGGAGAGACCATGCTTGGAATAGCTCACCTTTGTAGCTTTGAACTGGTAATCTTTAAATTCCTGAACAACCACAAACAAGTTATCAACTGATCTCAGACAATGAACCTAGGGAAGAAAAACAAATGTTTAAAACAAACTTCTGAAAATACTTTGAATAACACAAGCTATCTACAGTTAAATATTTAAAAGAAAAGTACAAAATTGGTTCATTTTTATCTTTTCGAGATAGGGTCTTGCTACGTTGCTCTGGGTTGCCTCAAATTACCCTGACTCAGTGTCGCCAGTACTGACATTACAGGAGTAAGTTACCACGTCTAAGTAAAATAGTTTTAGAGCAGCACCTCATGTTGGTACTTTATATTTAATATTTTTCCCACCCTGAGTGTTTCATTTCTTTGGTTATCAATTGATTCCCACTATTCCCCAGAGAAAGGGCCACTAAGATCAAATTATGCAGTCTGAAATGTCACTGGTCTAGGGCAGGGAAAGAGGGAAACACAAATGGGGCTTTATCATGCTTTCATGTCTTTTGGTTGTATCCTGAGGGGGCAAAGACCACGGAAATGGTCTTTGGATGGATGTGCAGCATATGCCTACATTCCCAGCCTTCTGGAGGCACAGCATGCTCAGCTGTAGAGTGAAATCCAGGCTAACTTGGCTACATCAGACTCTGTCTTAAACTCCTACCTCTCCCTTCCAAAAAAGAAACCACATATGGTTTAAACTCAAGTTCTGTGATAGCTCAATTACTGCAGACAAGCTACTTTTCTTCTTAAACCTAATGACTGATAACAATAGTGCCCAATCTTCACAAAACTGCTGAGGGCATCAAGAAAATGTTTGCTCACTAACAAAGACCACAACTATTTTGTGGGTTTGTACTACATGTTTTATGCTATTAGCTTGGGATATACTATCAAGACAAAAACAAAACCTAAAGAACCTCCAGATAACAATTCATACCCTATGTTACTTGTATGGTAATGAGAAATTCGGTAGCTTTTGTTTCAATGGGAAGGCAGTTTGCTAACCTGTTTCTCACCTATGATCATGTATAATTACTTTTGATCAAGAATGTCTTTGAAGGGGGCTGGAGAGATGGCTCAGTGGTTAAGAGCACTGACTGCTCTTCCAGAGGTCCTGAGTTCAATTCCCAGCAACTGCATGGTGCCTTACAACCATCTGTAATGGGATCTGATGCCCTCTTCTGGTGTGTCTGTAGAGAGCAATAGTGTACTCATAAATAAAATAAATAAATAAATCTTTTTAAAAAATGTCTTTGAGGGGCTGGAGAGATGGCTTAGTGGGTAAGAGCACCGACTGCTCTTCCAAAGGTCATGAGTTCAAATCCCAGCACCCACATGGTGGCTCACAACCATTCGTAAAGAGATCTGATGCCCTCTTCTGGTGTGTCTGAAGACAGACAACTACAGTGTACTTACATATAATAAATCTTTTAAAAAAAAAATGTCTTTGAAAGGGCTGGAGAAATGGTTCAGTGGTCAAGAGCACTGACTGCTCTTCCAGAGGACCCAGGTTCAGTTCCCAGCACCACCAGTATGGCAGCTCACAACTGTCTGTAACTCCAGTTCCAGGGGATCTGATTCCATCACAGACAGACATGCAGGCAAACACCAATGCACATAAAATAATAAAAATCTTGTTTAAAAAAACAATGTCTTTGACATGGATGAAAAGGAAAACCTCAGCTTTTGTATGTACCCAAACTTTCGCTAAAGTAAATTTACATGTCATAGATATTGGTACATATTTCATTTTGGTGAATAAATCATCAGGAAAGGCTATGATTCTAAACCATAGTAAACTAATGCTAAAACTGAATATACATTCCAAAACATTATAAATACCAAAACAGAAAACTAGTCAATTTCACAAATCAGTATACAACAGAAAATGCAGATACTTCAAGGAGACCGAAGTAAAGGATTCCTAAGGGGAGTCTACAAACCAGAAAAGTAATCATAAAATAACCAAGTTAAAAAGACTAATTTAAATACTGTTTTGTTCAAACCTGAGCCAGACTTTCCACTGCAATATCAAAATATATTTTGCCCCGGTCTTTGCTGATCCTGCAAGATGACTTCAATTTCTCTCTCACTTCATCTGCAGCTGTTTGTTCAAAGCCAGTAGGTACAGTGGCTCCAATAGTGACTTGGAGATGCTCAGGCTCACTGACGTCACTTTCTACCAGGGGCACAGGCTTCTGGTTCTCATCAAGGTTCATATCCAGGGGCTCTCTGGTAGCTTCTTGAGTGTCAGACATGATGGAGATGTTTATTAAAAGGCCTAACAGTCTCTATAGGGAATACAGAAAAGGGAAAAAATGCAGTCTCTTTTCATATTTCAATGTACATACCAGTGTTAAAACTATCATATAAATAAGGGCACAGATTACAGGCAGTGAAACGTGATTAAGCCAGCAATATACAGGTTAGGTTTATCAGGAGAAAAGACAAGAGTATTTCCAGGTCTGGGCATGGTGGTGCACGCCAGTAATCCCAGCACTTGGGAGTGGGAGGCAGAGGCAGGCGGATTTCTGAATTCGAGGTCAACCTGGTCAACAGAGTGAGTTCCAGGACAGCCAGGACCACACAGAGAAACCCTGTCTCAAAAAGTCAAAAGAAAAAAAAAGTATTTCCACTGCATGCAGTGCTTGGCTTAGGGTCATCTGTGTTGGTAAGCACCATCTTACATTTGCTAACACGAAAACAGAAGCTCTTATACTGTCCTTTCGGCTTAGCAGCTCAGAATGTGAGGCTGTAGTGGTGGTCCAGAGGTATAAATTACTGCTTCACACACTCACAGGTCCAAATGACCCTAAAGCAAGTTAATCCTGCCTAGTTTCGAACTGGAAACTAAATTGTCTCCCTCCTTCCCAAAGTTGGATGGTTTTAATGAGAATAACACAATTCTGGAGTAATGATCAAAACTTTTTTTTTTTTTTTGGTATAGAATAGAGTTTATTCAGAGTAGGGGATGGGAGTTAGTGGTAGAGAGAGGTAGAGAGAGAGAGGGAGAGAGGTGGGGAGAGAGAGAGAGAGAGAGAGAGAAGCAGAAGAAGGAGGAGGAGGAGGAGGAGGCCGGCCATGACCACGTGGAGGGGGGAAGAGCCCCAGGGGCAGAGAGGTGAGAGAGTGTGGGAGAGCAGAAAGCAAAGAGCATGATCAAAACTTTGTGTGGGTGAGGAATCTATTTTCCGCCATACAGTCAAGTGGGCAGAGAATTTATTAAAGATTAACTCAACTTCCACTATCTAAACAATTACATGGATCTGAAAGCCTACTAGATGGTGACGCTGAGCTCCAATGATGGGCATCCAGGGGAGATCTTGGAAATATCTGAAGCTAGTAAAACAGACTTCCTGTATGAGAGTTTCTGTAGGTTCAAGGGGTAGGAGAGGTGTTACCGTGGTGGAGGGTCCACACCTCCCACTAGATTTTCAAAAGCGTTGTGACTTAAGCTAACATCTTCCCTGTCCCTATGCTGTGCCAAGGTCAGGTCACAGAGGTTAACCCGGTTACACAGTGTCACTGTTCACCACAGTGAACAGAACTCCTACAGACAGGTTGAGAGTTGAAGGGTTGTTCGGACTGGAGGGAAAAGTGTCTCTCATTCCCGCCCTCTGCGAAGCCCAGTGAGAGGCCACACGCTCCATCCCAGCACCAACCTACACAAAGCCGCCACTGTCCTCCCCTCCGTCCCACCTACCCGGCCACTCCCACCCGCGGCCAGTTACCGGCTGCAAGCACAGACTCTTCCGGTCGCCGCATCTGCGGGCTGGGCGCACTCAGGGCACGCCGCCGGAAGCCGAGTTGCCACCCCGGAAACGGAAGTCAGGCCTTGGAGGTCACGGTGCTCCCGCGCTGGAGGTGGGCGAGTGTGCGCGTAGAGCTGTGCGCAGTTGGTTGCACTCTGAACCGGAAGAACTGCGGGCTGGTCACCTGCCCGGAGGTAACCTTGATGGAGCGATCGCTGCACCAGTTGTTCAGTTGTTTTACTTCCTTTGCCTAAAGTATCGAGCATTTGCATTAGACTGGGATTTGATTCCAGTTTTAAAGCCAATGAAACCGAATCTAAAGAGATTCTTTTCCCCCATTCCCGTCTTACACAACACTTTTTTACTTGGAATTTATTTTTGAGATGGGAGTCTCACAATGTAGCTTGACTGGCCAGCTCGTTGTGTCGACCATTCTGCCCTGGAAATCACAGATATCCATTGTCTCTGCCTCCGGAAAGCTGGGATTACAGGTGTGTACCACCATACCCGGCTTGATTTCTGCAAGGGCCGGCAAGCTGGGCTGTAACTAGAGTATAGCGCATAGCCTAGTCTGTGATTTTTCAGACTGCTTTTTTGTGTTGGCTGCTCATACACTATTATTTCCTTTTTTTCCCTATATATTTCAAAGGTTACATTTCACATATTTTAGTTACATTTACGTCATGTGTGTGTAGAGGGAGCTTGTGTGCCACACCTGAGGTCAGAGGACAACTTTCAGAAGTTGGTTCTCTTCCACCACGTGGGTTTCAGGGATCCAGCTCAGATAAATCAGGATTGGTAGCAAGTGCCTTTACCCTCTAAGACGTCTCACCAGCCCCAAATGTAACTTTTTGTTGTTGTTGTTGTTTTGTTTTTTGTTCTTTGGATTTGGTTTTTTTGAGACAGGGTTTCTCTGTATAGCCCTGGCTGTCCTGGAACTCAACTCTGTAGACCAGGCTGGCCTCAAACTCAGAAATCCACCTGCCTCTGCCTCCCAGAGTGCTGGGATTACAGGCGTGTGCCACCACCACCCGGCTCATAAACATTTTATAAGAGGAAACTTATAACAAAAAGAGACAGTAGAATTTAAGGGGAAAAAATAAGCGATGGTGGAGGGATGGCTCAGTGATTAAGGCCTGCTCTTCCAGAGAATTCAAGTTTGGTACCCAGCACCCACCCACCCCAGGCTGCCTATAACTTCAGGGATCTGACAGCTGAGTCTGGATCAAAGGGCTTTGTGACACTGCATGCATGACACATATATTCATTCTCTCTCTCTCTCTCTCTCTCTCTCTCTCTCTCTGCCTCTCCCCTCACCCTCACCAAAAGGGTTGTTTTAAAGTTTCAGTGGTGGCAGCTGCAACAGAGGCATGGAGCCACACTATCCGTATCAGCAGGGACAAAGAGAAAGGTAAAACCAGATCCTTGCCTTGGATGCAGGGAAGAGGTTTGGGACCAGCCAATATAATATAAAGCAGTGTTGTAGTTTAGTTAAAAAAAAAAAAAAAAAAAAAGAGGTCTGACATAGACGGCCCAGCAGGAGATAAAACGTGTCTGCCATCAAGCCTGACCTTCTGAATTCCATCCCCAGGACCCACATTGCAGAAGGAGAGAACAGACTCCCACGGATTGCCCCCTGACTGCCTCAGGTGTGCCATGAGAGCCTTACCTCCATAAATAAATGTTTGAGGGGGTTGGGGTGGGAAGCCCAATGGTGGGTGTTCGCCTTTAATCCCAGCACTTGGGAGGCAGGAGCAGGTGAATCTCTGAGTTCGAGACCAGCCTGGTTTACAGAATGAGTTCCAGGACAGCCAAGACTACACAGAGAAACCGTGTCTGAAAAAAAAAAAAGAAAAAAAAGTAAAGAGCATCTGAAAGTATGGTGTAGACCTCTTAAAAAAGAGCAAATTTGGGCTGGTGGGATGACTCAGCTGGTAAGAGCACTGACTGCTCTCCCAAAGGCCCTGAGTTCAAATCCCAGCAACCATCCTTAATGAAATCTGACACCCTTTTCTGGTGTGTCTAAAGACAGCTACAGTGTGCTTACATCATCATCACCATCATCATCATAATAATAATAAATAAATAAAATATTTGGGCCAGAGCAATCAGGGGCTGAGCGAGTAAGGTTAACCAGAGCGAGTAGGGCCGACTGGAGTGAGCAGAGGGCCTAAAAAAAAAAAAAAAGAGCAAACTTTATTAAAGACAGTGTTAGCATAGATTTTAAGCCTGAGAATTAAGAATAACAACTTCTAGTAGCTCAAAAGTTGTATCTCAAATGGAAAAGAAAGCTTTTCCCTTCTTTATCTTTCATAAATGGAATTATAGAATGTTTCAGAAGTACCGTGAATGGGATTACAATCTGATAAAACTGGAAGCCACTAGGGTTGTACTAGGGGGTCAGGGCATGCCCTTTACTATTGGAGTTTCTGATGAGAGGTCTAGAAAATTTTAGATTTTGAGATGGAAAAGGAGAAAGGCCTCAAGCAGTTGCTAAGTGTCTTGGAAACTGTGGTTCTCAGCTGTTGAGGGGCTCCCTTTGCTTCTCAGGTCCTTGTAATTTCTTTCTATCCTGTTTTACAAAGGACTTGCATCAGAGCTTTTGGAAAGGTACGTGAAAGACCAATATAAGTACATGAATCAATGGTCACTCTCACCAATCATTAGGGAAATGTAAACTAACACTAACTTTATGATAACTATTCAAATGGCAAGCTGGAAAAGCAAAAATCACCTCTCATAGGAAGGATGTGGAGCAATGAAATCTTGCTGCTGTCAATGCAAAATGTTATAGCCACATTAGAATTCAGTTTAGCTTTTCTGAAAAAGGTGTAACATCTATTCACCATATTACCCATTCTATTAGCAAGCAAATATTCAGAAGTGGAAACACATTCAAACAAGTTGTTCACAAACAGTACGTATAGCCTCCAACTAGAAACAACCTGAATATCCATGTGCTGTTTGGATATTAGCACATGGTTAATAGTCATTAAAAAGCACTGTTGACCACATATAGGCTGGGGGTGTAGCTCGATGATAATGTCCTTTTTATCCTAGCATGTGAGAGGCCATAGGTCCAATCCCCAATGTGTGAGAGAAAGAGAGAGAGAGAGAAGAAGGGGGGGGAGAAAGAAAGAAAAGAAAGAAGAAGAAGAGAATGCAAACACAGAAAACCACAGGTTAAATTTCCACTTATATTCAGTGTCTAGAAAAGGTCAATACATAGAGTCAGAAAACGGGTTAGTATTGCTTAGTGTTAGAAGGAATGGGGTGATGGGGAGTGTTTCAGATGTGAATGTTCTGTAGTTAGGTAGTAATAAGTTACACACCATTGTAAATGTACTAAGAAACACTGAATTATACACTTAATAAAATTGCAAGTTTTATGTGAATTTTATCTTGGTAGAGGAAGCTTTGGATCTTATGGGAGATTCGTTTACAGTTTCTTCATCTGCAAAATCATACTTCCCTCCTAGAATTGTTGGGAGACAGTGGCTTGTGAAATGTCTCAGCTTGTCGGGGTCATAGCCACCAGGCCTGATGATATGAGTTCCAGCCTCTGGACTTACATAGTGTGAGGAGAGAACCAGCTTCCACAGGTTGTTCTCTGACCTCCAGTGCTGATGGAACTGTGGCACGTGTGGGCATGTGCACACACACAAAGTAATGAAAAAAATCAATGTAAATAAAATTACTAAATTCTGGTTGAATACTATTAAAGGCTTTTATGTTTATTTTTTCTAAAAATTTATTCATTTGCTTATTTATTTATTTATTTATTTGGGGGGGGGATTTGTTTTTCCCAAGACAGGGTTTCTCTATTTAGCCCTGGCTGTCCTGGAACTCACTCTGTAGACCAGGCTGGCCTCGAACTCAGAAATCCGCCTTCTTCTGCCTCCCAGAATGCTGGGATTACAGGCATGTGCCACCACCGCCCGGCATAAACCGCTTTCAATAGGTTGTGAATCCAGAGCTCCTCAATCCCCAGTTGTAGAGATAAATAGCCAGGTTGTAAAGACAACTCAGCCCTAACAGAGACCTTCTTAACATACTGAAGGATTAAAATACTGAAGAAACATTCTCTGGATATCATTTAGTGCCATCCTGTGTGTATCTAATGTGTGTCTTTATACTGTCTAGTAAGGTTCCACCAGTTGTATGTTGAGCCTGTCAATTTAGCAACAATATATTGACCATTTATTATATGTCAGACATTATTTTTTAGGCTCTGGGTATACAGCAGTAGAGGGCAAGGGGGAGATCCTTAGGTGTCTCGGTATATTCTAATGAAAAAAAGACAGCACAATAAACAATATGCAGTAATAACATTCTTTGAGGATCAGTATTTATGAAGAAAAACTATCAGGATTGGAGTGTTGGAGATAGAGGGAATAATTCAATGTTATATCAGCAGGACAGGAAAGGCCTCTTTGATAGGGTCACAGAGCAGAGTTTGGAGGAAGAGAGCAGGTTGTTTAGCAATTTGGAAGAAGAGGTTTCCAGAGCAGGTTCCCCGTGTACAAACAGTCTAGAATTAACTAAGAGGCCCATCAGGCTGTAAGGCTGAGGAAAACGAAGGAGTCAAGTGTGAGATGAGATGAGCAGTAGCCTGAGTTCTTACCATGCCTTACAGTTAGAAGCACACCGTCTGGGGCTAGAAAGTTGGCTTGATGGTAAGGACTACTTGCTGCCATTATGGAACCAGAGACCAGTTTCCAGAACCAACACTGGACGGCTCACAGTCACTCACAGCTCCAAGGGACCTGATACAGTGTCCTGGTCTCTATACACAGCAACATATATTAGATACACACATGCACATACACATATAAAAAATAAACTTCTAAAAATTCACCACTTTGGGACTGAGTGTGGCCAAGGGTTTGCTTTGTATGCAAACTGGAATTTGTCTCCAGTATATAGTATCCTAGCACTTGGGAGAGAGAGGTTTAAGATCATCCTCAGCGCCGGGCGGTGGTGGCGCGCGCCTGTAATCCTAGCACTCTGGGAGGCAGAGGCAGGCAAATTTATTTCTGAGTTCGAGGCCAGCCTGGTCTACAGAGTGAGTTCCAGGACAGCCAGGGCTACACAGAGAAACCCTGTCTCAAAAAAACCAAATCCAAAAAAAAAAAAAAAAAAAAACCAAAAAAAACAAACAAAAAAGATCATCCTCAGCTACATGACAAGTTTGAGGCCAACCTGAACTACCTGATATACCTTGTTTCAAACCCAAAAAGCAAACAATAAAAACTACCACTCTGGGGCACCCATGAAAGCAGTGACTAGAGCATTTCTGAGGTCCAAGTAAGAGGTGATGATACTCAAACTATAATGTTAGGGTTGGATGCCATGAGAGGTGTCAAGTTCTGATATGTTCAGAAGGAATAACAGTCATTACTGATAGACTGGATGTGGTTTCAAAAGAAAATAAAAAAGGAAGTGTGTGGCCAGGCCTAACAAATTTGCTGCTATAGACCAACCACATTCTGCTGATAGGTCCAAATGCTAAGAAACTTGTACCAAAATGCCACCAATGAAGCCAATGGCATATTTTATTTCTAGTTTAGTTTATTAGATGAATATAATTTTAGTTTGTAGCATATAGAATCAGAATATTTGCTGTGAAAAAAATTTGACAAAAAATAGACACTCTTAGTAGAAAATGCCTATTATGAATAAGTTACATGTATATATGAAAACTGTAGCCTCTAATTTGTAACTCATTGTAGTGGTTCTATTAAGTTAAAGTCATCTCCAAGTAAGCAAGTATGTCTTTAAATGGTTTACATCTGTGTGCATGCACACACACGCTTGTTATGTCATACCTGTGGAGGTCAGGGGACAAATGGCAGGGATTCATTCTGTCCTTTCACCATGTGTGTCCCAGCAAAGGACCTCAGGTAACCAAAGATGGCAGCCAACCTTTACTCTCTGAGACATTCCTCTGTCCTGCTTAAATGCTACATAACTCATATTAGATGCAGAGCATCAACTTTAAATCTCAAAGGAAGCTGTTCCCAGAAACGTAGAGATCTGTTTTACACTAATATTTTTTTGCCTTTTCTTTCCCTTTTCCATTAATGTATTTGTTTATTGATAGTACTAGACTTAGAGTCAAGAGTCTCATCTATGCTCTGCTCTGCCATTAAGCTGCTTCTGTGCTCCAGGATATTTGGTCACACTGTGAACCCCAAAACTGTGTTATTTGCTGGAAAAACTTTCTAGTTGTGGTATGGTTCAGCCCTTAGTTTTAATCCCTTTGGCTGGAATGCAGACATGCCCTTAGTACACACCTTTAATCCCAGAGGATGAAAGTAAAGTTACTTTTTAGAAGGCTGCAGCCATATTTGAAAGTGATGTTGAGTGGCAGACAGTGATGCATCAGAGAAAGATTTGACAGAATGAGATCTGCCCAACTCTGGTGAGAAGAGAGGAAAAAGAGGCTACTTAAGAGAGTAGCACAGAGAAAGGAGAAGGAGGCAATTTTACCAGGAGCTTTTTACAGGGATAGGTTGAAGAGAGAACATACTAGACACAGACTATGACTGAATGAGCCAGGGAGCAAGGAGCTAGAAGAGTAGAAGAGATTTCCAGAGTTAGTATGAGGCCAAGCAAAGCAATTCAGGAGAAGCTGAGAGAAGTTAAGATAGAATCAGTCATCTTGGAGAGGAGTTTGAGTCAGGACAGCTGAGTTGAACCTGCTAGTCAGAGATCAGAAAGAACAAGAAAGGGTAAGTTTATTCAGCAGTAAGTCTTAGAGGCTGAAAACATTCTAGGCCTAGATAAGATTGCATGGAAGCTAAAAGCTAGGCCTAGGTTAGCAGATGGAGGCAGTAAGTCTCGGTGACAACAATTTCTTCAGGCAAATAAAGTTGCTTTATACCAGCCTATTCTTTAAGTAATTTATTATTATCAGAGAGGGAGAAGTCGGGGTTTCGCCTTCCACTTTTGTGTAGGTCCCAGGGATTGAACTCTTGTTACTAGACTCGCTTGGCAAGCACTCTGCCCACTCTTACCAGCCCTTCACCCCTTCTATCATTCGGTGTTGGTGCTGGTGGTGGTGCTGGTGGTGGTGCTGGTGGTGGTGCTGGTGGTGGTGCTGGTGGTGGTGCTGGTGGTGGTGGTGCTGGTGGTGGTGGTGGGTGTATGCATGTTATGGCTCTGCATTTGTATGCAAAATGGCTGAGGATCGTTATGTAGCCTTGGTTCATTTCTCCTTGACATGGATCCCAGGAATGGAACTCAGATTGTGAGTTTGAGCCGCACAGACTTTAGCTTCCAGGCTATCTCACACCTCCAGCCCATTCTTAAGGGAAAACAAAATGGTGGCTGGAAGACCACACAGTACAGCTACTCTATTGCCTAGTGCCTCCATCTCTTGTATAGACCCAAGAATTACTAGCTCTTTGTGTTTTCAGGGTTGTTGTTTGGTTGGGTAGTTTTAGCTTAGTTTTGTTTTCCTATTACCTTCATGCCTCAAAATAACTTTTCCTTTTTTATGAATACTATTCCTTGCTTTTTTTGGTTTTCCATAACTTTCTGTGCTGTGGTACCTAAGTTGACTTTAACTTTTCCTTTATACTAGTTTGCCTCTCCCTTCTGTCCTTACAGCTACAACCCACAAGAATTTGTACCTTAATGTTACATTTAACTTTAAACGATTTGTTAAAAACCTGTTTGTTTGTTTATTTTTACAGTCTCTTTAAGTAGCACTGGTAGGCCTAGAACTCATGATCTTCCTGCTTCTGCCTCCCAGGTAATGGAATTGCAAAATGTGCGCTACCACACCTAGTTGTATCTCTTGCCCTGTCAAAAGTCTACAGCCATCCTCCGTCCTGGAGCTGTAAGGCGAGGGCTTTATTAGCATTCTTGGCCTTCACTCCACATCTCCTCCCTTCTCTGTCCCTCCTACCATTTTGTTAAGAGATCCCACCTGACAGGTTGGATTCCTGTGGGGATGTAATTGAAGGAAGGATGTGCCTGCACCTGCTTCTGTCTCAGGAAGCAGCTGAAATTCCATCTCCTCCAAAGCAACCTTCTTGGGAGCCTTTCTGGGAAAGGAGAGATGCGGCCACAATCCTATTAATGAAACAACAGCCTAATAGTCCGTGAACCTTAACCTAAAGACCTTTGTCCTGCTGGGCGTTGACAACTAGAGGGAAAACAATCAGCTCTGGCCTTGTGCTCAACAAGCACTCGGTTATTTGCTTTTCCCACGCCCTTTCAAGCCAAAGGCAGTAAAACTGCTGCAGTAATCTGACCCCTGTGAGAACTCTGAAAGGAATTAGTGACATCACAGTGGATTTTCAGAGTAAAGTATGTGACTTTTCTTAGTTCTTCAGCAATTGCATAGCAGTAAGCAAGTTGATTTAAAAGCATCTCATTCATTTTAAAGGAACTGTATTTTTGCTGCAGTTGATATATAGAAGGGAATAAAGAATGCGATGAGCTAGGCAGCGAAACAGCCCTGCCACCTAGTGGTTCCCCGAGCTGGAACATTTTGGGCATTTCAAAGCAGCGGGTGGGGGTAGGGGGTGAGCTAGTACAGGGAACAAATGCAGCGAATGACCCAGCCTGCAAACTTCCATTTCCTCTTCCAGTTGTCCAGTCAGAACTGAAAGAAACTGGCAAAGGAAATGGTGTAGGCAAACATGGAAGGCCACCAGGGCTCTAGCACAAATAGTAGCTAGCTGCAAAGGGGATACGAGGTGCAACAAAAGAGCAGACCCAGGGTCAGCCTTGGGACAGAGTTCCTTGGGAGTAGGCGGCACAGCAGAATTGGGGTCAGAGGCAGAGCTGACAGAGGCAGCAGCGCATAGGCATGATGGGACAATGATGAAGTCACAAGGACTTAGTATCAATAGGCAACAGAAGCCCTTGATATAGTGGTCTTGAGGCTGCAGGACACTGCTTGATTCAAGGCAAATAATTAGGACACTCAGGTTAACAATAGTAAGCAGTCCTTAGGTGTGGTAGTAGATTCATTTCAAGTGCCCCAATAGATTCCCAAATTCAAAGATATTGAAATTTCTATATAAAGTGGCGTAGTACTGACTTGTGAATATCTGCTTGTATACTGTAAGGCATCCCTAGATTGTCTTATAACTAATAGAATGTAAATTCTGTGTAAGTAGTCTATACATGTGTAGTACAGGTATAATTGAAAAACATCCTTTCTTTCTGGCTGAGTCAATGAATGTAGAACCCATGAAAAAAGAGAGCTGCTGATGCATCCAGGCAGGGTTTTAGCTCACCATTGTTTGTTTGTTTTCTTGTTTGGACTTGGTTTTTTTGAGACAGGGTTTCTCTATAGCCCTGGCTGTCCTGGAACTCACTCTGTAGACCAGGCTGGCCTCGAACTCAGAAATCCGCCTGCCTCTGCCTCCTGGATTACAGGCGTGCGCCACCACCGCCCGGCTGCCTTGTTTTAACTGTACATATTGTTATCAATCCCATTATTAAGGTGGTGAAACTGAGGCTAACGTGGATAACAAGTCATGGTGACAGTGAGTCAGAACCGGCATTCAAATACAAACCAAAGTGATTTGCACCCCAGCATCTGAACTCTTGAGTACTTTGCTTTCCCATCTCTCCCAGAGAAGAAGGAACACTGGGTTCTATTCATCTAACAACCGCCCTCTGCTTCGAAAAACAGCTGTAGAGAGGAACTCTGCAGCAGTAAAGAGCCACTCCTAGGTCTGTTGCCTGCATTTAGGGGTCTATTTAATCAATCCAGACTGAGTTTTCCTTAATTGTACAATAGGGGGTGAGGTGGTGACTGTCTCATAAGTGGCTGTGGATATTCATTGAAGCAATATAAAGGTTACACGAAAATTGCTTCCAACAGTTCTGGTATCCTTGCTCTCAGCAAGGGGCATTGCCTGGGCTGGCTTATGGCTCGCTTTGACCTCTGGGTGTGCCTCTGGGTGTGATTGTGTTCTCTAGAATGTGGCAATGTGGCAATGTGTTGTGGCCGGTTCCAAGTGCGGGTCATGAGAGGCCGGTGGCTTCTACTTTTACTCTTTGCACTGTTTTTGCTACTTACTATGTGGGGGAGCCAAGCCTAATGAATCTGTTTTGAGACAGGGACTAATTTCCATTAGGTCCTCTTCCCTGTGCTGATTGGGTTTTCGTCAGTGCGGGACCCTCAATTGAGGAATTGCCTCCACCAGACTGGCCTACAGCCACCTCTTTGGGGTCATTTTCTTGATTAATGATTTTTGGACTAGTCCAGACCACTGTAGGTGGCACTATCTCTGCACAGGTAGGCTGAGCAAGCCTGGAAGCAACACTCCTCCATGGCCTTTGCTTCATTTCCTGACTCCAGGTTTCTACCTTGAGTTTCTTCCTTAGCTTCTCTCAGTGATAGACAATGAACCTTAAGATGAAATAAACTGTTTCCTCACCAAGTCACTGTATTATTACAGCAACTGAAGGAAAACTCAGAGATCCCTCAAGGTTTTTTCTGTCCTATATATCGGTCCATGTCTTTCTGTTTCTATATATGTTTTTTTCTCTACTCTTCTTACTTTTCACTCTTCACTCTCTTTCCTGCTGCCAGGCATCAGATCAGGGCTTTGTGTATGCTGAGCACAGTCTGCCACTCGACTGTACCTTACACACTCCTGACTTTCAAATCTCCATTTCTGATTGGTATAACTAAATATCCCCACTGAGAGGTAAACTCCAAGAAGGAGAAATTTTTCTTGTGTTTTGTTCTCAATAAAGTACTCCTTCTTTAGAACCATGACTAACATATAGAACATGTGTAATGACTGCATTGAATTAAACAATGGGTGTAGAGCAATGTTTAACATAGATTATGCTTACTAGCTGAAACAATCCAGTACTGGAATAAATCATTAACATTATCTCTTAAAATGTTTGCTTACTTTTAGCCTGATTTCATTTAGTGTCCTTCTCTTCCTCCTCTCCTCTTCTTTTTTCTCCTCCTCCCCTCACCCCCACCCCTGCCTCTCTTTCTCTTGACAGTTCTTGCCATCAAGATAGCACAGGGTGGCCTCAGGTTCGTGACACCACCCAGCTCCGCCTCCTCTTTGCAGTTCTCTGTCACCTCTGAAGGTTGGATCACAGGTGTGCACAGTACGCTCGACTTTCCCTTGTCCTCTCCATCCCTCTATCTTTTCTGTGATCCAAGAAAAATGCTGCAAATATATCTGTAAATCATGGTTGCTTGTAATTTTATTGCATATAAAACTCTGCTATTTGGAGCCAGAGATATGTCTCGGTGGTTAAGAGCACTGGCTGCTCTTCCAGAGGACCTAGATTTGATCCCAGCACCCACATGGTAGCTCATAAACTCTAACTCCATTTTTAGGAGATAAGACACCCTCATCTGCCCATGTGGTATACAGACATACATGGCAGACAAAACACCTATACACATGACAGAAAATACAAAATTAAAACAACAACAAAAACCCCTCTGCTATTGAGGAGAGGCTTGTTCTGGTGCTTGGGAATACTTCAACCGGAGGTTTCTGTGAGTGGACTGGCAAGCTGAGAACGCCTGACAAGGACCTGCCTGTACATGTCTGTTAGCGTGTGGGTGTTTCTAGGGTCTACTGGTGAGTAACTGCTCCTCTTGGCAGTAGAAATGTGGACAGTCAAGTAGGATTAATTAGCCAATCTTCTCTTCTTTTTCTAGATTAAAGAGTGGAAATGCACTGATGTGCAGGACAACAGGCCTTTTTTCAGGCAGTTTCTGTTAAGAACCACTTGAAATGCAAGCTGGGTTGACTGAAATCAGACTTTATATCCTCTCCTAGGCTGTTTGTCACGGTAATCATATACATTTTAGAAACATGACTTCCCAGGGCTAGATGGGAAAAGCTATATCGACCAGATAGTTGAAACAAATGGCATAGATACCTCTATTTCCTTGGAGAGTCACTGAGGTAGGAAGGCCTTGCTTCTCTTTTCTACTAGTCTTCTCTGCAGGCCAGTGGCT
This sequence comes from Apodemus sylvaticus, assembly GCF_947179515.1. Classification (NCBI taxonomy): domain Eukaryota; kingdom Metazoa; phylum Chordata; class Mammalia; order Rodentia; family Muridae; genus Apodemus; species Apodemus sylvaticus. The sequence continues at coordinate 144,734,524 of NC_067473.1, read as the reverse complement.
ACAGACAGCCATTCAGTACCGAGCGGTATTAGTACATTTCTCAGCACAGCCAAATTAGCCCTGAGTACCACATATATCTTCTGTACCTAAGAACTGTGTTTTTGAAGTCAAAGTAGAATAAAGGACAAGTCTCTGACCTTCCCTGTCACCTTCCTGAAAGATTGCTCTGGGCTCATTCGGTCCCCAAAACACCTGATCATCTTAGGGGTCAGGCTTCTTTATAGATAAACTGACCTAATTTCAGGGAAGGGATATTTTGAGTCATTCAGACTATTGGTTCCAACTTATTGGGGCCAAAGGACCCTAAACTATACCTGCTGCCTCCATTCTCCCTAGGCTGGCTCAGAACTTGGTAATAATAGAAGAGGAGCCAGGCCTGGTAGCACACCTTTATTTAGCTCTAGCACTTTAACTCCAGGAGGCAGAGGCAGGTGGATCTCTGTGAGGGATTACAGAGGAGGGGAGACCCCGACTGAGACCTAAGCAAGAATATCATGGCATTTATATATAAACAGAATAATCAAATACAGGAAAAATTATTTGACAAGTGAAATAACACATAGAAGAGAGCTGTGATGGATACTCACAACACCGTGAAGTACTAAAGGAGGAGGAGGGGAGGGGAGGGGGAGAAACACTAGTGGAGAAAACAAAAAGATTCTTCTGAAATACTGGAAACTCCCGCAACCCATGTTCTCACATGTGCAACAGAAAATTAGCATCGTTGCCAAACTCCTGAGCAATCCAGCATTTTAAACACTTGGCAGTACTTCTTTATTTCCCCTGTGAGCATAAACGCTTAATCACCCTTAATAATTAACGAAGGAAGCTATTAAATACTTAGTCATGTGTGGAAAATGAAAGTCCTTGGTCTTACATGCTGTTTGCTTTAAGAATCAAAATTTGTTTATTTTAATCTGGATGGGGGAGCCTAGTCACGAGCTCATGCATACGTATAGGCAAACACTATATATTGAGCTATATCCCACCCCCTTTAAATTCTTTTCTTTTTTCTTTTTGTTTTTTGAGACAGGGTTTCTCTGTGTAGCCCTGGCTGCCCTGGAACTCACTCTGTAGACCAGACTGTCCTCGAACTCAAAAATCCGTCTGCCTCTGCCTCCCAGAGTGCTGGGATTACAGGCGTGCACTACCACCGCCCAGCTTTAAATTCTTTTCTTTTGAGACAGATTTCACTAAGAGGCTGAGCCTGGACTAAAAGCCTTCTTTATTCCAGACAGGTCTTGAATTTTCAATCATCTTGCCTTAGTTCCCTGACTAGGTGGGATTATAGGCCTGCACCACTAAACTTGACTGTATTTTCTTTCTTTTTTTTAATATTTTATTTTCTATATTCTTTGTTTACATTCCAAATGATTTCCCCTTTCCCAGATCCCCCATCCGCATATGTCCCATAAACCTCCTTCTCTCCATCCATTCTCCAATCACCTCCCTCCTTTTTCTCTGTCCTTATATTCCCCACTGTATTTTCACATTAAATTTTTTTTTATCTACATGTATGTGTGTGTACCTGCCTGCCTCTGTGTGTCCTACTTAGGGTTACTATTTGGTTATAGTAATGGCACACTATAACCAAAGCAACTTGAGAAAGAGAGAGTTTATCAGGCTTACACCTCCACATCACAATTCATCATGAGAGGAAGTCAGGATTGGAACATAAGCAAGGCAGGGACCTGGAGGCAGGAGCTGACGCAGAGGCCATGGAGGAGTGCTACTTACTGGCTTGCTTCCCATGGCTTGCTCAGATAGGACCACCGGCTCAGGCACAGCTGATACCACACACAGTGGATTGAGCCCCCCCCCCCATCACCGATTAAGAAAATGCTTCCAGTAGGGCATTCTCTTAATTGAGGTTCCCTCCTCTCAGGTGAATTTAGTCAAGCTTGTGTCAAATTGACATACAACTACCCAGCTTTGTATATATACATGCAGGCGCCCAAGGAGGCTAGAAGAGGGCATTGGGTGCCCCCGGAACCGGAGTAACAGGCCGTAATGAGCCACCCAATGTGGATGTTGGGAACTGAACTCTATAATGGGAGACACTGGCCTGAATGTATGTGGATGCCTTCTTCTGAGCCTTCTCTGCTTTTCTGTACTTGAACCTATAACAGTCTTCCCAGTTTTCAGCAGTAGTCTAAGTTGCACATTGCAGTGATCATCCACAGTAGTAAGATCAAGCCCTTCTGTCAGAGGGTTTTGTGACAGCTTCGAGTTTTAAAAATATGCAGCATCTTTGGTTTTTCTAATCCCATAGAGGAAAAACAGAAATGTGATCATGACCTACGCATAAATATGTTTATTATAGTGTATTTTTGAAAGATTAGGAAATACAGACACTTAATGGTGCTAATAATAAGATGGAACATTTTCATTAATAATGAAAACAAAGAGACCTACTGACATAAAAAACTATTCACAAGACTAATTTTAAAAATAAGATATACAAGAATGTATGTAATATAATCCTTTCCATACCAAGAGGTGTGCCCACTGAGGGAAAATGGCTGGAATGCATACATACATACATGCATACACTAAAAGCAAACATCTGTAACAATATTTTCCAAGATGTCTACAGCAGATGTTTATTACTTCAACAAAAAAAATTAAAAATGTTTACTAGGAACAACAACAACAAAAACCAATGTAACAAAAACTACCTTCATGGAAATGAGGAGATGAACAAGGGATGCTGGATTACAGTGGTTCAGGTGAGAAGCACTGCGAGTGAGAAATAAGGTGTAGATCATGTAGATGACTCAGAAAACTGATGTGGACACAACCAGTACTCCTACCTATGAGATCAGTACTCCAGTGAGAACAATAAACACAGGCCACGCCCGCAAGCCAGTGATAAAGTTAGTCTTTCAAAAGAGGGAGTATGATTCATAGTCATCCCTGCAGTGCTCCAAATAAGTGTTTAAAGAAACGTAGGAACCTTTGATGATTTTGGCTTTCAAGCTTGTTTAAGTGAACTGATGGAGGTCCAGAAAGAACATATGAGGAAGGCGGGACTAGATGGAAGTAATGAATTCAGTTTTAGAAACACAAGGCATAAGGGATTTGTGGGGCCTGTCCTAAGCTGTCAGTGTCTGGAGCCCAGGTGTCTGCTCTGTAGGCACAGAACACAGAATTACCAGTCTATGTAATCAGTACAAATCATAGTTAAAGAAAATAGTTAAAACTGAGGTGATGCTCAGGTCTCTTGGAAGTACACAGTAAAAGGAGCTGTGTGTGGGAATGCTCCTGCTGAGTGGTAAGTGCTTAGGGCAAGGCAGAGGAAGCCACCGAGAAGGCCCAACAGAAGCAGGAGCTCGGCCAGCCTGTGGTCGGCTAGTCTGGAATTAAGGCTTGGCAAGACTGGCCAACTGGGCCAACTCACTGTTGCTTTCCTTTCAGCTCATTAGGACACTGAGTTAGCTATACAGCAAACTCAGGGACCAGTGCTCAATGAGGAGAACTGGAGGTTCCCCTCAAGGAGCTGTCACGACAGTCTGGGGCCAGTGCAGCCCCTTTTCTGTCTGACCTTTCTTCACTGCTTTTCAGGGTGGGGATCGCTCAAGAGTCTAAGTGCTTAGGACAGTTTCTGGTAGGTACATGTGTGGTTTTAAAAATTCCTGCCTTTCCATGTGTGCCTGGCTTGACAATGGTGGTCCAACAGTGGCCAGAGAGTTGAGAAGGAGGTCACCAGAGGATGATATGGAAATGTCCACATAGCAGATGTTGGCAAGGTCAAGTGCCACAAAGATGAAAATGCCCTACTTGGCTACTTGGAGTCTGTTGATAGTTGTTTACACAGGGTCCCACCAAGTCCTTTTCATGTGTGTGTTTATAGTGTACATGTATGTGCTGGTACACATTTTGCATATATGTGTAAGCACCTGCACATGTTCATGGTGAGGTCAGAGAGTGAGGTATCATCCTCACGTGCTCTTCCACCCTATTCACTGAATTGAAGTCTCTCAGTCAAACCCAAAGCTGACCTATATGACTAGTCTTGACAGCCAGTTTGCTCTGGGGATCTCTGTCCCCACCTTCCACAACTGCAATTACAGGCAGGCTACCATGCCCTCCTGACAGTCACTTGGGTTCTAGACACCCAAACACTGGTCCTCACACTTGCACAGCAAACACTTAACCACAGAGCTGTCTCCACAGCACCGGTTTTCATTTTTATAAAAGAGAAACACAATATCTATTTTAGCTTCTCAACTTAACTTTAAATTTAGACAGAGCAAATGCTACTATTGTTAGCAAAGTGTTGAGAAAATCTGTATCTAGAGGCTCGAGCAGTTTGGGAAAAAGGACTCCACCAGTGTGTGTCCTATAGGTTAATGGGAAAACTCAGGTAGCACACATCTTTTGGGCTCACTGGTGAATATGTTGACATTTGTAGCCATACTTCAATTTATGATTAGCAGAAAGCTTGGTACCCGTTCTTCTTTTCTCAAAGGAGTCTCTGAATGGGGCAGGCATGTGTTAGAAGTGCTGAGAGGGCACTGGCGGCTCTAGGGTATGATTGGAACAGCAGACTTTCTGCTTGGCGGCTCCTGCTTCCGCCATTTGGGATTCTTCTGACTCCAGGCCCAGTGCTCCATTCGCTTCCACTGTCATTCCCAGCTTTCACTGGGCCTCGGACTTCTAGACTGCTCATCACTCACTGACCACAGTCTGCTAGCCTCCCCACGAGCTGATCAGTACGTAGCTCATTGGTGACAGCCTGTGTTGGTGGCAGCCTCTTCCCACACAAGACCACTCTCCAGTCTCTTTCACGCTCTCAAGCACCTAAAAGACACTTCCATCTTCTCATGGGTGTGTGTGTTCTTGTAGCAGAGCTCTGAGTTCTGGTGACACAGCTTCCTGCTTTATGCTTTTCTTTTCATAGAGTTAAACAACACTTGACCATGGGGCTGGGGAAGGGGGAGTCTTCCTGGGTTGAGGAATAACCAGGCACTGTCCCTTTAGCATCCTCAGCATGCTGTTCTGACTAGCTCACTACCATGACTTGTCTGTCTCTCTCCATGTTTCCAATCATATGCTGAAGTCCTAATCCCCAATATGACTCTCTCTGGAGACTGTTGTTTTAGAAAGTAATTGTTAAGTGACATGAAATGAGGTAGGTACTAATTGTGTAGATCCTTAACCCTATAGAACTCCTGCTTTAAGACAATGATTCATATTCTGTCTGCCTGCCTGTCTATCTATCTATCTATCTATCTATCTACCTATCTATCTATCTATCTATCTTCACTTGTCCTTTACAAGCCAGAAGAGAGCCCTCACAGAAAACCAATCTCCAGAATTGTGAGAAAATAATTTTCTCTCACTTAATTCAGTTGGTCTGTGGCGCTTGGTTATGGCAGCCCAGGCTGAGTGAGACATTCATTTGCAAAACTTTTTCATTCATGGTGGTCCTTTTGATTCTTCTGGCAGCCTAGACTTTTTCTTTTTGAAGAATTCCTCAGTTCATCACCTAATGTTATATATTCCAACAGTGAACTGAGTTCAGCACCTCTTTTATAGGACTCATGTGTCTCATGCATGTCAAGGAATCCGGCTGGGTACCAGTATTATTGTTCCCCTACTTTCCCAGTATATGAGAATCATGTGCCATCTCAAGTCACTTGATAGAATCTGGGAGAGGTGAATGACACGTGGGTCTCCAGGATGACAAGGTCTTATAGGATATCCAGCTTATCTTACATGGGTTGAATACAAAGAAAACTTTGAACCAGGTTGTATGAACACAGAAGTATACTTACTGGATCTCTATGAAGCAGAACGAAAGCATTAGGAATGTTTAGATTCTTCTAGAAGGGATGAGACTGCTACATTCTTGTCTGTTAGCGTCTTAGGGCTCCACACTGAAGTAACACAAGTGCCCCATCGTCTCACATCTGCCATTGTTTATTTTATTATGGGTTTTCCATCGGCCCTGCTCTGAAGCAGGAGGAGGAAGAGAGGACAGGGGTGGAACCAGATATTAAATCCATAAAGTGGAAAGAGTGAGTCAGAGATGATGAAAGCAATGAGCGTCACCCTGGTGGAAGACCACCTTACAGGCGCCGACTGAGTGCTCGCTTATAAACGTGGCTGCCCTCAGTGGCTACCTGCGGATCCAATCAGCAGATCGGATTCTTGAACTGCTTCTGCTTTGCTGCTCTCTGCTGTGCCCCCTCCATTGTTGCTCCCATCCAGCCCTTAGAGTAATTTACACAATGCGAGCTGATGACCCGTGGTGAGATTTCCCTTTCCTCTGGTGATAATGACCCTGTCGCTCCAGGTTCCTGTTTCAGTGGAGCCTGAAGAGAGTTAGGCTGATTGATTGAGACTGAGCTAGAGTGAAGGAGGATTTCACTCCGGGGTCCATTAGCTTTCAACATGATGTCTCAGAGAGAATGAAAACCGAGAGTTCCTTGAGGACGCCGCCTTCTCAGGGTCAGCTTGCAAACCAGAGATATTGTATTTGGCCCACACTAGGTTTGAAACATCTAAAATAGAGATTTTTTCCCCCCTGCTTTTCTTTAAAATCAAAAGAATCCTGGATCCATATCTGTTCCTGGGACAGTGGGCTGGTGTTGATTTGCCTGTTGTCCTTTTGGTGAGGACGTGGCCACTGCGCATGTGCTTGCTGTAGTTTTACTGATTCTTGGGCTCATGCTGGCTGCCACAAACACTTGGGTCTGTGTGCTTTGATTTATCAAAAATAAAGAAACCAGCATTTCTTGAGTGCCTTCTACACATAACCAGTGCGCCTTGTAATTTGCACAAATTATCTCTAATTCTTCTTAAGAATCCAGCGAGGGTTGTTTTGTTTTGTTTTGTTTTGTTTTTGAGATAGGATTTCTCTGGCTGCCTTGGAATTTGCTCTGTAGACCAGATAGGCCTCTGACTATCAGAGATCTCCCTGCCTTTGCCTCCTGAGTGCTGAGATTAAAGGTGCACCATCACTGCCCCACTGAATCCAGTGAGATTTCATCTCCATGAATACAAGGATCATCTTTTGCCACTGTGAGAGGTCACTATGCATAAGCGGAGCTACAAGGCAGGAGCTCAGAAGCATTTGTTGCATATATGCATAAATGCATAAATAAATAAATAAATAAATAAAAATGAAATTTTCATAAATAAGGAAGCCAAGGCCCAAAGTAATTAAACAAGTTGATCAGAATTCAGACAGCTGGCGGGGAAGCAGGCCCAGCTCGGATTCAGACAGAACAGTATGGAGGAGGGGAAAGGCCTTGGACCACTCTGGCTGTGCACACAGAAGGCACGTGTTAAGGGGCTTACTGAACGGACTAACAATGATGGCCAGCATGTTCTCATTAGCACATTGAGAAAATTGCAAGGTTCTGTTTTAGTTTATAAAATCCATCTGAAAGCTGATGGTTTTAGGTACCCAGAGCTTTGAAACTCCCCGAAGTAGTGAACATTATGTTTTACACGCAGCAACAGGAAGAGTGTAATGTTCCTGTCCACAATCAACATGGGCTGTATACATGGAGTCTGAGGCTTCCTTCACTGAAGGACAATGCTTCCTACTGCCACAGTACACAGAGATGTATTAGAAAGCTTCTTTGTACAATTCACAAGAGCCCCCAAGGCTGCCTTAAAAAGCATGGCCTTTTCAACTGAGAAGGGGTTGTTCTGGTTGAAGGAACAAGGATAAAGGTGACTTAGTTTCCAACTCTCTGCTGATGAGTCCCATGCTGGTGAATCATTTCGATGTCTTACAGACAAACTCTCAGAATTCAGATAACTGCTGTATATTTCTTACAGCCCCGTCTACTGTGATCCTAAAACTACACACCAAAAATTGAATGTATCTTGTGCGTGCATGTGTGCAGCTGTGCATGTATGTTGGGGATGTTGGGGTCAAATTCAGGGCCTCCCTCAGATATGCACATATTCTACCACTAAGCTACACCCCTAGCCTAATGTGCCACACCAGATTTCCAAACCAGATTTTCTTTCCTCCATGCCCCCATCTGTTGGGACTATTTATTCTTTCATTTCATAAGCTCCAAAGTTTGGGATGTTCTATTATTCTTTTCTCTTTATAAACTATATATTCAAATACTTTTCCATTAAATATCTCATCATATTCCTTTTCTCCCCCTCGCCACTCAAGAACAGCCTCTATCACTTCAGATACGTCTGGGCTCTCTGTCTCTAGACTCTTTCCTTTAATAGCACGGTACACTACCGTCAGATTCCTCTAAAACATCATGCCCCAACCCACGTTCCAAATCTGTGTTATCTTCTCATGGCTTGGCATAGCGTTTCCCAATATGTGCTATGCAACACTTTAGTTCCGTGGGAAATGAATAGGTGTTAAGTAAAAAACAGATTCTGGGATCAAACGCTGCTAACGTTGAGAAAGTCATGAGTCACTTCTTTCCAAGGGATGATTCATAGCTTTGATATGTTAATGTGTCTTATTACACAGCTTTCCTCTAGACTTGTGCTTTTACAGAGGCCTTTTTGGTGGAGAATTTCACTGGCCTAGATCCTCATGAAAAGCACTTGGGAAACACTGGTCCACCAATTCAAGTCCATACTCCCTGTGATGATTAATTTTATGTGTCAACTTGACTGGGCCATGGAATGCCTAAATATTTGTTCAGTCATTATTTGACATATGTTTCTAGGTGATATTAGCATTGAAATTGGTACACTTAGTAAAGCATAGTTTCTGCCTAAATTGAACAAAAAGACTAACAGGCAACTTGTCTGGCCACCTTTGGACTGGGATATTTTTTTCTTTTTTCTTTCTGAAATTTGTTCTTCTTGGGCCTCCAACTCCCTGTGCAGATCTTTTATTTATTTATTAATATTGTTCATTTTTGTGCAGGTGTGCATGCTACAGCATGCATGTGGAGGTCTGAGAACAACTGTGTGGAGTAGGTCTCTCCTTCCACCTTTATATGGCAGGTTCCAGAGACCGTACTCAGGTCCTTAGTCTCACATGGCAAGCTCTTTACCTGCTGAGCCATCTCCCTGGCCCTCACCTTGCAGATCCTGAGCCTTGGTGATCATGCAAACTAATTCTTGTGAGTATGTATATACATATAGACAGTCTGATTTATGAGAATGAGGCTTGTGGTTGCTTGACCTTAAGATAATTTATCAGGATGTAACTCCCATTGTTCTCTAAGGAAGATAACTGGAAATGAACTGTTGCAAGAATGAATCTCTGGCCCTTGAGTAGCCTGTGGGAGGCCTTGAGTTTGAGCCACAGCACTGGGGCGGGGGCATGGCATAGGGAGGTGGGTGTTTCCTAGTCTTCTAATCTCTTGGTACTTCCCCTCTGAGACATCCCTAGCTCCCCAACCCCTTGGATTCAACCTTGAATTCAAGGTCTAAGTGAAGTCCAATCCCTGCAGCTTAGAGGCATTTTCAGAGCACTTAAGATTTTGCAGGGACTGCTGCAGCCAGGGTATGTAAGTCAGATGCACTGGGGCTCTGACATTGGTAGTCCGTTAAGTTCTCCAGGTGTTTCCAGGACATAGTTTAGAACCAGCCCAGGTTGTCCTGATGCCTGAACCCCATCCTCAGTGCCTGCCTCAGTAGATTTGGGGCAGGCCCAAGAATTTGCATTTCTAACAGTCCTCAGGTGCTGCTGGTCTTGGGGGAGAGGAATCTCACTTTGAGAGGCTCTGTCCAGAAGGATTAGGGACCCAGGTCACTGATATAGACTCTGTGGACTGAGGAAAACCTGACACTAAAGGAGTAGCTGAAAGCTTTACTTTGCATAGTAGCCCAGGCTCCAAAGTTAGGGTCTGGATGTGTTTTGTGATGTCACATAAGTTGGTCTTTTCATCATTGTGTTTTTCTTGTTGTTTTTCTTGTGTATATTCATGCGTGCAGGGGATTCAACCCAGGTTGTCAAGCTTGATGGCAGGTGCCTTTACCCACTGAGTCAGCTACCACAATGTTTTCTGTTAAAAATTAGTTAACCTTTTAAAATCAGAGATTTACTTATGCATAGGTCTGGGATTGTAGCTCGGTTGGCAGAGCGCCTGCGCAGCGTGCTTGAAGCCCTAGGTTTCATCCCTAGGCCCGCATAAAATGGACGTGCTCTTGGAATGCCTGCACTTGGGAGGAGGTTCAGGAGTTCACAGTCACCCATGGCGACAAAGCAAGTTGGAAGTCACCCTTACCTATAGGAAACAGTGTCTCAGTAATTAGTAAACAAATAAATAATAACATCTAAAAAAAAGGCCTAGGTCCCAGTAAACCTTCCAAATGAATACATGCAAATACAATTTTAATATTAATCAGTTAATACAGCAAAACTATCTAAGCAACTAGTAAAACTAGTGGAAAGTGAAAGAAAAAATATTGTCTCAGGCCCTTCAAGACCACGTTCTTAGCACAAAGGAGAGTTCTTGCTCCAGAGGAACAGAGGGCAAGGGATCAGACAGAAAGAGGCGATAGAGGATGAGGGAGAACAGGAAGGAAACAAGGAAGGGGGGTAGTATTTGTCCCCGGGGGACAAAGGACTGCCTCTGGATAGAGGAGACAGACTAAGCACAGAGGAAAGTGGCAGTTTATAAAGAAAGCTACAAGGAGAAACCCCGGGTTAGGATGAGGTGTTTAATTTTTTTTTGTTGTTGTTGTTGTTTGTTTTTTGGTTTTTTGGATTTGGCTTTTTCGAGACAGGGTTTCTCTGTGTAGCCCTGGCTGTCCTGGAACTCACTCTGTAGACCAGGTTGGCCTCAAACTCAGAAATCTGCCTGCCTCTGCCTCCCAGAGTGCTGGGATTACAGGCGTGCATTGCCATCACTGCCCGGCTAGGTGTTTAATTTTAATTGGGCATGCTAATTAGGTGAGCCAAAGGGGGATTTTGATTGGTGGACTTCAATACTTTGATAGCTGGACTTTGGTGGTCAGCCTCAGGAGGAGAAAGTGGCCAAATAAGGGGATGGACCTTGGGGCAAGCTTTAGGAATGGAATCTAACAGTTTTTAGCAGGGCAGAGGGAATGGGGGCGAAGGGCAAGGCCTGCCAGACTCATGCCTGCCACACTTGGGCTGGCCAGAGCCCCTTCAGAAACAATATACTTTTTTGATATCAGCTATTAAGTTGTAGGGTGATTTGTTACACAGCAATAACTAGCTGATATAATTAGCAGAATCCTCATGTAACTACAGTTTTTATAGTAAAACCTGGGCTCTATCGGCTTTGGTAGGCTAAGATCAAGTCGTTGGTAATGAGAGGACTTAGCCCAGTACTGCTACCAATGCCGGAGGAATTTCCCCCATAGAGACCGCCAATAAATAGAGTGAAATTCTTGACTCTAAATCATTGAAGAAAAGAATTTCAGGATGAGTCAGTGTGAAGCCAAGACAGCAAATTTATTAGATAGAAATGATAAATACGTGCTTCAAGTTTAAAGAGAGTGAGAGAAACTTCAGGACAATGCACATCCACAAGAAATAGGTTTAAGCTATGTGAATGAGGTATAAACTATGTGCTATAAGAAATAGGTATAAGCTATCTTTACAATGATACTATTTATATAATTTGGTGGTTTTCTAAGTTACTTAAAGTCATTTAGGTTATCTAAGTTACTAAATTATTTAAAAGATGTAATTTTTAAAACAATTTAATTTTATTATTTTCAAATTATGCGTATAAGTTTGTGTCCATACATGGGTCTGTGCCTCTAGATGCTACTACACTGAGTCCAGAAGAGGTTGTAGATCCCCCAGAGGTGGACTTACAGGTGATTTTGAACTGCCAGGTGCGGGTGCTGGGAACTGATCTCAGGTTCTCTCTTTACACCCAGCCATCTCTCAGACTCTCTGAAGGATGTAGTTTACGAGATTTAAATATCAAACAAAGTTTAAAAATTAAATAAAAATGTACAAGCTAATTTAATTATTTTTCTTAAAGAATTTTCCTTAGTAAATGAGCCGATACGGTGTTTTGTGAGATATATATCTATGGGACTTCGGTGAGAGAGGAAGGCTAAAACACTGAAGCCATGGCCACAAGCATTCAGGCCCTATGCCAGCACTTGTTTTCACTGTGTTCATTGCGCTTATGAGGAGTGTGGGTAATCCTAAAATAGCTTCTTTCGGGTGTGTGGGTGACCCCCAAATAGCTTCTTTAGTGAAATGTCCCATCCCAGCCTGGATAATGAACTCCCAAAAGCTGTGTAGATGGGCTCCCCCTTGAGTTAACTGTGCTTTGTCTATATTCTCATTCGGCAGGAGATCACATGCAGGGTTGAAGGCAGGGGATGGGGAAGAGGCAGGAAGGGGCAAGGGTGGCGTATGGAGAAGGAACCTTGCTTGAGGGGCTCTTGCTGGCTGTCAGTCAGTAAGTAGATGAATCGCCAGCCTGGCCTTACCTTGGGGACACTTGGGGACAGCCTTTTCTTTTGTTTGTTTGATTCATTTCATTTTGCATGTGCATGTGTGGCCTGCACGTATGTTTGCATGTTTGTACACCACAAGCATGCTTGCTGCCTACAGAGGTCAGAAAGGGCACCAGGTCCCTTAGATTGGAAATGCTGAATGGGCATAAAACACCATTATGAGTACTGGAAATCAGAAATAAGTTATCCTAACCACTAGGTCATCTCGTCAGCCCCTCAAAGCATATTCTATAACCATTGTTCCAGTGACCCTGCTTGTCAGGTCAGGTGGAATTACATTCCCATGGTACCCATGAAGTCAAGGGACATTGTAGAGCCACACAGTAACAAAGGGGACAAATCACTCTATTGAGTCTGAGGCTTCCTTCCTTCCATCTGGGCAGTCAACTGTTAATTTTCCTAGGCCAAGTGACTTGATGGCCACTAAAGTCCAACTCTGCAAATCAGTGAGCAGGCTGTTTGCAAGAACATCCTCGGGCAGGAGAGATGGCTCAGCAGGTAAAGGTATTGGTTGCATAGCCTAGCAACCTGAGTTTGTTCCCACTCTACTGATCACAGAGTTGACCTTTGATCTTCACACAAGTGCTCACATACACACATCATGTCCTCCATGTAAATATAAATACAGTGGCATGTGCTTACACATACACACATATATTAATAAAAATATACTTATATCTAAATTATATATTAATTAGATATATTATAATTATATACTATATAAACTGTATATTTAATTATCATATAATTAATACTATATTACAATGTGTTAATATTACATAATTATATATTGATTAAATTATATAATGAATATATATATGCATATATATATGTTTGAAGATCAGAGGGCAAGCATGGGAATCAGTTGGCTTTCCATGTGGTCCCAGGGATCAAATGCAGGTCTTACAGTTTAGTGGCAAAGGCTTTAACCATCTCACAGCCACCTTATTTCTTTTAAAATTTACATAATTATTTATATATAATAAGTATATGTTAACTAGTATAAACAATATTTTAGATATATATAAAACAAAAAAACTTAAAAAGAAGAGGAACCCTGTGTCCGGCTTTTCTGAGAGCATTCCTTGTCTATGCCCGACTCTTACTAGCGCACAGAGAGCCTTACTCAGCAGTGCCCCTCTGCTGTGCGCTCTCTCCAGAGCATCCCATGCTGCCACTCTCCTCCCCCGGCCTGGGATGAGTAACCTCTGATCTACCATCTGATACGGCGCCTGTAGCCTTGTCCCAGCACGTCACATCATCTTCCATCCCTTCTGTGTCTTCACTCCTTTAGATCTTGGCTGCTTTATTTCAGAGCACATGGATTACCCTTTTTGTCCACGTCTTCAGTCTAGAGTGAATCTAGAGTGACTTCAGTCTAGAGTCTAGAGTGGCTGAGTGAATGACTGAGTAGAACTGAAATTGAGTAATATAGGTGCAAGATACATTCAATTACACTAATGTTTTTCTTTGGGCCCTTTTATTTTGCAGTAATTATAGACTCCCAGGACTGCACAATCTAAACAACACACATGTTCCGATTTGATCGCTCCAGTGTTACTGCTGAGAAGCAGGTGTTGTCACCAATCTCATTATCTTCGTATTTAAATGAGTACCTGATAATTTCTTTCCCATTGGAGACACTGAGGTGGGGACTACTATTTACCATTTTCTATCCAGCAGCTGACTGTTGTTTCCATAGTGCTGGGATGGAACCCAGGGCCTTGTGTGCTATGCAGAGCTGCCGCCAGCCCCTACCAACAGCTGGTAGCTATTTGCTTTTCTTTCTTTCTTCTGACATGTTTTCTCTTTGATGACGGAGCCCAAACCTTATGCTAAGATCTGGCATGTGGTAAACATTCAGTAATTGTTGATTTAAATTGAATTTCTGGGCCAGAGATGGCTCACTGACTGCTCTTCCAAAGATCCTGAGTTCAAATCCCAGCAACCACATGGTAGCTCACACCATCTATAATGAGATCTGATTGCCCTCTTCTGGTGTGTCTGAAGATAGCTACAGTATACTTACATATATAATAATAAATCTTTAAAAACAATAAATTGAATTTCTACTTTAGTATCTTAGAAGATATATATATATATAGGACTACTCTTCGGAAGAATGTTTGAAAATGTCATTTGGAAGTTGTGTATGGGCCGGCAAGATGGCTCAGCAGGAAAGGACACTTGTTGCTCAAGCTTGGTGAACTGAGTTCAAGTCCAAGAAGCCATGCAACAGTGTAAGGAGAGAGCTGACTTTACAAAGTTGTCCTTTGACCTCCACACATGAATCCCTTTCTCCAGCCCCCAATAAATAATAACTAGGTCTGAGAGTTGTCTGTGAGCTGAGCGTGGGGTGTGCTCAGTAGCAGGGTGCTTGCTGTGTATTCCCTAAACAAAGTCCCAGTAGTTATCTAGGCTTCAAATCTATTATACTCTAGCCGGTGATCAAATTTGCCCTTCTTTAATCAAAACACATTTGGGGGCAGAGTGGGGAAAGGGAGACAGAGACAGAGAGAAGCAGAGTGAGGCAGAAAGTCAGGAGTCTTTGAGAAAAAGAAGTGAGTGACATTACTGTGCAGAGGACCCTGCCTGAGAGAGGCACCTTTGAGCCACCATCAGAGGAATGCAGGCAGTCCTGCCAGGGAACAGCTTTGTTCTTGGTGTGGGGCGAGGCAGAATGGAGGGGGCAGAGAGCCAAGAAGAAGAGGAACCAGAGGGCCCAAGTGATTGAAACCAACGAGGAAGCAAGCCTGGAAATAAGAAAAATAGAGAGACTGAGGAAAGAGCAAGAAGCTGCCAGGTTGACCAGAGGGGCTTCGGAACCACGGACTGAGGCCAGACCCTGGGGTCTCGTCATTTCGGCCTACCCACCTCTGGAGCATTTTATTGGTGTTTTTTGTTTTTAAATCATCATTATGCTTTTCTTTTATAAAAACAAAGACAAAGTGTTTTTAAGCTAATGATGACTTTATTTTTGAAGGCTATCATGATTGACACAATGTGCTGCTATTCTATAAACTGACCATAGCTGTCCGGTCACTGACAAGCAAGAGTTTTTTTTTCCAGCTCCAGTAACAATCTGTCTTTTGCTTCTTGTACCAAGTTCCTTTTGCTTAGGAGTGTGTTATTGAAGAGACATTTAATTGTAGGTAAATGTCCCTTGCCTTCTGTCGTAATTAAAACTCGGTCTGCTACAGTTAATACATTTCACAAACCAGTAAATCTTGAGGGGCAGGAACCCAATGTGCTGTGAAGACAAAGGGGAAAAATGGTTTACCACCAGCTTTTCTATACAAACAGTTCATTTGCAAACAGAGTTCTTTTTATACAATTTTTGTTTCTTGTAGTCTCCTCTTTCTCACCAGATCTGTTTAGTAGCAGATTGCTCCCTTAAGAGAAGAGTATTTGGAAGGGAGTGTGAGACTGTGTTCCTTCTCTGGGCATAGAATATGGTCTAGATTTGTACACAAGGAACACTGCAAGTTTTTATAGACCACACTGTGTTACTTTGATAACTATGGCAAACCTCGGGCATTTCAGTGACTTAACACACCTTGCTCACTGGTAAATTCAAGCTGTATCAGTTAGATAATGCTGCATAATAAATCCCTTCCCAGTTTACTGGCCTCAGTCAACAATCACTTGCCACTGAATGATGCAGATGTATCCTGAGGTTGTTTTGGTGCTCAGACATATCCTATAGTATGCCTGCGTAACTAGTTCCCTGGGTAATGAAACCTTGTGGGGCCACATCGTGTGTGTGTGTGTGTGTGTGTGTGTGTGTGTGTGTGTGTTGTATGTGTGTATGTGTGTGTCTTTTGCTGACTGAGACATCATCAAGTGGTGCATGTTTACCGTACCTCCCATTAATTTATGGGTTCTTTGGGTAGATTTTTCTTCTGGTTTTCTGAGGACTCAAGGTTGCATTCACTCGGAAAGTTGCCCAGGGGCTCGCTTCATTGGGTTACGAAGGACGGCTGAGCTTCTGCCTCTTCAGCGTCTTCCATTTGAGGATTTTGTCACACTGTGGTGGTCTTGGATTTCCAAGGTAGAAGTCTGCCTCTTGAAGGTAGAATCCACAAGTCACCTGGGCTTACATAGTGTTATCTCTCTCACAGTCTGTCTGTCAAAGCAGATCTCAAGGCCAGCTCAGATTTGAGGAATGGAAAATCTATTTCTCGAAAGAAGGGACCCTGGGAGCTGAAAAAATGGCCCAAACCACCTGTAACTCCAGTTCCAAGGGATCTGATACCCTCTCCTGGCCTCGGTGGATACCAGAGACACATACATACATTTAGGCAAACATTGATATACATAAAATAAAAACAAGACATTAAATTGTAAAAAGAAGGAAGAAGTGGAATCCCAAAGTATTGTGGCCAGTTTGTTCTCTCTACCATATAACTAGGTAACTAGGATATATAGGGCTGAGGTGTGAGGCTGAAATGGCTGCCACCTCTGTCTGTTATCATTAGGGTACAGTGTATATAAACATATCCAGGCACTTTTGTACACGTCTGTACAATTGTACTGCCTAGTCAGTCAATCCTTATGGCCTCAAGCTTCATTTCCTCATCTTTAAAATGAGCTCAGCAATAGTGGTTTTTCAGACACATTGTGAAATTTAAATGAAACCTATCCTGGAAAAACAGTTTGCCTAGTATGTGACATAAGGTAGTCATTCTTTGGAATTTTCTTATTATGTAGCTCAGGCTGACTTAGAACTTACTGCATAGCCCATGCCGGTCCACCTGCCTCAGCATCTCCAGTTCTTGGATTGATTGAACTCAGGTCCTCATATATGCTAGTCGTGTGCCCCACCACTCACTGACTTAGATCCCTAGCTCAAGTGCCCTTATCTAAAATTCTTCACTCAGTGAGGCTGGGGAAATGGCTCAATGGCTGCTCTTCCAGAGGACCTGGGTTCGACTCCCAGCACCCACATGGGGGCTCACAGGTGGCTGTAACTCGAGTTCTAGGAGCTCCAATGTTTTCTTCTGGCCTCTCCCAGTACTGTACATATGTGGTACATAGACATACATGCAGGAAAAAACACCTATACACATAAAATAAAATACTTCCCTATGAATCTGTCTTTACTTTGTAAGTAATCTATATTCCTTTTAGAAAATTATTAAACATAATATCTTTTTTAAAAAGATTTTTTTCTTTTTCTTTTTTCTTTTTTCTTTTTTCTTTTCTTTCTTTCTTTTTTTTTTTTTTGTTTTTTTTTTTGTTTTTTTTTTTTGGATTTGGTTTTTTCAAGACAGGGTTTCTCTGTATAACCCTGGCTATCCTGGAACTCACTCTGTAGACCAGGCTGGCCTTGAACTCAGAAATCCGCCTGCCTCTGCCTCCCAGAGTGCTGGGATTACAGGCATGTGCCACCACCGCCTGGCTTAAAAATATTTTAAAAAAATATTTTATTTATTTATTTGATATGTATGATGAGTACACTGTAGCTGTCTTCAGACACACCAGAAGAGGGCATCAGATCCCACTACAGATGGTTGTGAGCCACCATGTGGTTGCTGGGAATTGAACTCAGGACCTCTGGAAGAGCAGTCACTGCTTTTAACTGCTGAGCCATCTCTCCAGTCCTATTCAATATCTTACTATACAGATTTAGTTACTATTGATCTGTTGGTAAAATCTATTTATAGTCTAGCCTTTCGTACACATATGCACACATTAATAAGTTTGTAGGAAGGAGAGGTAGATGACAGGGAGTTATATAGAAGGGTATAAAATCGAAAATAAGGAACAGTAATACTCACTAATTCTTGTTTGTGCATCTTATCCCGGTACAGAGA
This sequence comes from Apodemus sylvaticus, assembly GCF_947179515.1. Taxonomy (NCBI): domain Eukaryota; kingdom Metazoa; phylum Chordata; class Mammalia; order Rodentia; family Muridae; genus Apodemus; species Apodemus sylvaticus. The sequence goes on along the minus strand of NC_067473.1, from coordinate 144,716,303 downwards.
GCGTGTGCAGAGACCATGCAGTCTTAGCACCATGCCCAGTTGCCAAACTGGCAATAATAATTCCCAAATGCTAAATTATGTTCCTTTAATACATTTATTTTGTCCACTTCTAAGCATCTCCCTGTTACGCTGTGTTTCTCGTTTGAACAGGCAGATTGTTCTGTGCTCATTGCCTAAGGAAACAAAACATCAGAGAAGGAATAAAATTAAAGAAAAAATGTAGATTTTTTTCCCCAGCTTTTGGTTTCAAAAAACTTGAAGCATTTGGGGGAACATCAAGATGTGGAATGGAAGCTAGCCTACAGTGGTTATTCTGGCACTTGGGAGGCTGAATGAGGGTGGGGTTGAAAGCCAACCTGCATTATACAAGCAAACTGGGGTGGCAAGATGGCTTCGTGGGTAAGGGTGTTAGCTGCCATGCCTGGGAACCCCAGTGCAGTCCCCCAAGACCCACATGAGGGGAGGAAAAACTGACTCCCAAAGGGTTATACTCTGACCTATACATGCACACACACACACACACACACACACACACACGCACACATGCACGCACACACAAAGATATTGACATGGACAATGTGATAAGAACGAGGACCTTGAAGGGGTGGGGATCCTCTCTCAGACCAGCAAAGATTCTACTGTTTGGGGCAGGACATGAGTGGAGATGGAGATGAGAAGATATGGCGCGATAAGTGGAGACACAGACAGTCACAGAGAGCAGGAATCCAGGTTTTGTTTTCCAGTCAGAGTCCTGTGAACACAAAGAGCACACGAGCAGATCGGGTTTCCCAGTGTGGTCTAGTTTTTACCATTCTGAAGGTGGTGGGACCTGGGAGAATGGAGCTGATAAAATGAGCCAGGCTAAAGTCTCATGCAATAAGCAACTTTATTCAGAGCATCAAACAATTTATACTCTGAGGGTTAAGAGGAGTCACATGAATAAAGTGTACAGTCACAAGGGCAAGCTGCACATGGTAAAACCATGCTTTTACATAGAGGCATAAAACCAAATATCAATGGCCAATTATTATTATTTTTATTTATATCTTTTTATTGAAAAGGGAAGTAAAAACACTTTATGATAAAATTAAAGATTTACACGGAAAATACTTCAGCTAAAATAGAAGAGATACATAGAAAAACATGTTAAAATTGACAATTTTCATGGAAAATTAAAGAGTAAAGTGGTAGACATGTAAAACATTGCTAAATTAATTGAAATATGAAATAGAAACATTTTACGATAGAATTGAAGATTTACATGGAAAATTTTTCTGGTAAAACTAGAAAACTGTAGAAAAACATGTTAGAATTGAAGATTATCATGGAAACTTTTTTTAAATTTTTTTATGGAAACTTTTATATAGATATGATAATGGTAGGCATAAAAGTATTCTTAAGTTGATTGAAAGTGGAATTATAAACATTTTCTGGGGGCTGGAGAGATGGCTCAGAGGTTAAGAGCACTGACTGCTCTTTCAGAGGTTCTGAGTTCAATTCCCAGCAACCACATGGTAGCTCACAACCATCTGTAATGGGATCTGATGCCCTCTTCTGGTGTGTCTGAAGACAGCAACAACAACAGTGTACTCATACATGAAATAAATACATCTTAAAAGAGAAAAAGAAAAGAAAAAGAAGAGGACAGCAGAGTAAAAAAAAATTCTGATAAACTTGAAGATTTACATGGAAAATATTTCTGATAAAATTGAAGAAATATATAGAAAAACATGTTAAAATTAAAGATTATCATGGAAATTATACAGGCATAAAGATAATTTTACGTTGACTGAAGGTGGAATTATAAACATTTTCAGATAAAATTAAAGATTTACATGGAAAATATTTTTGGTAAAATTCAAGAAATATATAGACAAACACATTAAAATTGACTTCATGGAAAATTTTACATATAAATGGTAGATATAAAAACTTTTTATAAATTAATTTAAGGTGGAATTAGAAACATTTGTGATAAAATCAAAGATTTACATTGAAAACATTTCTGATAAAATAAAGGAAAATATAGAAAGACATTAAAATTGAAAATTATCATGAAAAATAATGCAGATAAAATGGTAGACATAAAAAAAATACTAAATTAATTAAAAGGGGATTTTAAAACATTTTCTGATAAAATTGAAGAAATATATAGAAAAAAATGTTAAAATTAAAGATTATCATGGAAATTCTAAAGACAAAATGATAGACATAAAGATAATTCTAAGTTGATTGAAGGTGAAATTATAAACATTTTCAGATAAAATTGAAGATTTACATGAGAAATATTTCTGTTAGTCTATGTCTTTTTATTGGGGAGTTAAGTCCATTGTTGTTAAGAGATAGTAAAGAATAGTGATTGTTGCTTCCTGTTATTTTTGAGGTTATTTTTATGTTTGTGTGGTATCTTCTTTTGGGTTTGTTGGAAGATTACTTTCTTGCTTTTTCTAGGGTGTAGTTTCCCTTCTTGTGTTGGCATTTTCCATCTATTTTCTTGTGTAGGGCTGGATTTGTGGACAGATCTTGTGTAAATTTGGTTTTATCATGGAATATCTTGGTTTCTCCATCTATGATGATTGAGAGTTTTGCTGGGTATAGTAGCCTAGGCTGACATTTGTGTTCTCTTAGGGTCTGTATGAGGTCTGCCCAGGATCTTCTAGCTTTCATCATCTCTGGTGAGAAGTCTGGTGTAATTCTGATAGGTCTGCCTTCATAAGTTACTTGCCCTTTTCCCTTACTGCTTTTAATATTCTTTCTTTGTTTAGTGCATGCGGTGTTTTGATTATTATTTGCCAGGAGGAGTTTCTGTTCTGGTCCAGTCTGTTTGGAGTTCTGAAGGCTTCTTGTATGTTCATGGGCATCTCTTTCTCTAGGTTAGGGAAGTTTTCTTCTATAATTTTGTTGAAGATATTTACTGGCCCTTTAAGTTGGAAATCTTTGCTTTCATCTATACCTATAATCCTTAGGTTTGGTCTTCTCATTGTGTCCTGGAGTTCCTGGATGCTTTGGATTACCAGCTTTATGCATTTTGCATGTTCTTTGTCTGTTGAGTCAATGTTTTCTATGGTATCTTCAGGACCTGAGGTTCTTTCTTCTATCTCTTGTATCCTGTTGTTGATGCTTGCATCTATGACTCCTGAATTCTTTCCAAGGTTTTCTATCTCCAGAGATGTCTCACTTTGTGATTTCTTTATTGTTTCTACTTCCACTTTTAGATCCTAGATGGTTTTGTTCAATTCATTCACTTGATTGTTTGTGTTTTCCTGTATTTTTGTGTTTCTTCTTTAAGGGTTTCTGCCTGTTGACCCATGATCTCCTATATTTCTTTAAGGGATTTTTGTGTTTCCTCTTTAAGGGCTTTTACCTGTTGACTGATGTTCTCCTGTATTTCTTTAAGGGAGTTAAGTCTTTCTTGAAGCCCTCTATCAGCATCATGAGATACGATTTTAAATCCAACTCTTGCTTTTCCGGTGTGTTGGGGGTATCCGGGACTTGCTATTGTGGGAGAACTGGGGTCTGATGTTGCCATGTGGCCTTGGTTTCTGTTGGTAGTGTTCTTGTGCTTGCCTTTCGCCATCTGGTTATCTCTGGTGCTAGCTGGTATTGTTGTCTCTGGCTGGAGTTTGTTCTTCCTGTGGGCCTGTAAACCTGTGTCCTTACTCCTCTGAACTCAGAAGTGAAAGCACTGCTGGGAGATCACTCTCTCCTAGCAGGCTATGCACAGAAGGCTGTGGAGTCTCCTGGCTCCCTGGTGCAAATGGCGGCGGGAAGACTTCTGTCCCAGTTGCTCCCTCAATGGAAGAAGAATCTGAAGTAAACTCACTCCTATCTGCTACACCTAGGAGGAGCACAAAAACGCAGTCCTTAAACAGTTTTGTGTTTTAAAGACGCTGAGGTTACTGGACTCATCTTGTTTCCTCACAAGCACTCAGAATTCTCCTATGGCTCCGTTCCTGGACTGTGTTCCAACAGCTTAGAAAGGATGCTGGGCTGGAAGGGATCAGGCAGTCTTGGGGCAGAGGCACGTGCCTGTGGTGATTAATGATGCCTGCCTATGAGCCAGATAAAGTGATTGTAATTTCTACTATTACAGTGGTTAGACCGTAGCAGGCATTAGAATGTACCCCTTCCGGCTTCTGTGGTTTTCTATAAGGACCAGAGCTTAGACATATTCCTTACTTTTGTGACATGTTTGCTATCCTGTTTGGATACAGGCTAAAAATAAATTTGCACAACTGCTGTATTCTCCAGTCAAATATGATTACATCAAACCCTGTTTGAGATGGAGCATCAGGACTAGTGCTCATACAAAACATTAGCTTGTGTCTGTAGCTGGGCACCACAGCGTGTTTACTGACCCTGAGTAAGATGCTGTTGAGCTTTTGGCTCAACCTCATGTCTTGCTTGATGCTGAGGCCCGGGGTAGCCCTCTCTGCCCCAGAGGCCATCACTATGTCGTCCCCGCAGACACAGAAATGCACATTCTCAGGCCCCATCTCAAAATCCCTGAACCACAGTCTATCATATGGTCCCCAAATATGGCACAGTGTGAGAAACACCATTCCACACCATTTTAATTTTCTTATTTACATCCCAGTCTCTCAGACTCAAACACAGTCAAGCTCCCGTTGTACATTTGACATGTGACTGGCTTCTTTCTGCTTGGGGGTATCTGCACGTTATAAGCTCCTCTTAGGAAGCCAGGTAGCTTGTTTCCCTCCAGAATTTTCTTTGCAACCATTCCAATTACATCTTGCTTTACTTAGGCTCTAGTTTCTGGAAGGAAACTGGGGGGATGAGAAACAGACCCTTTAGTAAGTAAATTCGGAAAAGGAATTCAGTACAGGCCGACCTGATCTTAGAGCTTTATATACTTCATCTCTGTAAGCTTGTAAGCCTTGCGTAGCCTGCCTGGCACCTCTCCTAGGGAAATGTGTGGCCAAAACCTTCCCTGTTTCTGGGTCAGGAAGTGATAGTACACAGATGGAATTTACAATGGGACCAAGCCAGTGGCCCCAAAAGGCCCTTTTCATGGGCTCATTCAATTATAATGAGCGTTCCCCAGGCTCTCAGAAGGACTGCTTCTGGCTGGCCCCTTTTCTTTTTCCTCGACTGCTTTCCCTTTTTCATGGAGGACTGCCCCCTTAAGGTCCACTGGGATTAGTATGAGCCTTGGTTTGGCAGGAGAAATGGAGACGGAAGTACACGGTGGCCTACAAAATTGAATTACGCTGCCTCCCTGGCCCCTTGCCTCAAAGAATAGACCTTTGTGCTCTGAAAGGCAGGGGAGTCCCAGTTTCTCAGGCTTAAAAAAAAGCCCAAACAAAACAAGCTTTCTGCAGCCTTCTGTCTTCCTTAAGACGCCTAGTGGGGAGGAGTGAAGAGGCCGGACAAGGGCGGAATCAAGCGCTCTTTATTAACTTTAGGAACTGTATGCGAGGCAGGCTTTGAAACAAATGTATCTGATGCACCCCTTCAGAAGAACAAAAAGTATCAGTTTGACTTTAAAACCCAGCTTCTAAAAAACTATGGAGAAAATTACTATACATTAAAAAAGAAAAGAAATATCCCCCCCCCCAAAAAACCCACCCCCAAAAACAAAACAAAAACAAAAAAATGCAACAACCAAGTCAACTAACCAACCAACAAAGCAAGCAAGCCAGCTTTTGGCCGTAGCTGGTGACCCACTTTCGTGAAGTATGCGACAGTACAGAACTGCATTACAAAGAGGAGTTTAACCTTGGGAGTCTGTTGAGATGGCATTTTGATAGTAGACACAATTTAAGCCATTCATTTCTGTTTTCCTTTCTCCAACTTTTTTTTTTTTTGATTGTTATTGAATGACAAAACAAAGTTAGAGGCTTAAAAAAAAAAGAACAATTTCTCACTGTTCACCTGTGATTGACACAAGACCAGTATAAGGTGGGGCCTACCGTGGAGCTGGGAGGGACTCAGGAGGGCCCATCAGGCAGCTCATGGTTGCCGGGGGTGGGGGTGCAGAGGCATTCTTCTTCAGTGGCATAACCACTGGTAAGATGCCCATGTTCCTGTAAGCAATCAATCCCTCATCCATACTGCTGTGATTAGGCAAGCCTGATTAATTAAGCACACTGGGTTCTGCCCCACCCCCACATGGAAGCAGAGGAGGGACTGAAGGTTTGGGCTACAGGGAGGAGGAGGGGGGATCCTTGAGAATGACAGGCAAGAGAGGGTGATAGGGGTGAGGGTGATCACACCCATCATGTACATGCGTGAAGATGTCAGAATGAAACCCATTGTTATGTATGGCTCAGAGAGGGGAAGCAGGATGGCTCAGTGGGCAGAGGAGCCCTAAGGCTGACTCCTGAGTGCGAGGCCTGTGTTCCACCTGGTGGAAGGAGAGAACCTATTCCTACGAATGTCCTCTAACCTCACATGTACTTTAGCATGACTTTATTATTATTATTATTATCATCATCATCATTATCATTATCATCATCATCATTATTATTATTTTATAGTATTACAGGTTATTGATAATGGGATTTATCTTTTAGTTTTTTTTAAAAAGGAATCTCATGTTTCTCTCAGAAGCAAAGCATTCTGAAGGGATATACTTTAATTTTTATTTTTAATTTTTTTTTTTTTGAGGCAGGGTTTCTCTGTGTAGCCCTGGCTGTCCTGGAACTCACTCTGTAGACCAGGCTGGCCTCAAACTCAGAAATCTGCCTGCCTCTGCCTCCCAAGTGCTGGGATTAAAGGCATGCGCCACCAGGGCATACACTTTTGTGAATGGAATCCAACCATGGCCACTTCAGAAAATTGACCATTTGTTTATCAATTGAAAGTACACACTGAGGAGCCCCCATTCAGACTTTCTTCTTAGACAGGTAAGCTGCTGCCGATCTGTCTTCTCTGTGCCACAGATCATTTCTTGACAGCCAAGACTGCTTTGTCTGGCTCAGTAAAGTTTGTTAAATGAACAGAAGGAGGTTTGGACACTTGACTAGATGCATGGGTGTCAAAACTTCAGCACAGCAACAGTCCACTTTTCAGAGTGATTTTGGAACACGATGACTCATGATCTTTTAATATAACTTCAGTAAGAAAAATGCCATTGCTGCTGTGATTGAAATAATCTAAAACTCAAGCTTTGTCTGGGGCTGAGGAGATAGCTCAGTGGTTAAGAGCATTGGCTGCTCTTTCAGAGGACCAAGATTCAGTCCCTAGGTCCCAATATAGAAGCTCACAACCATCCGTAAGTCTAGTTCCTGGGGATCCAGCAACTTCTGACCTCTCTGGACATTGCACACATAAGGTGTACAGACATATATGCAGGCACGGCACCCATACACATAAAATAAAGTTCTATCATTTCAAGACTAAGTGGTGGGACCTTTAAGAAGTGATTAGGTAATGAATGCCCGTGAATGGATGAATGTAGGAGTATGCTCCCTCTCTCTCTGAAACATCTTCTGACAAGTTATGACCCAGCGGCTTTTATGGGATGCAACCCTTTATCTTGGCCTTTCCAGCCTACAACCCTGAGGCAAATGAGTTTCTATTGTTTATACATTTCTCAGTCTGTAACATTGTTTCAACAATTTAAAACAGACTAAGGTAAAAATCTCTGCTGAGGATCCTCCAGTACTCACCAACTGTAGGGTTTGGGGTGTTCTGTAAGCCATTCAGCACCCCAAACATTACCTCTCCCCACTCGCATTCTCCTCCCATACTGGCTTCCCTGCGTTTTCTCTGACAGAGTGGGTATCCACTCAACAATGTCCTTAGCAATTATCATCACATTCGCCACCAGACAGTCAGAGGGCTGTGTATAGCTAGCTTCTAAGTCACTGGTTCTCAACCTGTGGGCTCTGACCCTTTGGGGGGTGGGTGTCTAATAATCCTTTTACGGAGCTCATATATCAGCTATCCTGCACATCAGATATTTACATCATGATTTACGACAGAAGCAAAATTACAGTTAATGAAGTAACAACAAAAATAATTGTGTGGCAGGGATCACAGCAACATGAAGAACTGTTAAAGCAGCATTAGGAAGGCTGAGATCCACTGCAAGTCTTTGCTTAAAATACTGGTTTCTCCATGAGGTTTTACCAAGGATTTTCCTGATGGTTTTTAACCCTCTTTCCTTGTGTTCCCCCTTTGCATTTACTCACTTTGAATATGGGTTGTAACTGATGCAATTTTGTTTAGAATGGAACTCCTTGATGGCAGGGAATTTTGCTTGTCTCTTTTACTTCTATACCGTGCTGGTCAGTGCTGTGCCTGGAAGACCGCTTGGCACATAGAAGGAACTACTCAGTTGGTAGAGTGCTTGTCTAGTACACACAGGCTTCGGGTTTGATCCAAGCCCAAACAGACGACAAGTGAATGTGCATACATGCAATCTCAGCACTTTGGAAGTGGAGGTAAGAGGATCAGAATTTCAGTCATATTTAGCTACACAGCTAATTGAAGGCCAGCCTGGGTTACATGAGATCTTGTCTCAAAACAATACAAAGTTGTTAATGAATAAATAAATGAATGGAATTATATATGGTAAACAGGATGGTCAGAGCATGTGGGAACGCGCGCGCGCGCGCGCGCGCGCGCGCGTGTGTGTGTGTGTGTGTGTGTGTGTGTGTGTGTGTGTGTAGGGGGTAGACATCTAACCCAGGTATGAAAAGTAAGTGACCACAAAAGGGTAGAAAGATGTGTGTGTGTGTGTGTGTGTGTGTATAGGGGGTAGACATCTAACCCAGGTATGAAAAGTAAGTGACCACAAAAGGGTAGAAAGATGTTCCAGTCTGGCACATTCCCTGGTCGTAGGCCCCCCAGGGGAGGAGAGCATAAAGTGTCCCTGCACGAAAGAGATAGAACTCATGTGAGGATTTATCTTTTTATTTTGTTTCGTTTGGTTTGGGTTTTCAGGACAGAATTTCTTTCTTTCCTTTCTTCTTTCTTTCTTTCTTTCTTTCTTTCTTTCTTTCTTTCTTTCTTTCTTTCTTTCTTTCTTTCTTTCTTTCTTTCTTTCTTCCTTCCTTCCTTTCTTCCTTCCTTCCTTCCTTCCTTCGTTTCTTTCTTTCTTTCTTTCTTTCTTTCTTTCTTTCTTTCTTTCTTTCTTTCTTTCTTTCTTTCTTCTTCTTTCAAGAGTTAGTCTATTTTATTTAGACTTGGCTAAAGATGTACTCTCACATGCATGAAGATTTTGTAAATATTCCTGATGTTAAAATCACTAGTCTCTGTTCTTTCATAAAATAGAAAAGAAAAATCTTTCCAGTATAAATCCTTCTATATTTTCATTTGTAAAATCCTCATCTAGACAGTAGAGGAAAGCCACAGACAGTGGGTGTGCACAGAGCGTGGGGAACCGCAGGCCTGCAGTCACAGCCAGGGAGCTTCTGGGGGGTCACGGGCACACACTCATCTGTCTTCTCCCCTCAAGGATTTCAAACAGCTCAAGTGGGAAGCTGAGCATGATGACAGGCCTTAGTTTTTGCTATCCAGCCATTTTTTCCCGATCTTTCTCTCTAACGCCATACATTCCAGACGGTTCAATGGATTTGTAATAAACTTCCAAAATGAAGGGAAATGTCTTGCTCATTGTTTGCCTGAAATCTTGGCTCGAGTTCATCTTTTTACATAAAAAATAAGCTCCAAAAACACCTGCAAGCTAAAACTCCTTTAAAGATCTTCCTTACCAAGAGTTCCCTGATCTAAGACATCCTCAGCCCCCTGAGACCTGACTGCCCAGGACAGAGTTCTTATGTGTAGCTCTGGATGTCCTGCAACTCACTTTGAAGTAGACCAGGCTGGCTTTGAACTCACAGAGATCCTCCTGCCTCTGCCTCATCAGTGCTAGGATTGAAGGCATGTGCAACAATGGTTCAGAGGGGACTCATATTGCTATAGACTTGGAGGCCTATAGTTTCCTCACCTACCACTCTGGTGCTTCTAGTTCTCAGGGCAGACATGCTGTAGAAATCAGCATTTTTTTTCTTTTTCTGGGCAGTTATCTCTTTTCTGGGGAGCACTGGAGGTGGCCTGGCCCTATGCCTGGTCTGATAACCAGCCTCCAGGTTCTTTCCCAATGTCTGAGGCTTGGTCTTGGCAAATTTTGTGCTCCTTGGGACTTCAGCTGACCATGACTTAGATGTAATGTCAGAAGGTTTGTTTAACTTTCACCAACAAAGTATATGTGTGCTTTATGCACTGAAGAACAGGAGTAGCAGCTACACACATCCATTATGCCAACCATAGTAGAGTGCCGTGGTTCTCAGCTCACTCCCAACAGAAGAGAGTTGACAGAAACAGCTCAGGCCCCATTTACAGCAGGGTAGGTAAGGGTGATCCGCAGCTTCTCCTGCCTACTAATTCCTCTGCATCCCTCAAATCCCCAAGTATCACTGATATTAGGAAATATTTCAGAGCAGGGGCTGATGAATTGATGGCCTGAAAGCCAAATCCACCCTGTGGTCTGTTCTGAGTTTTTGTTAGTTCATTTTTGCTTTCGTTTTTGAAGCAGGGTCTCCATTTATAGCCTGGATTGGCCTGGACATGGCTTTATAGACTCATACTGGCCTCATACTCACAGAGATCTCCTCCCTGCTGAGTGCTTTAAATTGCAGGTCTGTAAACAGCAAGCCCAATTGTTCTTCTCTTGAGCTATTAGCTGGTTGGCACAGCCTCAGACCTTGGCACCTTGTACCACACCTAAGCAAAGGTAGGCTGTCTCTTTGATTAGCTTTTATGGGATGTCCCTTCACAGAAATGCCAGGAAATAGCTCATAAAGTGCCACTGGCCTTATGGAACTGGAATGTGTGGTAGTCAGCTTTTCATTTTTGTGACAAAATACCTTAGAAAATCAACTTATAATAAAAGGAGGGAATTTATTTTAGCTCATGGTTTCAGGGGTTTTAGTCCTGGTTATTTACCACATTGCCTTGGGCTTTTAGTGAGGGGAACTATCATGGCTGAAGCACATGTTCACCTCACAACAGCCAGGAGGCAAACAAGAGGGGGTGGGGAGAAAGGGTCCAGGTCCCAAATATCTCCCTCAAAGGGATGTTCCCGACGGCCCCTATTAGGTTTGACCTCCTAAACGTTCCACTACATCTTGATAATATCATAGACTAGGGACCAAGCCTTCAACACATGGCCTCTGAGGGATACTTACATCTGCCACTAACCCAATTACTGTGGCCAGTTTCAATACTCAACGTAGGGGTCTCTATGGCCACCAGGACTTGCAAAAAAAAAAAAAAAAAAAAAAAGAAGAAGAAGAAGAAAAAAAAAAGAAAGAAAGAAAGATCCGAATGAGACAAGAAGCAAGTCTGGTTTAGCACAACTCAGTGGCCGGTGCAGGTTCAAACTTCTAGAGTCTAACACCGGACATTTTATTTTAGGCATATTTAAGCACAGCATAATTTTTGGAAAAAAGTATCCCGACGATAATTAACTCAATCTTCTGTGTAAAACAAAGCTTAAGCCATATTCACACTGAAACCCGTTACAAAGTACAAACAACCTCTTTCATAAAGATGGGTTCTAAGGACTCAGAAACAATGCTCAAGATAAGGGTGGAGGGAGTGTGAATGAGACAAACATAAAGGTCTGTGGGAGTCCGGTGTGGCCCTGTAGACCGCACAGCTTTACCCAGGCTGCTGTGAAGTCCGTGTGACTCCTCCCCTAGCAATGGGCTCTATTGACTGAGAAATAATGCTAAACAACGGTAAAGGTGTCGGAGGAGGAACCTGGGATAAGCAGAATAACCTGGGGTTTCGGGTGTGGCCTGGCCCTACAGACAGCTTGGGTCACCAGGCTCTGAACTACTTTCATTCCCAGCCTTCTGGGCAGGAAACAGGTAGGTGCCTCTCCCACCGAGAAGGCAAGCCAGTGTGTTTAACATTCCTGGTTTCTTTACTGTTTGGCTGTGAGCACAGGACTCTGTGCCCTCTATGCTCTGAGACTTTATGCTGAGCAGATCCACTCGTGAAGTTAGAAGTTCAATAACCCCAAACAAACTACTTAATTGAAATAAAGAGAACATGAACAGGAAAAGAGAAATATGAGTGTTAAAAGGAGAAACAGTGAGTGTTCACTAGGTTGGGCATTATAGTTCCTGCTTATTTTTAAAAATAAAATTAAACTCAGTCCTGGCAACTATTTTACTTATCCATCTTCACTGGGGAATAGTCCATTTATTTCAACCTGTTGGCTATGATAAAAGGAAATCTTTCAGTTTGGCACGGCGACTGATTAGCCTAATAATCTTAGAGAAATAATTTGCTTAAATTTTTTTTTTATAATAAAAGGGGCTCTTTTGGGTAGTATTAGTTCCACCTATTTGTTAAAAGAGACTCAGTGAGTAGAGGCTAGCACTCTCTTCTATCTAATGACTGTAGTACTTCAAATTAGCATATGACAAGCATCCAGAAAATAGTTTGCATGAATAAGTAAACGTTAAATTGGAAGTTAACTGTGCCTTGGAGTTTTGATTTCAATTCCTTCTAAATGTAGGTGAATGTCATTGCCCTACTGTCCAGGATTTTCTCTGAAAGCCCAGGCTACTCTGTAGAGCAGTGCTCATTAGGAAGGTGTCCTAGGGATGCCAGTCAAATGGAACAGGATAGGACAGAATTTCCAAGGCTATCTAAAGTAAAGGAGGAGCTGGGTGGTGGTGGTGGTGGTGGTGGTGGTGGCAGTGGTGGCGGCAGCGGCGGCGCATGCCCAGCGCTTGGGAGGCAGAGGCAGGTGGATTTCTGAGTTTGAGGCCAGCCTGGTCTACAGAATGCGTTCCAGGACAGCCAGGGCTACATAGAGAAACCCTGTCTGGAAAAACAAAAAAACCAAACCAAGAATGTGAGGCTGATAGGGTATGGAGTCATGAGGTGATGGGCTATGGGGGAGAGGGGATGGGATATATCCTGCAGAGACTGTTTCAGTACTCACTGTTATATAGGAGCTGCTCCAAAAGTCAGTGGTGTAATACAACGGCACTTTGTCTCTTGTAATTTCCTGATTTGACTAGGAGATTCTATGGGTATGGCCTGGCGATTCTCATGAGGCTGCTGAGTCTGGACACGAGGATGAGCCCCTCTCCTTTTGTGGTTTCTCATCCCTACTGTCTTCTCTATACTTCCTACCCAACAATTGGGTTTCTAAGGGAAGCCTTCAGTGGGGTCAGGTGTCAATGGATAAGCACTTATCCAGGCTGTGTTTGCTTTATGTCCCTTCCATTGACTAAAGTAAAATCGCATGGCCACCCAGAGCCAGGATGGGAGGGGATGATGTTCCAGGATGCAAAGTCCATCGTCAGTGTTCATGCGGAGCCACCAATGGAGGCTTACAAACCCCATTGTAAACACAGGACAGGACACGGGTGGGCAGGACTGATGCATCCCAGGGGATCTGACACCCTCTTCCGGCCTCCACAGTCACTGGGCGTGCAAGTGCTACAGAGACATGCTTGCAGGTAGAACACAATAAAATAAAATAAAATAAAATACCCAAGCAACTCCAGACAGGTTTAAAACTTTTTGAGGTTCTGCCACCCAGAGGGCACATCTGTTTCTTAACAATCCCCAAGTGACTTTGTGCACAAATGCAAGAAGTAGGATGGCGCTGTGTCCCAACTTAGAAACCTCATGGTTGTGATCGTGCAAATTTGTTCAGTCCCACACCGATAGATATTAGGATTGCTTCTAGTGTTTACAATGCTGATGAACTTTTTGCTGTTCCTATTTCAAATATGCCCTTGAAATCTGACGGTCTCTCTTTAGGACCTATGTCAATCTTGCTGAATAGACCATCTGTGTTGGATCCTTTCTGTCTTAGCTGTTTAGGTCACGGATTTACATTTTGTTTTGTACTTCTAACAGGAATCTATTCTCCATTCTCAAAATATTCTGTTCTCAAAATCTTCTTTCAACCCATTCACTAAATCATCTCTTAAAAAAGATTTACTTGTATTATTTTCTGCATATATGTATCTGTGTATAGGTTTGTACATGTGAGTTCAGGTGCCTTCAGAGTTCAGACAAGGGCTTTGGATTCCCCTGGAGCTGGAGTATGGCTGATTGACGGCTGCCTGATGTGGAGACGGCTGCGGATGGAACTTGGATTCTATGCAAGATCAGAAGTGCTCTAAACCTGTAGCCATCTCTTCAACCCTCAACCCGCCTATTAAACATAATCTGCATCTGGTTAAGAAATACCTTCAATCCCTGTGACATAGGATTGCGAGTCAGTCATACTCCCTGACTGGCTCTGTGGTTACCAGGTTACTACTCCCTCCTTAAAGAAATGTTGTGAGCATTTCCAGCCCCTGTGCCCTCTGTCTTGCTTGTGCACTCAGTGGTTAAGCTCTCTCCAGAAGTTTGGAAAGGATGGACTGGGGAAAGGTGAGTAGTGACAGAATCTAGCTGGAACCACGCGTGCTTCTGCCATAAGACATTGATGCTGGGTAGAGCATCACCATGGAAACAGTTGCACTTCCTCCTCACTCTTTGTCATGTACTGCCTCTCCCTTGAAAATAAACCTCTTCAAGGGAGGGGCGCTCCCTGTTGTTTTGAATGGTCCAAGTACCCTGCTGCTGTACCTGGGTGAAGACACTACACAGGGAATATCTGTTGAATGAACAAATGAATGAGCAATTAGCTGAGTAAGAAAAAAAAAAGTAGGTAAGGATCCTTGTACAAGAGACAAGTAATGCTGAAAATGCTCAGTGTAGAGGAAGGAGTGAATGGGGGAAGGGTGGGGGAGCCGGAGTTCAGCAAAAGATGAAATTGGAGAAAACTAGGACACAGATCTCAGTGAGGCTACCTACCAACTGCGTCAGCCTAAAAAGGTCAGGAAGAATCTCAGTACCTAATTCTTCTACACAAAAAGAACAAGAGGTGGAATCAACAAGTATTTGCTAAGTGCTTGCTATGGCCTGGGCTAGGGCTGGGATGTGGCGGCCAGGGAATGGAGTCTTTTGTCACCATGGGGATGCACTACACAGTTCCACTTTAAGGGAGAACTTTGCAAAGAGCTCTCCCTGCCCAGCCTCTTTCCCCCCTCTCTCTTATAGGCCATATGGGCGGAGGCTCTCCTCACCACTCCAGCTCCCTCTCCTCCACAAGTCTTTTGCCCAGGATGTCTCTTGCATATTTAATTCTGTCTTAACACTGTCTTCTAGAAGGCCCAACCTGACAACTCTTTATTCTTTAGAATCTGAATGATGGTGGACAGCACACGAGAATATAAGGTCCTTACTTACAGACCTGTAAGGACACAATGAGGTTACGTGGTGAAGGACTGTTGTGGAACTCTGTCCTCAAACATGTCTGTCTTTGTCCTCAGAGCAGCTCCAACTACTGTTGCAACTACTGCCTTAGAGAAGGAGCGGGTGGGGCAGGTCATTGGCCCTCTCCTGAGATTTCAGCCTCTCCCATGCCTCCTCTCTGCCACCTGTGTGTAATCCTGTCCCAGCTGCCCATGGGCTTAGGAGGCACTAGAACAGCGGAAATTCCGCATATCATATTTACATTATGATTCACAACAGTAACAAAATTGCAGTTATGAGGTAGCAACAAAGTAAGTTAATGCTTAAGGTCATCACAATATGAGGAACTATATTAAAGGGTTTTAATTAGGAAGGTTGAAAACCTCTGCTCTAGAGAATATAGAACGTGTAAGGCAGGGGTGGAGATGGAGAGATGACTCCGTCTATACAGATATGGGGAAATCCATGTGGGAACCAAAGCAGACCTGGGGAGAATTGTACTTTGGTCAGCAGTGTTTTGGCCTGATTTGCTTTCTATTGCTGTGGTAAACATTAGGACCCGAGGCAACTTGAGGAAGAAAGAGTTTATTCGGCTTATATGTTCTGATTATAATCCACCACAGAGGAAAGCCAGGGTAGCAGCAGAAGCCAAAGCCTGGAGCAGGAACTGAGGCAGAGGCAATGGAGGAGCGCTACTCACTGGCTTGTCCGGCCTGCTTTGTTATGCAACCCAGGACCTCCTGGCCATGGACGGCACCAACCACAGGTCTGGACCTTCTCTCGTCAATCATCTGTCAAGATGGAGGCAATGTGACAGAGGCAATTCCTCAGTTGACATTCTCCCTTCCCAGAAGACTCAAGCTTATGTCCGTTGACAAAACAGAAACAAAAACAAAACTCCTAACCAGCACATACCCTATTTGGGGTGGGCAGTCATTTGGTCATGTCTCCATAGGAAAAGTTCATGGAACCAGGGCTTAGCAGCAGGCTAGCACGGGGTAAGGGCTCAGTGAAGGGTAACTGTGGCCGCTGTCAGCGTTTCTGTCTTAACTGGCCTTGTGCCAGGGGAGCTGGTGAAGAGACGCATCCGTGAGGCATTAGTGCCATTAGTTTGTTTAGGCTGGAGGCTACCTGAATCTCCACATCCTTAGATGTCCGTTGAGGAACTAGGGAGCTAATCTGTGTGGGTACTGGGAGCAAGAGGAAGGTCTGGGGAAAGAAAGGGAGAGATGAATTAGAGACGTCTTCTGAATAAATCTGCTTAGCAGCCATTGCTGTGCTCCTTGTTGGGCGCTGGTTATCAGGCGATCAGGACACAGGTGCTGTTGAGCTGAGCTGTCAAAAGGGAAGATGGGGCAGATAGTCTGAGAGCAGAGCTCTCAGGAGGGCTGCAGATGCTTGCAAAGTATCCGCCTGGGCATCGCCATTTTGACAGTTCTTTCTGTACCTCAAGTCAGCTCTTCTGCTTCTAGATGCGCCCATATTGTATGTCCATCTTAGAGTGCTTAGTCATACCTCTGTTTCCTGACAAGTGGATAATTTCCTAAGCACTAAGACTCCCCAGTACGTTAGTCAGGTGCGCCTCTAAATAGCACAATGCTCAGAAGCCGACACCTTGTACAGTCAGCTTTCCAGAGCGGCAACGGACACCTGAGACTATGTCAAAAGGAGAGGTGTATTTTAGCTCACAGTTTGGAAATCTCAGTCTGGGAATGGTTGGGCCCCTTGCTTCTGAACCTGTGGTGAGGCACATCATGTGGCAAACACAGTGTGGAACACAGCCCTTCACCTCAGGTGCAGATACATGAAGACATCAGAGTCCCATAATTCCCTCAGGCCTTGTGTCCCCCTATTACCGAAAGCTTCCCCCCTAGGGCTCCATATCTTAAAGTTCTACCTCCTCCTAGCCATACCTAGCAACAAGGTGGTCCAGGAACCAACCTTTTAACACATGGGCCTTTGAAAGACTTTTAAGATTCAAACTGCAGCACATTTACAGTTTCCTGACTGGGAGAACAACCACTCTCTTCTGCAGCGGTCATACGGCTTTAATTAAGTGCATGTTTATCAAGTGTAATTCACATTACACGTTAGTGTGGACTTTTCAAGTTGGCAGAGTCTTAGGTGACGACACAAACAGTGATGTAGTCTTCCCGTTCCTTCCCTACTCATGTGGTTACTTGGGGGAGGGGCTAAGTGAAGTCATAAGAATAAATCATTCTCAACAAGGTTAATCATGTAATCATTATTCAGACCGCATTTGGTAAACGATATGTATCATTTGAGTTATTCAAGATGAGTGAGTTCTCAAGATCTGTATAACATCATGCCTGGAGTTAGTGCCACCCTGCCTGCACATACCACCATCCTAAGAAGAAAGTCTTATGTTGTGTGCTTACAATTAAAAACAAGTAGCGGGGCAGTGATGACTCATGTCTTTAAATCCAGCACATAGGAAGCAGAGGCAGAGGATCTGTATGAGTTCGAGGTCAGCCTGGTCTACAGAGTGAATTCCAGGACAGCCAGAAGCCCCGTCTTGAAAAACTAAAACGAACAAACAAACAAACAGCTAGGAATAATGGTGCATGACTTTAATCCCAGCACTCCGGAGGCTGAGGCTGGAGGACCTTTTGTGAGTTTGAGGACAGCCTGACCTTTATAGCCAGCCAGAGGTATAAAGTGGACCCCTGCCTCAGAACAACAACAGTAACAACAACAAAAACATCCATCCAAACCCTAAGTAAAGAAAAGTTAAGGAAAAAAAAATAGAGGCAGGGTCTTAACAGCATTTCCAGAACAAAAGATCACCACTCTAAGATTTATTCTTTGTATTCTTCACAACACTTTACCATTTTGAAAGAGCGTGGTAAGAGAATGTGTGGGGGTAAGGGGGTTAACAATTGCAGGAATTATTACATTGCCAGTTTCCAACGTCTTTTTACTGTTTTAAGTTCTGAAATTCAGGGAATGGAAGTGTCTTCCTTGGGTTACAATGATCCGTCAGAGCAGCCAGTAGGAATATTCTCAGAATGCCTCACCAGGTGGCGCTCTTTTACCGGGATAGGTTCTGACCAACGCCCTCTTCTCGCTTCCCAGCATGCAGTGGCCTCTCCCCACCAGGACAACCCAGCATTTTAGAGCTAGCTAAATGTGTCTAAGCCTTGTTTCAGACAGGGAGAAATAGAATTTTGAGAGAGTATGTCTCTGGGCTCAAAGGTCCCACGTCACCAGGCGGAGTCCCGTTTTATTCAGTTCTGAACCTCATCCGCTTCCCACTGTGTTACTTCTCTTCCAGCTCTCTGCAGACTCTTCTAGATCTTGCCTTTCAGACTTCGCCTCACACTGGACCCCGGTGGGCAGAGCTAGTGCTTCCCTGCTAGGCATTTATCAGTTTCTGCTCTTACGGGTGGAGAAGGTGTTTGTGGACAGGAAAGGGAACAGGCTCTTGGCATTTCTTCCCCTTCCGGAGGCATTCAGGGGCAGTGTATGTGCAGCTAGGGGAAGGACCTGGAGCCAAAGCGTCTTTGTCACAACCCTTCCTCTTTTCACAGCAGGATAAAGGGCTGTGAGTAAACTTGTGTCTCATTATTCCCTCCATAAAGTTGGGGCAATAAAGTATCCCATGGGAGCTGCCCGCTGCAGGTGAAGCACTCACGGCGGTGGAGGCTTATGGGATGAGAATGTGGTTGGTTCACCAGCACCCTCCCCGGACAGAGAAACTTCCCGGAGGGTTCTGGGCTGCCCATACTGGCCCTCGCCTGTGTATTCCTGCCACAGCATCCCTTTATGACACTTGTCACACATTTCAGTGATGCTGTGTGATGCGGTGTGTTAAACCCAGGCTCTCATTCTCTCCAGGGACCTGCAGCCCGACCCAGGGAAGTAGGCACTTAGCATGTTCCTATCACATGGAGGAGGCTCAGAGATGACAAAGTCTTCTCTGCAGGTCACTGCCCAGTGACAGGAGGGTGCCTCACAGTCAGGCCTGTCTGACTAAGCTGTAAGAGCAAGCTGTTGACTTCTGCATTCTACTGCCTCCTTTCGAAACTGGCAAAAACAGTGAGCTCGGACCCCTCAACAGCGTGGGCATTACCTGTGCTCAGGGTAGCCTGCAGGGTCCAGTCCTCCCAGAGCCACCCATCTGTAGGGTGATGGTTCTTATCCCTTTAAAAAAGATCTATCTCTTATTTTCACTGTAGCACTGGATGGGCTGAAACTCTCTATTTAGACCAGGCTGGTCTTGAACTCACAGAAATCCATTTGCTTCGTCTTAGTGCTAGGGTTAAAGGCATGTACTACCACACCTGGCTTGATTTACTATGTGCTTGTATCTGTGTGAATACATGCCACTTGTATTGGGGTGCTTGAGGAAGGCAGAGAGGGTGTTGAATCCCCTGGGAGCTGGAGTTTTGTGTTTAGGGAGCCTGGGGAGGGTGTTGTTAAGCAAACTTTGAGCCTCTGGAAGAGCAGCGAGTGCTCTTAAGCACTGAGCAGTTTCTTACTGCTCTTAACCTGGGGGACAAGGAGGTAGATGTCATTCATGCTTTTCTGCTCCCCGCAAGGTCCCTTGAGTGACAAATACAAGGACTCTTAGATTATATTTAGCCCTACAACCTTCAAGGGGCACCTTCCACCATCTTGCTTTTTTGTGCAGCCTCAGGCTAGTTCTTTGGGCAGCCGGGCAGCCTGCATCTCAGGCACGTGAGGTCCATCGAGCCATCCAAGAAGTAACACAAGCACTCTGTGACTCAGACCAGACTCTCTGGGATTTTTCCTTTCTGGGCATGTGACAGTCTGTGCAATATCAACAGCTTTTAGCAAGGAAAGAAACAGACACCACACGACTGTCACTAAATCATAGATGCCAGGCAGGCCCAGAAGGACCATGCATAGAAAATGGATAGTGGGTCCTGTTGAGGGAAGGGTAGGCAGAAGGAAGGTGACAATATGCATATATGCATCCAACTGTTTCTCATTCTCTTCTTGTCCATCTGTCTGTCTGTCTGTCTGTGTCTGTGTGTCTCTTGCATGTGATGATCTTCTAAACAAAAATTCTCAATCTCATCTATGTCAAGGTAATGGCTTGTTGCAAGGAGCTGTGCTGTGCATTGTCTGGTGTATCATCTTTGCCTGCTACCCACCAGGTAGTATAACCTTCCCTGAGGAATACAACAGCCAAATGCCTCTAGATGTTTTGGATGAGGCAGGGGATAGAATTGCTTCCTCACCGCTCTCTTATTGAGAATCACTGTTGTAAAAGCATTTCATTCCCTTCCTGAAATATGTATTAAAAGTTTTCTGAGTGCTAGAGAGATGGCTGACAGTTGGCGGCGTATCCTGCTCTTGCAGAGGGCTCCAGTCTGCTTGCCAGCACTCCTACTGGGCAGCTCACACCTGCCTGGAACTCTAGCTCCAGGGGATTGAACAATCTCTTCTGGATTCCACAGTTACCTGCCTCCATGCGTGCACATACTTACTCACAAATGCACACAATTAAAATAAACCTTGTGTGCCTTGGTGTCCTAGTTAGGGTTTCTATTGCTGCCATGCTGGTATGATACTAGCCCCTTCTTAGGCACTGCTGATTCCTCTGCTCCAGCTAACTGGCACCAACTGTCCCAGTTAAGCCAAAGTCTCACCTTAGTGGTTCTGGGTCTCTTGTTAATCAAAGCTGATTCTTTGGCCACAGCTGACTAGAACCGCAGATTCTAAATTCCGAATATCAAATGACCCCGAAAGAGTCTGCGTCCCTCTGAAACTTCACAAGCCAGGCTTCTGTCCCCTGCATTGCTCTAAGGCTCAGATTCCAAGTTCTCACAGCAGCTTGCCAACCTTTGAATACTCAATGGATTTCCTAGCTCAAATTTACAATATCCTTCCACAGTCCTTCCCCAAACAGGAAGGTCGGGTCTGTCATAGCAATACCCTGCTTCCTGGTACCAATTTCTTTGTTAGGGTTCCTTTTGCTGTGATAAAACACCATCACCAAGCAATTTGGAGAGGAAAGAGTTTATTTTGTTTACACTTCCATATTACAATTCTTATCTTAAGAAAGTCAGGGTAGGAACTCAAACAGGAGGAACCAGGAGGCAGGAACGGATGCAGACGCCATGAAGCAGCGCTGCTTACCGGCCCCCTCTTCATGGCCTGCTCAGCGTGCCTTCCTACAGCATCCCAGCCCAGTCCAGGAGTGACCCCATCGACAAGGGCTCACCCTCCCATATTAGTCACTGAAGAATGTTTAGAGGCTTGTCTACCGCCCAGTCTTATGGAGGCATTCCCACAGTGGAGGTTCCCTCCTCTCTGATGACTCAAGCTTGGGTCAAGCCGACATAACTTAAGCCAGCACAGACGCTTTGCTGGCTTGTGAGTCGGGTATTCGCTCATTCTTCAAGAACTCAGAATTCAGCTAGGGAGGCAGGGGTCAACAAAGGCAAAAGCTAGGTGCTCAGAAAAATCACAGGGACACATACTCCAATGGCTGGAGAGATCCAAAAAGCTTCCCCAGGAGGGCACATGGCGGACCTGGTGAGTGAAGGGCACTCCCGGCAGAAGGATACATACCAGGAAAGTGTGGAGCATGACGTATTAGGGGCAAATGTATTTTAGAATGGCTGCCCCCGCAGAGCGTGTACTAGGAATGACTAGGAGGTCAGCAGGGCAAGGCAGTGATGGGGTGAGGATGGCTAATGCTCACTAAACAGGTTATATTTGTCAGGTTCTGCCTCATTCACTGCAGATTAGAAACAAACACACTAGGTGGTGAGGTATTGTGTCCAGGGCACATAGTGTATGCTGATTTTTTTTTTTTTATTTTTTTTCAAGACAGGGTTTCTCTGTGTAGCCCTGGCTGTCCTGAAACTTACTCTGTAGACCAGGCTGGTCTTGAACTCAGAAATCTGCCTGCCTCGGCCTCCCAGAGTGCTGGGATTACAGGTGTGCGCCACCACTTCCCGGCGCATGCTGATTTCTTGTATGCCTCACTGAGAAACTCGGTCAAAGAGCCAAGGGCGTGGCCTTCCATATGGAGGCACGCACACTTACTGGGTGGAACAGCATCACTGCGTCTACCCCTCCATTCTGTGGAGTGTCCGGAGCTCAGCTGCGCGGGGCCTTTCTTGGTTTAGCTTGTAGTCTCAAGGCAGCAATGGCATGGTTGGGGTAGGATGTCTGGTGCCCGGACGAGACTCTGTCCATCATTCCGGATCTGCCCCTGTAACCACGTGCTCGGCCTGTTCTTCCTGGTGGCTTACTAGCTGCCAGGTCTTCCTGATGCCTGGACTCTCAAGTCCCCAGCCCTCATCTCCCGTGTATTGTGCTGGTCAAAGTGCTCATGGGCAGATGCGTGGAGAGGGGAATTAGGTTGGACTCTGATGGAGGGAGCGGCAGGTGCACGCTGGGAGAGCAGAATGGTTTGAGGGCATCTTTGGGTACTAGCTAGCACAGTTAAAACTTTTATTTCAGGAGGCCGTGGCAGCTTCCTGGAAGATGGATTGAAGCGGATGATCGGAGACATTGTTCTCGTTCAGTTTCTGTTGCTGTGATAGAACACTGACCAAAAGCAACTTGGTGACACAGGGCTTGATGTGACTGACAGTTCAAAGTCCATCATTAAGAGAAGCCAGGGCAAAAAGTCAGGGCAGGAACCCAGAGGCAGGAGCTGAAGCAGAGGCCATGGAGGAACACTACTAATTGGCTTGCTTCCCCTGGCTTGCTTTTTTATACAACTCAGGACCACCTACTCAGCAGTGGCATTGCCCAAGGTAGGCTGAGCCTCCCCAACATCCATCAATAGCAAGACAAAGCCCTACAGGCATGCCCACAGGCAAAGGGAGGCAATGCTCAGTTAGCTTTCCTTCTTCCCAGGTGTGACAACCAAACTTAGCAGTAGAAACCATGGAGAGTAATTATGAACCACTGTAATAAACTTGGATAATTTCAGTTGAGTTGGTCACAAACTCTCCTTTGGTTCTGTTATTATATGAAGACCAATGTAACTGGAGTTTAACATGAAGACAACACACGCACCAGCTTACATTTAAGGAGCACAGACTATGTGACAAATACTGCAAAAATTCACTCTAATGAGAGCCGGCAGAATGTGATACATGCCCATAATTCTAGCACTTAGGAGGTAAAACAGCAAGAGGGTCATGAGTTCAAGGTTAGCCTGAGCATCTGTCAAAGCTCTCAAATAAAGCAAAGCAAAGCAGGTGGGAAATCTGGGGCTGGAGAGATGGTACGGAGTCCTTAGTACTCTTGTAGAGGATGTGAATTCAGTTTTCAGAATCCATATGCCAGCCTACAACCATCTGTAACTCCAGTTCCAGGGGTTCTTGCATCCTCTTTGGGCCTCTGTAGGCACTGCATGGATGTGGTGCCCAGATATGCATGCTGGCAAAACAGATTATGTATATAACTTTGGCTAATTTTGGTTGTCAACAACAAAACTTTTTAAATATGTGTGTGTATGTGTATACATAAATTATATATCATTTTATATTTTATCATCTATATCATCTATATCTTTAAAAGAAAGAATAGGAAAGTTAAGCTGAATACTCATCCTATCTGAATTAGAAACCTGCATTCTCTTTTCAAATACTTTAATTTATGATGATGATGATGTGATGATGGTGATGGTGGTGGTGATGGTGATGTGTGTGTGTGTGTGTGTGTGTGTGTGTGTGTGTCAGGGTGGGCATGAGTATGCATACCACATATGTAGAGGTTAGGAGACAATTCCCAGGAGTTGAGTCTCTCTTCTTTTTTTTTTTTAAAGATTTATTTATTTATTATTATATAAGTATACTGTAGCTGTCTTCAGACACCCCAGAAGAGGGTGTCAGATCTCATTACAGATGGTTGTAATCCAGCATGTGGTTGCTGGGATTTGAACTCAGGAACTTCAGAAGAGCAGTCAGTGCTCTTAATCACTGAGCCATCTCTCTAGCCCTGAGTCTCTCTTCTCATCACGGGTCCCAGTGACTGAACTCAGGTCAGGCTTGTGTGACAAGTGCTTTCGTTAGCTGGGCTTTCTCTCCAGTCCCCAAGCTGTACCCTCAACTGTTTGCTCCCACATGGTCCCTGGAAACCCGGTGAGGAATGAGTGTATGCCAGTTCCACAAAAAGGGCCCTAGTCAGATAAAGTTCATCAGACCTGAAAGTTCTAAACCACAGTCATCAGAGTGTCCAGTCATGCATACCAAAGAAAGTACTAACGACGCTGTTGCTTAGCGAGTCAGTTTGGGAACCATCTCTTAGCTTGCTGATAGCTGAGATAAAACTATGTTTTAATACTTATCTCCCACCTCTTCTTGCAAATCACAATTTTTAGTCAAATGGATATCTATTGAATACTATACTTTGATATTTAATCACAATTGCATTATATTATTGAATATTGTGTAATGATTTTCTGATTAAAATCTATAAAGTGTGCTGGAATTATGTCTCCTTCATTGTATAACTTTGTGTTCCTTGGAGTTAATAAGGTCTTCTCATTTTCTGCAGTTTCATGAGTCTGTCCTTTTCTTTCCTATTAGAACTTCCATGGGCCTACCAGTAGGTTGTTTTGTTTTATATCTATATCTATATCTTTAAAAGATATATCTATATATATATAGATGCCCACCCTGACACACACACACACACACACACACACACACACACACATCACCATCACCACCACCATCACCACCATCACATCATCATCATCATGAATTAAAGTATTTGAAAAGAGAATGCAGGTTTCTAATTCAGATAGGATGAGTATTCAGCTTAACTTTCCTATTCTTTCTTTTAAAGATTTTATATATATATATATACATATATACATACATATATATATATACATATATACATATATATATAAATATATATATATATATAAATATATCAGCATAACCTACTGAGTTCATTTGGTGGTGCTCATATGTATGTGTTTCTAGGACTGAGCACTTGGTATTGAATAGCCAATTAGAAGACTCATCCGGGGCTCGCTCTCTCTCTCTCTCTCTCTCTCTCTCTCTCTCTCTCTCTCTAGTCATTACTTGACTGTAGCTCTTTATCTCTGTGTGGAGCCTTTTTTGATGTAATGTCCCCCATCCACATTGCTATGTCAACGAGTGTTGTCATTGTTCAGGTCTGTTTTGTTTTGTTTTGTGACAGGGTTTCTCTGTATAGCCCTGGCTGTCCTGGAGCTTCATCTGTAGACAAAGCTGGCCTTGAATTCAAAGATTCACCTGCCTTTGCTTCCCAATTGCTGAGATCAAAGGCATGCACTCCAGCCGGATAGATCTTGGTTAGACAGCCACATTGATGTGATTTCATGGATGCAGCTCCCCTGTCATCTGTAGAAGACATGAGCTCCTAGCAGGTGTGCTTGTCCTCTGTCTCTCACACTCTTTTCGTCTCCTCTGTTGAGATGGTCCCTAAGCTGTAGATGTAGAAGTTGTGCTGTAGTTGTATCGACTGGGTTTGGGCACCTCGTGGTCAGTCGTTGTTCTTTGCCCGTTCGTGGCTTTCTGTGATGATCTCTGCCACTAAAAGAAGCTTTGTGAACAGGGAGAGAGAGCCGCACTCATCTATGGGTATAAGGATATGTCAATAATCCTTCATGCAGTCGTACAGCATGTGTTCTCACCCTCCTTCTGTGAAGTCTCTTCCCTCCAACATACACTGAGATCTTTCTCTAGACCTTTCAGCCAACTGTAATTTGGGGAGTTGCTTTTGCTTTAGCCCTTATGTTGGGCCCTGTGGTCTACATGCTTCCCAGCCTGTCCTAGAAAGGTACAAGGGAGAAACATTTTCTGAAGTTTCTATCCCATGTGGATTCTTCAGTTCAGCTGCATAAAAATCTATTTAAACTATGTTTCCTTGAAGGTATTGTCCCAGTGTGGTCCTGGTTTCCAGGATCATATTCTAGGAGCCCAATACAGTTCTTAATTTCATTCAATTGTATCAGATGTATCTTTCTGGATACTTCCAGCCTCTTCTCGATACCCTTGGCTTGTTGAAATTGTCATTGATAGTACTTTCAACCAGACCCTTGTGCTCTAACTTTCTAACGTTACTTCTTTGGTGTTACCCCCTCTTTTTCCTGAATGAACTGAATTCATCCCCGACTTCTTTATCTATATTTATATAGATATTTATTTATATTATACCTACCCTTCCCACCAGTATGCCTTTTGATTACTTCCAAGCAGTCAATTAACTTTTAAGTTCCCAAGAGCTCTTTTTCATAGATCTTTGTTTGTTTTGTTTTTTAAAGTTGATTGTTGCAATGTGTAAATTCTGTAGGGGTAGCAATCATAATTTTCATTAGTGGCCTTTCCTATTCGTATCTGGTTCAGTAGAAGGGGGCACTGTTCTTTTGGAAGACACCTTGCAGTCCGGATCCTTTGTTTCGTTTTTGTACATGAGGCCATGAATCCGTGTGGAATGGGCTCCAGTATCTCAGGCTCCTTCCCGTTGGTCCTCACACAGTGGGCTTCTCTGGGTGGCGAGGGCTGGCGTTCCAGCTGAACCCAGGCGCCCTTCTCCTTCTCTTTGGCCTCCTTTTCCTTCTGATCGTCCTCCTTCACCTGCTACAGGAAGCCGTCTCTGCTCTTTGAGTGCTTGATGTGCTCAGTCCGCACACTGATCCTCTTGGCCAGAATCTGTCCTTAACTTGCTTGTTCGCAGTGATGCCCACGGCATGCTGGGTGACACTGTAGACTCTTCCAGTTTTGCCGTGGTAACGCTTATGGGGCATTCCTTTTTGAACGGTGCCCATTCCCTTGATGTCTACACTATCACCCTTCTTGTAGATTCTCATGTATGTGGCCAAAGGAACAGCTCCATGTTTCCTAAAAGGCCTGGAGAACATATACCGGGTGCTCCTCTTTCCCTTTGTGTTCGTCATTTTGGTGAGTTACCGGAAAATGGCTGCCACTGACGACTTGGGCTCTCTTCTAATGAAGCCCCCCCCCCCCTTTTTTTTTAATATACCTGGAGACCTTACATTATCACTTCATGTTTTTGGCATAAAACCTGGTTGGGAGCCATATTGGTTACTTCTTATTTCTCTGACAAAGTACCCGTCAAAAGCAGATTAAGGAAGGCGGGAAGGGTTTGCCTCGGTTTACAATTCCAACATATAGTCTGTCATGGCAGCAGGCCATGTTTAAGGGACTTGGTCACACTCGAAGTCAGGACAAGAAGGGATGCAGTCACCAGCAATCTGTCAACTTCCTCCTTCCATGCCGTCCTGCCTCCCTAGCACAGGAATGGTATCACCCTCACTGAAGGTGGATTCTCCCACCACGACTAACCCAGTTTACAAACTCCCTCATAGACATGCCCAGAGATGTGTCTCCAAGGTGATTCTCAATCCTCTGAAGTTGATAATCAATCAAGTCACCAAAGAAGGCCCAGGTGCACAGATAGGGCTTATGACATGGGGCTCTTTGCTGTTGCGTTTGTGGTAGGCAATCTTGTTGGTTTATTCTATATTTGTGATATATATATATATATATATATATATATATATATATCACTACATAGATCGACCAAGAGGATGTAAAACGAAATGAACCATACACAGAAGGGCTGAGTATGTATTCAGTGTGGTTTCGTTTACATGAGACATCAACCGCAGCAGTACACTGAGACTGAAAGTTCATAAGAATAGTTCATATGGACCGGGGGCGGGGCGGGGGCGGGGCTGGGCGGGGCGGGGGCGGGGGGTGCCGAGAGGAGGAAGGAGCAGGCCGCAGCTAGCGCTTCACAAGCACAGATTTTCGTTTGGGACTATGGAAGTTCTTGAGAAGGATGCTTGGGTCCTTTATGCATAATGGGAATGTATATCATGCCAGTGAAGTGAACATCTAAAAATGGCTTCTCGGCTCCTCTCTCTCCCTGCTCCCCCTCCCTCTCCCTCCTTCCCTCGCTCTCCTGTCCCCTTCCTTCCTTTCTCTGCAGTCTAGGCCAGTACTCTATAACTGAGCTATGTCCTCAGCCCTAAAATGGCAAATGTAGTATTATTTATAATTTATGTCATAAAAAAAAAAGAGCAAACTCGGGAGCGGGTGAAAATGTCTAACTCACTGCAATAATGCCTTCCACTCTCCGGGTCGATGTGAACACACCCCCTTCTAATCGCCCTCTCCCCCTCTGCTCCTGTTTTGTTTTTCCTTTCCTTTCTTTCTTTCTTTTTTTTTTTTTAAGATTTATTTATTTGTTATATGTAAGTACACTGTAGCTGTCTTCAGACACCCCAGAAGAGGGCATCAGATCTTGTTATGGATGGTTGTGAGCTACCATGAGGTTACTGGGATTTGAACTCAGGACCTTTAGAAGAGCAGTCACTGCTCTTAACCTCTGAGCCATCTCTCTAGCCCCCTGTTTTGTTTTTCAAGACAAGATTTCTCTGTGTAGCCCTGGCTGTCCTGGAACTCTCTAGGAGCCAGGCTAGGCTCAAACTCAGAGATCTGCCTGCCTCTGTCTCCAGAGTACTGAGATTAAAAGTGTGAACCACAACTTCTGGCTTCCTTTCTAATCTCTTGATCATAATCTCTCTTCTCAGGAAGAGAGGTGCATGGTCCTGTAACATATTTTTTAGTCTCTGCTGCATGGATGGGAAGATACTGGAAAAGTATCAATTTGATTGGTTTTCATTCGGAAGGAAAAAAGTGAGTTGTGGACATAATGTATTTGTCTATGTGTACAGCACGAAGCACAGTCTGGCTCTGAGGGCACTAAAGGGGACAGAACACGCAGTGACGTGTAATATAGCTGCTGTCATCTTGGCTGGAGCTCTAAGTTGCCATAGCAACAGGCCCGACCAGGAACCTGATTACAGGAAGGCCTTCTTAGCTTCAACTTACATGATTTAATTAGGCACAAATGATGGGGCAGATCATCACATGGCACCCAGAAGATCTTCTACGTTGATAAGCTGCATAATTAGCCAAATCTAATAAGTCCTTAAAACAAGTAAAACAACCTCCCAAGTCTTGCCTTTTGCATTCCTTACCCTCAGAGTCATCAATAGTCAAAAGAATTTCCTGGGGTTTCTTTGGTGAAGTATTTGAAGCAGAGTTAGTAACAGTGTTGGAGGGTTCTTCTCACTAGTGCGGGACGAGAAGTCACATGGGGAGATTAATGAGAGATAACAGCTTGCCGCCATTGCTGATTCACATTTTCACGATGTCTAGTACATGCGAGGTCATCATATGAAGCAACTACGGTGGAGAAGTCACGTTTCAGGACTCTGTCATGGAGTGGGGAGAGCGATTTTGAAATTTCAATTTCAATGCACTGTACTGCTGGGGGAGTTTAGAATAGTGTGTGACTAGAAGGAAGCAGGTTTGTGTGGTGGCAGTCACCACATCTCAGCTTCTGGAAGACAGGAGCGGTGTTAGCTATTTTCTGTTGTTGTTGTTGCTGGTGTGATAAAATATCATGAGCACCAACAACTTCTGAAAGGATGAGTTTTTTGTCTCTAATTCCTGAGGGATAAGAGTCCACCATAGCAGGGAAGGGTGAGAGTAAACTATAGACCTGGCTGCAGGAGCAGGAAGCTGTGATCTCATACCTCCAGGCTTAAGCATGAGGCAGAAAGGAAACTATGTCAGGAGCCATCTACGAAAGGCTAAGGCTACCAGGTGGTCTTCCTGGAGGTGGCGGTTCACCTTTTTGCATGGACTAAGATGGGTGAGTTCTGAGAAGCAAGGTCCCAAAGGGACTGCACCTCAGGATTGCTTCTTGCAGCTAATGTGCTTTTCCTGTCATCATTAAACTAATATAATAATCCCTGGGCATTAGCCCACCTTATTGAGCAGATTTCCTGCAGATCGACATAAAGTTGAACTTTCATAAATTAATGCTGTTTAGATGAATTAATGATTTTATAGAATTCCTAATTTGACCTTAGAAAGAAGGTTTTAAGAGACAGTTTTAGCTGTTTTGCTAGGAAGATGTAGTAAAATTAGAATAAAAAATAAAAAGGTGTCCACTCCTCATAATAGTCAATAAAGGCTACATAGCAAGAAATATAATGAGCTTTCATAATTACAATAAAAAGAGATATAGGCAAATTGGGACAAATTTGTGTTCAAGAAAAAACATTCAGGTCCAAGGATGAAGCCACGGGTATGCACTATAAGGCAAGGCCATGTGAAAACTGTTGAATTTATAATGAGTTTATACAATGAAACATTGCTTTGAACTTAATATCAGCATCCTTTGTAACTCCCCTTTTGTAACATTTTATCTATGAGATACTTTTCTAAGAACTTTGTCTATAAAAAGCCCAGAAAAAAGAAGTAAAGTTGTGGCTTGGGGGGGCTTTCCCCACCCACCCATCCATCCATCCATCCACCCATCCATCCATCCATCCATCCATCCATCCATCCATCCAAATGTATGGGTGCAGCCATTTTCCCACTTCATCCGGTCTGTCTGTGTCTGTGTGAGTGACATCTCTCCTTTCCTTTTTCTCTCTGGTTCAAAAGGAGTTAACTCCCTCCCTGGCAGTGAGGGTTGCAGAGACAGAAACACTAGCAATAAACCCTTTCACTTATTTCCCCCCTGCTATATAGCGCTTATTTAATTACAAGTAATCGTAATTTGAGTTTTTAGCACAGAATAGTAAGAAAGAGTTAAAGGGCGGGAGTTCATCAGTCTTATGGCCCGCGTCTGCTGCCGTGTTCCACGTCAACCCTTTCCCACAGCGCAGGCTCCCTGCAGAACTGGAAGTGGCTCCAGTCTTTAAATTCTGAAAGCCCAGCGGGACAGTGGTGGCACACACTTTTAATCCCAGCACTTGGGAGGCACAGGCAGGAGGATTTCTGAGTTCGAGGCCAGCCTGGTCTACAGAGTGAGTTCCAGGACAGCCGGGGCTATACAGAGAAACCCTGTCTCAAAAAACCAAAACACCAAAAAACCCAAATTCTGAAAGCCCACCCCCAGTGACACACTTCCTCCAAAATGGCCGCAGCTTCCTCCATATGGCCTCTCCAAACAGCGCCACCAACTGGGGAGCAAGTGTTAAATGCCGAGCCTACGGCAGAGATTTCTGTATTCAATTCTTTATTCAAACTGACTCAGGAGTTTTAAGCAGAACTGTAGAAAAAGCCATCCCTTTGAGGAAGGCAGACTGGATTCATTAAGGTCTTAGCGTCATCTGAAGCTTCTCATTAGGCTGGGCTCATTTCAGCCATTTTCCTTTACCATCCTTCGTGCCAGGCAAGGTTGTCAGCTGGAATTACATCCGGGTCAACCTCCCCAGGCAAATGGTTCTTTTCAAGTTTGTACCAGTCCTGGAAGGCAGGCGGTTGTTGTTGACTGGAGGTTTACTCTCCCATCTACAGTGATAGGCTGTTTTACAGCAGAGGGACTTTAACTGAGTTGTTCTTCCCTGGATACAAAGGTTGTATAATCAAACATATAATTTAAATAATTAGTTTTGGTTTTGCCTTTGTAAAAAAAATTTTGGTAGTTGCTAATTCTGAAGCCTAAAGTGAGACATGACACAGTTTAAAAGCAAAGGTCAGATATGACCCCGCCTCCACTGTGTGCTCTTTCCAGACAACAATAGAAGAAATGACAAAGACAATGAGTGATTTAATCACCGCAGGAGTGATATATATCAGGTGGTCCCAATTTGAGCACCTCAGGCTCCCAAGGGTCTCAGTGATGGGGAGGGAGGGGAGAGGGCCTATATGCTATTTCCAGCTTCAAAAAGAACTGATCCCAGCAGCTTTTATTTACCAGAGATGACATGCTCGGGCTAATTAAACCAAAACATCAGGTTTCTTTGCTTGGGGCTAGAATTAGATCAACTCAGTATAGAAACACCAGTTACCCCGTGCTGACTGGAGGCTCTGATTGGCAGTCTTTGATTAATAAAACATGAGAAAGTGAATTCATTATCAGTTAATAAATGCATTTTGTTCGATAGAAAGTGTTTCAAAGCGTAGTCTTTGTGAAGGGAGGAAAAATAAGATGTTTTATTTTGGTGGAACCACTGGGAATCAATGGGAGGGGTGTTCTTACTGGATGAGAAGATTAAGGGGGGCAGAGAGCAGAGGAGGCTTCCTGGGGAGCAGAGATGAGCTTCCCCTAAGCAGGTTTGGGGCACAGGCGGGATTTATTTATTCAGTGGCTCTCAGAAAGTGCTCTGAGCCCGACAGCACCAGTTCCTTCTGGGAACTTGCTAAAAATGCAGACTTTCCCAGCTTTGCCTACAGATCAGCCACTCTGGGGACAAGGCACAGCCATCTGGATTGTAAGAGGCTTTGGAGTGGGGACCTCATGCTCACACAGACTTCTACCATGGTCTCCCGAGTCCGAGATGCTAAAAAACAGGTTGGTCATGCTCTGAGGTACCCGGTCAGGTGGAAATCTAAGTGGGAAGAGTGGGCTGTTGTGGATACGTGTTTTCTCCCCTAAACTTCCGTCTGCTAACATCCTCCGACTCAGTTTGATCCCATGGGTCTTTAAGAAGTAACACCCAAATCTTTCTCTGTGTGAATGTTTTTGCACAATGAGAACAGACTTCAATTAATTCCAGAGACTCAGTCAGCAACAGACTTGAGCCCGAGCATCATCCCTTCTCTCCTCCCTCATTCCTTTTCACAGATTCCTTCTTTTTTACCAAGTGATACCACTTTTCCATCTGTAAGGGTGGGATAAGGTATTCCCTTTGAAAACCATTTTTATGTTACTCAGGTTATGGGAAAGAGGTAAACGGGCTGGCAAGACACCTTAGTCATTTATGGCACAAGCCCCATGACTGAGTTTGATCCTAGAGACTCCAATGCTAAGGTGGAAGAAAAAAACACCCTTCACAAAGTTGTCCTCTGACACTGACTTAGTTAATAGCAAAATGAAAAAAAAAAGTGTGTCTTAGTTAGGGTTTTACTGCTGTGAAAAGACACCATGACCTAGGCAAGTCTTATAAAGGACAACATTTAATTGGGGCTGGCTTACAGGTTCAGAGGTTCAGTCCAGTGTAGAGTCCAGCTCATACATTCTAACAGCAGGTTTCCTGGAAGGAAAGATGGGTATAGGAACAGGGGCAAAAGAAAACACATGGAGAGACACAAAACCACATGGCTCCTGGTACAAGTCTCCATCTTTAATCCCTCTCTTCCAAGATACAAAGGCAGGCCAAGCCCCTCCCCTGAAGGCTAGAAACCAGTTCTTCTTGTTCTTCAATGAGGCAGGTGGATCAGGTTGCTGGCTGCTATTCTTTTAGAACAGTGGGCAGGAGGAGGTCACAATTCCTCCCTTTTTATTAATTTTAAGAAAAAAACCAGTGGATAAATATATTCGTCAAAAGATGATGGGTAGCCGGGCGGTGGTGGTGCAGGCCTGTAACCCCAGCACTCTGGGAGGCAGAGGCAGGTGGATTTCTGAGTTTGAGGCCAGCCTGGTCTACAAAGTGAGTTCCAGGACAGCCAGGGGCTACACAGAGAAACCCTGTCTCGAAAAAACCAAATCCCCCCCCCCCAAAAAAGATGATGGGCATTGACCAGTGAGGGAAAGAATTGGCCTCGACCCCCTTAAATATTAATTGACGTCCTTTTCAGGGGAGGGGAAATAGACTGCCTTATTATTTTAAAGGACAGTCTCTCAGCGTCGACCCCTATGCAGCCAGGCTTACTTTCAGGGAAACTCAGAAGCAGGACATTTCCTTTTTCCCTTGCAGTGCCTCTCCTCGCACCTCATAACTGGTGTCCATGTTTATTTAATTAACAAACATGCATATATCTGAGTTCTATGCAGCTCCATCTTTGGGGATCCTCTGGTAAAGTAAATGTCCTGTGAGTGTGGCCTGGTGGGCCTGCACAGCCACCCATCAAGCCCTGGAAGCCATTGCTGTAGCAGCCCATCTTCAAGTGCTATATCTGAGAGATACCTGCTTGAAACACAAAATAAGAGATTAAAAGGAAAAACTGCTTGGACTGTTTCTCTGGAAGACCCGTGGTATTTAATTTGGTTGTAAATTATTAGCTCAGGAATAAAACCTGGCTTGCAAATTAATGGCTAGGGGAAAAGCAGCCTACCTTCCCAATATGGGAGAAGCAGCTTTAAGAATATTATTGAATTAGTCATACTTACCAGCTGATTCGGGGTCTCTATTTATCTATCATATCAATCTTTTTGGCAGTTATCGGGCTCCATCTTCTTTTTGAGAGAAAATATAAATAGAACATCTTCTCCATATTAAAACAGGGTCTGGACCGTTTTATGTATTAGTTAAAGTGTCCTGCCATTTAACCATGGCATAAGAATTAGAAGTGGCAAGTTGCCAATGACGATACCCTGTAGACTGACCTTTAGCATCAGTTTGCAAGAAATTTAAAACAAACAAAACAAAATCAAGGCATGCTTTGGGTGATTTAGAAGGGTATAGTTTCTATTTTCTTTGTTTTAAAAAGTCAATTTTTAAGAGTGTGATGTGCATGCTCAATAGTTCCTTGACATGTAGGGTTATAAGGAATTCCAGTTTTATGTTTAAAACCAAATTTTTTACAAAACGAGATAAAGTTATTGCCAGTGTAGGCTGGCCCACTATCCATCTTAATGACTTTGGGTAATCCCATGGTATAGAAAGCTTGTGAACAATAATTGATTACATTTAGAGGCTTCTCTCAAATGTAGAGAAGTGAAAAGAAATCTTGGACAAGTATCAATGTAAACATGTATAAATTTTAATTTTCTAATTTTGTGTAGTAAGTTACATCCATTTGTCAAAAATGATTGGGCATAAGGCCACATGGATCAACCCCTAAATGAGGAGCTGGAGATAAGGAAAGGCAGGTAGGGCATTGTTTTACTATAGTGAAAACAAAGATCCTGATGGTGTATTAAAATTAAACGTGCCATAGGCTTCTAATAAAAGGACAAATTTTGCAATATACAAGCTAATTGTAAAAGGATTAAAAGTATTATTTATAGGTTGAAAAACATTTAATACCATTGTCAGCTCTGCTAACTGAGCTGAGCCCAGATGTTTTCTATAACCACCTGTTGGTTATAAATAAGATATCTAGCTCTTCCTTCAGAAGAGCCATCTATGAAAATCAAAAGAGTATTATTATGCAGAGGCTGTAAAGATCATATTAGGAAATACAACCTCATGTATATCTAAAAACATTTTTAATCTATCTTGAGGATAACGGCCATGCCAATAAATGAATTCTTCCATCTCATCTAGGCACCGGCATGCTTAGTGATATGATGCCATATACATTTAGCAAGGATTTCTTTGGCATCCAGATTTTAAAATTTTCTTAAAAATATCATGGTGTGACACATGGTAGCATCCAGGCAGGTACGGTACAGGAGGAGCTGAGAGTTCTACATCTTCATCTGAAGGCTGCTAGCAGAATACTGACATCCAGGCAGCCAGGGTGAGGCTCTTAAGACCCCACCCACAGGGACACTTCTACTCCAGTAGGGCCACACCTCCTAATAGTGCCACTTCCTGGGCTGAGCATATACAAACCATCACATCCATGCGCATGACATGATACAAGCACACTCAAACACATTATACATACATGTACATAATAACAAATACAATCTGAAAAAGATAAAGAATCATATCAGAAGTTTGTAAAAATGAGAAATACAAGAAGTACAAGAATGATTAAAATGTGCGATGTAGATGTATTGAAGATAGCCAATGTTTGTATGCACATACACATATGCATACACATGTGCATCTGTATGTGTCTTTGCATGTATGTCTATGTGTACATCTATGTCTATGTATGTGTATAGTGTATATAGACACATGTGTGTCTATGTGTGTATTTCCATGTGTATAATGTGTGCTTGTGTGCATATTTGGAATTGATGCTTGACTGAGTAGATTTGTTCCTCTTTCCTTTATTTTACTTATTTTTTTGAGAGAAGGCTGCAGAGACATTTGGTTGCAGCAAGCGTCAGAGCAAGGGAGGAAGATACCCACACAGCAAACGTGCTCCAGCGGAACCCACAACCTACTTGTGGGAGCAAAACTCAGTATGACAGAATCTTGCACACAGTACTTTGTCAGAGCACTGTGATCCTGCTTTTCCTTTGGTGTAAATCTGCTGAGATGCAATGAGAGCTGGAACTCGAGTGTTTTGCTGTCCTCACAAAAATAAGGGACCTTCCCTGGGGAGGTGTCAATTAACAGCATGTCTTCAGCTCGCCATGTTCAAATGGATGCTTCATTTGCTCAGTTTACTTGGAGTCAGGAAGTGCCGGAATGAACCGGTTCACATAAACACATAGATGTACTACAGACAGGGTCAGACAGGGGGCAATTACACTGCTTCCTTTCCCCTATATTTTTTAAGTTATAGGTAAGATCTGATTAAAATAATAGTGATGCCTCCTCTAAGGCAGTGCCTGTCTAACTTTTTAAGACTCAGCACAGAAAACACAGCTTAGAGTCTTGTATATGCACACACACATGCAAACACCCCCCCCCACACACACACAGGAGCACATGCACACACATTTGCACATGCACATATACACTTTTCTAACCTAACAAGGCTTTAGGCAGGTTTCCTCATCCTTTAGAGTTTTTACTTTATTCTAATTCATAAAAACCCCTAACCCACTAATGGTCTCAAATGTTTGGAAAGCTTCACTCCGACTCATAGGCTCCAAGTTACTGTGCATAAAGTTTACTTGCAAGCTGGTTAAAATTCAAATTTCTACATTCTGGAAATTTTTCTTCTTCCTATTTCTCTCTCTGGGGATACCTGTTTGGTGGGGGCTGTGGCTTGGATCTGCAAGTTTTAATAGGTGACCTAGAAGATTTAGATGTAGACAGAGTTTGGACCACATTCTGACAAACACTATTTAAGGGGAAACTTAGGATGGAGAGGGGTGGCTCAGGGGTTAAAACACTTTCTGTGAAAACATGAGGATTAGGGTTAGCATCCCCCAAACTCACATAAACACTGAATGGGCATGATATCCACTATAATTCCTAATTTTGAAGTTATTGTACTAATTTTGAAGTTTCTTCATTATTTACTGAATAAAAAGTTCAAACACAGAACGGCAGATAGTGCTCCTCCCTGCACAGTCCCCACTGAGCTGTTCTGGTGCGTTCCCAGCTTAGAGGGATAGTTCCAGTCTCACCACCCTCTCTTTGTCTTGTTGCGCATAGCAAACCCATGTCGACCCCTTTATCCTTCACCTGGTAGGTGCTTCTGTGTGAATTTGTGTTCTGGCAGTGTGCCAGCATCGGTTCCTTCACTCATCTTCCTGCTGCAAGCAACTGAACACGCTGGCTCCCACCTAACAGCCATGCTTAGGAGCTGGAGAGAGGCTCAGCAGTTAAGGACACTGCTGCTCAAGCAAGAGGTCCCACCTTTGGGCCCTAACGCCCATGTAACAAGCCTGGAATCCTAGCACTGAGTGTGGGCAGGTACAGGAGCATTGCTGGGCCTTGATCGCTGCCAGCCCGGCTGAAGTAACCAGAGCTCCAGATTTCCTAGAGGCTCTGCCTCAGAAGAGAAGACTGCCTGCAGAGGGAGATGCCGGCATCCTCCTTTTGTCCTCTACACGTGCATAGATGTGCACACCTGCACTCACATGTGTCCACCCTCCTCTCTCTTTCAAAAACAAAAGCCAAGCAACCCACCTGTATTAAAAACACATATGAGCTGGGCAGTGGTGGCGCACGCCTTTGATCCCAGCACTTGGGAGGCAGAGGGAGATAGATCTCTGAGTTCGAGGCCAACCTGGTCTACAGAGTGAATTCCAGGACAGCCAGGGCTACACAGAGAAACCCTGTCTAGAAAATGCAAAGTAGATTACATAGATAGATAGATAGATATACAGATAGACCCGAGCCAGGAAATTAAGGAGTGTCCCGAAGTATAAAACTAAGAAAGATGGTGTTCAAAGCTGACTTATGCCTATTAGACAATTTTTGAGCTTGCTGAGCTTTGACCTTTGATTTTTCACGGCTTCAGTCATGGAGGACAGCAGGCCAAAACATGAACCCTGTTCAAGTGAAGGATGTAATATAACTTATCTCAAATGACTGTGCTTTGGGGAAAAGATGACTTTCTGTAAGGGTGGCTGAGAATCTTGTCCCCTGAAAGGAGACAACTGCCTGTCTTAAACAGTTGGGCTGGACAGAGGACACCCACAAAGACATTCAAGAATTAAAACTGTCACCACAGGTCAAAACTCTTGATGACCCAAGCATGAGTTAATACAAGGTGTCGCTATGTGGGATCTCAATCCCCAGGAGCTCAACAGAACCAAATTCACTGGTCTCCTCCAGGCTTATAGAAGTTTGTCATGTAGAGGTTTAAGAGATGTTAGCTCGCCGTGGTGATGTAACAGTGGTGGCATACGCCTCTAATCACAGCATTTGGGAGGCAGGCGGATTTCTGAGATTGAGGCCAGCCTGGTCTATAGAGTGCATTCCAGGACAGCCAGGGCTACACAGAGAAACCCTGTCTCAAACAAACAAACAAACAAACAAACAAACAAAAGAGAGATGAGAGATAAAGTTAAAAGTAAAAAGACTTTGAAAATGACAAATTAGATTCTTAAAAAAAGAATTTCTAGGAATGAAATATAGATTCAACAGTTAATTAGATGTGGCTGAGGGAAGAATATTCTGAAAAAATTAAAATATTAGAGAGACAAAGAGATAGAAAGCATAGAAGAGTTTGAGAGATGTAGAAGGCAGAATGAAGGAAGTATTGTGTGCAGAAATACCAGCTGTTTTCAATATTAATGAAAACACCTTTCTACACATGTACTCAGGGAAGCCCAGGAAAGCTCACATAAGAGAAACAAAACAAAATCCACACCTGCACATATCAAAAGCAAAACAGAGGAACAGGGGGAGACAGAAAACTTTTAAAGGACGGTGACAACCCCCATTGTCTTTGTGTCAGCAATTATAAAAACAATTAAAAAATATTAGATGTGCAGAGAAAAAATTAAATCCTGGGATTATACAGTAAAACATTTTTTCAAAAGGAGGAGCAAATGGGAGTATTAATAGGCAAAGTCTGAGAGAGTTCATAACCAGGGAAATTCTGATTTTAAAAAATGGATGTGTGCAGGTGCCCATGGTGACCAGAAGAGGGCATCGGTTCCCCAGAGCTGGAGTTACAGGTCCTTGTGAGTTGCCTATGCTGAGAACAGAGCTACAGTCCTCTGGAATAGCATCAAGTGCTGAGTCACCTTTCCAGTTTCCCATCAGTGACATCTGGACCTTGTGTAGAAGAAGGGTCTGCAGCGAAAGGAGTGAGGAGCCAAGAATTTTCGCACATGAATAGAGGACCTCCAGAAGGCAATACCTGTGCGTGAGGCGTGGAAAGCTAAGAACTAAAAGATATGAAAACAGTAATTTGGAATTTGTGAGAGGAAATAATTAAAATTCAGAATTTTTATTTTATTATTGTTATTATTGTTATAATTGTTATTATTATCATTTTGTTTCTTTTTTTCAAGACAGGGTTCTCTGTGGCCCTGGCTGTCCTGGAACTTGCTTTGTAGACCAGACTTGCCTCAGGCTTATAGAGATCTGCCTGCCTCTGCCTCTCAAGTTCTGGGATTAAAGGAATGCACCACCACTGCCCACACTTATTTTTTTATTTTTATTTTTACAGCATTTATTTATTATTTATTATTTACTTTTGAGCAGGGTCTCATGTAGCTCAGGGAAAACTTAAGCTATGTAGCCAAGGCTGTGAATCCACAAGTGTGGACTGTGTGAGCTGATTTTTACTCTGTCTTTGTAGTTCTTTTTGTTTTTAAAGATTTACCTTTATTTTATGTGCATTGGTGTTTTGCCTGCATGTATGACTGTGAAGGTTCCAGATCCCCTGGGCTTGGAGTTACAGTTGTGAGCTGCCATGTGGGTGCGGGGAACTGAACTTGGGTCCATTGGAGGAGCAGTCAGTCCGTCCTCTTAACCTCTGAGCCATCTCTCCAGCCCCATCTTTTCAGTTTTGTTTTTTTGTTTTTTTTTTGAGGTGGAAAGGGACTAAGATGCCAATCCATTTTAAATATGAAAAAAGTGTATATACATATATATATGTATACATATACATACCTACATACATACACACACACACACACACACACACACACACACAGAGAGAGAGAGAGAGAGTATGTGAAGGTGCTAAGCGTGTGGGTATGAGAGGAGAACTCTTTTCCTATCCATCACTAGGCTTATGACTGAGGCCCTCCAAAAAGGCAGCCCATGCTGAGAACAAGAGCATCCACACTTACTTAACATAAGTGTTTTCAGACACGAGAGTCTTGAGAAGTGAAGGCTTCTGAGACAGCTAAGCCTGTGTGTTTTAGGGTTAGGTCTGAAGAGCAGTGGAAAATAAGAGGCTGGCTGAGGGGTGAGTCATGCCCAGAGGGACACGAGCTGAGGTGAGGTGGGAAGTGGGTCAGGCTCCTTCCTTCAGCCTCCCTGGGTCTCTGCACCTTCAGAGAGAAAAAGCCATGTTCCTTTGGTTCTGGTCGTAGGGAATATGTATCATTTCTCTCAGGGACAGCTATGGTCAGAAGGCAGCGAGAGAATTCTCACATACAGAACTAGGGTTAGCTGTATTCATTCTATTGTGTTCTAGAACACCAGGGTGTCTACCTTCTGCCTCTAACTTTCTTTTGATTCCCATTATTTAATGTTTCTCAGTTCCTCTTCCCGGCCCTGGTTTCACCTCTGTGCAACCTTCCTTTTTTCCTTTTCCTTGTTAGTTAGCACTGGGGAGTGAACCTGAGCCTTGGGAGTCTGAGTCAGCCCATTACACGAGCGGCACTCCTGCCCAATCTTGGTTTTCCTCCCACACTTCTAGGACCAGCTTCTGGTTAGCTTTCACACCTGAGTGAGGCTGTGGCATTTGTGCTTCTGTGCCTGGCTTGTTTAACTTAACGATGGTGCTCTCCGGGCTCCTCTGGTTGATGGCACATCTTCGTTTCTTAGGTCTGAGTAAGACGCTGTCCTGCATCTCGCCCATTCATCTGCTGATGAACACCTGGGTTCACTCCCTCGTCTGGCTTTTGCAAATAGCATTGCAATAAATAAAAGTGAAAGCGTAAATATCTCTTTGACATTCCAATTTCCTTTCCTTCAGAAGTACTGCTGGATGATTCCAGGGTTCCGGCATCATCACTGAGAGGTAAGCCCAGGCCTCACACATGGCCAGCTCACTCTCACCCTCAGCCCCTTTGCAGCTCCTATTATTAGGGTTTTTTCTTTTTGTTTTCTCTCTTTTTGTAATCTCCATACTCTTTCCCCTCATGGCTTACTAACTTGCACCTCTGCCAGTCACACATGACTTCCCCTTTCTCTGCACCCTCACCAGCCTCCGTGTTAGCCTTTAATAATGGCCTTTCTATATCGGATGAGATGGTGCTTTTGAATGGCCTTTCCTTCAGTCTCTGCTCATAGCCCGTTCTGCCTGAGGAATTTTTATGTGACCCTGGATATATAGGTTAATTCAATGGGTAAAAGAATCAAACATTTATATATCATGAAGATCATTATTTTAAACAATTCTTTGGTATATGCAGCATTTCACTGTTTATTAAAGATGAAAGCAAATTTGCATACTAATGTGGTGGATGTGTTTATTTTTATATAAGACATTAGATCTCGGCTGAACATTTGATGCTCCAGGATGAAGGGCATCTTCGACGTTCTTCAGAGTTGATTGATGTTTTGGTTTTATAATCACCGATGCTGAGAACACAGCTTTGCAGAGATGCATGGTACACCATGGCATAAGCATGCTTACGACCTTTTAGAAATTGTTAGAAATTTTGTTCTAATCCCCAAATAAAATTCACTGAGCCATTTTTTTTTTCTGAAGCTTGAGACAGAAACTCAAACTAATGAATCTAGCTGGACATGGTGGCACATGTGTCTAGCTCCAGAGACTAAGGAGAAAGAGACAGAGGAATCTCTTCCAGGTTGAGGCTAGCCTGGTACACAGAGAGCAGTCTAGACCAGCGATGGCAACATAGTGAGACCTTCTTCCAAAAAACCAAAACAAGATGGAAGTAAAGAAAGAAAACCACACATTGTAACAATTCAGAGACAGACAAATTTGGTACCCAGGTGTTTGCTGGAGACTCGTGGTAAAAGGGACAGTAAAAGGGACTTACTCTGGTCATGTGCCTCTGCTGCGTTCAGGGTTGCAGCAAATCAACAAAGTGCAGCCTGGACAAGAACTTCAAGAAACCTCAGTTCCTTATATGTTTGGTTTTGAATTAATTGTGTTTGCCATCTGTTCAGAAAGCGTTTGCTATTGGCAATTTTTTCTTGACCTCACATTTGATTGGTTACATAAACCCATTTTACTGTATTGGCTTTTTTAAAAATTAATTTTATTTTGCGTGTATGTACATGTCTCTGGCTGTCTCTCTTTGTATACCACATGCACGCAGGGCATTGGAGAGTCCATGCATCACCCCACAAACCATATAAACACCAATCTCGGTCAGACAGGGTGGTATATTGAGCACACACCCTAATACTGATCGATCAGGACTGTAGCTCAGAAGTCTCGGGCTGAGCCACAGTGATAAACATCTTTCTCTGTCAGCTTATAAAGGCTAAAACTGCAAAAATCGAAATGAACTCATACACAGGTGCAGGAAGTGCAGGCCAGCTCTGACTCAAGCCGTTTTAGACACAATTCATGTTGAACTTTAACTTGATGGGTCCTATGTAAAGCTTTGTGGAATTTCTTAAGATTAACAAACTTTAGAACTTATAGAACGTAACAGGGAATGTGGTCAGCATGACCCTGCTCTGAGTCAAGTTATTTTTCTGTGTCAATGACTGGCAGGCATATTACAGCGACACTGTGAAATAGCTAGCAGGCATGGAACAAAATGGCTACGGCTATGTTGCTGCTGGTGATGGATAGACCTCAACACAGGGACGTGCGGAGTCAGAAGATCCTGTCAGATTCCCTGGAACTGGACTTACAGCTGACTGTGAGCTGCCACGTGGGCGCTGGGAACCAAACCCTGGCTGTCTGCAAGAGCAGTAAGCATGCACTATAGCATAAGCTTACAGCATTCTCTACTCTATAGGCCTTTCTGAACACTGCTGTCCCTGCTGCAGAAACCAGCCGTAAGTAGCATGGGACTGTGGCATAGCCACCCTGTTGTCTGTCCCCAGGGGAATGAGTCTAGTAACCCCTCCCCGCACCAAATCTGTGGCTCCTCACTCCCCTCACAGTGAATGGTCTTGCACTTACACACCTGACTCTAAATCTAGATCCATATAAATCCCAACACAAAGCAAATGTTTTGTAAACAGTTGCTCTGCTGTGTTTGGGGACCAGTGACACAGAAAAGGCCTGTGTCTATTCGGTGCAGATGTAAGGGTTTTTTTTTTTCTTCCTCAAATATTTTCCATCTCTTGTGAATTCACGGGTGGGAGACCCCTGAAATGAAGGCTGCAGCCAGCCCCTTCTCATTTGCCAAATATGTGATAAAATCAAACCAAGGCAAATGCA
Organism: Apodemus sylvaticus; assembly: GCF_947179515.1. Taxonomy (NCBI): domain Eukaryota; kingdom Metazoa; phylum Chordata; class Mammalia; order Rodentia; family Muridae; genus Apodemus; species Apodemus sylvaticus. The sequence goes on along the minus strand of NC_067473.1, from coordinate 144,672,528 downwards.
AACCCGCTTCATTTGCGTGTCTTTGATCAGGCGGTACAAGTAATTAATTCAATTAATGTCAGTCTTCACGTGCACACATTGTTTCAAGATTTTGTTTTGTTAAATGAGCACAGATAAAGACCCTTGCCGCATACTGAAGTGATCTCTCTCTCTCTCTCTCTCTCTCTCTGTGTGTGTGTGTGTGTGTGTGTGTGTGTGTGTGTGCAACTGTGCATCTGGTGAGGTGTGAGCCAAACTGAAAAGCAATTGAATACAAATTTAATTATTTTTTAAATAAATACCATTTTTACATGAAAACCAAGTGCCACTAAACTGTAACGTATATTTGTGCTTCGTAGAAAGACTTGATATTGTTTGGCACACGCCTCTTAGCTGATTCTGGTTCTATAGGAATTATTTTACCACTCTGTCAGATGCAACAATGCAAAACCATCTTGTTGGCTGGGATGTAGTTCAGGGCTTGACTGGCACACCCAGAGCCCTGGGTGACATCGCTAGCATCATACAAACTGGGAATGGGGGGTACATGCCTGTAACCTCAGCACTCTGCAGCTGGGGACAGAAGATCAGGGTGCCCAAAGTTATCCGTGGCTACACAAGGAGAGTTTGACACTAACCTGAGATCCATGAGACTTTGACTCAAAAATAAAACAAAATAATCTTACTTTCAGATATGCAAGTGAATTCTGCCTAGTGGGAGGCTAATTTTTCCCATCCAGGGAAGAAAGCCAGCTTCCTTTACATGAACATTCTTTTATTCCTTATAAAGTTGTACCTTTAAAAATTCCATTGACAGAGAGGGAGAGAGAGAGAGGGGGAGAGAGAATGGAGGTCAAAGGACAACTTGCTGGAGTCAGTTCTCTCTCTCCACTGTGTGGGTTCTGGGGATCAAATCCAGCTTGCAAGATCAAACTCAGGCTTGTTGGCAAGCGTCTCTGCTCTCTGAGCCCTTCACTAGCCCATGGTGTATACCTTTTTAACTTGTCCTCGGGGTCTGCTAACACATCTACTTGGTTTCTTCATTAACTCCTTAATATGTGTTTGTTTTACATTATGAGAAACAATACCTTTTAAGAATTAATTTATGTACATGGGTGTTTTGTCTGCATGGATGTTGGGAATTGGCTGAGTGCTTGGTACCCATGGAAGCGAGAAGTAGGTGTGGGATCCCCTGGAACTGGAGTTACAGAATGTTGTGAGCCACCGTGTGGGTTCTGGGAGTTAAACCTGGCTCCTCTGGAACAGTAGGCGGTGCTCTTGACCAATGAGCTCCAGCACCCCAAGGGTAAATAATTTTACCCATAAAAGTTAACCATTGATAAAGACTATAGCATCTCTAGATTGGGTATTTGGAAGAGAATATCCAAGAAACAGCTAATATGGGCCTGGTAAGGCAAGCAGATGACGGTGTTTGTCACAGAGATCCCGTTACAGTTATCGAGTTAAAATTAGAATATCTGCCTCCAGTGAACTACACATCATTGCAATATTTAAAGACCTATCTCATAAAACTGGTAATTGACTTAGTAAATACGATACTGGATAATGAAATGTGACACTCTTTGGATGACCTGTTTAACTCCGTGAGCCAATGATGAACAGATATGTGCTGCTGCAAACGATGCATACATGAAATATCAGTCCACAAAAAGTGGCCGATAGTAGGTAAAAGGTCATCAAGTAAGAAAAGTCCCCCCAGGGACTGATAGGTAGCTTCAGAAAGGGGGCATCCTTAGCGTGCACAAGGCCCTGGGCTCCATCCCAGCACGAGAAAGCCCGACAAATTCCAAAGTCCACTGAAAGGGTTTTCAGTTCTACATGTGGATTTGAGTTCCTCCTGTGGTGTAAGCAGGGGAGTGCGCATGTCCCCCACTGCCCAGCACACACGTGGGAGTTAGAACTTTTGACAGTCCATCTCTCCTCCTGCCTCAGGTTCTGGGGATCAAACTCAGCTGTACAGCTTGCTCGGCGTGTGCTTTGACCCACGGAGCCATCTCGCCAACCTTGCGCTAAGCTTTGATGGGATGACAAATGCTGTTTTGTTTTCTCCCACAGCCAGTGGCTTTCAGCATGCGTCTGTGTGACCATAAACAAGCATCCTGATCTCCGTGGGTCTCAGTTTCCTGAGCTGAGACACAAGTGAGGTTTCCTCTTTCCTCAACCATGGGCCAGGTCTCCCTCACACTCTTTTGCCTTGGGGCTCACAGAGGCATGGTCCATTAGAGCCTTGTCATGGTGCCTGGTTTTACGCATGCCTATAGTCCTAGCACTCTGGGAGGCAGAGGCAGGCAGATTGCTGAGTTCGAGGCCAGCCTGGTCTAACAGAGTGAGTTCCAGGACAGCCAGGGTTATACAGAGAAACCCTGTCTCAAAAAAAACAAATCCAAAACAAACAAACAAACAACCCCCCCAAAACAAACAAACAAACAAAAAGCCTGGTTTTTATGATTTTGCCAAGCTGTTTTCTGAGTGCTGATCTGATCCCTCAGATCCTGAGGTTTAGACAGCGTTGAGGCTGGGCAGTGACTAAGGAGAGGGTGAGGCAGCTGGCCCATTTTCTCTGAGAGGCAAGCTAGAGATCCAGTAGTGAATTTATCTTGCCACCCAGTGGAAGTGGAATCCTAAACACAAAGCTTCAAATGCTGTTAGATTTTCCCAATTCTGAAATTGCTTTCAGCCAATATTACCTTTGCTTTTGGAGCACAAGCCAGGCTATTGTGCTGGAAATAATCCTCGTCTTACTGGAGTGGCTTGTGTTGCCATAGTTACTATTTGGGTTCTGTGCACCTAAAATTTCAAGTATTTATCAGGTGAAAAGAATTTCCTGGTCTCTGTGTGTGTGTGTGTGTGTGTGTGACTGTGTATGCCTGCACACACACATGTGCATGCACACTCTGCCTTTGGAAAATCAGAATGAAAAGAGTAGATATTATGCCCTATTCAATGGTTATTTTCAGTGGGGACTGTCATATAAAGACCCGCAGAGAAACAGTTAATTCTCCAGCAGTGAAAAACGGGTTTGGCTATGGCCTTGAAAAATGGAGTTATCAGCATCCCGCTGAGGCCCCGCCATCACTGCGGATGATGGATGAAAACGCAGGTTGTCATTGCCAGTTGTGCAGCTCAGGAAATTGCACGAGGCAGCTGGTTATTTATGATAGAGCTACACAGAGCTGGTCAGCGGGTTTCTCCAGTGCTACCACACTGTGCCCATGGTAACTTTCTTCACAGCGCTGAAGGTTGGGGCCGAAGTTTTCGAGGAGGTGGGTCTCAGAGGGTGTGTGTGGCTTAATAGCACAGTAGCTCTAGCAGCAGCGACACTGGAGGGAGGAGCAGACTTGGCCATTCAGCATTTGTGAATCCCTAGACGGATCACCCACCTGTGTGTTTGTGCCGCCTGTTTGCCTGGCTGCTTTGCAGGGTTGGACTTGGCCCACAGTGGGGCCCAGAAATAGTCTCCTCAGCCTGGTCTCCATGAGCTAGACTGGTTTTTTTATGTGGCCGTCTCCTAGGAGCCCAAAGCTATGCCACATGGCTGGAAGCTGTGTTTACAAGCTTTTCATCTGTCTTTCTTAACTTGTGGTTGCTATGGTTTCCTCAGCCTGCTGGGCCTGGCCCTTGAAGAGGGACAAGCTGTCCACTCAACCCAAAGCCAGAGGCACCAGCTCCATCAGCACAGGCCTTTCGGATATGTCCTCAATTATATCAAACCACCTTTCCATCTCGAGTCCCAGACTTCTCTCCTCTAACAAGGTGACCTTAGTCTTGGCCCCAGGACTATTCCCACGTGCTGTCTGTCACTGTCCGGTCTCCAGCATGTTTGCCTCAGCTGGATGTTCATGTTGCTTCCCACTGCCCTGACTTCTCAGTGGCTTAGATGTCCTTTGCAGAAATCCATGCAACCCTGTCACCAGCTTTACCTAATTATGTCCAGGGTACGTTCACACCTGGAGCGCCTCTCAAACCCATGAATGTCCTTTGCTGCTGGCCCGGCATTCATTTATTCATTTTGGGTAACAGCACCTTGTGTTTTCCAGGTTCACCGCCCCCAACACATTCAATATCATTTACAGGGGTCTGCGTGGGCGGGGGGGGGGGCCGCCCTCCATCCCTCTTATTCCAAGAGTTAGCCAGTTAGGAGATTTTTGCCCTCCAGCTCTCACGATGGCCCTGAAATGGACACATGAAGCTGGGTTGCGAAGAATTGGCTCCTGGAGTGTTCATTATGAAGTCTCTTGCTCTGTGGTTCTTTAGTGGGGTAAGGTGTAATCGCAATACGCAGCAGGTATGGTGAGGTTGCTATCTACTGAACACAACAGCACAGAAGACTGCTGGGAGCATAGCAGATCTGAGACCCCATGTGTGATCTCACTAGAGTCTGAAGAAATCCCCTTCTTAATGCAAATGACTGCTTGACGGGACCCTAGCCATCCCAAGCATGGTAAACATGGCTCTGCAGGCCTTGCCCTTCTCCCTTGTTCTCTCTACCTAGCTAAAAACCATTAGATTGCATTCCTAAAGCTAACCCCCCACCCCAGGGTATATTCCCTTATATGGCCAATCCCTCTTTCTGAGGCTGACTACCAAGGTCCAGCAATCAAAAGCCACCTTTGATTCATTTAATTAGCACACCCGATTAAAATTAAACCCCTCATCCTAACACAGGGCTTCCCCTTTACCTTTATAAACTGCCATTTGCCTATAAGCCACGCCTGTGTCCTCTCTATCCAGAGGCAGTCCTTGTTCCCCTGGGCAGTCCTTTGTCCCCGCCTCCAGTACAAATGCCCCTCCCCCCTCTCCCTTGCCCCTTTTTGTTCCATTCTCCTTCCCTCTCTTCCTCCATCTCCTGTCTCTGTCTATTATTTCCTCCCTCTGTTCCCCTGGGGCAAACAAATCTCCTTTGTGCTAAGATCTTGGTCTTGGGGGTCCTGTGCCAGTGCTTTCCCCGGCGCTGTTTGAATTAGTTTCCTGTGACTGGCATCTGAAAGAGTCTGATCTGACCCCGTTATGGTGACACCAGACTTCTAGAAGTGAGTGAGCCACCTACCCAGCATGCTCGGCTGCTCTAATCTGAGCCTATTTCCTTTGGTTGCAGTGACAGTGTGTCTCCACTATGCCATCTTTAAAGGGCACTCAAAGACGTTGATAACTTCTATGACTTCTGGCATCTTCTTACAGTTCCCCCACTCTGCCCCTTCTCTCTCACCATGCGCTCGCAGCATAGCATTATTATAACCCTGGCACCAGCATCCTCTTTCTGGGATGAAGTCACTGAACATAGGCTGTGTCTGCACATAGCTTATGAGTTACAGAGCAGGGATGTATACTCCGGGTCTGCCTTAACAGTCATTTTCTTTCACTACATGACTTCCTAGGTGTGCCTTGAAGAGTTAGTAATTGCTCCAGCTGGAGGCCTTTTTTGCCTAGCTTTTCCCCACAAGGAAGCCTTGTCTACTGCATACCTTGGAGATAATTGGCCTTGGCAGAAACCTGACACAATCGAAAAAGCTTGAGTCTGCTGGACAAACAGACTTAAACCTCGCTTTTTATGTCCTCTATCACAGTCTGGGTCATTAAGGCTGATGAATACCTTAAGTCCCCAAATGCCATCCCATGGGTAGTTTATAAACACCATGGATTTCCCATTGTCTCAGACACTAGCAGATTATCTGTCTGAGGGTGGGCACAGGATATATATATATATATATATGTATATGTATATATATATATATATATTTCCATGTTTCCATGGTCCTAAGATGGTAGAAGAGAGAAGGCAGCTCTCTGTAGTCTTACTCTAAGATACATTAATTTATTATTTGAGAATTTCATACATGTATTAGTTTGCTTTCTATTGCTGTGATAAAACACCATGACCAAAAGCAACTTGGGGAGGGAAGGGTTTATCTGGCTTACGGGCCTAGACACCGTTCATTTCTGAGGGAAGGCGGCCCAGGAGCTTTAATTGGCACTTGGAGGCAGGAACTGAAGCAGAGGTCAGGTCGGAATGCTGTTTACAGGCTCTCTCTCCCCGTGCTTTGCTCTGCCTGTTTGCACCCCTCAGCCAGGGCTGTCACCACCCTCAGTGGGCTGAGCCATCCCATGCTGATTGTTAGCATTCTGTCTAAGCTCCGCCTCACAGTTACCTGGCACAGGTGCGCCTGATCGCCTGATCGCTATAAAAGGGGCTACTTGCCCCCTCCTCGCTCTCTTGCTCCCCCTTTCTCCCCCTTCATGTGTTCATGGCCAGCCTCTGTGTCTCTGCTCCTCCTCCTCCTCCTCCTCTTCTTCTTCTTCTTCTTCTTCTTCTTCTTCTTCTTCTTCTTCTTCTTCTTCTTCTTCTTCTTCTTCTTCTCTCTCTCTCTCTCTCTCTCTCTCTCTCTCTCTCCTTTTCTGCTTCTACTACCCTCTTTTTTTAATTTTGTTTTGTTTTATTTTTTTTTGACACAGGGTTTCTCTGTGTAGCCATGGCTGTCCTGGAACTCACTCTGTAGACCAGGCTGGCCTCGAACTCAGAAATCCGCCTGCCTCTGCCTCCCAAGTGCTGGTATTAAAGGCGTGTGCCACCACTGCCCAGCCTCTACTATCTTATCTCCCCTCTCCATGCCCTTAATAAACTCTCTACCATCGTGTGACTGGTCCCCCAGGGGGAAGGAATGCCCCAACATGGCCCCACTGAGGCACACCCTTCCCCCATACCTGACCACACCTCCATAGAACATATCCACCCCCTTATCTTTTTATAAACACATCACTGACCATTAATCAAGAAATTGGCCAATAGACTAGGACTTGCTTACAGGCAATGTGATGGAGGTATTTTCTCAACCAAGGCTCCTTCCAGATAACTCTAGCATATGCCAAGTTGACAAAAACTTGCCAGGACAATATAAAATAGATCTTGATCATATTCAAAATGACCAAATGCCACCTCTTTCATTTCCCAAGTACTCGTCCTCTCCCTTCCTCCTTCATGCTCCCCTTCCCTTCCCTTCCTTCCTTTCTTTTTCTTTCTTTCTGACTCACTGATTCCAGCAAGCGCTGCCCGCATATGCACAGGTGTAGGGTAACCTACCAGTGATCACATCCCTGAAGAAAAATCACTACCTACCCCCCTAGCAGCCATCAATTGACAATAGCTCCTCAGAAAGGGGTGGGGCCTTGCGATGGGAGTTTTGATTGGCTTCTCATGTGCAGGTTGTGTGTAGGTAAACACACCTTCAGTAAGTTCATGAGCACAATGACCTTGCTTTCAGAAGACAGCGTTTCACAGCTCTGTCCTCTCCCTTCTCCAGCTTTTCCATTCTTTCCACCCTTTCTTCCTTGCTGTTCTGAGTCTAGGGGTGGGGTAGAGCTGAGCATTCAAAGGCTACTTACTGTCAGCACTTTGACTTGTCAGGCCACAGCTTTGCTGCAGCACTGCAAAAAAGAAGCTCCTCTGACTAGTTAGGTAGCATGCCCATTTAGTAAAACAACAGCAGACTTCTGTGTTCTCAATGATGAAGGCTTTAATCCTGCACTGAAGGGTTAGTTACCGCCTCCTAGTGTTCTTGGGGTTAGCAATTCAATTTACGAATGGGGTAGGAGAGACAAAGGCTCAGAATGGGCAGATTAATCAGTTATTTTGAGGAACAGTACTCACCTTGGGAGGTTCTTGTGAGAACTAAATGAGGAGATGCATGAATTGTGTTATAATAGTAACAGCTCACGGGATCTAAGAACTGAGTATAATACTATTTCACATGGGAAAGGGGAGACACAGGTTAGTGAACTGACGGCTGAGGTTGACATCTTGCCGGTGGCAGTGTAGTATTTCTCTCAAACATGCTGGCCAAACGCTGTTACTCACAGTATGGTGAATGGAGCTAGCTAGGGTCAGGTAACAGGAGACTGGCTCTCTGTCTCTCCCAAAGTATCCAGTGATTGTGGTGGGGGTGGGGGTGGAGGTGGGAACAAAGATGCAGATCCTCAGGGATGGAGGCCACGCGAGAGAGGCTCAGAGGCTCTGGGGGGACCAGAGATCAGCAGATGGGGTGTGGGCGGGGCTGAATGCAGACACAGGAAGTTACAGAGAGACAGGCAGCTCAGAAATTAGAGCTGCATCCAGGGGGAGTCAAAGCAGGGAATGTCTTAGGAACGCACAGGGCGTCTCAGTCAGACCCACAGCTTTACTGTGGTTTCTGTTAAACCAAGAGCCCATTAGAGAGCAGCTGACTTGGCAGGAGAAGGAGCTGGGATCAGGGAGAGCTATGGCTCTGGCAGGTGTAGTGCCGTGACACTGATGACTGTTTGATGGCGATAATCCTGGCTGATTCATTCATTCATTCAACACATTTTTATAACCCACATGGGAAAAAAAAATCTTATTTTCATAGCAATAGATTCTTCCCTCCCTTAACCCCCTGTCTCAGTTAGGGTTCCTATTGCTGTGATAAAGTACCATGACCGAAAGCAACTTGGAGAGGAAATGGTTTGTTTCAATTTACAATTTATAGTTCGTAATGGAGGGAAGTTAGGGCAGGAACTAAAGGCAGAAACCTGGAGGCAGGAACCCAGGAACCGAAGCCAGGGCCTCAGAAGACTGCTGCTTAGTTCGCTTGGGTGAGAGCTGAGGTTATAGCTTACATCTTGCTTAATCTCTGTGCCCAAGAGATTCATAGAACAAAAATGCCTCTCACCTGTAAGCCCCTTGGCTCAGGACAGAAACTTCCTGAGATGCTGGTGGCTATTGTTCATGAAGGATAATACGCCACATGTTTTCACTTTAGTAAACAGGCCTGGTTAACCCAGCTTCATTGGAAGCACTCGATCGCATGCAGGCAGGAAGGATGCAGGCAGGAAGGATGCAGGCAGGACATGTGCTTGCCCCTGACTGGACCTGGGTGGGAAATGCATAGCCTTATGGGTTTGCCTTTATAAGCTTCTGCAAAATGTCACTTGTTACCACTTTTCTGGTGTGATTCAAGCCATCCACCTCTTCTTTTGGAGACAGGATCTCTCATTGGCCTGGAACCCACTAGTTAGGATAGTCTTGTTGGCTGGTGAGCATCAGTGAGCCGGGATCTGTTCGGAGCCAGGATTAGAATCAAGTGCCACCATGCCCTGCTTCTTAAACATATATGAGTTCTGGGGATTCCAACTCAGGTCCTCATGCTGGGCTAGTGCCCAAGTACTTACTGACACAGCCATCTCCTCAGCCAATCTTTAAGAACATTTTTGGGGGGTGTGTGTTTTAGATCCAAGTGTGGTGGTTCTAAAATTTGCCATTAACACTAGTGCTTGGGAGACAGAGGCAGGAGGATCTCTGTGAGTTCAAAACCAGCCTGGTTTAAACAATCAGTTCTAGGTCAGTCAGGTTACATCATAAGACCTTGTTTCCAAAAAACGTTTTGTTTTTACCAGCACAGGAAGTAACAGGTCTCAGTGCAGTACTTCATGGGCCCATCACCTTTTCTCTGTCACTTGTCTGCTCTCTCAATGTCCCTGTTGTTGTCCCCACCCCCACCCCCACCCGCTTCCTGCCACACTTCCTGTCTCCCTCAGGAGATCTCCTGTCTTCCTTTCTCTAGAAACTCCCCTTTTCGCTTTCCCATTGTAGTTTCATGACCTACAAACACACTCACGTATACACACGCACACACAGGTGTACACACACACATGCACATATCCACATATGAGGGAAACATGGCGTTCTCTTTCTTGAGCCCGTCTTAATCACTTTATCATAATGATTTTCCTGCGGATGTCATGATTTCAGTTTTCTTTTCAGCTGCGTAGTTCCACTCATCTGCTGATGGGTGTCTGGTCTGTCTCCACTTCCTGGCTGCTGGGAGTGGCACAGCAGTACTCACGGATGCACCAGCATCTTAGGGCTTTGTTGACAGGAAGCCTTTTCTTTACATCCAGGAGTGGTACAGCTGAATCACCTGGTAGTTGAGTTTTCAGATTTTTGAGGAACCTCCGTGCAGATTCCCATGGCGGCTGAACAAGTTTACATTCCCACCAGCAACGAGTAAGGGCTCTTCTTTTCTTCAGCTTCTTGACAGCACTTGATGTCATTTATTTTATTATTATTATTTTCTTATGCCATTGGTCTAGGATGAGAGGGAATCTCAAAATAGTTTTATTTATTTACATGTTTTCAAATTATTTACTTTTATGTGAACGACTGCTCTACCTACATATATATCTGTGCAGCACGTGCTTGCCTGGTGTCCTTGGGGGTCAGAAGAATGTGTTAGTCCAACTGGAAATGAAATTATAGACAGTTGTGAGTCACCACGTGGGTGCTAGGACTTGAACCTAGATCCTCTGGAATAGTAACCAGTGCCTACACCTGCCACTGGCCATCTCTCCATCTCCCTAGCCTCTCACATTAGTTTGGATGTACATTTCTCTTACTTATTAAATTAATTTTGTGCGCACGAGTGTGTTTGTGTGTGTGTGTGTGTGTGTGTAACTACATGCAAGTTGCATTCAAAGGACAACAAAGTTGTTTCTCTCCTTCTATCATGTTGGCTCAAAGATCAAACTTATGTTGTAAGACTTGTTGTTACCTGCTAAGTCATTTTGCCAGCTCTAGTCCATTTATTGATTGGACGGTTTGGCTTGGGGTGTTTAATTTTAAGTTGTAGACATTAGTTATTAACACTAGATGTAGATATTAAAGCCCTGTCTGATACATGGCTGGCAAGGGTTTTCCCTCTCCATAGGCTGTGTGACTCTCGTGATTATTTTCTTGCTGTGTGAAGGTGCTTTCTTAGCTCATATACTGACACTTGCAATTCTTGTGACTATTTCCTGTGCTTTTAGAGTCCTTTGCAGAAAGTTTTTGTGTATGTCCTTACTTGAAAGTATTTTTCCATAACTGTTTGAGTTTTGGGTCTCATATTAAGGTCTTTGATTTTTGTGCGTTGTGGATTACTTTTGATAATGTATTGGCATTTTCCACAATGGCAATACTGCCAGTCCAGGAACGTGGGGGAGTTTTCCATCTTCTAGGGACTTCCTTGGGTCTTTCTTCAGTGTCTTAAAGTTTTCATTGTAGGGGTGGATTTTATTCTTGGGATTGTATTTCATTTCAAACGATTGTGAGCGGGACTCCCTGGTTTCTTTGTGGTTTGTTTGCATGAGTATATAAAAAGCTGATGGTGGTTATGTCTTGATCCTTTGCTGAAAGAGTTTATCAAATTTAGTATTCTTATTTTCTGGTGAACTCTTCATTTTTTCAAAGTATAGGCTTATGCCATCTGGAAACGGATAATTTCCCAGAGTTCCAATGGCTTGGTTGTCAGAATATGGTATGTGTATGACAGTAGGAACAGTCTGATTTCTTTAACAATGTATATCAATTCTCCCTCCCTCTCTCTCTCTCTCTCTCTCTCTCTCTCTCTCTCTCTCTCTCTCTCTCTCTTTTGTGTGTGAGCACTCTAGGCAAGACTTCAAGCATTGTGTTGGGTAAGAGCAGAAGGCAGAGGGCTGGGGAGAAGGCTCAGTGGTTCAGAGAACTTGCCACTCCTCCAGAGTGCCCAGATTTGATTCCTAACACTCACCCACCTGACAGCTCCTATTGGTAAGTCCAGTCCCAGGGGATATGATGCCCTCTTCTGGCATCCAAGGATACCACATGCATGTGGTACACATATCCATGCACACAAAACATTCATACACATAAAATAAAAACAAATTTAAAAAAAATAAAAAGAAGTGGAGAGCCTTTTCAGTACTTGAGAGGAGACACTTCTAGGCTTAACCTATTTAGTATAATGTTGGCTACTCTTAAGATAGTTTCTCCTCAGGTTTGAAAAAAACCACTCATGACACATGACAACTTCTTCTTCTTCTTCTTCTTCTTCTTCTTCTTCTTCTTCTTCTTCTTCCTCTTCCTCTTCCTCTTCCTCTTCCTCTTCCTCTTCCTCTTCCTCTTCCTCTTCCTCTTCCTCTTCCTCTTCCTCTTCCTCTTCCTCTTCCTCTTCCTCTTCCTCTTCCTCTTCCTCTTCCTCTTCCTCTTCCTCTTCCTCTTCCTCTTCCTCTTCCTCTTCCTCTTCCTCTTCCTCTTCTTCTTCTTCTTCTTCTTCTTCTTCTTCTTCTTCTTCTTCTTCTTCTTCTTCTTCTTCTTTCCTCTCGCCTACAGGAAGAGAAGGACAATTATCAATGGCACATAGCCATTGTGACAAAGTGACATCAACAGTAGTTTTATGCTAAGGAAAGAATTCTGGGTCTCCTTTCCATGATTACAGGTACTCTATAAGGTTAGGGGAACTTCTGTGGCAATAATGGAACTGTCCCTCAAGTATAGCCTTTCTTATTATTTTAATAGTTTTGTGCATATGTTTTGTCTGCATGTATGTGCACCAAGTGCATGGAGTGCCCATGGCGGCCAGAAGAGGGCACACATTTCACATTCCCTGGACTGGGGTAAAGCATGGTTGTGGACTGCTCCATGGATCCTAGAAATTGAAACCAGGTGTTTTGGAAGAGTAGCCAGTGGCTCTTAACTTCTGAGCCACCCACCTCTTTAGCTCCAATGTTGTCTTTCTTAGGTCATCTTCTAGGGACTTAAGTTCCAGGAGGCAGGACAGAAGAATAAAATATCCATACATTGCCATGCCCTCTGCAGCTCTCGGCTTCTTCTCCTTAGTTGTCATGTTTTGCTTCAACATAGTTAGCAAGGCCAGTCATGGAACGTAAGCCCAACCCTAAGAAGTGGCAAGCTGCTTTCAGTAGGAGCGCCGATAGATAGGCCTGCGCTGGATTCCCATCTCCATACTAGAGGTGAGGTGCGGGTTCATGAGCCCACTCTCGGCAAGGGCACCTCTGAGGGTGTGAGTGCAGGGGTGGCCAGTCCTGTGGGGATTCCTGACACTGGGATGGCCCTTCAATATCCTCCACAGCCAGGAATGGTGTGAGCGTCTGTCTGGAAGTCATTTGAAAAAGGCTGCTGAGGTTGGTTCTTTCCCTCAGGTCAGGGCCCTGCTCTAGTTGAGGGGAGCTGGAGTTGGCTACTCTTGACAGTGTTTGTGATGTTTGGGAAAGTGAGGGTTTTAGTTCAAATGCACAGGCAACAATAATAACAAAAACAAACCTAAACAAAGGAGACCCTGGGTAGATATCACTCTTATACTCCTGCTAATCCTTTCCTTTTGTCTTCTGAAATTATTGATGTCAGAAGTAGTGTGGAGTTCCCAGGAAAGTAGAACAAAAATGCTAGCCACATTAACAAAAAGGAGCTTATTTAAAAAACTAAAAAGCCAAAACCCCTTACTGCTCAAATACTACAGCAGCAAAATACAGAAGTGAAGTTGTGTTAGCCTCCAACCGCCTTCTGCTCACGGCTTCCAGTCACTGTGCTATCTGTGTTGTGCCTCTGTGACACTTTTGCTGGCCACATGGCTTTTTCTAATGAGTTAAATTTCACATAGAGAAATGTATAGAGTGTATACAATTTGATTAGTTTCTGAGGGACTCCTATGCCCATCAAGGTAAGCATTCCTCTTACCATTTCTCCTATGACCCTTTCTGGTTAGACCCTTCTGTCTTCATAGCAGCCAAGTTTTTGTTTGTTTGTTTGTTTTTTGGATTTGGTTTTTTCAAGACAGGGTTTCTCTGTATAGCCCCGGCTGTCCTGGAGCTCACTCTGTAGACCAGACTGGCCTCAAACTCAGAAATTCATAGCAGCCAAATTTAATTTTGATCACTATTGATTAGTTTTACTTGAATTTTAATTTTCATGTAAGAGCACTGACTTTGATATACATATATCTGAAGACTAACTTTTACTTCTGCAGTGATACTCATGTATTTTTAAATTAATTATAAAACACATACACTTAAAATAAAGAGAGATTTATTTTATGTATATGAGTCCTGTCTGCAGACACACCAGAAGAGGGCATCGGATCCCATTACAGATGGTCAGTCGTGTGTGGACCTGTATACCGGGAGGCTATCTGTAGAGATCTCTGGCTCAGCTGGGTGGGAGGGATCAAGCGAAGGGGAGAGGGCACAAGCGAGAGGGGAATTGTCTCTGCCACCTCTCTGTCTCTGTCTCTGCTGCTGCTGCTGCTGCTGCTGTCATTGTAGTTGCTCTGAGATACCACAATGGCTGCACTGAGCTGAGCTGAGCCGGGCTGGCTAGCCAGCAAGGGAAGTGCAGGGGAGCTCCTGGTGGCAAAAGTTTCCGAAGAGCAGTTCTCTTCCTGGGCAGTGTTACAGCTCTTGTGACAGATGCTCTCAGACAATGGAGTAACTCTCTTACACACCTTTATTCCTTCTGGATAGGATTTTATATACAGTTTTGGGGTGGGTTGGGGGTCTGACAGTAGGAGCTTCCTGTTGGCTTGGTCTGAGATGTTAGGGATGCCTCATCTACATGTGGAGGGGCTTGGGGTGTTGCCCCTACGTGACTCATGGCCACAAATCTCTCTACAGGGTGTGGCTACAGGACAGGGGCCTGGTGCCGGGGCAAAGTTCCCACCATCCTTCAGGGTCCCCAGGGCTTCCAGAGTCAGCTCAGCCTTATCAGGCTTCCTCTAACGTCCCACTGCCCTGCAGGCGTGAGCCACCATATGGTTTCTGGGAACTGAACTCAGGAAGAAAAGCCAGTGCTCTTAACCTCTGAGCCATCTCTCCAGACCCCTACTTTTGTTGTTTTGAGACAGGACTCTCTATATAACCCTGACTGTACTGCAATTCACTAGGTAGACTAGGCTAGCCTTGAACTCGTAGAGATGTCTGCTTCTGGCTCCCAAGTGCTTGGATTAAAGGTATGCAACACCATGTTCAGCTGACACATACACTTTTACTATCAATATTAAATAGGACAGTAATATTATGTGACAGGAAAATCATTACAAAACCTATAATACTCATAATTCTGTGTATAAATATATGTTACATACATACTTTAAATGGAATTTTTCCATATGGGCCTACAATTGTGGTTCCAAGTTCTGCCCCACTGCAGGGGTGTCTCAGCCTGGCAGACGAAATGCGGAGAGCTAGATTGTATTTAGCCTATGCCTGCTGTCAGGTGATGGGCTCACAGGTAGCATTCTATATACTGCTCAGGGGGTGGGAAAACTTAGCCTGAGATGTGGCCCGACTTCCAGGCATCCAGACATGGAGGAGTTGGGAACAGAGGGAGCCTGCAGGCCTGTGGGAGATCTGGCTGGAGGTTCCCAGATATCGAGATGAGCTGGTCCATAGACTGAGGACCCAGGGCTGGGCGAACTCTGGCTTAGCGTATCGGAGATTGTCCTTAGTTTCAAAATTGTCTGGGAGTTAGGAGGAGTCTTCTGCAGGAGATTTAGATGGCTGGGCTCTGTAGATGAAGGCTCTCTCCATGCTCTCCACAGTGGTTCTTGATGGGAGAGACAGTTCTTGGTTCCAAACTGTTTAATGATTGTTCATCATGGAAAATGGGTGCATACCACCTCCTCAGGGTGGACCAGAGAGTAAATACCGTTTGCAGGAGATAATATCTGGGAAGGGAAGCTCATTGGCTAAACCCTCAGGGCCTCATTACCATGGAGAACTCTGTTCTGATCTATGCGACCATAGGTCACATTCCTATGTAGGGAGCGTGGTCACATGACAGGGGCCTGGCTGGAAGCCGATGAAGCTCCTACCATCCTCTCTGGTGTGAGGTTCCTGGGCTTTCAACCCACTCAACCTTACCAAGTTTCCTGGTATGGTCCATTGTCCCACACACAATGCTCTCTCCAAGAGACAAAGGATGTCTAACAAAACCGGAATACCAGACATATAAAAGTCCAATTTTGAGTCTTGGTCTGGGTTGTCCAAGAGACTTCCAAACATTATAAACTGTTATCATTGTCCTTGATTGCTCCCAGAGGTGTAAAGAAAGGTCCTACTGATGAAGAAAGACTACCATGCACTTCAGATGTAGGGCCCGACACCCCTGAGCTGGAACTGATTTGAAAGCCTTCTTCCTGAGGACCAACTTTCATGGCACCAGAAAAGCCATGAAAGCTTGAAGCAGCCGTCAATCCTAGCTGGCTGTGATATCTATAAACTACAACAATGACCAGCAAAGCATGATCAGCCTAAGGGTGCACCAGTGGTACACATACCTTGGCTGTAACCAGCAGTCCTCTAATCGGACTTAAATCTTGCTCAACAAGAGGAAACCATGCCTGGTACTGGAACCCTAGCCACCTACCCAGCGCTGGTAAAGTCATGGGTCTTTGAGGAAAAAATCTATAACTATCACTTCACTAAACCAGCACAACCCCTAAGTGCATTCTAAGCGTTTGTTCTTGAACCTACAGATAAGTGTAGTCCTCACTGCTCACCAAGGAAACTTCTCTTTCTGGCAGATAGAAACTATTACAGAAAACTAGAAACAATAAAAATGCAGAGTTGTCCAACATATTTTTCAGTCACACAGTACATGTTGGGTACCGTCCCAATGGATACATCTACAATACAACTCATACACCTAAGGCTCAGAGATCACTGGGGAAGATGAGGCAGAAAGGTTGTAAGACTCAGATGGGCAGTAAGTTTTCTGTGAGACTTTGTCTCTTGTGGCGGTCAGAACCTGTACCATGAAGTCTTAACATTATGGCGGTGTAAACATGAGCTGAATGAACAGATACAACAAGAACTGGGATGCTGGAGCACTTGGGAAAAGCACTGAAGGCCTCAACCCTACACAAAACCTACAGGCAACTAAGGAAAGCTGAAATGGGGAGAAGTTATCTTATATAGGGAAGGGCGCACCAGTTGGTTAGCTAGTACCAAATGGTCAGTCCTAAGACATACATATAAGTACCATCATGTAGACTGAGTAGATTATATTTAGAAACATATTTGTTATACATATGTACATGTAACAATAATTAATGAAAAAAAGCGCCCATGAACTTGAAAGAGAGCAAAGAGGGATATAAGGGAGGGTTTAGGGAGAGGAAAGCAAGAGGAAACGATATATTATAGTCTCAAAAAATATTATCATCTTTAGAGCCACTTCCTATTGGTAAACACTGAATAGATATGACTTGTGTATATGGGTGTTTTAATAAATGTATATATGTGTTTTTGTGTGTGCCCCAGAGTCCATGTGGAGATCAAAGGACAACTTCTGTGTTAGTCTCTTTTTCTACTTTGTTTGTTCACTACCTTGTAGGCCAGGGTAGCTGGCCCATGGCTTTGCCTCTTGTCACATGATAGGAGTTCTGAGTTTACAGATATATGCTTCTTTCATAGCTTTACAAAGGTTCTGGGGATTCTATCTAAGGTGCCCATGCATGCATGGCAAATGCTGGACCCACTGACCCACTTTCCCAGCCCTCTGGTTCCCATGAATGCATGGCAAATGCTAGACCTACTGACCCACTTTCCCAGCCCTCTTGGTATATTGTTTAAAAGAGGTTCTCAAAGTATGGTGTCCAGACTGGCAACTTCAGGAGAACCTAGATACATAAAATTTCCAGGTCTCTTAAAAACATTGTGTTCAAGATTGCACATTGTCAGGGCTTCCGAAATGCCAGCGTGGGCATTCCAGCGCACCTGTAGGCATTTCTGGAGCACTGGGAAGCCAGGCTTTGCCCCATCCGCTCTGCATCACAGACACTTCCCCTCAGAAATGCCAAGGCAAAACCTGCTACGTGGGAGATAGTCACAGACACCACCGGTTTCTGCCTCCTTACCGTGGGGGAGTGGCTCTGTCTCATGCACTCGTGGCTCTTCTTACTTCAAACCTTTAAATAAAACCCAGGTAAAAATTCAGTCCTGAGAGAGATCTGCTTTGCTGTGGGACCCTGGATCACACCACAGGCAATTCTCAGAGCTGTACCTCAGAGAAAACAAAGCAGTTTTTAAGTTTAAGGTCACACTTAACCGCTGTGACCCTCTCACAAGTGCACCCCAGCCTCTCGGGTCAGGCCTTGGAGTTTCCTTCTGACCACTTTAGCATTGGACCCTTTCCCATGTTTATTGCCTGTAGCAAGGCCTGGCTTTTCTGGGATGTACAATTTTTGAGCCATTTTTGTGGAGGGGAGCTCAGTTTGTCCTGTTTTGGTTATACCTCAAAGCATCTGTGTCTACCTGTGCAGCCTTGGACATGGTTTCACGAGGTACTTTCTAGAAGCCCCGGAGGCCGATTCTTTCTCAATCATCACTTAGGTCTGTTGGAGGGACCGTGGTGCTGGGGAAGTTGGTCTTAGCACTGTGGGTTAATGTAGATGACCTAATCTTCACTGAGTTGACATAAAACTGGACTTAACGTCTGTTCTGAATTATCTTTCTGCTTAAAGAGAACCCAGGAGGGACCCTAACTTGCAAAAAAATATATTATTCAGCCTGATGCTGATTTCATTTCCTAAAGCGATTGAGTCCAAAAACCATTTTAATTGAATTCAGCCTCTTGACCTGACACTGACTTATTCTCCCTCCTCCTGCCTTCCAACATTACACAGGGGGGAGGAGGGAGGAGAAAGAAGAGGAGGAGGAGGAGGAGGAGGAGGAGGAGGAGGAGGAGGAGGAGGAGGAGGAGGAGGAGACGAATAGAACAATTCACATGGATTTATAGGCCTGGCTATTTCCACATTCCATAAAGCCCAGATGACTGGATAGGAAACAGCTGCAGCATTTACCGGAGCCTGGTAAGGCCTCATTACCACCCCACCTCCGCACAGGGGGCGTCGGGCTCCAAATGGAGTGCAGTGGAGGGAGTAATTGACTCCACTGCCCTGGCACCTGGTGCTTCTGCCAAATACCTAAGGTCAGCGCAGCCAACTCTGGGGGTGATAGGGGTAGAGAGGCTTCAGTGACAGGGGAGGAGAAGAGACCAAGTAGAGGTCCTAGGGCGGTTTCATTTGTCTGTATTTGCATAGCGTGAACACATTTTTCAACCACATGGTACATCTCGGGTACTTTTCTAGGGGAGGCAATCACAGACATGGCCCCTGCCCCCTTCCGCCCTTCCTGGCTCTGCTAGGACATTGTCCTAGTCAGTGTTGTATTGCTGTGAAGAGACAACTCTTCTTCAAAGCTCATCCCTAGTGACCCACTTCTTCCAACAAGGCCACACCTACGCCAACAAGGCGACACCTACGCCAACAAGGCCACACCTCCTAATAGTGCCACTTCCTGTGAGCCTATGGGGTCATTTTCATTCAAACCACCTCAGGCACTAACCCTTCCCTCTCCTCAACATCCCCTCCCCCCCAGGCTCTACATTTCAGATCCTTAAAATAAAACCCAAATGAAAGTTCATTCTGCAGTCAGAGCTGTTGTGTTTGAAGTGCTCAGAAGCTACCCCAAATAATGTCACAGTGGACAGCCTAGATCTAGGACATTTCCACCGTCACACAAAATTATCTCAGACATTCACATATGGAAACAGTCATTATGTGAACCAATGCAACAGTAAAAACTTCAGATATTGTCATGCAATGAAGAAGGCAAAACTTGAGGTATGCTAGAGTTGCCATTTGGAAAGGCAGGGTGGGCATAGCTCTCTAAGAGGAGGCCACCAGTAAAGGTCTCAGGAGCAGCTACTTGAGCAGTCAATACGTGAAGCACCAGAAAATTCATGTAAAAGCACTCCATGTATTCATGTATGTCTCTATGTATGTGTGTATGCGTGCATGTTTGTATATATATGGCAGGGCTCGGGAAGCAGGAAGGAAAGAGGAGTGAGATGGGGTCAGATGGGGTGGGGGCCCAGCCGGGAGGAGCCAAGGGGAAGAGCACACATTCAATTCCAAGCAGAGGCCACGAGAGAATGTTATGATTTGCTACGCATCCTGCTCTGGATGAAGAGGTTAGCAGAGCGGCAAGGACAGAGGGAGAGAAGCCAGAGGGAGCCATTGAGTGAAGGTGCTCTAGTGAGAGATGTTGAGTGAGGTCTTGGCATCCCAAGACAAGAGGAAGCAGCTAACCCCAGAGGGAGACCACATTCCTGATGGATATTCTGTGGGAGGCAATTTCTCATCTGGAAGAGAGAGAGAGAGAGAGAGAGAGAGAGAGAGAGAGAGAGAGAGAGAGAGAGAGAGAGAGAGAGAGATCATACCTAGAGGGTGACTCCATTGAGCAGACACAGGGAGACCAGCAAGGCATTTTTTCCAGCACATATTGTAGACCAGGCTGGCCTGGAACTCACAAAGTTCCACCTGCCTCTGCCTCTGTGCTAGGATTACAGGTGTGCACTACCATGCCCTTCTTGGTCTTTAATTTTTTTTTTATGTTGACCTTGAACCTCTGACCTTCCTGCTTCCACCTTCCTAGAGCTGGGGTGAAGCTGTGCATCACCACAGTCAGTTTTATGTCTCTGGGCGCCAACCTGGAACTTACTTCAGATTAAGTAGGCACTATCTTCACTTAACCCTCAGGGGTCTTACTGTGAGACCTTGTATCACCTTGAACTTTTCCCATTATTATTGCTTGTTTACTTGTGATCTTTGGGATAGGAGGGACAACATCTGCCTTGTTTGTGAGCATGGTTAACTCACTATCTACTCCACATAGGTACTTAGGAGGTGTCTGTTGAATGAGTGAGTAAATTCATTCATAAAAATTGTTGATTCATCTCATTAGGGTTAGCTGCATTTCCTCCTCGATGCCTTTGTTTTCTTCACCATTACAATGTTTCCAACACTGTGGAAACAGTGATCCTTCAGGCTTCCTGCCCAAGTGCCACCCTGCACCTCACAGACTGCCTGACACACTGCACCTCACAGACTGCCTGACACACTGCACCTCACAGACTGCCTGACACACTGCACCTCACAGACTGCCTGACACACTGCACCTCACAGACTGCCTGACACACTGCACTTCACAGACTGCAGCCACACTGCACCTCACAGACTGCCTGACACACTGCACCTCACAGACTGCCTGACACACTGCACCTCACAGACTGCCTGACACACTGCACCTCACAGACTGCAGCCACACTGCACCTCACAGACTGCCTGACACACTGCACCTCACAGACTGCCTGACACACTGCACCTCACAGACTGCCTGACACACTGCACCTCACAGACTGCCTGACACACTGCACCTCACAGACTGCCTGACACACTGCACCTCACAGACTGCAGCCACACTGCACCTCACAGACTGCCTGACACACTGCACCTCACAGACTGCCTGACACACTGCACCTCACAGACTGCCTGACACACTGCACCTCACAAACTGCAGCCACACTGCACCTCACAGACTGCCTGACACACTGCATCTCACAGACTGCCTGACACACTGCACCTCACAGACTGCCTGACACACTGCACCTCACAGACTGCCTGACACACTGCACCTCACAGACTGCCTGACACACTGCACCTCACAGACTGCCTGACACACTGCACCTCACAGACTGCAGCCACACTGCACCTCACAGACTGCCTGACACACTGCATCTCACAGACTGCCTGACACACTGCACCTCACAGACTGCCTGACACACTGCATCTCACAGACTGCAGCCACACTGCACCTCACAGACTGCCTGACACACTGCACCTCACAGACTGCCTGACACACTGCACCTCACAGACTGCAGCCACACTGCACCTCACAGACTGCCTGACACACTGCACCTCACAGACTGCCTGACACACTGCATCTCACAGACTGCAGACACACAGCACCTCACAGACTGCAGCCACACTGCACCTCACAGACTGCCTGACACACTGCATCTCACAGACTGCATGCCTGTCTAACATTACATTTCCTCACAGTTGTAGAGGGTTTAGGAAGTCTGCGTTCAGATAGCACGGCCGTGCTCTGGTGAGGGCCTCTTCTTGGCTTCTAGATGGCTACTTTCTGTTTTTGTTTTTGTTTGTCCAGACAGGGTTTCTCTGTGTAGATTAGGCTGGCCTCGAACTCAGAAATCCGTCTGCCTCTGCCTCCCAAGTGCTGGGATTAAAGGCGTGCACCACCACCGCCTGATGATGATGGCTATTTTCTTATTCTCCTGTTTTTAGAGGGTAGAGAAGGAGGGTGAGAGGCAGGAAGAGAGAGAGAGAGACACACACACAGAGACACAGAGACACAGAGACACAGAGAAAAATTAAAAATAGTTGGTTTCTGCTGCTCTTTTTCTTTCAGGGGTGCTAACCCCAACAAAACGATCCTTCCCATACCCTCATAACTTCATCTAATCCTAGCTTCTTCCCACAGGTCCATCTCTAAATGCTGTCATACTTGTGCTCAGGACATGAATATATGAATAGGGGATACACAGACATTTAACCATTGCGCATCCAGTACTTTAGAATTAAAAAGGAAAATCTATTGCACGGCATGTTTGGCATGCACATGTGAACCTGGTTTGGGGCCAGCCTGAGCAGCAGAGTGAGACCTTGCATCAGGTTTTTGTTTTTATATTTTCTTTTTAAAGTATAGAATATTTACTTGTTTGCAATATCTACTGAGGCCAGAAGAGGGCGTCATCTCCCCTGAGACCGGAGGTCCAGACTGTTGGGAGTCAGCATGTGGGTGTTAGAAATCAAACAAGGGTTCTTTAGAAGAGCAGTCAGCATCCTTAGCCACTGAGCCATCTTAACAGCCACAGAATGTGGCTTAATTAGGAACAAAAGCCAGGTCACAGGACACAGTTGGAGGTGTATGGGAAAGAGCAGCCAACCATCCAAGGGTTACACATGCTCTCCCACACAGCTCTAGGCTCTAGGAGTCTCCTTTGCATAGGGACAGGGCAATGCTTCCTTCCAAGCAGGATGGTCAGGAAAGAGAGAAAGAGGAGAGTCCCAGCCTCTTCTCAGTAATCCTCAGAGACACACTTCATGCCCTGGGGACCACGAGGGGTGGGGGTGGGGTGGCTGATCTGCTTGCACAGATAAGATCTCAAACACAGAGAATGCCACAGTCCAACTGCCTCGTTGTCTTCAGAAGCATGCAAACTCTGTTGGCCATGAAGCCAAAAGCTCCAGTGTTTGAATGCCCGTTCCTCTGTTCGTCAGATCAGGATTCAGAAGCCATCTGTGAATCACTGTCCCTGGGGCTGCTCAGTCCTTAGATGGTGAAGGGGGACATCTGGACTGTATAATGGAACATGTTCTTCTTGGAAAGGCATAGGACTTCTGCAGCATCCCCTAGATGCTACCACATGCTCAGCATCGGGTCCTGACGGGGAAGAGATGAATTTCCTGGTCTTTCTTTCCTCTGTTCCTCTCCCCAGCTTCCTCACTCT
This sequence comes from Apodemus sylvaticus, assembly GCF_947179515.1. NCBI lineage: Eukaryota > Metazoa > Chordata > Mammalia > Rodentia > Muridae > Apodemus > Apodemus sylvaticus. The sequence continues at coordinate 144,649,334 of NC_067473.1, read as the reverse complement.
CCCCAACTCTTTCTCTCTACCTGTTTCTTTTTTCTTCCCTGCCTCCTTCCCTCCCTTCTTCCTTCCTTCTTCCTTCCTTTCCATTTTTCTTACTTTTATTTGTTTGAGACTGGATTTTACTGTGGAACACACTGAGTGACCAGGCTGACCTTGGACTCATGCACCTGCCATTGCCTTCCAAGTGCTGAGACTAAAGGCATCTCTGTCTCTTTCTCTGTCTCTGTCTCTGCTTCTCTGTCTCTCTCTCTGTCTCTGTCTGTTTCACTGTCTCTCTCTCTCTGTCTCTGTCTCTGTCTCTTCTCTCTCTCTTGCTAACACTCTCACTCTGTCTCTCCCCTTTCCTTTCTTGAGACCTGGTCTCATGTACCCCATACTGGTCTCAGACTCACTATGCAGTTGAGGATGACCTTGATTTCCCCTTCTCTTACATCTGTGTCCTGAGTGACAGGATTAGTGGCATGTGCCACCACTTCTGGTTTATGCAGTGCCGGGCATGGAACTTGGGGCTTTGGGCAGAGAAGGCAAGTGCTCTACCAATGGAGTCACATCCTTAACCTCCTCACCTGCCATTTCTGCAGGCTGCAGGTGTCTGCCTGGCTCTCCCCTGTGTTAGCCTTGGGATGTCTGTACCGTCCTCTCCTCATCTATAAAGTGGGAGCCCTCTAACCTACAGGCCTGGTTCAGGTTGTGGCTTTGGATGAGAAGGTTCCAGATGATGTTAAGCCATGTGTGGCACTTCTGCTATGGGTCTATCCTGCATGTCCCGTGCTAAGTGGTTCTTATTCCTGCTAAGTGGTTCTTAGCAGACAAGATGTTGGTGTTTATGCATCCCTTTCCTTCTGGAATGGTACCTTCATCCTCTTTTGGGAACTCATCCTACCTCTGGGGCCAAGTTGATTATTTGGAACATAGCCTCAGGGCAGGCTTACTATGTTCCTACCCCTCATTCATGATAGCCATGGTTCTGGGCTAGCCTGTGCTAGTTGACCATTCCCAGGATAGTTATAGGAATTTCTGGGAACAGTCTTTATTGCTGGGATTGCCAGGCTGAGAGAACTTAGTCCTGCTGGGGGGGACCTCTTTTACCATTTTATGGGGAAGAGCGTGCTACCCTACAGGAAGGCAAGACAGAGAATTAGAGAAAGACACAGTGTCCTGTTACCTGGATCTAGCCATACCTGATAGGTGCTGATCGTGAGTGGAGTGTGTAATATTCCTATGTAGCTTCCTTTCTGTTGCCTGTCAGTCACAGACTTCACTGACTGCCTCTCTAGGCTGTTGGTGTTCTTCTCACAGGCCTGAAGAATTGATTTGTTTATTACAGAGCGGAAATGCATAATAGAGAAAATTAACCACAAAGGCTGGAGGGCTGGCTTCAAAGTTAACTCGCTCTGGCTGCTCTTGCAGAAGACCTGAGTCCGGTTCCCAGCGCCCACATGGTGACTCATCACTCTCTGCAGCTTGAGATCTGATGCTATTATGATCTCCATGGGCAGTAGGTACACACAGCACATGGCCTTTCATGTAGGCAGAACATCCACATACATGAAATAAAATAAAAGTAAAAAATAGGCACATGGAAGTATGAAATCAAAGGACATTTAGCACATTTATAGAGTGGTAACTATTATCTATGTTAACTTTCCAAATGTGTCATCACCAAAGAGACCCCAAACCGCCAATTTCATATAAAAAATCCTTTATATTGTGACCTTTTGTGTCTGTCTTCTTTCACTTAGCACCATGCTTTTAAGATTCATCCTACTGAAGCTGGAGAGAAGGCTCAGCAGTTAAGAGCACTGACTGCTCTTCCAGAGGTTCTGAGTTCAATTCCCAGCAACCACATGGCTCACAACCATCTGTAATGGGATCTGATGCCCTCTTCTGGTGTGCCTGAAAACAGCTTACAGTGTACTCATATAAACAGAATAGATAATTTAAAAATAATCATTATACTAAACCACACATCAGTTCTAAAGTTTACATGTGAATATTTGAAAACAGAAAAATGCTATTCAAATATACTGATATTCTGTTAATTCATTTACCTGTTTATAATGTGGTAGTTTGAATGTGCTTGGCGCCCATAGGTGCATAGGAGTGACACTAATAGGAAGTGTAGAATTGTTGGAGTATGTATGGCCTTGTTGGAAGAAGTGTGTCACTGGGGCCAGACTTTGAGGTCTTATATATGTTCAAGTCATGCCTCGTTGCCTGCAGATCCAGATGTAGATCTTAGTATGATGTTCTCTATGCACTCACTGATAAGCAGATGTTAGCCTAGAAACTTGGAATACCCAAGACATAATCCACATATTAAATGATGTCCAAGAAGAACAGAGGAGTGGCTCCTGGTTCTGGAAAGGCTCAGTGCAGCAGTGTAGGGCAATACCAGAACAGGGAAGTGGGAAGGGGTGGATGGGGGAACAGGGGGAGGGAAGAGGGCTTATGGGACTTTTGTGGAGTTGGGAGCCAGGAAAGGTGAAATCATTTGAAATGTAAATAAAAAAATATATAAAAAAGAAAGAGCCAAGAAAAAAAAATGTAGATCTTGCCGGGCGGTGGTGGTGCACGCCTGTAATCCCAGCACTTGGGAGGCAGAGGCAGGCGGATTTCTGAGTTCGAGGCCAGCCTGGTCTACAGAGTGAGTTCCAGGACAGCCAGGGCTACACAGAGAAACCCTGTCTCAACCCTGTCTCAACCAAACAAAACAACAACAACAAAAAACTATGTAGATCTTTCGGCTCCTCCAGCACCATGTCTGCCTGCACGCTGCCATGCTTCCTGCCATGATGATAATGGACTGAACCTCTGAAACTGTAAGCCAGCCCCAATTACATGTTGTCTAAGAGTTGCCTTGGTCATGGTATCTCTTCACAGCATTGTAGCCATAAGACATTTAATGATCATGAATAGTGCTGCTCAGACCATTTGCTATATGTATTTGTTAGCGTTGTATACTGGGGGATTCGTATGCTTTAAAAAAAGACGTTTGTTTTTATTTTATGTGTATGGGTGTTTTTCTCGCACATATATCTGTAGACTATGAATATGCAGTGCCCAGGAAGGCCAGAAGGCAGGGTTAAATCCCCTAAAACTGGAATTAGAGACAGGGGTGAGTGGTGCAGAGAACCAAGTTTGGATCCTCTGGAAGAGCAGCCAAGTGCTCTAACCGATGAGCCATCTCTCCAGCCCTAAAATTCCAATGTTTTTGCATGCTGGAGGAATCAGTCTCTGGCTTGTGATAGGCATGGTAAACCTCTAGTTCTCTGGACTATGCTTATAGAGTTTACATATAATAAATAAAATAATAAATAAATAATGATAAAGTAATAGTAATAATGATAAAAATAATAAATAAACAAATAAAGTTGCCTTAAATCAAAAACTATTCTGGCTACCCTTCCTTCAAATGCAACACACACACACACACACACACACACACACACACACACACACCTTTTTTTTTCTTCCTTTTTTTCAACCAGGAAAAGAAACCGGTTGGGTGAGTTTTGTATTTTTCTGCTGCAATTGTAATTTAAGCCACACCAGTGGTCATTTGTGATGTTTTCCTTTATATTTTTTTTTTAACCTCCAATGTGTTTAGTGGAAAACTTTCACTTGAAGCTATTAAGGCGAACATAACCGCGGAATGAGAAGCTATGTAAAGACTTGAGGGCCGTTATTATGGTCACAATCCCTCCTTTGGCTAGCTCCTGGGGTCCTGGTCAGACCTGCATCTCAGTGAGCTCCAGAGTGGGCGTGGTTACCAGATGGTGTTCCGGTCCTGGGCAAATTGCTTTTCTGCGCTGTGCCTCTGCTTCCCAAATTTGAAAATAAGGATTTTTACGGTACCAGACCTAATGGTTATAGCAAGGACCCATATCTGTGAGATCTATAGGGAGTACTTGGGTTGTCATCTGTACAGAGGGAGGGCTTAAGAAAAAAAGTAAAATTTTAGGGGCTGGAGAGACGGCTCAGTGGTTAAGAGCCCTGGCTGCTCTTCCAGAGAACCTGGGGTTGAATTTCACACCCACATGGCAGCTTACAACTCTCCATAACTCCAGTTTCAGGAAATCTGACACCCCCAACATAGACCTATATGTGGGCAAAATACCAATGCACATAAAATAAAAAATAAATAAATCACTTTTGAAAAGTAACTTTTGGGGGCTGAAGGGATAGCACAGAGGTTAATCATGTTGGCTGCTCTGGTAGAGAACCCCAGTTAGCTTCCTGGTACCTACATGGTGGCTCATAGCTCCAGTTCCAGGGAACAGGCACCTCTGTTGCCTTTCTTGGGCAACAGGCATGTACCTGGCACAGATACACATGTACAGGCAAGCATGGATACAAAACAAAATGAAATAGAATAAAATCTCTGTACAATTCAGGAATATCTAAAATACTTCAGGAAATGGGCCTGGGGAAATAGGATTTTTCCAGAACTGTTCTAATCCTTGGTGGTGGTGGTGGTGGTGGAGGACACAGATCAAATCACATGGTTTTGCCCCTTTTCAGTTACAAATGTATGGGGAGGGACTCCGGTTTCTGTTACCCCCTGTGAAGAGTAAACATTGGCAATAACAATTGGTTTCATTCAACAAAGAACAATGCAGTTTGGAGGGGGTTGTTACAGAAGGGTGACAGACAGCTGGAGTGACCCAGACCCCAGTGAGCTGTGGGGAAGGCTGGAAGGGACAAGATGAGGCCACGTGCAGGGGCCCTGCCTAGGCCACTGACCTCTTTCTTCCCAGGAACAGAAGATCTGAGACAACATAGGTTCATCCATGGATAGGTGATGACATCACGGCTATGTGAGCCTTCCCTTTCCCTCCCTCTTCTTCCTTTACCTGCTTTTGTCCCGAGTGTCTGTGAAATCCCCAGCTCTGATGCTTGGGCCCTTGGTGGTGTCTCCGTGGAACTGTCATTTGATAGACAAGAACACTGAAGTTCTGAGAAGGCACGGGGGCCACTTATGGAGGCCCACAGCTGAGGTGTGGCTGGGCCAGACTGTAAGTCACCATCCTTGCTGTTCAACACGCATTTCTGACACATCTTGCTTTATTGTCTCGTGGCTTCTTGGGACATTCCCACGGCTCAGTGCTCTGTGTGCGTCTCTGACATGCATGTGTGGTTTAAAAATTCTCTTCATGGTTAGAACTGCCATTTCCTGGGTTCCTGATCCCATGGTCACAAACAGCAGTCAGAGTCACCTGCTCTAGTCTTATAGGCTCCAGGCTCATAGAGGAGACAGGAAGGAATCTGGTCAGTTGCCCATTCACATTCCAGGGCATAGTGCACTAACTCCACTTTTCTCTGAGGATCTAGGCTTAAGGCGGAGAGGTTAATCTCCGAGCATATCTTCCTTTAATGACACTTGTGGCATAGCAGAGGGCCCACATGTCCCTGGGAAGGGTGAGGCAGGAGGATGTGGGCTGTGGCGTCTGCTTAGGAACTCTGTGACCTCTTCTCTCTGTGTCCAGAGCTATAATAAGCATATGATTCACCAGGTGGACTTCTGCTCAGACAGATTCTGTGCATCCCCACCGAGCCCTTGGTGCTGGCCCATTGATCACTAGGCAGGAGGACCTGTCTCACTCTGCCTACCTGTCTAGGCCCCTTCTAGCTGCACCCTCCTCTGGGGAGCCCTGAGGGGCTGGCATGGATAACTTGTTCGTTTCTAAACCCAAGCCAAATCAAACTTTGGACCATTCTAGAAGGACATGGAAGATGGTTCCTAGTTTGAGAAAGTGATAGAATTTTCTTTCAGGGAACTCTTGGGGGACAAGACTCCCTTGGGACAGTTTATTGTCAACCATTCTATGGTATTTGATGTTAGTCTGACCCACCACACTGGACTATTTGAAATGCCAGTGAGATACGGACTCTCTAATAAAATGCTTGAGACTCCGGGAGTCTTTACTATGGGTGGACTCTGTTGTCTGGGTTGGAATGCTGTTAAGTCATTTTTCACTGTGTAGGTTTATGCTTTGTCACCTGTGAGAGGACATTTACTTTGGTACTTAGATGGGATGAATCCCCTAGGATGCTGGAGTTACCATAATTGCTACTATTTATTCGGAGCTTACTGTGTGCCCAGGTACTGGGCCAAACTCTGTTTCTTTTCCTACTTAAGCCCCCAAAAGCTCTTTACATTTGAACATCGTGTGTTCTGTAATATTTTCAATTCCTAGCACTTGTCATTCACCATTCTGTCATTCACCGTGTAGTTAAATTCTACTTTACTGTCATCTGGAGCCTCTTGCCTTTATAACACCAGTGGGCTCTTTAGTAAGCATTTCACATGTATTTGCTGAAATTGTCTATTAAAGAGCCTCCAAAGAGAGCTTGTTTTACTGGTAAAGAAACTGTGGCAATGGAGTCTGTCCCACCTTCTCTGAGCCTGAAGGCATCCCTGGCCACCAGATCTCTCTGCAAAGCTGAAACCTCTGGCACTGTCCCTGTTATCAAGAAATTCTTTCAAAAACAGTGCCCTCCCCTGCATGTATCAGGCCCTCTGCTAGAGTCTCGGGCAGAGTCATAGCTGCTGGTTTGAGGGCTTGAATTCATTTTCACAACGCAAAAAAAAGAATCTTCCTGTGTTTGTTAGAAAATCCCCAGCCCAACTACTACTAGCTGGAGTTTGCAGGAGCCTCCCAGGCCTTCCCAACCTGATTTCCCCCTCCTGTCTGCTTCCCTTTTGTGAGAGTTTCTTCCCCTTTTTGCTTGCAGGCAGTTCAGCTCTCCTTAGGCTACAATGTGTCAGTTGTTATAAAATCCGGGAGGCGGAGTCTAGTGACGAGAGCCGTGGGGGGGGGGGGGGTAGAGCTCAGCCAGCCCTGCAGGGTGAGCAGTCCAGCCCTGGGTCCAGCGGAGCTAAAACGCTACAGCCGGGAAAACGTCCATCTCCTTCTCCTGGTTTTGATCCTCACCGGACAGCAGACCCGAGGCGCCGATCGACCGGAGGGAGGATGAGAGATGACCGGTCCTTTGGCAACCTGACCATTTCCTTAGCAGAGCCTTCCAAAGCGAACCGGAGACTGGCCGCACGACCCAGGAGGCGCCGCGCCTCTTGTGGATGTGTGTGTATGAGTGAGCAGGCGGGTGTGTGTGTGTGTGAGTGAGGGTGTGTGTGTGTATATGTGTGTGTGTGTGCGCGCGTGTGTGTATGCGCGCGCTTGTGGTGTGGATGGGTGTGTGCACAGCACAATTGTGTGGAAGCGTGTCTGGGTGAGTGTGTGTGTGGATTCGTGAATGTGTTTGTGTGTGTGTATGTGTGTGTATGTGTTTGTGTGTGCTCTTGGCTGCTATTAGTATTATTATTATTATTTTGGAAGAAAAATCCTGGAAATCTGGGGCAGGCTATGGTACTCCCAGGGTGATTTCTTCTTTTGCAAGAGGAGCTGACCAGAGCAAGCCACTAGAGCCATTTCCCTGCCAGCAGAGAGCATTTTCCTCCCAGAAGAAGGATTTCAACCCCCGGCTCTGCAGCCAAGTAAAAGAGATTAGCCCTGAAACCTGTGAAATCGACCATTGCTGTGTGATTACCCAGGCTTGGGAGAGGACTTGGAAAGAAAAGGAGAAATAAATCAAACAGCCTGTCAGTTCTTTTTGCCACGTCGGAAGATGTCATCTCAAACTAAGTTCAAGAAAGACAAAGAGATAATTGCTGAATATGAAGCCCAAATAAAAGGTGAGCGGCGCGGCTGAGGGACTTTGCCTTCTCCCCGTCCCCTTGGCTCCCCCTCTGCTGCCTCTTCCTTTGCCTCCCTGCCTTCTTGAGAAGTTGCTATGCAGCAATAATCGTATTGTAAGGAGGAACAGGGTGCTGGGTGCACAAGTCCAGACTGGCTCGCACTGCAGAGAGCGAGCGCCTGGGCTGGGAGCGTGAATTACAGAAAGGGCAGAAATCTCTGCATTGCAGGTGTGCGAGGAAGGGACTTTAGGAGTGTCGCCGGTACTCCGTCATCTTGGCAGTGATATGTCACTCTAAGGCCATTTTGACCGTCAAGGCCTCCTCCCCCTCACTCCCACCGTGAAAGCCCTTTGCTATTTATGTATATATATATATATTTTGATCTGAGCTCCCCATCTCTTCTTTTGGCTTTTGTGGGTGGTTGTTTTTGCCTCTGCTGCCTTCTCTGGGCTGAAATTCAAATGCATGAGTATGGGCTGTGGGGGGTGGGGGATGGGGGTGAGGGGTGGGGGTGGGGGGCACAGCATCCTTAAGTAGCCCTTCTTTGTCAGCATTTCTTTCCTGGTCTGAGTTGCCATGGGTTAAGTGTTATGAGACATATTGATTCAGACTAATGCAGGCATTTCAGCATAAAGAGAGAGTTCTGTGCAGAAAATGTATCATCTTCCAGTGTGCAGTCTGGTCCTTCTGTGCACCGGTGTTTCGGGTCATCAGCTTTGGTTAAAAGCCAACACCTCAGTGTACAATTTGGACTGGTAGGCGCTGCTTGGCTCCCGTGGTTCTGGGGAAAGCCAGCCTGCTAGGAGAGTGAGATGACCTCTGGGTGCGGGTTCCAGCTTTGGTGGCATAGAACCACACTTCTTGCAGAAGCCGCTCCCTAAATCCTTGTTAGCGGAGAGGAATAGGAGGGCGGCAATTGCTAAAAGAAGGCGTGCGGCTGGCCTCTGCCCTTAGGCCAGACGGTGGGCTTCCCACACCCTCAGGCTTGCTGAACACAGCTTCAGCTGGGAGAGCTGAAGGTCCCCTGCCCTGCCTCCCCCTGGCAGAGCCTGTGCGGGAGAGAAGCAGCTGTGGCCCTCAGCACCCATTTTCTTTTGAGTCCTTGGTTCTCTTTGCTGCGACACAGGGCGAGTTGTGGTCTCACACTGAGTGGGCACGCTGCATCTTCAGTGGGTGTGGAGGCCTGGTTTCCAGGCTGCTGCTTTGAGGTTCTGGTGATCGGAGGATGCCACGCCTGTTTCTGTGCTGCCTGAGGGCTCCACGCTGCAGGAAGTCAGTAGCCTCAGGCTGTCTGTCTGTCCTGCCTGTGCTGCTTTTAACCTTCTGATTTGGGGAGCCGCTTTGGAGAACAGGCATGGGGTGGGGGTGGGGGCTTTGTGTTTACCTTGCCTTTGGTTGTGGGCCCAGCCAGGATGTTAACCTCCCTGGGTAGATCCCAGGGATAAAGAAGAGATCTCTCCTATTCCCTGGCCTCCTCCTTAGTTTTCAGCTCAGTGTCAGAAACAGTGACTTAAATGTATCAGCCTTGCTGACAATTGAGAAACAAGCCCTTTAGCTGCCAGAGACTGGGATTCACCCAGCCGTTCAGAACAAAAACCGATTTTCAATTTTGTATATCTACTTTTTAGGGAGTGAATTTACACACACACACACACACACACACACTTTTTAGGGAGTGAATTTACACACACACACACACACACACACTCGCTCGCGCGTGCATGTGTGTGTGTTTGTGTATATATGTGTGTGTGTGTGTTTGTGTATATATGTGTGTGTGTGTTTGTGTATATATGTGTGTGTGTTTGTGTATATATGTCGTCTCAAAACATAAAAGTATATACATATATATTCTCAAAACATATGTGCGTGTGTATGAATGTGTGTGTGTTTTGAGACTATCTTGACTACTTTTTTTTTTAAATTGATATTCCCGTTAAAAAGTGTTATGACAGACAAGAGAATGGGATGCTTGGACAGTGTGTGTCTTGGTGGGAAATCTGCTTGTCTCCTCTTTAGAGGCTTGCCCCAGGCAGCCAACCTTTTCTGAGGCCCCCGCACAGCGTCACTTGTTCCAGCAAATTCACTTCCTTTCACCTTTCACCTGTCACCTTTCACCTTTCACTTAATGACTGATGAGCACAGACAAGGTGATGGCAAGGAATTTCTTTAGGAAATTTGCCCAAAAGATCTGGTCTCTTCTAGATTCTGGATGTCTTTACCCTCTGGTTGAGTTATTTATTTTTTCACCTATAGTAGGCATCCATAAGATTCAGATCACAGCACCGCTGTACCTGAAGCCCTTTGAAATCTTCTCTTCCAACGAGTTATCTGTTGGCCTGGCCTGGCATGCAGCTCAGGGGTAGAGCCCTTGCCTAGCGTGTTCCAGGCCCTGGCTTCCATCCACAGCCTTGTTTGTTAATTACTCTGGTAAGGATTGCTGTATCCAGGGACCTCCTGTTTCTGGGGCTCAGTCCCAGGCTTTGCTGCTCTTGGCCCACGCGGTGTACAAAAGGCTTAGTATGAGCCCAGGCTCAGAGATAAGAAACCAAGGCCTGGCAGTGTTCAGTGACTTACCCAAGGTCGCAAGGCCGGTCTCTTCCCAGGCCTGGTGTCCCCGGTACATTGTCTGGCTGACACAGCCCCTTGAAGGATTGATGTCAGTAGCAGATGGCCCTGTTGTGCTGGGCACTGGTGGCCTCTTGATGGCGTCCCATTGTTCCCTTCTTACTTTCCTCCCTTGGCCTTTGTGGCTTGTCTCTGAGGAGTGTTTGATCCATGAGCAAAAATAATGCTTTGTGCCAGTTCCGGTCTTCCTGGCATTGGACCAGGTTGGTGCAAACAGTCTACTTCATTTTGTGAGGGAAACTTCTGATTTTTTCGAAATGTTGTTGCGTTTCACTGACTTAACAAAGGATGGATGTTTTTGAATAGCATTTCCATTGTAGACAGGGTTAGATTCAAGCCTTTTCTTGCCTCCCAGATACCTGAATCTGACTGTATACCTGTGATCGTGTATTCTAGGGATGGAAACCTTAGCATCCTCCCAGATACCTGAATCTGACTGTATACCTGTGATCGTGTATTCCAGGGATGGAAACCTTAGCATCCTCCCAGATACCTGAATCTGACTGTATACCTGTGATCGTGTATTCCAGGGATGGAAACCTTAGCATCCTCGAGGCTCAAAGACTTTATGTTTGACTAGCTGTGGCTCATGGATTTTTTTCTTTTTCTTAGATGGTATCACCTAATGGTTTTTCTTCCTGGAGACTTCTTAGAATAGGACAGACACAGGCCGGGTGGTGGTGGTGCACACCTTTAATCTCAACACTCTGGGAGGCAGAGGCAGGCGGATTTCTGAGTTCGAAGCCAGCCTGGTTTACAAAGTGAGTTCCAGGACAGCCAGGGCTACACAGAGAAACCCTGTCTTAAAAAAACAAACAAACAAACAAACAAAAAACCCCAAAAAACAAAAAACAAAAAACAAACAAACAATCAAACAAAAAAGGATCGGACAGACACATCTCTGTGACTGCCCGCTCCTTGGGGGTTGGGAGCCTCCAGTTGTGCCCCTGACTGTAACTTCTCCTTAGTTGCTTTGGTAACACGAGCCACCACTGTTTGCTGTCTTCATTATTTCACTTGTGTATTTGAGGGCTGTGTGTGTGGGTTACTCATGTAGCCCAGGATAGCCTTGTACTGTCTAGTGAAGGATGATTTTGAACTCCTGACCCCCTTGCTTCCACCCACCTCCTGAGTACTGGGGTTACAGCATAACCACGCTGGGTTCATGCCATGCTGAAGATGGAACCCAGGGCTTCCTGCATGGTAAGTGATCCACCCTACCAACCAATGGATTGCAAATCCCAATGTGTTGGGTGCTTGCAGGGCCGAAGGAAGATGATTCATGGCAGATGGCACGTCTTCCTGATAGCGGTAGAAGGGGTGATGACAGTTATGATAGACCTGAGGGCACACATCCTGTCCAAATGCAGTCATACCTGAGTGCAACCGTTTGTTGCCACTTTTTAAGTCTGCCCACGCTTTCAGTTTTTCCACAGGGGCCAGAACTTGCAGGAGAGCTTCATGTCTTTAAAGAGGTTTCCCAAAAGGATGCCCCAAAGATTGAACTCTCCGGACTTGGTCAATATGGTGGAAGAAAGATAACAGCTGTCCCCCTTGTATGCTGCCTGTGATACCAGTATAACCCAGGCGTTACCCTAGCCCTTGGCTGTGCTCACTGCGCATGTCTGCTGTGCATCTCTGATCTCCTAGGCTAGGGGTCGGGATGGATTTGAGCTGGCTCATTCTCAGTTCCCTGACATGGGCTCCAAACAGACATCACTTCCTATCTTAGGCGCTCCTAAGTGTCCCTTTACAACCTGCTCAGCAACCTTGCTTGAGAGTGACATTCCATCTCTAGCCGGAAACTGGCAGGCTGTCGCCCATTCCCATTTTGAAAATCAGAACATTTGCCAGTCTCCAGCTTCTTGGCATCCCTGCTGTCCTACACAGTTCCCTTGGAGATCACTGATAGCATTTGGGGATCTTATCTGCTGAATTCTCTGTACCCCGAGCTCTGATTGCTCTCGCTGCCAGACTTAATGGTCACATTCACTCACCGTGTTCCTGTTTCCATTTCAGCCCAACAGAGAATTGAAACAGGAGCACAGTGATTGACTTTAGGAACATTCATATTTATTGCAGATCAACTTTTTAATAGTAAAAGTGAAAAAATGGATGTCTTAGTTAAGGTTTTACTGCTATGAACAGACACCATGACCATGGCAAGTCTTATGAAGGACATTTAATTAGCGTTGGCTTAGAGGTTTCAGAGGTTCAGTCCATTATCATCAAGGCAGGAGCATGGCAGCATCCAGGCACGCATAGTGCGGGAGGAGCTGAGGGTTCTACATCTTCATCTGAAGGCTGCTAGTGAAAGACTGACCTCCAGGCAGGTAAGGGTGGGATCTCAAAGCCCACGCCCACAGTGACACACCCACTCCCACAGGGCCACACCTCCTAATAGTGCCCAGCATATACAAACCATCACAATGGGGGAAAGAAAACTAAGCATGCAGGTATGGAGAGTAAGCATTCAGGAGCGTATATTACTCCGTTGTTCACATATTCACTCAACCAACATCGAGCATTGACTTTGTCCTCAAGCCTTGAGTGGCATTTCGTGAGAGATAAAAAAAAAAAAGTATAGGACACCTTATTTACCTTCTAAGACCTCCCTTAGAAAATGACAGTAACATAAGAAAAGATTAAGAAAACCCATAATACAACTTTGCAGCTCTCAGAATGAGCCCAAGTCTTGCAGAGAGAGAGAGAGCTTCTTCTATGTGCCTTAGGATAACTGGAGAGCCTCCTTAGGTTCTTCAAGCATTTCGACAGGATAAGGGAAGGAAAGCACGCTGGACGGGGAGACCTGTGTGGAGCAGTGGGGACTGTGGCCAACAGGGCAGTTTCAGAGGCACAAGTGGAGCTCTCTCCAGCTTGTCGTTGCCTGGCTGGGATGTGAGCCCTGGGTGGGCAGTGCTCCCACTGCTGGGAGGAAACTTGAACTGGAACCAGATCTCTCGGTTGTTTAAACGATGACCCAACTTTTAAAAATTCTACCCTCTCTAACCAAACACACTGGTGAAATAGGCCGAGGCAGCCCATTTAGCCGCCACCTCGCAACTCGTGGCCTTTATGTTGAAGTCTGTAAAAATCCTTGGCAGTGGAGCCTCAGCCGCCTGCCTTCTTCCTCCTCATATGATGCCTTCCCAGCTCTTCCAGGAAGAACTAACAGTTCCCTCCCTCTGCCTCTCTACCCTGAACATTACTACTCTCCATCAAAATCTAGATATTAGACCCTCAGCCATGAACTCCCAAATGCACGGAGCCATCTTGGTTTCTTCGGGCTGAGGGTGGTTGAAAAGTGCCCCTTCCCTTACTTAGCCTGGACTGCTGCAGCAAGACACACTGGCCGCATGGCTTTTCCCTCCTTCTCCCAGTTCAGGAGGCCGGCAATTTCAAGATCAAGGTGCCAGCAAATTCGTTTTCTGGTGAGAGACGCTTCCTGACGTGTAGACTGCTGCCTTCTGTGGTCTGCTCACCTGGCCTTTCTTTCTTCAGAGCATGCTCACAGGAATCAAACGCTCAACATCTAGAGCAACCCACAGGCGATACCTCACCTCTCAGTACCATTACTGGGGGTGGGGTGGGCTCACATATGCATTTTGTAGAATACAAACACTTGGCCAAGAACATCACACTTCCCGTTCTATTGGTAGGAGGCGCTTTACTGTGCAAAGAAACACTCCTGGCTTGTTGAGCTACCTACTTTGTTTCTCGTGTTTGTAAGCAGAGATTTGGTGAAGGATTTGGGGCTAGTAGTCTTGCACACGTCTTGATGGGATGCAGCTTTCCTTCCGGTCACCCATTAGTAGATCTAAGGGTCCATACTGGCCATTTCTTGAGGGTTATTCCTCTCCCATTAATTCCTTTAGTCATCCACTGGGTAGGTACTATTACTGGCCGCGTTTTGGTCTATATAGCTTTAGTAGTTAGTGCAGGAAGGCAATTGCATTTTCTCTTGTTTTGTGACTCCTCTGCCTCTACAAGAGACTCACCAGTTCTCTAGATGAAGAGAGGACGTTTAGAGAAATAATCAATTGCACTAGACTCCTCAGGTAACCCTGGCAAAGCTAGGTTCAAAAAAGAATACACTTTCCAATTTCCACTTGCACAGAAAGATAAGATGCTGGTGGGGGCAACATGGCGTGCTGGGTGAAAGAAAATAGTTATGTGTTCCAATAGGTCTTGAAAATTCTAGGATAAACCAGATGAAATTAGCTTGTTTCTCCTCAGGGCTTCTGACACCTTTGGCAGTGTTGGGGGTGAACTTCAGAGTCTGGTTGGTCTCCTCAAACTTTGTCCACCCTGAAAGCCTCTTCCCCCAATTGTTTTGGGAGATTCTTCCTTGGTTCATGGTTTGAAACATGGCAGCCCATACAACTCATGAATTATCCATGTCTTCTTGGTGTCCATTACCCCATTCCCTGATTCCTACAGTGCTTTTCTCAGGAGGCAGTTTGTAAGAGGGACCAAGGGAAAGAGACACATACCCAGTTCTGCTAAGTAATGTCAATGTGGTGTTTTGTGGTCACTTACAACATGTGAGCTTTGGCATTTTCAACTGCAGAGTGCTCAGCTACTGATTTAAATGGCAATTTGGAAACAGCTGTGTCCCCGATTAATACGTGCTCTCTGTAGGTTGTATGTGGGTGTATTTGTTTGTGTGTGACAGTGCAGTGTCTACAGCGGCAGGGGATGCTCAAGGTGCCTTGAGTGGACTTTGGACTGCCCCTGGAATTCTGTGGCATGTGCTCAGTGACAACTGTGTAAATAAAAACTGGGGAGCTCTTGACTCCTGCAGCTCTGAATAAGTCAACCTTGGTCACAACTCAGAAGCATAAGAAATACCCTTTCTTTTCTTTCTTCTGTCACTTGGTTTCTATGTCATGTCTCTGTTTTGCTGGATGGTGACAGATATATATCTGGGCCTATTTGGGGCCTCTTTACTGATTCCTTTAGGACCATGGCCTAAGATCCAGATTGATTGTGAGCCATTGGTTATAAATTATCAGTCTGAGTTTGTCAACTACAGAGCTGGGGTGTCATCTTTCTTATTGAGTTTTCAGTGATCAGTCCATGCTAGTAATCATTCTTTGTCCTTTGGATGTCTCTCTCCTCATTTATTTTATGTAATATGCAGAGATGCAGGGGTATCATGGCATTCACATGCATACTGACTCTGGACATTCTCCTTGGTCCATCTTGATTGTCCCTGTGAGCCTTGACCTCTGCTCTAACAAAGGTTCTGTCTCTCTTCTGTTTACATGAATCTGTTTGCTAACTGCGATGCCTTCCTTCCCTTGTGGTGAGGGGAGCAGAGAACAAAACTTTTTTTCTTATAGACCCATGACTTCTACATTCACATCATTTTACTAACTCTTTTCTCTGACATAGGGAATGTTTATCTGCAAACTTGTACATGCATATGAATACACATATGGGTGTGCCTAGCATAAAATGAGAGGAAAGGTGATATTCTCATGCTGAGAGACCAGGCTTTCTTTTTAAAAGATTTGTGTGTGTGTGTGTGTGTGTGTGTGTGTGTGGGTGCAGGTGCCTAAGGGCTTCATAGAAGGTGTCAGATCCCCTGCAGTTTGAGTTATAGGCATCTGTGAGCCTGATATCAGCGTCGGGATCTACTTGGCTTCTGTGCAAGAGTAAGCGTTTTTAACCACTTAGTCTTGAGATCTTCCCAGACCTCATAAGGAAGTTCTCATTTTTCCTGGTGTTTTGTTTTGTTTTAGACAGGGACTCGTGTATTCTAGGCCCTGTCAAACCCAGGGCCTTGTGTATGGTAGGCAAATACTGAACTAACTGATCTGCATCTCTGGCCTACCCACATTCTTTTTCTTCTTCCCAAGGACTAAGCATTTGAAAGCCCGAAGTCCAGAATTCTCTCTTTCTCCATATTATCTCTGGGCTAGGTGAAAATGCAATGTGCTCTGGATTGAAAAGGGACAGGAGTGGCCTTAGGAAATATTTAGGAAACTTTTGACTATTTCTGCATGTGGGGACTTTTGTTCCTTTATCTTCTGCATGACCACAGTATGACATTGATCAGCTCTTGGTGGCATTGATGTGACCTGGGTCTTTCTTGGTTGAGAGAAGGTTGTTGTATAATGTGGACTCTGCCTGCTAGATAGCAGTGATCAGCCTGTCCCAATTTGTGACAACCAAGCATTTCTCCAGATAGTACCAAATGACTTCCAGGGGATAGACTCATCCTCATTGACAGCCATACTTTTAATTGGTCTCCCTTCCAACCCCAGGGCATCTACCAGCTGTTCTTACAGTGATGTCTGACACTCTCTGTTTAAAGTCCTTCAGTTGTGTCTGCTGGAATCTCTCATCAAGGACCCTAGACTGGATTTACAAAGCCATGGTCTTACCTCTTCCCTTCTTTCTCCAATCTTCACTTCCTGGTCCGTTGATCTGCTGATTCCTCAGTGTCTCCAGTTCCCCCCTTTCCAGAATGTTCATTTTCTGAATAGTCACTTGCTTGGCTGTTTGGTATTCTTAACTCTCTGGCTACTTGATACCTCCAAGAGCCACGCAGTAGCCCTTCATTGGTCAGCTGACCGCAGTTCTCCAGCACTCGGGCTACAAGATAATTTCCCTCCTGTTTGTCTATTCTCTTCTCTAGAGCTAAAGTTGCAAGAACGATGCTGAAGGCTGCCTATAGTGGCTCATACTTGTAGTTCTAGACTCAAAAGGCTGAGTCAGGGGGATGGCAAACTGGAGGCAAGACAAAACAAAAATCAGAACTTCAGTATCTCTTGTTTGTGTTTTTCTGGCATGCAAAGCTTTCCTGGTGTCTAACGGGTGCCCACAGTAGGCAAACTTATTGGGTGCTCACAGTAGGTGAGCTTGTTTGAATGTGATGGACTTGGTGATTACACAGATGTTGTCTCCAGAATGAAGCAGATCCAGGCTTTCACCAGCACAGCTGGGAGAGAACTTAGAGGATGCATCCGTGCTGGTTACTGGTAGCGATGCTGCAGGGAACTGAATGTAGTCTATTAGTTGAATTCCTAATACATGTGAGATGGGACGATGGAAAGTGTTCCTCAAACCCCTCTTCTACACTCATAGTTTTCTAGTAAGAAAGTTATAAAAATGGACTAAGCAATGATATATACTGTGCTAAGAGTGTTGGAGCCTTGTACTGTGGAAATTCAGGTAAGAAGTTGAATTGCTGCCTTGGAGAACTGGAGAACTTATGATAGGAGGAAGACTTTTTTGGGTAGGTTTTCAAAGGGCAAATAGAAACTCTCCTGGGTAGTGGAAAACATTTTGTGACGAGAGATAAAATGGACACAAGGCTTAGAGGTCACCAACAGGCCTGGTATTTGGGAAATGCTGAGGCGTTTGATGTGTGGAAATGGGAGTCTATGCTGGAGAGACTGATGTGCTTTTCAACCAGCAGGTCCCATGAGTCTTTGACCATGGACAGGGTGCAATGAAAGATGGGCTCAGTTCATTTTCCCCAGTGGGGAAACACATATCTATGTTTTAGTATTTGTCAGAATTTTATTACTTTAAAATTGTATTTGAAAATTTTAAGTTACATGTATTCATGTCTCTATGTATGAATATATGTATGTATATGGGATAGGTGTGTGTGTGTTTGTCATGTGTGCAAGTAGAGGTCAGAGCACAACTAGTGTGAGTTCATTCTCTCCTACCATTGTGTGGGTTCTTGGTGGCAAGCACCTTTTCCTGCCAAGGTACATCTCGACCCTGACTGCTCCTACCTATAAAGGCTGGTTTATCATTATATTATATGGGCAGAAGATATTTTGTTTATCAACCTGTTTGTCAGTGGACACTGGAGTTGTTCCCTCGTTTCAGATACTATGAGTAATGCTGATACAAACAAAGTGACCACAAAAGTCACAATTTTTTATAAGTTCATTTTTGATTGTGTGTGTTTTACACATTCATTGTTTCGAAAGCTTTGAAAATAAAAAATATAGAAAGAAGTCTAGAAGCCACTCTTGAGGTAACTGCTACAAGCACTCCGTGTGTTTCTTTCTAGACCCCCCACCCCCAACATGTCTGTCCTCTATCAAATCTGTTTATATCTGTATGTAGCCAAAAAAGAGATCACAATTCAGG
Organism: Apodemus sylvaticus; assembly: GCF_947179515.1. Taxonomy (NCBI): domain Eukaryota; kingdom Metazoa; phylum Chordata; class Mammalia; order Rodentia; family Muridae; genus Apodemus; species Apodemus sylvaticus. Next base: position 144,630,886 of record NC_067473.1, on the reverse strand, counting down.
GATATGGGCCTAGAGCTTAAAACAGAGCAGGGCCTAAGGTGCCCAGTCGCCCAGGTTGAGGGCCTTGTGTGTCTGGATGGGCCTCCTAAGAGACTGTTGAAGAAGCCTGTTCTATTGTGGTGCATGGCTTGTCTCTACCATTTCTGATCCAGCTTTTTGCAGAATTTAAAAACAAAATGTATAAAACTGAGCGTTCCCATTAAGAACTGCTTCCAAATCTACAACTATTCCCGCCCCTTTCACTTTGAATGCCCCCCTTTCTAGTTCCTGCAGGTCTTGCTTCCCTTCTGGTCCCCAACAGGCAGGTCAGTTTGTGTGGGCGTTACCTTGATTAGTGATTAATGTGGTAGGTGGTCTTGGGAGACAAAAACAAAGCAAGCTGGCAAGACAGTAAGCAGCGTTCCTCCACGGCCTCTGCCTCAGTTTCTAGCTTCAGGTTCCTGCCTTTAGTTCCTACCGTGACGTGACGTGGCGTGATGTGCCTTCAGGGTGGAGTCTAAGCTATACACTGAAATAAACCCTTCTTTCACAAGTTGCTTTTGGTCATGATGTTTATCACAGCAAGAGGTTGCAACCTAGTGTCCTCTTCCTTCCCACGGTTGATGGCAGTATTTTTCAGTGTATGGTTTACTGCAAACCAGTTCATTTTCCAGCCATCTGTCTAACTCGAAAAGCCTAGATTTTTCCAGGTGGTCAGATTCTCACATGGATATGAGCTCAGCAGGATGCAATAGTTCCTATGGGGGAAAACTCCCTCTATAGCAAAGAGTGCCTTCAAAGGAGGGACAGAGAGATGGGGAGGGGGAGGGAGAGGGGGAGAGGAAGAGGGAGAGGAAGAGGGAGAGGGAGAGAGAACTTTAGTTTCCCTTGGGGACAGATAAGTGTAGGTGTCATTTCTAGGACTTAGTTTGTAATGATGAGTGACATCTAGCTGAATATGTCACGCCCCCAACAGGCCAGGTACGGGAGCTTCCTCCCTACTTGGAGATGCTATTTTGAAGTCTGTGGAGCCTTTCAGGAAGTGAGGTCCAATTGGACGTCTCGGGGCCTTTGAAGGCTAGGTCTGCCTCTGGTACAGGCTAGCTCTGTCTGCTTCCTGTTTATACCATGAGAATGACTGTCACCCACACTCCTGCAGGTCTGTCTTCCTGGCTATGATGGACCGACATATCTCAGTCAAAAACGAATCCTCTTTCCATTAGGGTTAGATGTTTCTGTCAGAGTTTGCAGCCATTAGTATTGTTGGCCAATTGCATTGTCTTTACTTTGATGAGTGGCTCCCCCCCTCCCCTCCCAGACCGGGTTTCTCTGTGTAGCCCTGGCTGTCCTGGAACTCACTTTGTAGACCAGGCTGGCCTCGAACTCAGAAATCCACCTGCCTCTGCCTCCCAAGTGCTGGGATTAAAGGCGTGTGTCACCACCGCCCCGCTGATGAGTGGCTTTTTAAAAAATGATTTATCTACTTATTTCATGTGAGTACATGGTCACTCTCTTCAGAGACACCAGAAGAGGGCATTGGATCCCATTACAGAAGGCTGTGAGCCACCATGTGGTTGCTGGGAATTGAATGCAGGACCTCAGGAAGACCAGTCAGTGCTCTTTACAATTGAACTTGGTTACTCTTTCTTTGTTTCTTTGTTTTCTTTGTTTCTTTCTTTGTTTCTCTCTCTCTCTCTCTCTCTCTCTCTCTCTCTCTCTCTCTCTCTCTCTCTCTCTCTCTCTTTCTTTTTGAGACAAGGTTTCTTTGTATAGCCCTAGCTGTCCTGGAACTCACTCTGTAGACCAGGCTGGCCTCCAACTCAGAAATCAGCCTGCCTCTGCCTCCCGAGTGCTGGGATTCCAGGCGTGCATCACCACGCCCAGCTTGAACTTGGTTTCTTTAGGCAGGATGTTTCAGCTTTCTTATGATGTGTTACCTTGTGGGGGGTGGGCAGAAACTGAGTAAGGAAACTGTCCCTGGCCCCAAGTATCTGATAAAGCATTGCTTGTTTGCCTTCACCATCCCTGAACTCTCATGTGACCTTTGTTTCTGACCCTGCTCTGGGGTTCTGTCCTTGCCTGGTCCTTACTTCAGGCCTTACACGGAGCACCTCTGTGTCTTTGGCTCCTACTTGGCACAATATTACTACCGAAACTCTACTTCAAAAGTGGCAGAGGCCTGAATACTATCTGCCAGAAACACCGAACTGTGTTCCTGGGGTGAGCGTGAGAGAAATGCCGAGACTGTGGTGACCCACCTCAGTTGATTTAGTTTAACAAGTATTTATTGAGCGCCTGCTGGGTTTGCTGTGTTTGTAGACTTTATCATTCTATGGGGAATACACCTTGTAACTTGTAATTACTAAAGTGCTGAGTGTTATGTAAGGGGCTGTGCAGAATACAGGGAGAACCTGTAACAGATCTAAATGGTTGCAAGTGCTCTTGGCGATTTTCTGATATTGATCTGTAAGGCTGGATCAGACTGGCAAAGCTTAGAGCATTGCCAGAGCTCTTTAGGACCCAGACCGAGTCATCCTTCCATTTAGAGCAAGGGTCAGAAATCATGTAAATATTTAAGGGATCAGCAGGTCTAAGTGCTTCTAAGAGAAGAATACAGCTGCAGGTGCAAACAATCAGAGTAGTTCCTGACAGAGGACAGTGTCATAGGCGTTCTCAGGATGGTGAAGACAGCCACAGAAGGTGTTGCTAGGGCAAGATTAAAGCTGTGGCCTAACCCGAGAGATGAAGAACCGGAGAGAGTCTACACTGTCACTGTGTAGACTCAGGAGAAAGTCACACTAGATGCCTGAGGGATCTAGAATGGGGATAGGGGGTTAACAGTGCAGGCACCGTGCACTGCACAGAAAGGAATCATAGCACATGGCCAGTCAGACGGAGCACAAACTCATGAAGGGCAGTAGCTTTCCTTCGCACTGGTTTCTCTCTCTCTCTCTCTCTCTCTCTCTCTCTCTCTCTCTCTCTCTCTCTCTCTCTCTCTCTCTCTCTGTGTGTGTGTTAAAATGACACATCAGAATTTCTAGCACAATCCTTGACACACGGTGGCATTCGGAAAAAATGTGAAAACGTTAACTAAACCAAGTCGGCTGCCATCATTTACCACCCGGGACTGAGAACCTGAGCTTGCAGAGAAGCCATTGGAAAGGAGATTAAAAAATATCACAGGTTCCCGGCAGGGTTGCTGGCGAGAGCATGTTCTAAGCGGTGGGCAGCTCACTGTTAGCTCTGCCTTCTCCAGCAAAGTCTCTGGAACAACTGGGAGGCTGAATTCTTGCCCCACAGGAGCGCACTGGAACCTCGGGTGGTGGATCACAGAAACCTGCATCTCAAACTTCCCAGGTTGTGTGGTCTGGGGACAGAATACCCACAATCGGCAAACAGTGTGTGTGGGGTGGCCACGCCCATCGCCTGTCTTCACATTGGCAGGTGGAGGCTTTTACTCTGGCGCCTTCTCAGACACCTGGGCATCTTTGGGAACTAGAACTGAAGCTGCGGCCTCGGCCTTGGTTTGAGCCTTGTGGCCCTTGGCCATGTAGCCACAAATCCCCTTCCAAAGCTTGGGGTGGGTGATAACAGCCAGTTGGTGGACGCGGCGGTTGGGACCCTTTGATATCTAGGACTGAGCCTCCTTTGACTTCCCTGGGGCCCGGATGGCCTCTTCTTGGCCTTCAGTGCCTTTACATTGTTTGCTAGCACGTTCTAAAGGCCCTTCTTGTGCTTCTGGGCCAAATGCATCTTCCTCGGGAACTTGGGTTCATAATTGTTGTATAGAGGTTTCTCGGTGCCATTTTGGGGACTGGTTGTGTGCAGTGTGGTTCTTGCACTAGACTAAGTCTGCATGGTAACCTTTTGCTCCCCAAATGCCTGGGGCTGAAAGGCCCCTCCCCACCCCTTGCTGGGAATGGAACTCAGGGCTTCACAGATCCTCCTCTACCACTGAGCTACACCTTCAGCCCTGTTTAATTCTCCTGTGGTTTTTTTTTTTTTTTGAAAATAGAAATTTAATAATTAAATAGACTATCAAGTTATGAGGAAGGAAAAACACTTGAAATAAGTATATAACTAATAATTCTGTTAAAAATAGAGAGTTTATCTGTCTAGTTGGGTGTGTATGTGAAGAACCGGATTAATAGGAGGCTTACCCTGGTGACATCAGTGACAGGACGTAGTAGGAAAGGGGATTTGAAAAGAAACCTTCATAGTCTTCAGTTTTGGTGGACTTCCAAAAGGTCATATTATTTTTTAAAACAGAAGCTTCACCGAGTAAGGACTTTAATATTTATTTGTAACCTATTATTTATTTATTTATTTTGAAGCCCAGGGGATTAAATCTAGGAGTGTGTGCATGCTAAACGTGGGCTCTAACAGTGAGCTCTTCTCCCGGCCTCAAGACATTGGTTGAAACAACAGCCCAAAAGAAAGCCCAGCCTTCATCTGACCTGTGAAGGGAAAGAAAGGATGCTGTGCCAGAGTTGGTACCACCTTACTGAGCGCGCGCTCATTGTGTTCTGTTAAAATGAAGGCAGAGATTAATCCTCCTTTTCTCTTATTTCCCCATGTAGTGAGAATATTTCCGCCCCCCTTCCACACACTTTTTTTCTTCAGATTTCTATAAGATGGATAGATATAGGAATGGAAAGCTCACACCTGATCTTTTAACTCTCTGGGGATATTTAAGTGCTGTGGGCCGGCACCTGGGACCAGCAGTCTATTCCTGGTCTGTCTTTCAGACGTGCCACATCTCCGTTCTCCATTGGGTACTTCTGGCTGTGAACAGAGGGCCTGTCTGCCCTACATTGTAGTTGCTGCGAGGCTCAGATGATGTGGTGCGTGAGAGGTGAACTCTACCAGAGTACACGATGCTCATTATTTCGTTTTTTTTTTTTTTTTTTTTTTTGTCTGGTTCCTCCCTGAGACACGTCGCTGCTACAGTGGCCTTGTTTATGTGTCGTCTCCCCATGAGCTCACTGAACACAGGAGCCTGGTTTTATTCATTCTTGAATCCTTGTACCTAGAGCTGCCACACAGGAGGCATTCAAAATAAGGTCTGGACTAGCTATCAAAGGCAAATAAAATAAAACTCCAAAGGAAGCACAAAGAATTCAGTGCAGTCCTGCGAAATGTGAAGATTGTTTTCTAGAAAACATTACCTTGTACTTCTTTAAAAGGATCAGTCTGGGTCCTAAGAGAAATGACATTGCTGGGACTGAAGAAGGGACTTCAGGATGGAAAATGCCATTGGCCAATTTTGTAAAGAGCTAGCGAGGCTCTCCCTCTCTAACCAATCAAATGTCTGTGCAGTTTCCAGGAAGGACAGAGCAGATGAGAAGACCTTGTGAAAGGCCAATCCTGGTCCCTCCCGAGAAAGATCTCCCAAGAAACAGGAATGCCCCCACAGTCCCCAGTTTCAATCTCTGTCAGAGGGCTGGAAAAAGCCTTCTCAGGGCTCCTCGGACAAAGGCCCTCCCTGGCCTTCACTCCAGACTTTGGTGGTAAAAGCATGTCTCCCACAAGTGGGACAAATTCCATTTGCCTGACAAAGCTGGAAGCATTGTCTGTGGCCTGGTAAGGGGCTCTTTTGTCTTCAAGACCCCATGTGTGTTGTCCAGAAGGGCAATTGGGCCACTAGAGCAAATCCGGTGGAGTCCCTGGGGCAGGTCTGCTGCTAGGAAAGAGGCTCAGGCTCGGCTTTGAAACACTTGTCCTCAGTCTCATGACGCCACAAACCTGCCGCTTTTCTTATCCCTCCCTTACCCGTTGCCTAAGCGCCATTAGACAGGTTCACAATTGCTTAGACACATGCTGATTACTTTTTTTTTAGGTTTTTTTTTTTATTTTTGTTTTTGTTTTTGTTTTTGAGAGAAGGCTTCTCTGTGTAGCCTGTCTATCCTGGAACTCTTTCTGTAGATCAGGCTAATCTTGAACTCAGAGATCCATCTGCCCCTGCCTCCTACATGCTGGGATTAAAGGCATGCTCCACCACTGCCTGGCAGTGCAGATTCTTCTATGTATTACACTTCACCTAAGTGAAACCTCTAGTAGCCTGCCAAAGGGCTTGTTGCTTGGAATTTTAATTGGATGCTTGGGTAAGGATGTGAGCGTGCCTATCTAGTGTGAGTGGCAAGATGCCAATGAAGGCAGGCTTGGCACAGAGGCTCGGTGTCTTGATAAACTCATGATAAGTTAAAAATATGGTAAGTGAAACCAATCAACATTGCAGGCATGTCCCGCCTACCTTAAATGTGTTCTGAACACCTCCGGGCGGCCTACAGTTGGTCAAAATTATCTAGCGCAAAGCCTGTGTTGTAACAGAATGCTTAGTGTCTCATAGAATGTATTGAATGCTGGTATGTAGAAGTTTCTGTCTTGCAGAATGTTGGTTTTTTCTAGTGATCTCAGGGGGCTGTGGCTTGCTGCTGATGTCCAACACTGAAAAACAGTATTGTCATAGTATACATCACTAGCCTTGGGAAAGATCAAAATTCAAAATGACTTGTAAGGTTTCTTGCTGAGTTTCAGTTGTGTTCATACCATGGTAACAAATCATCCGAGTCAGGGGCATGATTGTTGATACGGAAGTGAAGGCAGCTGTGGGCCAGATCTACTAGTTTCAGACTGTGTGACTTGGGGAGTCTTGCTACTCCTTGGATCCTCCATATCTTCATCTGTTAGGTGAAGACAATAATCTGTCTAGATGATATGATTTAATGCATAAAATCTCTAGCACAGTGCCCTGCATACAGTAAGGACTCAAACGATGTGACCTATTTTTATTAATGATCACAAAAATGCAGTGTCTACAGTCTAAGAGATCTGGCTCAAATACCAGTTCTGCCATTTATTAATTATGGGAAAGTTTGTCCTCTCTGGTACTCAGTTTTTTACTTTTCAAGAGGTGCAGAGATGCAGATTCACGTGGACATCACTGTAGAGCATCAGCCTAGAACAGACATAGAGTAGATGTTCAATACACTGTAGTCGTTATTCACAAAACCACCATATCCTGTGGTACCCAAACCAGAAGAAAGGATGGTGAGAGAGACCCCAGTGAGCTGCTCATCACATGGAGAACTCCTTTGGCTGTGGGCGGGGTGGAAACCCAATCCCTCCACTCCCCAACTCCAAGGATGCCTGAATCATGCCTCTATTACTCTAGGGTAACTAGAACAGGTCAGGAGTCCCGGAACCCATTGGAGAGCTGGAACACCTGATCTCTTTCTGTAGAAACCAGTCTGGACACCTGCTCCTCTTTCTAAAACCCTACCAGGCCAACCAGTCACAGAGAGAAGGGAGAAGGTATGAACCATCCAGACATAACTTTTGATCCCTTGAAAGCACACACTCCAGGATTTTGGTTCATAAAGCTATCTTATAAACCAGCTGTTGCATAGATCTAATCTTTCCTTCCAATTGGTAGATACTTTTCTCTTTTCTCCCTCTCTCCCTCCCTCCATTTTCCCTTCAACTTTCCTTCCTTCCTTCCTTTCTTCCTTCCTTCCTTTCTTCCTTCCTTCCTTCCTTCCTTCCTTCCTTTCTTTCTTTCTTTCTTTCTTTCTTTCTTTCTTTCTTTCTTTCTTTCTTTCTTTCTTTCTTTCCTTCATTCTTCCTTCCTTCCTTTCTCTCTCTTTCTCCTTCCTTCCTTCCTTCCTTCCTTCCTTCCTTCCTTCCTTTCTTTCTTTCTTTCTTTCTTTCTTTCTTTCTTTCTTTCTTTCTTTCTTTCTTTCCTTCATCCTTCCTTCCTTTCTCTCTCTTTCTCCTTCCTTCCTTCCTTTCTTTCTTTCCTTTATTATTCCTTCCTTTCTTTCTCTCTCTTTCTCCTTCCTTCCTTCCTTCCTTCCTTCCTTCCTTCCTTCCTTCCTTCCTTCGTTCCTTTCTTTTTTTCTTTTGGCAGTCTTAATATGTAGACCGGGGAAGGCTTGTGCAGATCCACCAGCTTCTGCTTCTTTCTCCTGAGTGCTGCGTTTACAGGCATGCGCCACCATATCTAACTCAGTGAACAGCTTTCTATGACTTTCATTATGATCTTAATCTGGGGAGAAGCAAGCAGACTTGACCTTGAGGTCCCTGGAGCTCAGCACCCTCTGCCCACTCTGCTCCAAGATCACTGATCTTTTACTGTCCTGAACATTTCACAGTTTAGTCTAGAACCAGCTCAGGCTGAGCCCTCAGGAAGACATGGACAGAGAACTGGTTGAGGTCTGGTCTGCATCTCCAGCCTATAGGGCACCTGCCTTGAAGCCAGCAGATGGGTCATATAGCTCTTAAAGACAATACAGTGCATCTTGGACATCTCTGTCTCTCTTCATGGTCTTAAAATTGTTTATAAGCTACTAGGTCAGTGATTCTCAACCTGCAGGTCAAGGTTCCTTTGGGGGTTGAACAACCCACTCACAGGGGTCACTGGGACCATCAGAAAATACAGATATTTATGTTACAATTCACAACAGTAGCAAAATTAGTTATGAAATAGCAACAAAATAATTTTATGGTCAGAGGTCAGCACAACGTGGGGAGCTGTATTAAAAGGTCACAACACTAGGGCGGTTGAGAACCACTGTGCTAGAAGAAAAAAAAGAACTAATACCATCCGCATCCCACTCCTGCCCCAGACTGACACCAAGCACTGGACAAGAGAGGGTCTGTGGGTCAATGACTTGTTTTGTTGAAGAACTGAGGTGTCAACTTCATATACATGTGCACATCCCTGACTCTTTCAGATTGGTGACCAGCTGCCACCAGTTCACAGGATGCTGTCATTGACCTGGGGCCATTCAGTCCCATGTATTCGTTACCATTTCATTGCTTTGACAGAATAGCTTAAGGAGGAGCTGACTTTGATTCATGGTTTGGGTTTGAGTTCGTCATGGTGAGTCTGGGGCCGCCCACTGTCAAGACACCTAGCGAGAGCTGAGTGCGAGGGCTCAGCTCCTGTCCTCGGTTTCGCCACTGAAGCACCCTAGTGATAGATGGGTGCTGTCCACACTTAGCATGGGGTCTTCCCTCCTCAGTTAAACCCTTTGGCAATGCCCTCATACACTCTTCGGTGTGTTTCCATGGTTACCTCCATTGAGTCTCGCTGCCAATCAAGATTAGCATCTCAGTGCACACCGTCCCTTCTACCACACCTGCTGCTTTATACATTTGCTCAATCTGACTAGTTTCTCTAGGCGGCTGGATTTCCACTTCTGCATCAACCCAAGACATTCTATTTTATTTTCTGTGTTCAACGGGGCTCTCCGGGGTTGGCTTATATGACAAGCTTAGCATACCAGTGTAGCACACAGTGTGATGCCTTTCGTAAGGAAATGACTCTATGTTGCCGTCATCTTTCGACATTTCACAACAGAAATGTCGTCATTATTGTCACGAGTTGAAGGACAAAGTGTCAGTCAGCCACAGACCACATATGTGACCTTGTCCCGTGCGTGTTCACTTTGATGTTTGTACAGTGAGATTGTCCAGGAAGCGTTCATTCCTCCATGTCTCCTCGTCATCGGTGGTACACAATTTGATTTATCTTTGAGGATGGGCTTGAAGCTGGGGTTAAGGGCAGGATGCTGCTGGTCAAAGACTGTTAGCTGATGATTTAGCATTGAGGAGGATTGGGGATGCGCCTGCAGTTGCTGGAGGCCACTGAGGACCTAAAGATGTGGTGGATAGTGCCCTTAATTAGCCCTGTAATCATAATAATTATCATAATATGTTTTTTTTATTTATTTATGTGTGTGTGTGTGTGTGTGTGTGGGCTTGAGGTAAATATAGGGTATCTTTGATCACTCAGGTGCTCTCTACATAATATTTTAGACACAGTCTCTCACTGAATCTAGAGCTCACCATTTCCGTTAGATGCCTGGCAGGTAAGCCCTGGGACCCCTCCTGTCTTTGGCTTCCCACCAGGAAGATTCCAGGGGTGCATTGTCATGCTTGGCTTACACAGGTGCTGAGAAGTGAACTCAGGCTTTGGGTTTCTACGACAAGCACTGTACTGACTGAGCCATCTTTCTAGCCCGTATGATGTGTCTTTGTTAATTCAAATTCCTTCAGCGTAAGGTGGCAATTGCTTACCATTGGACTATATGCACAGAACAGTTCTGCCCAGCCTGGTCCAAGAGGTCTGCAGTGGACTGTCAAATCAGAGAGACCCAGGACTGAATCCCAGACTCACCAGTTAATTCTTTTTTGACATTAGTCAAGCCCATTTTCTCTCTCTGCCTCAGTTTCTCCCGGCTTCCATGGTTACCTCAGTAGACTTTTGTGAGGATTAGATAATACAGTCCAGGTTCAGTTCTTACCTAGTGTCTGTATCGTGGGTCACGCTGGCTGAGAATACTCTATAATTGTTCATACCCAGATTTTCAGGGTTCGATTGGATCCAAGAATGAAATTTAGAACAGTTACAGCAGCCGTGGCAGCTTGCAGGCGAGTTAGACTCCCCAGCGTATTTTCTTTGGCTTTGTAGCACGTACAGAAACTGATTCATTTCCAACCTTTAAAAACCGAGAGGGTTTCTTTAAAAAGAGAAAAAACAGAAGCGTTCACATAAAAATCCAGACTTTTGGCATTTCACACAAAGTAGGAATATCATTCTTAGAGGGAATAATAGTGGCCGTCCCCTTCCCAGGGACGGGGTCTTAGACTTGTTCTAGTGTCCACTGAGCTGTCTCACTCCTTGCTGTCTGCTTGGCTCTTTGATCTTGAAGGAATGGATCAACCTGCAGTCAACACTCCATAAATATGATCTCCTGCAGAGGGCTGGGGAGAAGTAGAGAGAAGGTTGTGTTTACTGGCAGGGGTCCACCTTACCATCTGTGTTATCGATCAAAAAAAAAAAATCACAGATGCAGAGCCAATGGCCCTAAGAATCTGCAGGGTGGTGGCAGGGGCTTGGTCCTCTTAAATGGGTTCAGTTTGTACCTTTGAACAAGAGGGCTTCCTCATTGCAGCCTGCCGGTGGGCTGAAATTTAATAGAAAGTGGGAAGTCTCTCCCTTGTGTCTGAAGATCCCTCTGGCCAAGTGCAAGCTGTGTAGAGCTATGCTCAGCGACAGTCCTTATGCAAAAGACTTAAGGTCTGCCTTGACTGTAACTCTCCGGTGTGAGTCACTAGGAGCGGCTGCCAGCAAACCTAATCTGATCTGGGGCTGTGTTTATAGAAGTCTAGTGTCTGCAAGATCTTTCTAACAGTTAGAGCTGTTTTGAAGAGACAGGCAGGCAGGCGGCCTCAGGAAGCCTTGATCTCTCCTGGGTAGGAGGTGTTTGAGACTCAGTGAGCTGCCGGTGCCCAAGATTGTCACGGTGGGGGACTGAGGCTTCAGAGGGATATTTGTTCTAGGTGACATGGAAGACTGCTGTCAAACCTGAGCAGCTCAGCAGAGGAGAGCACTTCCTGTAACAGACCTGCAAGTCTTGCTCTCAGTGGGAGGAGAAAGTGGGATGTGTTGAAGAGGCTGATTGGATGCAGCTGTGTGGTCAAAATGGGACTATGCACAACTGTTTCTCACCAAGTAGTTTTAGACAATGGCGGTCACTGCCCCTACCTGACTTCTGGATGCTTGCCTGACTCCTCAGAGATGCAGGGGACAGGAGCTGTTTTATACATTACTGGTAATTTTTACAAACTGGACTCCTAGGCGAGCTTCTAGTCAGACAGCACGCGGGCCAAGTGCAGACTCAGATGTTTTATTTGGCCTAGGCTGTGTCTTTAAAAAATGCGAATTTGATGCCAACATGTAAAACTGAGAAGATTTCACATAAAATCTGGCCTTCCGGCACCTTTGTAAAGAGTCAGGGGTCTGGCGGTGCTGGCCTGGCATTGCTTTGTGGCAGATTCAGCCAGGGTTGGGTGCCACATGACTTGAGCTCTCGCTTGGCCGTCGTTGTCACCCATTTATATGACCTGTTGTACCTATTGGATTCTATGTGGTAGCCACTGTCCAGCATCAGGGTCTGTTTGGGGAATGTGGGAGACACCCTTAGGGAGAGAGACATCCTTAGCTGTAGTCGCTTGTCTGCTGAATGGTGTGGACACTAGGTAGTCCACTGGGAGAGGTGCTTGTCTAGCTGCCCCCGAATTGACCCTGTGGCTTCTATACAACCAATTCCCAGTGATTTCTCCTCAGAAAAGTGGTCCCATGTATCTATCCTTGGAGGGCTCTGAGGCACCCAATGTTGCCCAACTAGATTGGTCCAACTCTTCATCCTTAGGATTTGTGTGCAGTGGGGCTGGTCTGGAGACGTGCAGAGCACTGGCATCCTCTTTGTCAACAAATCTCTCTAGCCATTTGTACATAGATGGTGGCCTTCCATTTAGCAGGACTGGCAGACTAGTAGGGGTGAGGGTACTGGGACTAAAGAGGCTTGGTATAGTTGCTCTCACAAAGATACTGAGCTGGTGGGGGGGGGGAGGTGGAGTGGGGTGAGGATTGGGGGTGGGGGGATTTATCTTAGAGGCCCCAGATTTCACACAAAGTACTGTGATAATGAGATGTCTCTTTTCTGGCTTACAACTTCTAAAAATCCATGGACTTTTCAAAGGATTTTTTGTATGCAAATGAGTTTGTCTGATGGCTGGCGGCCTTTTGGTAGGTCTAGGCTGACTGCTCTCTCAGAAAGGAGTCTTGCATAGACATCTTAACGTTACCAGGCAGGGTTAGAGAATTAGTGGAGTTGACTGCCAATGATCAGCAATGCCTACAGCATGAGGTGTATAGGACACCTCTCCCCGCGTCTGGTGTCTCAAGTGCAACATGAGAATGAGAAGAACTGAGACAGGGTGTTTCAGCTCACGCACCACCCTCTCTAAGAGCACCCTGCCTGTATGGCTTCCAAGCGCATCTTAAAGCTGCCAGGGGAGGGGTCTGGGAGGGGCTAAGGAAGAGTTGGCTCGAATTGGGAAGGTTTGGAATTTGGTGGCAGCAATCACAGGAACTTAATCCAGAGCAGGAGTCTGGACGGGGCGAGGCTTACCTCAGCGTTGTTGGTCAGCTTCCCCGTTCCATGATGGACCGGGCTGGACTTCTGTCTGTGTCTGTCTCTTGAGTTCTCAGACCAAAACTGTTCAACTTAGGATTTTGAAGTTCTTGGGCACCTTCTAACACTGCCTGGTATAGCCAGTTCTTGCTGGGTCCTCAGGCTGGTTTCAAGTGTAGAAATAGGGTCAACTTGAAACCCTGGCTGTCTACAGAATAGCTGTCTGGTGGCCATTGGGGATTTTTTTTTTCTTTCTGAAATTATCTCAACGTTTTTAGTGAATCATCATTTGAGTCTAATTTCTATTTTCTCTTTTCTTGACCTTTAAAAAGTTTAGTTTTTGTTTGTCTATTTATTTATTTTATGGGAAGTTTGCATTCAAGTATGGCCGTGCCAGAAGAGGGCATTGGATCCCTGGGAATCAGAGCAGTAGATGGTGGTGAGTCACCATGTGGGTGCTGGGAACCCAATCCTGGTCCTCTGCAAGAGCTTCTAACCACTGAGCCATCCCCCCAGCCCCAGCCTAAGCTATGTGTTAAGAGTGGAGAGCATCAGGATCCTTCCTCCATGAACATGGACATGAACAGTTTGTGAACTGCGGCTGTGTCAGGAGTAACAGGACACCCATAAGCACTTGGCATCTGGAAGATGTTAGGGTCCTAGGGGAGGAATGGTACAAATGGGCAGGACCGCCACTCCGCCTGCCTGGACAGAGCTTAGTTGGCTGGACTGTGGTAGAGTGGATTGTGATCTCTGTGTCTACCTTCCTCTTGCTTCTCTCTACCCCAGTTCCCACAAGTCTCCAGGGGTCTTAGAAGAACTAGCTGAGGGCAGTCTGGAGTCAGTCTGCCCTTTCACTTGGAAATTGCACCCTTACAGTAACATCCTATTTCTTAGTTTGGAGTCCTGACTTCTCCCTGGCCTGCTCCGTCTTCCCTAGGTGCGCCAGTGGGACTCAGTCAGACAGTAGAGGCATCTTGTGTCTAAGTGAATGTTCTATGGATTGGATTGGATGATACTTGGTGACAAGATGCCATCTTTGCTGCAGATTTTATGTGGAAGGGATAAAGACGTAGAGTTGGCCATGAGAGCATGGAGAGGGGTCTCTTGTAGGGTGGTTAAGGAAGCCGTCAGAAGCACCTGGCCCCTTCAGAGCCACGTAGTTTGTGAAATGATTTTCTACAAGGAATCTTCTGGAGTCCATTTCATTCTCCTGAGGAGCTAGTCAGACCTGGGAGAGGCGTCCCTGTCTGCCATCCAGGTATTTGCTGAAGGAAAACTGATGTGATGTTCTTTCATGGAAAGGGGTGAAATGGTGGCACAGCTCGCCTGCTAGCTAATTCTCCATCACACACTTTTCTTTTTCTTTCTTTTTTTTTAATTAGATATTTTCTTTATTTACATTTCAAATGTTATCTGCTTTCCTGGTTTCCCCTTCAAAAAACGCTCTATCCCACCCTCCTCCCCCCATCACACACTTTTCTATGAAGGCCAAGGGGCCATCACAACCAGCGGGTCCTTGGAGACAGACAGGCGGCTCCTTGAAGCCTGAGTCTGTTCTCGGCGGCTGCTGGTGAGCAGAAACGGTCTGTCTCTGAGGCAGACAAGGTGGAGGAAGGGGTCACTGCCACATGCCCCGTGGCCTGCACAGCACAGCCCTCCCCATGTGCTTGATTTCCCAACAGCATCTCAGAGCTACTTTTGGTCTTGGGTTGACAGATGAGGACCTCCTTAGACTTGGGGTCACTGGCCCTTTAAGAGGTCGCTGAGTCAAGGGCTCTCTGTTCAGATGAGTATAGGAAACACTCTAGTGAGTTTCCTCGTAAGAGTCCTTTTATTTCTCTCTTAATGGTACTGATAAGTCCTATAGGAAGGGAACCTAGGGCCAGTGGAGTAACTGGTGAGCAAAACTGCTTGCTAACGACTCAGCTTTGACCCCTAGAACCTACATGGTTCTAGGGTTCTAGGGTTCTAGAACCACCCCTCAGAGTTGTTCTCAAGTCTGCCTGACCACAGACACACACACACACACACACACTCACACACAGTATATAAATGTATAACATATATGTAAAAAATTCAAAAGAAATCTACTTAATTGTTTTCTGAATTTGTTAGCTTATATAGTCTTTTGTCTTTATTGTATGCCTGTTAGCATCCTCTAGACACACAGACTTTTGGAAAGTGCCAGACAGTAAACATTTGAGGTCATGTGGACCATATAGTACTGCAGAATCATCCATAGCCAGTAGAGAAAATGAGCGGATGATGCCGTGTTGCATAAAACTTGATTTATAAAGCAAGCTATAGCCAGGCTTTGACTCATGAGCTGGGTTTGCCATCCCCATTCTAGAACAAATGTTCTGCAGAACATCACTGCTGCTCCAAATGGAGCCCTAGTGGGGGGGGGGCTTCATGCTGTGCCCTCAGAGCAGTTGGTCTGGGTGGCAGTGTCTTTACTGAGTGAACGTGGCACAGGTTGAATGCCTTGCTCAGGGTGCGTGACTACTCAGTGCTGTCACAGAGATGTCTCTGGGCTCATGGCTATGAATCATATTTCTTTTTCATTATTTGTAGCTCCTTTGGAGCAAAAGTTGGGGGTGGGGTGGGAGTTAGATGCTCAGAGTGCCTGCTGCACATCATCCTGATATGTGCATAGGTGCATGCAGGTGTTGTACGGAAGCTGGCATCTGTGTGACTGGTATTTGTGTCCTTAAGCATGAAGGTGACTGACAGGGAAGTTACCTAGTTAGAGGTCTTTATTTCAAAGTGCTCAGTGAAAGATAGCAGCCAGAAGGCTCCCTGGAGGTTTTGGAATCTCAGTCTGTGGTGATGAATCAGGAATTGTAAGTCAACCAGTGTCCGAGAGTTCAGAGAACACCTAGTGTGTGCCTTTGCTTTAGACAGAATTTAGACTGTACACAGCAGAAAGTAACAGGAGCTGTTGGCAGTGCAAGGAGAATTTACTCTGTGTGCTGCCCTGCAAAAGGCAGGTAATAAAATGCAGATGGCCCCAGCACAGCCTAGCACCAGGAACTGGGGTGCTAGGGATCCCTGGTTTGCTCCCAATAACAGTGCTGTGCTTGTTCTCACTGTTTTCATCTCTCTGCGCATCTGCTTCATTCTTCTTTCTCAGGAAAAATATCTGGCTTTATATTTAAATCCCATGTATGGTAGACAATGTTTGTCCACCGACCTCTAAGACCTCTGCTTCTACCCCACCCCCACCAACTTTTCCTCTCCTCTAGTGAAGTGAATCTCATTGGCTCAACTTAGGTCAACCCTGACCCTGTTGCTATATCACTGAGTTGTGTTAATGACAGAACTACATTAGTCAGACTCCTACCCTGTTCATGGGGCAGGCAGTTTAGAGGAAGCCCTATGGAGTAGATGTGAAGTCAAGTGGAATTCTTCTGTTCCTCCCCTGTTTATAGACCAATGGGAAATAAGACAAACACCTATGAGTAAGGACACTGGTGGATGTTCTAGATTGCTTCATCAGACAGCAGAGATGATGGTAATGGAGGTGAGGAACTAATTTCTGAAGACACTGAGTGTAGTTGAGAGGTTGTGTTGGGGAACATCATTTGGAGGCACTTTTGTGGTTATTAATTTCACTTTTGGGTCACCCATAATAATCATGCAATGTGGCATCTCAGAACATGCATGCAGTGTGTTGTAGTTCACCAGGATACCTGGTCACTCTAAGTGTACCTGTCATTTTAACTATTTATCATTCCTGTGTGATGAGAACATTCGAGATGTGGTCAACTAGATGCTTTAGAACAGCTGCTGATGTTTAATCATCCAGCTGTGTAGAACACAAAACATGTCCCTAATGTCTAACTGTGACTTTATCAATCTCTTCAATCTCCCTCTATCCTCTATTTACTCTTCCTCCCCAGCCTCTGTAACTATGCTTTCTTTCTTTGAGAACGATATTCTCAAATTCCACAAAGGAATGGGAACATGTCATATTTTTTTCTTTGCCTAGCATATTTCACTTAACACAATACCCTCCAGATTTGCCCATCTTGTTGTTAAAGACAGACCTGCATTTTTTTTATTATGATATGGTTTTCCATTATGAATACATACCACTCAATTTCCCCCATGTCCTTTCTCTTGATGGGCAATTAGAGGATTATCTGGACTGTTGGGAATGGTTCTGGTATCTTTTCAGCACCAGGAGCTCACTTCTTTTTGATGTTGTTGCTAAACTTCTTTCCCTGTGAAAGACTGAAGCAGTGTCTACCACTTTTCCTAAGGGGCAAGTTCACCAAAGCTCACCTGAGAGAATCAGCGAATTCCTCAGGCCTCATTACAGAACAATGGTGATGAGTTAGAGGCCTAGGTGACCTTGAAGTAGCTACACTGAAAGTCTGCACCCCACAGGCATGATGGCTACCTCAGGGCTGCATAGATGGAGCCCCATTGCCTCATCCTTATGTGCAATTAGGGAAGAATTGCCTACAAGTGGCTGGGAGGTGTGTTTAGATACTCACCTGAGGGTTCCATGAGTTTCCATATCCCCTCCTTTTATGAGGGACAGTAACAGACAATAGGCCCGCGCTATGGTGATCTTTTGACAGAAGGCCCAGCAGTGCTCCCCAAAATGCTATGAGTGTGGGTCTGAGGAGAGTCCTGTACAACTGATATGTGCCCAAGGAAGGCTTTCTGCAGCAAGTATCCATTCTCAAAGGCTTCAGGAAGCAGAGTTTTGATGAGGGAGATTGGAAGGATAGATCTCTAATTGTATATGTAAGCAGACTCTAGGCAGAAGGTTTAAATTGGAAGGGTCATTGGCCAGAGGTAGGCATTGTTAACTAACTCTAAAAGGCAATGAGAAACACGCTCAGGAAAAGCAGGCACCATGGCAAGAGGCCCAGTCTACAGTGATCTGTTAACAGGTTCTTCTAGACAGAGTTACTGCTGCATGCAAGACAGAGTCCAGTCTGGCAGCTGCATGGCCTGGCCATGGGGCTGAGGAATTTCAGGGACAAGACTCAGGCACTGGGGATAAAAGGACGCACATTGCCATCAGAGTGGTGCAAGGTGGAGTTCGAAGGAATGGGGCTGCAGAATAAGATGGAACCCCTGGAAATGAGCAGTGGACCAGGGTCGGGGAGGAGCAGCAGCAGGTTGACGAGGAACTGTGGCCGCTGCCTTTCCCCTTTCTTCCAGTCAACTTCTATTGAGAGAACCTTCCTGTTGTCTTCTCAGTGGCTTAGGACTCCAGCCCAGATTAGCAGATTGTCTCAAGAGTCTGGGACTGATGTGGCTTGAGATTTGGTACCAATTTAGTGGCCTTTGCCTTGGCACAGAGGCCTGAAATGCCTTGACACAAAAGGATAGTGCATGGGATTTTAGGATACAGACGCTAAACTCAGTGCCAAGGGTACCATCTGTGTCCGTGTGGAGTCAGCTCTTGTTTGGGGATGTAGTGATCAAATAAGATGCCTGCTGACCAGCAGTGAGGGAGGTGAGCCCTGCCCCCCCATGCATTTCAAACAGCAGCTGTTGTGTCATGGCCTCACAATCTGGGTAGCATCTTCAGAGGTGAAAGAACAGTCAGTATAGACTCCATTGAGGATCTTAGCTTCTGCGGGTGTGTGGGAGAGCATCTCTGATGCCTGTAGCGTCTCATAGAGGCAGACAGAAAGGGTGCAGATCCTGGAGCTGTGGGGTTAGTTCATCCCACCCCAACCCTATCTGTAAACGGAAACAACAATACCTACCACAGTAACCCACTGGCTGGCCCTTGGAGGCAGGAGATGATGCAGAGGCCATGGAGGGGTGCTGTCTACAGTCCAGTAGGCACAGCACAGCACAGTACAGTACAGCAGGCTGGCTTGCTCCCCATAGTTTGCTCAGCCTGCCTTCTTATAGAATCCTAGCCCACCAACCCAGGGATGGCATCACCTACAATGGGATGGGCCCCCCTCACTAATCACCAATTAAGAAAATGGCCCTACAGGCTTGACTACAGCCAAATCTCATGGAGGCATTTTCTCATTTGAGGTTCCCTCCTCTCTGATGACCCTAGCTTGTGTCAAAATGACATAAAACCAGCCAGTACATGTTTAACCACATGAACCCATGGGGGACACTTCCCATTCAAACCATCATTGTGGTCTCTTCCACCTACTTCATTTCTAGGGTGGTTGTGACTAGTCTAACTCTCTGGACTGAAGGCTGTTGCTGAGCAGTGTTTTCTGGGAATCGTCTCATAGAGAAGGGAATCATTCTGGGCTCTTCGGCACCCTGATCAACCTCTTACGGGATTTACATCCCTCAAAAAACCTGAAGTCCAAGCTCTGCTCTGAGCTACTCTAAATTCCATGGAAACTGATGAAATCGACAGTGCAGCAGTGGAACCCAGGCCCTAGGAACAAGCTGAAAAGCCATGCCAGCTTGGCTTCATGCCCCGAAGGCGAGAGCCCCAGAATGTTTTCTCACAGAAGTGAGGGTGTATGCTGCTACCACTGGGCCAACTCCCCTCTCCTCTTCTCCCAGGGACATTGACACTGTGGTTGGCTTGATGCATGGGGAAGAACTGGGTGAGGGTGAGGAGCACTTGTAGCTTCCTCCGAGCCACTGTGGTCATTTCTTCTCCTGTCCCATTCTGGCCTCTGTGACCTTCTTGGCTATTTGGCTTCAAGTCCGGAAGTTGGTAGGAGGAGGGAGCACAGGCGGTTCTAGCACAGTGAAGTAAGTTTCTTTCTGTCATGGTGAGGTTACTTATTTATATTCTTCCTTTTGCCTTCATTCACATGCATATCTGTTCTTCCTTAAACATTTGAGGTGTTACCCCTCAATACCCTTCCAGGTTAGCGTCCCCTTGAAGATCCCCTATGTCATGGAGCTTTCCATGTGACAACTAGCAAGGCAATCAATTTAAAGATAGAAAAGGTAAAGACAGCTGCAACCCCAGGGTGGAGATTGGGGTGGCCTTGGGGTTAGTCCATCGGCATTTGGGCGGTTGTAAACCACCCAGTAGTTCCTCGTGCTACAGACTCAGATTAGTGAAGCTCCCAGGCCTGTCAGAGAAGTTTCTTTGTGTAGGGGATGGTGGTTAATGCAGAAACTCACAGCCAGTCCAAGAAGAGAGAATAAATGTCTGTGGGATGCTCAGCCACAAATATGACATCTGTGTCACATTCCCTCCCCAAGCCTCAGGGACCATAAAGGACGAGGAACTGGAAAGTGTGAAAGCCAGAGGTCTGGGGGGACAAGATCTAAATCAGAGGTTCTCAAGCTGTGGGGTTACAGATCAGATATCCCACATAGCAGATATTTATATTATAACTCATAACTGTAGCACAATTACAGTTATGAAGTAGCAATGAAAATAGTTTATGGTTGGGGGTCACCAAAACATGAGGAACTGTAGTGAAGTGTTGCAGCATCAGGACGGTTGAGAAGCACTGCTCTAGATAGTGTCATCTGAACATGACAGGGCACGTACTCACAGCAGCTGTGGCTGCCTGCCCGAGACCTGTAAAGGTCAAGGTAATCAACATTCTTGAATGGAGCAGGAAGGGGTTCATGAGCCCACCCCTGAGTGAGGAGCTAAGGGTAGTCAACAGCTTCTGGGGGATGGAGAAGTGGGTTTTTTTAAAAGGGTGTGGATCCTGGTGGGCTGACCCTGCTCCGGTGGCTGGTTCCCACCCCACATGCAGGAGTGTACGAGAAGTACAAGTTGGACTTGGTGGATTATTGAATAATAGTTAAAATAACGACAGCACAGCATGGATCTGAGAGTTAGTGGGAGGCACTGAAGGTGAATATGACAAAAATACATTATATGGAAATTTCAAAGAATCAATAAATATATAAAAAAGGAGATAAGGATTATGTTTGGTTCATAGATTTGGAGGTGTCGGCCATGGTTGGTTTGGGTTCATGGCTTTTTCACCCTGTGACAAAGTAGCAGATCATGGCAGGGACATGTGATAGACCAAGCTGTTCCCCTCAAGGCTGGATTAAAGGCTCCATGGCCTCCTGGATTCCTGGGACTCTTAAAGGCACCATGGCCTCCCAATAGCATGAAGCTGGACAACAAACCTTTAATACATGGACTCTGGGGACACTCCAGGTCCACACTGTGGTGCCTCATCTCCCGTTTTAGAGAAACTGGAATTTTATTGAATCGTGAAACCTAGTTAGAAACCCATAGTCTTGTCCCCACGACAAGGCTAAATGCCTCCTGCAAAGCGCTCTTGGGGCCAGTGAGATGGTTCAGTGGAGATAGGTGCTTGCCACCAAACCCAATGACCCGAGTTCCATCCTTGGGACCCACATGGTGGAAGGAGAGAACCAGTTCCTACAAGTTGTCTTCTGGCTGTCACACACATGCACGTCTGCATTCACTCATACACAAACAAACAAAGATGGTAAATGTTAAAAACAATGCAACAAACTGGAATTTTGACTTGACTCTGAGGAATACCACAGGACCATGGTAACTTTTATTATATCAGATTTATTTCTGAGGCAGCAATGTTTTCATTTGGTCTGGATCTGGGATATTGTTTTAAGAAATCTGGATTTGCATTTGGGAGAACTGTATAACAATTGTCAGACATAAGAATTTTGATAGTGGTAAAATACACAGAACACAAAATTTACATCTTCACCCCCTTTCCACGTTTCAGATCAGTGTTACATACATGAACAACATTGGCCAGCCACACTCGTCATCTCCACGGCTGTTAGAGCTCACAAAATTGAAACCCCAATCCCATCAAAGCCTGATTCTTCTTTGCTTTCTCCACTGCCCAGATGTCTGTTAGTCTAATGATTCCAGATACAGCTCAGGAGGAGAGTCGCTGGGGGTCTGGTCTCTTATAACTGGTGGGTCTCACTTGGTAGCTCTTCAAGATTCATCTCTCTGGTAGCATGTGTTGAAAGCCTTTCCTCTACAAGGCTGAAGACTTTTCCACTGCGTGGAAATACCATACTTCGAACATCCATTTGTGTGTTGGTAAGTGCTTGAGTCACTCTCCCAGGTAGGCTCTTGCGCGCAGCGAGGTGGCCTTGTCAGTGTTGAACTGTGGCTTCGACAAGTGTCTAGCTTCTCTGTACCATCATTCAGTCATCCATTAGATCAGAAGGCGTGCTTACCCCCCACCTCCACGATGGTTGCTAGGATTGTTGTGACACTATGGAGTACCAGACCTCCATTGGATTCTGCTTGTTAGTGTCACTTTCCCAGAATGCACTTGGATATTGTATATCAGGCATCTGGATATTGTATATCTTCCCAGCCGGTGGCATGGGAAGCAGGTGGGAGAGGTTTCTGAGAAGCCTCAGGGAGATGATGACGGAGTCGGCATTGCGCAGAGACTCTGGGGCAGTGTAAGCCTTCACTTTGGGCTAACAGAGATATTTAGCATCCTGGCTTCTCTCTGGTCATTGTCACAGCTTCAAACACACCCCACACAGTCTCTCTTCTCTTGGGGCTCAGGTTGGCCCTGCCTCCAGGTGAGCATTGAAGGCTGTCTGTTTCTACGTACCATTGGAGGCAGTAAACAGGTATGGCAAGAAAGGAGAAGGCTGCTGAGAACAGAGATGTCTAAGTGGTTCTCAACCTGTGGGTGGAGCCCCCTGAGGTCACATACCACATCTCCAGCATATCAGATATTCATATTATGATTCATACCAGTAGCAAAATTACAGTTATAGAGTAGCAATGAAATAATTTTATGGTTGGGAGATCACTACAACATGAAGAGCTGTCTTAGAGGGTCACAGAATGAGGAAGGTTGAGAACCACCCTTCTGAAGCATACCTATCAGGCCGCCTGGTGACGGTGCTGGACAGTGTTATTTGGGTAGACAGAGCAAATGGACACACATTCTAGGAAGGATTCACTTGGGGAGTATGAAAGTAGAGGCAGAAAAGTCCCATACTAGGCTGTGTGTAAGCTAGAGAACTGGAGAAGTTGCCTGTAAGACTCAACACAAGCCCGAAGGACTCAAAAGCAGAGAAGCCTTTGAGGTCATTCTCAGTCCAAGCTCTGAGCTCCCAGTAGAATGCTGCCACAGCCAAGCACTTCTGACACTTGCTTTGCACGCAGATCTGGGTTTTCTGTCTCAGAATCCAGAGCTTTTA
Source organism: Apodemus sylvaticus (assembly GCF_947179515.1). Classification (NCBI taxonomy): domain Eukaryota; kingdom Metazoa; phylum Chordata; class Mammalia; order Rodentia; family Muridae; genus Apodemus; species Apodemus sylvaticus. Next base: position 144,607,805 of record NC_067473.1, on the reverse strand, counting down.
CACTGAGAAACTGCAGGTACTTACAGAATTGTGTTCATTTCCAAAGCAAAAGGAAACTCACAGCTTCGAGACCAGTTTGGAAATCATCGAACCCTTATAAACAAGTCCCTCTGCTGGGCATGCAGAGATTGTATCTGGATTTTATCTGCACTTGTGGAATCCTGATTCTAGAGAAGGCCAGAGAACTCAGGGCAGAGGCTGAAGAGACGTAGAAATGGACCGTATTTCCTGATATAAGGCTGACTAATGAGGAGAAATCATATAGGAAACTTGCCACATACTGTAAGAGGATTGGGTTTCTCATCCTTTACAAGTTAATGGTAAATATGCACAAGCATGTACACACACACACATACACACACACCACACACACACACACACTCACCAAGACATGTTTAAAACTGTCCCCTTGGTCCTGGTTCAAAGAAAAGCTAGAGGTCTGGGTGGCTGGGAGGAAAACTCACTCCCTTTCTATTTGTAACATTTGTAATTATGTATGTTTTTAGTGCCTATTTTGTATCTAAACCAACAATCAAAGTAAAGAGACCTGGGCAAGGGGGCAGGTCAGCATTTCCAGCTCCTGCTTCCCTATTAGATTCCATCTTTTCCAACCCTGACCTGGGGAGGGAGGCAGCCACTCTTCTTTGGTCTCATGGAAATCTAAGTTGCTGTGCCTTTAAACCCTGGAGTCACCTTCTCCATAGCCCTCTTGTGACCCAAGAGGCCCAGAGAAAGGAACAGATTTTTTCCTAAGTCAGTGGCAAACAGGTAGGGAATATTGGCTGCAGGTCTTATCGTGTGTGTGTGTGTGTGTGTGTGTGTGTGTGTGTCCTGGGAGAGTTGCAAGTAGGTCTTACTCTGTATGTGTGTGTGTGTCTCTCTGTGTGTGTGTCTTACTCTGTATGTGTGTGTGTGTCTCTGTGTGTGTGTGTCCGTCCCCCATCCATATCCAGCTCCTTTTCTGTTCAGCACTGACCAGATTAGGGATGGACAGCCATTGGGATTTTGAATAGAGAGGTGACATGATCAGATCTTTGCTTTGGGAGGATTCCTTCTGAGATGTGGATACAGATTGTTGGTAGGTGAGCGAGTAAAGAGAGACCAGTCAGAGACCAGACCTCTCAGTTGTTGGAGGGGACAGAAGAACAGAGAGGCAATGCTGTAAGTGTATCCAGGCGTGAAACCTATATAAGGGTTTTTGTTTGAGAAACACAGTGTCCCGGGGTGCAGGAGGATGGTCCTCCTTTTCCTTTGGCCCTCCTGGTTTCTCTCTTGGGGTACGTATCGGGTAAGGTGAGCAGAGGTAGATTCTACATTTCCTTTCAGAGACATGGAAATTGGGGCTTTAGGTTTTTGTCATCCCTTGGCAGGTGTCTGTCAGCTATAAGGATCTCTCTCCAGGGCCTTGCTTTTTATTTCTGGCTAGCCTTTCCTTTGGACAAACTGAGCCAGAAGCCTGACAAGGAAAGTTGGCCTTTCCAATGACCTCAAAGTTAAACTGTGGCATTACACAGGTCACAGGTGCTGGCTGTGCAGGCTGTCCCCTATACAAGGGCACCGGGTTGGAAACTGAGCCTCCAGTCCCACTGAGACGCAGCTTGGCCTGGCATGGAGCTGCATGACCACAGAGAAGTGACTGTCTTTCTATTGCCCTCAAGGCCTGTTTGAGCAAGCACCACACTTTCCCATGCCCGGGGATTTCTGCCTCCAGAGACTGCTTCTCAAGATGCTCTTGCCTTCACCTTCCCTCTCCCAGCCCATCAGCATTTATTTTAGAAGGCACCAGGTGTCTATCTTCATTAGACACTGGGTTCACATCAGTAAAAAACAAAAACAAACCATATTTCTTGCCCTTGTAGGCTTGTAGCCACATGAGAGATAGAGGCTTTATCTCTCTTTAGTGCCAATGGTGATCTTCCTGGGAGGGTAATCTGGGTTGATTTCAGCCCATGTTCCCTGAGATGAGGTGGTGCCATTTATTGTGGGAGCATCTCTTGAGATTGGGGTGCAATGGCCACTACCTATACTTCCTTGTCTAGACCTTAAGGGGAATGAGACCACTGTGGCTCATAGGCCTCTGTAGGCTCCCTCGTCACCCCTGCCTGGGGGAGGAAAGGAGCAAGGTTTGTCCTTGTGACTCAGGAGTCTTTATAAAAATGCCACACAGAGTATATCCCCTCTCCTGCATGTCTGTTTATACTTCAATACGAAGTTAAAACAACAATAGCAACAACAAAACAAACAAACAAACCAAAAAAAAAAAAAAAAAAAACCACAGCTTAAATTTGCAGACCTTCCAGAGTCTGAGCCCAGAGAAATCCAGACAAGTGACTTGCCCATATCCATCAGGACTTCCTGATGTCCTGTGTCTTGGCTGGGAATAATCAGATTATTTTACCAGCCTTTGAAGACTATGAAAGCTGTTGCTTTATAAATCATAGCATACCAAGATGGTATGTACCGGGCAAACCACTCTAAGGCAGTAGTTCTCAACCTGTGGGTCATGACCCCTTTGGAGGGATGTCAATGACCTTTTCATGGGGGTTGCTTAAGCCTTGGAAAATACAGATAATGCTATTGTGATTCATAACAGTAGCCAAATTACAGTTATGAAGTAGCAACAAAAATCATATGGTTGGGTCACCACAACACGAGGGTATTAAAGGATTGCACATTAGGAAGGTTGAGGACTACTGCCCTAAGGGCTTGATCATTCTCCTCAGCTTCAAGGTGGCTGGGAAGCAGAATTAGTCACTCTTTTCTTGGGGATCTTGGAATGAGAGGAAGACAGAGCTGGGTGGTTTGCAAACTTTTTTTTTTTTGAGGCTGTGGTGGAGCCTGGAGAATTAGGGATTCCATACAGCTTGTGACCACATGTGCTATCTTTAGCAGAGACTAGGCACTATTAGAGCAGTTGGCTTTCAACAACCTCTTTTTATTTACCTACTTGTTGCTGTGTGTGTCTCTGTATGTGTGTGTGTGTGTGTGTGTGTGTGCATGTCTGTGTGTGTGTCTGTGTGTGTTTAAATTTAGCCCTGTGTACATACTAAGAACAGTGCAATAGCTCTGAGCTGCACTTCTAGTACCTGAGTATTCATTTTTAGATTATAAACCTAATACTTACTCTTCTCACAACATCTTATTGATAAAATGCTTCAACATACAGCCAGCAGGTGATGGTGGTGCACACTTTAATCCCAGCACTTGGGAGGCAGAGGCAGGCAGATTTCTGAGTTCGAGGCCAGCCTGGTCTACAGAGTGAGTTCCAGGACAGCTGGGGCCAATCAGAGAAACCCTGTCTCGAAAAAATAAAACAAACAACAACAACAACAACAAACCATACAGCCGGGAAATCAAGCTGAGCCTGGTGAGCCAGGTGTGTGATCCCAGCTATCTGTGAGGCTGAAGCCAGGGAGGTTCAGGCCATGTTTGGGCTGTAGAGGAAGTTCAAGACCAGTCTTGGTAGCCCTGCTCAAATTAAAAAAAAAAAAAGAAGAAAGAAAAGGCCAAAAGAGGGCAGGATCATGGGATCATGGCTCAGCTGTGGAATGCGTGCCTGGTATGCCTGAGGCTCTAGGTTCAATTCCCAGCACGCAAAGCACAACCACAAACATAAAATAAGAACTAGATTGAGACCAAAGGAGAGTGAGATGGAAGTGAGGCATGCGGGCACGTGCTGGTGATCCTAGAGTGAAGGAGGCGGGCTGTAGGTCTGACCTGATTTAGAAAGCAAGGGTGGGGAAGAAGGAGGCTGTGAAGGAAGGTGGGAAGAGAAGAGAAGAGTGCAGCTCCGGCTCAGCAATAAGAATGCTTGTTGCTCTGTCAGAGGGCCCAAGCGCAGTTCCCAGCGCCAGCCTCGGTGGCCCACACTGTGTGTAATGCCAGCTCTGGGGAATCTCATGCCTGTTCTGGCTCCAGAGGCACTGAGTGCACACATGCATGTGCTCCTGCAGACGGACACGAATAAACATAAATAAAAAACAAATGAGTCTTTAAAAAATAGGACAAAATGGTGAAATAAATGAAGGCAGGAAGTGACTAGTTCCCCCATGTCCTGTCTGTCCCCTTAGAGGCCATCACTGCCACCACTGCTCTGTAGAATCTTCTGGAATGGCTTTCCAAGTGTGGACCAATGTATCTTGCCATTGCTTTAAAAAGACTTCGCAATTTATCTGGAAATCTCAGCAATGGAAATTTACTGGGCTCCTTCCCTGTTTTATTTTTAAAAACAGGTTTATTGAGGTTTTACAAACCATGCCCCATTAAATGCACTTGTTTTAAGTATATAGTCTGTCATTTTAGTTCAGGCTGTCCTCAGATTCTAGATGATACCCCCCTGCCTTAGCCCCTCGGGATTGTAGGTGTGAGCAGTTCATTGACACTTTTGGTAAAATTTCAGAATTGTGCAGCTAACACCATAGTGTAAGAATATTGCATGTTCCTTAAAATATCCCTTGAGCTCATCCTCAGTCGCCTCAAGTTACCTCATTCTAGTCAGTCAGAAACCTCTTTCCTGCCTCCACAGATTGACCTTGTCCGGGCATCACACATAGAGAAACGACAATATCTCTATTCTTTTGTATGTAGGTTTTTCCTGAGAGTAATGTTTTTGAAGTCCACTCAAAGTTAACCTATGTTACAGCACATGCAAGTTTTTCACTGATGAATAATATTCCAATTTCTAGTCTACCTTGTGTATCTGTGTGGGTACATCTGGAGTGTTTCCAACCTGCGTCTGTTAGGATGATTCTGCTACAAGGAGTTATTTACCCATCTCTGTGTGGACATATATTTCAGCATGCCTGAGTGTCTGGGGGAGATAGAGTGTATCTTACAATCATGTCTTCAGACAAAACTGACTGATGGCTTTTTATTTGATAGTATACATCGTGCTATTTTGGACAAGTATGTTTGCATCTATTGGATAGTGGTTTTGAAGACTTTTATATATCAACACCTTTGAAATTTCAGTAGCGATTTGCCTAAGACAAGTTGCTGTGACCCCTGGCAGGACCCAGGCATGACTGTCCACAAACTTGTCCAGTGTGGGTCTGGGTAGAAGGTTCGAGGCTTCCCAGCCTCCTAGGTGACAGTCTGTGTGGCACCTGCACCTGTCTTGTCCTCTGGCAGGCCGTGGATCTTTGTACCGTTTCTGCATTTTCTATGGGGCTTGTTTAGCCTTTGTGGTGTTTCTGAAAGAAGCGTCCTGAGAAGTTGGTTCTAACCTGGGCGGACCCACTATAAGATTCCGACTTCAGTCCTCAGCTTATCTAACCCCAACCTGTCCACCATAGTTATGCTGTACAGACATTCTGCATCTTAAAGTCCTCAGATCCATCAGGAAAAGAACCCTGGTCCTATCTTACAGTATTAGCGATGAGCAGTATCCCCAGGGGAGCTGAGAAGGTGACACAGTGAGGAGGAGAAAGCTGAGGAATGACATATGGCTCCAACTAACATGCTGGGTGACATGTTGGGATACCTGTGTCTACTTGCCCCCCCCCCTTTAGTTGCTTTGGCAACTAAATACAGTGGAATCAGAGAATAGTATCTGCGATTTGTTGCCTCCCTGCCCCTTGCTGGTAACAGCACTGGCAGTTAACACATACTGAAGGCACACTGTGTGTGCTGTTTGAAGGCACACTGTGTGTGCTGTTTGAAGGCACACTGTGTGTGCTGTTTGAAGGCACACTGTGTGTGCTGTTCGCTCAGCTAATCCTGAAGCTGACTGTTACCTTATCACAGAATAGATGTAAGTAGCTTACTGTAAGCTTTACAATAAATATTGAGCTGAAACTTTGATTCAGATTGGCTTGACATAATACCTGTTTTCCCATCCTCCTCCTCACCAAAAAGCATTGGGCGAACTGCCTCATATTCTCCAGCGTCAGGGCTTGTGAGAAGGCCCAATATCCTTAGGAAGGTTCTGTAGGGACAAGGTTGGCTGGCTTGAGCCTCACTAATATCTGGTTGGTAGACTTAGCCCTCTCTCCTCTCAACAGGAGATTGTAGCCTATTGTTTGTGGCCACAGAGGAAGACAAGTTCCCTAGTCACTTTTCGGTTTTCTGTTGGTCTTGTGGCAGAAATTAGTTGTCTTTTGGCAAATTGGAGTTTGACCCTGGCCTGTGGAGAGGACTGAGTAGCAGAAGAATGGAGGTGTGGGGGCGGGGCTGGGGCTGGGCTGGGGTGGGGTGAGGTGGTGTTATAGTGGAACATCAAGCCCAGCTGCAAAGCCTACTGGTTTCTAGGTGAGCACTGCTTTGCCTGGGTGCAGTCTGGCCACAGATCATGCTGTGGGTGTGGCTGTCATGTTGAGCAGCGGTGGTGATGTGGAGGGCCTAGAAGGACCATGGTTAAAACCCACACTCATCTCAGAGAGCTGGGAAGGGAGAGCAGTTCATTTAGGAATGCCCTGGAAGCTGCGTGTGCTGTGTGCGACTGGGGGAGAGGTGAGAAGTGAGTCAGCTGTGGAAACTGTGCTGTGCCTGAGGAAGATGACATCCACTCAGAAGCTGCACTGCTGCACTGAGGGCAGAGATGACAGGACAAAGGGTTGAGGTAGAGCAGAGGGAGCCCAGAGTGCTACTACTGAGACTTCAAAGGGATGTTCTGTCATGACTTTATTGGTTGGGTGCTTTCTATCTGTGCTACTTGTGACAGATGGGCAAGAGTGATGGTGCGCACATGTCATCCCGGCCACTGGAGGTCTGAGGTAAGAGGATATTGGGTGTGAGGCCAACCTTGGGCTGTATCATCTCCTTGAAGCTTGGCAGTATATCACGTTTGAAATGCATGGTAGGGTAAAACTGCCCATTTCCTGGGGAGGAGAGATAGATAGATAGGAAGAAAGAAAGAAAGAAAAAATAAGAAAGGAAGGAAGAAAAACGGATAGATATATAGGTAGATAGATAGATATGTAGATAATCTTATCTGTTGACCTGATAAGACCTAGGCTTACCTTAGAGACAGGCCTCTGGACATACATGTAGGAGATCATCTTGATTAGGTTAACAGAGGAAGAACGACCTATCCACTGTGAGCGGAACCATTCCCTGCGCTTAGATGCCCGACTCTATAAAGAGAAAGTGTGCAGAGCACCAGCATTCCCCTCTCTCTGCTTCTTCACAGTGGATGCTCTGAGAATAGCTGCCTCCACACCCTGCTGCTGTGACTTCCCCACCATGGTGGGCTGTAACCTGGAATTGCCACAAGTAGCCCTTTCTTCTTGTTGGAGTGATTTTATCACAGCAACAGGAAGAGTTGTTACTCAGACTGGGAGGATGGTTCCCTAATTTCTCTCTAGGGCATGCCCTCCATGGTCCTGCTCCACTCAGCCTAATCACTTAGAGACTTCATCACCTCTAGTATCTCATTCCCGTGGGCCAAGCCAGAGCCCATGAGTGATGTTCAAGATCTAAACTCTAGCATTCTTTCAAGGCTGAAGATTTTCCTTGGGTCTTGGGATACTGCTGCTTGCCCTCTGAGGAAAATGTCCACATAGATGACAACAGCATCAGCCAAGAATGTGTTCCTTCTCTCCAGCCTGGACTGACTGTGTAGTGCCACCCCAGAACCTGGCATCCCTTGGAAGCCTACTGAGGCCTCACTGGCACTGTTCTATAGTCAGTCTGGGCCCAGAGAAGGACTTACATATAAACATCTGTCTGTGTATATAGTCACACACAAAGGAACGTGTAGAAATGGAGATCCTGCATTTGCCACAACACAGAAGGGCCCAGGGAATGTCACGTTGAGTGAAATAAGATAGATACAGAAAGAAGAGTATAAAAAATGAAAGTATATGAAATAAAGGAATGAAAAATACCGAGACAGAGCATACGGATCACTTGTAAAATCCTTTAAAAGTCAACAGTACAAAAGTAGAGACTGAAGAGAAGGGGTGGGTGTGGTTGTTGGGCAGAGAACAAAAACTAACAGACATGAAGAAAGAACAGGCTGAGGTGTGCTATACAACTGAGGCGTGGTAATTAATATGAGTGTGCCCAATAAGAAGCTCTTCACCAAAAAGGAATTCGGTTAAGAATTTTGGTTAAATAAATAAATTTTAGCTGCTCTTGCCACAAAAAAGGCAAATATTCAAGTGACAGGTATGGTAATTTGTCTCATGATAGTAAACTTTTAACTATAGATTTATCCCATCGCAGCCTGATGTAAACCTCAAATATATATAATGAATCTTCATATATATAATGAATTATGAAAAAGCTGCATCTCACAGAAACAGAAGTTCAATGCTAAGTGTTGCAAGTTCCTGCCTAGAGCAGAGCCCAGTGCCACAGAAAAGGACCCAGGCCAATGCCACTTGAGTGAATGAGGGGAAGTCCTAGCTGGTATCCCTTGGCTTAGGAGGAAGTGCGACTTTGAGCCAAAGTTACACAAAACAGTAGCAAACATGAAAATGAGGGATTAGATTGTCAGAAGGGAACTCGGAGTTGGCTCAGTGAGAGTCATATCTGACGGTAAGATGCCTTGAGGATAGATAACCAGCTTGTCCTGGTCTACCTGGCACTTACTCAGTTCCAGTACCCAAAGTCTCCCATTCCAGAATCCCCATCAGTCCCTAGAGAACAGGACTAGGGTTCCCCGTTCAAGGATTAAATAAAACACTCAGTGGATTCTTCCTCCCAGCCATTTCTTCAGCAATGCATCTGAGTACTGACAGTGCTCCCAGTGCCAGCTTAGGGTCTAAGACTGCAGTAACCAACATGATTCCCTGCTTCTTGAAGATAACTTTTAGCAGGGGGAGGAAGAGGGCCATGAAGTTGAGAAACAGGACGTAACATATTGTCAAGCAATGGTAGGTGTTGTGTTGTGAGCTTGTAATCCCAGTGTTGTGGAGGCAGAGGCAGGTGGAGCTCTGGGGCTCGCTGGCCAACTAGCCTAGACTAGTATGATCCAGGGTAGTGAGAGATTCTGTCTCCAAAAGCAAGGTGAACTGCGTCTGAGGAATGACATGGAGGTTGACCTCTGACTTCCACATGCACACACACACACACACACACACACACACACACACAGAGTGAGGAATGTAAAATGTTTTATCAATAATGCTTTATACTTATTACATATGTAGGTAATAACAGTTTGAATATTCAGAGTAGAAAACACAGCATTAACATGAGTCTCACCTTCTGTGTGAGGAATGTAAAATGTTTTATCAATAATGCTTTATACTTATTACATATGTAGGTAATAACAGTTTGAATATTCAGAGTAGAAAACACAGCATTAACATGAGTCTCACCTTCTTTTCTTTGTAACTACTGGAGCATCCGAATTGAAATGGCATGTAGGACTTTGTGTATCAATTAGGTTATCTGGAGTTCCATCCACATCTTCGGATGAGAGTCAGCCACACTCCGGGTGTTCCTTCCCCACTCTGGGGTCTGAAAGGAGAGTCTTCCAGCTGTTCAGTCCCCCTCGTAACCCTCCATGCACTGCTAAGTCCCTACATCCTACATGGGGATCAATATGTATGGCTGGCGAAGCTTAAACAAGCCACAAATAGGCCTGGGCAAGGCTGCCTCTAAAGCTTGCACTGCAAGGTCCTTGGTTGCCTCCACAAAGGGAGGCTCCCAGCATCCCCACTCTGCTGGGATTTGTGATTTAGCTTTCCAGGGACAATAGATTTCTTCATTTCAAAGCCTCACTCCTATGGCTGCTGAGGTTGGGGGCGGGGAGGACCAGCCTTTCCCAGCTTTAGGTCTCTGTGTATCACTAATTGTATTATCACAGTTTCTTTAGGGGGGAAAATCATGCATTCGATTAGCACTTTAAAAAAAAAAAAGACCTTAGAGAGGTTAAATCTTCTTGGTCCCGAATTTGGGTGTAGAATTGTCCCCCCCCCTCCCTGGGGCAGAAGAGAGAAGATTTTGTATTTTGAAGCTGGAAAAGGGCTTTTGTGTGCTGGCCCTTCCCCCCCACCCCCACCGGTTTGTCTCCTGACTGATAGGGTATTCAGGGAGTGGAGACAGCCAGTGTTCAACACAGAAACAGAGATAAGTTCAGAGCTGAAGACACCAGATGACAAAACACATCTAGTTGGGAGGGAGGCTGGGTGGCAGCCACGATGGGAGGTGTGGGTTTATAAACTGGAGGAAAGGAACTGACCGCTCCCCTCCCCCAGTGCTGTGGAGGCCGCCTGTTACTGCCCAGAGCCCTGTGTGAGAGCCCCAGGACTTTGTGCCTCTGGCTTTTTCATTATGCTCCCTGCCTCTTCCAGCTTTGTTGAATGTCACAGGACCCTGTTGACTGGGATTTTGACTCATGAAGTCTTCGGGCTTATGGTTTAAGTGCCTTCCAAATTCCACTTTCCCATTGTTTCCTGCATCACTCATTCATTGCTAGGAGGTGATCTGTAAATGAGGTAGTCACAGAAACCGGACAGGGCCAGGTGGTAGTGGGGACAAACTTTGTCTCATCCACTTTTCTGGGGTTTGGTGGGAGGTGGGGGAAGGGAAGAAAGCCCTGTGCATCCGTGGCTCCATCCGAATATGCTCTTTGCATCTTCATCTACAGGAAGGGGAACAAGGTTGCTATGAAAATCAAATAGAGTCTTGACCCATGGAAACTGTTTGTAAAGGGCTGTGTCTATTCTAGGGCTCTCTCAGTTAATTACTTAATAAGCACATTACCATGTATATATTTTTTCACACGTGTCTCTGGCTTTTCCTCAATCACTCTGTACCGTGTTTCCGGAGGATTCAGTTGAGCCCAGAGCCTGTCGATATGACTTGTCTAGTTAGCCAGCTTGCTCCCTTGCTCCATTGTTTCTGTCTTCTGAGTTCCAGAATGACATACCTCCATACCCACCAGGCACGTGCATGGGTTCTGAGGGTCTGGATTCCAGTCCTCATGCTAGCGAGGCAAGGGGCTTTGTCTGCTGAGTCTTTTCTCCAGACCCTCCAGATATTTTTGAAGTACCAGCATCTGCCAGGCTCTGAGCTTGGCACAGAGGGATGCCAAGTGCACAGCCACATTCCTTTCTGAAGCTCCTTGGCAAAAATCAGGCTGTTAGAATATATAGTAAGAGCTATGGTGAGGTCTAGCTGGCACTGCAGGAATGCAAAATGAAGTTTATCTGTTCTAGCTTTAGTGCTGCTGAGGGCTTCTGGGAGGCAGTGACTTCTAGACTGGAGTGCAAGTTTTTAGTAAATGAGTAGTATAATTTAAGTTGCTGTGAGCTGCCAGGATAAGCATTCCAATACTCAGTGATCAATTCATAGCTAAGAAACCAACTTGGTTGCACCATGTTCTCTGGGAACCAGTCTGTGAGTCTGAGACTTCTGGAAAAGTCCACTGCAGATTTCTCTCATAATGAAAATCTGCACAAGAAGGAAGGAGGCGAGACTGGACAAGGGAAGAGGCTGGGCTCTGATAGTCCACTGGAAGCCTCGCTGAGATCCCAGGGGCAGCTGTATGGTTTCAGAGTTGATCTGCATGGACAGATGTAGCTCAGTTCCGTTCCTTCCAGTCAACACACCTCCAGAAAGGTGTCTCTTCTTCCTTGGACAGCATACTCTGGAGAAAGGCTCAGCTGAGAGCCATCGAGTGCTCTCCACCATGGAAGCGTGATACTCCTGTCCTGAGTGGGGATGATCAAACCTAAGGATTATAGGTATAGAAGAGAGCGAAGATTCCCAACTTAAAGGGCCAGTAAATATCTTCAACAAAATTATAGAAGAAAACTTCCCTAACCTAAAGAAAGAGATACCCATGAACATACAAGAGGCTTACAGAACTCCAAACAGACTGGAGGGGAGCAGAAATACCCCCCCCCCATCACATAATAATCAAAACACCGAATGCACTAAACAAAGAAAGACTATTAAAAGCAGTAAGGGAAAAAAGGTCAAGGAACATATAAAGGCAGACCTATCAGAATTACACCAGAAACTATGAAAGCTAGAAGATCCTGGGCAGATGTCATGCAGACCCTAAGAGAACATAAATGCTAGCCCAGATTATGATACCCAGCAAAACTCTCAATCACCATAGACAGAGAAAACAAGAGGCCAGGCTATGAAGGGCCATGTGTATGGGTTGTAGGTTCCATGGAGATTTGGGCCCAGTTGTTACCTTGAGATGTTCCATCATTTCCAAGTGTTAGGGATAGCTGGGTTAGAATGCAGGAGGAGGCCTATGGGTAAGCTACAAGGAGTCTAGAGTTTGGGTGGCTGGGGAGAGCCTTGCTCCAGAGAGAGGTCATTATTAGGGCCTGATCATGCTGGAGCAGAGCAGACTAGAGAAACATTATCCTGGGACCACCCCAAGGGTTTTCTGGGCTCCCTAGAATTGGGGATCTTGGAGGAAGAATAATGCTTGGCATCAGAAATCTGTACTGTGTCTGTAGAAATCAGGTGTCTGTACTGGCTGATGCCTTAGTAGGGGGATGAGCCTTCAAGTGGCTCAGCTGTGAGGACAGGGAAGGCCGAGACTAGCAATAAGGTGGGAGCTGCTACCAGTCTCTCTTGTCAAGGAAGTTTCCAGGGTTCTCATCTCAACTGCCTCAGGGGTGAACTGATTTGGCTGCAGCGCCTAACCATGGCTGTTTCCATGGATACATTTCAAGCCTCCGTCTGGCCATCTTGAAAAGCATCAAAAGCATTGAGCCCCATCCATGCATAATCTTTTGTCAGAGCCCCACAAATAGCTTTTGTTGTGCCTGTTCCGCCCACCCTTCCCACCCATCCTCCAAAACCAAAGCCAGTGTCTTTGGTGGCGCAAACACCAGGGGAGGAAGCCAGCTGCTTTTTCTGGAAGTTGGGAGATCTGAGTTTGAAACCCTGCTCTGTCATTTGTAAAAGGCCAGTAGCAATCCCCAGGGCACAGACTCGGGAAGATAAAAGGGCAAAATTCTTCTGAAATAGCTTATTTCATTGTCTGGTCCATGAGGAAGTCAAGACACAACTTTGTCAGGTGGGCCACTTAAGGAGTCACGTTGCCCCAACATCACCCCTCATTGTCATTTTGTCTTCCCGACTCGGTGGGCCATAAGCTCTTCCTTGATGGTGGGCTGCTTGCCTCAGAGAAAACATCAAGTTCTGTGACGGCATCTCGGTGAGATGTCTCCGGACCATGCTCTTCTCAGCTCCCATCTTTGGAAGGAGTCAGAGAGCTTTGAGAGCAAATGGAATTGTTCTCTCTCTGTTTCTGCTCACGGCCAGGCCTTCTCTGGGAGCTTACCGAGATACCCAGGGGTGGGGAAGTCTTTGCCTCTGGAGTCTGTCCCAGCAGATGGCTCTGCTGTAGTTCTGCTTAGGAGGTTAATGAACAGCAGATGTCTTAGTGGGCAAGCTTTCATTTTCTCCTAGAACTGCTTCATTTGGTTGAACATCTGTCTTGGCTTTGAGGTTTTACTGTCACCTGAGCATCAACACGGGTTCCATCATCTGTGGGTTCAGTGGAGCCCATGCTGCCCTTTGTGTGTTCAGAATCTTGGGGGTCTGTCAGCCTGGGGCGGGGGTGGTCTGTGAGGGGTGGAGTCAGTGGTTGAGAGAGAGCAAGAGTGAGGCACAGCTGGCTTCTGTCATTGTCCTTCCTGCCGCACTGATGTTATTGAGCCTTCCTATTAGAAACTCCATTTTTAGACATCAAAATGGTGTATGCTAGTTTAGGGAATCTATGGGCAAGCATTGGCTGTCTATCAAGGGCAGAGGATGAGGGTCTTGGAACTTGGCTTAAAGGGGGCACCACCAGGCTCCCATTGGACCTACTTCATGGCCTGTACTGTATTTTGCCAAATCACCTATATAGTCAGTGAGCTCAGGCTACAGGCTTGGCCTGGCCTGCATTAGGAAAGTACCACACCATTACTAGTATTGATAGATTTCAGGCTTCAGCCTGTGTGATGCTGACCTTAGTATGGAGTTGATTGCTGGACCCCACATGATATTCAGCTAGCTCAGGGTTGAATCTTGGAGAGTGAGCCATTTTTCATCTTTCTGTTTATCTCAGGATTAAGCACAAGAGCCTGTCATTGGTTGCCAATCATTCCTGGGCTGAACAGAAGGATCCTCGACAACTTCCTCCTGTGTAACATTGCATAGTTAGGATCTTTATAAAGTCTTTCTGTGATGTGGCTTATTTATCTTAAGAAACACCACATTGGTTATATTTAAAGGGCACATAGATTTTCTTTGCACAGCTAATGATCATAGCTGTGTGGGATGTAGTTTCACTTCTTCCTGACAGTAGCTCTCCCACCCCTAAGCACACAAACCATGTGTGTAACTTCTATAATGCCCGCCTCTACTGTTGTCACATTGATTTTAAGTGGCCTTTCAAAATTATTACTAGTCAATAGACAGCATGATATTACACCAAATGATTCATAAAGCCCTCTTTGAAAACTTTACTTGTTTCCTGAAAATATTTTTTTGTCTTTAGCTTTCTGTTTAATAGCTGTGGTGATGCCAGGGTTTCAGTGGGCAGGAACAACTGTTTGGAATTCCTTTAGGACAGGGTCCAGTGGATCAGGAAACAACAAATAAGTGTTTGCATAATCCACAAGGAACTTTCTGTCCCTCTTCTATGAGCTGGAGAATACTGTTGCTTCTCCTTAAGGTCTTACAAGTCAGTAAGACACAGAGCTAAGATTTGAACCCCAGGCTCTCAAAAGCAATAATTAATACCTAAAAATCTAAACCCAAGTCTTTGTCCAGCAGGGTAACTATATTGAATGATAACATACCATACATTTCAGAAAGACTAGATGGTAAGATTTAGAAGCTCTCACCACAAAGAAATGACAAATGGTTGAGACAAACTTCTCCTGAATTGAGTATGACATTGTACCTAGGTATCAAGATATCACATGGTTGCCCATAAACCTATACTGCATTTTTAAAATTTATTCTCAAGGAAACTAAATTTTTAATGTATGGAGAAATCAGTGCCACCCAGGACCAAGGAGTCACCAGATCAGTTGGATGGTCAGCCAGTGCCCGAGGAAGGGGCTAGAAGGTGACAGATCCAAGAGATAGGTAGAGCCAGAGACACTGCTGAGAAGCTAGGGTCCCCGACTAGTACTGCAGTTGAGAAAGGACACACAACAAAGTATGTAACTGTAGATGGCGGCCAGGCCAGGTCCATATAGTAAGCGGTTACTGCCAATTGGCAGCCATGTCGACCTACTAAGCTCATTCCCGCATAGCTGTACAACTGCTATGGGCTAGAACGTGCAAGGCACTCATTCACTGTGTGAGGGACAGGTAAAGGTGCAGCTACAGGACCAGCATCTTCAGCACCACCCACAGCAGTGCTGTGCCACATGCCCTAAGAAAAACCTTTCCTGAATTCCCAGTGCCACCCCAGCCAGCAGCACGTACAAGGTGAAGGCCATGTAGGGCACTGAGGTCTTGCTGTGAGACAAAGGCATATCACAGCCATACTTCCACGTTCTGATGGGTTCAGGGGTGACTGGTAGCCCCAGCTCATTGGCTATGGCTATGTCCACAGTGAAACAATGCTTGAGTTTATTCACAGATGCAAACTGATGCCATTCCCCGTGCACCGTGCCCTTTCTGTGGCACAGAATTTAGCTGCCATCGGCCTTAGCCATACTGGCCATTGAATCCACAAACAGATGGTTGACAAGGATGGGCATGTTGGCTCCTGGGACTGGGTATCCACCCGGCTGGTTAGAATAGCCACCACTGTGTTACTTAAGAATGGAGCAGGATCTAAAGCTGCGTGGATCCTGTGCTTGGAACCATGGGATCTGGTGAATGCTAAGCCATAGTTGAAGAGATTGCTATCCCCAAGCTCCGGCTGCCCTGCCTCATTGGTACAAGCACCCACAGAGCAGCTGCTTTTCTCCCTGGGCTTTGACTGAAGTTATCTGATAGCCTGACACATGCCAGGCCTGGAAAATTGTGGGTGTTATGTTCACTAGTATATACATATTCTATGTATACCTTAAAAAGTAAAGAAACAGAAAGTATGCAATGACACCCAGCTGAGGAGACTAGTCACACGTTGGCTGGATGCAGCCATTTGGGGGGACTATGATAAAGCCGTTAGGAATGGGGCCCGTGAAGGTGATGTGGCAGCTCGGAGGAGAACGGTTATAACCATGACACAAAACAAAGAAAGAAACGAGGGCCATTGAAAATCGTTTGATTGACAGTGGAGGGATGAAATGCCATGACATTTGAAAAAACACCCAGTCAGTCGTCTGGAACCTTAGTGTTATTGACAAACAAGACAAAAATGGCTTCCGCCCCAAGCCTTGCCGGGCTGTGTCTGTGCTGAGGAGTGAGGGGCTTCTGAAGTGGCAGTCACCGTCGCTCCGCTCCTTCAAGCTGAGTCATGGGAGTGAGGTCTGATGCAGATGATTAAGCCCATGGCAAATGCAGAATTAAGCAGCCCTGATAACAGGGCCCTTGAGCATCCTTCTTGGAGATTAAACCTTTCAGGCTTTTAGCAGATGAGAGGTGCTGGGGACGGGAGATAGCTGGCTTAGGAGGGAAAGGGAGGGGCAGATATTGGATGGGGACAGCAAAGGAACTATCAGATTCCAGTTAGGGTTCTTTGCTCAAATTGGCTGTTGCCTGGAGAAGTACTGGAAAATGTCCCATTATGAGTGAAGAGGACAGCACACCTGCCTGCTTCCTGCCCCTTTTGTTTACCTTTCTACAGGCTGAGTCTTTAAATGTGTCAGCACTGGCCTGTTTCTCAGGCCCCACGAGTGAGTGTTTATCCTTGCTTGGTGACATATGCATATTCTTCAGAGCAAAAAGAAAGGCCCCAGTCTCTTGCTCGGTGGCCTCTCCGTGCATGGGTAGATTCTGTCTGTACACAGTTTGTACTTTGTCATGCTAGAGACAGCACTGGGATAGACTGATCTTCCCTGGAGTTCACCACATTGAATCCAGCTACATGACATGCAGGGCTCAGTACAGAGTGAGAAACTGTGCAGCTCCCTGTTCACAAATGAAGTTCTAAGACAGAACTAGAGGCCAGGTGGCTGCACATGTGTCACATGCCCTGGAAATGGGTCCTGTGGTTTCTTAGGGGAATCTTGTATAAAGAGAGGGAGGGACTTACTCTCTACTTATTACTTCCATCCTCCTTTTTGCTGAGTGCAAGAATCAAAAGAATAGATACAGATGAAAAGGAAGATAACTAAGTATTGATTGACATATACAGAGAAGGCCATGAGGACTCTTATGGTAATGTAACCATTGAAAACGCCAGCCATGGTAAACAGTGATGACGGAGAGGTGTTGCCACACAAAGTTTTGCTCCTGGAGCAAGTGCAGTGGTCAGTCTAATGCTCACAGGCCTGAAAGATGGAGGGCAGTACCCAGCTTCTGCAGAGCAATGGACAGAAAGCAGTGATGAGACCAGGAGAGAGGGTTTCATGTCCACAGTGCTCTCTAGTTCTACACTGAACAGTCAGATTCTCTCTCTCTGTTGGCTGATTTCACAGGTTAGTTTTCAAAGGGCTCACACTCATATCCTATGCACACAAGCTCCCTCCTGCAGTTCACCTGAAGGGCTCTACACCAGTAAGGAAGCCTCTTTCAGCTTTTTTTTTTAAACAACTATGTGGTTTAATTCTAAAAAGCAGTAGTAATTTTTTCTCTTTATATATTATGTATGTATACTGTATGTGTGTGGCCTAGCCCAAAAAAGAATCAAACTATTGTTATACACAGTATTTGGTGGTTATGGAAATATTGAAGCTACTGGGAACTATTGTCTCTATTTGAAAGTGGGTATGCAGAGGCCATGAGAGTCTAATAAGGATGTCTGGGATCCCATAACCACGTAGCAGCCAAGCCAGTCTCCTGGTTTATAATTTCACTATGATGGTAAGGTCCAAGCTACTCTCACAAGTTCTGGACCGATTCTGCTGTAGACCTTTGCTTGGGAAACAGGCCACTCCTTTGACAAGGCCTGTGCAATAGCTAGAGGCTGATGCTGGCATCAAAATGTCAACTTCCCTTTCCTTCCCTGCACTGATGGGTGATGTTAACAGGATGATGATGAGTTCAGGCGTGACAGATTCCTGCAGGATTTGTGTCCTCTCCAGGCCAACACTCCCTGACATCTGAGTCCTTCTTTTCCAGAGAGTATCTCTGAGGTTGATGTAAAAGGAGAGGCAGCCTTTTCTGATCACAGTGAAAAAGGAGCCTGGTGGGCTCTCTGCTGTGTGTCTTTCAGAGAGGGCCAGTGCGTGTCCTAGAGAAGAACACTGCTTCTTTTCCTCCTTTAAGGAGGAAGCAAGGCAAGAGTGGAAGAGCACGACCAGGAATGGTAAGGCCTGAGTTCTAATCTCATTTCTGTAATTAGTCCATGGCCTTTGGTGTCTCTCTCTCTCTCTCTCTCTCTCTCTCTCTCTCTCTCTCTCTCTCTCTCTCTCTCTCGGCTGTGCAGCCATCTTAAGACTGAGAGTATAGTGCTGGCCCTCAAAGCTAAAGCTTTCTGTGTCTTTCCCTTGAGCTTTCTTGTCTGTATCACCTGCATTATCTCCTGTCTGCTAGTCTTTAAATGGACTCCCCCTTAACCTTTCATTTTAGAAGAATATATAGACTTCATGTTGTAGTTTAAGACCTCTGGAAGAATACCCAAAAAAGGCTTGTTCCTGATGTGTATTTTCTGCAACTAAAAAATTTAAATCCAACCAACCAACCAACCAACCAACCAGCCAGCCAGCCAGCCAGCCAACCAGATAACCAGCCAACCAGCCAACCAGTCAACCAGACAATCAGCCAACCAACAAGAGTAAAAGCAAAGGCAGCACAGTTAGAAAATAAAGCATATCAACCCTTTCTCAACCTCAAATCTCACATCTATCATTGCACTAGAAAATCTAAAAGGGACCTTTGAGCCCCAGGGCTTTTAGTATAGGGAATGCTTCAAGTACAAATGACCTTGTCCTTTTTGAGGCGCTGGGCATGGTAGTAGTTACACTTGGGAGATGAAGGCAGGGGAACCAAAAGTTCAAGGTCAACTTTGGCTACATACTGAGTTCCTGACTAGCCTAGGTTATTGGAGACCATGTGAAAAACAAAACAAAACAAAACAAAACAAAACAAAACAAAAATGGGGCAGAAGAGATGACTCTGAGTACTTGTTGCTCTTAAAGAAGACCAGGGTTTAATTCCCAAGCACCAACATGGAAGTCCATAGCCATCTGTTCCAGGTGATCCAGATTCTCTTCTGGCCTTCATGGGCACCAGGCATATACATTGTATACATTCATGCATATAGTGCATACATACAAAATAAATTTAAAACAAAAACAAAATCCCAAAGAATAAACAAGTCTTTTGAGATGGTGTCTTACTATGTAGCCCAGGCTGGCCAGACCTTTTTTATGTAGCCCAGGCTGTGTTGGATCTTATGATCATCAAGCCTCTGCTTGCAAAGTGCTAGTATTTAAAGGTATATGCCATCTTTCCCGGGGTGCCGCACATCTTGATAGACCATAATCTACTTCTCTTGTCACAGTGTAGAAGGAAGTTCCTTCTTCCTACTTTGGTGATACTCCCAAGGGTAGTTCATGGCCTCTGCCTTGTTTCTAGGAGGAGGTCCCATCTTATGTGGTAGATGGCTTCATCAAATGCACAGTTGTTGGTCTGACTTGCATTAATCTGCTTCCATCCTCCTAGACTATCCTCTCGTCTTTCTTTTCCAGTCCTAAGCCCATCCAGTCTTGGGAAGCATCCCACCATCCGTGCAAAGCCACAGTGGTCTTTTCTGCTGTCTCTCTGAAAGTCATTCTGCCCAAGTATTTTGGGATGGGGTTCTCAAAAGGAGAGCCTGATATGGGTCCTCGGTATGGGTCTTCTATTGAAGAGCACCCTTGCAGAAAACCCTGGAGGGCTGAGATGGAGCTGGAAAGTAGTTCTCAGGTCATCCAGCTAAGCAATGACCAAGCCTAGACTAGAGAGCCCTGGGCCAAGGGATTTTATTCCATTATCTTGGTTTTTTCCATGGAAACTCATTAAAATAAAAAGACTGAGTTGCCTCAAAACAGAATGTGGACAAAGTGGCACATGGTGGTTGTGGAGGAGAGTGTTGACCCTCTGTCCAGATCCCTCTTTCCAGGCTGTGAACTCACAATGTGAGAGTGGGGAATCACAGAACCTCTCTAGAGATTTTCAGATGTGCTTGGCTCAGACTATGTGCTCTTAACCATACATTATGAGTGAGGGATACCTGCCAGGGGATGCCTCCCTATGGGACCTGTAGACCTTGAAGTACAGAGATCTCTTCTCAGATCTCCAGGCTTAGTGAAACAACAGTAAAAATAGATAGTATTTACTGAGCCTGTGGTGCTTTAGACTTCAGCTCATTAGATCCATGCGTCTACCCAAGGAGTAGGCTTTGCTTCATATTGTACAGATGAGAAATCCGAGGCTCAGAAATGCATATTGGTTTTCCTGATCCCACAGCTACATTGCCTGTTCAAATCTCAAGCCTTGTCTCCATTTCAGAGCCTCTGTTTTTAACCGTCTACCCTACTGTCCTTAGAAGAAGACACAGAGGCTCTTTTCACATTAAGGTTTCCATTTGAGATCCAGAGGCTGGTGGGTCCCATTCTGCCTTTCTCCTTCTTGACTTTGGGGAGACTAGAATGTCAATTCTTTTGTAGCCTTGTCACTGTAGAGTAAGCAAAGAAATGAGGAAGGCCCCGAGAACCAAAGATAACTATGAATTTAGTGTGTTGTTTGTGGTGCAGATGGGATGGGACAGAGAAGGGAAGAAGGTCAGAAGTAAACAGTCCCTAGGGTTGCCTCTGACAGACCTCAGCATTGCTTGTGGGGACTGTTGGCGCTATGCCAGCAATGGCAGGGACATGGGATTCACCTTTGAGCTTAGAGCAACTTAATCCAGAAAGCATGGTACTCTGATGTCTGGAGGGAGAGCAGCTTACATTGAGTCCCTGCTGGGAATTCAGAGGGTGCCACTAAGCCTTAGGCAAGTGGACAGTTTCTACACAGACCAGAGAGTCCTTCTTTGTCACTCTTTAGTATAGATACTTCAGGATCCCTGGGACCACAGTGACCCCTGCCTGGTGCCACACCCAGGTCCCCATCTTGGTGTCTGAATCTGCTTATATGTCTGTGGTTTCTTTTGCCTTTATCACTGAACCCAGCCACATCCTCACTCCCCTCACCCCCTCTCCCACTTCACAAAGCTACTAATGTCTTTCTTGTGATTCTGCCAGCAAGGAAATCAAGGTCAGGGAGACTGGCCAAGTGCTCCTTTTCTGAGAGGCTTTTAAGGGAGAGCGAATGATGTCCGTGACCACTGAGAGCACAGGACTGGAGAGATGGCTTCCAGGAGAGAAAAAAAAAAGAATGAAATACCCTGCTGGGCTGTGGGGTGCAGAATGAATGCAGTGAAAGACATCAGGCTGGACTTGGGAGGTAGGGCACCCTCCCACCCCCAAAGGCTCAGCTTTACTTCAGGGCTTGGTCCATTCTTCATCAGTTGTCTTGGCCAGAAATCTGTGAGTCATCCTGGCTTGGTCTCACTCCTCAGAGAGCGACTGGTCATCTCCTTGTAGCATGTTTTCGCTGTCTTTTGAGTTTGGCCCTCCTCTGCAGCTCCTGCCTGTATGACGGGCTTTTCAGCTCTCACCTGGCCTGCCTCATCAATCTCCTTGTCTTGACTCCCTGGTCCCTCCTTTCCTCCTCCTCTTTCCGTACACTTGTTTCTACCTGCAGCCTGAAGAATCTTCCAAACGTGCATTTGACTTGGGCATGACAGCCCTGGGCTAGAACCCTTCAGTTCCATACAGACTAACTGTAGGGTTAATTCAGGCTCATTTACCTTTTAGGCAAAGCATCTCTAAGGCTATCACTGACTGATCCTCCCAGAGTGGGGACCTGTACGATTCCTCCCTGTGCTTGATGATTATCTAGGACCCACAGAACTCAGAAAAAGCTGTTCTAGTATTGTGGTTTACTGCAGAAAACAAAAAAGCATTGAAGTCAGACAAGATCAAAAGTATATAGCTCAAAGTCTCAGAGTGACGAAGTTTTGAATGTTTCCTGAGTGTGCTCCCACACATGGTGTGACCCAGCAACAATATGGGATGTCCCCTGAAAAGTGTTTCAGCTTCAGAAACACGCGTGTGCCTCAGCATCCAGGGTTTCTCTTTTGAGATAGAGAGTCCCAGAGGTGTGTGTGAGTCATACAACTGACCTCAGCTTCCTCGTCATAGCATAGTCCAGGCCTTCCCCATGAAGCACGGCATTAGCACAAACTGGCTGATATGACACACCCTGTGATGGAGACACTCCGGCAGGCTGAGTCTTCCAAGGGCTCCGAAGTGTCTCCCAGGTTCAGGTCCAGGTCCAGATCCATTTCCTTCTTTGGAATGAGCAGAGTTTGAGGGCCCCACCCCGTCAGGCCTGTGGGTTGACTTCTCCCTTCCATGCTTGCTAGCCTCACATCCAGGAGTCTCTCAGACACCTGGCAGTCTAACTATATCACTTAGCTTATGTTCTTTTTTGTTGTTGTTGTTTTTTGCTTTTTGTTTTGTTTTGTTTTTTCGAGACAGGGTTTCTCTGTGTAGCCCTGGCTGTCCTGGAACTCGCTTTGTAGACCAGGCTTTCCTTGAACTCAGAAATCCGTCTGCCTCTACCTCCCAAGTGTTGGGATTAAAGGCGTGCACCACCACCGTCCGGCTATCATTTAGCTTATATTCTAACAGACTTCTTCCATCTTGCCCTGATAGTCAAGGGAAGAACTTTCATTCATTCCCTAGGTTCCCAAGGAAGCAACCCCTAGTTGCAAAGCCTTTCCTGACCCCTGCAGGCACATTTCTTCACACCCTGTGAGCACTCTGTCATTGCCTCTTGCTTCAGCAGGTCATTTCGTGTTCTGTGAGTAGGGTGCATGTCTGCTTTCCATGCAGTAGAAATACATCATGGACTTGTTTAATTTAGGGAACGTGTGATCTGTTAGAAAAATTTGTTTTTGTACTTATAAAATCAGTGCTTGCTCCATGTGGACAGCACATTCAATCAACTTCAAGCTATGTCCCCAGTGCTAATCATTATAGTCACGGTAACTATGGGGTGTGGTCCTGCCTCTGCCTCCATGTCCTGCTGGCTGCCACCTAAATCTCACTGAGGCTGGGAATTAGAGCAGCTTCACACATGTGTCACTTCTGTCTGCCAGGGATATGTGAGATAGGTTGGGGGATGGAGACCCAAATAAGGAGGAAGTAATAAACCTTTTTCCCTTTTCCTCTTCCTCTTCCTCTCTGCAGGATGTGGACACCAAGAGGATACAAGCTTCAGAACTTCTTCCCAAACATGCTGAGTCTTGGGCTAGATCTTGAAGGAATTTAGGATTTTGCTCAAGGACTAAACAGCAGCTTTCTAGGCTAAGGTTGTAGAACAGAAGGATGGCTAGTGGAATTTGAAGTAGTGTGTTCCCCTGTCCCCTAGACCCCAACCCCCAAATGTGACATGTTTCAAAGGGACTTCCCTTTGGTTCCACATTGGGGCTAGCCTTGCTGAACCTCTAGTCTCAGGTTCTGCTTTGGTCTTGAAGGGTCTTTGAGATTCTTGGTCATTTTGGCTCTGGATACGTGTGAGGTTCTAACTGAGCCTCCAAATAGCAGCTGATTAAAGCCAAATGAAACAAACAAAAACACGGGAAATGTGCGCTAGCGCAGATGTCAAGTGACCCCAGGCGGCTTTGGTTTGTGCCAGCCTGAGGCCTATAAATACACGGATGGGTTCCCCTCTCTCTCCTGAAGCAGCAAGCCCTGGGGCCAGGAGCCAGCCTGTGATATTCCATAATGCCCCAGTTGTCCTTCTAGGGCATCAGTTGAGCGAATGTGACCTGTGGAGACCAACTTGTCCCAGCCAATATCATAGTGAAACCTGTACCCACTTCCTGCCCAATGATCTGTTTGGTTTCTCAGCCCGTCCTCCCCTCAGTGCTACTTCCTGTTATGGTGACTAGGACATTTGATACTTTATTTAGCAACCTTCGGTGGTGTTGAGGAAATCACTAAGCCCCATGGGCCATTTTGTTCAATAAGACTTTATATTGGCAAAATTTCTAGACTCTTCTATTAGTTTAGGATGCTTCCAAATCTAGTTCTATTATTGATTGATTGATTGAGTGAGTGAGTGAGTGGATGAGTGAGTGAGTGAGTGAGTGGATGAGTGAGTGAGTGAGTGTGGTGTGGTGTTTCTAGGCAGGGTTTCTCTGTGTAGCCTTGACTGTCCTGGAACTTGTTCTGTAGACCAAGCTTTGGCCTCCCAGAGATCCACCTGCCTCTGTCTCCTGAATGCTGGGACTAAAGGTGTGCACTTTAGTGACATGTATACATTTAGAAATGCTTATAGGGATTATGATTGTTCTCTTGGACCTAGCTCCTGTCTTAAACTCTAGACTAGAGAAGTGTGTGAGGAATACTGGGTGTGAACCCTAGGTTTTCCAGAAATGTATCAGGGATAAGTCAGCTTTTCTTTCATCTTAGCTCAGTCAGAGTATACTGATGGAGTAGATAGATCTGAGATGGGCAGTTGATGGAGTGGATAGATCTGAGATGAGGAGCAGTGAAGGACATTACCTGTCTAGACCTTGTCACTCATGTCCTACTGACCCAGATAAGCTTCTCTCCAGGAAGACACTGAAAGTTGAAACAAACTAGGTATGGTGATATATGCCTGTAATCCCAGCATTTAGGAGGTAGATGCAGGAAGATCAGAAGTTCAAGACCAGCCTCAGATACACAGAGAGTTTGAGACATGGTCTCCTGTAATCTGGACCAGCCTCAACATACCAACATACCTGGCTCTCCTCCACTTCCTCCTCCTCCTTCTCCTCTTCTTCTAAACTTTTATTTTTAATTTAAATTTTGCCTCTGGCAGATATATAACTAATCAATCATAACAGTCTTTGTTGATAGCTCAGTTGCTACCTAACAATCCCCAACATGGCAGCTATTGCTATAAATCAAGATTGATAGATGAAACAAAATCTTTGTCCTCTCATACATTAAAATATACAAAATATATGCTAGAACAAATCAATAATAAAATCTTGACAAATAAACAACAAAACGTTTGTTGCAAACTCATTTTAAATTGGTGGTGGCGGCTAGAGGTGGATCAGCTCCATATAGCCGTTTAGAGATCCAGGCTTCTTCCAGCTTGTGACTGGAGTGTACTTCAAAGCCTGAGGAATTTCTATTCAGCTGTGGATTGAAAAGAGAAAGAATAACATCGTCCTGTGTGTGCTAGGCCCAGAAGGGACACTCCCTGCTGTTTTAAGTGTCATTGGCCAGGACTCAGGCACATGACCACATCTGGCTGCAAAGAAGGCTAGGAAATGCAGTCCAGTTGTGTAAAAAATATGCAAACAGTGGTGGGTTCTATTACACACACTAGCAGAGCCAGAGACTCCCCTGAAGGGTTGAGGTATTGAGAAGACTCTCCAGAGGCCTCAGAAAGTTTTTAAAGAGGTATATGGTTTGGTCAGGCCAGATGGAGAGAAGGGAGTCACTCTAGACAAAGGAAAATCAGGCGGGTCTGTTCTAGTCTGTTTTCTGTCGCCATAACAAAAAATGTTACCAGGCTGGGCACCTACGCACAAAAAGGGCCTATCAAGGTGACAGCTCCACAGGATCAGTTTGTCTTTGGCGATATGCTCCTCATGGTGAATGACACCACAATGACAAGAGTGGGTACGGGAAGCGGGGTCACATTACCAAGTAGAACACCAGAGTAAAGAAATAGGTTCTTCAAAGGTAATTTAGGGGCTTCTGAGAACTGTATTAATCCTTTATGAGAGTATGTTCCTAATTACCTAGAACCTCCCACTCACTAGACCCTAGCTTCCAAAGCTCCTAAATCTCTGGTACAGTAAGAGCAAGCTTTTACACACTTAAACCTTTTATGGTCTAAGAGGTGAGACAGCATGCTCAAACCTCCAAGGTCTAAGAAGAGAAAGCCAACAAGACTGTCAGAGCTAAGGTTGATAGGGAAGACTCCTGGTCAAATGGGACACAGTTCTAGTGAATCCTTGAATGTGGCAATTGTTCTTTAAGTGGCACACGTCTAGACAAGTAGTAGTTGTGTTGCTGTGACAGAATACCCAAGAAAAGCAAGAAAGGAAGGAAGGGAAGAAGGGAAGCAGGGAGGGTGGGCTTATTCCCGCCCCAGTGCCAGGGTACAGACCATCATGGTGGAAGGCACCGCATTGGGATTGAAGGGCAAGTTGGTCATATTGCTCCTCCAGTCCAGAAGCAGAGCGATGAATGCGGGTGTTCAGCTAGCTTCCTCCTTCCTATTCATTCTGAGAACCCCGCCCAATGGATGATGGCTCCTCTTCACAGACACGCCTACAGTGTGTTTCCATGGTGATTCTAAATCCTGTCAAGTCGACAGTGCCGATTAACCATCACAGCCTCGTAGCAGCCACTTGAATCTCTGTCAGTGTCTGGCTTCCCTTCTCCTGCCATACTTCAGGGGTGCAGAGAGAATCTCCCAGTGAGAAGACAGTAGCCGGGATAAGAAAGTTCTAGCTTTGAGGCCATTTTTTTGCATCTTTCTCTATTTGCATTTATTATCACGGCACTAATGATTCACAGGGAGCCTTGCCCTTTGTGGGCTCCCAGTGTGGGCTCGCATTAATTTACATTGCTTTTGAAAAGCAATCAAGGAGGAATTAAGTGATCATACATCAAAGGGAGGAAAATGTGCTGTGCTGTAACTGGCCTTGTCAGGCTACCCAGGAACCATGGGGAGATGCCTGAGCTCCCACAGCCCCTGTCGCCTCAGTCACTTCACCTTTTGTCCACACTGGATTGCATGAAAAGGTAGAGGGGGAGGGGCAGAGGATGCTGGGCTGAGCCAGGCTCTTCCTCTTAGTTTCCTCCTTTGGTTAAGGAAAAGGTAGCTCAGATTATATTTTATACTCCTCCCTCTGGGCCTTCCACTCTGCCGGGCTTTTTGAAGATGGATGGTTGTATATCATCACAAATGGAGACAATTACCTGCTCATAATCCAGACAGTTCCCTTGTGCAGGCTTCCCTGGGACATTATTAGGACCAGAAAAATGAATTAACATTTTTATTTCTCTGCTCTGCTACAGTTGTTTAGTGCTGTTAATCCAAGCTGTGTGTGCGTTGTCACTGTTACTGAGGTATAACACACATGTCGGAAACTGAACACGAGCAGGCTAATGCTTGCTGTCTTTTGTTTTGTTTTGTTTTGTTTTGAAAAGGTCTCCTGAATCCTAGGCTATCGCACACCTGCCCATGCTTGTTATCTCTTACTTTCCGTTCTCTACCTCCTCCTGATGTGGGATGGTTGCAGAAAGAATCCCAGGCCAGAGTCCCAGATCTGCTGCCTCTTTAGGCTTCTGGAAGCCGGTTGTGCGCTGGGTGAGTGCGAGGCTTGGCTGTGGACCTGAGTTCTGTTTCCGTATTTGATAGCTTTTGAGATATGAAGGTGCTTTGAGGATGCGTTGTTTGTAAAAGACACATCTTATGTGGCTGCCTGAAGTCACCCGAGGAGCACACAACCAGGTGACAAGAGGAAACTCAAGAGAGGGTCTAACAGAGCAAAGTGATTTGCAGAGAAAAGAGACAGGGCATATATTCTGTCAACAAAGAGGAAGGGGCAGGGCCGAGAGGATTGAGGGCAGGGACTGAGAGATGATGGTGGGAAAGATTCTGCAGCTGCTGTGGAGAGGGAGGAAGAGAAGCTGGGGAGAGGCACTGTGCTGGTGATCAGGAGGGTGGTAGAGGGTGCCCTGGCTCCAAAGAATTACAGGAAGGTGACACACAGAGGATGAACACTAGGCACTTAGCACAGGGTTTATGCCTGTGTTGGCGTGGTTCCCCTTTAATTACCATTCATCTACCCTCAATTATGGAAGCTAACAGAGATTTAAATCCTCCCCTAGCCCTTTCCTCGGCTAATCTATCCACCTCTCTGATCAGAAAGATGACAGTGAAAACTGTCTGCCAATGGAAAAATAAGGTATAGGAGACTGTAGCATTCATTGGCTATGGGAAAGGCTAACTGACCTTGCCCTGGGGCTGTCCAAATATCATGCTGCTCCTCTGTAGAACACACTGCCCCCAGTGTTTATTCAAATGGAGCTTATTGATTGGACTGACCCAAATTGAGTAGATTTCAATAACTGCAAACATCTATCCAGGCCACCCTAGGGTGCATGGTGGTTATTCCCTGTGGCTTTGAGTTTGGCTTGCTTTGTTTTTTTGTCTCACTATTTGTTGAGTTAGTATCTGTAAAATGGGTAAGTAATCTTGGTTGGTGATTTATATCACACATATCAGCATAAATGTGGTTTTATATCTCAAAATTCCTACCCTGGGAGAGATGTAACTGCATCTACACCCTTCTCCTAAGGTCCAACCAGCAAACCAAAGTACTATTCCACCACAGATGGCCCTGAGGAACCAATGAGTTTATTGGGCTCACTTACAGAGAAGAACATGGGCAGAAGGTTATGTCAGCAGTGTGGCTGAGCCGAGAGCAGCTGCATGGATGATGGCTTCCACACAGTCACACAAATATAACCTTTCCCCCTCTTAGTCATTCCCAGCCTATATACTCTAGCACCTTCCCTAGACTCCAAGGTTACACGAAAGTATCAAAAGTTGCAGGCAAATAACTGGGAAAAGCAGTTGGTTTATCAGGTGAGGGTCCCGTGGCCCTCCCCAGACCTCCTCCTCTGAAGGAATGCCAACAGTCCACAGGGCAGATGCTGATGGGCTCTAACCAGTAGGCACCGATGACCTCATGAAGATGGCGGCATTTAGCTTGGAGGATAGCTCCGCTCAAGGGGGGCTATATTTAGCAAAAGGTGGTGTTAGGAATATGGCCAACAAGTCCCCATGAGCATGTCCCCAGAGCTGTTACAAAAGGAATGGCACAGCATCTCTGCTGTAGGCACTGCCAATTTAGCAAGGAAGACGCATTCTTCTAGTAGTTGGCCCTCCCTTAGACACAGGTTTTTTGCACTTACAGATTCAATGAACCTTAACAACTGTCCATACTGGACAAAGACAGACTGATTTCTTTGTTAGCATTCCTTAAATAGAACAATACAATGACTGCTGGCTTCCTAGTTACATGTATTTGATATAAATAATCTAGAGGAGAGTGGAAGTCAGTAGTAGGGTTAAATGTATAGTTTTTATGAAAATATGCTTCATTTCCTATTAGAAACTTGCATAATCATGGATTTTGTATTCTTTCCATCTCCCTCCCTTCTCCCTTCTCTCTTCCCTTACCTCCCCTTTTGTGTGTGTATGTGTGTGTGTGTGTGTGAGATAACCATCCTCAGGAAAGGCAGTACAGTAAAGGTCAGGGGAGGACTTAGGGCACTGAGACCACAGGTGAGGAAAGAAGACAGACTGTCTGAGGCCAGGCTCCCTGGAGGAACCTTTTTTTTTTTTTTTTAAAGATTTATTTATTTTATGTATGTGAGTACACTGTCACTGTCTTCAGAACCACCACCAGAAGAGGGCATCAGATTCCATTACAGATGGTTGTGGGCCACCATGTGGTTGCTGGGAATTGAACTCATGACCTCTGGAAGAGCAGTCAGTGCCCTTAACCATTGAGCCATCTCTCCAGCCCTTGGAGGAACCTTTTAAACCAGGGGTTGAAGGTAAGAATAGAGGAAGGCATGGGAGACTCCAAGTCCAGAGGCCATGGTTTTGCAAGCTTGTGTTCTCTGAGGTAGTGGGAATGGTAGAGTATATCCTGGGTCAGGTGGGAGCTGGTGATTATTTGTAACTGGTACGGAGTTTGAAAAGGGCAGTGTGGTTGGGGAATGCTGAACTGACTGTTTTGGCAGTCAGTGGTGACTGGGGGTACCAGTCAATGAGGCACAGTACTGTCTGCTTACTGCCTTCCCTCTATCCAGTCCTTTTGGGGAGCCTTTTAGAAGGGATCAAGTTAAAACCCAAGCTCTTCCACCCCCTCCCCAGAAGGTGTGTGAATCAGAAAGCCCTCTTTGGGAGTTGGTTCTTTCCTTCTACCATGTGTGTCCCAGGGATCGAACTCAGGTCATCAAGTTTGGTTGCAAGCGCTCTTACCTATTGAACTATCTTGCCAGCCCATACTCAAGTTCTTTTTCAGTCTCTTTCTTTGCTTCTTTTTAAAATTACTTATTTATTTATTTTATTTGTATAAGTCCTTTGTCTACACATATGTCTATATATCATGTGAATGCCTGGTACCTTCAGAGGACAGAAGAGGGTATCAGATCTTTTGAGACTGGAGTTAAATATGGTTGTGAGCCACCACATTGGTGCTGGGAATTGGGCTTGGGTCCTCTGGAAGAGCAACCAGTGCTCTTAGCTGCTGGGCATCTCTCCAGACCTTGTTTCTATTCTTTACTCTTATCTCATGAACACAAACTTCTCAACTCCTGCCCTTCAACGCCCGTGTAAGTGGGAGGCCACTAATGCACCGGCCTCTCCTGCAGCCAGTCCCATCTACAGATGATTCCTTCCTCTGAGTGCTCTTCTCGATGACTCCATCCTCCATTCGCTCTTGCCTTTTCTGGAGCCCGGAGTGTCTAATGACAGGGGCTGAGAAAGGCATAGACCAAGTAGATGGGGGACGAAGCTCAGTGGAAAAGGTGCATGGGTCTCAAGGGTGTGCAACCTGACAAGAACTGGATGCAGGCAGCTGAAGGGTCAGCAGTGCTGGCAAAGGAACATATGTCTGGCATGTGGATAGAAGACAGAACAGGGGAGGTGGGGCCAGGAATTCCTGGGAATCGAGGAAAGACTTCAGTCTGGGGAGAACTAGGACTACAAGGGCGATGGCAACTTGCATATTCAGCCAGCAACCCGGGCCTTCAGAACTATCGAGGCCCTGGCTGTTCACTGTGGAAGATACTGGTGGGGCTGAGGATCATTTAGATCTCTTGCTTAGGGGCAGGTTTTGGAGGTGGGGAAGAGGCTCCTGGGAAGAGGGGTGCCAGCATGAGGAGCTGAGCTGGTCGGATCACCTCTTCCAACCTTTCCTATTAAGCTGTAAATGATCTCCTAATCATTGGCTGGATCTTAGCTTCCAAATAATGCCCTTCACACAGAGACTCTGCCTGTCTCCCATTCCAGACTGTAACGGCTGTCAGGGTAGGCTCTGTGTCTGCCTGTCTGATGACAGTGATGGCATTCCTGAGAGCAGCAAGTACCTGCTAAGCGCAGTCACCTCACGCCTCACACTGAGCCCGAGCTCTGCCTTTTCTTGTTGTAAGAAACTGAGGCTCTCAAAACGTAAGACCTGAGGCGGAAGGACCTGCGGCTAGCGCTCACTGTCACTCCGATGTCCACCAAGGCAAATGCAAAGCCCATTCATTTAGTTCTGATGTCTCCAGACAGAATCTTTTGTAGCCTAGGCTGCCCTTGTACTACCAACCTTCCTGCCTCTATTTTCCAAGTGCTAGGATCGAAGACACACATCACCTCCGCCCTGCTACAAGTCCCCATCACCTTTTAACCCTGTGCTTTTGCTGTGAAATGAAATCATTTCAGACCCTGGAAACTCATGTTAAAGGCCTTGCCTGAGAGAGAGGAGGCGCATCACCAGGCATCTCCTCACCCTGGCTGCTGCCGCCACCTTGTTCCATCCCTCTGTAGATGGATGAATTGATCACTTGAGTTGGGAGGAGGCAGTAGATTCAGGCAGAATGGTGCAGGGCGGGCGGTGGAGGGGTTAGGGGCACTGGTAAAGTTCCTTTTCTTCCTTCAGCCTCTCTGGAGAGGAGCCTCCTGAGAGCAGATGGAAATGTCTGCAGAGAGTGTTTTTCAGACTGCCCCAGAAAGCATTCTGCCTGGCAACAAAGAGCCTTTCAGAACGCAGCTCCTAGAGGAGGCAGGAGCTTGCAAGCTGAGAACCGAGATGGCCTGGAATGGTTACTGCATCTGCTTGCACAAAAGAGGCAAGCCACAGAGGATTGAGTTTCAGCTCTGGGTACAGCTGGAGGGGCTGCGGGGGCTGTGCCCGGGGTGCGGTGGGGGTGGGTTAGGGCTGATGCTGATGAGGAGGTCTTTAGGCAAATGTTACAGTGTGCATCTGTGATAGCAAATTTGTGTTTTAACATGATGGCATAAGCGTGTGGGTGTGGAAGGACATGCTCAGCTAGTTCCCTGGGGGAGGTGTGTGCTTGAATTAAGAATAGTTTAAGATTGAAAAAGCAATACGTGCTTGCGATAAATGTTCAGATATTTTGCAGGCATGGAAATTGAAAGCCCCTGTTATCTGTCACAGATACTTTGTTAAAATCTTAGAAGGTGCTCTCTCAGACTTGGGTTTGTGCAAATTTGTATATAATATTTCACAAGTACTGGCTCTTTCTGTGGACATATGTTAGTCCCATTTCTGTTACCCTAACAAATGCCCTAGATAGTTAATTTATAGAGAGAAAAGGTTTATTACAATATCTCACAGTTTCTGAGGTTTTAGCACCAGGCGAGTTGACCTCATTGCTTTTCAGTCTGTGGTAAGAAGGCACATCATGGCAGGAGCTCTTGGCAAAGACCAGTCACCCCCACACCTAGGAAGCACAGGAGAGACAGAGGAAGGTCCCACAGTCTCATAGTCCTGTTTATATGCGTCTGAAATGACTTGAGGAACTCCTGAAGGTCCCGCCACTTCCTGGCAGTGCCACCCTGGGGATCAAAGCACAAACACATGGCTCGTGGGGGATGTTTAAGATCCAATGAGAGCAGGCAAGCTACTGCAGAAGGCCCTGCTGCAGCATGGTGGCATCCAGCCTGCTTGGCTTAAGACCAACAGAAATGCCTTGCCTCCTGATTTTGCAGACTGGAAGTCTGGATGCAGGCACCTGCAGACGTTCTTGCTGACAGCTCTGGGAGAGAATCCTTCCTTGCCTCTTCCGGCTTTGGGTGCATGCCAGCAGTCCTTAGAGTTGTTGGCTTGCAGCCGCCTCCTTCCAGTTCAGGGCCATCTTCTCCCTGTGACTTCATGCCATCCTTCTTCTGTGGTGCCCAAGGGTATCCAACATATTGGGTCCGCCTAGCATCCCTTACCATTGGGTCAGGATCTGCCCTGGTGGTCTTATTTTATTTTGGTCATTTCCATAAGACATTATGATTAATGGTCACACTTAGAGGGGTTCAGAACTTCAGTCTGTCTTTGGGGAGGATGACTCAATGTACCCTAAAACAATCTTAAACTATGAAGATCATGTTGGATCACCTCCTGGGGTCACTATAGGCATATGAGGTCTTGAAAGTGAAGAACTTTCTCTGGATAGAAGCAGAGAAGGAAACTAGCTGGGTGTAGTGGTCCACACTTGTATCAGGACTCAGGAGGCAGAGGCAGGGGGATTTTGAGTTGGGGGCCAACTTGGGCTTTATAGTAGGCCCACCTCAATAAACCGAATCAAACCAAACCAAACCAAACCACACCACACCAAACCAAACCAAACCACACCACACCACACCACACCAAACCACACCACACCACACCACACCACACCACACCACATCACACCAAACCAAACCAAACCAAACCAAACCAAACCAAACCAAACCAAACCAAATGAGAGAAGGAGTAGGAGGAAGAGGAGGAATTAGCAGGCTCTGTATGTACCATCTTTGACTCTGAAATTCAGGAATCTCATAGAACAAGTCAAGAGAGGCCAAAGGACCTAAGGGTGTCTTTCACAAGCTGGAAGCTCACCAGGAAATGGAGACCTTCAGTCTGACTAGATTCTACAGCAACCATAATCTACCCAGAAGATGAGTCTTTTAGAATCTTCCAATAAGAGTTCAGGCAGCTGACACCTTGATTTCAGCCTTGTACGACCTTACCGAAAACCCAGCTCCGTCCATCTGGACTAATGGCCTATGGAGCCGTGAGGCAATACATTTGGATTCTATTAAGTTGCAAGTCTGTGCAACTTTGTTTCAGCAGGAACAGAAAATGAACATAGCTACTTTCCACTTTAGTTGGCCTTTCCATCCCTTAAGATCAATACTAGGAACTTTTTAGGGCCTCAGGTCTGCTGTCCCAAATCTTGGGAATAATGTTGCTCACCCCAATACACCTGACACGTCATGCTACAGAAGCCATTAGACAGGTTTCTTGCGGCAGCAAGAAAAGCCCTTCCACCCTGAAAAGTGGGTGCTGGCAGGTGCTTTCTGATGCCCTGTTCTGTCTGATGTGGCTCAGGAGCTGCAGAGGGGAGGGAGAGATCCTTGGTGTTTTCTCAGACAGGGACATTTGTCTGGGAGCTGCATGGAGCGGGGACAGTCAGAGTAGCCTGGGCCCAGGGACCCAGCAAGGCTCTGAAGAACTGACTGGGCTGCGGGAAGCTTGCTGGCTTTGGGTTTCTGGTGTAGTTGCAGGGTATGTCTTTGTGCCCACCTCTTCTGACTCTACTCACCGTGTGATACCTGTCTATACTAAGTGGGTCAGATGTGATGTTCGTGTACCCCATAGTGTCTGGGCCTGTCCTGACACCCTTAATCTGGGGCCTTCATGGTGGTGAGGGTATAAGGTATGGTTGCCCGCTTACCTTGTCCTTAACCTTCATTAACTCTTGTCATTCATTCTATGGGTGGGAACCCAGAAGCCTGCACTTTGAAGACAGAGTTCTGCTATGCTATTAAAGATTTCCTAGTATGTGCCACTTGAATGTGGGTATCCCTTCCTCTCTCTCTCTTCCCTATGGGCTGACCATGTATCTTCTTCAAGATAACCCTGTCCTGTGCTTATCAAGGTCAGGAGAGGGGACCTCACTGCCAGTCTCACCCCTCCCCTCCCCTCAGCTTTTATTTAGCCCAGGCTGACCTCAAATTCACTCTGAACCTAGGGACGACCTTGATCCTTCTGCTCCTACCTTACAAGTTCTAGGACTATAGGCATATACACTTAATTTATGAGGTGCTAGGGAACCAATTCTGTGCTTCATGAATGCTACACAAGTACTCTATCAACTAAGCCCCACCCCCAGCACTCTCCCAAGCATGCAGCATTGTTCTCTTTGTCTCTCCGATACGTCAAACATCCCTTTACTATGCCAAGGAATGGGACAGACACTGGGAAATGTTGGCCTAGCGTCCCTCACCATGGCTTGTAGCTTGGCAGCATGGCTTGTAGAGAGAACTGAAGTATTTATTGGCCTTGTGTCCTGGACTGGACTTTCTTCCCCCCCCCCAACCCCCCCAGACAGGTTTTCTCTGTGTAGCCCTGGCTGTCCTGGGACTCACTCTGTAGACCAGGCTGGCCTCAAACTCACAAATCCACCTGCCTCTGCCTCCCAGGTGCTAGGATTAAAGGTGTGTGCCACCACCGCCCGGCTTGGACTGGACTTTCTAATCACTTGCTAGTTGCGTGTCCCTGGACCCTTTATTTCACCTGTGTGTCTTCCTAGCCTTGTCTTTCCAGGACATGGTGGCGCTATGGAGTATGCTGTGACCTGCAAAACTCTACAGGGGTGGTGTTAGCTGCTCTCCTCTCATTGGACATCTTCCTTGGTCTATGAGACACACAGCAGGGTTAATAGGCCCATTGTACAGGTGGAAAAGTGAAGGCATCAGGAAAACAGGAACTCAATGTCTAGCGTCTTCTTTGTAGACTTGTTTTGGTTGTTTTATGCTGCAGCTCCAGCCATCAGAAGCCCATCGGTGCCAACCTTAGGTGGCATCATTGACAACAGCATCACTAATGGACAGGGAGCCTTTTAAGGGTCGGGACTGCTCTCACTTCCCAGAGCTTGAACTGGAGGCTTGGCTGGGATGAGTAGCTTCCTCCAGGCTACTTCTCTAGGACTCAAACTCAGGTTTGTCTGACGCCAGAGTGTCGTCGGGACCGGTCACCTCTGTGCTGCTTGCTTGTGTAATTGGGCAGTCTGGCCTTCCTACCTAAGCTAGGCAGAAAGCGCACAGAGAGCAGTGGGGAAGTCAGGTGGCCTGGCAGTGCTTAGGCTCAGGCCTCCTTCAAGAGGTGTGGCCAGGCGCCCGAGACCTTAGTAACAGCACGAGGATGACTTCCTCGTTAAGTGAGGTAGAAGAAGACCAGGCAGGGAGTTGCCCAGCCCAATAAAGTTAGGGAGTTAATTCAGGGTCAATGAGAAGATGTGAAATGTTTGCAGATTTGAGTTCTGAGATCAGTTTAACTGATTGTGGAAAGTGGATTTTAGGGACACGTGTTAAACCTTGGGCGAGGGACTGTTAGTCAACGGACTGCTCAGATAAGTGGAAAGGCTATAAGAATGACAATTTTAAAAAAGGAAGGAGAAGAGAAAAGTCCAGGCAAGGACCTGATCTGACAGGAGGAAGGCAGAGACTGGCAGGGGGATGTCCTGAGAGGGGGGATGGACAGTGACCCCAGGACTGAAATTGCAGCGAAGGAGCTGAAGTTGGTCCAGGCAATCATTTCAGATATGACCCGAAGGTCTGTCGGGCTGTTCCTGTCCCAGCCACAAAGAAACTAGTCTCTGGGGTCATCTCTGGGTCTATACCAGGAACAGATATCATACCCTATTTGTTTCTCTTTCTGGGTCTTTGAGGTTAGACAAGAAGAGGCAAAATCCTGTTTCTCCCTGAGGTATGTGGGGGAGGAGGGCAGTAGAACAGAGAGGTATCAAAGGAGCTGCTAGCTGATGGGCTTTTGTCAAGCCTGGTCTCTGAGACTCAAGAGGCCCCGGTGCTATGCGCCCGTGTAGCCATGAATTTCACTATCCATTCATTTAAAACTTGAAATATATCAGTAAGAACCATTGGCTGCGAAATGTAATTGTGAAGTGCTGGAAAGAGGCATGTTTTGGCTTGTGGGATTGACAGGGGAGCGTTCTGATTATAGACAGCGTGGACCTGATGGTCCACCTGGTGTTGTCAAGGGAGAGCTCCCTCCAAGGTTTGCAGACTTCTGTCCTTTGATCCTGCTCTGCCACAGGCCCATCTCAGTAGGGTTGCATTGCTCTATGGCCATCTTAGGGCCACCCGATCTCTTCTGGAGTTTTTAAGTAGAATTGACTCCCCAGCAACAAAAGGTGTAAGCATGGGATGGAAGTAAGGAAAGGGACATGGATATTTGTCAAATAAAAACTACAGGTGATCTTAGTGTCCAGGTTCATGACAGCCCATGAAAGAAGTCAGTGACACCTACAATGATACCCTGACAATGGGATCCTTGGAACTAAACCAGGGCCATGGAACCTTTGAGAATGTGATGGAAGACACATCAGACTCCTAAGTGTGGCCTCTAAGGTCCCAGACTGCCACGGTGTCCTCATGGTTACTTAAACCTGTGGGAGGGGCCTCGAACTTCATGCTCCCTCTGACCTTTGTGTGTCCTCAGGACTCTTTGAACCTTTCCCAAACCCATTTCAACTGCGTGTTTAAATTTTAATATACACATAATCTACTATATGTTTTATGAATCACTAGAGGAGAGTAGCTGAAAGGCTCCAAACACATGGTGATGATGAAGAAGTGGACATGTCAATCACTGATGTCAATCACTGATGTCAATCACCTGATGTTAATCATCTGATTTGACCCTTCCATGCTGACTCAAAGTATTAAGACATCACGCCCTCCCTCATAAATATATACAATTTCTGTGTATTATCAAAACTGTTAAAAATATTTAGGATATT
This sequence comes from Apodemus sylvaticus, assembly GCF_947179515.1. Taxonomy (NCBI): domain Eukaryota; kingdom Metazoa; phylum Chordata; class Mammalia; order Rodentia; family Muridae; genus Apodemus; species Apodemus sylvaticus. The sequence goes on along the minus strand of NC_067473.1, from coordinate 144,570,168 downwards.
GGGAATAGTCTCTTCCCTGACATGATCATTATACACTGACTACATAGATCAGATTATCATACTATATCTCATGAATTTATATAAAAAAGCTGAGTTTAAATATGCTATTTTTATATGGACTTTTTAGTTGGTGTCACCATCTCCTACCTAGTGGAGACACCTTAAAGGGAAGGACTGGTTTGCCTTTGGAATGCATGGCACTCAGAGTGTCTGGGAGACAGATCACTGCCTGAGTGGAGAGAGGGAAGTATATGTTCTTGGTCTCCCTGGATTTGTGGCACGTCTCTGTGGAGTCAGTCTCAGCACATGGATTGCAGTATAGCTTAATGATACTTACACAGTATGCGGCAGCGCTGGGTTTCGATCCCCAGCATGTAAAGGAAAGATTAGAATAGAGACGTAAGAAAGAGCAAGGAGGGTGGTTAATTTTGACGTTGACTTGGCGTGTGTCTGTGTGTGTCTCTGCTTCTTGACTGTGGATACCGTGTGACCAGCTGTCCTTCATTGACATGAACACACCCTCAAACGCTGAGCCCAAGTAAACTGTTTTGCCCTAGCGATGAGAAAATAACTAACACAACAAAGTGTTAGACAACTCATAAAGCAGGACTTGAAAACAAGGATGCTCTAGACATAGACCAAGAGCCACAAACTCATATTGATGTGTCCTCAGAGAAGACCCGTAGGGGATTGATTGGTTGTGGGTGAGAATCCATGTTCAAATAAACTTGAGAATGTGTATTTAGTACATCCTTCTCGTAGAGAATTACTACTTACGTTAATAACCACATGTATTTGCAATGATTGAGACTGTCACTGACATTTATTGGGGGCTTTATATCCTGGGTACCTGTGTTTTATGTCATTGTAACAGGTCCCCATGATAGAGCAACTTAGAAGGAGGTAAGGTTTATTAAGGTTTTCAATGTGGAGGTTTCAGTCAAGAAGTGTTTGTTTGCTCGTTTTGCTTTGGGCTGTGGCAGCAGAGAGCAGAGGGCCTGAGGGGGTGGAGTCCCTCACTGCACCAGGAAGCAGTCAGAAAGAATAAGGAAAGTCCCATAGTCCACACTTGGGGCCATACCTCTAATGACTTAGGGCCTTCCTCTAGGAGGCCCTGCCTCATAAATATACAGCCACCTCCTAAGAACACCAGGCAAGAGTTCCAGCTCTTAACACATTGGTTCTTGGGTCGCATTCCAGTTTTAAGCTACAGTCACATCTTATTGTCCTGTGTCATTCCATAATAACCTTGTACAACAAACACCAGGTGACGGGAGATAATCCCTGGAGGGTTATGAATCTTCAGCTATGGTGTAGGAAGCAGTAGGTCTGGCACGTGTTCAAACTCTTTAATCACTGAAAATATGACCCCATCCTGCAGTGGGAGCAGCTGGCCTCTGTTTAACTTACCTGTCTCTCTCCAAATGCATAGCACATCTTAAGGGTCACACCTAGTTTGGGACTTGCTGGCAAAGTGCTGGTTTATACTGACCAGGGCTAGCGTCAGAAGAATGTAGGCCTGGCAGCATCCCAATTCCACAGATATTTCCTGAGCACCTCTTGTACCAGGCATGGGACTCGGAGTGCCGGAATCATGGGCACGGAGCCACATCGAACTGTCCAGCCTGGACTGCCCCACCCATCCGTGGCACTTACATTTCACAGGTTTCTCTCAGACCATCCGGCTGTGTCTTCCCTCCGGGAGTGCAGCTCCGTGTCCCTTTCAGAAGTTAGTTCACCATGAAACACAGACTCATTCTGTAAATGTTTATGAGGGACATTCTGTGGCCTCTGGCCCTGGGCTATGAATTGAGGAAAGAAAAGCAAAGAAAAACTATGACCTCTTTTTCTGCCACTCATGACATCTGATTAAGGAGACAGGACTATGTGTGTGAAGCCATAATAAAACAAAACAGAAGGTGGACCGTGGGGTGCTCTCTTTAGAGAGATAAACCATTGTGCTGTGGAGGTCAGGGAGGGGGTTGATTTCCTTTTCTCTCTTTAATTAACAAAATTGATTTTGGTTTGGTTTTTAAGTTTGTGCCTAAATGTTGCAAGAGCATCTGGATAATGGGTCAGCTATTTGCCAGCATCCTGGATGTCTGGCTGACAGGGTAGGGGATAGTAGAGTGTTCCTATGTGCCCCAGGGAATTATGGGGGTTCTGTGGGGTTGGGAGGCTGGCTCAGAGGGTGCCCTTGGCCTGTAGCAGCCAGTTGGACAATGCCCATGTGCCCTTATCCCTTCATACCACCCACTGTGCCCACAGGACTCCTTCCTTATGTCTTGGGCTTACAGACAGTCTTGGGGCTGCCCCAGTGTCCTCTCCTTTCAAATGGGGTCATGATTACTCTTCCTAAGGCGGGGGGAGGGTCAAAGGAGACGCACAGGGTGCTTCATGGATGTTCTGGACTGTTCTCGTCTTGTCTGGGACCCGGTGGAGATCTTCTGGAACAGTAGACAATGATAACCTCCTTGGCCTCCATGTCCTTGTGGTACACACAGGCAAATTCAGGCCAGGAGGGCTTCTTTCTTGGTTCCTGATACTTTCTGTGGCCTTGTTTCTGGGCCTTTGCTGGCTTATTCAGTGGCGTGCTCAGCGTGATGGCTAACATCAGTTGTCAACTTGATGAGATCTAGAATCAACTGAGATGGTCCTCTAGGCTTTCCCAGGGGGATTATCTTAATTGGGTTAATTGAGGTGGGAAGACCCACCAACAGTGGGTGGTACCACTCCCTAGGCTGGGATCCTTGACTGTATAAAGAGAAAAAAGTAAGCCTAGCACAGGACTCTCTCTCTCTCTCTCTCTCCCCCCCTCTCTCTGTGTCTTTCTGTCTTCTCTGCCTCTCTCTCTGTCTCTCTGTCTGTCTGTCACTCTCTCCATCTCTCTGCCTCTCTCTCTGTCTCTCCCTCCCTCTCTCTCTCTCTCTCTCTCTCTCTCTCTCTCTCTCTCTATCCCTGTGTCTCTCTCTGTCTCTGTCTCTCTCCCTCTCCCTCCCCCCACTCTCTCTGGCTGCTTAACTGTGGATGTAAAGAGACCACCTGGTGCTGTGATTCTCCTCCATGATAGATTGTAACTGTGTGCCATGAGCCAAAATAAACCCTTTCTCTTTTAAATTGCTTTTGTCAAAGTATTTCATAACAGTGACAGAAAAAGTAGCTAAGACATACAGCATGAAGATGTTTGCTGCAAAACCAAGTGATGGGTACCCCTGTCTGTAGCCTCCCCCACTTCCTACTTTCTTTACCTTGTCTCCCCCCTCCCCCCATCTCCCTGAAATTCTTACTTCCTTTTTTATGATAAACACTAGCCTCTGATCTTAATTGTGGTTCACCACAGCCAACACAGAGTTCCATCCTAGCTTCTCTTCTGTGCACAGGGCATCCAGCTCACTTGTGCTGCTGTGTTAACAGCACCGCTACCCATCTTCAGGAACTTTTCATCTTGTGAACTGAGCCTCCTCACAAACCCCTAATTCCCGCTGCCCTCCTCTGCCGGCCTTCAGCAGTCCTGTTAGAATCTCCCGATCTCTCTGAATTGGACTCATTTATAGCCCTCACATAGGAATAATTAGTCAGCGTTTTGTGACTGGCTTTCTTTAACTAGCAAAATGTCCTCAGTGTTCACCCATGTGGTGGGTCAGGACTTCCTCTCCTTTCAGGGCTGAATAGTGTTTTGCTCCACTAGGTGGATGACATTTTGTTTTCCCATTCATCCAGAGCGTGAGATTGGTATCTATTCTGTGAAGGCAAAGAGCAGGTAGGTTCCAGACAGAACGATGGAGAGAGGCGGCGTGGTGGGGAGGAGCCAGGTACAAGGCACCGAGTTCGCGTGCGCGAAGCTACCAAGATATGGAGGGGCTGAGAGAGGCTGGGTCCGAGCATAGGTGGCTATTTCACTGTGAACTCCTGCAGGGGGCCTCTTGCCATTGGCACGCGCAGGGGCTGCTTTTGCCCCACCTGCCCTTGGCCTTGCCTCCTGTTCCCATCAGTGCAGCGAGCTGCCAGAGTATAGGAGCTGTTACGTTTTCATTTCTCCTCACCCTCGCATAAGCGTCCTTCGCACTGAAGCTGACACCTGCTGAAAGGACATGGTCCACGATGCCTTGGTGGGGCAGTACAGGAAGTGAGTATAGCGTTGGGGCAACCAGTCTTCTGGTTGTGGGTCAACACTTTGGCCACTATCTCTCTATATGTTGAGTTGTGACATAGGGGCTGTCTTGAAGCATCTAAGCGTATATTATAATGTTTTTGATGATGATGGTAATGGTGATGGTTATGGGGATGATAGCCCTTTTAGAAGAGTAATAAAAGTTTCAATAAGATTCTAACAAAAATGTTTCTATAGCCTTCCAGGTCAGTTATGAAAACTTTAGCCATGTCATATATGTTATTAGAAGGTGTTTCATTTCACACCTTCAAAAACCTTCTTTCATTACCTTGTGCGATGTGAAGGTGGCCCTGTGAAGTATTCACTGCGCATGGTCCTATTTCTGAGAGGCCAGAACTGTAGTTCACATCTAGATGCTCTGGAATTGCATGACGTGGTGGTAGTAGGTCTAAAGGCTCATATCACTCGGCCTCGTGTGCCGGCCACGAGCTCACAGATGGTCTTTAACTTGGAGCAGATCTAATGATATAATAGTTACTGAATCTTTGTCTGGAGGCTGAAGAGAGGCATTCCCTTGATCCTTTTATGGGAGTGAGGGGATATTTGTTTGTCAGGACCTGTCTGGGGGCTTTGTGGAGGACAGCAAGGGCCTCAGAGGCTCTTAGGATTCTGTTAGACTGTCCCACAACATCCTGCTGTAGGACTTTGGGATTATAGACACAGGAGTTAGGGGCTGGCTGCTCAGGGGTGAGATTGGCATCTTCAGGCTTGTGAGCTGTCTCCTGCTGAGGGACAGAATGAAGATGGGTCTCAGAATAATAGGTTGTCTAGAGGCCTTCACAAGGCCCCTAGGAGCTGCAAAAACCTCATTCTGGCTCCAGCAAATGAAAGGCTGAGGGAGATAGACACCTGGATAGGATAGTCCAAGGCCTGGTTTGAGGCTGTGCTGTGTGTAACCTGGGTAAGTCCCTCCACCTCCCTGAGGCTCAGGCCCTCCACCTACGAAAATAATGTCATAAGAGCATCTGCTTTGCTGCACAGAGTTTGGAGAAAGGACACAACAGAGTGTTTTTTAATGGTCCCTCTCCATGCTATAACAACAATAAAAGCAGGGGCTGTCTATGTGCCTTTGGGGAGAGGGGTCCTATCGGGAAAGCCATGGCACCTTCTCCATGAATGAAGACCCAGGGTTGGACTCTTAGGCATGTTCTCCAGATGTGCCAGGCCCTGTGCTCACCTCTGTTGGTTGTGTCAGGGTATGGCACGCCCTCTTCCTCTTCCTGTCCTTTCAGGATGCGCTCTTCGTGTCTATCAACAGCTTCTTTGCCCTCAGTGCCTCCCATCCCTTCCTACCATAGCTGCCCTGGGTCTTCATGTGGATGTTCCTGTGGCACAAAGGTCAAGAAAATCCACTGGATCCAAACAGAAAGATCAAATTACAGAGTCCATAGCTCCTGAGTTCATTGAGTTGCCTCAACACTGGGGCTTTGAAGGCTTGGAAACTTTCCATGTGTCTGAAATTTTGGGTTTCTGGATTTGAAGGTCGCGGGCCAATGGGGACCTACATTCTGCCGAAGGCCACTGACACCTCCTGCCTCCAACCTACTATCTAAATGGCACTGCTCCAAATTTCAATGTGTTCTTTCATCAGCTCCTTTCTGTCTGTTTTATCTTTTTCACAAATGTCAAACAGAGCTAGGATGATTTTAAAGTCCACACCCCACACAGCCACGGCCCACCATCTCCCATAGTAGATAACCTTAGTCTAGCCTCTTCTTGCAGCTGAGGCTCAAGAGGGGAAGGCGACTGCTCTGAATGGTTGGATGGAGCCCAAGTATCCTGAAGCTCCTCCTCCTCTGACCTTGTCCTGCAGGAAGTGCTGCTTCATTGCAAAAAGCTGCCCACTTGGTACCACAAGCATCTTCAGTTTAAAGCCACCCCAGCAGACCTGTGAAAGTCAGACGACCACTTTGTAGAGTCAGTTCTTTGTTGCTGCCTCCCTGTGGGAACTAGGAGTCGGAACTCAGGTCACCACGCTTGTCAACACAAGCATCCCCGGTGCTGTGGCATCTCTCTTCCCTGCTTTGAGTTTGAGTGAAGCATAAGGACTCATGAGTTTGGACCCCAGAGAGAGTTACTTGTTCATGTATTCTGCAGGGCAGCAGCTCGGCAGGAAGAGATAATCAGCACTTAGAACTGCAAAAACGCCTCCCTGTTGGCAGAATAAGCAAAGGCACATGGCACCTCCTTGTACACGTTGTCCTTGTACCCCTGCATGTCCTCCCTAGCCCACTTTGTCTTACTAGCCATCCAATTATCATCTATCTTTCAAGCACAATTTCCTGGGGCTGGAGAGGTGACTCAGTTGTGAAGAGCACTGGCCTCTCTACAGAGGGCCCAGGTTTAAATTCCTAGCACCTATGTGGTGACTTACAGCAGTCTATAATGTTCCAGGAGATTTCACATCCTTTTCTGTCTTCTCCAAGTTCTGCATATTAGTAGTACACATTCATGCATTCAGGGAAGGACACTCATACACACTGTGATGGTTTGTATATGCTTGACCCAGGGAGTGGCACGATTAGGAGGTGTGGCCTTGTAGGAGTAGGTGTGTCACTGTGGGTGTGGGCTTAAGACCTTCATCCTAGCTGCCTGGAAGTCAGTATTCAGCTAGCAGCCTTCAGATGAAGATGTAGAACTCTCAGCTCCTCCTGCACCATGCCTGCCTGGATGCTGCCTTGTTCCTGCCTTGATGATAATGGACTAAAATCTCTGAACCTGTAAGCCAGCTCTGATTAAATGTTGTCCTTATAAGAGTTGCCTTGGTCATGGTGTCTGGTCAAAGTAATAAAACCCTAACTAAGACACATACATACAATAAAAATAAATCTTACAAATAAACAATTTAAAAAAAAAAACAGTTCTCTGAGACATGTCCTGTCATATCTGCCTACAACTTTGGTCATAAGCAGATGTAACATTACAACGTGTCCTTCCCACTAGACTGCAGATTCCCCGAGGGCAGGAGTGTGTCTTATGTGGAACGCTAGAATAGTTCTGTTACTGCCTCCCTTAGGACACCCTTAGTCTGGATAGACTGTGGGGTACAGAGAATGGCCACTCTGCCACTTCTAGTACAGAAGTCAGTGACTTACCTGAGCTACTCAGTCCTTTCTTATGAAGCAGACGTTGACTAGATGGCTTTGCTCCAGGGGAGGCTAATGCTACTGTTTGGTGCATCTCCACCACAGGCTGAGCTAAGCAGTGTTGCATGTGTTAGGCGTGAAGTGAATTTGTGAAGTATCATAGCTTCCATTCATACTGGGCTTTCGGGAGGTCACCATGTCACAAGCTGGGGAGTACCTGCATTGGCCTCTGTGCCTGTCACTTCCGACGATTTATTTAATTTGATCCTCCGTGGCATTTAAAGATGCTTCCTATCATTGTCCTCAGTTTATAGCTGGACATGAAACTACAGAGTGGCATAGATCTGCCTGGGCTCGTGTAACAGGAGGCAGAGTCTGGACTGAAGCCCTGGCTGGAAGTCTGGCTGTGACTGCACAGGGTGTACCAGGTGGGAAGGGCCAGCAGAGGCTGAAATCTTGTCACTTTGCTGTGGAACTGTGAACATGCATTCTTTTTCCCGCCTCATACACAGCCACTATGAGAGCTGATGCCAGGGTGCCTGCTCTGAACCATCGCAACAGAGCGGATAGGAATATGCATATTTGTATCACCAGTGTCTAGCGCGGTGCAGGAATCCGCAAACATGAATGAATGGAGGATTACAAGTCAATGTCAGCCTTCTTTTCTCCCTCCAGTCCTCAGGCATGTGGACGGCGGTCACTGGTCACTTCACAGGCCCCTTGGTATAAGAAGCACTTCTTAGAGCTGGTGGCCTTGTAGCAGGTGCGCGGAAACAAAGACACAACTAAGAGCCCAGACCCATCTCTGATCTCTTTGTATGACATTCTAAGAGTTACTTGGTGTCTGTTATATCCAGCGATTCCTCTTCTGCCACCTCCAGACCTTGGGAAACTGTTGGAGGAGTATTCCGAAGCTTGGCCGGCCTGAAACAAGGAGTTCATTTTGCAATCAGCTTGGAGAAGCGTGTGTCCTGACTCATGCACTCACACTGGCGCCAGTTCTGTGTGAGCTCTGGGTTCTCCAACAGGGTCCCTCCCATCAACGCCTGAGCTGGCGTGGGCGGCTGCTACCCAGGCATAGTAATGTCTTCTTACTCAGAGGGGCGAGGTGATAGTTGATTTTGGGGTACAGGCAACCATGGGGCTTTGAGGTGAAATAACTGAGTCTGTGTGGTTCTGAGCCAAACTCTGGAGAGGTGTGGTCTCAGTTCTCACTGGTTCTCTGAGGAAGAGAGAGCGCATTTTGGTGTCCACCTCTGACTTTCCGTTGCAGCCTCAGATGGGTCTTTTTACCCCTCTGGGCTTCTGTTCAGTCCCCACAGAACAGAAGTTCTCTGAGACATGTCCTGTCATATCTGACAGGAATGTCACTGACTGTCTAGGGCTAGATGTGTGTGAAGAAAGCAGTGACTGTGCCCAGGCAGTGATGGTCATGGTTTGTCAGTAGGAAGTTCTTGGTCATCCCTGGAGGCATTTTGCTCCCTGCTGTATCTGCTGAACATGCCTGGGGATGGTCTGAAGGAAGGAGAAGGGAGCAGCAAGGCAGGGGGCCCGGCCAGGAAGGCTGAGGGCTGGAGGATGGCTGAGCTGTGCTCCCATGAGTGAGTGGAGGGAGGTTTGCAGCTGTCTCCATCTCTTTCCCCGAGCTACGTCCTTCATGTCTGAGGATGTTCCTCAAAATCAGCACTTTCCAAGGACACGGACAACCCAAAGCTAAGAACTTGGCAGAGGATGCAGGTCCAGCTTCCCACTCCTTCTGGGCTGGTCTTGGCAGGGTGCCAGCCACATCACCTCCTGACTCTCCCGTTCACCCTCACTCCGTCCAGTACACACTTCCCATGATGCTCAAGTCAAATCTCGCTAGAGAAGGCCTATTGTTTGGAGAGTATCAGAGGGTGGGTTTGTTTGAATGTAGTACAGGGTGTGTGGCAGCTGTCCTGGAGACGGGGGTGGGGGGTGGGGGGGACCAGGACCTTGGAGCTAAGGAACAAGGATATGAGATGGAAGTTGGAGAACCCATCCAGCAAACATTACTGAGCACTGTGTGTTAGATCCCTATGGAATTATGGGAGACAGACGTGATGCTCATGGCTGCCTAGTGGAGGAGGGCCAACTGAGTACCATAGACATCATAGAAGGCTGTGGGTTTAACTCTGAGGACAGAGACCGATACTGTCACAGATAAAGGAGGTACCACAAGGTAGACTTGGGTTCACACACTAGTAAGAAGACTCACTCATTGACTTGTTTAATCAACAAGCATTTGTGGACTGGGGGAATTTGGAATAGGTTAAAGCAGTGTCCTTTCTCATGAGGTTTTCTCAATAATTTGGCTTTCTTCTTGTTAATCAGATACTCACAAATACATTATGTGTAACTTACAACCAGAGTCAAGGCTTTGAAGGGATGGCATCCTGTTCTGGGAACGCATTTAAAAAGGCATCTGACCTCCTCTGAGGTTTGGAGAATGACAAATGGGCATCTGAGAAGACAAACAGCCCAGTGGTTACATGTCTGTTAGCCTGGGACTCAGAAGTAGAGACAGGTAGGTTGTGAGTTCAAGGCTAGCCAGAGCTTCATAGTGATTTTTCAGGTCATCCAGGGCTACATAGTGAGATGTATGCTTCAAAAAGCAGAAAAGGAGTTTTGAAAAAAGCCTTTGCTCCAGAAGGAAAGAGCAGCATGTGCAAAAGAGAGATTGAGGGGCAGCCTGCTGGGGGAAATGAGGTGGTGGTGGCAGGCAGAAGGTGCAGGACTTATTAGCACTACTGCTGGGACAGAATACCCGATAAAGCCAACCTAAGGGACTAAGGGTTTATTTTGACTTCCGTTTCCTGGTGAAGAAGACATGGATGGCAGTGAGCAGTGAGCAGTGAGGTGGGACATTAGGGAACACGAGGCAGGCAGTTACATCATCGTAAGGCCAATCCAGGAGGCAGAGAGACTTTTAATAAATCATAACCCATAGGCCCATCTTGTAGTAATCCACTTCTTCCAGCTAGACCCAGCTTCTAAACCTCCTACAACAGTGCTATCAGATGGAGGCCAGGAGTTCAAACCTGTTGAAATGGCCTGTGGGGACATTTCACGTTCAATCCATAGAAGAATTTAGTCAGAGCAAGTACCCATAGGGGCTTAATGGCTCTGTTAAAGATGTGGGCCTTTATCTCAAAGCCAGGGCAAGAGGGCTGGAGAGATGGCTCAATGGGTAAAAAGTACCTGTCTGCAAGGCTGACGACTTCAATTCCATCTCCTGGACTTACTTGGTGGAAGGAGACTCCCACAATTTCTCCTCTGTCTTCACATGTGAACCATGGCATGTCCCTCCAAATCAACCAACCAACCAACCAACCAACCAACTAACCAAACAAACAAACAAACATCCAAACAAACAAATCAACCGATCAAACAACCAAATCAAACAGTCAAACAACCAATCAAACAACTAACCAATCAACCAACCAACCAACCAACCAACTCAACCAACCAAGCAAACAAATGAATAAATGTGATTAAAAAAATGAAGAAGGAAAGAACCAGCCATAGATGGGTTTATGGAAAAGAAGTGTCTAATAATGTCAGGACCTTGGAAGGGCGATGCCAACAAGGCAAACAGAAGACAGAAGGGGGTCAGAAAGGGCACAGGATGAAGGGACTGGGAAGATGGAGTGACTCACTGGGTGACCTTTGTAGCTCACAGGGGTGCTAAGGGAGGATGTGAGGTGCAGAGAAGGCTCATTCACACTGTCTTCCATGGAGCTGAGCAGGGCTCTACAGGTGCCTGATCTAATGACTATCATGATGGATGCCTACAATGGCCTGAAAGTGTTTCCTACAGTCCCACGTATCACACACAGGCTTGTGGAGCTGTTGGGAGATGTTGGAGCCTCCAGATGTGAGGCTTGATGGGAAGTCTTCAGGTCATTGGGGGAATGTTGATGAATAGCAGGTCAGGATCTGGACTTTTCTGTCCTTGTGTTTGCTTCTTGATTACAATATGTTACAAGATTTTCTTTACCACCCCATGCTCCTATCACGATGTCTTGCAACCTCTAAAGTCCTGAAGCAACAGAGCCAAGTGACCATGCACTAAAACTGTGAGCCCAAATAACCTTCCCATTTTTAAGTTGACCCTCTTTGGTGTTTTATTACAGTAATGGAAAACTGACTGATAACAGTGGCTTACCAAGCATGGGTATCTTCTTAAAGTCAGATGGTGTGACCTTCCCTTCGTAGGAGGAAGCCCCTCTGTCCCTCTGAACATAACACTAAGGATTGCTAGAGGACTCAGGGACTCAGAAATCCTCCCCATCCAATGCTTGGGCTTCTACCTTACAAATGTTAGCTTGTCTGTGAACTTCCAGTGGGAAATCACAGGTGTTGCTGGCTCAAGAACCAGTGGGTTCGTGAAACTTCACTCACCTGGAGGCCAGGCCAGCATGCACAGAGACAGAGAAAGGAGGAGTTTCTGTAACATGCCACATGTAAAACGCCTGCCCAGTACCTGGAATAACAGGTGTGAGTTCAGTGTGAACCATGGCTCTGCAAATTCCTCATACATCAGATGAGGCTGGGTTCTGCCTCTGTTTTCCTGACTGCAGAAGCTCTTTCTGTGTGTAGGTATGAGGGTCAAATAGTGTGACAGGCTGGTGTTGGGAAGTTGGGAGTATGAGCTTAGATCCAACAGCAGTTGCTGGGTGACCAGTTGTCCCTAATGTATGTTGTAGATTACAAGTGTCTAAATGCACAAAGTTCTCTAAAAGGCCTGCCAGGTTTCAAACCCTGCTGTGTTGTTTTCTAGCCGTGTGGCCTGTAAGGGTAAAACAGAAATACTGGGAAAGTTGAAGATATCACTTGGAAGGTGCCATGATGATACATTGTAAAGTGCCTTGAATATGGGTGTGTGTTGTCAATGGAAACATAACTGTTAACCCCTACTTCCTCATATGCAAAGATGTGAGCTGGTGGTGACAGTGACAAAGATTTCCACAGTGAGAGTCAGTGTCTCCGACTGATGTTTCTCACTGGTGCCATCCTAGGGTCTTTGACTCACCCAGTCCTCACTGCACAGGCCTCTCTTAAACCACTTGTAGCAGGCAGGGGCACCAAGGGGAGATTTCTGTATAGGTCAGGCCAGGCTGATGGCCAGGATCATCACTTCTGGAAGGTCTTTAGGGTCTACATCTCTGTTCCTATGGGACCACCTGACCTCCCACTCTCCTCCGATAGTGGCAGCCATCCAGCTGGGCCTGGCAGCTGAGTGGCCTAAATTTAGCCCTCTGGCTTTAGTGGTGAGCCACAGGAAAAGACCAAGGGGAAAACCAACGGGCTCTACATTTTCAAAATACCTACCCTCCAGACCATAAGTGCAGCAAATGTTAGGCCAGCGAAGGGGCCCACGCCCTCGACTTGTTTTTGAGGGAGGCCTGGCAAACAATCGTATTTCCTTCTCCTTCATCTTCTCTGGTTGAACTGCCCTGGAGAATGGCCAGTCGGAAGTGGTCTCTCCCCTGGGAGTGGGTGCTGGGTGGTGGGAGTACCCCTGTGGCCACTGATTGGTTTGGCTGGGTCTGCTCTGGGTTTGGCTCCCCCAGCTGGGCCCCTGTCATGAGAGCTCTGGCCAGCTTGTCTCAGCAGGGTGTCTGCTTTAGGGAGCCGATCAGATGGAGGCTTGGGGCAGGTGATGCTCACATAGCTGTCTGTGTTACTGAACCCTTGAGCAATCTTACTTATATAGATGCACTTAATCTTAACCACCTAAGGAGAGTGGGACGTCTCCATCTCCCTTTTCTGAGGAAAATGAAGCCCAGGCAGGATGGACCACATTTTCAAAATCACACAGTAGCTCATAGAATAAGCATCTGGGGCTGAAACTCAGCCTGCCCATGAAGCCTGTCCACTCACCACTGCGGGGACTGCCTGTTACAATGGCGTTCAGACATTTTTACACATACCATCTGGAGTTTTTGCATACTAGGAGACAGAACTTCTGACTGATGCCACTGTATAGCTTTAGAACTAAGGCTCATGGGGCTGATCTCCTCACCCAGGGTCCTGACAGGACTCTGTGGAATGATGAGAACAGTCACATTGATTTCGGGGCTGTGGGGCTCATGCTCCTTAGCTGTGTCCAAAGCCAGTGACCCACATGTGTCACCCGCTGTCAGCTAATTTCAGGCCACCTACCCTGGGCCTGGAAGCATTGTCCTCACTGGTTTATCCCGGTGCTTTATCACAATGGCCTGCTAGTGAAACTGAGGGGAACAGGAGCTTCTCCAGATTTAAAATTGTGTCAGCAGGCTCCACAGGCACACGTGGGTCCCAGGTTCCCAAACATTGGGCCCAAATTAGTCCATATGTCCTTCAGCAATGACAATTCTTTGCAGTCATCCTGGTGGAAATTAAAGGGTATTTTAATATTCCATTCCCCCCTTTTTGCATCATCTTGTATTTAATGGATTACTTATTTCATTGTAGAGATAAGTATCTATGTTTGTTTACTATGCATGTTTGGTGTGTGTGTGTGTGTAAGCACAAGTGTGCCTGTGTTACTGCGTCCACGTGGAGGTTGGAGGACAATTTTCAGGAGTCACTTCTCTCGTCCAACCTGCAAACTCTGAGTATCTCCTATTGTTTCTGCCGTGCTGTCAAGGAGATGCTCCTGTCTTCCTTTCTCCCTTCGCTGCGTGAGTGCTGTGATTTCAGATGTGTGCCACTGTTTCTTCCAGGTTCTAGGAATCAAGCTCTGATCATTGGGTTAATGTGGTAAGACCGAATCTATCTATCTATCTATCTATCTATCTATCTATCTATCTATCTATCTATCTATTTAATGTATGTATATGTGTGTATATATATAGAGAGAGATACGTATAAAGTTAAAATATATACCATTAAATTTGTCACTCAGTCATTCTAAATGTTTTATGCCTTAGTAGCATTGATTATGTGCCCAGGATTATACAACCATCACTATTATCATGTCTGCCCAGAGGTTTTACATCTTCCCAAACAGAAACCCTGTCTCCATTAAACATACTGACTTCCCGTGTCTTCTCTTCCGAGCTTTGACAACCACATTGTATTTTTTTTCTGTCTGTGAATTGAGCACTTTAAAGGACTTCATCTGAGGGTCCTTTTGTGCTGGATGATTTCTCCTAGGGGCTGTCCACATGCTCTCTGGTGTTAGAATTTCCTTCCTTGCTGCATCAGGTGATATTCTGTGTGGTTGGGTGGACTCGGGGCTGCTCCTAGACAAAGCACTGAGGATAAAGAGGTGAGCAACACCAATCTGAGCCATGTGGTTCTTCTCAGCGAATGATAAAGGAGCAGATTTACCCCCTCTGGTGATATTGATATTTATCGATTGATTAAGATGGATTCTGCCAGGTTTTCACATTGTAAAGTTAACTCGTCAGTATTCTATTCTTGTTCATTAATTACTATTTAATACGCATTTTTTTTATGTGGGAATGCCTTGAGAACATTCTCTTCAGGGTCAAATTTTCACTCTCTCATTTAGTGCTTCGTCTAACTATAATTGTGCAGTCCTATCATCCCTTCAGTGGGTTTGGTGTATGGCTGTGTGCATGAATACCCATGATCACATGTGAGTGGGCACACACGTGCCACGGCATGTGTGTACATGTCAGAGGTTAGCTTCAGGTGTTGGTACTTGCTTCGCACCTTGTTTGAGGCAGAGTATCTCTTTTGTTGTTCACTGCTGTGGTTGCCAGGCTGGTCTGGTCAGCCCACAGGCTTCTGTTAATTCTCCTGCCTCTGCCTCCCAGCTTGCTGTAGGAGGGCCGGGATTACAGATGCATGTCACTATTCCCAGCTATCTCAATGTGCATTCCAGGGATTCAAAGTCAGGTTTCCACACCTGTGTAGCATGTGCTTCACCCACTGAACCTTCTTGTTGGCCCTCTTCTACATTTTTAAATAGGGGATTCTACCCAGTGTGATTCTAATGTGAAGTAACCTAGTTCTTTCTATGCATCAGACATCGGAGTCGCTGTTCGCTTTTGACGTACATCCACTATTTCACAGAAGAAATAGTTCTTTATTGTTTCAAGGTTATAACAACACATAGTAGGTCAAAACCACGCACACTAAGCCACACACACATCTCTGGGTCAGGAATCAGGAGTGACTTCTCTGAGTCATTATGGCTTAGATCTCTCTGTCAGCTTATGTTTTGGACCTGTCTGGGCTGCAGTCAGCCGAGAGTAGATGGTACTACACTGTTTGGGCTAACCTGCTGTCAGAGGGTATTCAGCATTAACTACCTGGGTAGAAACCCAGACCGTAGCTAGGCTGTAGTGGCGTATGCCTTTAATCCCAGTACTTGGGAGACAGATGCAGGTGGATGTCTGAGTTCCAGGCCAGTTTGGTTTACAGAGTGAGTTCCAGGATAGCCAGAGCTACACTCAGAGAAATCCTGTCTTGAAAAATCAAAAAAGAAGAAAAAAGAAAAGAAAAGAAAAGAAAAGAAAAATCAAGCAAGTAAGAAAGAAACCCAGACCTCACCTGCCAACAAGACACAATGATAGAAGCCAGTCTGCCACTCTAGGCGTCACCTCCTCAGCTAACATGTGGAGGAGCGCCTAAAACTTTTCTACAGATGTAGTTCAAGCAACCCTTGAACCCTTGCTTTGTTGCTTCTTGCTTGTGGAACCGTAGGCAGATGACATGGGATAATTCCCTGTCTGGGACATGGGGATAATTAATACCCACCTCCTGGGGTTTTGAGGTGATCATTTCAATCACACATGTGAATACAATTGTTCCAACAGCCAAGTGCTATGTGACCCCCAGGGAATGTGTCTGCAAAACAGACTTTACCCAGTAAGAGCTGAAAGACATGACAGCCAGAAGAAGCCTCTTTACACTACGACCTTTGTAAGCCACACTGACAGGAAAGCTTTGTAAATGACAGGCTCCTCTGTCCTATATGGCTTTTGAGTAAAACCTCAGGGAAAACCTGGTGGAGAAAACCTTTAGTTTGGCTACGGTCCCTCCCCACCCCCAACTCTTTATAAAAGGTCTATGAAAAGCATTGTACAGAGCTTTCAGAGGCTGAGGTAGATGTGAGTGCCCGAGGAAACTGTGGGTTAGCCATGTGGTTCCATGCTAGTTACGAATGGACTTTGTTCTTACCGCTTTCATTAGAGCCTTGAGTTACCCTTGGGGGCCCAGCCTCACTGCTGCCACAACAGATAGTGCCCAACAGGGTTGCTTCTTACACACACATATGCTTGTGTGTGTGTGTGTGTGTGTGTGTGTGAAGTATGTATGTGTGAGTGTGAGTGTGTGTGTCTGTGAGTGTGTTAATATATGCCTCTGTATGTGCCCATGGCCACATTATTTGGATCAAATCGAGGACCTGGCACTTGCTAGGGACACACACAAGCCACATCCCCAGCCCTGACGGCCATTGGTTGGACTTAGATAGAGACAGAGTAAAGATTACTCATTAACCATCAAGAGAACAACCTCTGAGTTTGAGTTTCCCCTTGAAGAACCTTCCCTCAAGTGGAAAAGATTATATTCACTTCCCTGGGTAACTTCCTGTGTTACATCCTCAGTCCCCCCCACCCCCACCCCTGCCTGAGGCAGTTTGTGCTTTATCTGTGTGGTTCTCAAGTATATGTGGGTCAGAGTTGTATAGGTTGTCCTCAGTCATTTGGCCTGGGTTTCATTGGCTTCTTAGGATTCTCTTACTTTAATTCTTACTGTCTGCTAATGTGGCTTGGCGAACTCAGCTTTGCAGCGTCCACCAACTGGGGGAGCCGTTGGTTAGACTCCAGCATTGTTGGTGATGGGCCTTAGGCAAGCTTCTGCTGCCTTCTATGAAATGAGGATAACAAATACCTGCCTCACAAGCCTATTTTGAGGTTCAGAGCTGCTATTCTGTGCAGGATGCTCTAGTCTAAAGCATAGTGACACTCAAGAAATACCACTTGTCATTATTCAAGTGGCTTATGAAACTTAATGCCAGCACGGAAATTTATTCCCTATCCCAAAACATCTTGAAAGTCCATGGATCCTGTCTTGGTTCATTTTCTGTTGTTGCCACACACTGCCTGAAGTTTGACAATATAAGGAAAGAAGCCTGTTTGGACTCATAATTTTGGAGGCTGAGAATCCTACAGGCATGGTACCACTTCTGCCTCATGCTGCTTTAGTTCATGGAACACAGTGGAGGATCACACAGATGATGCCACTCAGAGGACAAGGGACACAGGAAGTCTTGCTTTAAAACCACTTGCTCTGATAACTAACCCAGCCTCAAGAGACCAAGAACTCTCTTGTTAGAAAGGTATGGATTCAGGTGCTTGTCACTATGTCCTAGCACCTGATGCTCTCACTCTGAAGAATTAGGGTAGTGGTGGGCAAAGTTTTGAGGGATCCACCCAAACTTAGCAGATCATGTTTGATTTAAAAAAAAAAAAAACAAAAACCAAATCAAAACAAAATAACAACCAAGTAGGATATTAACATGTTTATCCACTTGGAAATGAAGGAGGCGGGGCACCTCTGAGGGCCATGTCTTTCTTCTCTCACATGCATGTTTTTGAAATATACTCAGAGGCATTTCCCCTAGTGCTTTGACTTTCCCAGAAATAACCAAAATCCCTTGCAAAACACATTATCTGATCTTACTCCCTGACCAATGCAAGTCTTCTCCACTCCAAGCTGATGACTCAGCGCTTTGGTTATGAGACTGAAAGCCAAACCTGTTTGCAATGCATTGTGTCAAGGAAACAGGTCTTGGAGTGCCCGATGAGAGACAGAACACTACAGCCAGTCTTATTGTTTGAAAAATGATTGAAGTGGGAATTTCAAACAACCTTCTTTTGATCAATTCTTTAAAGCTTTGGGAAATTCAAATATGTCATTGTCCTTGGCCAAGCCACCCAGCAAACCTCCTTACGATAGCAGTTCCAACTCAAAACCATTTGTGAAGGAAACTGTTACTAAGGAGAATGAATGAGTGACTAGCCAGCATGACCAACAATAGGCAGATGGAGTCATCTTAGGCTAAAAGAAACAAGTGAAAGAAAATTGTAACCTTGAAAATGAGCATGTGGAAAATTCCAGAAGAGCTAAAGGGAAGAGTGGCACCTGTTAAAAACTTAAGACATAATAGAAAAGTTAAGATGTGACAGAGAGTAAGGAAAGATGAAAGAAGAACACAGGTTATGAAAAGAATCAGCTAGAAATCAGCAAGTGTAGGATGTCATTTTGGATTCATTAATAAAACCTAACTATTGACGTAATCTGACATAACTGAAGAAATAATTAGTGAAATGGAAGTCAGTTCTGAGGGATACAACCCGGAGGGATGACATGAAAGAATAAACGGGCAGTTAAGAAACATGGAGACATGGAGAGTCTCTGCAAGGCTCGAAGTTCTTCAGTGGGTTGTGGAGGGGAATGCTTGAGAACCAAGATTTGATAAGACACCAAAGACAAATTTTCTTATAACTGAGGAAAAAAAGCCCTAAATTGAAAAAGCACCATGCATGATATAAAGTAATTCCCCATAGGCAGAGGCGTGATGGTGTACAGCTTCCAGCCTCGTGCTGGGGAGTCAGAGACACTGGATCTGCACCAGTCCCAGGCCAGCTTGGTCTATATAGTGAGCCCTGATTTTTTTAAAAAATCCACATGTCAACATGTGGCGGTGGCACTTCAGAACCTCAACAACACGTTTTTAGTAGCTGCAGAGACGGTAGACAGATTTTCTTCCCCAAAGTAAGACAATCAGACTGTCAGCCACAGCAGCTGCCAAAGGTCTCAGAGGGGAATCTCGGAAGTTTGTGTAGAGGAAACTCAAGCGGCAGCCTGGGAGCCCGCACTCAATTCTGTAGGCACACAGCGGTAGGGACGAAGAAAGCTTAGCATGCACTACTCTCTCTGAGAAAAATGCTGCAGGCGGCTGGGGTTGGCTATGGTTTTGAGTGTGTCCTCATGGGTCGTGACTAGGAAGCTTGGTCCTCAGAGTTGAGGGGCCTTTAAGAGGCAAGGCCTAGTAGACAGGGCTACCCTCCAAAAGGAAAAATGGACTTTTTCCAGGACCAGAGTTGGTGCCTAAAGAGCAAGTTGGGCCTGAATCCATCTTTCTTCCTCTTGCACGAAGCCATCAGCCACACTGTGGTGCAGTTCGGCTTTCCTCACTGGGGACTGAACACAGGGGGCTCCCTGGTCTTGTACTTCCTCTTAGGGCTCGGCCTCGAACGCTTTGTTAAAGCAATAGAGAAAGGACTTACAATAAAATACCTAGACAGCTACAGGATAGTAAGTCTAAACGGATGGAATTAAAATGAAACTAACCTAGGGCTGGTGATATTACGTAGCATGCAGGAAGCTCTGGGTTCTTTCCCTAGTCTGCACAAATCCTTGTCTATAGTCCCAGCAGGAGGATTGGAAGTTTAAGGTTATCCTCAGTGACATAGTGAGTTCAGGAGCACCCTGAATTACATGAGACCTTGCTTTAAAAAAAAGACAAACCAAATCAATCAATCAATCAATCAATCAATCAATCAATCATCAAACCTTGAGTCTAGATACTGCTGAAATAAAGTTATATGACTATTGGCTCTCTAAAAGAAGGAAGAAAGAAAAAAGTGAAACTTTATGTACAAAGCCCAAACCAAACAGAAAGGTTCTAGAAAGGGGCTGTGTCCCTTTCATCTGATTGTTGTCCTGTAGGAAGGAAGCCTGGCATTTCCAGATCTCTGGTTTTTCAAGTCAATCCAGAAAAAGCCAGAACTTTTATGTGAAATTTCCTGATTTTTGAGAACTTGCAACAAAAATATTTAACACGCCAAGCTCTTCAACACTTTGTAGTTTAAATAAAAGGCCAGCCAACTGTTTGCCCTGCAGAAAGTGTGCCTTGGTTTTGCCTCAGCACTCTAGTGTCTGTCCCACAAGCAGGGATCTCTTCAGAGTGGAGGTGGTACTTATACCATGAATGGAAGGAAGGCATTTAAGTAGACCTATAGATAGGAATGACCCAGGGGCCTCTTAGGAGGTATCACGTTTGATGGGAGTGAGGTTGACTGGGGCTGAAGATACTTGAATATTGTCATTTCCTCATGCCCTTTCTCCTTAAGAGCTGTGTCCCAGATAAACCCTGCCTTAGTGTCTAAGGACTGTCTCTGAGGCTGAAGGCAGATTGGTAGATCTCGAATTGCCCAGAACGCAATTTATTGAGGGACTTACTGAACGAAGGGTGGAGTGTGGCCCAACATGGCAGCAAGGGCAGTTGGCTCTCTGTAATTTTGGTCAGAAAGAAGGATATGTGGGGTGCAGTAGGGGATCTCAGGACAAAGGAGTCTTAGTACAAATTGGGGAAGTGCCCCGTGTTTCTCGAGCTCCTTATGTGCCAAGCACATTCTTGACAGGAAGGGGTCTAGCTGGAAATCTCCACACATCAGTCTGATTGTAGTTTGCTGGGAAACTTCAGGAAAATCCAGTTAGGAGTGCTCATAGCCATTAGGACTCAAGATGGCTGCAGTCATGTCAAATTGAATATGCGTAAGCTCCAAGCTGGGCCTTTCTGAGTTGTGCAGTTTGTCATCTTTGCTCATTCCCTGGAGTGAGGGGGCGGGGAAGGAATGAACACTGTCTGGTGACAAAGGTGAGGATGCCAGTGAGAAAGAGGAGAAAGAAGAGATGGCCAGGGCCACTTAGGAGATCGTGTGGGCGCTTCCCAAGGCGTGGTCTTCTGTATCCAGCCCTTTAATTAGAAACAGTACTGTCCACAGTGTGGTGACAGTGTGGTAACTCACAGGAATTTCTCAAAAGCTCAAGCCTCTGGCTCTGAGTTTTTCTAAGCAGCAGGCTGTGCTCCAAACAGGTTCAGTTTCTTTGACATCACACCGGATGTGGGGGATGTGGGTCGGTTCAGGGGGAGCTGGGCCACCCCAGCTTGTGGAGAGCCTCAACTTGTCACCCTGCTCCTGCTATAGGCTTCCCCAGAGGCAGGATCTGACTCTTGGGACCTGCCTTTTGGCAAAGTTAGATTCCAAAGTCAGTATGTCAGCCCCAGTCTCTGAAACTGCCTTCAAAACATATTGCTCATGATTTAATGTGGGCAGAGCTACACGGTAACAAGTACTGTGTATACAAGCCCCACAGTGCCCGCAACAGGATAATTCACTGCATTCTTCCAAGGACCCTTTTGTTCATTTTTATCCCATGTATATTTTGATCGCATCTAATTTAGATGCTCTCGTGTCTATGTTGCTACTTCATTTTATGACCTTGAGCATTATAAAAAGGTCATTTTTTGGAAGCTCTGTAAAGTAAAATGACATCAGCAATCGAGTGACACCTGTCAATCCAATGTCATCGAATCTCTGTCATCATCACAAGAGGCACGGTGGATTTTGGTAAGGACACCGGTTCTGGATTGGCTAGGTTTAGTTCTCATTTTGACTTTGCTCTTTTGTGACCAGGTGACTCTGGCAAAGTAGACTTTTTTTTGAGGGGCTTATGGAGAGGATGATAGCATCTGCCTTACAGAGGGGCTGTGGAGATTAAAAGAATAATACCTGGTATAAAATTAGCTCATATATGTTACAAATTACTACTGGTTTTGTTGCTATTGGACAAGCACAATAGCAAAGCACCCTTGGGACTGTAAAAGGAGACTTTAAGGTTGAGGATAAAGCTTACCCTGCCCCTAGGACTGAACTAGAAGGTTAGGAAGGGAACCCACTCTCCTCACCTCTCAGGACCAGTGCAGATTTGTCCCTGCTTCTTTCTGCCCATCTTTCTGGCCTCAGACTCCTCACAGGCCCTTTCCACCAGCGTGTTTGCTTTGTGGCCACCAGCCCAGGCGCCAGTGCCCATCACAACCGATGGAAACTCATGTTTTAATGACAGGGTGGAGGTAGGGTGAAAGCAGGCTGTGAATATTCCATCTCTATTTGAATTGCGACCCACCACCTATATATTCCAGGCTTAGTGACTGAAGGCCTAGGGATTGTAGTGTACTGTAACCAGGATGGCAGGGGGATACCCATAACCTCCTTTTTCCAGGAGTTGCTGGTTTCTGTACTGTAAAACAAGTGCTTATGATGTGCTAGAGAATAAGCCCCGCCCTCAGGAACCGTTCTCCACAGGACACCATCAAGGGAGAAGCAGGAGAGCTTCGCTCAGAACCTGGCCTTTCATGGTCTCTTCTCTCTTTGTGGCTTCTATAATCTCCTTCCTCCTGCATCCAGTCTTTCCCTCTGCAGTCTCTGGCTCTGCCCTGGGGTCTCCTGTCTCTCAAGAACAGCAATTCCCTTCCTTATCTCTGATCTGCCTTTAGTGGTTTGCTGGTTGTTTCCCGGACAGTCCGCCATGTCTGACAGCCAGCGTCCTGTCCTTCCTCCAGTATCTCCCTCCTAGTTTTCTGTTATCATGAGCTTCACAGCCGTCCTCACAGGCACCGAGCCTTGGGATGCTTGGCTCTGTTTTGCCAGCCAGCCAGCTGTCCACTTGTGTGAATCTGTTTCTGTCTGCTCACATCTGTCTGCTTTTCCCAGTCCTGGCATGGTTCCTCCTGGCTTTAGTTTAGCTTTTCCAACCTATCTTGTTAGTCAGCCAGATTAATATTCCTGAAATGCACCCTGGTGTTCTCCTCTTCTTCAGTCTTATCTTCTGGGCAGAATGCACCCTCCTTGTGGCAACTAAGAATGTCCCTGATCTGGCTCCACCTTCACTCTCTGGTGGTGTTTCCATATTTTCCATATTCTTTTCATTAAAAAGTATGATTATGGGTATTTTTGTTTGCATGTATGCTGTGCCTGGGACCCTAGGAAGTCAGAAGCGGTCCATGGACCTTGCCTGGACTGGAGTTTCAGAGGGCTGTGATCTGCCACGTGGGTACCGGAGACTGAACGAGGATCCAGTGTAAGAATAGCCAGTGCTCCTAACCACTGAGCTAACTCGCTCAGCTCAGTTTCCAGTTCCTTGATGGCTGTACTAACAGATTCAGAACAGGTCGTGACTCCCAGGTGTCATCATGCCTTCGGGTGTCTATCCACAGTCACCTCCCGATTTCCTTCTTCCATTCTCCTCAGGACTTGGCTCAACTTTCTGACTGGCTCAGCTGGGTGTGGCCCCCTTTGCCTTCCTCCTCTGAGGCCCTCCAGCTCCCCCTGACCCTCTCTCTACTCCTTACCACTTGTTAGCTGCTCTGTAGATAACCTGTAGCGGGGCTTGGAGTTCAGGGAAAACTCCAGCCTGCCCTTGCCAAGGCACCCCAGATAAATAGAAAAGCAAAAATAGAAACTCCCTGTTCTCAACCCGCTTCAAGGTGACTTCCCTAGTGTCTGCTTCAAACAAGTGCCACCCGTGCTTTGCCTGCACCAAGCACCTGGACTTGCCTTGGTTCCTTGGAAGGGGGATGCCCAGCCATCTTTAAGTCCTTCCTTCAAGGCGTGCAGTTGAAGGCTCACAAAACCATGGCCAGATAGAGACTGCTTTGGAGCCAGGCGTATGCCTGGCTGGATAAATGCCTCAGTACAGCGTCTCTCTAGAGTCTCTTTGTTCCCTCTTGCTCCACGAAGGTGAAATATAGCTCTTCTTTCTCCATGACGGCAGCTTTAAAACAGTGTTAAGGATTCCACCACTTCTTCACTTTCCTATCTCAGGCCCCGTGCGAGATATGTGCAGATCTCTGCAGACACCCCTAAGGCTGGACCGCTGATGTGGGTTGAAGCATGGACTTCACCTGTTACCTTCACAAGGCTGCCCATGTCAGAGCTCAGTATCCTCCAGGGTCTGGTTCTCAGACCCACCACCTCCTGCCATAGATGCTCAAGACATGCTGTATTAAGCCTGGGATAGGATGCACAAGCAGCATAGGTTCATCTTCTAGTATAGTGTAGATTATCTCTGGATAATACACTACCCAATGCAATACAAGTACTGTGTTAATAGCTGCTGTATCATGGGTAACGATAAAGAGAAAAAAGTGTATACACGTTCAGTATAGACACAGCCAGCACTGGCCTGTGTGCATCTTTGGTCTGCAGTTAGCTGAATCCAGGGATATGGGACCTGAATATACAAAGGGCTGCTGTGAGCATTTCAGAGGTACCTGGGATGCCAGTCTGTGTCTTTTGCTGGAGTATTATCTCCATCACCTCTCTGTAAGTATCCCTTCTCTTTGCCTGACCAGGTCCTCTTGGGACTTTAGACTTCATATTGGCTGTCATGGCTTTCAGGACCCTCTCCTGACCTCATTTGATTAGGCTTCCCTCCCCAGGGCCACAGTGATACTCTGCTTGCTCTATCCCCAGGTCCTCTCCTTTTGTAGGAATTGTACTGTCTCCCCAATGCCTGCACCATGCCAGACAGTGGGTAGACACCTAATACACACATGTTCAAAGAACACACGAGGCGTGGGTGGTGGGTGAAGCAGGTGCTGAGTGGTATGTATGGGGCATCACCGGTCACAGAACTGTCTTTGACAGCTGCAGAGCCCCAGTGGCATTCAGTCCCAGGTGCTTCTGGCTTGCTATTCTGGCATTCTTCGGGAGTCAGCTAGGCAGCTTTGTTGGTCTGGGTTGGGCTGGCTTGCATGCTGAGCTCGGCTCTTTTTGCTAAGGTGAGCAGAGAAATGTAGCTCCCCAGATGATGCTGAGAAAACCTCTAGTGATGATGGCCCAGGTCCAAGGATGAGTGGACACATGGCCTCCTGCGGGACTAGATGGCCACAGGCACACCACATTCTATAAAGTCAGTTCCCATCCAAGAGTAGGGGGTGGATCTCACATTGCAAACTTTGGGGTGTAAGGAGGGATTGAAGGAGTCAGCCTTTCTTGGAAGCACCCCTTCACTCAAGGCATCAATCGGAAGGCCTGGGCTGGGACTCACCACTCCTGGAGCCTTGTGAAATTACAGCTGTCTCCTGATTGTCATTCACGTTATCATTTCATGAAGTGATTCTGTTTACCCCTTCTCCAGCATACTTTCAAACTGAGGAAGGGTTACAAACTGTGAAGGCCTCCGACAGGAAGAGCTAGCTAGATTGTTCTCCTGAAGTCACTTGGCCAACAGTACTGGCAGGGATGTGGGTGGTGGAGAGAGGGTGTGTGATGAGACCAAAAACATGTTCACTGGCTTGCCATCCCAGGCTCCCAACAGCATACATTCCCTAGTAACTGGAAGCTCTTTGGGATCTCATAAATAATGGGCATAATGAGTTTCAAAAAGCATCACACATCATGTGGTTGTAGGGTATGATCATGAATGGTTACCACCTTGGCCAGAGTGGTTATTTGACAAGTCTTGTACCAGATGTCCCTTCCTTTCTGCAGATGATAAGTCAGGGGACAAACTGGCCTGAAAAGATAATCCTGTGTTCCAAGAAAAGGATAGGGAAGATACCCCGAGTGTTCTTCTTCTGCATAAACCCTGGAGAGGGGGTCTGCTTGCATAACTGCTGTGACTGTACCCAATGTTCTTCCAGGCTCATCTACCCAGTGGATGGAGATGTGCTTGATCATCTCTCAGGCTTAGTTTCTCCTTCCAGGGATGCTGGTGAGACAGGCATTACTCCCCTCCTGAAAGTTTATGGTCCTTGGTGATTAGCAATGGCTTCTCTGCAGTGGAAACAGGGCATTCAATTGGGCACTAGGGTTAAGCTGGCCCCACAGGCCTTTCTCCCACTGGCTTTGGAGGACAGTAACTAATAATGCTGCAAACCAGTCCTGGATCTGGAGAGTGCATGGAAATGGACCATTCTCCCTAGACACAGAGAAGGCAGTTTTTAGTCTGTTTGTTTGTTTTGTTTTTGAAAGATCCATCAGGGTGGGAGGCAGAACTTTAGTGTGGTGGGTTACGGGTTCTCAGGGTCTGGGCCACTGCTCAATGCAGAGGCCTCTGGATGGGCCCATGTCATCTGAGGCTGCGTGCCTTTCTCCACAAACCGTCACATATCTCCTGAGGCTGGCCCTTGGATGGCCTTGTGGAAGCACCTGGGCCCAAACGTGGCCAGTTCCAGCAGCGCCAAAGGAAGCGCCTGGATGCTTCTCAGCAGGAGCACGTCATTATTTTTCTCTTCCCTCTTGCATGATTCATTTTGCCTGGAATCTTCCCAGTGAAGGTTCAGCTGGCTAATTGATACTGTCCCTGAAATCAGGGAATCTGCCTCACCCACCAAAGTAGCTGAGACTTAAAGGGGTAGGGAAGTATAGTCCTGGGCTCGCCCAGTCCTGAGCTCACAGTATGACTACAGCATTTTAGAATTTTAGAGCCCAGTGACTTTGGGGAAGTCACAACAGAATTTCCCACTGAGCTTAGCCATAAGCTCCTTAGGGCTTGTGGTCAGCTTTTAAGGTGTGATATGTATGAACGGCCCTGAAGATGGGCCTGGGTATGACTTGGCCATTAGCACTTGACTTTATGACTCTCCACCCTAGTCCCTGATGGCTGCCCTGACCTCTCTGTCTCATTCTTGACTTGTCTGGAGGAGGAGGTCAAACAGACAGTAAGGTCCAGCCTCTAGAAAGGTGATTTTGTTCTTGTTTTTGATCGGATTTTATTGGGGTCCCTACAACTCTCAGTGTAGACCAGGCTGGCCTCAAACTCACAGAAATCTGTTTGCCTCTGCCTCTGGAGTGCTGGAATTAAAGGTGTGTGCCTCCACATCTGGCCTGGGTGTTTTATTTAATTAAACTGGCTAATTAATTGTGTATATTTATATCTGGTTAGAGATTGTGTGGGTGGAGAGCCCCAGTGAGGGCATATCCTTCCTAAGTTATCTCTGAACTTCAGCTTTGACTTGTAAATGCTTGCTATTTACCTTGTGGTGGGGAAACTTATGACAACATAATCAGGGGCTGACAAAGACTTGATACCTTATAAGAAATAGCCAGATTAAAGTTACAGCCCAAACATCTCTGTAGGACTAGTACGAAGGCCTCCTAGGGGAATTGAGCTGCCTTTTCCTCAGCCAGAGAGCGAGTGTGGGGTGCAGAAGGACTGTTTCCTCCCTTCTCCCTCTCCCTTCCTCTCAGCCCTCCCTCCCATTTCCTTCCCTCCATAGACAGAGTCTCTCTAGGCAGCACAGGTTGGCCTAGAACTTGTGACCCTTCTGCCTTCTGAGTTGATTGAGGCATGGACCATCATGCCTGGCTAGCATGACCCAATCTGGGTCACCTTTCTTCATATCAGGTGCTTGTTTAGGCATTGTGTGCCCTTCTTCTGGGAGAAGGGTGAGCTCAGAGACCTATAACAGTCAGGGTTTCGCTCAGCACCCCTTGGCTTCTCCAACAGACTACAGCAAGTAGTGGGTGCCACTGGTTTTTGTGCCTTAGCTATATTCCTTGCTAACTATATATTCCGTACTCTGAAGTCCTTTTAAACTACAAAGGCTTCAGTGGCTATCACCCATTTGTTACTCACTGGCTTTCCCCAGTAAGCCAGCCCCCAGCAGTATCTCTCATTCAGAAGGGCAAATGTAAGACAGTCAGACAGAAGGGAACAGGCAGTACAGAGGAAGTCAGGATCTGTTGTCACTGTGTTCTTGCTAGAGCAGACTGTACCGGGCAACCCACACTGGTGCTGGGGAGAAATGAGGGGAGGCCAGGGGAGAGGGAGCGGAGGTCCGGGATCTGGGAGCTAATGGTCGTGCGACAAGTTCTGATAGCAGGTTATTTAGCTGGCAGGTGAATCTGGTAAGCTGCGGAGCATCTAACCAGATTTAGACCAAAATGCAGCACAGAGGTATGTTGAGGCACTGTCCACTTGGCTAACTACAGTAGGTTCTTACTGGGGGGGGGGGGTGGACTTTTCCACTTTCTATGGACTCTAAGGTCCACAGTGTGGGGGGCAGAAAAGTAAGCCTTTGGCCTACTGACCTAGAACAGTAAAGCCATTTGCCTGAAGTCTTACAGAGAGTTGCTACCCAAGCAGGAAGCATGGAGACCTCTGCACAGTGCTGCCAAGTGACAAGCTAACACTCAGGAGTTTATTTTCCACTCCAGTTCAAGACCTAAGACCTGAAATAGGAGCTTGGCAAAGAATTCCATATTGTGGACAAATGGATACATGTTGGGGTGTTGAGAGCATACCTTTAGTGTCACTGGGAATGACTGGGTTCCGGCCTGACCCTGCTAATTCACTAGAGCATTGGGAGAAATGTCTGGAAGAGAGGGGCCAAGAACACTTCTTCGTCGATTGATCTTGGGTGATGATTGTAGTTACTGAGCAGCAAACATAATTTATACTATTTGAAGGCCGTATGTTTTTGGTTTGTTTAGAAACAAGGTCTTAGGTGGCTTGCACTGGCCTCAAATTTGTTATGTAGTTGAGGATGATCTTGAACTTCTGCTCCCCTGCTGTTACCTCCCAAAGCACTGGGATTGTAGGTGTGTACTACCACACTTGGCTTATATGGTGCTGGAGATTGTGGTATACAGGCACTTTACCAGCTGAGCTACACCCCCAGATAGAGGGGCTTCTAATAAAGTAATAACATCACTAAAATGACTCATTGTAGGAGAAATAAACAAAGTCGATAGTGGGGTCAGGGTAACCTCCTGAGTGTTAGCTTCCTGCTTGGGTCACAACTCTCCATAAGACTTCAGGCAAATGGTTTTATTGATCTAGGTCAGTGAGCCAAGGATTTTTTTTCTGGCCCCTATGCTGTGGCCCTTAGATTCCACAGAAAGTGGAAAAGTCCATCTCCAATTTAGGTCTCCTTCAATGGTCCCAACAACAAATAGAGATAGGATTCCACTAGAGTTCACTCTGGTGAATGGACAAGTGTATTAGGCTTCCTACAGAGCAATGGGTGAAGGCTTATGGGCAGGCACATGGGTGGCCTTAAAACAGTCTCACTGGAAGATTCTACACCCAGCATGGATAACCCCCCAGTGGCTGTGTAGATGGAGATCCTTCCCCTAGTCCTTCTCAGCCTAAATACTCTCGCTTTTAGGTTCACACTCTTCCTAATGCTGTGACCCTTGAATGTGTTTACTCATGTTGGTGACCTCTGACTAAAATTATTTTGTTGCTACTCCATAACTGTAATTGTGCTACTTTTATGAACTGCAATGTAAATATCAGATATGCAGGATATCTGATATGTGACCCCTTTTTAGGGGTGACCCCTCAAAGAGGATTGCCACCCACAGGTTGAGAACTACTGCTCTAGCCTCTCCCAGAGGCCATCTGCAATTGGGGAAAAATTGCTTATTGAGAGGAGTGGATGGATACTCAAGTGAGGGTCTCACAACCCTCCCCAGCCCCCAGAGAGAACACCAACAGTCAACAAACCCATTGTGATGATCTTTGGCAAGCGTGCCCAGCTAAACCCGGGGAAAATGGTGACAATTTGGCTTAAACCCTAGTCCTGCACAATAATAATGAACATATCAAAGGGATTAAACCCATGTGTCTATCTTTTGATATGTAGGGAACTCTTTCATATATATGTAGATACATATATATATATAAAACATGCCCCATACCAAACCTAGTTCAAAACTTTACCACAGTTCTTAGGTGGGTGTCATTAAAGCTCAGGTTACAAATGATATCTTGCATTATGGCGGGAACAAACTGAGCTCTTTTTCATGGGCAAGTATGAGTGAGTCTGCTGTCATATGTATTTTGAATGTTCCCCCAAAGATCCATGGATTAAAAGTTTGGCCAGTCACCAGCCTGTGGCACTGTTAGAAAGTGCTAGAACCTTTAGGGCATGGGGCTTGTGAAAGGTAAGTGTGCACTCTATGAGAACATCAGGCCTCTGGACATTCCTGGTTCTCTTTTCCCTCCTTGATGCCACAGGGTTTGAGAAGTTTCCTCTCTGGCACTTTCCCTGCCACCGCTGTGTGCTTCCTTGCCCACAGTGACCCGAAGCTCTGGGCCAAGTGGCCATGATGCACTGAGACTTTAAAATCCAGGGCTGAAGCAAACCTTTCTGCTTTTTAAATGGATTTGTCTCGGCTATTTGTTACAATAACAGAAAGCCACGTAACAGCAAGGCTTAGCAGACTGCGGTACTCACGGATCTTCCGATCTCAGCTCTGAGACTTTTAACCATCAGCAAGCTGCTAAACAGCTCTAATGATTTTGTGATGTTTTCCCAAGGCTTATCTTTAACGCTGCTGAGCTGGAGTTTGAGGGAGCCCTTAGCTGGGGCTCTTTTATTTTGTCTTACTTTACTCTGTCTATTCCCAGAGACAGAGAGAGTCCCCCGAAGAGTTTATTTTGAGGGTTCACTGATGGGCAATAAGATTTGGTAATGGAGGTGCATGAGCTTGGTTGAATGAACTGTGAGACCCACCCAATAAACAGGCACCATTTGCTCTCCTCAGAAATCTAACCTGCATTCCTGTTGTGGAATGAATTGGGGTTCCCTTTGAGAGTCACTGCAGACTTTTACAGTGTTAAAAAAAAACCACAACATATACACTACACCACACACACACAAACACACATACACACCACACACACACAAACACAAACACAAACACAAACACACAGTACACACACCATAAACATACTACACATACCACACACACATAGACACACAGAGACACATACATGCACACACACGCATACACACACACACACACACACACACAGAGAGAGAGAGAGAGAGAGAGAGAGAATGAGAGAATGAGAGAATGAGACAGAGGAAACTTGAAACTAGATCCTCCTTGTTTCTGCTTATTTCCTTTCTAAAACCCAATTGGGAAGACAGTGTGAAAGTGCACAGATGCCAGAGCGAGAGAATGAGGTCATGGCTCATGATTCACGTGGCTTTCAGAAACATAAATCATGCAGCCTGCTGTAGCAGCTTTCCGTTCCGTGGCAAGCCTCTGGGAGCAGTAGCTACAATATGCAGAAAGTATTTGGACTCCACCATGAGTTTGGCTATCCTTCCAAGTGGCATCCTCATCAGAAGGTCAAGGAAACTTATCCTTCCTCCTGTCAGGTGTCTGCACACTGGCCGGAGGCAACTTGGAGACAGCTCTCAGGCCGTGAGAAGCCACTCTGCTTCGGTTTCCTAGAGTTGTAAGGCAAGGCTCCTGCACATTAAGCACATTCGAATGTATGCTGTCAGGTTGTGTTCTCTTCACACTATTTTGCTCAGGGCCTCTAGAGGAGGCAACTACCCTACAATGCTCAGCTACGGCTTTCCCAGGGCTTTTGATAGTTTGCAAATGCCTCTCCTTATGTTAGAGGAATAATGTCCATTGTGCAGAAGCTTTGGAAAATATAAACAAAACAAACAAAACAGAAAACAGAACATGAGTCGGCATGCTCCCTCCCTCAACCCAAATCTGGCCAGGTGCCCATTTTTGTAAATAAAGTTTTATTGAAACAGTTATATACATTAATATTTATTGTCTGTGGCTAGTGTTGTTTCACAAAGGCTAGACTAAGGAGTTCCTCTATGGTCTTTAAAGTCTAAAATATGTGCTCTCTGCCTTCTGGACCAAGTTTGCCAAACCCTGGTAGAGCACATAAATTTCTAGGAAATATCTACTAAGGGGATGGGTTGACCTTTGACCACGCCAAAAGATGGTCATGGCTGACTTCCTGAGGTAGGCTCTTCAGGCTTCCCTTCATGTGGAGGCAACATTTAACCACAATCCCATTTCTGTAATCTTTTTGCTGTTGTTATTAAACAATATATAAGTGACATGTTCTAGGGCCACAGACTATTCTTATGTGACAAAGTTTATAGCATAAAAGAGTATAATATAGGTGTGTCAGGATTACTGAAGCAGGCCTGTATAGTTATGTCACAGTCTGTCTATTTTTATCTTTTATAGACAATTCTATGATAAATATCCTCATATATAAATTTTTCTGTTTGGATGGATGTTTATAATGTCTCTGAACCCAAATTATTCCATCTTAAATCACTAATACTGTTTTATTTATTTATTTATTTTTAATTAAATGTGTCTCACCTTCCTATCCCATAGGGACTTTCTGAGTTTCTTAGTTTGTTGTTCAAAATTTTAAAAATAAGGTCTCATCTATCCCGGGCTGCTCTTAAACTCACGGTGTAGCTGAGAATAAGATTAGTCTCCCGATCTTTCTGCTCCCGCTCTCCAAATGCTGGGATTACAGGTATAGCCCCTCATGCCTAGGCAGACTGGGAGTTTCTTACAGATGGAGTGATCTTGGTTGCGTGATTCTGTGTCTGCTCTCTCTCTCCCTCATGCACATGCAGCAGTTATTAGATACCCGATGGTGTGCTTCCTACCCCACTCTCCTCTTAGACTGCAAGCTCATTATTTACAGAGGCTTTCAAGATGGCGCAATGTCCATTCAATTTGTTTCCAAGGCTGCTGTAGTGAGTGGCTACAGATCTGCTGACTTAAAACGCACATTTATTCTCTTTTAGATCCGGAAGCCAGGAACTCAAGCTCTCTCTCTCGAGTGCAGATCTGTGTTAGCAGAGCTGTTTCATGGCTGCATAGCCTTCTCTTCTGCGCCAAAACTCCTTCCTCCTCTTTCCAGTAAAGACTGTGCCGCGGGTATACCCAGGCTCTTGTGCTGCCTCAAGTGAGATTGTGTGTTTGCCTTTCCCTGTTGTGAACTAATGGGGCAGCCAATCACTGTTAACCAGGGTGAAGGGCAAGTACCCAGGATCGCATGCCGTTGGATGACCTTAGGTGGTCCACAGAGACACAGAGGCCGTGGTGGCTCACACAAAGGACAGTTCTTCCCTTTTCAACTTGCCCTTCACCTCTCTGATTACCTAACATAGCCTCTGCTTGCTTCCGGCGTGTCTTCAACACTTCTCACCCCTGCCAACCCTCTTCTATCAAAAAAGAAAGCAGATCTCGGGTGAGTGAATCCTAGAGAACTTGCAAGCCTAATTTTGTATTTGCTGATTTATTTTTACAGTCACCCCCTTTTCCACCAATGGAAATACTAGAGAGCATCCCATACAGATGAAAATGAGCTAGAGACACAACTCAGAGGTAGAACATTTCCCCAGCATCTGAGAAGTCCTCGGTTTGAGTCCTAGTACTGAAAAATAAATTGAAAGAACAATAATTTAAAAGTGTGAATTAAGTCAGGTGGCGTGATGCACGCCTTTAATCCCAGCACTCAGGAAACGGAGGCAAGCAGAGCTCTGTGATGCAAGGCCTGCCTGTTCTAGGACAGCCTGAGCTACATAGTAAGAGACTCTGTCTTGAAACCCCCTCCCAAGCCGGGCGGTGGTGGCGCACACCTTTAATCCCAGCACTTGGGAGGCAGAGGCAGGCAGATTTCTGAGTTTGAGGCCAGCCTGGTCTACAAAGTGAGCTAGCTCCAGGACAGGCAGGGCTACACACAGAAACCCTGTCTCCCCCCCCCCCCAAAAAAAACCTCCCAAACAAACAAACAAAAATGAACCCTCCCCACAAATGAAACCAAACAACCCATGAATTAAGGATGTATAGGACAGGTCTTTCTTAAAGATATCACCCGAGGCCAGCCAGCGGTGAGGTGTGTGAAAGATCAGAAGCCTCCAGGCTGGCCGTACCCTCCCTGCTTCTTCCACATAAAGTGAGGCATCCTGAGTCAGCGGCCACAGCTGGATGCTCTCAGCCTTAACGACTTCTCATTTTTTTCTCATTTCAATGCATCTGATCCTTTAGGGACCACTGGGCTTCAGAGTCCTGAATATTAATCTCCTGTTGAGATTGATCACAGCCACTTTAACTCAGGGACTTGGGCAGGAGGAGGCCTGGCTTCTCCCTGCCTGTCCTTTGCCTTTCATTGAATATCTGGAAGTCAGGAAAATCTGACTTCATGGCAAGGACTGGCTATGATGTGGACACAGCACAGATGTTCCGGGAAACTTCCTCTCCCACCTCATCAGATTTTGATGGCGTCTCTTTGCTGACTGTTTCTTGCTTGCAGGAACTGCAGAACTGGATCTCCCTGCTTGGATGGTTGTAGGAAGTGGGGACCTCCTATTTCTCATCATCACAGATTTATATGAAATGCTAATTCTTGGGTGTGGGGGACCATGAGGACCATAATGCTTTCTCTTACATCTTCATCATTATTACAAAATAAGCATTATTATTTTATAATGCTAGCTCACAGACCATGCCTCCCTCTGGGGGTGGAGTTGAGAAGTGGGGCAGTAAGTGTAGATTTTATTATTCAGTGCCTCCCCAACTTATGTGTACCCCTCCTCAGAAGACTGCAAATAGACGGGATTTGTTTCAACAAAGCCTCTGCAGTTTGTAGGCCTCCATCATCTACTTCCCTAAGGAACGATGAAGGTTAAGACCAGACTGATGGGTAGCTTGTCTGCCAGATATTTGGGAAGCATCGCTGGCACGCGATATAAGACAGGCAGCCCAGAGATTCAAGTGTCAGGCGAAGCTGGGCGAGCCACCTCATGCCTGCGCCTCGTTCTCCTCCTCCTCGAAATGGAAAGCTGTCTCCCAAGGCTGTAGCACAGATTCATGGAAAATACTGAACTCCACAAATGCCTGCTTTTAATTCCCTCCAGTTTGCAAATGGGAAAACCACAGGCCAGAGATGAACTGGCTTGCTCGAGGTCACAGGACTTGACGGTGTCTAGGCCAAGCTCTGACTGAATGCAGCCAAGCTTAACGTCAGACTCAGCTTTGGCTGCTGTAGCACCCAGTGGCCCATTTATTCAGGCTAGAGAAACGGCTTCATTTTGCGACTGATTCCTTTGGAAGTCTTGGGAGCCTGGCTAACCCCCCTGGCAGTACCAGGCAGAGCCTGTAAATTCCTTGCTCTCTTTCGGACCTCGGTTTTTTCACCAAATGAAATGGTGCGCTAGCCATCTCTTCCTCTTCCACGGTCAGAGTGGCAGTGGCTGTTAGCCTACCTGGCTTGGTAAAGACTATGGAGGAAAGAAGAGACCCTTGCTTAGAGGAAGCGGAGAGAAGAAACAGTACAAAGTGCCAGCCTGGACAGAGATCCTGAAGGGACCTGCTCACAGAGGGGTTCTCTCCTGGTCTCTTGGGCTGCTCCCTGCTGCTCAAAGACAAAGCAGATGCATCTCGGCCTGGGCCCAGGTTGCCAGGGTAACTGTTTCAGCAGCTGCCTAGGACCTTGCAGCTGAGGCCCTCGGTTGCCAGGGAGGCCACAGAGCTGGAGAGAATGGTCAGGGGGCCGTGGGGGGGGGGAGGACTGCCAAAGGAAAGCTGCATCTCCATGTAAGGGAGACTGGAAAAAGGGTAGTCATAGGACCCTATAATTCTCCTGTGGGGCTGTGGACAGCTGAGATAGAAGGGGACCCTGGGGATAGGTAGCTTTGTGACCAGAGCCTTTGGTGCTCCTCGTACACATGACAGCATGATGTCCCCTTCACTGCATCCCTACTCTGTACCGGGGCCTGTGTGAAATGTTTTCTGCATGCATCAACTCTCACCATTGACAAGCAGATTTAGAAGCCAGCTAGACTGGCTGTCCCCAGGGCCTCTGAGCATGTACCCTTTGTACTGTGTCAGGCCACAGTCCTCT
Organism: Apodemus sylvaticus; assembly: GCF_947179515.1. NCBI lineage: Eukaryota > Metazoa > Chordata > Mammalia > Rodentia > Muridae > Apodemus > Apodemus sylvaticus. Next base: position 144,534,429 of record NC_067473.1, on the reverse strand, counting down.
CCCAAGCATCTGGCATGTTATTTCTAGTCTATTACTGGCAACAACCATACAAGACAAGTAGAGGTACCTGCTCTCTACAGGGACTGGACACCCAAGATTTTTAGTGTACGCCTGGTAAGGATAAGTAATTTTCAGTGACATTGGCTCGATAAATTGACACACCATTTCCTCTGGGGTTGTTAGGAGAGGTAGGGGACCCTGCAGGACACATGACTTTGGGCTGGGCAGTGAGGGTCTTTATTAACCTGTTGTTCCAGGAGTTTTTGGAACCCATGACATATGTCAGAGCATATGTGCACGCATGTGAGTCATGGGATCCAGTTATGTTGTGCCCTTCCTGGGCTTCTGTTTTTATTCAAGGAAATGGGTGTAATGAATAAATTCTATTGAATCTTTTTTTTTTTTTTTGATTTGGTTTTTTATTTCAAGACAGGGTTTCTCTGTGTAGCCCTGGCTGTCCTGGAACTCACTCTGTAGAGCAGGCTGGCCTTGAACTCAGAAATCCACCTGCCTCTGCCTCCCAGAGTGCTGGGATTACAGGCGGGTGCCACTACCGCCCTGCTAATTCTATTGAATCTTAAATGAGTGCTTTCCCAGCGATGAAATAGTCTATGCTTGCCACCAGCCACACGTGAGTCTGCGAGCTTGAGACAGAGGCACATGCGCTGGAAGAATGAACTTAAGTTTAATACAATTTAGGGCTAGGGCTAGGGGAGGAGGCAGCGGGTAAAGCGCTTGCCACGCGAGCATGAGGACCAGAGTGTGAACCTCTAGAACCTATGTAAAAGCCAGCAAGCTGCCTACAACTTCACTGTGCAGGAGGCGGAGAAGGGGCACCCCTGGAGCAAGTTAGCTGAGCACACCAGCAGAAATGGAGCACTTAGTGCAGTGCAGCATCCCGCCTCAATACATGAGGTGGAGCCCAGGCAAGGTGTGGAGGTGCGGAGCACATCACACTTGGGTCCTCACATGTACCTCATATGTCTGTGAACAATTGCACGCACACATCATCCATACATGCAAAAACAACACAAAATTTAAATAGCCTCCTCCCATAGCTAGTGCTGACTGAGTTGGGTGATGTGGTATGGTGCTAACAGGTGCCTAGCAGGGATCCAGGAGATTTCTTTGAGGTGTTTTTTTTTTTTTTTTTTTTCTCAACAATACAGGGCTGGTTGTATGATCTCCATTTCATAGGAAATCTGTTTCAGCTCGAAGCTGACAAAGTGAACTGGTCACCCCAAAGCCTGATTTGCTGTCCCATAGGGCTGAGGACGTCAAGAGGGCCTGTTCTCAAAGTTGGAATGCCTCGTGACGGACAGGCCCAGGCATACCTTCATGACAGTGGAGTGAGTGTAGGGTGGAGACAGGAAGTAAGGCATGATCACTGGAAGGGAAAGCAGTAAGGACCCCTCCTCCCTAATGGACACACCCTGATCCTATCTGTCCTTTAATCCCTATGAGCCCTGGTTCTGGGCAGATCTCTTCTCCCAAATCTTAGTGGATACATCCACAGAACCGGGTGGTAATACAAGCAGCCGTTATCGTGACGGATAGGAGAGCCGCACACGGAGGTGAGATCCCACCAGCTGGCCATCCTGACTAGCTCTGGGGAACTGAGACTGACCGGGTACCGGGCACACAGTCTTGCTGTTTGGGATGGTCAAACCATGGAAGGCCTTTCAGTGCCACAGGTTTCAGGATGAGCCCTTCGTTTTTAAGACCAGGCTCACAGAGTAGATCAGGAGGGAGCAGGGAGCTGCTTTTCAAACTGCCTTTTTAGCTGGTATCCTGGTACCTGTTCACAGCTCAAGAGGATATCTGCAGGCTCAGACCTGTTCACCAGAGCTCAGCCTAGCATCAAGTTCTGGGCAGGGCCGCTGTTTTCTTCTTCTTTCTTACGGAAAATTTCAACCAATCGCAAGAGTAAGTAAAGAGGGTACTGTCACATGCCTTCCCACACCTCAGCCACAACAGCTAAGCTTCTAGAGTTAACTCTGTCAGGAGCTCTGCGTGACTTAAAACTTCCATCCTCTATCCCCCAGCTCAGGGTTATGATGAAGCAAATCTAAACAGCTCTGTGTGTGTGTGTGTGTGTGTGTGTGTGTGTGTGTGTATGTGTGTGTGTGTGTGTGTGTGTGTGTGTATACCTTATAAGCTATTTCTCTCCTGTCACTATGTAGGTTCCGAGGATTGAACTTTGGCTGTCAGACTTGGTGGCAAGCGCCTTTGCCTGCTGAGCCCTCTTGTCCACCTGGCTCGGTATTTCGTACTAGAGTCTATGGGACTGAAAATAGGATGAGATCATTTTCACTGGCAGAGAATGGATACAGCTCGAGACAACCATGTTAAACATTTTCCCATTTGCCTTTTATTTTTGGATGATACAGTTCTTTGGGGCTGAAGAGGTGCCCAGTGGTTCAGGGCTTGCTGCTCTCACAGAGGACCCAGGTTCTGCCGCTTAGCACCGCAAGGCGGCTCACCAGCAACAGTCACGCTGGTTCCCAGGGATCTGTTCTTCCTTCTGACCTCTGTGGGCAGGCAGCAGGCATGTGCACCGTGGTGCACATACATAAATGTGAGCAAAACACTCATACGTATGAAAGAAATTACTCCAAAAAATGTGAGAAAAGTGAGATTCCTTTTTTTTTTCTCCATGTAAACCTAAAAGAAATTCTCAAAAAAATGATCTTCTTTTTTTTTTCTTTCTTTTTCTGGCATTTGGGTGTTTTTGTCTTGCTTTGTTTTGTTTTGTTTTGTTTTTGTTGTTGTTTGTTTGTTTTTGAGGCAGAGTTTCACTGTGTAGTCCTGGTTGGACTGGAACTTTCTGTATAGATCAAGCTGGTGTTAAACTCATAGAGGTCTGCCTACATTTGTCTCCTAAGTGCTAGGATCAAAGGCGTGCACCATCACGAGTCACTTCTTTTTGAAAAGATATTTTGCCCAGATGAATTGAAGATGTGTGTTTATTCAAACACGTTCCTTCAGAGGTTTGTGACAGCTTTCGGTTTTCTCATAGTTGCCCACAATAGGAAGCCCTCAACGAGGCCCTCAGTAGACAAGCAAATAAACGAAACCTGTACATTAGAATATTATTCTGTGATAAAAGAACTGAACTGCCAAGCTACAAAATGATATGGAACCAGTGTAAGTGTGTGGCTGCGAGGCAGAGCCTGTCCAGAGGGCTGCCCGCTGGAAGGGTCCAGACAGGAAAATACATGGGGGCTGTGAGGACAGGATGGGCACAGGAAGAGGGACAGAAGGGGCGATGACGAGGCAAACCACCGGGGACTCTGAGGGCCATGAAACTGCACTGCATGGAGTGATAATGGTGGCCTCTGTCAGTTACAGTCTTGTCTGAACCTTCAGAAGACTGAGGACCAAGAGAGAACCCCAAAGTGAAATATGGGCTCAAAGCGAGAGTGTATCCGGGCTAGATCTTCTATGCTAACAAGTGTAGTGGCCCGTAAAAATATCAGCAAGAAGAGAAACTGTGCAGGGGCCGGGGAGGGGGCACTCTCTGTGCCTTCTTCCCAGGCTTTGGGCAAACCTGAATTTACTCCAGTGTTGTTTATTCGTTAAGAAAAACCAGAATTCCTAATCCCACGGGTCTTCTTCTACTCAGGAGGCTGTGGCTGTGACATGGTGCCTGGGCCTGGTTATTGCTGTCGGTGACAGCTTTGGTGAGACTGTGACCTGGAGCATGAGCTAGAACATGACTAGGTAGGGAAGCTGTGGATTCGTAGGCACTGAATGCCAGAGACATACGGCCTTTACCCCACAAGCAAGGGGGGCTACTGAGACATGTATCAGGAGAGTCCGGCGGTGGATGCTGCCTGAGACCTGGGCTGTAGGATTAGTCTTGCCTTTTCTCTGAGCTTCAGGCCGCTGATTGTAGAATGAGAAGGTCACACTGAGTGGTCAGGGGCATTGTGTCCAGCCTAGAGGGTCTGAGGTCAAAGCCTGTCCCAACTTCCCAGCCCCTCCGTCTCCCTGCCTCACCCCCTTTGTCTGCTTCTCTCACTGTGCCATGCTTTGGTTGGATGCCTTCCCTCAGTGGGGGTGGAGAGGGTGGGGGATGGGGGAGTGGGGAGGGTAGTGGGTGGGGGATGGGGTGGGAGGGCATCTACTGCACAAGGCTGTGCCTGGAGAGCAGCTCCATTTGAATTATTTTGAGTTTTCCCTCTTTGAAATCTTCAAGAAGAAAAGCTGAGACCTAGCCTGTTCTTAGTAGCCTTGTGGAGCAGGTCACAGAAATCAGGAGACTGGGACCCAGCTGTCCTGGGGGTGTTACCGAGCAGGGACTGGCTGCAGAGGGGAATGGGGGGTGTCTCTGATTACTAGATACCTTGACTACCAGTTAGCCAGACTCAGAAGGTTCCCTGTGCGCTGTGCTTTGGAGGCTCCAGCTGCCTGTGTGCCTTGGGGGAGGTGTCTCTGCCCCTTCCAGACTGTCTCCTGTCATTACAGCAGGATTTATGAGCTTTTCCTCTAAAACATGAGAACACTGGCAAGCCGACTCTGCCCTGCAGCCGTTCTAATAAGGGGCATCTTGTCATGCAGAGGACGCTGGGGAGGAAGATGGGGGACTTGAAAGTGGACTGCCTTTTGTTTTAACATGAAAATCACAGAGCTCTTAGTGGATTCCAGTCTTTTGTGGTGTCCAGAGCTTTATCGTCACTTTCTGAGGGACGTGAGTTTGATTCCTGGCTTGGCTTTGCTTTTAGGACCATAGCCTGATGGTGTCCTCTGGGCCACCATCCCCTCACTTACAGGGGTGAGGTTGGGGACATCAGCAGTTATTCCCCTTCTAGGGACACCCTGTGGCTTTCATGAGAGAAACACCTACAGACCATGAGCCCTTGAAGTAATAGCATCATCGAGAAGATTCTAACAGTGCAGATCTGGATGTTGGTAGGGGAATTATGCAAAAGAGATTGTTGTGGCTGTGTGCAACAGCATTTCATCCATTTACACACATGGGCCTATGCACATGCCTGTGCAGCTGGTGACAGTTCATGGAACATACTGTGACCTTCGCCAGGCCTCTGAGCTTAGTTTACACAAAGTCTCTGCGTATCCTCTGTAGAAACTGATGGTGAGCAAAAGTTACAATCTATGTGTGTGTGTGTGTGTGTGTGTATGTGTGCGTGTGTGTGTGTAAAACCTGATAGTGAGTAAGAGCCATACCAGGTATGTATGGTGAGCGTGTGCACATGTGTATGTATATGTGGAACATGTGTATATATGTGTACATGTGGTATATATATGTATGCATGTGGTATATGTGTGTGTGTGAATGTATTTATGTATGTGTGCCATGTGTATGCATGTGGCATGAGCATGCATGTAAATGTGACATGTGTATATGCTTGTTTATGACTTTTGCCTAAATGTGTCTGGGATGCGAGGCTGGTGAATAGTGTGTATTATCCAACTGCTATGTGGCATGCTGCATATGTGGCATGCACTACAGTCCTGCATATGGATTCTGTGCTTATCTGTGTATTGATGAGCATGTGTGTTTGTATGTGTGCCTGTGTGTCACATGAGATGCTCACATTCAGGGCGTTGTGGGCTGCACACAGGGATGTATGTCATAAGCATCGATAGCAGTTTGCTGGACAGGTGCTGCTCTTCCATGGACCTGTTTTGTGCTGAGAATCCATGCTCAAAGCTTGGATTTCATTTGTAGAGACCTCAGATAGGGCTCGCAAGAATGGTAACAACCATCATTCAAAACCAGTCCTGGCAGTCTGTGCTTCCAGGAGTGCCATGGTGCACTGGGGATGGTGGTGGAGCCAGTGGGTCTGCCAGACCTGGGTGGAAGGAGACCTTCCTGCCAGGGCTACAGAGCAGCAGCATGGGCCTCCTGCTGTCTACCCTCAGGATGAACCCAAAAGTCTCTGATGTTCCACAGTTTTAGTTGACATATAAAATGTAATGTAAGTAGTTAGCAGAGGATATATTTCTGCCATGGTTTTAAAAATTAACATTTTAGAATGACATTACACCAGTCTCTTCAAAGTAGAGCAAACCAAAGCTCAGTAACATTGCATTTAAAAAAGTTGCCTTTTCATGAATTCTTGCATAATCCAGAAGAATGTCCAGATGGGGCACAACTCTGTTCACCGGACTCATGGTACTGGTCGGATCAAGGTGTGTGGGCATGCTCAGACCCCAGATGACAACCTTGTGTTCCTCTGGGTCAGCATCCCCTAAAGGTGACAACTTCTCTCTCTAATACTGTAGACCGCTGCTCATTCCTGGTCTCCTTTTTCTCGGCTGATTCGATAAACACAAGGACCTTGCATTTGACACCTACGCTGTATGCAGCCCGTTCCCCTGAACGATACCTCACTTGAGAATGCCGTGTCCATTCTTATTGGACTTTTAGTGTTACTTCTAATGCTTCATTATTGGACATAAGCACTGACTTTTTAGGGGTATTTATCAGGGAATGGAATTGCCAGGACATAGGAAGAATTCTATGGTATGTCAGTATTCTCAATTGTTCATCAGAGAACCTAAAACTCTACATATCATTTTATCTTTCTGAATCCATAATTCCCTTCAATTTCCTTCACAGAATTTTATCTTAATATTGTTTTATACTTAAAACTTATAAATTGATTATACTTCTTTTTAACCTATATATAAATTGAAATAGACATTTAGACTTTTGAAGTTATATTTTATTTACTTACTATTTATTTATTTGAATGCAGAGGGTTTGTAGTCCTTTGAATCTAGGAAGGTTCTCTCTCTCTCTCTCTCTCTCTCTCTCTCTCTCATTTGTTTGTTTTTCAAGATGGAGTTTCTCTGTGTAGCCTTGGTTGTCCTGGAACTCTCTCCCGTAGACCAGGCTGTAGTTGAACTCGCGAAGATCTGTCTGCCTCTGCCTTCCAAATGCTGGGATTAAAGATATGAGCCACCAGGCCTGGCTCCAGGAAGGTTTTCTAACATCAATATTTGAAATTGTTCTTTTTGGGACACCCAGACATTGTGGCATTTTGGGTACTTCCATCATTGTTAGACTTGGAATGAATGCAGCCGTAGTTTTTCTTCAGGAACTAGAGAACAGGACCATGGTGAGGAGTGGGGTGGGAAAGGTGTGGCATCGTCCTGCAGTCCTTGGGAACCTATGGGGTGGACATGAGGATCTCATGTGGACTCTCCCATACTTCTGTCTGCAGGCCCCTTGAGAAGTCTTGTTATATCCCCAGGTGGGTCTGTGCCAGTTTGCAGACCCCCCCTTTTGATGATGATGATGATGGTGATGATGATGATGGTGATGGTGACGATGGGAAGGGGATGCTATACCATTCAAGGATGAGTTTGTGTGAATTGCAGAATTCATGGAGTATGGAAGGGGAATCCTGAACATCAGGTTCATGCTAAAGAGCAGGATGTAACCCCAGGCAGAGGGGAGCCTGGGGTATTTTTGAGAAGGTTGTCAGTGAAATGCAAGTTGGGTATCTTGCAGAGCTGGATCTGCTGAGGACCCAGGAAGGGGTCATCACTGCACCTGCATGGTGGCAGTGACAGTATTAGGACTTGACAAAATGGCAGGCTGTGACTTGTAGGATATCAGGCCACATTAAGGTCGTTAAGGGTTGTAAGGACTCCAGTGAGACTTTTTTTTCCAGCTTGGCTCCTAGCTTTTGACTGCTCCTCTGTTTGCCCAGACTCAGGTGGGTCAGTCAACATTTCTCCAAGTGTGGGCAAGACTCTCTTAGTGGTACTTGAGGTGTTTATGTGGCCCTGAGGACCGCTGGAAGTCCAGATGCGTTCTGATGTCCTCTGAGGCCTGCCTGCATGAGATGAGGAAAATCCAAACACCGCTCTCTGAGCCACTTCCTTTTTGTTGACAAAGAACAAGCCTCTTGGGCAAGGCCTCTGGCCCTTTGGCAAGCCCTAGTTTGCAATATGTAAATAGGATTTAAAAACTGTTGTTTTCATAGAACTTATTTCTGATATCACAGGCTATAAGCACACCTCCCCATTTTCTGGAGCTAGGTTTTTAGTCTAAGCAAACTGATTACACTGATCAAAGTTAGTCAGTCCTCCAGTCATGTGGAGTAACAATGTAACCAGTGGCCTAAGCAGTAGTCAGAAACATCAGTGATCACTTGGGGTGGCTGGAGTCTGAGAAACAGTGGGTTAGACTGTATAGCAGAAAGGCCATGCCAAATCTCAGCACGGCAAAACTGGGGCTCTGGCTGGGCTCTGGGGAGGGGGGGTGTCCACTGCTGTCTCCAGCCATTGCCTGACTTTCAGTCTCTTGCCTCCCACAGAGATCCGCACACAGCTGGTGGAGCAGTTCAAATGCCTGGAGCAGCAGTCAGAGTCGCGGCTGCAGCTGCTGCAAGACTTGCAGGAGTTCTTCCGCAGGAAAGCTGAGATCGAACTCGAGTATTCCCGCAGCCTGGAGAAGCTGGCCGAGCGCTTCTCCTCCAAGATCCGCAGCTCCCGGGAGCACCAGTTCAAGTGAGAAGTTGGCTGCGGGCCCTGGGATGGGAGGCGGTGCTGGGCAGGAGGGTTGGTGGCAGATGCAATTGACAGGAGGGGGCCAAAACTGGAGGAGGAGGAGGAGGAGGAGGAGGAGGAGGAGGAGGAGGAGGAGGAGGAGGAGGAGGAGGGTGAGGAGCAGGGTGAGGAGGAGGAGGGGAAGGAGGAGGAGGAGAAGGAGGAGGAGGCCAGAACTGGACCTTGACCTGCAAGGTCCTGCTAAGTCCCTCAAGGGTTCTACAGCTTCCTTTTGCCTCCAGGAACTAGCTGTTCTCTCGTATCAAATAAAGGTAGAGATGGTGTCCATGCCCAAGGGTGCTGCAGACAGGAGATGAGTGACATGGAGTTGCATTCATTTATGCCCAACCAAGACTCTACCTCCTTTCAGCACATCCTGGCTGGGTCCCCCAGCTCGCCCACCATGTCCTTTAGAATGCCTTCTCACGGACCGGGTCCACAGACATCCCTCTTCCTTGCTGCTCCGGAGGACCTCACTACTTAAACACATTCCTACCTTACTGTTTAAACTCATAGGCCCTCCTATCCTAACTGCTCACACCCTGAGCTCCGGGTTCCAAGGCTCTGTGTCTGACCTGGCTGGTGTGAAGACCTCTAGTTACACTCTGAGTTGTTGCTGGAGCTGTCCACAGCGTGTGCACAGCAGGGGTCGTCTCATCACTTTGAAAGCAGCTCCCCTCACATCCTAAGTGTGGCATGGGGGAGAAGGAAGAGGGCAGGCCTCAAGGACACAGGGATCCCTTATTCCCTCACCTTGCCTGTAATGAGCCCTACTAGCCCCTCAAGGGTTCATTAACTCAGCCACCAGATGGATGGGAGCCCCAGCTGGCAATCAGGCCAAGTGGGCTGCTTGTCACACTATGAAAGTCTAATTAGAGGGTCACCCAGGCCAGTGCAGCTGGGGTAGGCCTTCTACATGATGCTAATGTGATGGACCAGCCCTGATGGCTTTTGGAAGTTGAGTTTTCTGGCCAGGCTGACACACCTCTGTGCCACTTCTATTCATGGGGCTGTGCCATGCTCTGGTACTTCTGCCTGGATGTCCTGAGAAGCCAGGCTGGCCCATAGATTCTTCACTTAAGGGTGCCAAGCTGCCAGGTTGCTTCTCCAGGCTGGAGGCGAGCCCTGGGGCCTGCTTTACGTCTGTGCTATGGACCACTTTCCCCTAAGGCCCAAACTTTTCTCAATCTGCCTGGGCTCTGGGGATGATTACAGCTATGGAAGGTGTTAAATTTAGGGCCAGAGTTAACTGGGGTGAGTTCCGTGTGGCACTTGATTTAAAGAAATGCTTAGGGGCTGCCATGGTGGTCTGACAGGCTAAGGGGCTTTCTGGCCAGCCTGACAACTTGATTTTGATTCCCAGAGCCCAGATGGTAGAAGGAGAGAACCAACCTCTCACCTCTCTGACCTTCACAGGGCCCAATGATGGCTGGCTCTCAGGTCTCCCCTGGGGATGATTGTACATTTGTAGAGCAGGAGTGGTTCCAGATTGCTGTCCTTCACTGACCCGGGATGGGAAGGATGTCTAATGGGAATGGCACGGAGTTAGTACGTTGGTCTGAGGCCTTGGTCGATCCCTCGTGGATACGCACTGGGTTTCAAAGACTGGAATGACAGAGATGGTGGCTGGCAAGTGAGGTTTCTAGTACCTAGTGGAAGGCTTGACCCATGGTTGGTACAAATGTTGACTGAATAAATGTCCAGTGGTAGTTAGCGTTGCCATAGAGGGGAGATTGCCGCAGATTGATGAAACCATTTGGTGCTGCACTGCTGTGAAGACAATGTGGACTTGGCTTCTATCTGGAAAGTGGGGACCACCAAAGGGATAGTGCATAAGGCGTGGCCACATAGAGGCTTGTCCAAAATGCGGAGTCTGAGGCCTCCTCCAGCCTCTGCATCAGAAGCTCTGGGGCATCAGCAAGCCTATTCTTGGGGTTCTGGTGACCAGCCACTTTGATGGTTTTCTAGATGACAAATAGTTCCTTATAAGCTGCGCTGGCCTTCCTTGTCACCAGCATACAAGTCACAGTCTGGTCCTTTCTGGAGCAGGCCTGGAGAAGCCTGGCTTCTCCTTCTGATGGTCTGGGACCAGGAGCATTTCCTGAGCAGGAAGTTGCTACAGAGGGCAGCATGCATGGGCCCTGATCCTACTTCTCAGGTAGATGGGTGGCCTGGTCCAAACAAGTTGGCTAGGTCTGGAGAGACAGAGAATTTCTGTGACCAATTCTGTATTTGGGAATCACTGACTATTCTGGAACTCACTACATAAACGAAGCTGGCCTTGAACTCAGAGATTCACACACTTCTGACTCTCTCAGGGGCTGGGAGTAAAGGTGTATGCCACTGCAGTGTGTAGAAGGCCGAGTAAGAGGTCTGTGCTATGTAAGCCTGTTGTCTTCCATCTGAAAGCTATCTGGCAATAGACGTTCCCCTCCCTAAGATAAGTAGTCATACTTTACAAACTAGCTCTCCCCAGAATCTCTGTTGCAAAGCTCTGCTATGCACAAACTCCAACGTGTAATGACATTCTTCTCAAACAGCACTCTGTATTTGGGGCACCTTTTATTCCTGTTCCTTTGGTTTTTGGTAGTTCTTGTCTTTCAGGAGGAACATGCCATATGGCAGTCCCCTGTCCAGGGCTAAGTGATGCTGCAGACCGTAGAGGAAAAGCAGCAGGGAATTATGTCCAAACACACTAGAAATATTTGGGGGGAAAGCCAGAGTTTGGGAAGAGCTGGGAGCTTAGATACTGCATAATGGTCTATAGGGAGCTTCAGTGCCAGAAGAGCTAGGCGTGTCTTCCAGCTTCACAAAGAAGGAGAGAGGGAAAGCAACTGGCTTCATTTCCAAGAAAGTACTTTTTACTGGGGAAAAAGTGCCATGATTTTCAAGCCTGCAGTGTGTCTCTAAAATGATAGTATAATTGAGATTTAGCCTTCCAGGTTATTGTGGGACAAAGAAGCATTTTTGCAATGTGTAATTTGAGATCGGTATATAGAGGATCCAGGGTGAAGAGGTCTGGGCAGAGGGGGTGAAGAAATCCTCAGGTTGGGCTCGTGTCTCTATTGATCGTTATGACTGCTCTGTGGCCAGAATCACAGCATTAAAGCTGTCCCTGTTTCCCTCACGCCCGCCTTACCTTGTGCTATGTGCTTTCCCAGGTGAATAGTGGCCATCTTATGCCACCTACATGTTAGATGTGGTGACATGTAGGACAGATAATTATCTTCCTAGTTGAAACTAGTAAGGTTTAGGGAAATTAATTTGCCTAGGACACAGCTGTAGTTGCAGGAAGTTCAGGCAGGTTTCCCAAGATTTGGAATCTTGGTTTCCCAGACTCCAAATGCAAAAAGCGCCCCTGGCTGGGCTGCCCTGTGGCAGATCCATTCCCCCAGCTCTCTGCCTGGTTAGTGCTTGCTGAGAGTCACCTATCTAACCAGACCTGTGTGGGCATCAGGGTCTGGGAAAGGCTCTGCGGAAAGCCTCTGGTCTGGCTTGGCTTGTTGTAGGTCTCACAGAGCTCGTAGGGTCAGATTTGCAGAGCTGGCTTGCCACCTTCATTCTGCTAGGTACGTGAGAGCAAGGAGACCATTTCTTATCTCTGTCTTTTTGTGGTTCTCTCTGCCTACGTGTCTCGCTGTCTCTTCTCTGTCATAACACAATACAGATGGAAGGCTCGCTGTCTCTCCCTGAGTCGTAACTTAAGTTCTTTCAGCTGTGTGAAGAAAGCTTCCTTGGTGTTCCTGCACTAGTAACGCCTCTCTGATCTTCCAGCAAACCTCAGGTTTCAGCACCGGCCTGAGATTACAGAATGCTGTTTGTTTCCATTATAATTCCGTTTCTCGGTTTCCTTCTATTTATGGTAAGCATTTACAGAAAGAAAACCATGACTAGGGAAATTTCTTTATAAAAAAGAATTTTCAGAAAAAGATGGCAGACTGGGGAGATGACTCTGTGGATAAGAACATTTCTGTTCCAGCATGGAGGCCTGAGCTCAAATTCACAAAACACACATAAAGACCAGATGCAGTCACCGTGTGTATCAGAGCTACAGAGAGGGCGGAGGCAGGAGGATCACGGAGGTTCTAGGATCAGTGAGAGACCTTGCCTCAGGGGAATAAAGTAAGGAGAGAAGGAGTAGGAGTCCTGCTGTTCTCTATTCCACAACACACACACACACACAACCAGACACACACCATTCGCATACTCACCACATACACACACACTATGCACACACATACACCACACACACACACACACACACACCATGTACACACAGGCAAATACACACACACACACCATGCACACACAGGCAAACACACATACACACACACACACCATGCACACACAGGCAAATGCACACACACACACACCATGCACACACAGGCAAACACACATACACATATACACATCATGCACACACAGGCAAACACACATACACACCCACATAGACATACACCGTGCTCATACATACCACATACACACAAACTATGCACACACACATACCTTGCACACACACATACACACACACATTTAAATGAAAGGCATATACTGAGCCTGGGTTTGGGGATGCCATAATCCTGACTGGGGTCCATTTCCAGTTTTTTATAGAAAATTATCATCTTCCCTCATCCCTACCTCCCCGCTGCAGCTTCTGTCAGCTCCAATGTCTATCACATTTGCATCCTATTGTCCTTGTCTACCTCCTGTCACCTCCAATCACCTCTGACATCTCTCTTACTTTCCTGCACCTCTGTCTTCTCCACTGGGTCCCTCCCCTTCCATCCTCCACCTTTCGCCGTCCCCACTGTCTTCCTTTCAACCTCCATCTCCTTTTCTGTACACCATCTCCCTCCTTCTCTTTGCCCGTCCATCAGCTCATCGCCTGCATCTCCTGCCAGCTGTGTCCCATCACAGCTACTTTCTGTTACGTCTCGTTTCTGTCTTCCATCCTCCATCCCCATTATCTCATTCCTCTCTATTATCCGCTTTCCCTCTTCCAACATCCGCTGCCTTCCACCTTCTGATCCCTCCACTTTCCACCTCTCATCACCACAGGGTCCTTTTCTCTTCCGTGGCGGGGTTCTTGAGGCTCTTTGTGATGGCTACAGCTCCTTCTCCTTTTCTTAGTTATCCATGTTCAGTTCCCACGAATGTTCCCTGAATCCCCAGAGATCATAATCAACGAATTACAAAGTGTTAACCAGGCTGTGAGTTGTGTGTGTGTGTGTGTGTGTGTGTGTGTGCATATATTTCATATATGCACCAGCAGCACTTTGTTTTTGTATTAGAATGATGGGTAGCTTTAAAGAGCAATATTTATGTAGGAGTTCAGTTCTGTCTCCATCCACTTAGGTAGGGAGAATAAGAGTGGACTTTAAGGATTATATAGGACCTTATACTTTGCAAATTCAGCCATCAGCCTTTAGCTCATGCATATTTCTAAGAATTCTGGTGGGACATGGAAAGTCATGTCATCATCTCCAAAGGTCAGAGAAGGGACTTGAAGGCCAGACACAGCAGGCTTCTCAGGACCCACATTTGAAGGCTGAAATAGCTGGCCAGATGAGCCGAGGGTATACAAGGCTTGGTCCTGTATACACCACATGTCATGTCTGTTTTCCTGTTAGATAAACCAAGGCACAGAAGTTTAAGTGGGAGGACATGGTAAGGTACCCAGGGGGTTCCTAATGGAGCAGAGGTTTTCATTTCAGGACTTGACCGACGATGGGGATCTGGTGTCTGAAGAGGGTGTCAGGTGCAGGGGTTCATGCTCTCCAGATCCTAAGATCCCAGGACACTGGGTTTAGATCCAGGTGCCTCCTGGGTGCTGCAGGCTTGGATCTGGGTTTTGTTTGCTAAGCGGAATTTTCCAGCCCCTAGCCAGGAAGCTGGCAGAGCTAGCTTGCTGCTAATTTCATTTTCCTAACTCACCAGCTTGGCAAGGCTTGGCCTCTCCAGCTTCAGTCTTTTGGAACCTCATTCCCACCTTCCTTAGCCAAAGAAAGCGAGCAAGCTGTGACTCACCAGAAATGTTCATTGCTAGTTTCTAGCCATAAAGAAGAAAATATATACATCTGCAGAAGTTCTGCCCTTATGTCCCAGCTCCGCAGCTTCTGCCTGTTGGGGAAGAGGATTCAATGGAAGATGAGAAAAGCAAAAGAGTGAGTGTGCCTGGGATGAGAGAAGGCTGGCTCACTTCATTTTAATGTCTTCTAAAAGGGGCACTGCAGCAGGGAAAGGTAGCAGACTGAACTAGATATCAGCCTTGGGCGCCATTTTGAAAAAAGAACGGCTGACCCCAGGAAAAGGTGCTGTTCTACCCTCATCTGTCACCTGTGCTCTGGATATTGTTTTCTTCAGTCCTAGCATCATGCGGATAGTACATGGGATGAGGCCGCAGGCACCCCAGGGCCCAGCAGCCCTACAGACCCTCCAGCCTCACTATCCACCACTTCCACCCCTATGTATCTTGCTTCGTATACTTCACTTGTTTTTACTTAGTCCCTAATGCATGTGTCATACTCCTTGCCCCTCAGGAAGGCCACTCTTCTAGTACTTTCCCTTAGCCACCTCTAATTCCTCTTAGAAGCCCACTTTACCTCTCTCCTCATAGACACTTCAGTGAACCTTGAAGTCAGGTCTCAAGACCCTATGGCACAGCATGCCTCCTCATTCTAGCACTTTCTGACCATCAATTCTATACTTACCTGGGACACCTCCAGTGACTGACTTTCCTCAGCACACTGTCTACTATGTGGAGAGCACACATGCTCAAGGCCGTCTTGGAGCCTGTCCCTACAGAATACCCATCATAAAGGCATTGCACAGATGAGCCACTGAGTAACATCCAGAGAGCTCTTTTCTGGTGTTCAGTGACATATTTGAGTAGCTAGGCCACAAGCATAGGCGTCTGTTTCATGGCTATATCCATAGAAGGTAGACATAGGAGAGGGCCCCTTCCAGGACCAGGTGTCTTTCTGTTTCTCCTTGGTGGCTCTTATTGGTGGTCCACTGAGATGGCGGTAATGGCCTGGTAGCCTTCTACAGAATGACTAGCACTAACTCTAATCCTGGCTGTGGATAGCTTACCTGGTGCATTTGTTGCTTTGGGTGACTTATGGAAGAAACAGTTCAATTTTTTGGCTCAGGGTTCCAAAGGGGAGTCCGTAATGGCTGAGGGGTCATGGCAGCAGAGAGCTATAGCAGAATGCTGGCAGATCACGTCTTCAATCACAAACATGAAGCAAAGAGTGAGAGCTGGAAGTGCCCGGTTATGGCTCTCCACCAGCTAGAATGCCCCTCCCCAGATAGCACCCACCTAGGGTGGTGTCTAGATAGGGACCAGGTGTCTAAATAGAGGAGCCTACGGAGGACATTTCTCAGTCAAGCCACTGTGCCCAGGGTTTAGTTGGCCTGAGCTGGGCCACACACATTTGTGTGGCAAAAGGACAGGGAGGAGATGGGAAGGAAATGTTTCCCATGCTAGGGGGAACTTCAGAGTGGGAATGCTGCTTGGAAGGCAGATAGGTTCATTATCCCTGCCTGTCCCTTCCTTGTTCCCCATCATGGGAGTGAGGAGAGTTGCCTCTCTGATTGCAGCCTTGTCAGACTCTGGGGGAGGAGGTTGTCTCCCTTCCCAGCTAAACCTCTAGCCCTTTCTTCATCCCCCAAAGGCTATTTCTACTTCCCTCGGTGCCCAACCAGAAAGTAGGTGTCTTGCTGGATTCTTTCTCCTTGGCTCCAATCCTAAACCCTCTCAGTGGCCTCCCAAGTTCAGTCAATACCCAGGCCCTGAAGTCCTCAACTTCTCTCTTGGCTCTAGATGCCATCCCCTGTCCTCTCAGGGTCCTACTATGACCGTTCATCCCTTTACTTCTTATAACTTTAGATCCTTCTATGGCTCCCTGTGCCTTCAGGATGAAGCTCAGATTCTCTAATGATACTTAAAGGTCTTTTGCTTTGGTCTCTGCCTTTTGTACCAGATTCACCAGGCACAGTTTACCACCCTTGGTCTCACACCAGAGCATCCTGTGGGACCCCTCAGCTGCCAGTCAGCTTACCCGCATGCCATTTTCTCCTTTCTGTGGGCCCTTTGGTCATAGTTCTCTACCCAGCAGGCTCTGCCTTGGGAATGCCCACTCTAGCCTTTGCTCCCCGGTCTAGAAAGTGTTTTCTGACAGAAGATAGCAATGAGCACCTTACTTCTGGACCTGGTGTGGGGAGGCTCTGAAGCCTGTTTCCTATAAGTACATTAAAGAAGCCGCAGCAGCATCTCCTGTCTATAGTGTGTTTTTCTTATTAAGTGGAAGGCTCAGGCAGAGAATCACAAGAGAATTTGAGCTTCTACACACACATCCAGCACCTGGATGAGCTAGTGCATGTGAACATGTGCAAATGCATGCACCCACATGTGAACACATATAAATGCATGCACCCACAAATTAGCTGCTGCTGCAGCTCTCCTCTTCCTCCCCCTCCTCCTCCTCCCCCCTACACGCCTCCACAACCCAGTCTTGGGCTATGCCACCTCCTGGCCCCACAGGTTCTGTTCTTTCTGCCTGTCTTCTACCATTTCATTCTGGCCAGGCAACCTAATTAAAGGCCATCATTAAAGTCAATCTTGCACTTCCGAGTCCTTTCATAATCACTTGCCTTTTTGCTTTCCTCTGAAACGACCATAATTTTTACACATTTAATTCCCCAGATGCTGTTCAGTTCTTGCATCCCAGATTGAGCTAAGCCCCGAAGCAATTTCAGTAACAGCTCAATTATGGCGTCTCTCCTTTAATCCTTCCATTTCCATCACCACCCAGGAAGCAGTAGGAAGCGAGATGGGATGTCTTCTCTGCCCAAACCTGCTTCCTTCTCTGCAGCACTCCATAGTCTGTGCCATTGGCTTCCTCCCAGTTGCCTGAGAGCCAAATCTCAGAGCCACAGTTCTCTCCTCCTACTCCCACTCCGGTTTCCAGCAGCTCTTCAGGATGAAACGTTCCCTGTTGAGGAGTGTTTGTTTAGACCTTAGTGGTCCCAATGCCACCACCCAACATTCACCATCTCCCTCTCCCTGGACTAGGATTCCTTCATGAGTGGTGCTCCTGTCTGTTTATGTCCACACTTACCCACCTGCTTATCCATCTGTCCACTCATCATCTGTATCCATCCATCCATCCATCCATCCATCCATCCATCCATCCATATATGTATTCCATCCAGCCACCTACCTACATATCTACCCAACTCATCCCTCTATCCATCTATCCATTATGTCCGCCCACCCTACTCACCATCCAATTTTTTCCCTCAGTGATTTTTTTCCCAAAACACACATTAGTTATACTTGTAAATATATAGTGGATTCCTGTGTTCTGGAGCAGGAATTCTCAACTCTGGCTACAGAGTAAAATTTGAAGAACGTTTTAAAACACCAGCATCAAGTTCTACCCTAGAGCACTGTACTCACTTTGTCCTGGTGTTTTCACAAGTTCCCGAGGCTGTTCTAGTGTGTAACATGGACGCAAACCTCTGTGTCCTGGTGGCGCGGCCCCAACTATTTTGACCTGGCTCTCCACATCTGCTGCAGTCGGGCCTCTAGCTTGTCTTTCCAACCTCATTGTCAACAATCCTCTAGTAGCAGTCTCAGAATTGAGAGAATTTATTCTGTGTCTGTATCTCTGTCTGTCTGTCTGTCTGTCTGTCTCTCTCTCTCTCTCTCTCTCTCTCTCTCACACACACACACACACACACACACACACACACACACGCTCCAGCACAGTGCCGGGGTTGCGGGCCTGGTCAGACATGGTCAGAGGACTGCTCCCTGAGGGGGGAAATGTCATTTGAGCTATACTTACAAGAAGTAGAGGAGGCAGTCGGGGAAGAAGGAGGTGTAAAGTATGGTCCAGTTAGAAAGACAGGCACATGTGCATGTCCCAGCAGGAAGAACCTGGCATGGAAACAGAAGAGACTGGTGTACAAGCGCACAGTAGGATGCATTGTTGACCTACACAGCCCCCCCCCCCGCCCCCTCTTCAATTCTTCTCTCCTTCCTTTTATGTATGTATGTACGTATGTATGTATGTATGTATGTATGTATGTATGTATCTATTTATTTATTCATCTATCATCTCAGCCTCTTGACAAGGAGCCCCTGGCCGAATCTGTCTTACAGCTGCCTGCAGGTAAACACAGCGTACCCAGGAGCTGCTGTGGAATTAATACACAGGGATCCTGGCTGGCACTGAATTTTAACAGATCTTTCCAGTTATCAGCAAAGGGCAAATCTTTAGTATTCTATCTTCTTTATGTTTCCTCGGATAGTTGAGTATCCACCCTGACAATGTGTATTTCCAATTATTCCTAGATCAAGCCAGTGCTGCTGGTCTGACCTCTGCCTTTATCTCTACTTCCAAATGTCTAGATTTTCAGCCCATTTGGTGATAGAAGGGAAGAAAAAAAAACCTATGAAGTTAAATGGAGCCTCTTTTCTTGCCTTCTTAAATTCCAGGAGCTGTGGGGAAGTGAGGGAGGGACATCCCAGAACCCCCTGAGGCAGTTCTTTATAGCACCCCTACTGGGCCCTGGTGGGGAGGAGCATCATAGTGGGAATTGCCTTCCTCAGAAGCTTTGGCCACAGTGGCTACATTTCCTTAATTAGCTCCCTGAGGAGCCTGTCATTCAGGACAAGGGCAAAATGAGGTGGGGTTGAGGTTCTCTGGAGCTAATGGTGGGTCTTATTCTTTCCACACTAGAAAGCACAGCAAGAAAAGGGTCCAGCCTTAGAGAACATGAACTCCCCACCTTCGGTTAAGATGGGATCATTGACTGCATTGGAGTTTAGGCTTTTGCCTTTTTTCTTCTTTTTCTTGGGGGTAGGAGTGGGAGTTCGAGAGACAGGGTTTCTCTGTGTAGCCCTGGCTGTCCTGGAACTCACTCTGTAGACAGGCTGGCCTCGAACTCAGAAATCTGCCTGCTTCTGCCTTCCAAGTGCTGGGATTAAAGGCATGCGCCAGCACCGCCCGGCTTGCCTTTCTTCTTACAGAAGAGTATATGTGCCTTCAGAGAGGAACCTTTGAGAAGGCTGTGACACAGAGAAGGTTTTCTGTTGTTTCATTAGCTTGGGAAGTAGTGAGACACAGTCAAAGATTCTCAGACTCCAGCCCACATTAGAGTGCCCAGGAGGCCTTCTTAAAACTGGGATCTCCAGGCCTAAGGCTGGAGAATGGATTTCTGATCTGTTTCCAGGGGAATCACAGTGTGGCATCCCATTTTAGCATACTGTCCAGCTAGAGTCAGTCTGAGAATCCATCAACCACTGTAGGACAAAAGCTTATTTGTCCTGTAGGTATCTGTGTCTTCCTTTGCTTCTCTTTCCACACCTAGAACTGGAGTCCTTCAGGCCAACTCTCACAGGCAGTCATTGTCACACTGGTCTCTAGGAGGTCAGGAGCTCTCTAGGGAAGGACAAAAGTGTCAAGAGCCCAGGGGACTCTCAGGGTTAGTGTAGACAGGTTAGAGAAGAGGAAATGTCGTTTTGTGTTTTCCACTGCACAGACCTAGAGACCATAAAATATTCAGAGATATTCTTCCCAGAAAGGGGAAGGGAGCACGTCAGGCACCACATTCAGAGGAAATAGATAGCTCGGGGCATAGGTAGAAGAATCAGATCTAACTGATTCCAGCACTCTCCAGCACTGTGGAATATCACCTTAGTTCTCCAGCCTGTTTCCCTAGTTCTAAAGGTGTAGTAAGCTTGACTTTGAAGGCAACGATGAGACTCAGAAATGAGTGAGCAGGTGAACTGACGTGAGGCTCACCCGAGCTGTCTTGGTCCCCACAGGAAGGATCAATACCTGCTCTCGCCTGTGAACTGTTGGTATCTGGTGCTGCATCAGACTCGGCGGGAGAGCCGAGACCATGCCACCCTCAACGACATCTTCATGAACAATGTCATCGTCCGCCTCTCCCAGATCAGTGAAGATGTCATCAGACTCTTCAAAAAGGTGAGCTGCCCCATCTGCCCCGAGGTCTCTTTCCCAGACCAGCTATGACAATAGTCTGTTATCACGGTGAGATGTAGTTTGGGCACAAGGGACCAGGAAGGCCTGTGTTGAATAATACAGAGGGCAAGGACAACGCTGTGCCCTCCTGGCTCAGATGTCACCTCTGCATTTGCCTTTGAAATATTGTGTGTACTCAGTCACCTTCGCACAGGAGTAAAAACCGTTAGGTGCATATCTGTGCAGTATACATGTATCATGGGCAATCTGGGAAAACAGAGGCAGACATGGGTCCAAAAATGGAAACCAACAGAAATTTTATCAGCCAATTACTTTGAAATGTTAAGAGTTTATGTATACCTGTACGAATACATTTCCATGCATGTCTATAATTTGTGTACTTTCTATAATGCATACTCATTTCCCCCTGTGTAAGATCATACCACATATTTGATATTGGTGCCTAACTTACATCACCTACCAGACTTATATAATGCTCTCTGTCAAAAATTTCCCACGCTGAGAACGTTTACTTGTGTTTTGAATGATTACATAGTGTTTTGTTACATTGACTTACCCAGACCTACACACCTGATCTCTTTCTGTTTAACACTTTGGCAAATGCCATTATTCTACTGTTACAAAAGGCCCCGCTGGGAACTTTTCCCCATATCCACTGTTTCTTAGGATCAGCTTCCTCAACGAGAATCATGGGAAAGCTGACTTACAGTTTTCAAGACTTCAGTGGGATACCCCATTGCTAATTTACCCAGGGACCTATCCAGGAGCCAAGGGTAAAGAGAACGGTCCCTTTTGATGTCCCCTGAAGCCGGAGCTTCTAACACAATGTCTGGCACAACAGAGGCTCTGTGTACGTGTATGAAGAACTGGACTTTCTGTAAAATGGGTTTGTCATGTAGCCTTATCTTCTCAGTCTATTGAATGAGGTAGAAATCAGCTGCTCCTTGGAGCCCATCTGAAGTTCAGGCGTGCTTTCCTGTGTAGAAGGACCTCAGTAGGAAACTATATTCCTTGACATGTAAGAAAGAAACCAAATCTGGTAGCATCCTTTGAAAAAACCTGGATGTCCTGTATATCTTAAGGTTTGTGACTTACGCCTGTGCCTTGATTTCCAACTTGTGTGAAATGCTATCTCAGCTGGTGTTAGACAGGATAAGTCACTCTCCTGTGATCTATGTATACCTAGGCTTATGATTTAAGTTGCCTTCACTTCAGTTTCTCACTTGTAAAATGACTTGGAAACACCCTGGAGGGACTTGGCAGCACAGGCTGCTCTGGCCTTGCTCAAAGATGGCTGTGACCCCAGGTCACAGCGATTGTAACACAGTGTAGCTCATCTCTTCTTCCCAGGTTCCAATTTAGTGATCTGGTGACCCTGCATTGCTAGACACAGGAGGGGACAAGCTGCTGACTTGCAGTAGAATCACCCTTCTAAGGTCTGAGCGTGGTTCGTCCGTCTTGAGGACAATACTCCTACAGAACTGTAGCCACTGGCTCATGTCCTCCCAACACACAATATGCTACGCATCTCCTCTTGATGCTGTGTTTAGGAAATGTGGTCTGAGTTTAATATTTGCATAAGCAAACATAATTAAAAAGGTAAATACAGTGTCAAAAAAAAATCCCACAGTGCTTCACAGAGAACAGCTGAAAAGCTTTAGCCGTCTGCTGGTTTCGAGTCCTAATCCTGGTATGGTCCCCGCCTACTGCTGCTGTGGGAGCCTTTTCCTGGGTGGGGAGTGACTTAGAGAGAAAGGGTCATCAAGGCCTTTAGGAAATGAAGGCTCTTTTTTTCCTGAGCTGAGCCTGGGGACAAGTGAGATAGATCTTTGCAGTTCTCATTTAGTCTGACAGCAGCCTGACTTGTGATGGAGGTTAACAGGGTGGAAAATAATGAAAAATGTCCACAGCTGAGCTCCTGGCTGCCTTGTTACCAGGCCTGTCCTGCAGAACAAAGGAAGTGACCTGGCCCCTGTGGGCTGCGAGAGTCAGGGACAAGTGTGCCTGGCTGATTTAGCCCAGTGAGGCCCCTTTGTTTTGTCCACATTATACAGAACTCAGAACTAAGCCCTGTGCTCTTTATAAAGGGCACCTACCTCAGCCACTTCTATACTAAGTGCTGAATAAATGGTGGGAAAATACATTCCATTTTATGTAGGTGGGAGAAAGTCTTGAGCCATTTCAAGGAGAGGCCAAGTGTGGCTTCAACCCCTTGTCATCAGTGTGACAGAGTTTTTAGAGTCTGTCTCTGCGCTGTCTCTCTGACCCCTCTACCAGTCTCTTTAAGCCTCTGTTTCCTCATCTCTGGGAAGTGGGTCTGGTACAATGTCTACAGAAGGGACCACTTGAAAACAGAGGCAGGTCAAATGCCAACCTAAGGTATGATGCTGAGACCCCAATCAAAGAATGGAAGCGTGTTAGTGGTTCCTAATTGGAGGCATGTGGCCACCCTGGGGCCTAGTGCTGGGTGGGGCTTTCCTGACCACCCACCCAGGCTTGCTGTGGCAGTGGAGAGCCGCAGGAGGTGAGGAGTGGTTCCTGTGGGTCTGAAATTGTTCCGACTTCCATCTTCACGAGGAACAGTGTGCTGTTTAACTCAGTCTCTTATTCTTCCACCATTCTCTGCGCTTCCTTTCACAGAGAGTCTGGGGGTTTTGTTGTTGGTTGTTTGTTCATATTGTTTTTATTTGGTTATTTTTAAACTTTTTGTTTTACGTGTGTAAGTGTTTAGCCTACAGGTGTATATGTGTACCATGTGCATGCAGTGCCTATGGAGGGCAGAAGAGGGAATTAGATTCTTTGGAATGGGTTTAACAGGCAGTTGTGAGCAGTCGTGTGGGTGCTGGGAATTGAACCTGAATCCTCTGCAAGAGACAAAAGTGCTCTTAACCACTGAGCCACTCCTTGGGGACTCTGGCCTAAGAAATGGCAGACTGCAAATTCCAGAAACCCATAGCACCTAGTGGTAGAGATCTGTCGTCCAGCTGCTCAGGAGGTTGAGCCATCACGAATTCAAGGTCAAGGCCAGCTCCGGTCACAGAGTGACTGTAACGCCAACCCAGTTAACTTAGTGAGACCCTGTCTCAAAACCCAAAAGGAGTGAACATGACCTGTCAGAATAAAGATGTTCTAAAGAGATACTTGTGTCTCTCAATCTATCAGACCAATGAAACAATGGATCCCACAGAAACGGGGGTCTCTCCAGGGATCTCATGCTAGCAGAAGGAAAAGTGTGTGTGTGTGTGTGTGTGTGTGCATTTGTCTCCCTGGAAGAGATTTCATCATAACTTCATAACAACTTGTCAAGATAAGACTGAATCCCAGACAAAGATGGGTCAGTGGGTGTGACCACACTTTAACTCGGACAGCATAGCCTTGACTCTCTATTTAAACTTCCATCTCACTTCAGGACCCCAGGGTTTTTCCTGGATCTTTTAGTCCCTCTTTTCAAAGTGGCCAGCATTGAATAAATCTCCTCTTTCTGCTATCCACTTTCAATTTCCATCTTTTTATCACTTTATTGGGGGCAGGTTGCTGGGCCTGACAGCACAGATTGTGACTCCTCAACCCCAGTTCAGTATCAAAAGGTCTTGGGAGGAAGCACAGAGACGGAACTCTTCACTAGCGTGTCTGACTAACCCTGCACTCAGTCCCTAAGTTCATGGTGGTGGGCTGGTTTTAAGGGCAGGGGTCTGGCTCAGACAGAGCCAAGTGGAACTGAAGGAAATCCTAGAGACAATCTGAAATGATCAGGACCTGTGGCTGAGGACAACAGAAATACAGTTCCTCCTGCTGGAAGGGGGGAAAAAAGGCTTTTCAGGTTTCCAAGATAACCTTGGTTTCAGGCATGGGGGAACTTTTGGGACACAAAGATTATTATCAGAAAATAGTCTCTTTGTTTCTGTTACGTGGTTCTGGTCTTTGTCTCCCATTTTTCAGAAGATTGATAAGGAGCCCTCTCTCTCTCTCTCTCTCTCTCTCTCTCTCTCTCTCTCTCTCTCTTTCTTTCTTTCTTTTTTTGTTAGTTTGTTCCATTCTCATGACCAAGTGCCCAGCAACTCCAGGCTTATATCATGTCTGTTTTAAGTCCCTTTATCTAGCATTAGATCTTCTAAGGTCTGATTGGCCCAGCATAGTCATGTGATGACCTTGGGCCTGTGGTCAAGAAGCTATCTTCATTAACTATGTGTAGGTCATCTCTGGAACAAAAGTTGCTAATTCTGCTGATCAATGAGAATGGGTGAGGGTGGCTTCCCAAGAATAGTTGGGGTGTACTTATGAGAATGAAGAGATAACAGATCACCACTGGCCTCTCTATTCAAGTCCTTCTATCGTACTTGACTGGACGTCCCTCAGCCAAGGATGCACCTTACCTCTCAGGTTTGCTCAGTTGATCTGGGGACAGCTGTGATCAATAGACAGTCCTTCCGACGCAGAAATGAAATATTACAAGTTTTGTTCTGGTTGCACCCTTGAGGCTACAAATATCTAATAAATGCAGAAACCTGTTCATTGCTTGGAGACAGAAATCAAGATAATCCACCCAAACCTTTGCTTCCTGGAGACAAATGTTTGCATTCACTTGAATCTTCTCTATGGTTGGCTTGTGGTCTCCCGTGAAGCTTCTGACTGTGGGCTGTGTTGAGTTCCTCTGACCTATAGTAATTTATGGGGGAAGCATTCAAGAGGAAGGACTGAGCAGCCTGGGGTGGAGAGGGTTATCTCAACCCTTCAACTCAATGATCATGTCTCAGCTGAAACCTCCAGATACTTTTGCATCAATTCTTTTTGAATCTGGCCTGAATTCTGCACCCTCCTCCCCCCATGTTTGTCCCCTTTAAACTTCATCTAATTAGATTCTGGCCAAATGGCTTGAAGGACTTTTTAGAGAGTAAGAAAGTAGCTTTCTCAGAAGGCATGAACTCCTCCTCTGTTGTAAAGGCTCATATCATAACCTTTTCATGTCGTCTTTGCCTGTGTCACCTTCTCTGGTGATTTGAATCAGATATCTCTTGTGAGTTGAGCCCCAGTGCCCAGTCAGTTGCTGTTTGGAAAGGATTAGGAAGTGTGGCCTTCCTGAGGAGGTAAGTGACTGGATCCAGGTTTGGAGGTTTCAAAAGGCTCCTTCTCTCTGTCTCTTGTTGTGGTTCCAGGTGTGATTCCTCAGCTGTCTCTGCCACCATCACAGATTCTGATCTGCTGGAACCAGAAACCCAATTAAACACTATTTTTCATAAGCTGATTGGTCATGGTGGTTTATCATAATCATAGAAAAGTAACCTATGTACTTTCTAATGACAATTTGTTGGCTTTGTGTTTAAGTCTTTTCCTTTAGGATATAGAAAGTGGGGCTCAGCCTTGAGGATGAGTTAGACATGAGGATGACTCGGGGAGAGAAGGTTGGTGTTGAAGGGTAAATATGAGTCTTTCAATTGTGGAAAGGGAGTTGGAAGCTGTGGAGCAAGGCAAGAGGTCAGCAGACAGAACAGATCACGGCGGAGGTCAGAGATACACCAGGTCTGAGGTTACAAATAGTAGTCTAAGCCAAATTCAGCTCTTACACATTATCTGCTTGGCTCTCGTTACATTAAGACAGTAGAACTCAACCTTTGTAATGCTGCAACCCCTTAATATAGTTCCTCAGGTTGTGATGACCCTTCCATCATAAAATTATTTTTGTTGCTACTTCATAACTGTAATTTTGCTACTGTTGTGAATCATAAGGTATACATCTGTGTTTTCTGGTGGTCTCGCTAAACAGGTCTCAACCCCCAGGTTAGGAATCGCTGCATTTTAAAACTTGGAGATTTCATTCTGGGTATAGTGGCACAGACATAGAATCCCAGCACTTGGGAGATGGAGGCAAGGAAATCAGGAGTTCAAGGCCAGCCTCAGGAGCTACTTGAGACCCTGACTCACAAAGTCCAAACCCAAACCAAACAAAACAGTGTTTTCTACTGCCCAACCTCCCTAATGCTGTCCAGTGTGTTGTGTTGACTCCTTTATTTTATCTTCCCAGCCTTTCCTGCCTTTGAGTTTGAGGTTTTACCCTTAAACATAACCTGCCAGTGAGCGTCATAGTCTAGCCTGCATTGGAGTCCCCTGACGGTGTGTTAGGTGCACATTGCTGGGCTCCACCATCACAGTTGTGGATTTAGTAGGTCTGGGGATTTGAACTTCTAACCCAGTTCTCAACCGACTGTGGGAACATGCCTGGGAGGGATTTCCAGGGTAGCCTCCTTGTTTTACAGAAACTGAGGCCTACATCTGCTAAAGGCATAGTCTTCCCCAAACCTAGATATTTGACCCAGCTCACAGTACAGCAGCAGGGAGGGTCACTGTGTGTCACACTCTTTCCTTCTACCCCTGGCTGTTGCTGAGACTAGGTATTGAAGCCCATCCCATCCCCAGCCCAATCTGTTTTCTTCAGCTTCCTTAACAATAGCCGTCCATTATTCTGCACTCCGATGCCTGTAGAATTTAATTATGTGCCCTGGCCGTGATGTGAATTTGATTGTTGGAAGCTGCAGCATTCTGGAAGAAGCACTAATGAGGAGAGACTCTTAGCAGAGCCGAGAGGGCGTTTGGGGGGCCAGTGTTTGAAAGCGGCCATTCACTGTGTGGCAACAAGGACTTGCTCTTGAGTGAGTTTTCTCGTGCCCGCCTCGAAGATGTCCATCGCATTTCATAAATAAATCAAGGCTTTTGTGTCTGATAATTGCTTTGCTTTGTAACAGAGATCAAAAGCAGCCATGGCCTTGGATTCAAAGCCAAGTTTATTTTTCATTTTTTTTCCCTTGCAGGAGAGAGTGAGGGTTTGCTAGCTGGAGGGTCCAGCAGTGAGGTCTGTGTTGGGGCGGGGAGAACAAAGAGATGAGGGACCTCAGCCTGCCTCCTCTGTCTCCTAGGGAGACGGCCTGTGAGGCAGGCCTCAGCAGGCCTTCCCAGTCATTCAGCACTCATAGGTTAGTGCTATTATGATGGCAGATAAAGAATTGTAGCAAAGAAAGGATTAGTGAATGCTTAGTCTATACAAGGCCCCAAGTGTCCTATGTGCTCTGAATTCTTTATGTCTGAGAGGAAGACACTGTCATCACCCCATTTTACAGAAAAGGAAATTCAAGAAGGTGGAGGCATCAGTTTTATACCCAACTCAGAGACAGGTGATGAGCAAGGCGAGGAAATAGTCCAAGCACAATGGCCTCTCTTGGGGAGCTCACAGAGTAGTATAGAAGTTGAAGTAGATACAAAGAAATGGTTTATTTGGATGCAAGTGGTTAGGGGTGATCAGCACTACCCAAGTTCTCTCAGAGGGAGGTTCAAGAAGGTGTGATATTGGGGATTCAGTGCTGCAGTAAACCGGGATAGTTAAAGTTCTTCACAGCTTGACTTCCACAGGAAGCTGAGGCACAGTGCAGAAAGATTGGGGTCTCACCTGGAGAAAGGGATGGGGAGTAGGAGCTTCATGGACACCATGTGATGTGATGGAGTCATAGGCAAGCTGAGACCCCTGCATTGTGCTCAGAGGTTGGGCCCTTCTACCCTTATGCTGACTAGTCATTGCTTGGTGATTGTCTCTAGAAGTGTGGGGGAAGGGAGGCGGGGTGCCTGCTAAGGCAGATGGCTCCTTCAGCCAGGGGTAGCTTTTCCTAGGAGGAAGGTCATAGTCCTGAAGGGGAGCTTGAGTGTTACATGGCCTTGACAAATCCATGGAGCAGAGCACATGCGAATCAAAGATCAGTGGGAGAGGCAGACCAGCACCACAGCTGAGCTCCGCCTCAGTCTCTTTCAGCCACAGGAGGACAGCGTGATGCCTTCCACTCTGCTTTTTCATTTTCAAAGTGGAGCTAATGGACATTTTCTTCCTATGGCTGATCCAAGATTAAACGAAGAGATGAAATGCCCACCTAGTACACAGTGAGCAATCAATGCACGCTAGAGATTCATAGGGTTGTTTGTTGGCCTTTGAGAAGGAATGGCATGCAGGAAGATTGGAGACAGGATGCTAGGAAGGTTTTCTTCACGGGGCATAGGTTAAACAAATCCTAGGAAGACACTCACCAATTGCTTTGTCTTCTTTTTTTCTTTTTTAATAACACTTTCTTTCTTTCTTTCTTTCTTTCTTTCTTTCTTTCTTTCTTTCTTTCTTTCTTTCTTTCTTTCTTTCTTTCCTTCCTTCCTTCCTTCCTTCCTTCCTTCCTTCCTTCCTTCTTTCCCTTCCTTCCTTCCTTCCTTCCTTCCTTCCTTCCTTCCTTCCTTCCTTCCTTCCTTCCTTCCTTCCTTCTTCCCTTCCTTCCTTCCTTCCTTCCTTCCTTCCTTCCTTCCTTCCTTCCTTCCTTCCTTCCTTCCTTCCTTCCTTCCTTCCTTCCTTCCTTCCTTTCTTTCTTTCTTTCTTTCTTTCTTTCTTTCTTTCTTTCTTTCTTTCTTTCTTTCTTTCTTTCTTTCTTTCTTTCTTTCTTTCTTTCTTTCTTTCTTTCTTTCTTTCCCTTATGACTTTGACTAGGACCTCTAGCCTGTACAACATGGAGGAAAGAGGTACCCTTGACTTCTAACTTTTGACCATTTAAGAAAAAGTGGGGAAATTGGGATCACTGAAGACCCCACAGCCTGGTGAAGAGGGTTTATCAGCACCACTAGCAAATCATGCTTCCTGCTTCGAGGTTGCTCATAAGATTAATATGCGCATGTTAAGAATGCTCCTGCATGCCAAGCCAATTCAGTTAGGAAGTGTCATTAAGATGCATACATGAGGAGAGAGGAGGGAGTGCAGATTAATGTCCTTGATGCACAAATTAGCCACATCCCGGGAGTCCTGGTAATGGTCTGTCATCGCGTTCAGATATACATATTTCATAGTTCCCATTGTAATTCTTTCATTTCTCATAATAGTCAAAATTATGAGTTTCTTCCTCTGGTTTCAAATGTTTTTGTTTTGCTTTTGAGGCTGGGTCTCATCCTGTATCCTTGGCTGGCCTGGGGCTTGCAATGCAGAGTGAGCTAGCATTGAACTCAGAAATCTGCTTGCCTCTGCCTCCCAAGGTTGGGATTAAAGGTATAATAAACTACCATGCCTAGAAATTTCAAATTTTTTTATAACTTAAAATTATTTTTAAATTTCTAACTGTTGTGGTTTGGGCTGGATATATATATATATATATATATATATATATATATATATATATATATATATATCCTGTTCTTCAGAGCAGTTCCTGGCACCCACACAGTGGATCATGAGCATTCATAACTCCAGTTTCAGAGGAGTTAACATCCTCTACAGATCTTTGATGGCATCAAACTTAAGTGTCTGATATGATCAGGCATATAAGTGTTTTGCATGTATCACATATATATGCAAACACTTATATGCATAAAATAAATAAGTTATATATAATTAATGAATTTAGGAGAGAGATTGATTTATGATATATGTACATTGAGTTCCAATGCCTGTGGAGTCCAAAAGAGGGTATCAGATTGCCTGGATCTGAGTTTACAGGGAGTTGAGGGGTTTGGGAGCACAGCTTAGGGCCTCTACAAAAGCAATATGTGCTCTCACCTGCTGAACCATCTCTCCAATACCATAAATTTAAAAAAGAATAATATATACTCCAAAAGAAAAAAATTAGTAAATTCCTTTATATAATTTAAAAAACTGACCCTGCAACAGCAAACAAATTAATAGATTGATAGACAAAATACATTTGAGATAAGGAGAAGATATTTGGTCTTCACAGATTAATAAAATTTTAAAAGCCAGAAAATAAAATCAACTTTTACAAATACATAAAGAAGGAGTAAAAACCAGCCCAATTGGAACATGACTAAGAGATACAACTGCTCAGATCACAAACAATGTAACTGCAATACTAAAAATTGAGGAAGGTTTCTCATACTGATAATCAGAAGATGCTTGAAACACAACTTGATGCCAGGTGGATTGACAAAGTCCCTGGAGGAGACCAGTATATAGCATGTCAGGGATTATCATAGGAATATAGATTGTCCTGTATCACTGGAAGAAGTAAATGGTCTAGTATTAGTGGAAGAATTACAGACTACAACCAACAATTCCACTTTAAAGAACAACCTGAAGATGTTCTAGGTCATCTGCATGCACACTCCTTTTTATGGAGATTGTTTTATAAACAGCTCAATATTTGGCTCACAATTGTAGGTGACTGTTCGTAGTTTCAGGGAAATAAAGGCCGGAACCCCAGCCACATTACAGTCAAGAACGGAGAGAAGATGGGGACCCATGCTGCCGGCTTGTTCATCCTGGTCTAGCTTCCTTTCCTCTTACACGATTTAGGTCCCTCCTAGGGAATGTGCTGCCCACAGGGGTTGGGGCAATGAGAAATTAAGACAATGTCCCACAGACATGACCACCGTTCACCCGGGTTAGATAATTTCTTGTTAAGCATCTGTCCTGTAGGCTGGAGAGATTCTAAGGAGCTCTTGCAGAGCACCTGGGTTTCCGCACCCACATGGTGGCTCTCAACCCTCTCTAACTCCAGCTCTGGGAGATCTGACACCCATTAAGTGAATGGTTAATTACATAGCTGTGGCAGTCACATGCTAGAAGAGTACTAATAATTGAGATCAAGGTTCTACATCTGTTAGTATCAACTTGTGTCAAACTTGCAAATATGATGGTGAGTGAGAGGAGGGAGGGGGGCGTCAGGGATGATATTTTCCCCCGGCAATGTGGTACAGGTCTATGGTCTCAGTACTTGAGAGGATTGAACAGGAGGAATTCTAAGTGTGAGGACACCATGAGTTAGAGAGAACCAGTCTCAACAGTCTCTCTCTCAAATATAGAGCAGCATTTTAGTAAAATGTAGACACCCCTCACCCACCCCCACACCCCCCCACACCCGTGAAAAATTTATATTGCTCTATTTTTTTAGGTCCCTGTCTGGAATGGGTCTAGGTGGCTGTGGACCTGTAAGAGCACACATCAGCTATAGAATAGTCACTGGGGAATGAACAGGGAGGAAGGATGCAAGAACACTTTCTAAAGTAGTTAGAACATTTCACTTTCTAACTAGTTTCAAAGAAAAAGAAGTGGCTCCAAATCTTAATAATTATTAAACTTAAGTAGTGTGTTCTTTGTTTTCTTCTGTTTTAAATTTTGGAGAGTTTAAAGTGAGGGTAAAAGTCAGTTGAGGCAAGCTGGGTCAGAAAGGTGCCTCAGTGTCAGACAGAGAGGCGTTGGGCTGTATTTTCTATACACCAAAGACCCACTGAACATTCTTGACTGAGTTTCATTCATTCAAGGAGTCTAGCTATCTCACTAGTGAAGTGCTCAGAGTCATGATGAAAGGTGACTAATTTTACACATGCATTTGATATCTTTGAAGGCAGAAATGCTGAACCAAGGTAGGGAAGCTACATGCATAGCAGTGATAGAGTGTTCTCAGGGGTAGATTAGGAAAGGTGGTATGAAAATGGAAAGGAAAGGGAGGAAGAATGAGTAGATGGGAGGTTGAATGAGTAGACAAATAAATGAGTGGATGTGTAGGTGAGTGGAAGGACTGATGAATGGGTAAGTGGGAGAGTGGAAACGTAGGTGGGTAGGTAGATGGATGTCTAGGTCAGTGGATGGATATATGGATAGGTGAGTGAATGAGTAGATGTCTAGGTGCATGGGTGGCTGGATGGGAAAGTGGGTGGGTGGGTGAATGGGTGGATGTGTAGATAAGTGGGAAGACGGATGGATGGATGGATGTGTGGATGGGTAGATAGATGGATTGATGGGTGCATGGATGTGTGGGTGGATGGTTGATGGATGGGTGGATATATGGATGAGTGGATGGATCGATGGGTGGACAGGTGGATGGATGGATGAGTGGGTGGATGGGTAATGGATAGGTGGGTGAATGGATGGATGGGTGCATGGGTGGATGGATGGATGGTTGGATGGATGGGTGGGTGGATGGATGATGGATGGGTTGACATATGGATGAGTGGATGGATGGATAGGTGGATGGATAGGTGTATGTATGAGTAGGTATATGCTTGTATGTATGTATGTATGTATCTATGTATGTACGGATTGATGGATGGTTGGGTTGGTGGATGGATGATGAATGGGTGGATGGATTGATAAGTAGATGGATGGATGGATAGGTGGGTGGGTAGGTGGATGGGTATATGGATGGATAGATGGATCATGGATGGGTAAGTGGATGGATAAGTAGATGGATGGGTGGGTGAAAAATAATGAATAAACTAGTAAACACATGAGTAAAGGCATTTTTGAAATGTCAATGCACTTCCCATTCTTCCCCCACCAGAAACAATGCAAACAAAACAGAAGATCATGCTGTAAAGTGGTGGGAGTTAAAGAATGTCTTGGGTCAGTGACTTAGTGGTAGCAAATGATTAACAGTGTTTCCAATGGAGCACATCAGCTCAAGAGCATCCATAGGCTTGAAACTATCACGGAGAGAGAGACAACATCAAACTCAGAACTGAGGTCTTCATAAGAAACAGGTCTTGAATACTCCCAGGACAGGAGGATCCCACTCTCGGATATTAGTTTCTTATCTGTATGAGATTCTAGCAGAAAAGAAAAACAAAACAAAAAAGCAAGTAAATGGAAAATTGTCAGCCACTATCAGGACACAGCCAAGAAAGATTACTTCTGGTATGTTCTATGCTCACAGACTTACAGCCCAGCAGTCTATACCACCTCTGTTTGCAGGGAAGCCAGGGGTTGGGTAGAGACCTACTCACTAATTGTGACTGATTCTACAAGACGGCATGGAAGACTGAATGTTATGTAATATTTACAATGATCTGAAGTAGAGCCTTGTAAATATCAGTATGCTTTCTAGGACAAGGCATAGGGACATTCGGGTATGAGGGTTATTTTTAAGTGTTTCCAAACATCACCACTACCACCACCACCACCACCACCACCACCACCACCACCACCACCACCACCACCCCCACCGCCACAACAACAACAACAGCAATGACCAGAAGAGAAAAAAGAAGCATTTTCTTACAGAGGCAATAGAATATAAAATCTGAGAATGATACACATGCTGTCCTAGTAACAGTGGGCCAATGATGTTCCTTTATTGAGTGTCTGCATCCTGATCTTCAAAGTGGGGATGCCTCCCCAAATGGCTGATCTAGACTCACACAAGCATCTGAGAAAGCAGTTAGCATGGTGCTCAGCATGCACCATGTGGCCCAGAAACAGTAACTGTCACTATCTACAATAATATGTACCATTTATAATAATAGCACTAAACACTGTTATGAATGATGATAGCAGGTGTCTGCTTAACGTGGTTACTAGTAGTAGCAGTACCAGAGATCCAGAAACTTCTATCCCGACTATGTCAATCACTGCTACATAACTACCTTAGTTACTTTCTCATTGCTGTGACCAAATACCCAGCAAGGAGCCACTTCGAGAGGAGGTGTTTACTTTAGCTTACAGTTTGAGATGGAATGCATTCTGCCATAGGGGGGAAGGCATAGTGTCAGCAGTGTAAGGCACTTATTCTGCACCAGGTTTAGGAAGCAGAGAGAAGGCAGGAAGCAGGGCTAGTTTATAAAACCTCAAGACCCTCTCCGAATGATCCCTTTCCTCCTGCAAGGTCCTACCTCCTCAAGCTTCACAGCCTTCCCTGAGAGTGTCACCAGTTGGGAAACAAGCTCCAGTCCCCGAGCCTTTGGGACCTTTGCACATTCAAAGCACATCTGTGAGGAATCCTTGGGTGCCCTCAGGCCAGTTATTTTAGCAGCTCTGAAAAGAAAGCTTTCTGAGTCAAAAATGTCCCCAGGAGATACTGAGAACCACTGCTGAGTTGGAAGAGGAGGAGGGTGCGGGGTGCACACGAGGCCAGCTTTGCTGCTTAAGCAGGAATGGTTCCATTTGGAGCTGCAGCAGGAGAAGCTCATGCTAATTCTGAGGAAAGAAGCAGCTGAAGGGGATGGCCCAGAACAGGGAGAAGTAACCTAGGAGAGCTAGAAGAAGATTATCTGAGGGCAGGGTGGAAGGCGGATGGGCTGAGGGAGGTGTCCTGAGGGAAGCAGATGAGACAGCACTTAAGACCCATCTGTGAGGAGCTGCCTGTTTTTTGTTTGGAGCCGGGTGTGTCGACTTTCCAGGAGGAGCAGATAGGTCCACACCCCCTGGGACACACCTTTAAGCCTTTGCTCTGGACATAAGGAAGAGCACAGCAGTACTGGGCGATGGCCAGTGCTCAAATGTACCAGGCATCTGAATATGGGGCCTTCATGAGCCTTAAGTCTGTGATTTGATGGGCAAACGTGCCACAGGACGGAAGACAGTAGAAGGATGTGTTGAGACCTAGGACTGAAAGGGAGGTGGGTTTTGCTATTTCATTATATTTGTTTGCTTTCATTTATTTGGAACCTCAGAATTAGGAAGATTCTAGAGTGGCCCTGGATTGTGGCCCAGCATGAGAGCATCTATTCACACAAAGGTGAGGGAAGAGAGACAGGCCTGGTGGTAGCAGGGATTGGGGAGACAGATGGGCGGTTCCCAGAGATCACTGACAGGCAGGAGAGGTTGTTCCAGATCAAGAGTATTCTAAAGAGCTATTTAGAATGGAAGATGAAGGGAGGCACCTTCTTAATCAAATCAACACTTTAAAAGTTTTTACATTGTTTGATTGGTTGACTGCTTTGTGTGTGTGCACACGCAAGCATGCACACACATGTGGAGACCAGAGGACAGCTAGCAGGAGTTGGTTCTCTCGTCCCACATGTGGATTCCAGATGACAACTCTAGTTGTTAGGTTTCGTAGCAAGTGCCTTTACCTTCTAAGCCATCATCTGAGCTCCCAACCCAACATTTTAAGAAGTATTAATTTTTGTTTTTTAAAAAATATTTTTATTCTTGAAAGGTTTTTGCATTTATAGTTTTTATTGCTTCTATCCATCCAATACTACCTCCCTCCAACTCCTATTACACTGCCACCCACTGCCTTCCCAACTTAAATAAACTGTTATTAATAACCCGCTGAGCCCAATTAATGCTGCTCATATGCATATAGGGATGCAGCCATCCAGAGGAGCATGGACAACCTACCACCCGTCGTGTCCCCAAAGAAGTGTGGCCCTCCTCCTTCCCTCAGCAGCTGTCATCGTCCAATGGAGCTCCTTATATAAGGGTGGGGCCTCAGTGTCTCCTCCCTCAGCCATGTTGGAACCCGGCTGACTTAATCTTGTGATGGCCTTATGCTGGCGACAGTTTCTATCAGCCAATGTCTACAGAAACCATGTCACCGTCCAGAAGTCCACATGCCACCACTTTCTTCCCCATTCTTTCTGCCCTTTCTCCTGTGAGGTCTCCTGAGCCTTGGATGGTGAGAGGCTGACGTAGGTGACTCATTCATAGCTGAGCACTCAGGGTTCCTTATACTAGGGCTTTGACCAGCTGTGAGTCTCTGCATTAACCCACAGGGAAAAGAAGCTCCCGTGACCAAAGCTAAGAGCAGCACAGGTCTGTGGGTATAAACGTAGATATTCAGAATGCAGCAAGACAGCGTGGTTATTCAACAAAGTAACAGCAGTAGGTATTCCTTAGGGTCTGGAATCTCCTCTGTCATGGGCTATTGACACAGAACCAGGCATAAAGAGCTGGTCTCACGTTCAGTCAGAGGACAGTTGCTTTACCCCTGTAACCGTCATACCCCTATTGTATCCGTGAGCATGGATTTCCAGAGGTCAGTGTGATGGCATGCAGTGTCCAATGCTGGGTAAGACCACTGATTTCTCCCCTGCCCCAATCCCCCAGTAACCTACACAGCACCTTTCGTTACTATGTAAACTAGCAGCAGGGAGAGTTTTCTGGTCAGTTGAGGTTGATTTCTCTCTGTCTGGCAGAGAAATGAATGATGCCTTCATCGGTATGATCTTACCATATAGTTATGGTAGACAACCAGGAGCAATAGCAGTAACACATGCTGCTTGGGAGGCCTTTGGGGCCTTCCTGACTAATAACTGTGGAGAAGTAGCCTATGCTTGCCCCTGAGATTTTCAGTTTAACCCTCATATTCTGGAAGCAGCACTGTCCACCTATGCAAGGGTCCTTATGTTCAAACTCCTTTAACAAAGGAGGACTTTGGCATGGGATTCCATGTATCCTTAATTTTGGCTAACTTCTAGGCTCTCTCATTTCTCTCTCTCCACATTCAAACCTTTTCCTCAGGCATTTCTTTTGTCTCCCTTTATGACCTCTATAGTCTCTCATCTAAACTAATTGAATTTTTCCTTGTGTTGTAAGATTGTAGTTTTCTGTATAGTTTTTCATGCCCCCTTTATTTTGGTTAAGCCTTTGGCAGATGCCCCGTTTCCTCACCCCTCATGCACCTCCACACTTGGACCTCCCCTCGAACCTCCCAGTGTTCTTACTTCTTCCTTTCATTTAACCTGCATTTCACCATTTCCTCTTCCGTGAAGCATCCATTCACATCCAGGGGCCTGTTTCTAGCGTCCTGGCTTCCACAGGTACTACTGAAGGTAAAACACAGACAACAAACGATTCAGAGCTAGGATCTGCATATAAAAGAGAGCATGTGATTGTTGTCTTTGGTGTCTAGGTGAGACCTCCCTCAACATCATTAGACAGTGCTTTTTTTTTTAGTTATTGTCCTAGTGTTGTGTTGCTATAGCTGAATGACCCAGAGCAAGTAACTTAGGAAGAGTTCAAGTTTACTCTGATCACAGTTCTGAAGGCTGGAAGGCCAAGGATGAAGTTGGCCATGACTAACAAAGGCCTTCTTGCTGGTAGGTGCTGCAGAACCCAAGGTTGTGCAAAGGTCACACGGAAAGACAGAGTAAGTGGTGCACACTGTGATCTCTCTTGTACAAAGCCACAAATCCTGTGTGTGGGCCAATCCTCCTAACCTTAACTAATCCTAAACACCTTCCATATTATTACCACAAGGGTTCGAGGGTTAGGTTTCAACAGAGTTTGGGAGTGGATGAACACTCCAAAGGTAGGAGATATAGAAGGCGGCATTAGTGTTAGAAACGGCCCAACTCAGAGTTAGCTTCATGAGGCTATGGACAGACTCCTTAAGAATTAAACTTTTAATATCTAGCTTATAAAACCCTAAGATCTATATTAAGACAAGCCACTTGTTGTTATTTTGGGGATTTTGGGGTATGGTACTGGAGACCAAGCACAGGTCCTGTGCATACTCAGGACTCAGTCTACCTCTGAGCTACATCTCCATTGTGCAGGAAAGTCTTAAGAGTTTCCCCCTCAAAAGCATTATCAGCCCTGCATTAAAACTAAAGCAAATTACACATGGCAAGATAGTCATGGCAATGGAATTGATTTCATTCCATTGCTGTATCATTACAAGAGAAACATTGTCATTTCGTTTCCTGTTGATGCACATTAATGTTTGCTTGTTTTGACGAAGAAGGATAAAAATGGCCACCTTTTTTTTAAATATTTTTATTTTCTATATTCTTTGTTTACATTCCAAATGATTTCCCCTTTCCCGGTTTCCCCCTCCCCATATGTCCCATAAACCTTCTTCTCTCCATCCATTCTCCAATCACCTCCCCCCTTTTTCTCTGTCTTTATATTCCCCTCCAATGCTAGATCAATCCTTTCCAGGATCAGGACCCTCTCCATACTTCTTCATGGGAGTCGTTTGTTATGCGATTTGTGCCTTGGGTATTCACACCTTTCATTTTTAACTTTAAACTGCATCCATGAGTGTTTCCTAGGGCATTTATAGAGCTCCTCTTGTATGTAAGTCTTTATGGCCAACCTTTTACAAGAAATTCTTCCAAGGGAAGAAGCTTCTTGGTTCAGCCTGGGTCACAGTTTTTTCTGTGATCCCATCTCTGGGAAAACTTGCAGGTCACTGTGTCACAGCCACAGTCTGGTGGATCAGCCATGTACAGGCCGGTCCCACCTGCATCTCATGTTGGAATGGAGAAGCAAGCGGTGGCCATCGAAGCCGATGTGTCTCTAGTTGGGCAATTGAAACAAAGGGGAGTGGACTTTCTTTGGCGGGAATGGGAAAAGGTTGTGGGGAAGGCCTGGGAGGCAATATCTGAGCAGATGGTGAGGAGTACATCAGAGACACAGGCCGTGTCCTGTGGGATTGGCCTCCTTCCCACGTGC
Organism: Apodemus sylvaticus; assembly: GCF_947179515.1. Lineage (NCBI taxonomy): Eukaryota > Metazoa > Chordata > Mammalia > Rodentia > Muridae > Apodemus > Apodemus sylvaticus. The sequence goes on along the minus strand of NC_067473.1, from coordinate 144,495,741 downwards.
CTGTGGCCTGGACTGTGTCCGTTGCAGCTTTGCAGTAGCTGTTCGTCTTCTTCTGTGCGTCTGTAGGCTGCACTGAGCCCAGAAGAAACAGACTGGGCTTTTGAACCAGATCGACCAAAAGCTGATTGCAGGCTCTGTCATTCTCTAGTTCTACCATCTTGGGCAAGGTGCTTGGTCTTCTGAATCTCTAGCTCTGCCCATGTGTCAAAAGAGAATGATAGTAGTAGCCACTTTAAAGGTTTAAATTAGTACATGGACTGGACTTCGAACAGTATTGAGCAAATAGAAGATGTTTCATGAACCCTGAAACTGTCATTAAATACTGCTTGAGAGTAGGGTTTTGCTGGTCAGCTTTTTCTATAGTGCTTGGTAGAGACTGTTCTCTACTAAATATTCCATGCATGTGTGAACGGATCCAAAGCTAGGGAGGAACTGGAAGAGATATCATAGGCCCAAGAATAGGCTCAGGGTGCCATGAATCCATGTAGGTCATAGTGTTGGGGTCTGCTGAGTAGTCTGTGTTTTAGCAACCATGTCCTTCAGAAGCACCTACCTTTTGAGACTGCCACACAATGTGTACAGAATTTAGGACTGAGAACTACACAGTTGAGTTATAGAAAAAATATCCAAACAAAAATCTCATACTGTTTTGGGCAAGCTTCCATTTCTGACCTGAGCTGGATTCATAGTTATCATGGTATGCATGAAGCCCACAGCTGTAAGGTGGATGTACCTGAGAGAGGAATGGATACTGGATGAACAGTCTGTTTACATGCCAGGGGTCCTGGCCCAGCGGATGCCATCCTTATGAGCACCCAGAGGTGCAGATGGCCACTCCTCGCTACGATGATTTCTGGTTTCGGAATCATAAACCAACTGAGACCCCTCTGTGAGGCCCTGGACCCTGTGGCCATCTAGAGAACATGAGACTTCCATAGGGTTTGGAATACTGGGCCATCTAGTCTTCCTAGAGTAGCTGAAAATTGGGGCTTATAAGGGAAATATCTTGATTGTTAAATGCTGGGATAGTGCTCAGGCTTTGTAGAATCACCAAGTGGCCAGAGTATTCCTGCAGGCCAGAAGGCTGCTGCCTGGAAGCCTTGTCTAAGACAATACTTTGCTGAGGAATAGTTTAAGCCCTCCATGACATTAGGCAGTATCTAGAAATGACTGTGGTGGTTACAACTTCAGGCTAAAGGTAGAGATTACTACTTAGAAGAGCCAGGTAGGCTACCCAACAGCCTGCCATCTCACAGGATGGTGCCCCAAACAAAGAGTTAGTTGTGCCTAAGGGAGTTTAACTGGGGTTAGCTGTTGAGAAAAAGGAGGCTGGGGACACCTGCTTTACAGTGGTTGGCCCTTGTGACTAGCTAGCCTCAGTTTACCCTTAGTTTGTCAGAAAGGCAAGACTGTGAGGAAGGTTGAATCTTCTTTGGACCAACCTTGTGTGTGAAGGAATGACTTCCATCCAGTGTCCTTTGCAGGCATGAAAATAATGCAAAAAATGTGGAGTGCCACAGTCAGTTGTTACTGGGTCCCCAAGGTCTGGGTGTGGTGGCCTGTTGAAGATTGTCTTGGTTTTGGCCTCCTGTCCCTGGTGGAATGTTTGGTTTGGGTTTGTTACTCAGTAGTGTTTGAAACTGTAATTAGGAATACTTCCCTTCCTTAACCAACTCCAGCCATAAAAAAACAAAAACAAAAACAAAAATAATAAGCTTTGAAGGCTGCTGGCCCCTCACCAACTCTGTGGCTGTTTAGGGAGATGCCCAGGAGTTAATGCCTTACGACTCAGCAGGTCCCATATGGTGGTTTACAGTTCTCTGGAGGAAATCTCTAGATGCCTGCTGGTACCAACTTGGGCTATATGGAGTTTTGCTCACAGTTGGTAGAAGGGCTAAACCCTTCTCCTGCATCACACAGGTCCCGCTTTTCTATCTCATCAAGTCAGCTCAGGACTCTATCAGCACAAAGAACAATCCATGGTGTAGAGTTAGGCTGGGATGAAACTGCCTGGAAGAACTGAGCTTGAGGGACAAATGCAGACCAATGCATGCTTCTATTAGGATGTAGAGAGAGTTGGATTATAGGGAGTGAACCCCCAATTCCTGCTACAAACTGTAAAGGATTGGGCAGTTTGAAAGTAGGATATGGACTGAGGAGAAGAGATAATCAAATGTCTACAGAGTAATTTTAAAGTTTCGTCTTGACAGCCCCAGAAGCCATCACCCCATACTTTACAATCATGGTGCTGGGAATGCGTGTGTTACTTTTTGGTAATTTGAGTTTGAAGAGACAACCGGACAAGTTCTACGGGCTGACATTTGTTCTTATTCCATATTCCAGAGCAAAGAGATTGGCCTGCAGATGCATGAGGAGCTGCTGAAGGTCACCAATGAGCTCTACACAGTAAGTTCTACCCAGGACCATTGCTGCTCGTTTGTGTCTCTTGTCTTTAGCTAGAGAGAAGCAGGGCAGAATCTGGAGTGACAGTGGGTCAGCATGAAAGTTTTTAATGACTCGTAACCCCAACTCCCGATTCCTTATGTTTGGGATGGGTCCAGGGCATGTGCAGTGAGTTACAGTGTGTGAGAGAGTAATGCCATCTGCCAGATACAGGATGTGTTACTTACGAGCACAAAGGTCCTGCCATGGAGGCTAGGAACATGGGTGTGAAGTCTTCAGAGGGCAGGGATATGGACTTGGGTGCCAGGTGTCATAGGCTCCAGGTAGAGAGTGATGTTCAGTGACTGTGGCCTTAGACGGGCACAGAGCTTGTTTGGATCCCTTTGTGTTTGTCTGTAGAATGGAACGCTGCTCTGAGAATAACCTGAAGTGAAATGGTGAGCACGCCTGACTGTTTCCAGTGAACAACATTGCAGTTTAGGGCATAGCTGACCTGGCTGCTTTCTTTGAAGCCAAAGCCAAACTACACTAAAGATGGGCATTCGAGCTGAGGATGGTCGTGGGATGGAGAGACACTGCCTAGGCTGTAGGGCAAGAACTGACTTTGGCTTCTTGGTGAGGACTGTGGAGAGCCTCATAGACATCCTTGGGGTACAGTGTAAATTAGGCCCTTCAGGTGAAATACCAGGTAGAATTTTTATGTTTGATGCACATAGAGGTTCTTTATAAAAGTCTTAATGTAACACGTAAATCCATGTAGGCTGTGTGAAGCCCGTTCTCTTTGTTATTACTGATTTCTATATACCCATTGTAGTAGCAGTGAGTTTCTCAGGGGCTGAGAGCCAGGGCCTGTAGTTCAGGGGGAAGGCCCAGTGTAGACCCCAGCAGCTTGGGGACCTAGAATAAGACATTATTTTTTTACTGATGTAAAATAGGGGGAGAGTGCCTTGGTGAAAGAATGTACAGATCTGTAAAGCTGAGTAAAGACAAGTGGGGAGAAGCCACTGGGGTCAGAATAGCCTGCTGCTCACCTGAGAAGCCACACCCACTCAAGGGCACATACTTCCTGTTGCCTTCTCTTCCGTCTATTTCTTCCCCACCTTCATGCCCATATTGGATAGTTTGGGGGTTTTGTTCTGTTTTAAGACAGGGTTTGTGTGTGTGTGTGTGTGCGCGTGTGTGTAGCCTTGGCTATCTTAGAACTTGCTTTGTAGACCATGATGGCCTTAAACTGTAGAGACCTATCTGCCTCTGCCTCCCAAGGGCTAGTATAGTACCACCACTGCCCAGCTCATACTGGATATTTCTAACAGCCAACTAGACACAACTTAGAGTCTTCTGGGAAGGGAGTCTTAACAAGGCATTATTTAAATCAGGTTAGCCTATGGGCATTTCTAGCGTGGATTGTTTTAGATATAAGAAGATAGTACATTGTGGGGCCACCATTTCATGGGCTGGAGCCTGAACTGTCTTAACAAGAAGAAAGCTAGCCAAGCGTAAGTGCGAGCAAGCAGTTAGTAGGGGGACTTCATCTCTCTGCTCTTAACTGCGGGTGCTCTGTGGCTGTCTCCCAAGTTCCTGCCTTCGCTTTCCCTCCTTGTGACCTGAAAGTGTAAGCCCGGCAAAGCCTATCCTCCCTGATGGCGCTTTTTGTAGGATCTTTGACAGCAGCCACAGCAATGAAACTACGTTAATGCCTGAGCTTAAAGCTACACCAAGGGAGCTCCTTAATGTGCTCTAACTTTGCTCAAAACTAAAAATAAAGCTGGACCTTGTGAGGCAGACCTGTGGTCCCATCTACTTCGGAAGCTGAGGAAGGAGGCCTATAAGTCTGGGGCCTGCCCAGGTAGCAGAGTACGGGCAAAGCCTAGACAACTCAGTTTGTCCTATAAGATATATTTATTATATTATATTATATTATATTATATTATATTATATTATATTATATTATATTATATTATATTATATTATATGTCATATTATATTATGGTGTCCTATAACATAAAATATAATGATAATAAAAGTAAAAACGGGCTTGGGTCCATAGCTTAGTCATAAAGCTCTTGCCTAGCTTTCTCAAATGCCCTAGGTTCACCCTAGTAGTACAGAAAAAAAGAGGTGACGAGAAGGCAGACACTCTGAAGTCAGAATCTGGGTCAAATCTAATTTTCGACTGGAACAAACAGTGAAATCCTCCCATGGTCTCTGTAGGGATTGGTTCCCAAAATCCCCATGGACCTGGGGACTGTGGATGCTTAGGTTTCCTGTAGAAAGTGCCGCCATGTCACCATCCTCCCAGGTACTTTAAACCACCCCAGCTTGCTCACTTCAGCACACACGGCAGCAGTGCTACGCAGACAGCTGCTTCCCCGTGTTATTTAGTGACGAGAAAATGAAAGTCTGTTCATGCTTAGTGTAGAGAAAACTTCCTTCCCCAATAGTCTCGGCCTACAGTTGGCTGACTTCACAGATGTGGAGATCACAGCCTTAGAGGGCCATTTGCACTGAGGACTCACACATGTTATGCACGGTTAGTATGATAGGCTACATAGTATGCTAGAGTGTCTGTGTGTCAGTAGTCATGATTGTCATTACAATGTCACCCTCAACGAGTGTGAGATAGGCTGTTGTCTCTACTCCCAGGAGCAGGGTAAGTGATGAGTGTGGAAGGCTAGTGAATGGATGGGACTGTCTAGCTTAGAACTCTGTAGAGGATTTTCCTACCCTGGCCATTACCCTCGCTAGGTCTTTCCTATGCTCCATGAGTCCCTCTGTGTATCAATCAATTTTTCCACAGTAGCTCTGCACCACAGCTCCAGGCATAGGACCTCGCTGTTCCTGCCTAGGTCTCTCCTTCCCTCCACATTGCTTGCTTGCTCTTACTTAGCCTGCTTTCTTAAACAGCCCAGGCCCACCTGCCTAGGGATGACACTGCCCACAGTGGGCTGGGCCCTCCTACAGCAATCGACAATCAAGACATTTTCTCTGACCAACGACCTCAGTTCTTTAGTCGAGGTTCCCTCTTCCCAGGTGACCTTAGGTTATGTTCAGATGACAAAAAAAAGGTCACCAGGAAACTGTTTATACTCACCCACTCTTTTGGTATATATGTAGGAGAGGGGCCCTCAGGTTCCAACAAAAAATACCCCATGATTGCTAACTGTAGCCCTGTATATCCATAGGTTCTGCATCCATGAGTCTGAAATACCCCCTGAAGACTCATATGCTAAAAGCTTGATCCGATGATACAGCTTTTTTTTTGATGAGGAGGTAGAGATGGAGGGCTCTGATTGCAGGAAGTAGGTCACTGGGGACATGTCCTTGAAAGGTGTCTTGTCCCTAGCCCTTTCCTGTCCATCTCTCTAATTCCTGGTTGCTGTGAGCTGAGCTACTTTGCTTTGACCCACATTCTTGACCCATGATGCTCAGTCTCACCACAAACTCACAGCAGGGGAATGGATTGGAATCTCTGAAACCATGGACCAAAATTAATCTTTCCTCCTTTAAGTTTTCTCAAGCTTTTGCCACTGTGACAAAAAGCTAACTAACATATACATGTTCAACCAACCTTGGGTCAACAGCTATTTTTTTAAAAAAATTAGTCTCTAATACCAAATATATGCAGAGTTCTCGTTATTACTTAAGAACCCGAGACACAATAGAATGCCCATTTATACGGCGTAACATTGCGTTAGGTCCTGTGAGGACTCTTAAGCTGATGAAGTAGGAGGGGCATGTGTAGGTTCTTTATTATCACTGCACCATTTTATATAAGGGACTGGATCATACAGAGAATGTTTTGGTATCTGGATACATTGAGGAGGAGATATCCTGAAGCCATTACCATAGATACTGTGGGATAACCACAGTTATTTAGAAATGCAGTCTAATCCTCAAATTCGGGGCTTCCCACTGTGGTATCAAAGAACCTTTGTTGTCTGAAAACTAGGAACATTTTAGAGATGGGCTCTGTCAGCATCTTGCCCACCTTTGCTGCTCCCATGGTGCTGGCTGAAGCACAAATATGTGGACGTGGTGTGTGGCCAGCGGAGGTCATGGATTTTGCCTGTAAGGAGTGTTAGACCCCAGCACACAGACAAGCTGGAGACAACGTGAAGCTGAGCTTGGGCCTTGCTCAACGGCTTCTTAACAAATTTCCTCCAAACTCAGTGGCTTCAGACCCACTGTGTTATTTGCTTGTGAGTCTGTGGATTGGCAATTTGAGCTGGTTCAACTGCAACCAGTCTTGTGGTGGCAATTTTCTGGATGATTAAGAAAAAGGAACCCAAAGTCAGTAGACCCCAGTACATAAACTTCTGCTAGTAACCACTTTTGCTAATACCCAAAGCAAGTCACTTTTGCTAATACCCAAAGTCAAGCCCTGGGTCCTGAGATAGAAAAATAAACTCCCAGCTGGACGTGGTGGTACACTCCTGTAATCCTAGCACTTGGGAGGCAAAGGCAGGAAGGTTTCAGAGTTCGAGGCCAGCCTGGTCTACAGAGTGAGTTCCAGGACAGCCAGGGCTATACAGAGAAACCCTGTCTCAAAAAACAAAACAAAAAAAAAAAAAAAGAAAAAGAAAAAGAAAAAAAGAATCTCCCTTTTTTTCCTTCATTCACAATGCTAAAGCCATGCCTCAGCAGTGTCTGGCAGTCCATCACAGCCACCCAGCTTCTGGGCACATTAGGGACTTCTTGGACTTTACTGATAGAAGTTTCTACTTAACATCCCATTGTACACATCTTCCCATCTCCCTTGCAGCCCAGTCCTAGTCTCATAGGCATAGTAACTAAGGAATCGATGAGGGAGAGAAGGGGCTGTGCAGTCAGCCCTATTCTTTTCCTTCTCAATGTTCTGTGGAAGAAGCAGTCTGCTTAGAGGCCCTACGATGGTGACCAGTCCTATTGTCTGTCTGTTAACCCTGCCCCTTTCCAAATTCCATCAGCTGTCTACTGTTGTAGTCTTTAATCACATATTGACTTGAAGTAAAGGAGAACACCGAGTAAGATTGTGGAGCATGGAGGAATCCTTCCAAGGAAACAAAGACAAAGCAAACGACAAACTTCAGCTAACATTACGTTTAGGTTTTCATCATATTTCTAGGTCATGAGATACAACTGTTGTTTTGGTAACTGATTGGTACCCTGGTAGGCCACTTCAGCCCCTCCTTTGTGTTCAGTAGCTCTGCTCTGGCTGCTGGCCCTGCCTTGCAAACCCAGGCAGCAGGAAGGGCGCTGTTTCTTTGTGGACAGCAGAGTGGAAAGAGCTTCAGGTGTCCACACCAAGCAGCAGCTAGTAACCAACAGACACTAAAACTGGAGTAATGAATATGCCAAACCTTGCACAAAGTCAAACTTGATTTTATTGTGTGCCAAGCTCAGGGGTATGGAATCCACTCTGGGCCTCCAGGAGTATATTTATAATGATGTCTCCTCCCTCTTAAGGGCCCTGCTCCAAGATGGGGGCATGGAGAGGGCCTCCCACCAGGAGCCCTGCATTTGACTTCTAGTCCCAGCTCTACCCAGGCACTCTCCATAGCTTTCTTTTTATTTTACATGTGTATATGTGTGTGTGTATGTTTGTGTGATGATATATGTATATTGCATGCACATACATGTGCACACATGTAGAGGCCAGAAAGCAGCCTCAGAGTCATTCCTCTGGCACTATCCACTTTTCTGATGCAGCATCTGTCTCCAGCCTGGAGCTCACCAAGGACACTAGGCTGGCTGGCCAAAGAGCCCCCTGTGTCTTCTAGATGACATTTAAATACAACCCCATGGTTTCTACATGCCACTGGGTCCCCTAATAATTTAATACATTTAATTTGTCCAAAGCCACCCCTTTCTCCTTTTTCCCCTTCTCCTTTTCTTTAAATTATCTCTGTCCTAATTAATTAGTGGAAATGTAGCCTGTGTGCTGGCAAAAATACACAAACTTTAGAGGCCTGTTAGGAGAGCCCCTGATTCCTCTTCCAACAACACAGGGGTATTTCCAGCTCCTCCCCTAGAGTGGCTACGGTGACCATTATTGTCCCTGCCCCTACACTGCCTCAGCTGCTAGCGTCTTATTAATGGGGTCTCCTTGAAAAGCTATTTCTCCAAGTCAGTACATATCTCCAGCCATCTTCACACACCCAGTTCCCAGAAGAGGGAGCCACTGTCCAGTACACCCCTGTACACTGCCTCTTCCCATGGTTGGTTTTTCTCCTCCCACACATGGTGCTGGTCACAGGTTTGGCTCTTGTCTGAATGCTCCTGAGGTACTGGATTCAGTTTTGTTCTCACTGTGATCTTTGGAAGGAGGAGGCATTATTACCATCGTATTATGGTGGATCTGAGGGACAGGGGGTCAGGTAGCCACCCAGCTGGGTCACCCAGCTGGGGAGTGGCTGAGCCTGTGCCAGATTCCCTAGGCTTAGGCATCCATCCTGGAACCTCTAAAGGAAATATATTAACTGGTTATATAAATATATGGCAACTACAGCTGTCCCTGAGTAATTACAGGGCATTGGTTCCAGGACCCCTACAGATGCCAAAACCTGAGAACACTTAGTTCCTTTTATAAAACAGAACAGTATCTACACAGAATCCACCCTCCAGTAACCTTCAAATCCTCTTGCTTATGTGTTATGCCCAATGTAGGTAGACACTATACAGACAGTTCTTATGTTCTATTCTTTAGGGGATAGCTACAAGGAAAACATCTGTCTATGCTGAGTAGGGGCATAAACAGTTTCTGGATGTTTTTTAATCTGCAGTGGGCTGGTCAGGAGGAAGTGGAAACCTAGGTCCAGAGGGTCGACTGGACTTTCAGAGATAGGCTTTGGAAGGAGATCATATAGTTTATGTGAGCAGCAAAATTCAACCTGATACACAAGAGGCACTCTGCAACTGCCCTGGAACTCAGCCACACTCAGTCATTGGGTGGATACAGCTAGAGACCAGCATTAAAGATGCATCAATGTTAGTCTGTGGCTTTCCCGTGTGCGCCGAAAGGGTCCTGAGAGCTTTGAACAGATTTGTAGCATGCTAAGAATACAGGGAATCATGTTGTTTATATAAATAAAATTTCCACTAAGTGTAGGGAAGACCCTACACAGTCAACTATGAAGGACTAGAGTTTGGGCATTTTGCGTTTGTTGTTTGTTTGTTTGCTTTTCTGCCATCATGCCACCCTGTGCATGAGGAAATGTGTGAGGGATGAGGTAGCTCTGTCAGGTCATCACCGGCCCGCTGGAGTCTGGCTGTTCTCTCACCAGGGTGACCTTCTCACCTGTCAGCTATCACTATAGCCTGAGATGCTTGCTCAGTCATGGCTGTGCGGGTTGCTGCTTATCTGTGTGTGGATGATGCGATGTGACTAGACACTGACGAGAACTCCTCCGTGGGGATCTGACACAGTGTGAGGGAATGTGAGAAGTGAGGTGGCCTGATGAAATCCTTGAGCATCTTAAAGTCGACTGAGATGAGATGGCATCTGACAGAGCGCAAGGGAGGGGGGACCAGCGATGACAGGGACTCAGCTGCTGGCCTGTGGGAGGGGCCTGCGACTCTGTCTGTCAGCCTTATTCAGGAGTCACTGCCCTAAGCTTTGTGAGTTGAGATCAGGACTGGTATGGGTAGCTGGGAGAGCTGGGGTGGAAAGAAATCTGCCTCTGGGGACTCATTATTGACAAGGGACAGGAATCCAGTGCAGACGGGCTGTTGCATTGTTTTGTGGTACCATAACTGAATGTCTGAGTGTTAAAAATCTAGAGCTATTTAAGGTTCTGGGATCTGGGAGGTCCCTGAGCATGGCATCGGCACCTGGTGAGCACTCTCCCAGGTGTGTGCCATCTGTGACAGAAAACCAGAGGCCAAGAAAGGTCTGCTACAAGTAACAAGGGGAATCCAAATCTGTTTATAAAAAATTCATACTTTCAATAACAAAGCCATTCCAGCAATAGTCACCTCCCAACACCACTGCAGTGGGGCCTGATGTTCAGATGCATGAACTCCAGGGCAGCTGTTCACCCCACGGTACCACTGTAACATTGGCTGCTCAGGTGTAGCTGGCTCCAGGGACTTGCCTATCATTTCAGGGTCAGTCTCACCAATGCAGCGTACACTTTGAAGGTAGAGGCTCTGTCTGTCATCTGTCCTATAATATTTTGAGGACATCAGGTGTAATCCCTGCACACGCCTGCTTGATAAATATTTAATCACAGTGAAGTGTGGTTCTCCTTCCCCTCCAGTGCACTCACTATCTCTAAGGCAGAAGAATGTTGTTTTACTCCTTCCTTCCTTTGTTCTTTCTTCCTCTCCTTCCTTATTTTCTTTCTCCCTTTCTTCCATCCATCTGTCCATCCACCCATCCATCCATAATCTACCAATTCATTGTCCATCCATGCATCCATCCATCCATCCACCATCTTTCCTTATTTGAGAACTAGCATCTAGCTCCTTGAGGTTTTGTTTTCCTCTGTGTAAGCTTCTCCTATCAATTTTGCCTCCACTTGATCTCCCACCATCCTCCTGATACCACAGTGCCACTCTCTTTTTGTATTTTAAATAAGGTCCCCAAGGTAGCATCTGATTGGTCTGGCTTAGATCATTAGCCACTATCCTTATGACCAGATTGAAATGTTTACCAATTGGCCCAGCCTGGGTCTCATGGCCACTGCCAGGATTGGAGGTCATGTCAGTTTCCCATGAACTCCATGGACTGAAAATAATGGAGGGGAATTTGGGGGGTTTCCTCAAATAAAATCAGGAAGCTGTTCTTGGAGGAGCACTAGATGATCCCAGGCAGAGAAAAACAACAGATGTCGACTGAGGGGACAGCCGGGTGAGGAGGGGGAGGATCAGACAATGACTCTGAGCAGTCACCTGATATTTTTCTATGCATCAGCTATTCCTCAGCCTAGTTCAGCTCCTGCTTCTCCTGGGCTAATAGTTCTTTGTCTAGAATAACCTATGCACACCCTCACACATCATTCACACAGATAACAGCAACTCTTTCTTCAAGGCTTGGTTTAACTACCACTTCCCAAGAAACTTTCCTGTAGTGTCTATACTCTCCACCTCACAGAAGTCAGTATTATAGTTCATATCCCTACCACAGTATACATTCTATTAGATTATAGATGTCTTATGATCTGTAGTACTTCCAGGTAGATAGTCTAATATAGTACGGGGTACATAAGAAGTATTTAATGACTAAGGGTACAACTTCTCTTTAGCTCCAAATAATGCCATAAGATCAAAGGCAGAGGAACTAACTGTATCTTCACCATCTTCCCTTCTTTCCCTCGCCCTCTCTTTCATCCCTTTCCCTTCTACCTCTCACCCATCATCCCTCCATTCACCTTTACACCTACACATCCATTTCAACCATATTCATCTAATCTACCCATTTACACATTCCTGAATGCATGCAGATATACAGTGACACCTGATGGCAATCTCTCTGAATTCTAGCGAAGGGGAAGAGGCAAGACCCTACCTTGGGACTTCACATTCCATTGGGAGCAAGACAGTCTATAGTCACAAAAATGAGCAAATGAAAATAGAAATCAAGTAATAGAGAAATCATAAGTCACTTCAGTGGGTGATCAAATAAATTGTAGGGCTTCCCCTTTTTCTTAGATGTCTTTTTAATGGCTTGGTCCAGGAGTTCATGCATACTCAAATGCTTCAGGCAGAGGTTTCTGTGCCTGGACCTGGCCCTTCTTGGGGATCAAAGTATACCTAGACTGTATCTTTGAGAAGATATTTCCTAGCAACTGATCCTCTTGATGCTCTATAATCATATCTCCTTATGGATGCTGTTATTTCCAAGTTCTCTGTTATCTTTTGCATTTGCATGAGGGTCTGAAGGATCTCCACCACTTCCCTTCCAGGATCTGGGCATTGGAAAGCTGTGGCAGGCACGTGAATACAGAGAAAGGCAGCAGAATTACCAGAAAAGGCCAGGCCTTAGGGTCAAAGACCCAGCCTCTACTCTGTTTTTTGAGTGAGGGATTAATAAATCAAGATTCCTAGAGAACCCTCTAGATTGTACATTCTGAGAACACGTGAGTCTAAGGATAGTGTCCCAACTTAGGTGTCCTTTTGAGGTTGTTCACTAGAACTCTATGCTGGGTATCAAGTGATGGAAGCCTCTGCACATCTGTCCCACCCTAGTGTATAGCTGCTGAAGGCCAGTCACTATGCACATCTGCTTATAGAGTACCTTATATCTCCCTCTGTCTGAACATCTAGGAGAGCATGAAGACACACATCCTTTCCATAGATACTGAGGATGTAGTAGGATGGTTGGACTCCAAGTTCTTCTGAAACTCTGTGGACTATAGGATCCTGTCAGCCCTTTGTATGGTAGAGAAAGCATAGTAAGAGGGACCTATAACCCTGTGCTCATTAGACTCCCACAGAGGGGGTCAGCCATCTTAGCTTTGAACCTTGACTCTAGAGGTGCTAGTGTTTTGACCTCAAGGAAGCTGACTGAAGTGTTTTTAGGTCCTCACCTATAAATCAGAGATCACAGGTGCCTTTTTCATGGTTTTTGGTTTGGTTTGGTGTTTTGTTTGTTTTTGGTTTTTGTTTTGTTTTGTTTTTTGTTTTTTGTTTTGTTTTTTTATGAGAAATACTGTGGTGCGTGCAGGTGCTTAGATCAAGGTTCATCATGTAGGAGGTGATCAATAAGTCTTAGGTGATGTTGCTGTTTAAATTAATGTCACACTGTCTCCAAGAGTGTGCTAAGAATGGTTTGAAATGTTCCTTCAATAGATGCAGATAATAGAAAGATGCTGGTAAAGTTTGAAGGACCAGGCAAGCTTAAATACTTTACATGTCCTGAATCAGAACATCAAGAAGACCTTGTAGGCTATTGAACAAAATTCTTACCCTACTGAAGTCTGTGTTTAAGGTCCAGTTGGTTCTGGGTATCTATCAGTTTTGCATCAGTGGAAATATTCAGAAAGAGAAGTCTACACTGAGCAGGAACAGACTTCCTCTTATAATTATTCTCAGTAACTGTAGTATCTACTTATATAACATTTGCATTCCATTAAATATTGTAAGTGACCTAGAAATGACTTAGAGCCTACAGAAGGACATACTTAGGCTTTGCGCAGTTATGGTACTGTTTATATAAGAGACTTGAACATTTGCAGATTTTGGCATCCAGGAGGCAGACTGAGAACCAGTCCTTCATGAATACCAAAGGATAACTGTAATTAAATAAAGGCAACAATTGAGGGTTCCTGCATAAATCAACTCATTCCAGAGAGGCCTCCAAAGGCACTCGTCAGTGGCAGCTGTCTGCTATGTCACCCTGTGCTGTTGAATTCCCTATTATCTTTGGGACCAGCAATCAATGGGATCATAGACAGTTGGGCCCCAGGTTCTCGGGCCTTATTCCTCATGCATAGGGATTTTAGAACAGCCCAGGAAGGATCCTGGGAAGTTTGCTTTGTAGGACATAGGAGGAACATTGTGTGGCTCAAGGGTGTGTGTGTGAAAAATTGAGGTAGTGGCGGAGGGTGAGAGGAAGAAACTGAGGCAGAGGAAAACATGGGAAGTAGAACAACCAGTTGGGATGCTTCCCTGGTGCAGTTAGACAGATGCACATGTGGATGATTGAGCAGAAGATCTAGCATGGTGTCACTCAACCTTCCCAATACTGTGACCTTTTAATGCAGTTCCTCATGTTGTGGTTAAATTATTTTCATTGCTACTTCATAACTTTAATTTTGCTACTGATAGGAATTATGATGTAAATATATGATATGCAATAGGTGGCCCCTGTGAAAAGATTGTTTGTACCCAAAGGGTTTGCGACCCACACGTTGAGAACCAGTAATCTAGACACACAATGAAATGCTTCCCCCATCCCGATGAACTACCCAGTGAGGATGAAGTAGAAAAGTTGATGTAGCAATCTTCACTGAACCCAGGAGGGACGTGTGTGTCTAGATACAAGCGGCAGCAGCAGCTGAGTGCCTCTGAGCAGAGAGTGTCGAAAGGGACAACTGCAGTAGGTACTAGCAACTCTTGACTATCTTCAAGTCTTGCTATGAACCACAGCCTAAAGACCCAGGGAGCAACAGGACCTCAGTGCTCACCTGGAAGGCCGCATTCCTTCCTTCCGGCCACTAGATGTAAAACACGGACCACTGACAATATATTCTGGGCTGTGGGGTTTGCAAACAGTGTACTAGAACAGGCATACTGGAGCGGATGAGATCTGTGAGAAGTGGGTTCTTAAAGCTCTGGGGGAAACTGCAAGTGAGGCCTGTGGGCTGGGCTTGGTGGAGAAGAGTCTCCATCAAGATCTGAGAGGAACCGCTGGCTACGTGTCTCATTCACAGGACATTTTGCAGGCTTGGAAAGGTTTCAGGATGAAACTTCAGGCTCAGAATTCCCCCTGTTATAATCATATCCTGTTTTGTTATAGAAGCTGAGTAGCAGAGTACAATTTGCTTTGTTGGAACTCTTTGTATAGCTAAGGTTGAACGTATTCCAGGGACCACAGAGTATCTATTAGGTTATGTAACAGGGCCGTGTGCAAAGCCCATTTTAAGGGCTTTTCCATTGACTTCTGGAAGGAGGATACAAGGATCACATCTGGCAGGACTATTGAGGACGGCCAGCAAGGGCCTGGCTTACTTATCATATCAACTTGTAGGTTCTTGTGGCTCTTCTTAAGTTTCCATTTATTAGCTCACGCTTGACACTTAGTAGGGCCTCAGTGATGTGATCGTGATAACGAAGATGAGGGTGGTGATGATGTCAGTCACGATTAAGCCGGTACACCCGAGGAGCATCTTCATTTCCAGCTTCCAGGGAGTCTGTGCAGAAGTCAAGAGGTTCAGGCAGAAGGTGTGATGGGAAAGCTAGAGTTCTGTGGCCCTTGGGGTGGGGCCAGGAAGCACGGAATTCACCATGCTGAGCCATAACAGGCTATTGGTTTCTTGTACCTATGTGCCCTCAGGTCATGAAAACCTACCACATGTACCACGCAGAGAGCATCAGTGCGGAAAGCAAGCTGAAGGAGGCTGAGAAGCAGGAGGAGAAGCAGTTTAACAAGTCAGGAGACCTGAGCATGAATCTGCTCCGGCACGAGGACAGACCCCAGCGCCGCAGCTCCGTGAAGAAGATTGAGAAGATGAAGGAGAAGGTGAGTGGGATGGAATGGGGCAAGGCCCGGAGAGGAGAGCCGTGCGCTCCGCCACTTCCCCTTTGCATGGAGGATGAAGGAGCCTGTTCTGGCTCCATTTGTGTGGCTGGGTAAAATATCCTGACAAAAAGCAACTTAATGGAGAAAGAGTTACTTTAGCTCACACTTCCAGGTTACAATCTATGAGAGCAATTCCTGAAAAGGGTTACTCATATCATCTCCACAATCAAGGCCAGAGAGGACGAACGCAGGCGCTCACTCGATTGCTTGCTTATGCTAAGCTAGCTTTATGCACTTAACAAATTTCAGGACCCAGCCAATGAGGTGGCGTCACAACATTCAGGGTGGGTCTTCCTGTCTCATGTCACTCAGTTAAGACAAGCTCCTCCAGGCATGTCCAGAGTCCAACCCAAGGAAGACAATTCTTCACTGACACTCTCTTCCTGGGCAATTCTAGGTTGTCAAGTTAACATTTAAAGCTGCCACAGGCCTGTTGTGAAATTGCTGTGGCCATATCAGAGACCATAGCTTCAGAATTACTATGTATGTGTTACAAGGCTTTTTGTTTGTTTGCTTGTTTTGTTTTTTTGGTAGGCATAGTGGAGAGAACTCAAGATTTGGAGTCTGGGGTTTGTTTGTTTGTTTGTTTACTTGATTATGTTATATACAACTGTGTGCACATTTGTATGCAGATGTGGTCCTCACAGTCATGTGGCAATGTAGAGGCTAGAGGGTGACATCAAAGATCTTCCTCTATTGCTCTCTGCCTTACTGTTTGAAACAGGGTCTGTCTCTGAACCTGTCGTTCACTGGCTAGACTGGCTGGCCGTCAAGTCCCCAGGAGTCTCCTGCCTCCACCTCTCCCCCAGCTCTGGGGTTTTCAGACCTACATTCAGTTTTCACGTGGGTACCAGGGATCCAAATAGGTCTTTATGCATACACAGTAACCACTTCACCCACTGAGCCCTCTCCCCAGCCTCTGAGCTGGTGTTTTAAATGCTACACTAACACCGCTCCCAGACTTTCCATTGTTAAATTTGATAAACAAATCTCATGGCTGGTGTTGGCTCTGAGAAGTTGATCATGGCTGCCCGGGAAGCTCTGTTGAGGATTCTGAAGCTATATCAATGCTCAGTTGAAAAAGTGCTGAGATCAGTTAATGATGTCTGCTATGGCCAGGGAGTTTTGAAGGGCAGGACCCATCTGTGACTTCTAACTCTCCTTTCTTCCTCAAAGGCTATGATCTTCTTGCTGAATCTCTATATCTATCTATTCCCCAGCACCAGGAGACATTTCCAGAGTTCTTCTATCTGCCAGCCACTGTCTGATGTTTATCTGCACTTCCGTGGGCCTAATTATATGATTATAGGATCCTTTAGAAATTACAGACTGGATGGGAACAAAACCTACCAGAACCTGAGTAAACAGGGAGGCATATAAAAGTGTGTGTGTGTGTGTGTGTGTGTGTGTGTGTGTGTCTTGGTATAATTTTTGAAAGTGAGGAAAAACAAAGACTTAATATCAAAATGGGCAAGGAATTTGAATAGATGTCTCTTTTATAATTATTATATGCCTATGGGTGTTTTGTCAACATACATATAAATACCCTACTTGTATACCTGGTGCCTTCAGAGACTAGAAGAGGATTCATATTCCCCAGGAACTGGAGTTACAGGCAGTTGTGAACCACTGTGTGGGTGCTGGGAATCAAACCGGGGTCCTCTAGAAGAACAGCCACTGCTCATAACTCCTGAACCATCTGTGTAGTCTTTGAATAGACAATTCTTAGGAACCTGTCTCGGTGATCTATAAATACAGAGCGATCTTCTCAGCATCATCAAGGATGAAGGAAATGCAAACAAAAGCCACAGCTCAGTAGTGCTCCACAGCTACCAGAAGGACCAAGACAGAAAAGGCTGGCAGGAAGAAGCAGGGATACAGATGTGCATGTCAGGAAATCTTGCACCGCTGTCAGGGGCAGGTTGTGTATGTGAGTGGTTCTATCACTGTAGAAAGTCATCTGGCTGCTTTTCAGATATTAGATATACATGGACCAGGCTGCCGTGTGACTCAGTAGTACCTCTCCTGGGCATCTGCCCCAGAGGCATGAAAACATATTTGTATAAAATTTTGTATGAGAATGTTCACAGTAGCACTGCTCATCGGAGCCAAAAGATGAAAACAACTTGAATGTAACTCAGTCAGGAGAAGGAATGAGGTCCTGATACAAGCCACAATGTGGATGGACCCCAAAGACACTGTGCTAAGTGAAAGAAGCCGGACACAAGAGGCCACACACTCTACAGAGTAACTTATGTAAAACGTCCAGAATAGACACCCACAGGAAGTAGATTGTTGGTATTCTACTTAGGAATTAGAGAAGGAATTAGACAAGGACAAGTGAGTGGCTGCTGATTGATGCAAGGTCTCTCACCAGAGGAAGTGCCTGGGTGGAAAGATACTGGCTGGGATTCTAGAGGCTCATTCCTGGTGTAGTCGTATGCTAATTAGCAGCTTGGCTCCTGGACAAGCCACTTTTCTTCTTGAGATCTCTTTTCCTCGTCTATAAATAGATGAGTTCAGCTAAGATGCCTTGACTGTCCTCATCAATTCTAAAATGAACTCAAGGTCTCAAGGTCACAGTGAATCCCTAGATAGGGTCAAGAATATTCAGACTGTGTGCCGGGCAGTGGTGGTGCATGCTTTTAATCCCAGCACTTGGGAGGCAGAGGCAGGTGGATTTCTGAGTTCGAGGCCAACTTGGTCTACAAAGTGAGTTCCAGGACAGCCAGGGCTACACAGAGAAACCCTGTCTTGAAAAACAACAACAACAACAACAACAACAACAACAACAACAACAACCAGACTGAGTGTGGATGGGCGTCTAGCTGTCACAGGATGTGAGTTCCAGGAGACATGCTGAATGGTCCCTGAGTAAGAGGGTCTTGGATCAAGGCAGAGGAGATGCCTGAGGAGAATTTCAAGGTTGGCAGAGGGACTGGTATACTCCAAAGCTAGATCTCACGTGGGATGAGGGACGGAGAAGAGCAGCTAGCAGAGGGAGGAAAGCTTTCTCTACAGAGATCCAGCACCAAGACGCCTCAGTCTGAAAGGAGCAGTTGTCCTTCCGCTCCCGCCTTCTCGGCTGGCTCGGCATAAAAGCAGCTTTGCCAGGACTCTGGGTGCTCTGCCCTGCTCGTCCTTTCATTCAGACCCAGACTCTCTCCTTTTCTGCTTCTTTTCCTCCTCCTCCTTCCCCTGTTCTTAAAAATGACCCAAGGCTTGCTTAGTCAGTCTGCTTTGGGTGTCTCACAAGCAAGGCAGGTCATGGCACCGACCTTGTGGAATTCGCATTCTTGTGTGGGTACTAGCCATCAACAAATAAACAAAGAGCTTCTGACAGCACAGAGCAGGGGAGCAGATTATAGAAGGGAGGGGTGCATAGTAGCCAGGGCCATCATCAGGAGCTTGTGTGGCTATCGCCTTAGGTCCTGAAAGCCAGAAGGGAACAGCTTGCTTAGAGGCTCGGGTGTGTGACTCCAAAGAGTCTGAAGGACTCAAGGCAGAAATGAACTTGGTCTCTTTTGAGGATGGACAAAAGAGGTTGCATGAGAGAAGGTGGATATACAGAGAAGGGGCTGGAATGGTGACCTGGAGTGGTAGCCAGAAGCTGAATCTTGAAGACCTCTGGGCCACTGAAAGCACCGGAAGTCCATGGAGGGTACTGAGGATGGAGTGTCTTATTTACACCCCGCTGGTAGAGACTACCTGGAAGGCTGATGTATAACAAACGATGACCTGTGTTGCTGAATTCAGGGCCCAGCGGCACTGCCTTGGTACAGAAGCATCCCATAACTGGGAGGTGGGACTCATTGTCAGATGGTTCGCATGGAAATCATAGATTATCCCCCTGGTGGGCTGGACTCTGATGTCTATCTCTTCTCCCTACAGAGGCAGGCCAAGTACTCTGAGAACAAACTCAAGTGCACAAAGGCGCGGAATGACTACCTGCTGAATCTGGCAGCCACCAACGCAGCTATCAGCAAATACTACATCCACGATGTCTCTGATCTCATCGATGTGAGCAACCTGGGTAGCCTGGGGCTGGGTGAGGGCTTCATGCGGGCTACAGCATCTCATCAGCTAGAGCGAGTCTGGGACTAGGTGGGAACCTATCTAGGCTGGGGCATCTCATAAGTTGGGGGCAGATGGAGCTGGCCATGGTCCTTAACCGACATGTGTGCTGGCCAAGCTTTCATAACCCTGCTAGAGGATAAGGGTGGGAGGTGTTTGGGTTTGGAGTATGAGCTAATTCATGCTCACACTTTCTGTAGATAGACGCGAACTCTGCTAGACTCCCCATAACTTGATTAGTTAGATACACAATACCAACCTCCAAAGTCCTCCCTTCTGCACCAGGGTCTCTGCTGGGTGTGAGGGCATGGGGGAGAAGTGTATACAGTTTACACTCTTAGAGGCTGCTGGTATGGAAGAGGAGGAGACCATTCATTCTTGAGTCCAGCCACCATGGGAAATTCTCCTGGTAGGGATGAGTTTGATCACTGAGGAGTGGAACACTGACCGTGGGTAGCTGGCTGTGCAGGGCTCCCTGGACAGCACCAGGCTTAAAGAAGGATATTGTGAGTGGCAGTGATGGGAGACAGTGTCTGAGAGCCAGGAATGTTTCTCTGCCTCCCCTTCCATGATAAAGAGGGGAATCCATTTCTGTAGGTGCTCAGTAGAGATTTGGTATTGGTCGCTGGATTCTTTCCCTCTAACCCTGTGTGTCCTATTCTAGAAGCCAGAACATGGGGTTTGGGGCAGCAACCTGCTCAGCCTTCCAATGGCCCAAAGCCAGCCCCCTCCTCTTTCCTAGCTCTCAACTTTTAGCTTCTAGCCTTTATGCCTTTTTACTTGCCAAATAATTGTTGAGTGCCTACTGTGGACTGGGACTTAAAGCTCGGCGGTGGGCAAGAGCCAGCCAGCCCATGGAGCACACTGCCTAAAGTGTGTTAATAGACAACTCCAACACCAAGGGGCAAGAGTCACAGTGAGGGAAGCGGAGGGCATGTGGATGTCTGACCAAAACTCAGTATGGAGAACATTAAGGAAAACTTCTAGAAGGAAATGGGCTATAAGTTTAATGGCAAGCAGAGAACATTCCAGGCAGAGAGCGTGCATGGAGGTAAGACCGTGTTGAGAGCCTGGGGAGCTGAAGGGTGCTCCGTTGGTACCCACATTTCAGCTCCCAGCTCCCTCTGAGGGGGTTTGATATGGCTTGTTCAGGACTCCAAAGTGCTCTGGGAAGGAAGGTGATCATAGGGCCCCACCCCGGCTCTCACCTGTACCCTTCTGTCCTCGCCTCTCCCCAAGTGCTGTGATTTGGGCTTTCACGCCAGCCTGGCCCGCACCTTTCGGACCTACCTCTCAGCAGAATATAACCTGGAGACCTCTCGTCATGAGGGCCTGGACGTCATAGAGAATGCAGTGGACAACCTGGACTCCCGGAGTGACAAGCACACAGTCATGGACATGTGCAGCCAGGTCTTTTGCCCTCCACTCAAGTTTGAGTTCCAGCCCCACATGGGGGATGAGGTAGGCTTCCTGCGAGAATCCTGCTTGGGGCTGCCTGAATGAGTCCAGTTTCCTTTACCTTATGAAAGTGCCTAAACCTGAATAAGTGATGCTCAACCTGTGGGTCATGACCTCTTGGGGATTCACCAATTCTCTCACAGGGGTCGCCTAAGACCATCCTACCTATCAGATATTTGTATCACAAGTCATAACAGCAGCGACTTACAGTTATGAAGTAGCAATGAAAATAATCTTATGGTGGGGCAGGGTTACCACAACATGAGAAACTGTATTAAGGTTACAGCATCAGGAAGGTTGAGAACCACTGGGCTAGAGGCATCTTCAGTTTACAGACAGGAAAGCTGGGAGGTCTAAAAACATGGTGCCGGCATCTGCTTGTCAACTTGTGAAGGCCGTTCTGCTGTAAAATGGCATGGCTACTGTAGCTGCCCACGGCTACTTTTGAACAGGTTAACCGGTCGCCTGGAAGGAAAGCTGGGGATAGGAACAGGGTGGTGAGAGAAACATGGAGTAAGACAAGATTTCCTGCTCAAGGCTCAAAGTTAAATGGGGGGCTCCAAATATACATAGGCAGCGGAAGACCCTTCCCCTAAAGGCTGGAAACAGGTCTGCAGAACTGGTTTGCTTGCTGGGCAGGTGACTGGTGCCTGAGGGAGCTTGGAGAACAATGGGCTTCACCTTGGTCTGAGCACTCCATCCCAGGTGGAAGGGATTATGGCTAGCACAGGAATTCCTGCTGTAAGGCTGGGAGAGGAACTTCACCTTGGTCAATGTCAAGTTCCTGCCAGGTGGCACAGCACCCCAATACGGCTCTCTACGGGCTGCCATGCTGCAAGGCAGAACAAGCGTGTAGCTTGGGTCTGTCTTCCTTTTGCGTCGGAGAAAGCCACTCAGGCGGTTGTGGCGACCTTACTCTCAGCACCTCCCTGAAGTCTACTTCAGTGGCAGCCCCGCTTCCAAGTACCATTTTCACATGACTTAGAGAATGAGTTTCCCATGCCTCAAATTTGGGAGAATGGTATGTTAACATCATAGTTACTACTTCTGTGCTCTCCCATGCTCCTAGTGCATTGTGGGAGGAGAAAAAGCCCTAGCGCCTAGGCTGTTTATTTACCTCAGTGGCCCAGGGTCAGCTCTTACTTAATTCATGAGCTTCTTCAGATGATTTCCTTGTCTTGTTCACTAATGTCCCCTACTAACAGAATTGTAGGACCTTGGCTTTCTTTAGGCCCCATTCTAGATGTGTTTAGGGGACTTCAAGGATGTTCCAGTCTTCTTAGAAATAGTCTCCTATATCCTCATCTGATCATCAGATGGCCTCATCTGACGCCCCTTCAATGCTGTGAGCCTCTGATGCATCAGACAATTCTGATTGTCTTCCATGCTTGTGCTGCCCAGACCCTGACTGAGGTCTGGAGAGGAAAACAAACTCACAAATAGTAACAGCTTTGGAAGGGAAGACCCTGAAAGAAAAGGGCAGCCACTCTTGGTTTCTGTGGGTGACTGCTTCCAGGGCACTGCTGATGTCTGAATTCAAGGGTACTGAAGTACCTCACCTAAAAACACCATACAAAGAACTTGTGCTGCACGGTTGTTGTGCTGTATTGTTTAGGGGGCGATAGGAAAATGCCTGCCCAGGTTCAGTTCAGAGATGTTTTGTTGTTGTTTTTTTAACTCCCATGTATACTTTCTGTCCTTGGTTGGCTGAATTTGTGGACATGAAATTTTTGGACAGAGCAGACCAACAGTGTGATTGTCACAGTTGTCTCTGGTGCATCTTTATGCATTCCCATAGTGACAGGAGCACTTGTCATCTGCTTCTGGTTCATTGTGCTCGCCACTGTCTGTTCAAGCATTTACTTTCATTCCACAACTCCCTGCCTTGCAACCAATTAGTCTGGCTTGCAAAGATTATGTTAAAGGTCTTTTTAAGCCCACGCTTACTGTGCAAATGTAGAAGTTGGTGACTGGAGAATCACGCTAGTGACAGCAAGAATGTAGACGCTAGAGTAAGAGGACCCTAGTTCCCAGCTGGTACTGCCTTTGCTGTATCCAACATGGGTGACCCAGGGTAGGTCACTCGGCCTTGCTGGACCAGTGTCTTGGGTTCTGGATGGAATGTTAATGATAGCCCCCACCCTGGCTCCAGGCATCTGCAATGACAGAGTTTCTTTCTGCAGGTCTGCCAGGTCAGCGCACAGCAGCCGGTCCAGACGGAGCTGCTTATGCGGTACCACCAGCTGCAGTCCAGGCTGGCCACTCTCAAGATCGAGAATGAAGAGGTGAGTGAGCCCCTGCCCTGGGGCTTGTGCAGTGGCGTCTCATGCCCTGTACTCTATAGAAAATGACGGCTCACTGGTGGGAGACTATACAACCACACTGCCCACCTACACTAAGAATATTTAGTGCCCTAAAGGATGCTTACAAGACCTCAAGTGGAAGGGACACAAGAGGAAGCTAGACTCTATGTTTAGACAGATCGCAGATTTGTAGGCTTAGAATGCTTGGGAAAATGTTTTGAAATGTGAGCCTTGGCTCCATCTCAGCTGTGGAATGACTGGTGCTTCCTACTGACTTCACGCTTTCCTGCCTCACTCTCTGCTATAAGTTTAATTGTCATTATCAGGATTCAGTTTATTTAAAATTACACAATGAAATAGCTAGTCCGGGCCACCCTAAATGTATTGTGGGTTTTCAAACCCCAGGGAATGGGTCAGCCTCACTGGCCCAGTGTTCCTCCCACATTGCCGAGTGGCACAGCATCACGCTGTGCGGACCCATTCTGACATAGACTGAAGAAGCCAGGCAGGCAGTGTCAGAGGAAAGATGTCAATCTACCCTGGGGCCCTGGAGAAAGAACCCAAGGACATGTGATGTGCCGTTCAAGGTGTATGACAAACTTACCTCCAAGAAGTGCAGTCAAGGTGGAAGGTGAGCCGGCATGGCCACTGTCTTCAAATGTCATGAAGGTTATGCTGGGACAAGAGGGACCGTTGGGCTTGGAATCTCTGCAAAGGGCAGAGCTAGGACAGAGCTGAGATGACTCAAATCAAAGCAGGCCCTGGGAAGGTCACACGAAGACAAACCGGCTTGTTTTTTAAACCTGGCAAGAGAGATACAGCAGGCAGACAGAATTTGTCCTTTCTTTCCGCTTGTCTTCGGTCTCCCCTCCCCCATCAAAGGATGTCTGATGGTTTACATGTATAATGCCATTAATGAAATTTAAATGGAAATCAGGGCCACAGGGAGGAGACTGAGGCACATAGCCCTCTCTGTGAGCTACAGATGGGATTGGATATGCTTATTCTTGAATCAGCTTCTATGTTGCAAAAAATAATTGATTTTGATGTATTCGCTCATTTATTCATCCAACTAGTATTTATTTATGTAATATTTGTTCACATAACACATGCTAGACATTATTCTAGATAGACAATAAATCAAAGGAACACAGACTCATTCTAATGAGAAAACTAATTAAAATAGGAAGACCAATGAGTGACTGGATATGGAGTGACTGCATATGGAGAAACAGTGACCCATGAGTGCCACAATATGTGACACCATTAAGAGGTGACATTTCAGCCAAGGAACAATAAGAGAGATGTTGAGTGTCAATGATCTTGTAATAAATAGAGTCAGATTTTTTTTGCCAGTGACCCCTTCGGACTGACCTACCTCTGCGATATGGAGTCTGCCACTGAGAACCCCTTCATCCCAGGGCTTCCGTGAGACTGAGGTCCTCAAGCCCTGCTTCTGTCATCTCTGGGGGGTGCGGTTCCACTGTGCCTTAGGATGGAAACTGGTGTTCCAACTAAATCCTGCGGCAAGGAACTAACTTCCCCAAGGTCCTGTCTCCCAGCAGATCACGCCCACTATTAGATGACCCTTTCCTCCATAAATGAGAGAAAACTGAGAGAATTTCTGTTGATTTCCATGTTTAAGTGACAGCCTTCTAGCCCCCGGGAGGAGCCTCATTTAGGTTCCTCTAACCAGACCAGAGGAAGAAGCCTAGAAACTTGGCTCCATCATCCTCATGACATTCCTAAGGTCCCTCAGACAGAAGCAATCCATTAAATGACCTTAGATTGGGCAATCTGGCTTCTTAGCTTGGTGGTCATTAGTCTTGGACCAATGACCAATTCATATCACTGTTTATGTCAATATAAGAAGAGCAGCAGTCTTGTCCTGTGGACCTTCTAGAGACATTAAGTAAAAGAACAAAATGACTCTCAGGAAAACGACTTAGCAGTGTCAGAGACATTGTGAAATAAAAGGGTATTTGTGGATATGCTGTTTTTCCCTAGGTTCGGAAAACCCTGGATGCCACCATGCAGACCTTACAGGACATGCTGACGGTGGAGGACTTCGATGTCTCTGATGCCTTCCAACACAGCCGATCTACAGAGTCCGTAAAGTCAGCTGCTTCTGAAACCTACATGAGCAAAATCAATATCGCCAAAAGGAGAGCCAACCAGCAGGAAACAGAAATGTTTTATTTTACAGTAAGTAGCATCAAGGACCCAGAGGCTGCTGTCTGTTGACACCCTCCCTGCCTGTGGCTTTGGAATAAGTCTGAATGCGAGAGAGACAGCAAAATAATATGACATAAATCCCTCAACATTCTTTTCAACATTTGGTTGCCTGGATTGGTTTTTTGAAGTGTAGAGTGACTCACCAATGGGTGGTATTGGCATTGATCCTAAGTGATGGTCACTGATGCTTTTGCAAGGAACCAAAGAGAGAGTTTTAGTCATTTGGGTTAGATCAGTGGTTCTCAACCATCCTAATGCTGTGAGCCTTTAATACATGTTGTGGTGATCTCCAACCACAAACTTATTTCATTGCTACTTCATAACTATAATTTTGCCAATTATAAATCATAATATAAATAACTGATATACCTGATATCTAACATGTGACCCCCAAAGGGGTCAAGACCCACAGGTTGAGAACCCCTGGGTGTGAGGAATCTGGTGAAGGAGTCAGGTAACCACCTAGAGTTCTGTGTGTGCATTAGTGTCTTAAATTGGTGAATAGAGGTTGAAAACCAGGACCTCAGCACTGAGAGCAAGTTATTCAGGATCCGCTAGCCTCTCCCACAACATCCCAGGTTATAGACTTTCAGTTTAACCAGGGGACAGGAGGAGGAGGGAGGAGAATTGGGGCTTTAGTTCGAGTTAGGCTTATTGAACATGGAGGCTGGGGCTGTCGGGGACTCACTTTCCATCTGGTACACACCCACACAAAACTCATGGGGACTCTGCTAAAGTGCTCAGGGTGACAAGCTTTCTTTCATCCAAACAGCCCTTCTGCTTGGGTGTGGCTGGTCCTGGAGATGGGGCTTTCCTCTGTTGTCTTCAGGAAATCTACCACCCCAGGAGTCCTGGGCATTGGTCTCCATGCTGATTTCCTGGGTGACCAGAGTGAAGCTGATGCTATCTTACAGTCTTCCCCTGCCTGCAGAAAGCTGGCGTTTCCATTCTCCAGGTTGAAAAGCCTGAATTTTCTGGCTCTACCTTACAAGCTTTGATTCTGAGTAGCCTCTGCACCCTAGTGGCTTCTGAACACATTTTCTAAATATCTAAAGCAAAAGTCACCTAGGACATATGCTGCCACGCCCTATACTTGCTTTGATGTGTGTTTGAGCTCAGATGGCATCCGCTGAGTCTCCATATGCAGCCAGGCCTCCCTCCTCTTAAAGGTCTTAGGTAGCTTCCCTGAGCTATCCTCTTGATGGATTCATGCCACAGGTCCCAGTTGTTAGAATTTTAATCCAACTGCTCAACATCTATGCTCTTCTCAGATCTTGTATGATGTGCAGATTCAGGGACCATTTATCTCCAGTATCTTAAAGATGGCTAAAAAGAAAATGTAGCGCTATGCCAGGCTATCGCCAGGCTGAAAATCTTGAGACGTAAGGTAGACTGATGTTGACTGAATTATCCTCAGAGAATAATATGTCACAAATTAACCCAGTTCCAGCCTCCGACTCTGTGCTGCGGTTAGGCTTTATCAAGACCCGGCTGCAATCCCACAGCCTGCACGTATCTCATTCCTTCCATCAGTATTCTTTGACCTTGTCAAGGAAGAAAACAAAGCTGGTCTTCACAACTCCTGGACACTACCACTTCTATTAGAGGCCTAAGAGGGAGTAGGAAGTATATATAGGGATAGCAGGAAAGTCACTTCAGCAGCAGAATGAAACCTGGGCAGCAGCAGCAGCAGCAGCAGAAGGGGCCCAGCCTGCTTGTATATAAGGGAATCTAGAGTCTTCGACCAAGGAAAGGCATTATAATTTTTCTTTTTTAGTGTATGTATTTATATGCTTATGCATATTGATATGTATGCATACTGATCTATGTGTGTATACATGTATGCACATGTGTATGGAGGCTGGAAGTGGACTCAGCATCCACCTTTTATGTGTGCACCTCACTTCTGGTTTTTATGAATATTTAGACATGTGATAAAATCAGAGGTATTGTTCTAGGCCTACATGGCCAACGTATAAGTCAGTTCTTAGTGACTAAAGCAAAGGTGTGAATTACCCAGGGGCGGGGCACTTGCTTAAATTTCAAGTGCTTTATCTCCTGCCCTCCTCAGCAGAGCTCTGAAATTTGGAAGTTTAAGGGCCCTGGGATTCCTCCCCAGTGAGAAATGAAGGGTGAGAATTGAGGTATCAGAAAGCAGCAATTTGCATGTTGACCTGGTGATGAGGCTGCTGGTCCCCTGCCACACATTTGGTGAGACACCCTAGGTGTACTCTCAGCTTACCTCGAGGAGATAATGGAGGGGGCGTCTGGAAATAGACAGGCCTCTACTCCAGACTGCACAGCGAGGAGCCCAACTCTGCGCTTCTGCTTCCTTAGAACAAGTATGATCATGCTTTCTCTACTAGGCCTCCAAGGTCATGGAGAGGCACATACTATGTGTGTGTGCATGTGTGCATGTGTGCATGTGTGTGTGGCGCTCAATGGAATCACATGGCAATGACTTAATGAATGCAAGGCCAGATCCTTAGAACTAAGTAGGTCTATGGAGAAAGAGAGAAGGCATCATAGCTTCCTACTCATCTGAGAAATCCCTGGGGGTGAAGGGCAATGGGGCGGTGATCTTAGACTTCCCCCCTTTCAGAGCAGGCTGTTTCTGCCTTGCTTCTGGCTGGCTTCTCTCTGCCATGTTGGGGCACGCTGGCTGGGACAGTGGGTTTCTGTGTGAGATGTTTCAGCCATTCACCTCTGTCTCTGTGACTCAATTCTCAGTGCCTTTGCAAATGCCATCCTTCTGCAGGCCAGGCCTCCTTCTGCCTTTTTCATATTCTGACTTCCATGTCTTCTTGCACTGTTGTCTTCCTAGACTACAGTCCTGGGCCTCCAGCTAGAGATTCTGCTTTCATTATTTTTCAGACAAGATCTTTCTGAGCATAGGTTGGCCTCATGTGTGGCTGAGGATAGCCTTGATTCTCTTTGCCCTTAGGCATGCCCCAAGTACCACTCTTCCCAGTTTATGTGTTGCTAAGCTGGACAAGCACTCTGCCACCTCAGCGCCATCCCCCTGCTTCACCCTCACAGACAGCATCCATTCATCTGATCTCCTGCATTGTGCTTACTGTGGGGCTCAGTGACTGGGCAGTATTCTGGTGCTGTGGGCTAGGGGGTGGAGCAGGGGAAGCTGATAACTGTATGGAGATGTGGTTGAGGCCCAGGCAAGTGGTGTGGTGTGTGTATGTGTGTGATGTGTGTGTGTGTGTGTGTGTTTGTGTGTGTGTGTGAGATATGTGTGTGGTGTGTGTGTGTGTGGTGTGTGTGTGTATATGTATGTGTGGTGTATGTATGTGTGTGGTATGTGTGTGAATGTATGTGGTGTGTGTGTGTATGTGAAGTGTATGTGATGTGTGGTGTGTGTGTGTATATGTGGTGTGTATGTGTGTGATGTGTGTGTGTGTGAGATGTGTGTGTGCTGTATGTGTGTGTGTGGTGTTTGTGTATGTGTGGTGTGTGATGTGTGTGGTGTGTGTAGTGTTGTGTGTGATGTGTGTGTGATGTGTGTGTGATGTGTGTGTGATGTGTGTGTATGTGTGGTATGTGTGTGTAGTGTGTGTGTATGGTGTGATGTGTGTGTGATGTGTGTGTATGTGTGGTATGTGTGTGTAGTGTGTGTGTATGTGTGTGACGTGTATGTGTGAGTGTGTGAGTGTGGTGTGGTGTGTCTGCGTGTGTGTGTGTGTGTGTGTGTGTGTGTGATGTGTGTGTGTGGTATGTGTGTATGTGGTATGTGTGATGTGCGGTGTGTCTGTGTGTGTGTGGTATGTGTGTATGTGGTATGTGTGATGTGTGGTGTGTCTGTGTGTCTGTGATATGTGTGTGTGTGGTGTGTGTGTGTGTGTGTGTGGTGTGGTGTGTATGTGTGTGATATGTGCCTGTGTGTGTGGTGTGGTGTGTCTGTGTGTGTGTGTGATATGTGTGGTGTGTAGTGTGTGGTGTGTGTGTGTGTGTGTGTGTGTGTGTGTGTGTGTAATCAGCTGTGTTGCTCTTCTAGATGGTTCTCCATCCCTTGTCACTCTTCCACAGCACATCAAATTTGACACGGACAGTGACCCAGGAGATGGCCAGAACTCATCCCGGCCCACTCTTGTCTTTCTGTGGCACTTGGGGCAAAGCACTTTGTGTACACCCATCCCTAGCTCATCTGACCCGAAGATGATTCCCCGCAGTGCAGTGATGGGAGACGCCTTCCATGAGAAGGTTTCTCGGTGGCCTACACAGCCCTTCCTCATGTGCAAGAAAGGCTCATCTTTGGCTTCGCTCTGATAGCCTTGGCCTCAGCTGCAGGGCCTCTGCTCTCTTCCTTGTTGCTCTGGTCCTGGATGCATAGTGGGGCTTCAGTAAGCTGAGGGGCCTTTCACCTTGTCCTGCCCACGGCCCTCACTGTAGAACTGGCTGCCACTGCTGTCACCACTGCTATAGTTTCCTGTCTCTTGCATATACAACCCAACCTACAAGACCTGGGGATCCCCAAGAATTAGCCACTTGGAAGAGCTTAAAGCAGGTGCAGAGGTGTCACTGTCCCCACACCTGGTCCCTGGGTAGCCTGATATCTCTTTCTTTTCCCCGTCAGGGAGATGAGTTTTTGAGAGCCTGTCATCACTTGGCTGTGTGGCCTTTAACTTCCTTGTGCCCATGTGTCTTACAGAAATTTAAAGAATATGTGAATGGCAGTAACCTCATCACCAAGCTGCAAGCCAAGCATGACTTACTCAAGCAGACCCTGGGTGAAGGTGAGTTGGTGACAGAGAGCCCAAGAGGGACAACTCTATGGCCTGGAGATGCTCAGCCAGCTCAGCTCAAGGCATCCAGCACCAGGCAGGGAAAGACCTGATGCTGGACTCTTGTGCCTTCACTAGAAAGGTTGGAAAACCCACCTTGGTACAGGGGCTGGGATGAGTCCTGTGTGGCTGTATGAAAGGGCAAGGCCAAGGGCTGGATGAGTCCCCATAAGCAGGAGGTGGGACTCCAAGGACACAGGGACTAGTGTTTCTCAGCACATGTCAGGGAAAGTATTGGAGAGCCTCACTAAGGTTCTAGATCCAGAGAAGAAAAATAAATACATGGTGTGGTGTAGTCCTTTAGGTCTGAAGCCACCCAGCTTCCAATGGTATTGGAGTATTCCCAGCTAGTCCTTAAGCACAGGGAGGCCCTGGGTCTGTTTCCTTGGCCTCATCCAAAATCCTGTTCTCCCTTAGTGTGTTCCAGCCAGGGAAAGCTGAAAACTTCCAGCTTAGTCCTGCTGTCTTCGGGACTCCATGTAGTAACATCACCCAGCGTGGGATATAAAACATTTCCTCAAGAACATCCGTATATCCCTTTGTGGTCAGTCTCTCCATTCTCTGCCCGTAGCAATCACTGATTTGATTCTCTTCACACACACACACACACACACACACACACACACACACACCTCACTCCCCAGTCCCTTACCCCCTCTCTACCTTCTCTTTGCTTTCCTACGTTCTGACTATATAGACCAGCATGATTTTAACTTTATAATCCTCCTGCCTCAGACCTGCAAAGTGTGGAGGAGTTACCTGCAGTGAGCTTCCCCTTCATCTGTTAAGTTCTGCCCATCCTGTCCTCTCAGGATTGGACCAGTGTTGAGAAGGTCAAGTCAGTGTGACTTGGTGACTACTAGTGTTTTGAAATTAAGATTTCCTAGGTTTAGAAACCCAAGGATTTTTTTTTTAAATCCAAGGTCCTGGTTGGATTCTTGGTCTGTGGATAGAAGGGTTTCTGTTCCCTGTTCTCTTCCGAGTGCTAACCCATTGCTGTCCTTGTCTGCAAGGCCTTAACGTGATCATAATGTTTGGCTAGCATGGTTCCTAGTCCATTTGGTCTTCCAGATTTTATCAACTACGTCTCGCACTGAGATTGTCATGGGGTCCACTTAGATCCAACACAACTAAACCCCAAGTCAATGCAGATGACAAAAGTGTATTGTAATCAAGCTGCTACTGATTGATCAGGGCAACAGAACAGACAGCATATTTAAGGTATGAAACCATGAAGCAAGGTGGAGCAGGGTGGGCAGAAGTGTCATCTAATCACATTTTGACATAAGGTGCTGAGCAAGGGAGTGACCATGAAACAAGAGAGGAGTGGGTTCCTAGGCCTGGGAACAGAAACTTAGTTTGACCCTGGCAGCAAGATAGAGAAGTTGTCCTTGAGATGTCTGGACTCAGACAGCTGTTCCCTTACAAGTTGTCCCTGACATGTCTGCACTCAGACAACTGTTTCCTTATAATAGAAGCTGTTCAGCTCTTGGGAAGTCCCCAGCTCCACTTGGACCTGGGACCTTGAATTTACTTTCACCCTATGATTAAATAGAGTCTAAAAACGAAATGGTAGTATTTAGAATAAGGTTTTTTTTTTTTTTTGGCTTGTTCCCAATGAAATGTGACCTCTGAAGTCTCCTTTCTGAGTTTTGAGCTGGTTGGCAAGCATAGCTCTAAGAAAATGAAACTTCAGAATGGAGGAACAGCTAAGAGCCACCTAGAAGCCCCACCATTGTGTTTTTAGCAAGTCACCTACAGAAAAGCCCAGTGTGCTTCCTTTGACAATGGGTACAGATCTTAGCAGACTGGTCAGTTCTAGGGAAGTTTTTCTTTGTCTAAATGAATATTTTATTTAGAATGGGTAAATCTATGTATATACTTATATTTATTTATTTATTTATTTACACTCCGTATTTTATTCCCTCCAATGCCCCTTCCCCCCTTCACCCTCTGACTGTTCCACATCTGGTACCTCCTCCCTAGAATGGGTTTTATTTTACATAAAAATTGAAAAAAATAGTAGAGTTCTCATAGGGTCCATCCTCAATTTCCCTTTATTAACATCGTATATTAGTATGGTATGTCACAATTAGTGCTATTAATAATTTTTTTGAGACAGGATCTTATGTAGCCCAGGTTGACCTCAAATTTGATATGCAACCTTGAATTCAAGGATAGCCATGAATTTGTAATCCTTCTGCCTCTGCCTCTGCCTCCCCAGAGCTCTCCAAGCCTGTGCTGCCACCATTGTCTGTCTTTGATACACCATTATATAGTTAATAAAGCACTGAATGATAAAAAAGAAAAAGACAAATTAAGTTTACACCAAAACGCTGTTCATTTTGCATATCTGTGATCTAATAAAGGCATCTTGTGGATTCTTAGGGCACTGAGTAAGGCAACCAGAATTTGAGCCGAGCCTGGCAGAAGAGCTTACAGCCTTATCAAATCCACTCTTCTAATTTTTTTGGTTTTTGTTTTTTGGGTTTTTTTGTTTGGTTGTTTTTTTTTTTTTGTTTGTTTGTTTGGTCGGTTGAGGCAGGATTTCACTATGAAGTTTTGGCTGGCCTGGAGGTTGCTGTGTAGACCAGGCTGGACTTAAACTCACAAAGGTCCAGCTGCCTCTGCCTCCCCAGTGCTGACATTAAAGATGTACATCACCATGCCAGGTCCATTCTTCTAAAATGTAATCCCCAACTCACCTCAGCTCCACCTGAGCCCTTTACTCCGAAGATCGATACTTAGGTGCAGGGTTAGTGTGTGGTTACGCCTCTACACTGGTCCGCTCCTGCCGTCAGAGCTATTTCATATTACCAGAGATGAAATGAAAACATTAAAAAATAAATAAAAAATGAGAGGGCCTGGAGAGAAACTCAGAGGTTACGAGCACTGCTTGTTCTTCCAGAGGTCATGAGTTCAATTTCCAGCAACCACATGTTGGCTCACAACCATCTGTAATGGGATCTGATGCCCTCTTCTGGTGGGTCTGAAGTACACTTACTTATATACATGAAATGATTATTTATTTATTTATTTATTTATTTATTTATTTATTTATTTATTTATTTTGGATTTGCTTTTTTCAAGACAGGGTTTCTCTGTATAGTCCTGGCTGTCCTGGAACTCACTCTGTAGACCAGGCTGACCTTGAACTCAGAAATCTGCCTGCCTCTGCCTCCCAGAGTGCTGGGATTACAGGCATGCGCCACCACCGCCCGGCTATATACATGAAATGAATATGTAAATCTTAAAGAGAGAGAGAGAGAGAGAGAGAGAGAGAGAGAGAGAGAGAGAGAGAGAGAGAAATATGGTACCCAGGAATATTCAAAAGGACTCATGCTGGGTTTGTTGTTTCGGGGGTGTTCATTCATTCATTCATTCGTTTGTTTGTTTGTTTGTTTGTTTTTATGATGTCATGTGCCTCCATTTCTCCCAAGCACCCCTTTGACAGTGTGACTCAAGAAACCTGCCAGTTAGAAGAGTTTCTGTGTAGCCTTGACTAACCTGGAACTCAAATCTGTAGACCAAGCTAGCCTTGAATTCAGAGATCCCCCTGCCTCTGCTTCCCAAGTCCTGGGATTAAAGGTGTGCATTACCATGCCTGGCCCAACTAGCGAACTTTTAAAAGACTGCTAGGTGCCCATCAGATTGGCATTGCTGTTCTTGGGAGCACACACTCCCAGTCCACACTGGCTGTGTGGCAGTGCCATTTTATTGCCCAAAGAAATTGGCTTGTTGTCCCTAAGTCTTTTACCTGTGACCTCCCTGTCACTCTGGGCATGGGTATTCTCTAAGTACCTACCTGTGTTTCTACCTGAGAGGCTAGCACATTTCTACTTTTCTGAAGTTCTTAAGTGTGAGTAGTTTATTGTCTGTAACAGAGATAGAACGTAGCTTAGTCAGGCTGAAACCTAACAGCCTATCATAAAACTAAACAGTCCCCAGGACTCAGGTACCAACTATATTTTATAATATGTTTCTAAAACCCCAATGCTCTCTGATTGTAAAGACAATGCTTTAAAAAGAAACTTGGTTGGTATGTGTTAGAAGTGACAATTCATATCTCTAAATAGGTTGCCAATGGGTTTCTAGAGAGCAAGGATGGAGACAGAGCGCTGAAGGGTCCCAGAGGAGGATCTGCCTTGACCGTGTGTTAGCATGTCAAGGCCATGGCATAAACCTTTGATTCCTACCTTCTTGCTTCACACGGCTGTCTCTCATATATCCAGAAGCACAGACTCTGACAGGGCTATGTTGTGACACACAGACAGATGGGGTTCCATCCTCACAGGGCAGAGCTAACGACCTCAGTCAACCAGCTGCATACAAGCAGTATGTAATGACAAGGCTATCCCCTGAGAAACAGGTTAGGCAATTCTATCTCCATATTAACATCACAAGCAATTCTGACACAAACCCAAGGCTGACTATTCCCACAGGGCATATGATGCATGTGTGAGACCACGTTAAGAGATTAAATCAAACACAAGAGAAAATGACATAATTGAGAAACTCAGAAACAAGCTAAGACTGCTACCGATAGAACACACCATGCTGTGTTACAGCAAACCCATGTTTTTAGGAGAAGAAAAGATGTTTTCTAAAGTAGCATAAATAGTGGACATCACTTATCGATATCAACTGTTACATATATGTAGTTCAGTGTGCTCCAGTTCTAGGAGGACAGTGTAGTAGGTATGTATTCACCAGCGTGACCACCAGTGTGGGAATGTGCTACACCATCATGACCTCACGATGTCATCACTAGACGTGTATTGCAGCTTCACTCTGACCTTAGAAGTTCACCATCATAGTCACGATCCACCTTGTACTTGAGGAGGTTCCAGCTGTGTGAAAAGATGGGCAAGAGGGGTCAGGACAGAGGAAATAGCGTGTGACAGTGCGACGGGCCCGTAGCAAGCCCACAGAAGAGTGGGTCATTTGGAAACGAAAAGAAGGAGCAGAAATTGCCTTACAGACTACTCTGTGCTAAGGGGAACAGCTGGCCGCAGCCCTGAGGAAAAGGGTGAGTGGTATGGCTGGGAATCCTTACCCAGAACAATCCCAGGCCATCATGAAGCCCTTTCATGGTATGCTGTGGGTTCTCCCAAGTCTCTGCACGATGGTTTAACTGGAGTCTCATGAGACTATGCAGCAGACCCCAGACCCACGATCAAATTAAACAGAACATATCTGCCTGCTTTACCTGACTTCTTCCCTGCCCTGTCTGGATCTTTGACTTCAGTTCAAACTCCTGCAGCTTGCCCTGTCACTGCCAGTCCTTTGGTCAGGGACGGAAGAACAATATATGTCGGTTTGTTGCATGTTCTATCCTCAGATCTCAGGTTCCCATCTTCCCCCTTCATTTCTTTCTTTCTCTCCCCACACTGCCTTGCATTCCTTAGGGGGAAATGCTTTTATTCTTTCTTTAAAACAAACAAGGAATCAAAACCTTAGGGACTGGGGATTTAGCTGAGGTGGTAGAGTACTTGCCTACCATGCATAAAACCCTGGGTTCTCTCCCCACAGTGGCATAAAAACCTAGCCAATGGCAGGTGGAGGCCAGGGGATCCAACATTCAAAGTCATCCTCCTTTGCATAATGAGTTTGAGGTAATTCTGAGCTATGTGAGGCACTCTCTCAACAACAACAACAAAAAAAACAACAACAAAACAAGCAACATAAACAATACCAAACAAACCCTCATACGAACTTAGTCAGATTCTAGTCTAGAGCTGTCTCTCAAAGGTGAAGGCCATGGGCCACATTGGCTGCCAAACATTTGAAATATGGATTAACACATGATCGTGTTCATTGAGAGAAGCAGAATGAACACCAGAACCTGAAGCACTGGCTTCCGGGGAAGAGATTATAAAGTATCTTGATTGATGGTGATATATATCTACATATCAAAATGACAATGTTTTGTAAGTTGGGTTAAACAGGATAAAATTTAACCCATCAAGCACCGAATTCATCTTGCCTGTTTTGCTTTGCTGTTTTGCCACTTGGTTTCTAGAACTCATGGCTTGCAGCATGGTGGGCAGCACTGGCCTAAAGGAGCTCAGGTGGGGAGTTTCATTCTCCTTGAAGGATTGGGAAACAGGGCCAGAGATCAGCATAGGGTATTTATTTGACTTGCTTTCTAACTTTTATTTTGAGATATAATCTCTCATTGAACTTGGACCTTGCTGTTTATTAGGCTGCCTCATGAGCTCATCCCCAGTGCCTGGGTTCCAGATACACGCTGTCACACCTAGCTTTTAAATGGGCACTATGAATCTAATCTCAGGTCCTCATCTTTACCACTTTTACCAACTCAGACATTGCCCAGCCTTTTAGGAGTTTAGGAACAGACATGGTGGTGTGCACCTGTAATCCCAGCCCTTGGAAAATGAGCATAGGAAGATCAGGAGTCCCAGGCCACTTGCAGCTTTATAGTGAGTTTGCGGCTAGCCTGGGCTACATGAGACCCTGTTCTTTACCACCTCTCTAGGTGAACAGATATGACAATAATGACAATAGGTGGCAGTAAACAGGTGAAATTGAAGTCAAAGACAGTACCATGATCAGCGTGTATAGAAAGAAGGGAAGCAGAGGAGCTCTAAGGAGACCCTTGTCTACTCTAGGTGGAGGAAACTCTACTCTGCATCCTCCTTTTCAGCTGAAATGCAGAAGGCTAGCAAGAGGCAACTCCACAAGTGTCATGGGCTAGACAAGCCCAGCAAACAAAGGCCAACATGGGGACCTAGAAGAGAAATCTGTGACAGAGGCGTCATGGCCAGAGCATGAAGGAGTCTTTGTACATGCAACAGTAGTTTGCAGAGTCTCCTGGAACCTTGAATAGCTAATAAATACAGAAAATGAGGCTTATTCCACATGTGATAGGGGACCCTCGAAAGCCAGAGGAAGATGTGGTATGCTCTGGCCAGAACAATTTATTTCACTGCTGAACTGTGAATATATTGTAGTGAAACAGGAGCTGCACTTTAAAAGCAAGAGATGGTAGGAACATGGGCCAAGATGGCGGTGTTGAAATAGAGGGAAATGGGCCATTGAGGTTAAGAAAGAAAGAGAACTTTGAAGAGCCTTTCTCTGACTTCCAACCGAAGCGGCTGGGTGATGGTTCACCTTGGGCAGGAATAGTTTGAGGACATGAGAAGAGCATTTTGGGGGACCAAAGTATGAGATCCTTGGAAGACAGTATTGTGTCTCATCCAATATAGGGAAACCATGGCAGAACAAAATACAGATAGGACCAAAGTCCAACTTGGTGAAACGATGAATTGTCTTGGGGTTACTTACAGGAATATGGGTAAGGGGTTACTTATAGGAGCAGAAATGGCTCAGAGACAGGTATATCACCAAGATCAGTGCCAGCTCCAGTGACAGCTCCCAAAGCTGGGAATCTGGAGTGTACTGCACAGCCTGCAGGCAGCTCAGTGGGTTGGGGTGTCTTTTTCAAGTGATTCAGTTGATTTAAACCTCTTCCAGGCAGCTCTGCTCATTTCTGCCTCTTCTAGGTTGGTCTGGTTTCACTCAAGTCTTCTTTGCAGCTTGGCTTCCAATCTAAGAGGGACTCAGCTTTTGTGTACCCTGGCAAGGAGGGCCCTAGTGAATCTGTTTAGTTTCAGGGTCTTCCTGAAGCTATTTCCAGCTGTTCACCTTCTTGCCTAAGGAGCTTCCTTGTGGGGTGGAATGTTTCAAACTGAGAGGAAACTGTTACACAACAGGTAGTTGTCAATGAGTGGGTAAGATAACTGTGGTCTGTCCACACAGTGGAATATTACTCAGCCATAAAAATAAATGAACTAATGGATCATGCTGTATGAATGAGCCTCAGACAAATTCCAGTAAGCTAAAGAAGACAGGTTCAGGAGAGAAACCACAAGGAGAGTGATTCTCTTTCTAGGAAATGGCTATCAATTCTGCAGAGACAGAGAGAGTAGCAGTGGTCTAGCGTAGGGCAGGGTTAAAGAATGGCTGTAGACGGGCAAATAGGATCTGTCTGTCGTTTTAAGAGAGGGAAAGGAAGTGCTCAGCATAAAGCAACAACCAAAGCCAATTAAATATCAACATGCAATTTTGTTTTCTTTCCTCAGGGGAGAGAGCAGAGTGTGGCACGACCAGGTGAGAGCTGGGGAACTGTGTCCTTGGTAATGGCTGCCTGAAGTCTGAGAGGATGAGGTGGGAGGGTGGGTGGGTGGTGGAGGTGGACGTGGAGGGTGAAGATAGCCTGTTGCAGGCCAGGGACACTGGATAGTCTTCACCTTTGGGGCCATCGGGGTGATGGGAGAGGGGACAGTAGTGGCTCCTGAGGCTGCATTGCAAGTCCATGCTCCTGCAGGCTGGTCACAGGGAGGGAGTTCTCACAGCTGCTGAGGGGCGGTGGAGGAGAGTTGATTCCAGGGTGGCTAAAGGAGCTAGCAGAGGCCATAGGCTGCAGCAGTGCGGCTGTTTCCTTCTTTTGGATATTATGTGGCCACTGCCCAAACTGCTGTATAGGTGCTCCAGGTCCAGGCTGGACCCTCAGTTGCTAAGGCTTTGGGGTTGGCTGATGCTGTGCTCAGATGGCCACGCGCATGCTGCTTACACATGGACACGTGCCCAGATTACCTCCCACCCTAACCCCACCCCCACCCCCCACCCCCGCACTGCCCATCATACTTTGGCTTGCAGTTTAGTGGGAACTTGGATGCACTGGCTAGACCAGTAGTATAGGGAACCCATGTTTTCTCCTGGCTCCTTCTGCTTCTCCCTCTGTGCTTCCCCTGAGCACACCAGAGCCAGTGAACACTTCCACTCAGCAGCCTTCAGTCTTTCACAGGCCTAAGCAGTCAGCACTGCCCTGCTGCCGATTTTCAACTGGAATCTAGTAAGTTGGCCCAGAGGTCTGCCCTCTATCATGTGTGGCAGTTGGTAGCTACTTTTTACCTCATTTTGAGATGGGGTAGGGCCCTCAGTGACCCGATGACACTCTTTACTTCCAAACCAGTCCTTTCCAATGGCCCAGAATCTTAAAAAACTGCCCTACTTGGCAAGAGCAAAGATGACCTTTGAACTCTTCCCTGGTCCTGGGGGAAGTAAGTGGGCGTGGCAAAGGCTTGGGAAGCTGTGGGATTTAAATATGTTGGACCTGGAGATTTAAGGCTTTCCAGGAATCCAGATGTTCATCTGGGCCCAGGCAGTTTGGAAACAATGAAATGATTCACAGGCAGGGCCCCTCCCACATGTGGAACAGCAGTTGTCACTTTTGAAGAACCCAAATTTGTTACTCTTTTGTTTTTCTGGTAAGAGAATATTGCTATAATACTCAGAGAACTTTATACCAAAGTGTGATGAACTGGGCAGTGTCCCCTTGCCTTCTAATCTGTAAAATGCAGGCAGGACATTGCGCCAGCAGACTATGGGGTCTGGTGGAGAAGAGCCACAGTCCCTTGGCCAAGTCTTAGGCTCCCCCCCTACCCCCAAGAGTGACCGGGAGATGATAGATAGAGAGATAGATAGAGAGATAGAGAGATAGAGAGATAGATTCTGTTTTAAGATAGATAGATAGATAGATAGATAGATAGATAGATAGGTAGGTAGGTAGATAGATATATTCTGTTTTAATAATATAAACCTGCTGGTAGTGCATGCCTTTTTACAGCACTCGGGAGGCAGAGGCAGACAGATATCTGAATTCAAGGCAAGCTGATCTACAAAGCGAGTTCTAGGAAAGCCAAAGCTAAAGAGAAAAACCCTGTCTCAGAAAAAAATTATATATATATATATATAAATCACCCTCTGAAATACTGTCTTCCACACTGGTTTTGGCCTAGGGCTTTGAGAAATGGAAGTTTGGCTGACTAGACCTCCCACTTAGGCATCCTTTCCCAGATGTCAGACCTAGCCAGATGTTTTCTGGCTCACGACTGAGCTTGTGGACCTCACTGTCACCCTGAAAGTGCTTTTAAAGTGAGTCCTCAAGGCCCCTCAGTGATCCATCTCTGCACCTCCTCTGTGTCAACGGCAGATTCTCACCGTCAGAGTCATCTGAGACCATCATCAGAGCAGGTCTCCTCAGCCAGATTGCTCTTGCCCTTGTCTAGTTGGCCCCTTTCTCACACTTAAAGCCAGATTTGTGAACGGCCTCAACTCGCCATAGCCCCGCTGTTCTCAAAGCTGTTCAGCAGTTCCTATAGGCAGACCAGATGTGCTAATGTACTTTGAAGAATTGCTAAAAAAATGAGATGCAAACACCCGTTTTTAATCATTATGATCTGAAGAAAGATCAGCCTCCCTAAGCAGGTTGACAAGAGGCTCTAATCCTTAAGAGCAGGGAGATGTCACGACCCATCAGTTTATATCCAACTTTAGTCAGCTTCCAAGAATCCGTCCACAAGCCCTTGAACATCAGTGCTGCCACCATTTTGGATACTGACACCTACATCTGTTGGGTGGTTTGGGGGAAATTCTTAATCTCTTGCTTTTTGTCGCAGACTAATTCTGAGGCCATGCCTGTGTTGCCAGCATATGCTAATTTTCATCCCAGCTGAAAGGCAGAGAGGGGGCCATTGTCTCTGGTTTCCTTCTCTCCTCTCTGTGGCTTTCTCCTGTTTTCCCTTCTCTCTCTCTTTGCTTTTTTGTTTGTTTGTTTTTGCTCTGCAACTGATCAGCAGAAGAGATGGAAGGCTTAGGCTGCCCCACTTTCCTTGGCTGAGCTGTCCCCCTGCTCCCCACTTTGTGCCCCACCCAGCATTCCAGTAAGTTGATACAGATTTGGTGTCATTCAAAGTTGGGATAGCTACGTTTCCTTGTCAGAGATTCCAACCACTACCCAGTGTCCCACGGGCCGGGGAAAGAAGACTCCATTTTCTTTTAAGCTCTGGATTTGGCAGGGAAAAAAAAATGGGGAATCATATCCTGCATTTATTTTCTTTTTATTCTACTTTGTAAAAAAAAAATTCAAAAACAAAATGCAGAGACCCTTATGAGTTCTTTTATGAAAACAACTCCAACTGGATGCCCTGGAGCTTATGATTCTGCCTTTTTAGTACCCGTGCCAAGATCCTCTTTCTTGCCGGCCACGGGAGATGGACAGACAGTTAGCAAAATCCCTCTCTCTCACTTCATGCCTGTGCTGGAGCTTTGAGTGGGAAGAACTGCGTTCATCTCTTATCTCTTGATGGATCCCATCTGTGTGGCCGCTGGCAAGTTTCCTAATTTCCTGTGGGCTCCTTTGCCTCCTAGGCCTGTGAGGAGGTTAATCATGCAATGTGGGAGAAGTGACCCCAGAGCCCAAAGTACTAGGAAAACACCAGTGATGGCATTGTCGTTCCCCTTATTCTTAATCCCTAAATTTGGATTTGTGTCATATTTTTTGACAGTCTTTTTTTTGGGGGGGAGGGGCTTTTACATTTGAAAATTCAAAATCAGAGAGCCACGATATGAGATCCCCCCCTTTTCACACATTCTCAAAAAAGATGTAGGGTTTTTTTTGTTTGTTTGTTTTTCTAAAAAAAAAAGGAAATGACATGGACTTAGCTAACCAAATTCACATAGATCCAAGATGGGCTGGAGATAATCTTGCCTGTGGTTTCTCTTCAGAATTTTGGTCGGGCTGTTCTTTTGGTACTCTTGATTGGATGGCATGCTGTTTGGACTCCACCGTGTCTTTGCCCGTTTGCCCATGCATGTCCTGGAGTTAGCAGCCTTTGCTCAACACTTAAAAACACTCAGGAGGACTTGGCTAGAGTGTCCTGTACAACTGAAGTACATGGACACAGGAAGCCCAAGGGAGAGGGGCAGGGCAAGCCTCCTTCATGTTGATTGGTTCCGCAGTCCATACGACTCTTGCCTGTGTGGGCTGAGGCTGTCCCTTAGCTGGTAGAATGCTTGCTTAGCATGCATGAAGCCATGAGCCCAGTGTGGAGGTGCATGCCTATAATCCCAGCACTGACGGGATGGAGGCAGGAGGATCAGGAGTATGAGGTCCTACTTAGCTACATAGCAAGTTTGAGGCCACCCTGAACTAAATGAAATTCTGTCTCAGAAACAAACAGAAGATTCTTGCCCATACACAGACATCAATCAAGACTTGGGGAAGGGGCAAGTCTTTGCTGCTCACATATGCCCGTTATCTGCCTGGCTGAAGACACACTCATTGTTCCCACAGTTTGAAGCAAACCATTTGAAAATAAGCTTCCTCGTTTGGGAAGGGTGCTTCCTCCAAACTTTCTAAAATCTCTTTCCCTGAAGGTCCCAGTATTGAGTCGGGCTAGTTTGTGTAACAAAATGAGCAAATAAGCCAATCCAGGCCTATGCATGGCAAGCAATTCTGGACATGGGTCAGGCGACCGTGGCCATTTCATTGTTCCTGGTGGACTGTGGTATGAGGATTCCCCTCCCTGTGGCTATCAGCAGAACACAGGGAATGGAGATCCGAAAGCAAAGCAAGACACTTTCAACCTGACTCTTGGCACGGACACATGGGGGGCGGACGAGTCTGCAGCTAGAAATGGCAGGATGTCCTGGCACTACACCCATGACTTGAAACATAAAAGGCAGACAGACAGACAGACAAACAAACAAACAAACAAACTTCCTCGGAGGGGACACAGGTAGAGGTGGGTCTGACTCGCTGTTCTTTTTCTCTGAGCCTTAGTTTCTGTAGAATAGGGCCGCATGTAATAGTTGCTGGGTTGTGTGGTAATGGGTTTGACAGTGCTCTGATCCAAAATGTGCTTGACCTGATAAGTGGGATAATAATATTCCAGGCCACCTATGGATCCTAAAAAGGTGCAGCTCACATCCTGACATCTATCTGCATGGCTCCCGGATCCCTGCAACAGAGATGAGTCATGTGCCTTTGACCTGCCAAGAGGATCAGGAAGATGGTGCCCTCAGTACACTAGGAGTTGGGCTGTGGGGACAGACTTAAGCCAAAATTACGAAAATTAACCCTCTTGATAATGTTTGAAGGTCTCTTGCTTTCTTGGGCTACAGATGGCACCTTTCCCCCTCCTCCCCTCCATCTGGTCTGCAGGATGCCAGCCTCTGGTTGGCATTGCAGGGGCTTCTTGGATACACCCCATCCCCCTCCCTAAAGTAGAATGCATTTGTGTTTTGTGAGAGTTGCCCCTGCTTGGCATCGTAGGTAAACTAAGATCTAAAACATCCAGAGGCCTTCAGATGGAACACGGGGAACGAATGTGTTGGGGGCCAGGGGCTCCCTCTGCATTTTGCGTTCTCTTCCAGTTGTGGGTTTGACGAGTGTCTCTCCCAGCGGTGTGTTTATGTTGGTTGCCTTCTTGATTTCTTTTGTTCCGTTTTCCCCTAGGCCCCCCTGTCTTCCCCCTAAACCACAGAAAATGAGGAGACCTAGGCCTCTTTCAGTGTATAGCCATAAACTCTTTAACGGCAGTATGGAAGCGTTCATTAAGGTACTTGCCGGGGAATCGTGGAGTCCGCGAATGAGTCCAAAGTAATGGCAGCCTCTCTGTCCCTGTCCCTTCTAGCTAACAGCTCTGGCCAGGCCCCTAGCCAGGCCCCATGCAGCTTCTCATTGTAGTTCATTCTTAGCTCCTAGTGGGGCTTAGTTTCATCAGAGCAGTCTGCTTCTGACTGAGTGGGCACTCATCTCCCTCAGCCATATGGGGAGGGCTCCGATCAGTCAGGCCCAGAAGAGGTGGACTCTCAGCTCAGTGGTCCCAGCCA
The DNA here is from genome assembly GCF_947179515.1 of Apodemus sylvaticus. NCBI lineage: Eukaryota > Metazoa > Chordata > Mammalia > Rodentia > Muridae > Apodemus > Apodemus sylvaticus. The sequence goes on along the minus strand of NC_067473.1, from coordinate 144,451,552 downwards.
GCTGGCCCCATTGCTCCAGGAGCTGCAGTCCGGACACCTGAAGGGCAGAGGAGGAAACTCCACCCTTCAGCTTCACCCCCTCTTCCTGAAAGAGAACTAATTGAGAACAGCACAAAGCTAGCTCCTGTGGGTTTCCAGACAAAGCAACTACAGTTTGCTAGCTAAGAAGCTACCAGCACAGGAAGCCATTCAGTTTTCATAAGAAATGTTCCTTCTTAGTGGTTGGTTTGAAAGATGGGAAGTAGAGTTGAGGTAGCCCTTGTAAGTGCCAGGTTAACCCTTGATCCAGAGCATAGGGAAGGTAAGAATGACTCAGCTAAGTGAGTTTACTTTTCCTGTTTTCGTTTATCAACCGGTATAAAAAGATCAAGCCATCCAGGAGCACACTGCTCAAGGTAGAGGTGGAGTTGAGCTGTATCCTTGGGGAAAGGGGAGGGGGGTCTTAGCCAGTTTTCTGAAAGCCCACCTGTAGCTGGTCTTTGCTACTTGGTGGCTTCTTCCTTTTTCACCCTTTATCCCCCTAACACGAGATAGGAGAGAAATAAGGATAGAGAGGGGAGAGACATTAGGAAAGCCCATGAATCTAATTTCCTTCCTTTTGTTTCTTCTTTGACCACAACTACTAACAAATCACACCCCCCACCCCACCCCCACCCCGAACAACCACTAACTGCCAACCCTGCCTGTTGGGACTCTAGCATGGACTTACCCTCCGAAGATTCCAAACATCACACAGTCACAGAAACTATCCATAGCTGGCAGAAACCATGCCTCTGCTAGAACAGGAGCCAAGGCATAGTCAGGCGCTGTGGACAGTCCAAAGTTTCCCCATATCGTCATACCTGGGATTAAAAGAAAAACACATTTTTATAATATTTCTGAGTTTTTAAAGAAACCAAAATTCCAAAATTGTCACTACACTCATCAGCAGCCAACAAAGACCATTTCTGCAGAAAAGAGGACTGTGTCAGTTGGGGAAGGGCAGAGTCCCATGGGCATCACTAGTGGTTTTGGAGTCACAGAGGCTGCCCCGTGCACCAGATTTTTGTCCTCTGCCCTCCCTCCTCTGGCAGGTGCAGCCCACACCTAGAGGACAGAGAAGGCTCAACCTCAGGGATGGGTGGAGTAGGCAGGACCATCTTAGGTTAGAGAAAAAGATTCTGCCTATAGACTGAGTCCTCAGAACAGAACAGAAGAGCTAGAGAAAGAGGAAAAGGGCTTTCCCCTGGACAAGGATAATGGCAAATACCTTAGAATACATCAAATGAGAACCCCCTCAGGGACCATGTGACCCACAGGGAGCTACCCAGTGGGTCACAGCAGGTGGGGGTGTGTCTAAAGAGTGCTTTGCTTCTTCACCACCCCTCTGTCTCCTCCTGTAATTCCTTCTCACTCACCTCTGCTTCTTCTCCATCAGTGGTATCAAACTTCCTCTTAGAATGGATTCCCTGGTCCACCAGAATTAAAACCTCCATGGAACTGAGGTGATGATTATAAGGCATGTCATTGCAAGCCTAAGGACATGAGTTCAGTCCCTACAACTTATGTTAAAGAGCTATGGATGGTGGCACACACTGGGAATCCTGGCCTTAGGGAATCAGTGGTTCCCTGGCTAGCCAGCTTAGCTTAATCAGAGAGCTCAAAATCAAGGTCGCTGGGGCCTGAAGAATGACGTGTGAAGTTGACCTTTGGCCTCCACAAGTATGCACACATGCATACACACACACACACACACACACACACACACACACACACACCATGAACACCCTCCTACTACTATCTCCAGACACATACAGAAGCTCCCGTTGAAACTTAGCTTTGTGACACCGCTGGAGATATAAAGTGTTAAGAGGAGCTATTATAGTGACACTGGTCAATTGGCTCTAAGAAACATGTCCATAGAGGTACCACTCATCTCTGTTGGAGTAAATGTCAGAGTTCTTAGAGGAATAAGTCATCTGGCTGGGGAAGAGAAGGTGGGTCTGTGGAACACAATAGCATGTCTCTGTGCTCCCTCTGCTCTTAGGCTCCCTCCACTCAGTGACGTTTAACAACGTCAGCAATGGACCCACTATGAGCAGAGTCACTGAAGCCCCACACGGCATAGGCTTACTGCGAAGAATCTCGGAGTTCAGAGAGGTAGCATCTGTAGTCACTCTTTCAACTACCAAGAGCGGAATTTCAGCTTTTAGTCCGCTTCTCATACGGTCTGAACGTACAGCAGACTGAGTCCTCGGCTCTGACAAATCTGGCCTATGAAAAGATTTGTGGTCAAACAATCCCACAGCATTGCTGTGATTATGACGAGAGAAGCTCCAAGTTAATTGTAGTGATGTTTTCTGGAATTGGACTTATAAGCTTCCTGGAGTCTTCCCGAGCCAACCTCTTATAAAAGCCAAAAAACATGTTCCTCTCCTCTCAGACTGAAGGAGACTCCATTTATATATTATAAGTCCATGGTAAAGCCCAGAAGGTCCACCTGTGGGGTTGATGGAGAGTCCCTATCCTACTTCTATGGAATAAGAATAAATCAACTCTGAGTTTAGGATAAGAATGGAGTGAGCGGAAACACGTATGTTTCTAGAACCTTCTGGAACTGTGTAAGCCCATTCTTAATTAGACTAATTTTAGGACACCATCCTAAGACTCCCTTTGGACCAGGCTGTTGCTGAGTTCTAGAAGTCATTCGGGTTTAGCTGACATCATAGCAACTCGGATCCCAACTATTGAGATGCCAGGACTGGACATAGTGCACCAGGAAGGTTCATGTGTTTTAGTTAGCTTGGGTGAGACTCTCTACCTACCTTCCACTTAGACCCCAAGTCACTGCACACATGACCAGAAAAATCAGGCAAGATCCCTCAACGTGGGAACAAAGGCTTCAGTCCACCCTCAAGGTCACAAAGATGTTCCAACTTACTTTCTTTCATCTTCACCCTCCCCAGCTTCTGTGCTCCCAGAGGGTCTCAGTACCAGGGCAACAGTAAGGGGTTAGGAGGGGGAGCAGAGCCGTGCTTCCAGTCAGAGAAGATTATCAAGCTATTGGATCTGTTTGGAGTCTGGAATCTGGTATGACCTGCTGGATCCCATCTAAGGAGAGTTTGTGAAATAGAATATCTAACCAACCACGAGGTTTCCATAGATGAATTCTAGGAGCCAGCTTGCAATAGGCATGAAGGATCCCTTCTATGGGCAGATGGGGTAACCTTGTAGGTCATTAGTAGGCTCATGCCACAGGTGACTTGGTCATGTAGAGAAATTGGACATAGATCTAGGAATGGGGTAGACCATCTCCTACATATTGACAAGGAATGAAAGAGGCTCTTCCATCACCCACATCTGGGAAATAGGCTAGGCAGCCTATTGAAAGGCTGGCTGGGGACTGCTCGAGAACACTTAGGAGGTCCAAAGATGAGGGCTCTCCCCTTGGGCAGGCTGGTGAGCAAATGCCCCAGGACCATTGCTGGCTGCCATTGCGTTTTGGCATTCACGGACTCTGAAGGATCTGCATACTCTAACTGATCTTACTCCTGCATAATCTTTTCTTTTTCTTCTGCTTTGCTGCCTGTTTCTCTTTTTGTTGTTGTTGTTATCAGAGGAAGAAGAAATGCTCGAACCAGGAACCAGGTATTTACTAGATAGGCCCGCAAGCCCAATGTAACTAGTAGATCCAATACCATCTAGAGCAGGGCCCTAGATGTTTGATGGGCCCATCTCCTATCCTCTCCCCAGAGGCAGGTGGGGGTGTGTGTGGCAGATCCAAGAGCCCACCAATTTATTAGCCTTCTAGAGAGGCTACTCATGATGTGACCTGTAATAGCAAGAAGGTCACCCAGTTTAAGAACCCTGAAAGAAAATTAACCCAACCACTAGGGACTATAGACTAATCTAGAAAGGTGTAATTGAATATCCTTTTGTGTCCTAGGTACAACTATTTAAATTGCATCTAATTCATCTCTTTTGATTTGGCATTTTGTCTCCATGTACTGTGCTTACTGAGAAGCAAGATATGTACCTGGCTTTTTAAGTTGAGACATCGTAAGATTCACCTTCCCTTCTTAGAGCCCCACAGGGCTTGTAAGAGCAGGCCCTGCTTCATCCAAAGTGTGTCCTCAGTTCTGACACTATATACCACAGTAATAGGGAAAGGCATTGATCCTGCCTCTTGGACCCCAAACCCTGGGGATAGATGCTGAGTTGGACAAAGTGGAGTTGGGAGGAGGCAGTTCAAGGTCAGACTCCAGCTACCTCCACACACTGGCTTCCTTCTCTCCTAACCCCAGTGTGCCTATCAAGCTAAGCCCAGTTCCTTGCCAGCTGGGTAAGAAGAGAGCATTTCTTTGAATGTATCCTAGCTATGCCTTCTTCCGCACTTAACCGAAGGCTGTATGGTTAACTATCCCTGGAGACTAGAGTTAGCAACTCCTTGCTTGTTTTCCTACTAATCACGTGGTACTAATCTTTTGGCTTGACTTGATCATCATGTTTGCAATGTCTTTTGCCCGTGGTTTGGTGCCACGCCTGATAAAAACTCACATATTTTTCTTCCTTAAGGATTCAGGACAAGCTATACCGCTTGTAGTCGAGAGCTGTATTCGGTTCATCAATTTATATGGTAAGCACCATCACAGTTCAGTGGATTCAGTTCATTGCGGAGCAGGTGCTAGGCTGTTCTGCAAGAAAACGATATTCTCAGTCATCTTGGAAGATGTTTGGAAGTCCATGCTCTGCTTCTGGGGGAGTGAAAATGCTCCAGGGAATGGCTGTTACTCCAAACACTGTCTTTGGACTCTCTCTCTCTCTCTCTCTCTCTCTCTCTCTCTCTCTCTCTCTTCTCTCTCTCTCTCTCTCTGTGTGTGTGTGTGTGTGTATGCATGTAGTATGTGTGTATGTGTGGGTATATGTGGGTATGTATCCACAGTGAGGGAAGGAAGATCGTGTGAGGTCCCCAGGGCTCCAGGTCCCTGGAAGCAGCTATGTCGTGGACAGCCGTGCTCTTCCAGCTCTGTCGTCACTCTGGGTCAGTCAGGTTGAGAGCATAAAGGGCCATGAAGGGAACGATGTCAGGAATTGGTTAACCATGGCGGCACCAGGAGGCAATGTGTGTTTAACTTACTCAGTCACCTCCATTTTGGCTGTGGGGAACTCAGGAGTGATGAAGGGAGTGTCAGCCCTGCAGGGTTTGCATTCTCAGAAGAACAAGGAAACCAACAGCAGAAAAAGTGCTTTTAGTCACCCCTTAGCACCTCTAGAGACTACACATAGGATCACTGCCGACCCCCGGATCCACAGACTCCAAAGTCCCTTGTGTACAATGCTCTGGCTTTTACACGTAACCCATGTAATCTTCCCATAAATATCAATCCACCTAGAGACAAATAGCACTGGACCCTGTGTGTTAGGTAAATAATCATATTGTTTTGGGACTAATACAAAATAATCTATACATGTTTAATAAAGATGCGATTTTTTTCCTGAATATTTTTCAAGCTGCCTTTAGTTGAGTCACTGAATATGAATATATGGGCAGTAGATTGTAAAAATAACTCTTTTCATAGTGGGACTGCCAGGAAACTAATTCAAAGGAAGGTAGACAGTGACTTTTGGAGGCAGGCAGCTTGACTAAAGAGAGAGAAGATCCCTGAGGAAGGTAGCCATGCAGCTGTGTGTGTGTGTGTGTGTGTGTGTGTGTGTGTGTGTGTGATGGAGAGAATAGGACTAGCAGGTGTGAGAAGAAGGGCAGTATTCCACGTAGGTGAAGAATAAGAATCCCAGAGGAACAGCAGAAGACTCTGGGGTGGTAGAAATCAACAGAACCACACTCGTGGTTATATATGCCTGTCAGCATTAGGGAGACTGAGGCAGAAGGATTACCAAGAGCTGGAGGCTGGCCTGGGCTGCAGAGTAAGTTCAAGGTCAGCCTGGGCACAATGTGTCATAGCTTAAATATCCAGCTGCATACCTTCAGTTTGCATGACACACGAATAAGTTCTAAAAGCTGCTAGTGTCAGCTACTGGCCATCTAATGGCTAGTCTGACATGGTAAAGGCAGACAAAAAAACAACAACCAAACAGTTGAACCGCATTTATTGAGCATGTAAGATGTTCATGCCAAATGTCCCCTAAACCCTGACTTTTCAGGGTAAGCAATAAATTGTAGTATGAATAATTATTCTATCCCAAAGAACTGTGAAGCAGAAGAAGATGCCCAGTATCTGCCTTAATTTTCATTTGAGAGAGGCAGGCCCTCTGATTCCTGCAATTGTATAGGAATTGTCAGGTCTCAATTGCTACCAATGCCAGAGACCTTACTTTGCTATTGTCGCATAGAAACTTATAAAGAAGAAAAGTGTGGTTGCCCTTTAGTAATGAGTCCAAGATCTTTCTTTTTTTCTTTCTTGGGAAGGGATTTTAATCTGTAGCCCAGGCTGTCCTTGAATGCTGCAAAATTCTTTTGCCTCAATTTCAGCTTTGCAAATGCTGAGATTACAGTGAGCCATTCTGCCCAGCTAACCAGTTCGTTGTATTTATTGTCATTGTCAAGGCCAGTGGGGGTTTCAGCTAGGAGCTTGTCACCAGGAACGACTGTTCTAAAAGATAGAAGGGCTGAGAAGCATGGAAGAGAAGCTCCAATAATTGCAGTAGCTGGGTGAACTCAATGTCTCACGTTATCTGTGTTTACTCTTTGCTTGTATTGTTATTTCTTTCTTAGGACTCCAACAGCAGGGGATCTTCAGAGTTCCAGGGTCTCAGGTTGAAGTCAATGACATCAAGAACTCCTTTGAGAGAGGTGAGTGCAGACCGACTATCTCAAGCTTGTGGGCAGGAGAACATAGGGTAAAGTTAACATAGGTCTCAAAGCCAGTAGTGCACAGAGGCCCTGGGTTTGCAGCAGCCTTCAGGAGATGTCTGCTCACTCTCTTACTAACTTTGTGTTCTAGGACATCCTGATGGTAGCGGGAAGTCAGCCATTTGGGAATGTTTACACCACAGACATTAGCAACCTCAAGACCTTTTTTATCAGATCATAGAATTCACTCTTCTCCCTTTGTCTTTTACTACAGGCTAAATGTTCCTAATCCCAATTCCTGAACCCAAACATTTGAGCATTTGGAAGTTCCACACTTGATTCCCCCATGTGACACACACAGCCAAGCTACAGCTACACAATTGACATCCTGTCAAGTTACCCTCAGGTTGTGTGTGCAACTCGGGTGGACTTTTAAGTAAATACTTGATATCACCTCCAAGGCACCAAAATTCTACAATCCCAAAGTTCCTGGCTTTGCCTATTTTAGCATTTAAGATTGTAATGTTTTATTATTTATTTAGAGATAGTATCTTGGCTAGCCTTAAACTCTTCCTAATACTCCTGCCTCTGCTTCCCAACTGCTGAGGCTACAGATGTGAGCCATCGTGCCTGATTTTCCACACACTGTGCATATTTACATACTTGTGTGGTTATACATGTATGTACATGCGCACATGTGAATGTGTGCATAGTGTGAGTATGTGTGTGTGTGTGTATGTATGTATGTATGTATGTATGTATGTGCAAAGCTCCTATGCTTGTAGTGGCCTCAGAAGCTTTGTGAGGATAGGAGAACCCTGCAAAGGAAGAGCCAACCATGACACAAGAAGCTCAGTTCTCAATGTCTGCCTTTACCACGAGATACTTAGCTTCCTGCCATAGTAGAACCGGAGATCCAGGACTTTCTATTCAAAAAAAAAGGATAATTTGGGATAGTTTGATCCCTGGTCCCAGAATCAAGCCCAGTGCTGATCATCCCACATCCTCAGTCCAGGGACAGGAAGGAGATCTAGGGTGTAGGCAACTCAAACTGAATTCCCACTTCCAGTTTCACGCTGTTTTGGAAAGACATGCAGTGTATCCCAGCGCAGTTGACTTACTGCCTTATTCTCTGGGGGGTGGGGGGGACTCTGATGCTGGCTAAGGACTGAGGACTCTGATCCCAGAACCAGGTCCCAGCCACATGTCCCATCCCAGTGGGCAGGGAGGCACACCCCTTTGCCTTTCTCACTTGCTCAGCTCCATTTGAACACACTGCACAGCTTTGAACTCCTTGTAATCCTCCTGCTTCAGCTCCCCCAGTGCCAGGATTTCAAGTATGAGCTACCAGCTCTAGCTAGAAGGTACTTTCTTACCTTTTTATTTATTTTACCTTTTTTTTTTAAATATGCGCCTCTTTGGTTTAGGAGTGTATGGTGTGATGCCATTGGCTGAGCTCTGAGTGAAACTCTGCTGGGCTTCCATGCATCCAGTCCCATCCATTGTCATCCTTGGAGGTGTGAAGCCTCTGCCTTCTGTACCCTTAGTTCTACCATAGGGCATGTCTATCTTTGGGGTGACGGAAGCATCCTGCAGCCTGTATGGTACAGATCTTTTGTACCCCAGTCAATCTGGGGTAGCACTGGGTATTGAGAGAAATCTGGCTGGCTGTAGTGCCCAGTGGCCTCCTAGGGGACAGGGGAGCTTCAGCTCTGGAGAACATTCCAGGGTGTCGGGCATTTAACAGCAGCAATGCTGCCTTCAGAAACTGCCAGCCATTTCTTCCCTCGGCAAGCATGCAGCCAACCTTCCACAGTATGAGATCACAGGCCAGGGCCTGGAAATGAATCTGAGAAGAACTGACCCTACCAATGGGGAGGCCAGGTCAGTAAGCAAAGAGTGTGCCTGAGCCAGAACGGAGTGGGCGCTGGTGAGTATGGGAGCCCCTTAGCCTGCGTGGATGAAGGAAAGAGGAGGAGAAGAGCCGGGAAAGGCTTCTCGGGGGGTTGGGGGGAGCATCTAAGCTGAGACTTGATGCACAGGGCTGAGGGAGGCAAAAGAAAAGGAAGGCACCCAGACTAAGGGAACAATGTGTGCAAAGGCCGAGAAGCCAGTGTCGGTCCTTACTGCCCAGCCTCTCCTCACGTCACCTATTGAACAGGCCAGGTCTGTTCCTCACGCCCTTTGACGCTGCAGTGCCCGTGACCTTCAGTGTTATAAGGGAACCTTCTGTTGCTCTAGAATCTTCGCTGTTTCCATCCTCTGGGCTCCACCCATCCCTTCACATACAGCTGCCTGGGTCCTGCCCTTGACTCCCTCTGTGCAGTCTTTGAAGAGGACTGGCATTTCTGAGGTGTAAGTGAAAAGTATTTTCTCCTCTTGCCAAGCCTCAGGTCCTCATGTAGCAGGGAATCTCCTGATCCACATCACAGCCACAGAAAAAGAAAGAGAAAATGGAAACAGAAACAAACAAATCTCTTTTCTTCTTCCATATTTTTAGTTGGGTCTTCTTGTCTCGTGATTCTAAAATGACTCTCCCTTTCACCCCAGCCTTGTTCTTTGGGCAGACACACTGCATGGCAGTCCAGTCCTCCTCCAGGACTCAGAGGGACTCAGCTTGCTATTAGGCTTAACTGGAACAATAGCTCTCATTCCTCTTCTAGATAAAGCTGTCGTCTACCTGATCTTCAGCTTTGATTGGTTGTTCCTGAGCCCAGATAGACTGGTCTGGCAGAAGGCCAAAGGCCTGGACTATTGGCAGGGACTGTCTTGGTGATTTCATTCAGGGAGACAGGCATGAGATAATGTTGATGATGGTGATGGTGAGAGTGGTGATGATGATGGTGATTGTTATATGTATTTGTGTGTGTGCATATATATGGCTATGTAGGTACATATACATATATGGGTACATAGAAAGTTAACATGTTAATCAAGCAATTATTTTTTTTTTTGCTTTTTTTTATTTTTATTTACATTGCAAATGATTTCCCCTTTTCTGGGTCCCCACTCCCTGCAAGTCCCATAAGCCCTCTTCAGTCCCCCTATTCTTTCATCCACCCCTTCCCACTTCCCTGTTCTGGAATTCCCCTATACTCTTGCACTGAGTCTTTCTAGAACCAGGGGCCACTCCTCCATTCTTTTTGGACATCATTTAATTTGTGGATTATGTCCTGGGTATTCAAAGTTTCTAGGCTAATATCCACTTATCAGTGAGTGCATACCATGATTGATCTTTTGAGACTGGGTTACCTCACTTAGTATGATGTTCTCCAGCTCCATCCATTTGTCTAAGAATTTCATGAATTCATTGTTTCTAATGGCTGAATAGTACTCCATTGTATAAATATACCACATTTTTTGTATCCATTCCTCCATTGAAGGACATCTAGGTTCTTTCCAGTTTCTGGCTACTACAAATAGGGCTGCTATGAACATAGTGGAGCATGTGTCCTTATTGCATGCTGAAGAATCCTCTGGATATATGCCCAGTAGTGGTATAACAGGGTCCTCAGGAAGTGACATGCCCAGTTTTCTGAGGAACCGCCAGACTGATTTCCAAAGTGGTTGCACCATCTTGCAATCCCACCAGCAGTGGAGGAGTGTTCCTCTTTCTCCACATCCTCACCAACACCTGCTGTCTCCTGAGTTTTTGACCTTAGCCATTCTGACTGGTGTGAGGTGAAATCTTAGGGTTGTTTTGATTTGCATTTCCCTAATGATTAATGATGTTGAACATTTCTTAAGGTGTTTCTCAGCTCTCCGAAGTTCTTCAAGTGAAAATTCTTTGTTTAGCTCCGTACCCCACTTTTTAATGGGGTTATTTGGATCTCTGGGTTCTACTTTCTTGAGTTCTTTGTATATATTAGATATTAGCCCTCTGTCGGATTTAGGGTTGGTGAAGATTCTTTCCCAGTCTGTTGGTTGACGTTTTGTACTTTTGATGGTGTCCTTTGCCTTACAGAAACTTTGTAGTTTTATGAGGTCCCATTTGTCAATTCTAAATGTATTTCTTCTTCCTTAGGGGAGGAACTTTCTCACCTTCTTGGTTGGACATCTGAGATTAGTATAGGGAACGTCAGTGGCTAGGCTGTTATATGCAGTTGTTTAGGCTGGGCACTTACCCAGCTAGGAAGGCAGGTGGGAGCTGGACACTGGCTCCTGCCAGCCCTGGTACAGAACAGAAGAGGACTTTTGCTGATTGGCACTGAAACACATTGGAACTAGAAGAGACTGCTAATAGCATGTGCCCACTTCCTCTGAACGCTGAGGGAAAAGACCCAGGCTGGGCAATCAGATGTGTTCATTTCTCGGCAGACACACAGTTCTCAGTAATAGACCAGCTGAGCAGCCCCCGGTTAAACTGCAGAGAGCCACTCCTCTGAAATGTTGTAGTCCCCCATCCAAATGGCGAAAACCTCAGAAGATTGACAATATGCCATGGGCAGAGCTGGAGAAGACAGCCTTCCCCAGAAGTAGTACAGAGTGGTGTGGCCCCAATGAGAGGGCTTTGGCTCTGGGTGAGAGACCACACCCAGTGTGCCTCCTTCCAGGAATGGAGCTGAGACCTGCCTTCACAAATAAAATGCACACGTGTAGGCTATCCGCTCTGGCAGTGTTCATCACAGTAAAAGACTAAAAGACGTCAGATGTGGAGCTGGTGATACATGGCTCAGGGGGAAAAGGCACTTCCAAACCTAAATGGCCCAATAACTGGAATCCATCTGAGGGAGAGAACTGACTTCTGCAAGTTGTCCACTGACCTCCAGATATATGCCTTATCCTATGCATACAAATAACGAAATAAACATAATTTAAAGCATAACTAGAAATTGAATGTAGTTATGTAGGAGGTCGAGTGAGTGAACTGCGGCCTCTCTATGTGACAGGGTTCTTTGCCACCATTAGAAAGCAAGAGGAAGACTTCTGGGAAGTCGTTTGGAGAGGTTTCCCATTTGGAGCGAAGGGAGAGTTTGTGCAGGAGTGAATGGTATTTTGTGTAGGAAGTAAGAGTCAATGAGGAACATATATAGTTGCTCCCATCTGTAGGGGACTGGCTCAAGAACCACTCTAGAACCTAGGAAATCTGGTAGTGCTCAAGTGCATTCCTTAATGTAGCATGCTTATAGGCCCCACATGGCGGGCACATCCAGCCATCATCTGTAGGAGACTCACAATGCTTAATGCAATGGAAACACAATGTACATGGTGGTTAAACTGTTGTTAAGAAAGGAGAGGCCAAGAAAACAAATCTACATGGGCTCAGTGTGGACAGAATCTCTTCTTTACTGCGGTGTATGTATACATAATGTGTATATGTGTTCATGTATGTGTGTGTGTGTGCAGATGCATGTGGAGATCAGAAGTCAATTAACATTGAGTGCTTGAGACTGGGCCTTTTACCGAATCTGGAGCTTGCTGATTGGCTGGCCTGTGGTCCTCCTGTCTGCCCTCCCCCAGTGCTGGATCACACACACTGCCACATCTGTGTTGTCATAAGGATGCTAGGAACAAAATCAGGAGCTCATGCTGTGCAGCAAGCCACTCACTGACCCACCTCCCTAGCCCCGAGAGGCAATCTTTTTTAACAAAGACTTTCATCATATTTGTTGAATCCACAGATGTGCAACTTGTGAGTGCAGAGTACTGACTATCTGTGTCTTTGCTCCTCTGCTGTAGTAGAAACACAGCAGACAAGTCAAACCAAAGAAAATGGTGGTATTTGAGGTGTGGCGGGAAAGCATAAAGACTGGTCTTCTCTCTGAGAACCTTTAAATCTAGTTTGGGGAGCTGAGAAGATCAGGGTTTGAGTTCAGATGCCCAACATTCTTATAGAAGGCAGGCATAGCAGTAGGTTTGCGTAACCCCAGTGCTGGGAAACCCAGACAAATGGCTGTCTGGAGCTCACTGGCCAAGCTAACTGAAGCAATGAGCTCCTAGGGTAACAAGTCAAGAACCATCACTGGAGACTGACCCCACGTGGTGGGTCATGCTGACCCCAGGGACTAGTGCTCAGACTTACAGTGCCAGGATTCGGGTCTCACTTCACGGGTTTCATGTTTGTAGCAAAAAAAGGAATGCCTCTATGGTATTTAAAGGGGAAAAATCTACCACCTTAACTCAGTGCTCTGTGTAGCTAGTGGCAGGCATTACCTTGCCTCTGTATCCTTATACAAAATAATCAACCTGAGTCGAATTGTGAGGAAAATGAAAGAAAGGCACAGCATGAGGCATTTCTACAAAACAGAGACACCTTCATCATCAAACACAAACTCAGCACTCAAAAAAACATTAAAGCTGGGCGGTGGTGGTGCACGCCTGTAATCCCAGCACTTCGGGAGGCAGAGGCAGGCAGATTTCTGAGTTCGAGGCCAGTCTGGTCTACAGAGTGAGTTCCAGGACAGCCAGGGCTACACAGAGAAACCCTGTCTCGAAAAAACCAAATCCAAAAAAAAGGGAGGGAGTAGTGTCTCTTATACTTCTAAAACCCAAGAGGCAGCCTTTGAGCTGGGCATGCCAGCACATGCCTTTAATCTCAGCATTTGGAAGCAGAAGCAGAAGATTGTCTCAAGTTCTAGGCCATCCAGGGATACGTGGAGACTATGTCTCAGACAAACGAACAAACAAACAAGAGGAACAACTGCCAAGCGGCAAATGAACTGTGGGAACTCAGATTAGTGCTTATATTTTGAAAACAAAAATCTGTGACAAACGTAGCGGGATAGTTGGCGGGGTTTGAATGTGGGCTGAGTGTGGTGTTATTTTTGGCAGAATCATTCTCTTTCTTGGGTTAGATAAAGTTATCACGGTTAGCCGAGAATGTCCTGATTCTTAAGAGAAATGTGTTATAATGTCAAAATTTCTCAAGATGTTGAGCCATGGTGTATATAATAGAGAACTCAGGAGATGGCTAAGTAATGGGTGATGGACATTCATAATTGGATGTTGATCGATTTGAGTATTTTCTAATAGGAAATTTAAAACTGCAGAGACTGAGGGTCACAGGTTCTCAGGTTTGTCCCATTCTCTCCCTCCTGTCCAGGATGGCCAGGTCACTTCCTATTTCAACTGAGAACAGAGAATATCTTCCAGTATTGTAGAGAGATTCTCTTTCCTCACCAGCCTAAAACACTGTCTCCACACAGGCGAAGACCCCCTCGTGGATGACCAAAATGAGCGAGATATCAATTCAGTGGCTGGTGTTTTAAAACTGTATTTCCGAGGACTGGAAAACCCACTCTTTCCTAAGGAAAGGTTTCAAGATTTGATATCTACTATTAGTAAGTATTTTACAGGTGGGATGGCCCATTGTTGCATGGATCTTTATAGAAGTTGAAGAGCTGGCTCTTTATCCTGCCAGGCACAGGAGAGGGATACTATGAACAAAGTATGGTTCTCAGAAAGCTTAAAGACCCAGCTCTATAGACAGCATAGTGGGCTAGTGGACACGGTGTACAACCGGAGCTCAGAGGAGAAGCAGAGGGAAACTTGGGGTCACAGAGTAGACCTGGGGGAGGGACATGAGCAAGACTGCCAAGAGGGGCTACAGGGAAACCGGGAAGGATTGGGGACAGTGGCCCAGTTGGATCATCAGGATAGAGCATGGTGCCGTCAAATATAGCAAGAGGAGTAGATATGAATGCCTTTGAAGGACCCTACAGCTTTGTGACTTTGGGGTTAGGGATCCCTGGAAGGTTTAGGGATTAGGTCAGTAGACAGGGGGAATGATGATAGCTAACTGACTGGGAGATTATCTTTACGCTGCTGGTCATAAGGTACTGTGACTGATGGAGGAGATGCTGGCCGTCAGGATGTGTCCCAGGTGTAGGACAGTAGAAGAAAAATGCTTAAGCTCTCGTGTGTTTTTTCTTTGTCCCCAGCTTCCTCGGTGTCTCCTTCCTGATCATTTTTTAAGGTCTATGCCAAACTCTGAACTGTATCTCAAATCCCCAGCCCCAAAGGCTCCACCCTGCCTTGACTTTGTGTCACTGGCTTGTTGGTAGCATTAGAGCAGAGTCCCATAATTCAGGTCCTGTTCAGGACAATGAGCAGACAGTGAGGGACGTCCCATGTCTGTGCCTGACTAAAGTCACATGGTGATAGAGTCTCTTCTGTTCTGTCCAGGGCTATGATTATATCTACCTACATACCTACACCCATCAAACTTCGTCCAAACAATGGCCAGGGTCAAACCTGAGACGCTTTGTAAACAAAGCCTATCTGTAATTTGGTGGCACTTCATTGCATTTATTAAACAATAGCTCCCACTTCTGTGCTTTTGATTTTCAGAGTTGCAGTTACCCCCAGTTGACTGCAGTCTTGGAGTTTTGAATGGGAATTCCTAGATAGAGCACTTAAGTTTTACATGTCCTTCATCTTGGGTGCTGCTATAACTGTTCCCTTCCATTATTGTTTTTTTCCCCCTTTCATTATTGTTAATACCTTCCTGTGTCTATTTTATGAGGCAAACTTTGCCTAAGATATGTATGCATAGAGGAGATGGTACACATGTGGCCTCACATTGTCTTGCCTTCAGCATGTCTTAGAACATGTCCCCACTATTACATATTTGCATGTCACCTCCTAATTAAAACAAAGACTTCTCCTTTTCTCTCATAATAGTGATTTAAGTACTCTCTTTATAAAAAGAAAAACTGTCTTTAAGAACTATGATGTCGCTAATAGCCATAGGGGGGTAGCTGGCATGGATGACTAACAGAAGGGTCTAGAGGGTATAAGAAACTGACTGAGCTGACTTGCGTGAGACTTCCCCCAGTCAGGTCTTGGAGGTGAGCTAGAGGGACCATCCTGTTGAAATTTAAGGCAGGCAACATTGATTCATGTGCCCTTCACAGTCAGAGCATGTGGGTGACAGATACCCATAGAGACTTTCACTTACTATACAACACACACAATGCCTACTCAAGAAGCAAGAACCCCGGACTTGGCAGTAGCACCTCACTGAGAACCATGGTTCTAGGTAGTCTTCAGACTCTATAGAAGAACAGTGACCAGGAGATGAGGCAGGTCATAGTCCTGGTAGCCCTGTAATGTTGGCTACCAAGGAAAAAAAGCGTCTTTTGGAGGTTGGAGTTCTGTGAGGAAAATGTCACTGACAATATGTGGCTTGATGGCCCTACACATATCATTGACACCTCACTTCTTGTAGTTCCAGGTTGCCAACTCCACAAGGATTCTGTCTTGCCAGACTATCATACCAGCATTTGACTCTATGGTTCACCCAAGAACGAATCCCCAGTGAGATCCTGGGCGTGCGCTAAGCTCTCTAGTCAATAGGTCACTCAAAGGGAATTTGCATTATTCTTCTTTAAGTGAAAGTAGCATTGCCAGGCCTGTCATATGGCTGATGCCTCTCACATTTTACTAAGCTACTGTTCCTGTCTGTGACGTCAGGTCTCCAAGGCTGCCAGTGACAGAAATTTAAACCATCTGAGTCCATAAAACAGAGAGTGTCAGAACCTCTACCAGAAAGCTTTAGGCCATTTGTTTTGGACTTCACAAGACCACTTTGGGGTTTCTGTCATTCTTCTGACCATCAGACAGGTTTCTCATTTCTGGTAGATCCCCAGTCACTCCAGATTTTCTGCTACCCAAGTCTCAGGCATCTCTCTATAGGATTCCATACAAATCCTCAAAAACAGCTCAAAGAGGTTTTAAGTAGGCTAGCCCACAACCTGACGTGTTCTGATTGGCTTTAGCCAGGATCTCATATGAATCCCAACTGAGAGTAAAACTATCTTGACCTGCAGAGATCGACTGCTTTGCTCTCTAAGGGTGATTGATGGTCACCTTGTACCTTCTGTACCTTACAGAACTGGAGAACCCAGCTGACAGGGTGCACCCAATCCAGCAGATCCTCATCACCCTGCCCCGCGTGGTCATTGTGGTCATGAGATACCTCTTTGCTTTCCTCAATCAGTGAGTACCAGGCCTGGGGAGCCCTCTGAGACTGGCCTCCTCTGGGAGGGCCATCCCAAGGCTCTTATGCATGCTATCTTATAAATCAGAATATAGAAATTTCTGCATTTGAGTTGTGTCCCCGCTTTCCCTTCTCCCCCCAAAAGAAAGAAACTCTGGGGGAGGATTTGCCTTTTGGGTGAGCAGTGTGTATCTGTTCTCTCCTAGCCTTTCCCAGTACAGTGATGAGAACATGATGGATCCCTACAACCTGGCCATCTGCTTCGGGCCCACCCTCATGCACATCCCTGATGGGCAGGACCCCGTATCCTGCCAGGCGCATGTCAATGAAGTCATCAAAACTATCATCATCCACCATGAAGCCATCTTCCCCAGCCCTCGGGAGCTAGAGGGACCTGTGTACGAAAAATGTATGGCTGGAGGGGAAGAGTACTGGTAAGGTGCTCCTCCTCCCTCCTCCTAATATTCCTGTTAGCATCACGCTATTGTTAAAAAGTCAGAAGCCTTTCAGTTTTTCTCATTGCCCTAGGGGACATGCACTGTAGCTAGTTTTCCTTGTAAATTTTACAGCAGTCCCATGTGAGAGACAACTGCATCAGTCAAGACTGTGTAAGTTACAAGGAGTAGGAACTCGCCTCCAGATAGACTAAGCCAATACGTACACGTAGTTGACTTCGCTGAAACATTTAGGGCTATATCTTCAGGTGTGGCTGGCTCAGCAGTTGTCAGCAGGACCTGATCCTGCAGTCTCCACCCCTTGGCTTCCCTTAGAGGCTGTCAGAGGGCACTCCAGCTTTGTCACCTACTCTCTGGGTGGCTCTAACACAAAAGAGCCTTCCCTTTCTCCGTTGTTCCTGTAGAGACTTCCCAAGAGTTATTTCAGAGTTCCAGCTGGATCTGAGGGGCTCTTATAATGTGGTGGCTTATAATGTGGTAACCTTCCTTTCTCAGGAAGCAGAGGAGTGGGTGTCCCTACACGAACCCTCAGTCACTGGCCCCTGCCACCCAGGAGTTCTTTCTCCCAGAGTTTCATTTCTTTGCAAGCCCTGCCTCAGGTCAATCTTCATTAGTCAGGTAGCTCTGTTAGCTGCGATGATGCCTTGTATAAGGAGAAATAGTTAGGAACCTTTCCAGACCAAGGTCTGGCTTCCTTCTTCAAGCTAAGCCTGAAAGAGTAAAGATGGATATGTGTTTAATTGTAATGAGTGACTGACTATGTAGATAATACCAATATATCAGATGTGTCAGGAAACTAGAAAAAGTTTTCACAGTAAAAAATTATTTGAGGGCCTTGGGGCATAGCTCAGTGATGGGGCGTATGCTTACTGTGCAGGAGGTCCTGAACTGGACCCTCAGCACCAAAATAAAGCAAAAAAGATTAGTGTTGAGGCTAGAGTGATGACTCAGCAGTTAAGAGCATGCATTGCTCTTACAGAATTCCTGAATTCAATTCCTGGCACCCAAGTCTGGCAGCTCATGGCTCCAGCCCCAGGTGACCTGATGCCTTCTTCCCTCAACAGGCGCCTGCATTCATACACATATCCTCCCCCACCCTCCGCATACAAATAATTTTTAAAATAGAATAAATGTTTATAAGGAAATAGGTACCTTTACCCTTGATTTAGACATCACACAATGTGTGCGGACATTAAGGGATCCTATGATATCTCACAACTACATATAATTTTTATGATTTTTTGTATGGTTAAATTTTAATTAAAAAGGAAAAATCAGCTGGGGGGTGGAGAGGAACAATACAGAGAAGAGAAAATTAAACATGCGGCTTGAGACCAGGCAAATGTTGGTGGCATCACATCGTCCCCCCCCAGGTCAACACAGCCGTATGCTTAAGTCTTTCTGCCAGGTGCCTGCAGACAACATAGGCATTCCAGTTTGGTTTTTTGCAAAAGAGTCTCACTATTTAGCACACACTGGTCTTGAACTTGTGATCCTCCTGCCTCAGTAAGCACTGGGATCATAGACTTGATCTGCCATGCCCAGTGGGAATTTGGGTTTTGATGAAAGTATTCCTGGATGCTTGGATGACCTCCATCCTCTGGGCTTATTTGGGCTTCAAAGTTGAACATCCCTCCGCAAACAGACATGAAGGGCTACTGTGGTAGCTGGTCTCGACGGAGTCTGCTTACAGTTCTCTATCCTAAGGCCATACGAGACTCTTATGCATCCAGAAAGCACAAAGAGAAGCTAAACACACAAATTACATGTTTGTTAGTGCACAATACGCACGTACCACTTTTACACTTTTCTTCATTTCCTGTGAGGTTGGAGGATTAGTAATTACACGGTCATTTGGAAGGCATTTTCAAAACCAAAACAGGAGGTGAGGCTGAAGGTCTCAGGACAGTAAGCAAGACTCATTCACTCAGCAGTGTCTCCTCCTCCACCCTCCAGAATCCTTCCCCACCATCCAGAATCCTCTGTGGCCTGGATCTCCTGGTGGCAGGATCAGCTACAGTGGGAGGAGTGTTGAGAGGCTCCTGTTCCAGAAGGGGTCCTTGAGCCAATCACCAAGAAAGGTTTCCCAGGGAGGTTAAAAAAGATCCAAGCCTGCAGCTTAAACCAGAGCCAGCTTGCAGAGGACTGGGCCAAGACAGTCCCAGGCCTGGAGCCCTCAGTAGAATGAAAAGTGGCGTGGTTTGTTGACATGGAGTATGTGAGAGGAGGGTGGGGAAGTACCAGGCTTCACAGGTCAGCCGAAGGCCACTTCTGATGTCCTTGATTTGCATCTAATCCTGATGGGAATGGGGACATTTTCACAATACAGTCTTCTTCTTTTGAAAACAGAAGCTCATGTAGCCCAGACTGGCCCCAAACTCATTATGTAGCAGAAGCTCACTGGAGCCTCTGCTCTTCCTGCCTTTACCTACTGAGAGCTGGAATTACCGGCATGCACTACCAGGCCAGGTTCATATCATGCTGGAGATGAAAGCCAGGCCTTTGTCTATGTCAGACACCACCAGCGGAGCTGCTCAGAGCTCTCCGTTCTTTTGTAATGGTATCATGCATGTCACCTCCTCTAAACAGCCACCGGATCACTCCATGTCGGTCCCTCTGCTTCTCTCAGCCCGTGTCTTTCTAATAAATCATCATTTCCTATTACAACTGTTTTGTGCACTGGCCTGAGTGTTTTCTCTCCCTAGAATGTGAGCAGTAAAGTGAGGGACCTCCACTTAGTTTGTCATTGTGTCCTTTCTACTTAATGTAGTGGTGTGTAAACCCAGCTGATATGCTGATAAAAACTTCACATACGCCCACATACATACACACAGGTGCGGACACACATGCATACATGCACACACACAGGTGCAGACACATGCACACACACACACACCCATGCACACATACACACAGGTACAGACACATATACACACACACTTGCACACATACACATAGGTGCAGACACACATGCACATATACATGCATACATACACACGAGTCTGGACACACACACACACACACACACACTGTGAGGAGAGCTTGCAGTCTACCACTGCCATCTGGATCTCACTGAACACATAACTACTTTGACCCACTTCTACTACTGAACTAGAATACTTGAGTCTACGTCATCTATAATAAACTGAAAGCTATGGCTCAGGGTTCTGAGAACGAAGAGGTGTACAGCACATGTGGCAAGGGCCTCACGCTACAATGTCCTATGGGGGAAGGCAAAAGAGAAGTGTGAGAACAAGCAAGCTAGAGCCCAGAGGGGCCAGTTGGCTCTCATGATAACTAACCCACTCCTCGACCGACACCAATCAGTTTCTGTTAACACAGCCCTTGTGGCCTCATCACCTCTGCTTAAGTTATACCTACAAACATGGCGACATTGGGGATGACATTTCCAATACATGTGGGCCACATACTCAAGCCTCTGACAATCTAGTCATTTCCATAGCTAGGGTTCACTAAGGGAGTATTCAACAAAGCCACCCCCAACAGGTCCTCTTCCTGTGTTTGTTTACAGTGACAGCCCACACAGTGAGCCGGGGACCATTGATGAAGTTGACCATGACAATGGCACGGAGCCTCACACCAGTGATGAAGGTGAGTAGCATGGAAGGTCTAGGCCAAGATCCTCACAGGACCCTGAGCCAGCCACAGGGCCAACCTCACAGCCCTTCAGCTCTCCAAGCAGCACAGTATGCCCTTCAGCATGGAGGGGGACCCAGGAAAGCCTTCATACATGCCTCAGGTCCCAGCACAGGCCCACATAGATCCTGGTGAGTGCTGTGCATTTACTACATACCATTCCTGGCCCATGTCATCCTCTGTGTGTCCTGCTTGGGTCTCAAGGATCTGCTCTGCACCAGGCCTTTGCTGGGATCCAGGATGTGGGGATGAATGAGGTGAGCCCTCAAGGTGTTCTGTCTCTCAGCAGACTTCAACAGACTGGAAGCAGTTCCGTAAGAACAGACTGACAATGTGAGGTCAAAGGGTCATCTCCAGGGCAGGGGCACCTGCAAATTACCTCAATAGTGAGGACTGTGGAGAGAAACGCAGTGTGTGTGTAGAGAGAGGGAAGAAGGGGCCCATCCTCTACTCCTGCCATGAGGAACAGAGTCGTGATGGTTTCCGTGGAAACTGGACCACAGAGATGCACACAATCTGGGAGAAGTGGGTTCAGGACTCCTCACCCACTAGATAGAATGGGCAGAGTCTAGGCTAAAACCTCACAGGGGCTTCTCATGCTTACACAAGCCAACTAAAGGGCCAGTCCCCACAGCCCCTCAGCTCTCCAAGCTACACTGCTGCCCTTCAGTACCTGAGGGCCTGTTGTACTCGGAGGAATCACTAAAAATCATTGCCAGGAAAAGAAGCAGGATGATACTCTGTCTTGAGATCTGTTGCACATTTCTAATTCGTCTTTTTAGAATTGAGTTGAAACCGCTCTTTACATACTCTAAATATAAGTTCCTTATCTCAAATATGATTTCGGAATGTTTTCTTCCATTACAAGACTTGATTTTTGCATTATAAATGATGTCCTCTGAAACACAAAAGGTGCCAGGCAAGGTGGCACATGCCTGTAGTGCCAGCTACTCAGGAGGCTGAGACAGGAGGATCGCTTGAGTCCAGGACTTCTGGACTGTAGTGTGCTATGCTGATCAGGTGTCTGCACTAAGTTCGGCATCAATATGGTGACCTCCCAGGAGAGGGGGACCACCAGGTTACCTAAGGAGGGGTGAACTGGCCCAGGTGGGAAACACAAGAGGTTTTTAATTTTGATGAAGTCCAGTTCATCCAGCTTTTATTTTGTTGCTCATAATTTCGACTGTATTCAAAAAGATCCTTGTCGTGCCTTCACTCTCTCAAGGTGTCTTAATTACTTTAAATTACTGTGTTAAGACACCTTGACCAAGGCAACTTATAGAAGAATTTATTTGATGCTTACAATGTCAGAGGGTTAGAGTCCAAAGACACCCCTCACCCCCAGTGATACACCTTCCAAATATTTCCACTAACTGGGAACTAAATATTTAAATAGACAAGCCCATGGAGTCTATTCTCATTCAAAATACCACACAGGAAAACCAGCCAGTATTTTACCACAAGAGAGAATATTAACTGTCAGGGTGACTGTTTTCTATTTTCTTCTCTCTTCTTTTCTTTCTTTCTTTCTTTTTTTTTGTGTCTGCATGTGGGTGCATTTTCATGCATATGTGTACTTGTGTCTGGCACACACATGACATGAAGAGGATTGTTGCATGCCTTCTTTGATCACTGTTTTTTGGGGACACAATCCCTGAACCTGGGCTAACGTATTTTCACTTGACCGGGAGCCAGTAAGCCTCAGTGTCGCTTCTGTCTCCATCCCTCTCAGAGCTGAGGTCACAGGAGTGTGCCAACTGCCTGGCTTGTCTCCTGGATACCAGGATCTGAGCTCCAGACCTCATGGTGGTACAGCAAAAGCTCTTAGTGGCCGAGCCATCTCTCCCAGCTGCCAGTGAGGTTTTGAGAGGTGCATTTGTCAAGTCAAGGAAGTTCCCTTCTGTTCCTGTTTTGTGGAATGCTTTGTTAGGAAAAGGTGTTAGGTTTTGCCAAATGCTTTTCTTTATCCATTGCAATGATTATGTCATCTGTGTTTTTTATTTTACTGGTAAGATGGGATGCATTCGTTGAATTTTTAGATGCTAAACAACTTTACATTCCTGGGATAAACCCTTCCCGGGCATGGAACGTGGCTCCTTTTACATACCCCTGCACCGTTTGCTAATACTTTGTAGAGAAATTTTTCATCCATATTCATAAGTGCCGTCAGCCTGCCATTTCCTGGTAACGTAGTCCAGGTTTTGTGTTAGATAATACTTGCCTCGTGAAATGTGTTGCCAAGTGTCTCCTCCTTGTGCTTTGTGGAAGACTCTGTGTATAATTATTATTGTTTAAATGTTCAGTATAGTTCAACAATGAAGCCACATGGGACTGGGCTTCTTCTCTCTGGGCCGTGCTTTGGTGGGTGGTGCGTTCTCATGGAGACACATCCAGGTTTCCTATTTCTTTTCATAAAAAGTATCCTTGGCATGTGTGCATGTCCATGTATGGTGGGCAGGCACACGCATGACATGGCATGCGCGAAGTCGAATGACACCTTTCTCCTTCATCATGTTGAGACAGGGTTACTCTTGTTTCTCTCACTGCATGCGATAGGCTAGCTGGCCTGGGAGCTTCCAGAACATTCTCTTGTCTTCCACCCCATCTGTGTTCCCACCACAGGCGTGCTGGAACACAGATGGGCTCCGCTGTATGCAGCTTTTCCCCCATGTGATTTAATGAGGAGAGGGATGACCAGCTTGATAGTCTATATTTTTAATATTTGTTTGTTGACGGAGGGGCCCGTGCTCATGGCTTGTACTTGGGAGGTTGGAGGACACCGTACAGGATTTGGTTCTCTCCCTCCACCATGTAAGTCTCAGCGATCACGCTCACATTTTGGGCTTGGTAACAAGCTGCCTTTCCTGTTGAGCCATCTCGTTGGCCCCAGATATCCTATTTCTCAAGCCTGCTTCAGTAGTTTGCATTTAGAAACATGCTCATTTTATCCCACTTTCTAGTTTGTTGCTATATAGTTGTTGGCAATGTTTCTTTAGGATACCTCTTTTTTTCCCTTCAAAGTAATAACAGTAACTTTCCTCTTTCATTTCTGATCTTAAATTTGGTTAGTGTGATTTTTTTCATTCTTTTGTTTGTTTGTTTGTTTTTGTATGTTTGTTTTTCGAGACAGTGTTTCCCTGTGTAGCCCTGGCTGTCCTGGAACTCACTCTGTAGACCAGGCTGGCCTCAAACTCAGAAATCTGCCTGCCTCTGCCTCCCAAGTTCTGGGATTAAAGGCATGTGCTACCACTGCCTGGCTGTGATTTTTCATTCTTAGTTTCTTAGTTTATTTAGCCAGAGATTTGTTAATTTCATTGATCATTTTCAAAACAGCAGCTTAGACTTTACCTACTTTCCTAATCTTTGCCTCGTTTAATTCTACTGTAGTCTGTAGTCATATTCCATCTTTTACTGATTGTTTGTGTTTAGTTTGTGCTTCTAATGTCTTAAAAAAACATTTTTAGATTCTAAATTTATTTTAAGCGTTTTGCCTGCATGTATGCCTATGTACCATGTGCATGCAGTACCCTTGGAGGCCAGAAGAGGGTACTAGATCCTCTGGAACTGGAGCTGACATGTAGGTGCTAGGAATCAAACCTAGGTCCTCCGGAAGAGCAGCCTGCTTTTAACCACCGAGCCATCTCTCCATCCCCCACACTTACTGTTTTTTTAAGGTGAGGGTGGAGGTTATCGATTCAGGATTTCTCTTAGCACAGCCATTTGCAGCTCTAAATTTCACCTGGGCAGGGCGTCAGCTGCATCCATGAGGTTGCTTGTACTGTGTCCTTATTTTCATTCACCGTTTGGAAGTTTAAGAGCCACCGAAAAGCTGATTGTGTGGCTCAGCAATAGCATTCCTGCCTAGTGTGTGTGAGGTTCTGGGTTCCATCCCCAGCATGACAAAGGAAAAAAGAAAGAGAGAAGAAGAAGAGAGCCACAGAAAGTATCATGAGTGAACAGAGATGGGACTCGTGCTGCAAGGCAGGGTGGGGTCTCATGTGTAAAGTGGACCAGGGAGAAAAGAGCCCGTGGGAAAGTGGAGATAGAGTATATACTGATGTGCAGATGGAACAGAAATTTTCACACACACACCACACACACACACACACACACACACACACACACACGATACAGGGTCTCATGTAGCTCAGACTAGCCTTAAATTCCTGTTATCCTGCCTCCACCTCCCAAGGGCTTGGATTACAGGTGTGTATTACCACCCCTGGCCAAACTGGCTTCAGTAATTATGCGATGGGAAACAAGGATCTGGCATGCCAGCTTCTATGGACATTTTAGATTTGTTTGTTTATTTAATTTTCTGAGATAGGTTATCACTATGTAATCCAGACTGGTCACAAACTCAGTCTTCCTGCCCTGGGCTCCAGAATGCTGAGATTTCCCAGGTCTGTGCCACTGAGCTTGGTACTCAGTGGACATTCTGAGAAATTACATGGGCTGCTTAAGATCAAGCAGTGGGAAGGATCCTGAGCCTGGTGCACTGGGGTCCTAAGGCCCAGCTCACATGTGTTCATCAAGCCTGCTGCCCATGTTTCCCCACCGAAGCCAAGGCCGTGCGAGTTATGGGCCACCCCGGTGACCTCACAGATGCCCTTTCTCTTGATTTTCTTCCAGAAGTGGAGCAGATCGAAGCCATCGCCAAGTTTGACTATGTGGGGCGGTCCCCTCGTGAGCTATCCTTCAAAAAAGGGGCCTCACTGCTCCTATACCACCGTGCTTCAGAGGACTGGTGGGAGGGCCGCCACAACGGTGTAGACGGACTCATCCCTCATCAGTACATAGTTGTACAGGACATGTGAGTGAGAAGTGGGGCCTTCTGGGAAGAATGAGGGAATCGATTAGTGATGTCTGGAATGGGCAGTGGAAGGGGAACACTGGGCGTTTATTCTTCCAGAGTCGATGTTTGATAATCTCTAAGAATGTTTTTTTTTCTAACTTCCTTTAAGTGGAGATCCACAGAAGAAATATGCATGCTGCTCATCCTTCAGAGGATACAGAGATAGTATTAGGTCTGAGGTCACCATCCAAATCCATGAGCCACACCTAGGTTATCACCCACTGTGGTCACTAGCATCCCATCGTCTTCTCGTATCCCTCCGCTGTCCTGAGCTTTTCCTGTAACCAGTGATCAGCTCGCCAACCCTAAAGGCCCTTCGTCCTTTACACCAGATGTGACCCTCAAAGAAGGTGGAGAAAAAGAAACATTCCTTGTTCTCCTTTAACCCGATGTCATTTTTAACGATTTAAGGACTCAAAAAGCCACACCTCCCAAGAATCTAGCACTACCTGAAAGTTCAAGAGATCAACACTTTGTATAGGGTTCTCCCATTCTCTTCCAGCAGGGACAGGCTTAGCAGAGTTGGCCTGTCCTGGAAGCAACCGTGGACCTAAGCTCGACAGGAAGGGAAACCTAAGCCTATGTCGGGATGCAGGAGAGAAAGTTCTCAGCTTGAGCAAAGGCCCAGGCCAAGCGAATGAGAACCGGATGCTGTAATAGCAGGCCAGCTGGCAGCCCTGGGTCCACAAACCTCTGAGAGCCAGGACAAGCCACTGAAGGAGAAGGCTATAGAGGGAAACCGGCAGGGCACCCCTAAAAGCACGGGCTACCTCACACCTATCTTCTGCACCGCAGAGAGGGAGATAAGGGTCTGAGATAGCCCTTCCTCCCTTGCTTAGCTCTGAACCACTTTGCATGGAGCCATAGTACACTCAGCATACAGCACCCTATGCTGGGAGACTTAGCACTCAGTACCCCTTGCCCAGCTTGCAGACTCCAGTACGCATTTCTTCAACCTGTCTCCATCACTGAAAGGGCCTAAGAGAACAAGCTAGAAAAGGGGAAAGAAACAGAGATTTAGGTGTAGAGTACAAGGGAGCCACCTGCTAGTGAGCCCAGCAGTGGGAGCATTGCAGTAGGTGTGTGCGGAGGGAAAGCGCTCATCCTGGGCTGCTGGTATAGCCATAGGTGTGTGCAGACAGCTGTGGAGGATTCCTGGGCATCCTGGGCCTTCCTCAGAGGATGGGACCCGCCTCCAACTCATGTCTCTCTCCTCCCCAGGGACGATGCCTTCTCCGATAGCCTGAGCCAAAAGGCTGACAGCGAGGCCAGCAGTGGGCCACTGCTGGATGACAAGGCCTCCTCCAAGAATGACCTCCAGTCCCCCACAGAGCACATCTCTGATTATGGCTTTGGGGGGGTGATGGGCCGGTAGGAAACATGGGTTCATTTTTGTCTCGCTAGTACCCATTTGCTTGTTGTGACTGAATTGGGAGCACAGGAGGGCAGGAGGTGGGGGGAGAGGGGAGAAGGCTGTTCCAGCACCTTGATTCTACAAGCGACCACCCTGGGAACAGCTGCCTGGGCTGGCTGGAAGGACCCAGAGATTCTAGGTGTGAGCTACCCAGCTTTGACGTGGAGGGGAGGGGCATTGAAGAAGGCAGAGGGAGACATATGCCGGGATCATAGAACTCTTTATTTTAAATAACAATCATAGGCCAGTCTGACTACATAGTAGACTGTCTTGAAATTTTAATGTAATAATACTAAGGAAATGAGACAGAGATAGAGACAGAACTGTAAGACTGTCTTGGAATTTAATATAATAGTACTGAGAGAGAGAGACAAATGCATGTATGTGTGTGTGTGTGTGCGTGCACCACGCACGTGCACACAAACACACACACACACACCACACAAGGGGTGGGGGGGGCAGCGGGGAGAGGGAGAAAAGAGAGAAGAAAGAGAAATTGGCGAGTGCTTTTCTCCCTCTCTCCAGCAGCTCCTGTATCCTTCCAGCTTTCTGCTGGAGATGATTTGTTATACAATATTTTTAAAAATCTAAAGCTCCTTCAGTCCCCCATCCCTGAAACACAC
The DNA here is from genome assembly GCF_947179515.1 of Apodemus sylvaticus. Taxonomy (NCBI): domain Eukaryota; kingdom Metazoa; phylum Chordata; class Mammalia; order Rodentia; family Muridae; genus Apodemus; species Apodemus sylvaticus. Next base: position 144,423,818 of record NC_067473.1, on the reverse strand, counting down.
CACTTAAACAGAGAGCTCACACCTCCTATTGTGCCAGTGAAAGTTGATACCCAACTCCACCCACCCGTTTGGTGGGAGCAGATTTGCCAGTTTCTTCTCAGAGGCTGGGCTGCGTCACATGACCCTTCTACCAGCAAGGGGCTGTGCAAGTCACCCTGGGAACAGGAAAAGAGAGAAAGCTAACAGTCTGTCATTCTGCCTCACCCCCAACCCCGTGTTCATTTAGAATGTCACATCTGTGTACCTCCACCCTACCCCACCCCACCCCTGCTGCTGAAGGGTCATGTGATGGACTCAGTCTTTTCAGAGATTGGAAGCCACCCGTGTCAGCACACAATGGGAGCATAGTCAGGAATTTATTTTAGTCGAGGTCCTGATGCCTCTTTTTAGAGCTAAGTCTATTCAGTTCAGCGTTGGACACTGCAAGCTGATAGAATCCACGGAGAAGTCAAAGATGGAGGTCCACTGAGGAGAGTGGCGTGGCTTCCTGCCCCTAGGAGGACCATATCATCTCCTGCCTTTCTCCCCTCTTCCCTCACTCATCTTTCTTCTTTTCTTTCTCAAAAGCCTCTTCCTCCCCAACACCTGCGCTTTGGTCCTATTGGGGCACCCACAGGCTTGCTTAGCTTTGCTGGGGGCAGAGGGTTTGAATTGCCGCGAGTCTCGTGGAACCTGGACCATTTCCAATCCCCCATCCCTCTCTACCCTCATCCCCATGCAGCCTCTCCTCCCTTGGGTGACTTCCATAGGACAGAGTGATCTTTACGTTATTTTTAAACCCACTCAAATGTGGGCAGGTGAGAGATCACAGTCTGTTACTGTAGCTGATTCCCAGGATGGACTTGGGAGAATACAGGAAAGCTATGACAGACATGGGTCAAAGGCTTGTGCCCCCACCCTACACCCCCATAAGCATCTCATACCCTTGTATACTGGAGGAGCACTGGAGGTGGATAAGGTACCCATAGACACAAGGCACATTTCACAGTGACCTATTTACTCTTAAACAACTTGTTTTCCAAGGTCTGGAAAGCCATATAGACAGCCCCGCTCTGGGAAGGTTGGTGGGTGTCAATGGTGAACAGGTATTTTGGTCCCAGAGGTCCCCCTCCTGTGCTTACTGTCGCCTTTTGGTACAGTCAAGCCTTGGTGTTTCAAACCAGCTGGAATCTGAAAAGCTTCAGACTCTATATGACCACGTCTAGCCACAGCATTTCCACTTTGAAATCTCCCTGCCCCTATCTGACCTTAGAATCTGGTCTGCAGTGTTGCTGTGGCCAGCCTGGCTCCCACTCTCTGCATTCCTCCCTGGGCTAGGTTACTCTTCCCCTTTAGGGGAGGTGTCACAGGTCTGGGCCCGCCCATTATTGCTAAAGTGTACATTCCGGCTGAACGAGGCTTCACTGTGCTAGCTCTAGATTCACGTGTGGCTGTAGCATGGGGGTTGGCTGGTGCGTTCTGAGACTGGCTAGGGCTGACTTCTGCCCCATGCTTCCTGCCCCTGGCTCCTTTGCAGAGTGCGACTACGGTCCGACGGAGCAGCCATCCCCAGGCGCCGAAGCGGGGGCGACACACACAGCCCACCCCGGGGCTTGGGTCCCAGCATAGACACGCCACCCCGAGCTGCTGCCTGCCCCAGCAGCCCCCACAAAATCCCCCTCAGCCGGGGACGGATTGAGAGCCCTGAGAAGAGGAGGATGGCGACATTTGGGAGTGCTGGCAGCATCAACTACCCTGACAAGAAGGCACTGACAGAAGGGCTCTCCATGAGGTCGACTTGCGGCTCCACGCGACACAGCAGCCTAGGGGACCACAAGTCCCTGGAGGCTGAGGCCCTGGCAGAAGTAAGGGCCCCACAGAAGACACTTAGGGCAGTGAGACTCCCAGGGGAACATAGGGTGGGACCTGCTGAGTGAGGACCACAGTGGCCTTGGTGGGGCTTGAAGTTGAGTCTGATGAGACAGTGAGTTGGCTTCCTTTCCATGCCACTTGCTATGGCCCTTGCAAAGTCTGGAAGACCCCTAGTGTCCAGGCTGGAGAGAGAGTAGCTGGGTTATGGGGCTGAGGCAATAACAGACCTCTCCACAAGACGCTACGATTGAGTCCAGGTATCCATGCATGTATCTATCCATGTATACATGCATGTATCTATCCTTTGTTCATTACTCTATTGATTTATTGATGAATCTTGACTGGGCATCTGTTGTGTGACATCCATCACGTACAGTGAGATACAGTGGAGACATGTTGTACTTTGGCCCTGCCCATATGAGCCTATAGTTAAAGAGAACTGCTAACCTGAAATGGCAGCTAGGCTGGGCGTCTTTAATAAATCAGGGGAGGGGTTACATCATATTTTGAGAGTGTGTAGTTTGGACACAATGCCCTGAAAGGATGTGACCCATGACCCAAGAGATGGGCAGGACTAAGTATTTGAAGCAGAATGGAAGAATATCTCAGGCTCTTCCAGAGTATTTTTCCACTGGCCAGATGAACGGCACCACGTACTGTTTACCAGTTCACATCACTGGTCTTGTCTGGCTTTGCAGTGGAAGTCTCCATTGTCATTCCCCTAGCTGTAATTGTGGGCAGTGGTCCATTTACACAACTCTCACTTAGGAGATAGCAGGGCCTAGCAGATCCTGCAGGCTGGGGGGAATCTGTTGTGCTGATAGCCTTTCAGAAGGGGTCGAGGGCCTGTGAGCTTCTGAGCATGTCCTTACAAGAGTCCAGGGAAGATCCTCAGAGAATACCCTGGCTGGAAGCAGTGCACCAACTGCTAGAACTGCACACATGGCCTTTACCTCATATACTGATGCCTACTTCCAGAGAGTCCATGTGGTCAGTATCTTGGCATGGGCCTAGCAGAGGAGGCAGCCAACCTAGCCTTCTATCCTTGAAGGCTAATCTTTTGAGAACCATCACCCGAGCATCTGGCATCTTCTAAAGACTCTCTGCCAGTCACGAAGGGGCAAAGGCTTCCTAAAGCTGGGTCAGGACCTTTTACACAGACACTCAAATGCAGACTGGGATCCTGTGCCTAACACATCACAGACTGCTATAAAATGCCAGTGGGGGGAGAGCGATATTCTGCAGCTAGTGTCATTGATGCTATGGTCCTCTGACTAAGTAGAAAGGTGTGTTGACAGGATATTTTGGAGCTTTGCAATAGTTTGTTGTGTGTGCACTGTGGATCTCCAGCAAGAACGGAGTGTGTCGCACCACCAGATTTCTTTAGTTTTATTTGGGGAGCATTTTGTTAGCCTAACCCAAGAAATACACTTGGCAATACTATGCATATTGTCAGAGTGCACGTCCACTCTAGCTATCGGATAGTGCTTTTCAGCGGTGGAAGTGAAAATGAAGCTCACAGGAAACTGTGGAAACCATCGAGAAGACGCTGGCCAGCTACCTACTTGCTCAACTTCATCTCTGAGTCAAAGGGGAGGTGGTGTGAAGAACCCCAAACAGTAGATGGATTCACCCTAGATTCTCTGGTCTCCAAATGCCCCGAACAATGTAGAATTAAAGCTCTGGTAATGACACTGTTACGGAAATGTGCAACACTGTCATCTGAAGTGGGGAGGAGGTGACAAGTGAGGACCTTCCCAGCAGTGTCCCTCAGTCCCCAGTGCCTCTCTGCAGCTTCACCTGGCAGACTGACAATGCATTCCTCATCAGACTAATGCAAGGCTGCAGCCTAAACCCCCCCCAGCCCGCCTTTCTCTGAGCTTTCTCTCTTTCCCGTTCACACTCTACTGGGGATGGGACATGAGAAAAATTACATTTTAGTTATTGACACTTTTATCTTTCAGCTCCCATTGCATTAGATCAAAGAGAGCAGATTGTGGGGACAATAGGAGACTAAGTCCCAGAACAGTGGTGGAGGCAGGGGTGACCCTACACAGCATGTGAACAGTAGATAGGGAGACCGTAGATAGCTGTGTCTGCAGAGTCACTTACAGCTGAGCCTCTAGATAAAGAAACTCCCGAAGACGCCTTCTTAAAGCTGCCAGCACAGCGTGCAAAGAGTTAAACAGAAAGGGGAGGCATAGAACTGGTATTAGTCATTAGCAGGATACAGAAAGCAAATGGGATAGACTGGCACTGTGCGGTGAACAAGAGGCTGGTTGGGGAAGCTTTGGAGGATGCCTGCAGACCCAGGAAGGAGAGCATGAAGAACTCCCGTGGATAGAGGTCTCTTCAGTCTCTCCCAGCTCCAGCACCATCTGTCTCCCCAGAGCCATGCATTTCTTCCAGGGCTAGCCTCAGACTGTTTAAGAACAAGTATCCCTTAGTAGCCAACATTGCTTAGATTGGGCAAGGCCCCTGCAAGTGGAGGTTTTAAGACAGGGCCCTTGCGCCCTCCGTGGGTTCTGAGTCAGATCAGCCTGAGCAGCTCCCCCCTCACATCCACTGGATACTGTGGCAGCCCTGTTAAAAGCCCCCTGAAGAAGGGCATGAACTCTGAGGAGCTGGTTGACCACTGCCTGGCCGCTCACAGAGCTTCCTCCTGTCCCTCCTTTCACCACATCTTCCCAGCAAGCGTGGGCTTTCAACAGATGGACGGAGTGCAGTTCAGAGTGGCTAGTGTTTGCCCGGCCTCTAGTCAGTGCTGCCCTCAGCTCTGGCCCTGCCCTGGAAGACAAGGAGCTCACTAAGGCATTCTTTGGATGAGTCTGCGGATACAACTATCTGCCATTTAAAAATTTCCCCCACTTTTTAAACAAGACACGAGCCCTTTAGATCGTAATGCTGGGAGGAAAGTGTCCTTCCTGTCATTCTAGGATTCACAGTACACAGCACAGTAGATAGTAATTTTCTTTAGGGCAAGGATTTTTTTTTTAACTTTTAAAACAGTTCTGTAATTCTGTAGGGTGGAATATGAGTTATCTCAATCTCTGTATGTGTTAGAATGTAAGACTTTATTTTTTTCCATTTGATTTCATGTGTGGGTGTTTTGTCTGTGTGGATGTCTATAGATCACATGTGACAGCACCCACAGAGGTAGGTGAGGGTGATGGATCCTTGGGACAGGAGGTACAACGCAGTGTAAGCCACTGTGTAGATGCTGGGAATTGAACCTGAGTTCTTTGGAAAAGTAGCCAGTTTTCTTAACCACTAAGCCATCCTTCTACCTCTAAGACAAAGGACTTTTAAGAAAACAAAACAACAGCAACAACAACAACACAATGGCTAGGGCAGAGACTCGAGCCAGACTGCCTGGGTTCTGCCCTGCATTGTCTTGTTATTTAGCTGTGTGACTCTGGGCAGGGGCTTGACTAGTCTGAACTTCAGTTTCCTTGTGCGTGTAACAGTTGTCCCTACCTTATCAACGAACTATTAAAAGCTTTGGATCCATGTTCGGTGTTAGGTATCATTGCTATGGGGGTTGTTATCCCTGTTTCTGGGTGCTTACTATGTGCCAGGTGCCACACCATCTCTTTGCAAGGACCCGATCATTTTACACATCCATCAACCCTCTGAGGTAGGTATTGTAATTAATTGTCTGTGAGTTGCCAGTGAGAATTCTCAGGCTCAGAGAGGTCCGTGGGGTCCCATAGCAATGAGGTGGCAGAGTCAGTTTTTGACTGAATGTCTGTCTGCCTGCCATAACCTGATCTGCCTTTATGAAGGTGAGTGACTTCCTGTGCATGTCAGGTACAGGGATTGGTTACAAGACACCCTTGGTGTCTGATCTCCCTCTGGGCAGCAGGGCTTCTAGAAAGCATCCTCTGGAAGGTCTTGAACTGGCTAGCAGTTCTGAAGGCACTGTGTTGACCAGAGCCCTCTCTGCCCCCAGGACATCGAGAAGACCATGAGCACGGCTCTGCACGAGTTGCGGGAACTCGAGAGACAGAATACTGTCAAGCAGGCACCAGATGTGGTGCTGGACACCCTGGAGCCCCTGAAGAATCCACCAGGCCCCATCAGCTCAGAGCCCGCCAGCCCCCTGCACACCATTGTCATCCGCGACCCTGACGCTGCTATGCGCCGGAGCAGCAGCTCGTCTACCGAGATGATGACCACTTTCAAGCCAGCCCTGTCGGCTCGCCTGGCTGGCGCTCAGCTGCGTCCGCCTCCCATGCGTCCAGTCAGACCTGTGGTCCAGCACCGATCCAGCAGCAGCAGCAGCTCAGGTGTGGGCAGCCCGGCAGTGACACCCACAGAGAAGATGTTCCCTAATAGCTCCTCGGACAAGTCTGGCACCATGTGACCTGCAGGACCGGTGACACGGCCGTGGCCCACTGCAGCACATCAAGGCCTAGGGTGGCCTCAGTGGCTTCTACCTGCTTCCCAGGGATCTCCTGGCCTTGGAGGGCAGATCCTAGAAGGTCAGCCTGGGAGGGTGTATGTCTGTGGAGAGCAGAGGCCCAGGCGTTAGCTGCAACTCCTACTCAGCCATGTGAATGCCACAGACCTCTTGTGGGCAAACAGACATGCCAAGGAATGCTGGAGCAAGATCAGTCCCAAGGACATTGTTTCCTAAGACTGAGGCAGATGCTAACCAGCTTCTCCTATTGTCACTGGAAAGTTATTCTCTCGATATTCTCTACATACGTATATATGTGTATGTATATAGATACATGCATATATACGCATATGTGTACGTATGTGTCTGTAGGTGTGTGTATATATATATTTATGCATCTATATACATATACTAGAGAGCCGGACATACACACATGCTAATTGTATATAGACGCTCCTTTTTTTCTTTTTATGAAACTTAGATTTACCTCAGACCCATGCCACCAAACATCTCCCACTCTAACTCGGTGGGATTTGCAGGGACTTCTCTGGGAGAACTTAGAGGCCCCACAGTAACTGCGAATGAAGCAATATACCACTAACCTGCAGAGACACAAAACCAGAAACAGTCTCCAGCTGTCTCCAGAAGTCGTGGCCTTCCAGAACAGTCTGCCCCTCAAGGAAGGGTGGGGCAGGCAGTACCCACAAGCAGGCTGTCCCTAAAGGTGGGGAACCCTTCATAGAAAAACCCTTCACCCACCCCACCCCCAGAGACCCTGCCCTGTCACCCGGAGGTCAAAGGTCAACTGTACCCCCAAAAGGCACAGGGGAAGTTGGCACGAAGACCCTTGAGCTTGTATGCTGAATCAGGATGGTGAGAAGCTGTGTGCCATCCTAGCAGAGCATCACCTGTGGTTGGGGGAAAAAGAACAGGAGAAAACAGACGAAATCCCAAACAGTAGTAATGAGTAGCTGAAACCCTAGAAGTGCTGTAGGGATAAATCTGTGGTGACTATACAAGTTTTACTTCTCTCATTTTCAAAATATTAATGTTTTATTTTTCTTCCTCGTTCTACTGATTATGCTTTGTCAGATTTGGAAATAAACGGGCAAGGGGGCGTTTGGTCACACCATGTCTGTCTGAGAGCAGTCCACACTCTGCTCCTCCCCGCTGGAGTCTCCAGTGCCTAGTCAGCCCTCGGCCCCATCCTAGGAGGACTGTGCTAGGAAACACCATAGGCTGGGATTCTAGGAAAATGGGCAGTGCTCCCCACCCTCCCTTCCCTTCCTCTTCTTCCATTCCTTCTAAAGCAGTTAATGTAGACAAACATGGTGGTAGAAACAAGGTACGTGATTCTGTAGTGTCACAACGGCCTTCTGCATGGCTAGTGTTTGATTCCGTTTTACCTGCTTTTTTTGTTGTCTTCATTTTCCAGATACTTCAGAATTGTTGGATAATGCGCCACAGGCGAATCTAATCCTAATGGGACCATTTCTACTCTCCCTCTGCATGCCAAACCAAGGATCTTTTTCTCCTCCTCCTCTGTCTCTTCCTCCTCTTCTTTCTCCTCCTCCCCCTTTTCCTCTCTCTCTCTCTCTCTGTCTCTCTCTCTCTCTCACACACACACACAGACAGACACACACACACACACACACACACACACACACACCCTGTCTGGTTCTCTGCCTAACTCCAAATTTTACAGTCCAGAATCCAGAATCTGAGTCACAGCCCCCACAGGAGCCGTGTGACCCATGGCTGCGCCTACACTACTCCTGTCACCTACAGATGCTTTCAAGTGCCACCCTTGGCATTTCTTCCCTTTGGGTTTGCTTCCACCATCTCTTGGGTCCTCCATTTAAAGGTCTCTTTCCCCTTTCCCCAGGGAGGGACCTAGTGAGTCACTGGTCCTTGGGTATGGGACCATACCCAAGGGCCTGAGGATCAGCACTGAGTACACTGTGGAATCAGAATGGGCTCAAAATGAGACTGTCAGTAAGATGCCCAAGCTATCAAGCCTTCCTTCCCTCTTAACTCCTGCTATGATGGGCCCTCTGTTTTTGAGCACATAAAGATATCTCCATTTTATAGTTAAAGACAGTAAGACCTGGGGGTGGGCTGAGACCTGCACAGGATGTGCCAGATGGCCTAGCAGGCTGCATCAGGCTCAGGAAGCCCTCATTTCCAGGAATCTGCTCTCTCTGCTATGCATCCAGGAGATGAGATTTCTCTTTTGTATCCCAGGGCTATTTCCAGATTTTTAAAGTTCACTCACCTCCCAGGCAAAAATGCAATATTCTCTGCCTGGATACCAGATAGGAGGAAAATTGAGTTTACAAATCTATTACCTGACACACCTATTGCCAGTCACGCTGTGCAGATTTGTCTCTGGGTTGACTTATTTCATTTTCCTTACTGCCTCTCCCCAAAGGTCCCGAGAGCAGAGCCTCAGCTGTTTTCCTTAAGCATCTATGTTTCCCCCCATTGGCAAGTGGCTGATGGATTCACATTTACAGAAGCACACACACAGAAGGCAGATGAGTCCCCAACTCTTCCAAGCCCCAATCTGAGCTTTGATTCAGAACAAATGGAAAAACACTGTCCACCCCCATCCCCAACACACTTCTTCATCTGGTCCCCTTGCATGTCTCAGCCACTCCTAGGCCCCAACTCCGTCCCATCGGTGTCTATCTAGTGTGAGCATCTCTCTTCCAACTCCTGCCTGTTTTTAGTCCACTATATATTGCTGTATTTGTTAAATGCTGGAAAGTAACTGTTAAAATGTGAAACTGTAATTTTTTTTAAAGAAGGCTACAATTACATTATAGCCATTGCCACTCACCAAATCTTTGCACCTAGTAGATAGATTGATGTAAAAACAAATACCAGAAACCTAATTGTACAGTGATTGGGGTGGGGGGTGTAGTAACATAGTTAATAGTCCTCAATATAGCCAAGCGTACAAGGGGAAGTGGTGTCTACCAATGTTCATCACCATTATTGAAAGCTGTACTGATCAGTTAGTTTATAACGGGCATTTAAAAAACTTTATTTTGGCTTTCATGGAATGATTTCTTAACCTCCAACTTACCCCGAGGTCAAGCCTTTTGTCTTTATGTATAACCAGTGTTCAGTCTGTTTTAGGAATGAACCAGCAAGATGTTCATTTAATTAAAACTGACCAAAGACAATTAATTCCTGGTCTAGTTTCCTGGGCACCGTGGGGCCCAGCTGCCGCTAAAGACCTTTCTCCGATCAATTTGAGAACAAGCCGAGCTTCCGACCCCACTCGCCCTCCCCGCCCTCCTCTTTTCCCCCCTCCGTCGAGCTGCTCTGAGCTGTGGGATCCTGTGAACAACTGTCGTCTTTCCTTCTCTTCAGTGCTAACTTCTCACCTTGAAGCGCCTTTTGAACCCCGGACAGAGCACACAACTGGAGGGAATTGTGGGCATGGAAATTAAGACTAGGAAGTCTTTCTCTGAAGTCACTAAACCAGGGGTCAGGAGGGAAATGGATTCCTAAGGAATGGAAAGGTTTCTATCCAATGAAGAAATCAAATGGAGTGGGAAGAGACACAGGGAAATGGAGCCATCCGTTGGCTACTGGCTGGAATCAGCAGTTCAGAGGTCTGCCTTATAAACACTTTAGACTGGTTGGTGGTACACAAAGGGGAGCTGGTTGGAGGGGAGCCTGTTCAAAGGGCTCCCTTCTTTGGCATCTCCTGGAGTGCCTTGTTGGGTGCATTCCTTTCTTATTCAGGAGGCATGGATGCAGAGGACATATTGTGACTTGGTACTTGGTCATCGTCAAGTGACCAGTGCACATACATTTGGAACAGTGCTGGAAAACCTCAAGGACTAACACAACAGTCCTCCCTCTCAGCCTTTCTGTTTCTAACTTCTCATCTTCCAGATGGTTCCACACTAGAGCAAACACCTCATTCTTCTGAGAAAAAAAAAAAAAAACAGAAAGGGGTGGAGTGAGGTGTCATTTCTAGTTGCGGTAGTGGGTCCCCTTGGACTGGGAGGGAAAGGCAGGAAGGGGTGAGCCAAGGTATTGCTTAGCTGATTTTCTGCTGTGCAGAGCTAATGCTGACAGTTCGTGTCCACTTCCCTGGTTCTCTGGGGTCTCTTCTCCACTTGAGATGAATTCCAAGTGGAGAATTCCACATACTCCAAACTACCCATGGGGACTGCCAGGAGGGACTTCACTGTTAGTCCAAGACCTCCTGGCCTCTCTTAAGGTTGATCTGCCGGCATACTATTGTCCCATCCTTTGGGACGGGCCAAATGGCTATTGCTGTCCTTAGCTGACAACTCCTTTCTGTGCAAACTGTCCCAGGCAAATCACAAAGCTGTTCCTTGAAGCGGAACCGCCAGAGTGCACTTTCCTTCCCTAGATGGAAGTGGGTCGAGGCTAGCTCTGCTGCCCAAGCCCTCGTTCCAGGCAGTGTGACTGTTTACATGGTTTGGCAATAGGTTTGCTTCTGATTGCTTCAGAGTGGCTGGTCTATTTTGTTTGCTTTGCTTTCTCTCTTCCCCCAAATTATGACAGGAGAAACAAACCGAAACCACCCTCGGAAATTGCTGGTTGCCTGTCCCCATGTGATGCTAACTGTTGCCCTCTCCTGGGTATCATTATTTTATGACCAAATGCCCGTCCTATAGAGTGTCTGATTGGATCCTCTGTTGCGTATTCTGATGGTGCCTGCTGGTTTGATGTGGAGCTATCCTGTGAAATAAAACAGCTTAACTTTTTCTCAAACAGATTCCGTGCTTGTTTGCAAGGGTGATGACACGTCGAGGGGAGAGGCCTTCTTATCCTTCCGTCCACTCTGTGTATACTTCTTCCATCAGTCTCCCTGAAAACATACTCTAGTGTTACAGGATATCCAATCCCATTGTGAACACTGAGATTGTGTTATTTACTGAAGAACTCTGTTTCTAGTTGTGGTGTGACTCGGCTCTTACACCCACCTTTAATCCATCTGGCTGGAAGACAGACACACAGACACAACCTTAGTACACACCTTTAATCCCAACCAATGAAAGTTAGTTTGTAGAAGGAAGCACCTGTGTTTGACAGTGATGTCTAATTGAGTGACAAAGTGACGAATTAGAGAAAGTTTTGACCGACTTGGATATATCCAACTCTCGTGAAAAGAGAGAGAAAAGGGAAGCTATGTAGGCGAGCAGTAGTTTGCACGACAAAGTTAGCCACAGAAGTGGAGGAGTGAGGATTTGAACCACCTGTTTGCCAAGCTGTGCACTTTTCTTGTGCCTCGTGTTCCCTCTCACTATATATTCAATGGTCCCAAGGCTGGGTCAGGTGTCCTTATCTAGACAGTGTCCTTTAGTCACTTGCTGCAGTCAAGGAAGACTTCAGGGCCTGAAGCTCCCTCTGGTGGATCTTCGTCTAACAGTCTCTGTGCATGGGTCTTTTCCACACCCGGTGACCACCACACCCATTCAAATCCCACCACTGTGTGGTGGTTTCTGCTAAACCAGGCTCTTCTGCTATGGAACCTTTTAGAAGGCTACATTTTTATATATATCCCACAATTCGTTTTACCTGTGATAGCAACCGTACTCATCCTGGAACACCAAATTAGAAGCCTGTCATCCAATAGTATCTTTTTATGTTAGCTGCTAGGGACACCGATGGATGACCCCCAGTTTCTATCCTCCAGCTCTGAAGCTGTCCACAGCCTAATTGTACAAAATGATCACCAATCAGCTCCAACTCAACAAGTAACAGAATTGTGCCTCTAACTCTGAGGCACAAATTTTGCACAAAATTCCAGCTGTCCGACAGCTTGACTGGCAAGGACACATAATCTGTGGCTAAAATGTTTACTTTGGACCCCAATTGTTTAAGAAATTGGTTTGTGGGGAAAAAAAGAAATTGCTTTGTGAATGGCAAAACTCTCCAACCCATGCAGCCCCGAGCAAGAGAATGCACTGACCCCCACATTAGACACCCCAGACTGGGGCTGTCTTCAGGTTTGGAACAATGCAAGGAAGAGCTAGGCATTGCCTTGGGCTAGTCTCAAGTCATTTCTTTGGGATTTTTCTCAACACAACCTGTCTCATATATTAGCTCCTCGATGATGCTAAAAGTTTCCACTACCTGCACTCTTTCAGTCTTAGGAGAACAAACATCTTGAGACTGACTGATCATCTATCCTTAAAATCGAGCCAGAGGCCAACCCCTTAAGTAGCTCAAGGGTTGGGCAGACAACCATAAGTAGGAATAGATATAACCCCCTAGTCTCAAGTGTACCGTTGTCCCTCTCCAGACTGTCAGCAAAGAATAGCTTCCCATAAGAGATTAGGAGAGGGAATGTATCCTGAAGAGGTCCATGAGGGGTAAGAAACCTCGATGGTTTTCAGTTCCACTCAATTCAAGGGTAGTACTTACACAGCAGTCACTGACTGATATGTTACACCATGCCCAGTCAAATACACTCAACTTTCCCACCTACCAATGATGACATGCCCCAGATTCCACATCCACCATGTAGTACCACCATGGTAGATTCTGTCTCTGCTTACAGTTGAGGGGACTGGCACTTCCCAGTATCATTGCTGCTTGCTGCAGGACACAGTTCCCAGGATTCTGTGATCACCACTTGCCTGATGGTTGGGAGATCTGGTTACTCTGACAACCGCTTAAGGAATTAAGTCTGCCCCAGCTTCTTCTGGGGGAAATAGATCTATCATTGATTGATTTCCATTAAATGCTGATACTGAGAATAATTCTAGTTAACTCTCTACATGTGTGCCTTGTTGGTCTTTACTATGTAGGAGTTCTTTCTGCTCTCTTGTTTTTTTCTACTCTGGCTTGCCACTAAGCATATTGGTTTGCATTAGGTGGGATGTTGAATATATGAGATGGGACACTAAAGCCAGGAGAGGATTCAGACCCAAGTCTCAAGTCCAGGTGGAGGACGTGTCCTAGCACAACGGCTTTTCTTATATAACCCAGGACCACCTGCTCAGGGGTGGCACCCCCACCCTAGTGGGCTAAGTCCTCATATGTCAATCCTTAATCAAGAAAATGCCTTGACGCCCCTCTTCCCAGATAACTCTAGCTTAAGTTGACAAAAGTTGACCAAAACAAACCAACAAACTGAAACAAACCTAACTGGAAGAGGGAGAAGAGAGGCTCCTGACTCTCCTGGCACTTGCTGACCTCCGCCCTCAGCCAGGTTCCACACCTACGCCAAACATACCCACTCCAGTCTTCCACAGCCCCGGCATGCAGGTTGACGAGCTTCTGTCAAGAATATATATGCCAAGGTTACCCAGACCTGAATGTCAATCTCAGCTTTGACTGACACAGTGAACGACCTTTGTTAGGAACCTGTGGCTAAAAAGCAGCTGTGTGTGTCTCACACAGCCATTTGGAGAGACAATCTATAACATACACAGTCTGTCCAAGCACTACTGCCACAGGCCCTGGTGACTGTCACCTGACTCACCTCTGTGCTCTGTGGAAAGGAAGAACAAGTTGCAGGACTTCTTATGACTGGCTGTAGCAAACTTACTTCAAAGGAAAAACTTTAGTTGAAATTCCACCATTTCCACTGGCCACTAATGGAGGAAGTCTCTTGCCCAGGCCAGCCTCCTTTTCCTTACCTCTAAGACAATAGACAAGGGAGGCTGATCATTATTACTTCCTGCTCTGAGTTCCCACTTGTGGTATCAGCAGAGGCTGCTGAATCATAGAAGGAACGCCAATCATCCCTGCTCTGCCCGCCATGCTTTTTAAAGGATGTAGTCTGATAACCCAATGATGACTTCGGAGACCACTCTCAAAATCGGCCTTATCTCCTTGCCCCAATGGACTGAGCCCTGGATGGCCACTGATGAAAAGGGAAGTGTGGTCCATTGGATAGTAACCCTGGCCCTCAGTGAGTTGATCCAGTAGATGGCCTTTTAAAGGAAGTGTTAGCAGAAGTTACAAAATGAGGGGTGAATGGTTGTAGGAAGGCCTTGATGGAGACCAGCACCTCTGAGAGCAAAGTCAAATGGCCCTGGAATGAAAACAAGTGGTGTGAAGGATTTCAGTGCCCTGAAATCCTTGCCCTCTCCTTGATATAACTTGTTATATAACTTAAGTAGGCTTCTGTATCTTGTAATTAAAAGGACAAAGAAGGGACCAGAACAATGGCTCAGCAGGGAAAGGCCCCAACTACCTGAGTTGGATCCCCAGGACCCACATGGTAGAGAGAGAAAATCGTGACTCCCCAAAGTTGTCCTCTGATCTCTAGGCACATGTGGTGGCACACCAAGCCATACTCCTGTAAATAAATAATTAAAATGACAAAGGAAAGGGGAGAGAATGGCTGTAGTTGATGGTTTAAGCCTTACTGTGTTCTTTTCACAGCCCAAAGCCAGGTGAGTCGTCCTTTCATCTAGCCTGCACAGTGGGTACCACTTTCTCTGACTCAGTCAGAGAATAAGCAGCCTGGAGAGGTTGGAAGGCCTGCCTTAGGGCCACTACCAAGAAGCACAGGGTGGGGGACAGACTCAGACAGTATCCCTCTGGAGCTGGTCTTTGCCTTTCTCCCTCAGAGCTGAGGAAGAAAACAAGGCCATGTGACCAGAACATAGCAGAGTTTGCTTCTTGGACTAAAGATACATGTGCTGGATAGTTCTATGTCAACTTGATATAAGCTAGGGTCATTTACGAAGAGGGACAGTCAATTGAGAATGCCTCCCCCCACTAGATTGGTCTGTGGGCAAGGCTGTGGTGCATTTTCTTGATTAGTGATTGATATAGGCTGTGCTATTCCTGGGCCGATGATCCTGGGTGTTATAATGAAGAAGGCTGAGCAAGCCACGGGAGAAAGCCAGTCAGCAGCATGCCTCCATGGCTTCTGTATCAGTTTCAGCTTCTAGGTTCCTGCCTTGAGTTCCTGCCCTGACTTCCCTCAGGGATAGAGTGTGACCAGGGAGTATAAGATGAAATAAACTATTTTCTCCCCAAGTTGCTTTTGGTCAGCTGTTGTGATCATAAAAAGAGAAAGAGCTATTAAGATGTGTTCTATATAAAATGTGGTATATCTACACAATGGAGTACTATTCAGCCATTAGAAACAATGAATTCATGAAATTCTTAGGCAAATGGATGGAGCTAGAGAACATCATACTAAGTGAGGTAACCCAGACTCAAAAGGTGAATCATGGTATGCACTCACTAATAAGTGGTTATTAACCTAGAAAACTGGAATACCCAAAACATAATCCACACATCAAATGATATACAAGAAGAAAGCAGGAGTGGCCCCTGGTTCTGGAAAGACTCAGTGAAACAGTATTCGGCAAAACCAGAATGGGGAAGTGGGAAGGGGTGGGAGGGAGGACAGGGGAAGAGAAGGGGGCTTACGGGACTTTCGGGGAGTGGGGGGGCTAGAAAAGGGGAAATCATTTGAAATGTAAATAAATTATATCGAATAAAAAAATTAAAAAAAAACAATATTCACTAAAAAAAAAAAAAGATGTGTTCTATAGGCGTGGGGGGTTAGGTGTGGGGGAGGGGGTGCCTCAGCAGACCCATGCTGAGGCATCCCTTCCCCCCCCGCCCCCAGGGAGCACATACAGGACAGTATGGTATAGACTAGAGTTTATTTAGGGCATGGGGAGGGGAGTTAAGAGAGTAGTAGAGGCAGAGAAAGGCAGAGAAAGGCAAAGAAAGGGAGAGAGTAGAGAAGTAGAGGCCGGCCATGACCATGTGGAGAGAGGGGGGAAGGAAGTGGCGAAGGGAAGAGCCCAAGAGGACAAAAGAGAACAAGAGAGCCAAGAGGCAAAAGAGAGAGGAGGGGGCAAGCATCCCCTTTTATAGTGGGCCAGGCCTACTTGGCTGTTGCCAGGTAACTGTAGGGAGGAGCTTAGACAGAATCCTAACAGTCATGGCATTTATTATAGCAACAGAAACCCTAATTCAAACAGCCTGACTCTCCAACCTTGCATTTCCCAGCCACTCTCCACACAAGTCTTGTCCTTCTTAGCTCAATGCAGTCTCTACCCTGGCCCAGTCCTCAGCCTAGGACACTCTTTCCCAGGTTCTCTGCTCTCAGCCTGTAGCCACTACCTCAGATAGCCTCATCTGACGACTTTGCCTTTCCCAATCACCAACAGCAACAGGCTCTATTCTCTCTGTTAGTTATAAGAATGATTTTGTTCGTATTGTTTCTTCCTCCAACTTAGAAGGCAAGTCTGGGGATTTGTCTGTTTTCTCCACACTGTCTCCAGGCAGAAGTCTGGTGCCCAGCACATAGGAGAGGTTCAATAAATGTCATCTGCCCCCACTGAGGGACCGAGTACTGTTTCTGAGTGGAATGACTATGGCCGTCACTACCAAGCTCAGGTTTCTGGATAGTTTCTGAGTGCCCACTGTATGTGAAGTTAGTTTTGTTACTGTCAAATGCCAATTAAGGGTTTATCCTGGCTCCCAGTTGAAGAGTATAGTCACCATGGCAGAGATATCTTGGTGACAGGAGTGTGAAGTTACATTACATCCATAGTCATGGAGTCAGCAGCGATGAGTACTAGTGCAACCCAACTCCCTAGGATGGTGCTGCCACACACTAAGGGACTTTACAACTCCCCTCACAAGTGCACTCGGAGGCTCAGCTTCTATGTGATTCCAGCTCTTGTCATGATGACCATATTAACCATTGCATTTGCCAAGTGTGCTTTGAGTCCTGGGACACAGTCATGAGCAAATTGGATCCAGATGCCCGTGCACTGGACATGTGTGCTGACCTCAAATGCTGGAGGCCAAACGGTGATATCAGCAAGGATCAAAGGTGTGGGAGAAAGGGCTGGTATTAACTTCAGCTCTAAGCTGAGAGCGGAGGCAACCACTTTGAGAAGAGGAATCTTAAACTGGATGGGGCCACCATATCCAAGGATGTGCCTGGATTTGGAGGGATGCATAGGAGGTGTTGATGAAAGAGCCCTGCTATGGAGGGAAGAATGGAAAAATCCAGAGAGACCGGAGCAGACGGAGGAAAATGTAGGAGACTCGGGAGGAACAGAAGTATTCAGGGCTTCCAAGCCAGGGCAAGGATTTTGAAATTACTCTAAGAGAGTGAGAAGCCCTTGGAGGGTACAGTAGGAGTGTTGGTCCTCTTCCTTGCTGTCACAGTTTTATTGGGAGGGGCTGAAGAGATGGCTCAGCAGTTAAAGGCACGTATGGTGAGCAAGTTTGGGTCTGTCCACCTTTCACGTCCCCTCCTCACAGGGCCCATTCATGAAGCCTCCTCCTTCCCAAGTGTTGGCAAAGATGGCCCAAAGGAATCCTAGCCTTACACCTTAGCACTCAGCCGCCTTAGCAGGAAAAAGCCTACCCCTTCCCCTTCATGAACACAAATCCCAGGATTGTCTCTGATTGGTTAGAGGATGGTCAGCTGGTTGCTAATTTGGTCAGATTACATACCTATTCTTGAGCTAGAGGTTCCAGTCTGTTTCTCTTGACCATGTCAAGGTAATTAGCATTTTGGGAAGCCACTAGGAAAGTCTTTTAAAAAATACCAGAAATTTTATTCTTGGAGATTTTAATGCATGCAGTGTATTTTAATCATATCCACACCCTCAATTTTCCCCTTGGCTCTTCCAAGATTCTCTCCCTGCTTAACTACCCACTTTCAACTTCATGCCTGCCCCTTTTAAAAATAACCCACCAGGTCCAATTTATGTTGTACTCTTTGGGTGGGGGCATCCTCTAGAACATGGTTGACTTACGGGGATCTCACATCACTACACCCATTAGTAAGGCCAACTCTTTCTCCTCACAAAGCTGTCAATTGTCCATGGCTTCTCAGTCAGGAGTAAGCCTTCTCTGCTTGTCTTAGCTTGTATTCAGTCTATTATCATCATGGTGGGAAGCATGGCAGCATCCAGGCAGGATGGCACTAGAGGAGGCGTTTACCCTTTCACCCTATTGACTGCCAACAGACAGATCTGGCATTCAGCAGCAACAAACGTCATTCTCTTGGGCTGGTTCCACTCCATTAGCAGCTTTCCTCGGCAGGTGCCCCATGGTTCTGACATCTCTAACATATTGAGGTATCCGAGGCAACTTCAACTTCACGGCTTCTTGTTCCAGTGTCTTGGATCCACGCACGATCTTCTGGAACTCTCCAAAAGGCTCACATCACTTCTCCAGCTCTGCCCTCTGTAGCACTCTAGTTGATTCCACTGCTGCTGCTGTTCTTGGTGATCATCCCATGGTACTGGCACCTCCAGTTCACTGTGGTATTCTACTGCAGCTAGCCTTCACCCATAGCTTCATGGTGCCAAGCCTCAACTCCAACTGCAACTGAGGCTGCACCTTCACCAATGGCCTTCACTGGTCTCTCAACAGTGTCAAGCCTTAGCTGCTCTCCATGACGCCTTCATGCCTTCAATACCAGTACCACCTGGGTGACTCTTATACATTACCAAGTCCAGCTGTAGCATGAGGTACAACCTTGGCTATCTCTGGAGCACAGTTTCTTTGTGTTCTCAGAAAATACTTCCCAGAAGATTTCACCTCAATGATGCTGGTCTCTTCTTAATCATCAATAATTTCTTAGCTCCAACTAACCAGCATCAATCATGCCAGTAGCCCCTTCTATTCTTGACTTTAAATCCAAAGGCACATGGCTAAAATTGCAGAGATCTGCTGCTTGCTGGGGCCGGAACATGGCCTCCTTGTTCTATTACATCTTCACCAGCATTCTGTTTCTAATGTCTTCACTGACTAAGCTTGCTTTGCTCGATCAAAACGTTCTTGGTGAGAGTAAACTAGAAGACACAGTCTATGCTGGGCTTTTCTGAGACTTCCTCTGTCAATGCAATTGACCGGATTCTCTTTACCTTAGCCTCGGGCAGAAGGCAGCAACCTTCTTCACCAAAACACCCTAAGAATAATCTCCAGAGTTCAAATCCCCCTCAGCACCAAGTGTCTTCCATATTCCTGCTATGCTTGCCCATTGAGTCCCACTTAAAGCATCCCATGGCTTTCCAAATTCCAGGTCTTCAAATCCACATTCCTCCAAACCATGGTCAGGCCTATCATAGCACACCCCAGGCCCAGGGACTACCTTCTGTCTTAGTTTGGGTTTCCATTGCTGTGAAGACACACCATGGCCAAGGCAACTCTTATAAAGTTCAACATTTAATTGGGCCTGGCTTACAGGTTCAGAAGTTCGGTCTATCATGGCAGGAACATAGATAGCATCCAGGCAGACATGGCGCTGGAGGAGCTGAGAGTTCTACATCTTGTTTTGGAGGTGAACAGGAGAAGACTGACTCCAGACAGCTAAGAGGAGGGTCTCATTGCTCGCTCCTCCTGCGGTGACACACTTCCTCCAACAAGGCCACACCCACTCCAACAAGGTCACACCTCCTAATAGTGCCACTCCCTGAGCCAAACACATTCAAAACACCACTCCACCCCATGCTGGGGTGTTCACTGGCTTCTACTTGTGCAGCCAACCACAGCTGTTGTGCATTCCTGGGTGCAATGGGCCTGTCCTCTCCAGAGGACTATTTTGCTTCAATCCTGCTTGGTCTCTGGCTCTTATAGTCTTCCTAACTTCTCCTCAGGGACCATTTCAGAAGAAGAAAGGTTTCTAATTTCCCAGGATCCCCATTTCTAAAGCAAATATGGTAATAGTGCTTGCTTTGGGGGTTTGTCAGAAACTACACACCTGACCTCAGGAGGACAGGAGTGGGGCAGGGGCGTATCCCTCCTTCTCTCCCTTTCCCCTCTTTCTTTGATTCTTTCTTGGCAAGGTACCACTATGTAGCTGTGGCTAGCCTTGAACTCCTAGAGATCTGCCTGCCTTGGCCTCCTGATGGCTGAGGTTAAGGATGGACCACATCTCGATTCAATTCTTTTTCTTCTGTAGGTTCTGAAAAGGGTCCTGAACATACTCGGAGCTCATTAAAGTCGGTGAAATGAAAAGACAAGATATGAATAAATTATGGATTGATGGGGTGCTTGAGCAGCTCAGTCTCAGTTTGTATGGTACTTTGTTGCCCCCATGTGGCCGTTTGTAAGATGGCAGCCAGTAAACATCCTAATTTTGATGGAAAGTTTCAAAAATTTAATATAATGCAGGTAGTTTAGCTAATTTGTTATATCTACCACTCAGATTTTAAAATCATGTTGCCTATGTTTGCTTTGCACTTGATTTAAAATATCACTGCAATGCATTAGCGTACTAAAAATCCCTTGAGGGCTCAGCAGGACTGTTCTCCCAAAGATCCTGAGTTCAAATCCCAGGAACCACAGGGTGGCTCACAACCATCCATAATGAGATATGACGCCCTCTTCTGGAGTGTCTGAAGACACCTACAGTGTACCTACACATAATAAATAAGCAAATCTTTTTAAAAAGAAAAGATTTCACTAAAAGTCCCTTTGATGCAAATGCTGTCTCTGATCAGCTCATTTTACAGATGAGAAAACTGAGGTGTGGAGAGGTTCAAATCTGGACACTTTGTCAAGGCTGGGAACTCCTATGCACCCCTCTGTTCTCCACTGAACCACTGGACTTTAATGTACACACTTTCCACATTAGGAAATTCACTCTCTTTCTTACCCCCTTGTCTATGTCACCCCTCCTCCAACCCCAGGGCGTCTGCTCTTCAAGATCAGGGACCATACCTGATTTGTCCGCTTGTGTATACAGCTCCTGGAAAAGGTGTCGGGGGCTAGAAACAGTGGGATGAGTGGAGGGGCTGGTCTTGGGGGCCAGACAGCTTGGAGCATCAGCATTTGGGAGGTAAAAGCAGATAGACAGGGTTTCATGGCGAGACTTTGTCTTAAAAACCGCAAGGCTGGGGCCTCAGATGATAGCTCTGTGGTTAAAAGCATTTCCTGCTGTCTCAGAGGACCTGTGGTTGAATCCCAGCATCTACATGGTAATTCACAACCATAGCCAGATCCACAGATTGAGCAGTTTTCCTTTTCTTTTCTTCTTTTTCCTTTTCTTTTTCTTCTCTCTCTCTCTCTTTCTCTCTCTCTTTCTTTCTTTCAGTGCACAGATAGACACGTAGGCAAAAACACTCAAACATAAAATAGCTGAATCTTAAAAGGAGAAAGGGGAGCTGAGAGAGTGGGGGGAGCTGAGGATGTAGTTCTGTGGTAGAGTGCTTGCCTTGTTCACGCCAGACCCTGGGTTTGACCCCTAGTACTGCAGACAGATAGACAGACAGACACACAGACAGATAATGATAAACCAAATGTGGAAGAAAGGATAGAGGAATGGCGAGATAAGGAAGAAGAAAGGAGAGAGGGCAAAGCCCCAGACTCTTTGAGCAGGTGAATGAGCAGGACGGAGGGGTGTGTGAAGGCAGGCTGCACAGAGGCCTTTGGCAGGAGCTCAGGACCATGAGACATCCAGGGTAAGTGGGGGACAGGCCCCCACTTGGCTGGGAGGACATTGCCCTGATTAGGGTTGTCAGATTTGACAAATAAAGGCAAATGACCAGGTTAAAAATTTAACGGATGACCAGGTTAAAAAAATTAATTCCAAGCCGGGCGGTGGTGGCACACGCCTGTAATCCCAGCACTCTGGGAGGCAGAGGCAGGTGGATTTCTGAGTTCGAGGCCAGCCTGGTCTACAGAGTGAGTTCCAGGACAGTCAGGGCTATACAGAGTAACCCTGTCTCGAAAAAACCAAATCCAAAAAAAAAAAAAAAAAAAAAAAAGTTAATTCCAGACAAGCAGTGAATTTTTTTTTAAATATAAGTATGTTATGTGTGATGTTTGTGACACACTACACTTCAAAATTATTTGCTGTATATGTGAACTCCAAGTTTACTGGGCTTCTGTCTTTATGCAGCCATCCTGCCTTGGCTCTTCACTTGCGGCTAAGTGTTGTGGGAGATCCTGCCGACTCTAGTCTGCTTTTCAAATACAGAACATTTTGTTTTTGCTCCTGAATAAAGAAGCACAAACTCTTTATTGATCTAAAAGAAGGACACGTTTCTCAGAGACAGACAGCAGCTTGTTACAGGAGACAGGAGAATGGCTCTTGAGGCTTAAGGGGGGGAAGGGGGGAAGGCATATTGCCCTGAGCCCATGGTGGTCTTTCTGGAACCTGTGTATCCCTGGAACTTTCCTCCCCAGACCCAGAGGTGACCTGGAGTCGTGCCTTGCTCCCTGGGTGCTGCTAAAGAGGACAGGAGAAAAGCATTCAGCTCAGGAAGGAAGGAGGACCCGGGAGTGTGAGGTCATGGCGACTTGCCAACCATTTCATCTCACCAAGTGGCTGGTGGCAAGAGTTCAGAGATGAATGTCATTGGGGTGTGGCCTTGAGGCTCTGCACAGGGAAGAGAGTGCCTCCCCATCCCAGCCTCTTCTCTCTCCCTTCCTCCCTCTCTCCCTCCCTCCCTCTTTTCTCATACATTTCTCTTTCACTCCCCAGTCACTTGTCAATTTAATTACCCAGTCTCCAAAGAGGACCCCAAAGGAATAACTTCAGCATATTTATTTATTTATTTTTTGTTATTACCCTATCTTTGCACAGCAATCAAGCACCTCCTGATGTTCCCAGAACTATCCAACAGCATCCAACTCAACTTTATTTGCATACTCTTCCCGGATTGGTTGGTAAAAATCCACCATGCATCTAATCCCTCATTTATCTTCTGATTGCCCGCTTGCTAGATTCAGTGTCCAAATCCTTTTGCTGTTCTGACACTTGGTACTGTATCTGCATGTGGAAAGAATTGTCTTGACCAGACTCTGATGAGACTATTCTGTGGTAGTTTATATGCTCAAACGCCCAACACCCTGAGTTCAAGCCCTGCTTCTACTTACCTGCAAAATGCCCTGCATCCATTACCCATTTTTCTTTTCTTTGAATAATGAATAAACCAAGTAAGCACTCAGATGTTTAAAAAAAAAAAAGCCACAGCAGTGCTTTGAATACAGGTGGCCTAATATGTGTTAGTGATTACTGTAATAAGTAAACGAACACCTGTGTTGTTCGTGTTATCGTTGCCCTGTTCACATGTGAGTGTAGGCTAGGAAAAATTAATTGGCTCAGAGTACAAAGGTCATTTTATGATTAAAAACTCAAAAGAATAAAGTCCTAACCTGTTGGGTTTCAGTCTTTACTCCTAAAAAGTGTCTGTACCAGGAGAGTTCACCTGCTCAGTTCATTGTAAGTCTTCAGACCATACGTGCTAAATCAGTGAATGTGTGGGCCACCTGGGTATCGGTGATACAGCGAGCTACAGGGTTCTGTTTTGGGTGGCATCTGGACCAACTTGTGGTCCCTGAGGCCGACTGCAGAGGCAGAGGATGAATGCTGAACTGAGTAGCCAGGCTGGCTGTGTGTTGGTCCACATCTAGATAATGGAGATCTGGTTAAATCAACCTAAAAGGAACCTTGCTGGAGACAGGTCAGGATGAAAAGACATCACCTGGAGACAGAGGAGGATGAGGAGCCTACCAGGTAGTTGGAGTAATTTGATAAAAACAGAATGTGGGTTCCTGTTAAACTGATCTAATAATGCTCCTGGCTAACACTGGTCCTTATTATACATGGGGCATATCTGAGACCTAAGTGCCAAAATTAACCGTGGTTATCTCTGAAGAACAGAGGCTCTATGTGGCTCTGGAGGATGCTTACAGAAAGAGGAGTTGAGGCAGAAGTGTAACTTTAGATATTTTCAAGGAGCAGGACAGATTTCTATAGCAACCAGAGAATATGACCTGAAGGAGAAGACGTGTGTCTAAGCCTTGAACTCTCTATCAAGGCTTAGACTTCATTTGGTTTCTTTTCCCTAATATTCAATCACCTTCCGGTATCTTTTGTTTACTCATTTTAAAGACAGATTAAAGCTTCCCTTAATCTTTCAATTATCTTCTTGTCTCCTGGGGACCAAAGGAGTCCAAAACCAGTGTCGTTCCAGGCTACGCCCTGGAATTCTCACTTTTTCCCTTCGGCTACTGACGCCCAACGCACGAGAACTACAGCTCCCAGCATGCTATGCGCTCGCCGCGAGCGCGCCGCACGTAGCTGACGTACGCTGTAGCGCGGGGAATTTCGAGTGGAGGAGCTGCGTGGCAGGCCGGTAGCTGGCGGTCTCATCAGGTGCGACCATGGAGGTCCTGGCCGAGCCACGATGGCCTCC
Source organism: Apodemus sylvaticus (assembly GCF_947179515.1). Classification (NCBI taxonomy): domain Eukaryota; kingdom Metazoa; phylum Chordata; class Mammalia; order Rodentia; family Muridae; genus Apodemus; species Apodemus sylvaticus. Next base: position 144,399,416 of record NC_067473.1, on the reverse strand, counting down.
GGGGTTGGCGGTGATGAAGGTGAGTGTCCTGGGAAGGCCGGGGCGCGGATGTCGTCGGTGCGAATGGGGCACCCCCGTCCGCGCGCCCCCGCCTCGGCCCTATCGTGGCTGCCCTCGCGACGCCAGGCCTCAGTTTCCAACCCCCGAGACGGTCCGGGAACGCGCTGCGGTCCTGCGCAGTGAGCCCAAGGTGGCCGCCCTAACGAACCGGATGTTTTGGGTTTCTGTCACAATCGCCGCGTCACCAGGATAAAGGACTGTAACGCAGTGTTAGCGATGGTGACAGCTCATCCTGCGAGAACTCCTGTGTTAACAGTGACACCACTCGTGTTTTGGGTGGACGTTGCATCGGATGACATTTTATAATCAAATAGCACAACAGAGGGTCCGCTTACCGTGGTTTGCCATTTCTGGCTGAGGTCCAGAAGTGCTCCTCGTTCTTAACACACTGTAACCGGTTTCCCTGCCTAATATGTCCTGCATGATTCAATAATGACGCATCCTTCTTTATTTAACTTTTATTTATTTTATTAATTTAGGAGACAAGGTCTTACCCTGTAGCCCTTGGCTGGTCTGGAGTTGATATGTGGACCAGGCTGGCCTCAAGAACCCCCTGCCCCAGCAACCTGAACGCTCATCCCTGGCTCACATCTTCTTAAAAGAGAGCCCAGGACCTAGAACCAGCGCTTAGCCTTTCATTTTAAGGAATTATTGCATACTGAATTATCTCACTTAAATAATATTTAGTGGGGTGGTTTCTTTTGTTGTTGTTGTTTGCTTGTTTGTTTTTTGTTTTTTGAAACAGGGTTTCTTAATGTAGCCTTGCTTTGTAGACCAGGCTAGCCTTTAACTCACCAAGATCTGTTTGCCTGCGTCTGCCTCCCAAGTGCTGGGATTAAAGATGTGTGCCACCTCTGCCCTTCCTGTGGATGTTTTTTGCTTTTTTTGTGTGTTTTTCTATCTAGAATCATTAGGTAGTCCTGCCTCTGACCCTTACTTTTCTTCTCTGTGTAATAGATACATTGTATCTATTCCAGTTAACTGTTTTCCTGTGACAGCTGGTTGTTCTTTGCTTTTGTTATTGTTTTTTGAGACAGAGTTCTTTGGATAGCCTTGGCTGTCCTGGAGTACAGGCTTTTTCCTTACTGTTCTTAAAAACAATGCATCTATTACAACCTGAACATTTCCCTTCCACAACTGATTATTTGTTTTATTTGTGTGTGTGTGTTGAGACAGGGTTTCTTTGTTGTAGCCCTGTCTATTCCAGAACTATCTCTGTAGACCAGGCTGGCCTAGAACTCACAGAACTCAACTGCCTCTGCCTTCCAAGTGCTGGGATTAAAGGCATATGCCACCACTGCCCAGCACCAGCAGGTCTTTATAGCTATGTAATGTTTCCTATGGATTCTTAATGACAACGTTTTTGTTTGTGTTGGTTTTATGACAGGCTCTTTAAGTAGTACAGGCTGGCTTGGAGCTTGCTTGCTACCTTGCCCAAGCTGCCTTCTAACTTTGGATCCTCCTGCTCCTGCCTCTGAAGTGCTAAGATTAAAAGTATGTACTCCTGGGTGGTGGTGGCGCACGCCTGTAATCCCAGCACTCTGGGAGGCAGAGGCAGGCGGATTTCTGAGTTCGAGGCCAGCCTGGTCTACAGAGTGAGTTCCAGGACAGCCAGGGCTATACAGAGAAACCCTGTCTCGAAAAAACCAAAAAAAAAAAAAAAGTATGTACTCCTGCTGGGCGGTGGTGGCGCACACCTTTAATCCCATTGCTTGGGAGGCAGAGGCAGGCAGATCTCTGCGTTCAAGGCCAGCCTGGACTACCGAGTGAGTTCCAGGACAGTCAGGGCTATACAGAGAAACTCTGTCTGGAAAAACCAACCAACCAACCAAACAAGCAAACTGTATATTCCCATAGTTGTATTTGCTTATATTTACATTGATTATTTATTCTAAAGAATTATTTATTGTATTCTGTGCATTGAGTGCTTACTGGTATGTATATGCACTACATGCGTGCCTGGTGCCTGTGGAGGTTGGAGGAGAACATTATCTCCTCTGGAGCTGGAGTCATGGATGGTTGGTCATGAGCCATGTATGTGCGCTGGGAATCCAACACAGGTCCTCTTAACTGCTGAACCATCTCTTCAGCTTCTACAATTTTTAAGTAATAGATTCATATGGTTTAAGAAATACATAAAATAAAAACGATCTCCTTTCTGCCATGCCCCTCATTGCCCAGTTCCCTCATCTTAGTAACCATGATTGACCACTTTGTTTTTTTCCTTTCAGAAGTTTCTTTATATGTAGAATATATTCTACTTTGTTGGTGCTGGTGGTGGTGGTTTTGGTTTTTTTTTTTGGTTTTGTTTTTTTGAGCAGAGTCTCACCCTGTAGCTCTCTGGCTGCCATGAGACTGTGTAGACCAGGTTGGTCTTGAACTCACAGAGCTCCTTCTGCCTCTGCTTCCTAAGTGCTGGGAAGCCCGTGTCACTATCTGTGGCCATCGTCTACATTTTTAATGATCTCTCTGTGTGTCTGTCTGCCTCAGGATGCTAGCCAGAGCCACTTCCATGCCAGACAAGCACTCTCTCTGTCCTGTAGCTCCCTCCTTAGCTTCCCACACTTCCATTTCTTGAGATTAAAGCGGCCTACTGTAATTGCTATCAGTACCTTTCTTAAACAAATTAAAAGATTTTTGCAACTTGTCCTGGTTGACAATGGCTTTAGCTAGCTGTACTGAAGGCTTTCTTGTTTGGCTGCACTGTGATGTATCATGCGGAAAGTACTGGACTACCACGAGGAGGATGGGTATTTCGGTCTTGGCTTGACTCAAGCCCAAAATTGTATGCTTACCTGGATGTAAATTTCCTCATTGTGAAATAAGGGTTTTAATTGAATACTTATCTACTTTTAATTATTTTTGTTTGGGTAAGGTCTCATGATGTAGCCACATCTCGATTTACACCTAATCCTACCTCAGCTTCTGAAGTGCTGGCATTACAGGTGCGCTAAGTACTAGAGACTCTTTAAATCTTTGGCTTTATGTGTCTTGTACTGGCTGGTTTTGTGTCAACTTGACACGTAGGCTAGAGTCCTCAGAGAGAAAGGAGCCTCAGTTGAGGAGGTGCCTCCATGAGATCCAGCTCTAGGGCATTTTCTCAGTGATCCATGCAGGAGGGTCCAGCCAATTGTGGGTGGTGCCAATCCTGGGCTCCATAAGAAAGCAGGCTGAGCAGCCAAGGGAAACAGGCCAGTAAGTAGCACCTCTCTGTGACCTCTGCATCAGCTCTGCCTCCAGGTTCCAGCCCTGCTTGAGTTCTCGTCCTGATTTCCAGCAGTGATAGACTACAATCTGGAAGTCGAAGCCATATAAGCCCTTTCCTCCCCAACTTGCTTTTCAGTCACGGTGTTTTCATTGCAGCAATAGAAATCCCAACTAAGTCAACTTGTCGCAGTAATAGAAATAGAAACCCTAGTTTTCAACTTGGTTCTTAAGCTGTGTGTTGACTGGTTGTTGAAATCTTCCATCAAGTGGTGACTGTATGCCAGAGGATGGGTCTGAAAGACGGGAGAAGAACAGGGATGCAGGAACCTTTCGCGAAGGGCTAACGCTCCCAGGAATGGTCAGCTCCAGCTGTTCACAAAACAAGTGGGATAACACGAAACATGAATATTTGTGAGGAGGCTTTTCTCTGTCACGATTCGTTGTTGTTTATCCATACTTAGATTTCGAATATGTGTCACTCACAAATAAGTGCTGTTTAATTAATTTCGGGACTAGAGGAAAAGTTGCTTGCCAGACCCTGACTGTGCTGTGGGTGTCCTGCTGATACACGTGTGCTTTACATTGCAGACAATAGATGACTTGCTGCGCTGTGGGATTTGCTTTGAGTATTTCAACATTGCAGTGATAATCCCCCAGTGCTCTCACAACTGTAAGTATACTTTGTTTTTGTTAGTAAAAGCCCAAGGTAGTTTTCTTTGATGGTGAAGGGAATACTGCTCACATACTCATTTTCCACCTTTCTTTCCTTTGCCCTTCCAAGGTCCATGCCATCACCTTTTCTTGAATACGGCAGTTGTGTTTTTTACAAGGTTCTTACATTTTCTACTACCTCCTGCTTGGATATTTTTACATGCCTTTTGTAGAATTGATGGTAGTAAAGATTTTGGTAACAGTATATGCTTATTTGCTGAGCGCTTTAATATGTTAAACTTCAGGATTTTTTAGCAGGATGACAGATAAATGGTTCAGCCACTTAGTGTGGAATTGTAAATTTTAAACTTCAAAATATTTGGAATACGATACTTTTTAACATGGAATTATATCTCAGTAAACCTATCAGCAGTTGAAAGTATTATTAAGGTAAACATTTGTTAATCCACTTAACCTTTTTCCTATTGTAGCGCAGTACAGGCACAATACACTCACCCTTCTGACCAGCTCGCTTTTGGGGAGCTGTGCCTACTACCTCTATCCAGCATTCAAAAGTATTATACTGCATATTGCTAGTGGAAGGTTATGGTAGGGATCAGAACAGAGAAAATTAAAATGCTATTGAGTGAATACCATTTTTTCATTCTGGTATAGCTGGAAAATTGTCAGTCAAACCATCATATTCAAGCACCATCTGGATTCCCTCACAATTCTCTTATTGAAGAGTATTACAGATCACTTTTTATCACTTAGCAGCCATGGGCTACCGAAAACAATTGTGCAATAGAATTGATTATCTTCTTTTAAGAAATATTTTTAAATGCTTATTGAATATGCTTATTCATCTGTTTACTTATTTGTTGGGGGATAAGAATTGACCACACCCTCACACATCCTTAGCCATGTGCTCTGCCTCTCTCCTAAGTATTTAATATCTTATGGTTGTAGAGGCTGGTTAGCTTGCCATTTAGGACCTCTAATGTATTGAATGTTAGTTATGGTATTTTTTTGTCCTTGGTTTTCAAGTCGATTTGTCTTAGAAAGTTAAAAATCAATTCAGTTTGGCTTAAAGTTGGTTTTATTGGAAAACAGTGTTGACAGAAAGTTCTGTGAAGTTATAATAAGATGATTGCAAATGTCAGCTTTGCAGATACACCTACGCTTAGATCTTGAGTGCCACTTACCAAGTGGATGAGTTTGTAATTATTGCCCAGGATTTCTCTAAATGTAAAAGTCTGTTGAATAGTTTTCACTTGAGAAGATAGTTCTGAGAATGAATTCGCAGAACTTGACAAGGCTGTGGAAGGTGCTTTAGTGGGTAGAGTGAGGATATCAGTTGTGATCCCTATTACCCACTTAAAAGCCAAAGGTGGTGCCAGACATCTATAACCTTAGAGCTTGCAGACAAGACAAATGGATCCTTGGGGCTCCCTCTCCTCAGCCTAACTGGGAAAACAGTAGTAACAACAGTGAATTTCAGGACCTTGTCTCAAAAAATAAGATGGAAGGTGATTGAGGAAGACACACAGCATTGGCTCCATGTGTACATACCCAGGCAAGTGTACACACCCAGGCAAGTGCTCGCCCATATAACACACCAAAACCAAACAACCCCTCACTGCTCCGCCCATTATGAGCAGATTGCTACTTTTGTTGTGATAAAACACCATGACCAAGACAACTTATGGATGAAAGGAAGGGTTTATTTGAGGTTCAACCATGCCTGAGAGATAAAGAGTTCTTCACCACCACAGTGGGGAAGTGTGCCTGCAGACAGGAATGGCAGAGGAGGGTTACAGAGATATGCAGGGCTGCAGTCCTGCACATTCTGGGCTACAGGCCCATAGTTGGATGGATGGTGCTTGTTAATAGCTAAAACTAATTATGAAATTTTTATTGAATCAGTATGATTTCAAGTGATGCATTTTTTAAAATGACCCAATGCACTGAATTAACATGTAGTAGAGTCTAGGAACTAAATTAAAAGCAGTAGCTATCCCTGTAGGTGCCTGAGCTCAGCAGGTATATTTAGGAATTTGTGACTTAAAATATTACTTGGGAGACTTCTTACTGTGTGCCTTAGTTACTGTTCTCTTGCTGTGATAAGATACCATGGCCATGGCAACTTAGAGAAGAAAGAGTTTATTTGTGGGCTACAGTCTCAGAGGAGGGTTAGAGTCCATGGTCGGAAACATGGCAACAGGCAGGCAGGCACGTATGGTGCTGGAGCAGTAGCTGAGATGTCACATCTAGAGATACAGCTGTGAGGCAGAGAGCTAACAGGGAATGGCATGAGTCTTTGACACTGCGGAGTCTACCTCTAGTGATACACCTCCTTCAACAAACAATATCAACTAATCATACTTATATTAATTAAATATTAAACATATAATAATTATATTAATCCATACCTTCTAATCCTTCCCAAACAGTTCCAGCAAGTAGAGACCCAGTATTCAAATATATGAGCCTATGGGGCCATTTTTATTCAAATCGCCACATTCCACTCTTTGGTCTCCATAGGTTTGTGGCTATATAATAATGCAAAATGCATTTAGCCCAGCTTCAAAAGTCCCCATAATTTTTTACAATCTTCAGCATAGTTTAAAAGTTCAAAGTCTCTTGAAACTCAAGGCAATATTTTAATTATAACCATCTGTAAGCTTAAAATCAAAAAGCGGATTCCATAATTACAACATACAGTGGCGTAGAATAGGACTAATTCTTCAATGGAGGAAAAGGCTTTTAGTGAAGAAGTACTGGAGCAATTCAAGACTGAAACCCAGCAGGACAAACTCCAAATTCTGTAGCTCCACTTCTGATGTCAGGGGATTTAGGTGGTTCTTCTCCTCTGGCTGTGCTGACTGCAGCACTCTTTGCTCTTGGCCTGGCTCCACTCCCTGTTTACAGCTAGCTCAGCCTGGCAGATAGCCCACGGTGCTGGCACCTCTAACATCTTGGGATCCATCAGGGTCCAGGCTTTGCCTTCACAGCTTTATGAAGTAGCCTTTCAGGGACTTCTTGCTGGGACTCTCGGACCACATGCCTGGCCTCTGTAACCATGGGCATTTCCGCTTTGCATCTTTGTTCCCTGAAATAATGACTCTGAGAGTTCTTGTGTATGAATAAATGCCTAAGCCAAAAGCTTTCTTTTGTTCCCTGACTAGCTCGTAACTGAATTACCCATTATTCAACCACCTGGTTGCTTGGTTATCTCTCCTCAGTTTCAAGCAACCATCACCTTCAGTGTTCACAGCGAATCTCATGACTATTTCCCAGAATTCCATTTTTCTCTGCGGGATGACCCACCTTCTAATCCTGTCTTCGCTCATTGGTCATAGGCTTTTTATTGACAGGTATGTAGAGATTCTCTCTACAGGCTTCAGTGGCTGTCTTTAGCCTTGGAGGAAGATTCCACTTTGGTTGTGTATCCTTATGACTTGAGAGCAAGAATCACAAGGACAACTCTGCCAAGTTTTAGTGTTCACTCGGGATAGAACCTGGCCCCTTCCTTGATTTACACTGATATTTCCTTTGTTTCTAGCAGCAGAAAATTCCTCAGGCATTTCCTTTTTACAAAGTGGAAGCTTAGCTAGATGGGGTCTTGCTCTAGTGCACCCCTTCCATTATTCCATTGTATTACAGATCTTTCTTTAATCATCTTATGTCTTCAGCATAGGCCTTGACTCTGACATTAAATTTTCTCCTTTTCAAACTGCATTTTGTATTTTTGCTCTTTTTCATTGTAGACCCAAGAGTGATTTCTAAGAACTACTTGTCAGAGTCAGTATTTGACTGTCTTAAAATCTCCCTTACCAGGAAAATTTATCCATTATTTCAGTTTTGCCTCAGGCAACATTTTAAGACAGATGTGGAAAGTAGCTACATTCTTTGCCAAAATATCACAAGAATGTTACAGATATTCCTTTCTGAAATCTTTTGAGCTCAGTCCACATTGCTCTCAGCACAACTTGTCTTCTAAGCTTTTACTGGGATGGCCCATTAAATCCCACTTCAACTGCTTTCCTAGTCCAGAGTCCTAAAGCCTTTAATTCTCCCCAAAGCCAGCATGGTCAGGCCTGTCAGAGCAATATCCCACTCCTGACACCAACTTTCCGATCTGTGCTACAGCTGTCAGTCACACTTCAGCTGGTCTTTTTGGAGATGGCTCCAGTACTGGTTTCTTTTCTGGCTCCCAAGGTGCTTTCTTCTTGTGGTCTCTCCTCCCTGAGGTGTTGCCTGTTTAGGGTTTCTGGGGGAGGGGTAGCAGTTTAGCCTGTGACTTGCCTTTTCAGTGGATCTAGGGAGAGTTGTTGGTTTTTCAGGTTGCTCAGCAACTGAATGGCTGCTTCCAGCTGAATGGCTGCTTCCAGCTTCTTTGCAATGCCCGAAAAGCTAAGCTATCTTGTTCTTGGCCATAATATATCCTTTTACTCCTTGGAATATTGTTGTTGGAACTGGCAATACTTCTTTATGAATACTTGCATCATCAAAACCTTGCTTCCTCAGCTAAATGGATTTTTTTTTTTTAACAAGGCTTCTTAATTCAGCTTTGTGTAAAGAAGCCACCAGCAAAATGTCAGTCTATTACACCAGAGAGTTCTCATTTTATGCTGCCCCAGGTGTGAAAAATTAGATACTTATTTCCTGCTTGACTTTGTAATGTAGCTGCCCTGTACTTTGTTGGCTATTTGAGATAAAAACAAAACAAAACAACCAAAAAACCCAAAACAACAACAAAAAATCCAAACCCTTAGCCCAGTGTATTGTTTGGCACCTGCCACCCAGATACTTGTTAAGCATGATGTTGTGGGCCTCACAGATTTAGGGTTTAGAAATCTTCACTTATAATCTGGATATATGTCATGTCTGTATATCCCATTTTCAAGCTGTCTGTTTTCAAGTGGGAAATACTGTGTATCTGGTATGTGTATAAAATAAGCTCAGGGCTTCAGTGTGTCCTTGTAGTTCACAAAGAGGGCACAGAGGGAGTGGTGTATGCTTACAGAGCTGTGGAGCTTAGAGAGTCATTGTACTAGAGGTGCATTCTTTCCTTAACAGTGCTTTTTGGATATACATGTGAATACTTGGGGTGCAAAAAGACACTAGAAACTTGGAATGAAATCATGACAGACATATTCTAGTTGTAAGCCAACAGATGTTAAAAGTCAGATTCCTGCGTTACTGAATAGTGTAACTTCCTATGTTACATTTTGTGTCTTTTTGCAGATTGTTCACTCTGTATAAGAAAATTTTTGTCCTATAAAACTCAGTGCCCAACTTGTTGCGTGGTAAGTTATTATTTTTTTAAATTTTGTTGATTAGGGCTTTTTTTTTTTTTTTTTTTGCCCTATGTTTCCACAAAAATGCATGGGACGATATGTAGTCACTGAATTAAACCATTTGAAAATTTCCAGGAAAGATTTCTTAAGTATACATAAGAGACATGAGGTTTGTTCCACTTCTCATCAGGATTTTTGATACCCTAATATATTTTAGGGAGTAAAAATTTCTAACACTGTTTGATTCCTACAATTTGTATTTTTGTAGCTCCTAACTTTTTATAATTTCTCATTTTGTATTGCAAACTAATGCTGGGATTCTTGGTTTGTAAAGGATTGGTGTATGGATTTGTAGGAGGAAGAGATTCATGGCAGCTGGGCTCACCCAAGCCTCCTGGTCTCTTACCAGCCTCCCAGAGCAGCCCTTTCAGAACAGACAGCAGCAAGTGTGCTGTCCATGTCTGAGACTTTTTCTTGAGGTGAGAATAGAGAGGGAGATAAAATGGGAAATTAAACTCAGAACTGGGTAAAGAAAGAAGAGACATAGGTCTCTTGAAAAGGATGCTGCCAGGAGCTGGACTAGCAAGCACAGCGTGTCAGGATGTCACTGAAGTTGTCTAAACTGTTTCCCTGTGTCAGAAATAGCAGCTGAGGTCTTTGTCACTGCCTGCTGCCTTTGTTAAGGTAGACTTGCACCCAGGCATTCCAGAGAACGCCAGTTACTGCTGCAGTGCGGGATGTTTCTCTTGTATTCTTGAGTTGCTTAGTTTTAGCCCTCTTTGAGCACTTAATGCCTCTCTCCCAGAGTTATTACTTAGAAGAGCTTCTCTGTTCTGTTTCTAAGTAATTAGGGAAAGCTATAGTTTTGGCATTTTAAAGAAAAAAATCCTTGCTCATAGTGGGTTTTGTCTTAGTTGGTCAGAATAAATAGCAGATAGTTTTAACATGATTTTGAGAGCTGTTACCAGGCTTCCGGTTAGCAGGTTCTGATTCACTGGCTAAAGTTCTATGTTAGTATGAGATGAATTCACTTTATTTTGAAGTTTTCCTGGAAGACTAGTGGGACAGAGGGCCCTAGGAGGTCAGACATTTTCAAAAACAAGATTGTGACAAGTTAATTACTGCTTTTGACCTTCTCCATCTGTTGTTTTCCTTTTGTAGGCAGTAACGGAGCCAGACCTGAGAAATAATCGCCTCTTAGATGAACTGGTAAAAAGCATGAATTTTGCACGGTATGATTCAGTTTGGTGACTAACCTCTAACTAACTGCTGTTGCTCTTTGTGTGTCCCTCCTCCCGTGACCTTTCTGTTAGGGAGGGCAGGGTTACATACTGTAGCTAAAGAAGGGAAGCGGGATAGCACGCCACTGCACGTGGAGGAAGTTCTCCCAAGTACTCACAAGATTTCTCTACCAGAAACTTTCCTATTTTGAAGAGTTAAGAGTTAAAGCGTAGATATATTGGCACTTTATTTATAGTTGGTGGTATGCTGCTTCTGGGATGTTAGCCTCTAAGACTTTTTAGTGGACAGTGCTTGAGAATATGTGTTTCTATGTAGGTGTGTATATTAACCCTTTGTTCACATATTTGTAATTTTAACCTATTACCTATTAATCATATTTACTCAGCATGTGTAGTATGGTATATTGTGTGAGACATGCAACTGCTTCTTCTCTATAAAACTCTCATACATAGCTGGGCTCTTTAACTGTCAAATGCATGAATGTATTAATATGAGTTTGGTTACCCAAAGGGATATAAAAAGGCATGTTCTACAATATATATCTTGTATTTGTTTTTAATCATGTTGGTAGTTCACATGTCCATGACTTCTTCACTTGTTGGAACATTCTTAGAGATACCTTACCTTGTCTCTAAAAATGTCTTCAGACTTCTAGTAGAATTGCACATTTTTTAATAGGTTTATATCATAAAAATGATTACATTTGGTACTCTGAACTCTAATATGCCATTGCAGCAACTGACTGGTTAGCTATTTTCTTTGTGAGGCCATGTAACAGTACACTTAAGTAGAATAAAGAACTGTTTCTCTGATTCTCCTATTGAAGGCGTTGCTTTTTGTATTGCATACTGTAAAGACTCATGTCTATTAAGTTTTTTTACCTAGGTATGTGTGACTATGATATGTGTATTTGTTAATGTATATGCATCTGTGTGTAGGTACACTTGCGTGTGTATGAGGGTGTCGAAACCAGAGATCAGTATTGGATATCTTCCTGTGATCATTCTTGAATTTTGGGGGAGTGTTTCTCACTAACTTGAAGTGAGAAATAAACTTGAAGTTTGTGTAGGCTGACCAGCTACTAAGCTTTAAGGGTCTGCCTGTCTCTGCCTGGACGGTGCTGAGGCTGCAGGTGTACACTGCCAGCCCTAGCTTTTTATGGGAGTTCTGGGTCTTGAACTTAAGTGCTCTCATTTCCACCAAAGTCACTTAATGACAGGCATATTCTGGACTTTCTGTTTTGTTTGATTTGTTTGTTATGTGTCTGGGAATTTGAAGGTCTCCAGTGGAGTTTGTCATTCTCCTTGGGCTTACCTTCTTGGTATTACCACTCTTAGCATCATCCTTGAGGTGCACGGTTCTTAGATGTTCATCACGTGTAGTGCTGTGTGTGCTACCTCATCTGCAAAATTACTAGGGATGAAGCAAAAGGTAATCGATATCATTACTTGTTTGAACTCTGGTCTAAGATTGATGAGGGAAGAAGAATAATCTTATGACTAAAATGTAAGATATTTATATTGTTTGTTGATTTTATTTCCTGCCTTTCTAATTTGCCCTTACCATTTTATATGCCATTTGGATTTTTAAAAATTTAATATTCTAAATTGAATAATAAGTTATGGGAAATAATTTAAGAGGGTTCAGATACAAGGATGACGTTCTTTTACATTTTCTTTTGACTTTTGGTGTTCATTTTCAAAGAACACACTTTTCCTTGGCTTGTTTTAAAGGAATGTTCTTAGCCAGAGGTAATGGCTTCCCTTCATCTGGGCATTCAGGAGGTGCTGCTGGTAGGAGGCACAGCAACTGGGAGAGCAGAGCAGAGCATCAACAGTCTCCTTTGTACATGTTAAGTGTCAAGTTGCTCTTAAGAGGCTCAAGGATAAATGGGAGACAGGCTGCTGACAGGAATCTGAAGTCTGGGAGAAAGGCCTAAGTGAAGACTTGGAAAAACATGAAAGCAGATGATATCTAAAACCAAGAAATATTTTGCAATTCATATACCCTAGAATAAATTAGACAGAAATGCTAATTTCCAAATTGATGTTTATATTTAAATGGAGTTGGTCATTTTTTCCTTAATTTCCATCACCCTTATGAATTCTTATCAAAGTGATCTGGCACTGTAGAACCAAACATCACAGGCACTCAGATATCTTGTGGACAGATGTGGACTTTTAGAGCTGGAAGACTAGGAATTCCTCAGAGAAGACTCAACATCTTATTGTACAGATGGGTAAACAAAGTCCCAGAAAGTTTTACTGGTCTGCTTCACTGCATACAGAGAGCTGAGAGAGCCCAAAACTGCTTAGCACATGGCTTCTTGCTCTGAATAAACAGCTATGACTCAGCATATTAAGTTAACTTATTAAGTTCCAGGTCTTCTTGTTTCTCTGCTGTGTTGATTGCATCTGGCTCCAGACTTTGCTGTTCTTTGTAGGTGAACCAGTGTCTTCCCAGGTGCCCCTGGTTTAGACTCACTTTCTCCAAACTCTGTTCATAAGTTCCCTTCTCAGTGATGCGTTATGACCTGCTGTAAAGGATCCCTACCTCATCCTCTCGTGCCTGGCTGCATTTTATTTTACTTATTTCTTTCCTAGTATAGGACTGGTACTCTTTCACATACTAGGGAATCTCGACCACCCAGCTGGGTTTTTAGCCCTTAGGCTCCATTGAATTAGCACTTTTCACAAAAATTGTATACATGTGTTCATTTTTTTCCTTATTGTGTAACTTTCATGAGTATAGGCTTTATTTCCTATTGTGCTTCTCTGGCAAGAGTAAATGGAGCTGGAATAAGTTAACTGATTTTAATTTTAGCCCTGAGATAGTTTATTGTGGTCTTGCTGCTACTGTCTGCCATAGTCTTTACTGGCATGCCTTGAAATAAGAAAGCCAAAATTCACCTGAATTGTGGAATAAAGGCAAAAAACTGATCAGTAGCTAAAAGGATCAGGGCGTTTCATCTTTGCTTGAATGCGGGCTCCTCTCCTCTCCTTTGTTACTGTGACAGGAAAGCTTTCCTCAGAGTCTTCTTTGTACTAAATTCAGAGGCTGGAAGGAAAAGAGACTACTGAACCCAGTGGTGTGTGTGTGTGTGTGTGTGTGTGTGTGTGTGTTTTCTAATACTAACTAAAGATCCTTTAGTTAGCATTAGATACTAAAGATCCTTTCTTTCAATCTTCTTCCTGCTTTTCCCTCCCTCCTACTTCCTTTTCTCACTTGTTTGATCACTCTCCCCTCCCCTCCCCTCCCCTCCCCTCCCCTCCCCTCCCCTCCCCTCCCCTCCTCTCCCCTCCCCTCCCCTCTTCTCCCTCTACATCCTCTTGCTTAACCTTCCTCCCTCCTTTCCCTACCTCTTTGTCTTGATGGTGTTAGACATAACATCATTAAGTAACTGAAATCACATCTGAATTAGACTCCTCTGCTTCATCCTGCTGGACGCTGAGATTACAGGCCTTAGCTTAGTTTTCCTTTATTTTTTATCTTTATCTTTTTTTTATTATCGAAAAATTTAAATATACATGAAAGTAGGGAGGGGAATATAACAAATGAGTCAGCCCTTTTACTTACCTTGACTCAGGACATTTTCTGCAGTTTTAGGAGAGGTGGTGTGGTAGGCATCTGTGTTTCATTTAGTCTTGGGGGAGATATCTCATTTGTGTTCACTGATGATTAATACTAGTTATGAGTTTTTGTTGTTGTTTTGTTTTTAAGTAGCATTTTATCAGATTGATGAGTTCTAGACCTGCCAGGGCTTTATAATGAGACCCTGTAAAAAAAAAAAAAAAAGGAAGGAAGGAGGGAAGGAAGGAATAAGGCAGCATAATGGTAAATACAGACCAGCAGGAAAGAAAATCTGTATGTTTTGAAAGTTAGTGCATTTTGTTCTGACAAGCAATTAAAATACCAGCTCTTTCTTTGCCTTTGTTCTATTAAGGGTTGATGCAGTGTATCACTAGATTCTATTTTAGTTTTACACACATATCTAACATGTATACACATGAAATTTTTTTTCTTTTTAATATTTTATGATTGGATATTTTCTTTATTTACATTTCAAATATTTTCCTTTTTCCAGGTCTCCCCTTCAGATACCCTCTATCCCATCCCCCTCCCCCATCTCTATGAGGGTGCTTTCCCACCCACCTGCCCACCCACTCCCGTCCTCCCACCCACTCCCGTCCTCCCACCCTGGCATTCCTCTACACTGGGGCATTGAACACCTTTAGGCCCAAGGGCTTCTCTTCCCACTGATGCCCAGTAAGGCCATCCTTTGCCACATATGTGGCCAGCACCATTATACACATGAGTTTTATGCATACAGATGTAAACACATGCATGCACGCACATTTGTGTGAACACAGACACTATGCACAGAGGGTCCCTTTTCCTAAGGCGGGGGCTCTGTGACATCTCACCACAGGCCACATGGCCTCTATGAGGGTATCCTGTTTTGACCAGCCTAAGCTGAGCATCTTTCTAGCACTGCCTCTGGCATCTGTTTACCAATGTCTGTTTCCTACCAGGCCTGTGGGGTTTGGTCCTTGCATACCCTGGAGACGAATGCAGATGGGTAAGGTTTCCTTCTGAGGCTCCCTCCCATATGCCTAGCACACTGTCCCTTTAGTTCTCATCATCTTTGCCCAGAGTTGTGCTCTCTTCTCCCTGGTCAGGGAGGTAACGTCTTCTGCTTAGATGTTAGTTCAGCAAATCTGAGAAAGTGCTCCCAGGTGAAGGTCTTGGGTCAGGGTTGGATCACTTCATTTGTCTCTCTTCTCCCAAGGATCACAGTTCTGGGTTGCTTATGTTGTAGTGCTAAATGTTGCTTCATGTCTTTCTCCAGATTTTACTAAGCCATTGTAGAGTAAGCCTCATATCAGCAGCTAGAACCCAATATATTCTTAAGTCCTAGTAACTGCCTTTTAATTCTGATTTATTGTGTTATTCTCATTTTAAAAGAATCTTTTTAGTTTGGTTGTGATTGTGACATAAGTTCTATGTTTCAGAGGAACCAAGTATTAATTAGGAAGACTCAGGGTATTATGTATAACTTGGCATCTTATTTACCTGTTTGTTTGTTTTGTGTGTTTCAAGGACTCGCCTGTTGCAGTTTGCTTTAGAGTCACCACCCATATCTCCTGTGTCTTCCACCTCAAAGAAGGTTGTTGTTAAAGTACATAATGCTGAAGCCACCCAACACCATGTCAATCAGGGGAACAGGTTAATGGATAAGTTCCTGATTAGAGAAACTGGTGATTGTGTATCGGAGTTGTTGGGAAAAGAAAATGAGAGGAAATTCAATCCTCAGAAAGAGATAAGCGCCTCTGCTGAGATTAAAGAGACAAGTCTCCTAGGAAAGACGGTACTTGGTCTCTCAGATGCTAATGGACCTGTGACACCCTCTACATCCACCATGAAACTGGATACTAAAGGTAGGAAGTCATTTTTGTATGTGCGGAATTATACGTACAGAAGTCTCACTCATGTGGTATGAGATTAATAGGCAGCACTGTTGAGGGGGAGAAAGAACAACTAGGACTAGACCGACCGGGTTTCATCTCACCATGTCTCAGGCATTGATGCAGCCCTTGGTTAGAGGCTTATTTTATTGTCTTTCGTAGATTAGCATTCAGGATAATTCTTGCAGTATAGTTGTAGAGTAATTCTCATATCAGCAGCTAGAACCTAGTTTGCTATGAAGTCCTAGTAACTGCAGTTTACTTAATAGTTAATGCTTCTTGTGATAGCTTTCTGTTTTTTAGTTTGGAATCCTATCACCTCATCAAGTTCCCGTTAACTCTTAAAGAGGCCTTCATTTTGTACCACTGGTTGAACATGTCCGTGCTGCTCTGCCTGTAGTTGTGTTAATACACTGGCATATGGCATGTACTTCAGTGAGCCTGACTAATTTCCTGGCTCTCCCAGAATGTCTCTGTAGCCAGTTTGTTATTTCATTCTTCCTACAGTGTACTCAGATTGACAGAATAACTGAAAACTGACTGGATATGCTGCCTGTTCACTAAATACCTATTGCCTGGAAATGCCAGTAGTGTTTACTAGAAAGTTGGAATTAGCTTATTAGTACTTGTTATTTTTGTTTTGTTTTGTTTTGTTTTGTTTTGTTTTGTTTTTAGAGACAGGGTTTCTCTGTGTAGCCCTGGCTGTCCTGGAACTCACTCTGTAGACCAGGCTGGCCTTGACCTCAGAAATCTGCCTGCCTCTGCCTCCCAGAGTGCTAGGATTACAGGCGTGCACCACCACCGCCCGGCAGTACTTGTTATTTTTAAAGTTTTTTTTCCTATTTTATTTTTTGATTATGCATATCAACATCTCAGCCTGGAAATCACTCTGTGGTTTTTGTTGTTGTGTTTTTATTTCATAGGGACATGTTTTCAACTCTTGTAGAATTTTTTTCTTTTTTATCCAAATGAAATATTAGAATGGACCTTAACATGCAAAATGTTCTAGTAAAAGAAGAAGTAAGAAGTCTGGAGACTCTGGTGCACAGGTCTTCTTTCCTGGACACTGTATCTTACCCCATGGTGGATACCTCCACATTCACTGCATCCACAGGGCTGCAGCTTTAATAAGGTGTTCCTGGCCCGGGAGCAGGGGTCAGTAGGTCAGCCAGATTGTAACAAGCCAGCGACGCCTTGGTTTTACTCATAGGTGGAGCTTCATTACAGAGTTGTTGAGATCGCTTTCGTCCTGTGTAGATGGTCCTAGGGAATCCCAGCTTTGTGGTTTCCTAGTGCCTTGTTTCTAGTTAGCTAACTCCCAAGCTCAATTGTAGGCCCGGCATTGTGATCATGTGACTGCCCACAACGTAGCTAGTTACTAGTAACCAGTAACTAGTTACTAGTAACCAGTGTGCCTCTTCTCCTTGCTCTTTTTTAATGAGCATATCAGCTGGGATTCTTTGTTTTAATTACTGAAAGATGCCAGTTTGATTATTTTTGCCCGTTCTATGGCTAATAAAGTCTCCCCCCTCTCTTTTAAATGCAGTGTCTTGTCCTGTTTGTGGGGTCAACATTCCAGAAAATCATATCAATAAGCATTTAGACAGTTGTTTATCACGTGAAGAGAAGAAGGAGAGCCTTAGAAGGTAAGCAGAGCCTCTGAGCAGCCTGTGCATGCCGCGTCTGTGCCTGGTGGGCGTCATCAGAACCAGGGCTCCTTCGTCTGTTTCCTTTCCCGCTTGATTTTTCCTTTAATGCTGGTTACCTCTCCCTCCTCCCATTTTCCTTCTTCAGCTCACACTCTGCTATATTTCAAGAGTAGATTAGTGCTTGCTCGCTGGTACATTATGACTTAGAGAAACTAGTGGCTTAGCCTTCATTTACCTTTTAAACTTACTTCATTTTTAGAATTCTCAAATGATCATGCAGAGGCCTTGCCCAAAGAGAGCAAGGTCAGCTTGAATTTGAAGAATGTAAAATCTTTCATTAGTTCTTAGGGCGTTTTAATATTTTAAATAAACCTTTAAACAATTAAAAATGTAATATTTTAAGTATTAATTTAAATCAAACTTACTGTATGTTTGTCTATCTGTCTGTATTTATATGGTTCTGAGAATTAAATCCTAGTGTGCTTTTTCAAAAAATTTTTGAATAGGCTGTTCAACAGCATAATGATCCCCTGTAAAAATGATGCAGAATATTTTTAGCTGAATATAGTGATATATGCCTGCAATCCTAGCATTCAGGAGGCTGAGTCAGGAGACTCAGAGACTACTGCAGAGTAGGTTAGCCTAGGCTACCCAGTGTCGTCCCAGCCTGTGTGTCTCATTTCCCCTTTTGGCCGGAGAGGATGCGTGGCATGTAATGACCTTCTCTCCAAAACACCTGGAAATGTCATTTCTAATAAGTTGTGAAGTTGAGATTTGGTCGTAAACTACTGTGCTGCTTTGTGTCCTTGTGTGCCATAGTCACCAAATCTGAAATAGTGCGCCTGGCGTTCCAGGAGTGATGTTTTAATTGAACTTAAATTGCAGGGCTTTGGGAATCAGTGGCTGGTGGAGACAATAAGGAAACAGAAGGGTCGGTTTGAGTCTGGCCCTTCGTGGTAGGTGTAGTTGGAGGAAACATGGGCATCAAGGCCAAGAAAAGATTTTATTTTTAAAACTAGGGTATAGGTCTCAATCTTCCTGCACTGTCAGGCGGTAAACAGGGCGGTGGTGAGCACAGGGAATGAAGTGGGGTAAAGTTGGAGACAGTGAGCGAGAGTCCAGAGAGCTGTGGGAAAGAGAAGGGGCTGGAGACTAGTGATAGCTGGGAAGTACGGTCAGGACAGCGATGGCTCTTATGTTCATCTGTCTCGAGGAATATTCTCCCAAAAGCATTCTCTCAGAAGGCAGGACCGTCTCACCGTTTTAATTATTAAAACTAAAAAGGTGCCACTCAATTTTTCTGAGTCAGTTTGGAGTGAATGCAGGTTCCAAGGGGCAGGCTGTAGTGCTGTAACTTACAAAGGCTGAAGTGTGGCGATGTGCTGCTAGCTCACAGCACAAGCTGTCCTTAACTCCAAGCCTGCCCAGCACTGTGCTTGCAAGGCCTGCCTGCCTCCTCCCTCCCTCCCTCCCTCCCTCCCTCCCTCCCTCCCTCCCTCCCTCCCTCCTTCCTTCCTTCCTTCCTTCCTTCCTTCCTTCCTTCCTTCCTTCCTTTCTCTTATTGAATATATTCTTCATTTACATTTCAAATGTTATACCCTTTCCCGTTTCCCCTCTCCCTGAAAACCCCCAACCCCTCCTCCTATCCCCTGCCTCCAAGTATATGCCCTTCCCTCTCCTCCTCCCCTCCCTTGATTTCCCTTTGTTGTGGCATCTATTGAGCCGTCACCTGACCGAGGACCACTCCTCCCACTGATGCCAACAAGGCATTCCTCTGCCACATTTCTGGCTGGAACCATATGTGCCCCTTGGTTGGTGGTTTAGTCCCTGGGAGTCCTGGGGCATCTGGATGGCCGACATCATTCTTCTTCCCATGGAGCTGTAAACGCCTTCAGCTCCTCTGGACCATCCTCCAGCTCCTCCATTGGGGACCACATACCCAGACCAATGGTTGGCTGCTAGCATCTGCCACTCTATTTGTAAGGCTCTGGCAGGGCCCCTCTGGAGACAACCATGGCATGCTCCTTTTGGTATGCACTTCTTGTCATTCATAATAGTGTTGAGGTTTGGTGACTGTTTATAAGATGAATCCCCAGGAAGGGCAATCTCTGGGTGGCCTTTACTTCTGTCTCTACTCCACACTTTGTCTCCTTTATAGCTCCTGTGAGTATTATGTTCCCTTTTTCAGAGGAACCATCACTTAAGTCCTCCTTCTTGAGCTTCCTGTGCTGGTTGAATTGTAACTTGTTTATTTTGAGCTTTTGGACTAGCATCCTCTATTAGTGAGTGCATACCATGTGCCTTCTTTTGTGATTGGGTTACCTCGATCAGGATGACACTTTCTAGTTCCATCCATTTGCCTAAGAATTTCATGAATTCATTGTTTCTAATGGCTGAATAGTACTCCATTGTGTAGATATACCACAGTTTCTGTATCCATTCCTCTGTTGAGGGACATCTGGGTTCTTTCCAGCTTCTGGCTATTATAAATAAGGCAGCTATGAACACAGTGGAGCTTGTGTCCTTATTACATGTTGGAACATCTTCTGGGTATATGCCCAGGAGTGGTATAGCTGGGTCCTCAGGTAGTACTATGTCTAATTTTCTGAGGAATCGCCAAACTGATTTCCAGAGTGGTTTTACCAGCTTGCAATCCCACCAACAATGGAGAAGTGTTCCTTTTCCCCCACATCCTCTCCAGCATCTGCTGTCCCCTGAGTTTTTCATCTTAGTCATTCTGACTGGTGTGAGGTGGAATCTCAGTGTTGTTTTGGTTTGCATTTCCTTCATAACTAAGGATGCTGAACATTTCTTTAGGTGCTTTAGAGCCAGTCAAGTTTCCTCAGTTGAGAATTCCCTGTTTAGCTCTGTACCCCATTTTTTAATAGGGTTATTTGACTCTCTGGAGACTTAACTTCTTGAGTTCTTTGTATGCATTGGATATTAGCCCTCTCTCGGATGTATTGGTAAAGATCTTTTCCCAGTCTGTTGGTTGCCATTTTGTCCTATTGACCGTGTCCTTTGTCTTACAGAAGCTTTACAGTTTTATGAGGTCCCATTAGTCGATTCTTGTTCTTAGAGCATAAACCATTGGTGTTGTATTCAGGAACTTTTTCCTTGTGCCCATGTATTCAAGATTCTTCCCCATTTTCTCCTTTATAAGCTTCAGTGTGTCTGGTTTTATGTGAAGGTACTTGATCCACTTGGAATTGAACTTTCTACAAGGAGTAAGAATGGGTCGATTTGGATTTTTCTGAATGCTGACCTCTAGTTGATCCAGCACCATTTATTAAAAATGCTGTCTTTTTTCCACTAGATGTTTTTAGCTCCTTTGTCAAATATCAAGCGACTGTACGTATGTGGGTTCTTTTCTGGGTCTTCAATTCTATTCCATTGATCTTCCTGCCTGTTTGCATACCAATACCAAACAGTTTTTATCACTATTGCCCTGTAGTAGCGCTTGAGGTCAGGGATGGTGATTCCCCCCAGGAGATCTTTTGTTGTGGAGAATAGTTTTTGGTATCCTGGGTTTTTTGATATTCTAGATGAATTTGAGAATTGCTCTTTCTAGATCTATGAAGAATTGATTTCGGATTTTGATGGAGATTGCATCGAATCTGTAGATTGCTTTTGGCAAGATGGCCATTTTTACTAAATTGATCCTGCCAATTCATGAGCATGGGAGATCGTCCCATCTTCTGAGATCTTTGATTTCTTTCTTCAGAGGTTCTTGTCATACAAATCTTTCACTTGCTTCATTAGGGTCACACCAAGGTATGAAATACTATTTGGGACTATTGTGAAGGATGTCATTTCCCTAATTTCTTTCTCAGCTTGTTTATCCTTTGAGTAGAGGAAGGCTACTGATTTGCTTGAATTAATTTTATATCCAGCCACTTTGCTGAAGTTGTTTTTCAGCTTTAGGAGTTCTCTGGTAGAAGTTTTGGGGTCGCTTAAGTATATGATCATATCATCTGCAAATAGTGATATTTTGACTTCTTCCTTTCCAATTTGTATACCTTTGACATCCTTTTGTTGTCTGATTGCTTTGGCTAGGACTTCAAGGACTATATTGCATAGATAGGGAGAGAGTGGGCAGCCTTGTCTGGTACCTGACTTTAGTGGGATTGCTTCAAGTTTCTCTCTGTTTAATTTGATGTTATTACCGGGTTGCAGGATATTGCTTTCACTATGTTTGGGTATGGGCCTTGAATTCCCGATCTCTCCAAGAATTTTATCATGAAGCGATGCTGAATTTTGTTAAAAGAGGCCTGCCTTCTTATACTCACAGTTTGTTGATGGGAATCGGATTTAGATGGTTGTGTTGCTTAGTTAGGGGGAATTTGGGATAATACAAGGAGATATCCCAGGATGACTTCTAAGCTATCAGTATCTCATGCTGCTTTTTTTCCTTGTGTTTCACCCCAGAAAATGAGTTCGAAGTAGAAAGGCTGAGTATTTTCTCCCTGAAGACAATTTGCACTTATGATCTTGTTTGGATTGTTCCCTTTCCAGAAGGCTCTGTTGTGTTTTTCTAATGCTTCTAGCTCTGTCCAGTGGTGTTCCAAGAGTGGCTGCACAGAGAGCCTTGCCAGTTGGTCCCAGTGCGACTTAGAACTAGCCTGTACCATGTCACTCAGTAGACTGCTGAGAGCTCCTACACTTGAGGCAGCTGCTGGTGTTGGTTTTGTTTCACAGTTCCTAAATT
Source organism: Apodemus sylvaticus (assembly GCF_947179515.1). Lineage (NCBI taxonomy): Eukaryota > Metazoa > Chordata > Mammalia > Rodentia > Muridae > Apodemus > Apodemus sylvaticus. The sequence goes on along the minus strand of NC_067473.1, from coordinate 144,377,131 downwards.
GGCTTTACTCCAAGTTTTTCTGTTTCTTTTTTTTTTTGTTCTCAGAAGTATTTCTTACAAAAATTATTCAGACATACTTAGGGAAACATGGACCTGAATCTGTTTAGTTATATCCTGGCCTTGGGTTTGGTCACATAAGGGTCTCAGTGCTTTACAGTCTTCTTTATAACATTAAAGATGACTGCTGAGTGTGGCTGATCACCCTGAGCCTGTCTGTCCTGTGTGAAGATGTCACTTGGTTCAGAGCAGAGCTCTTTCCTATTAATGTCCTGGTTCTGAGACCCCTGCCTTGTGATACTTAGCCTCACTCAGTCAGCATAGAAAAGATGAGCGTCTTGTCATGCTTGGGGCCATGTTTCTCTGGCTTCAGAGTCTCAGCTTCTTGATAGAGATTTGATGTCTGGTGGTGCTTCATTGTGAATGCCAGTGAACACTACAGATGGTTATTAGAATTTCAAAGTTGTAAATGTAATAGTCTGTTCTTGATAAAATAAATGTTTTAGTTAGAGACTTAATGAATCACTCCTTCCTTTGTGCTTATCATAAACACTGTGAAGTGATTTAGTTGTTGCTACCTACTCTGATTTTTACCATGATTTATTCAATCTTGTGGAGTCCAGTTGGATGCCATTATAAGAACAATTTTGGAAAAATATACTCTTTTGAAGTTGCAGGTCCTTTTACAATTAAGTAGTTATTTCTGGCTTTCAGACATTACTGATAGAGCATAAAAGACATAATTTAGTCAGAAAATGATCCTCATCTGAGGAGAGCTGGTGTATCTGTACTTGACTGTAATAGTGCTCTCAGTATGACCTTTGGACCACTGCAGATTTACCATGGGAAACAGGAAAGTAAAGACTTTCAGTTTCCACCTTCAGGCCTGCACCATGTAGATGGATGCTGTGGGGAAAGTGACTGAACATCTTCATTTCAAATGAGCTCTCCTGTTAGTTCTGAGGTCCCCTGAAATTTGAGAAGCATAGCCTTTTGTGAATTCTCTTTGCTTATTTTTTTTTAAATCTTTATTTTTAAACCCTGTTAGCCTTAAGATATTATTAATTTGTTGTGATTTTGAAATGATTGCAGTTCTGAAGACCACTTTGAAAACTGCTTATTATGCATCTAATTGCCCTTAGAGCTGAACCTCTAGTCAGACCGCTTATGCTGACACCCCACCCATTGACCTACCTTTGTGTGGGTGTGGGCATGCATGCTCGGGTGTAGGGGTACATGTGTATGAGAGCATGTGTGTGAATGCCAGAGGCCAACCCTGGGCATCATAATCAGGAGTCTGTTCTACCTTGTTCTTTGAGACAGAGTTTCTCACTGGGGCCTGCTTAGCCTCGCTTATTAGTTAGGCAAGCTAGCTAGCAAGCTCTAAGAACGCCTCTGTTTCTACCTCCCCAACTTTTTATATGGATGCTAGAGGCCAAACTCATGCTTATGAAGCAAGTGCTCCATTGACTAAACTGTCTTCCCATCCTCCTCTTTTTTTATCTTAACGTCTCAACTATTTTTCTAGTCAGTCAGGTGTTGGGAAGGTAAACTACTGTTTTATCTGAGAATATTTGATAATTCATACTAATCCTAAGATCTTTCTTGTTTGTTTGTCTTAGCTCTGCTCACAAAAGGAAGCCGTTGCCCAAAACTGTATATAACTTACTCTCTGATCGTGATTTAAAGAAAAAGCTGAAACAGCATGGCTTATCTGTTCAAGGAAACAAACAGCAGCTTATTAAAAGGCATCAGGAGTTTGTGCACATGTATAATGCCCAGTGTGATGCTTTGCATCCTAAATCAGGTAAAGTGATACACCTGTGCTCATCTTTGAATAAAGTAAGTGTGTAGCTGAGAGACTATAACCCACAGAGAGAATTGTAATAAGTACCTTTTTGGTAGTAGATAAGATAAGCAAATGAATTTTTAAGAGCTACCTGTAGAACACTGTGTTAAGGCAGTCTTCTCTCAGGCTGTCTTATAGCTCCAGGTCCCTTCTCAGAGGAATCATTGTTGGCAGTTTGGAATATCTTTCCAGAGATTGCAAGGTGGAAAAGAGTGAGCTAGAGTCTTATACTCTTCCTACTTTATTCTGAGTAACTGTGAGTAAGTCATATCTCTGTACTTCTATTTTCTCATCTGTAAAATGACAATTATAATCCTACATGCTGTATTTTTTGAGGTGATAGAATGCATCTAGTTCAGTACCTTAGCAAGTAGTTAGAACTAAGTGGATGTTTCAATTGTGATTATTTTACATAAACAGACATCCTTAGTCGGTACTGATTCATAAAAATATCAGTAATTCTCCCCATAGTTTTCATTCAACCATTCATACATTTTGGAGTTCTTTACAGGTAAGAACATTTAGAATTGCTTTATGTTTATAAACAAGAAATGATATGAAAATAGAAAAGTACATGGTGTGGTAAATTTCCATAAAGTAAAAATGCCTCCCTAAATTACTGTGATTATCCCCAAATCCTCTCCTCCTAAGCCACTGTCTGTCCTGTACTTTGTAGACCAGGCTGGCCTCAAACTCACAGACATCCACCTGCCTCTGCCTTCTCAATGCTGGAACTAAAGACTTGTGTCACCACAGCCAGCAGTCTGTTTTCTACTTTACCCACACTAGAGCTCCTTTTCTTTTCAAATCTCACATGTTTTATATTTTTCTGTTCTGTTTTCTATGAATTAGGATAAACACATTGAACAGTAGCCATACCATAGCCTGAATGTTATACTATTGTAAGATTATCTCCACCAAACACAACCTTTTTTTTTTTTAATTCAGCCTCACTGAAATAGTCAAGATTGCAGAACGCAGTCAGATTCCTTGCTAAAGCATGACACAGATGGCCTCTAGTGTAGTTGTGGTCCTTAAAGAGCTCTGTTGCCCTCTGAAACCTCTTGAATACAGTCTTCATTGTCCACATTCAGCATTCCTCTTTCCAGCCATAATGGTCTACCAAGCAGTCCTGAGAGTATTCTAGGACTCTCTAGCCTTTCACTCTTCTCTAGTTCTTCTGCATGCTACTTCCAAAGGGCTGTGAACAATATGGTCAGCCTTATCACAACAACTTCATTGTTCTGTCCTAAGTTTTGTTTCTGTTTTTGGTTTTTGGTTTCTTGAGACAGGGTTTCTCTGTGTAGCCCTGGATGAACTCGCTCTATGGACCAGACTTGTCTAGAACCTGCCTCTGCCTCTCACAAGCTGGGGTTAAAAGCATATACCTCCAGACCCATCTTGTTCTTTCAGTAACTTTTTTGTATCAGATACTTTTCTTACTGGTATGATCAAATAGCTAAGAAGCAACTTAAAGAAAAGATTTATTTTCACTAATTCATTGCGCTGACATGGTAGGAAGGCAGGACAAAGACTGAGTGTGTCCTGGGATTCCTACCATCTCAGTGGGCCAGGAAGCAGAAAAATGGGAGTGCTGGCATTCTATAGAAACAGCCTGCAATTGATGATCCTGTGTCTGAGCCCCTCAGGGTTTTTAAACTTTCTTGGAAGCCACCCTTGGCCTTTTATAATCCATCAAAAAGTTTAGCTGGGATCTTATTCAGTTGTAGGGTCATTGCAGTCTATCTCCTGGGAATTGCTTTTTGTCACCTGGTACTCATGGTCTATCCCAATCTGGCCACCTGTTTTGGGGTTTTAGGGCATGTACTTTCTGTTTAATTTTAACTTTCATGGATTCAAGCAAAATTATAGTTGCATGAATTGTCTAGCTTTTCCTTGTCATTATAGTGAGTACGATGCTGTTGTTAGCTCTCTATATCCTAACGAGAATTAGAAGACTTTTTGAAGATAGCTTAAGCCCTTAACTTGTACCTAATCCTAATTATAATATAATATAATATAATATAATATAATATAATATAATATAATATAATATAATGTAATATAATATAGTATATGTCTTACAATTGTAGAGTATGCCAGAATGGTACTTGTGTTAATGCGTTGGATAGAATGTGAATGCTTTTGCTTTTGTATTATGCTATGACTCAGAGGCTTACAAAGAGATGAACATTTATTTTCTTTATTTACATTTCAAATGTTATCCCCTTTCTTCGTTTCCCCTCTGAAACCCCCTGTCCCTTGCCCCTCCCTCTGAGATGAGCATTTCTTTTTCTTTTTTTTTTTTTTTTTTTTTGGTTTTTCGAGACAGGGTTTCTCTGTGTAGTCCTGGCTGTCCTGGAACTCACTCTGTAGACCAGGCTGGCCTAGAACTCAGAAATCTGCCTGCCTCTGCTTCCCAAGTGCTAGGATTAAAGGCGTGCGCTACCACGCCCGGCTTGAGATGAACATTTCTTGATCACAGAAGATATTATCTACATTGTTTCTACCAGTTTTCCAATATTAAGGAAGCAGATACAGCTTAGTGCTTGGAGAAGAAAATCTTTTAAGTGAAGCAGTTGCTTGAATTTTGAAATAGGCTTGAGTAGGATTATTTGCAGTAGGTATAGAGGAGATTGAAGTGGGTGTAGGAAAGAAAGTATTCGTATCTCCCCCAGGTATCTATCTTCTAGTATAAACAAGTATCAAGCAATCCTAGTTTTTCTATGTACCTTTTAAAGACTCTCTATAAAATATATAGAAGTAAATTCCAGACTTAATATCTTTTTACATATAACTGTGTATAGATAACTGTTGGTTTTTATTCTGTACCTCATATACTTTAATAGACTGACTTGATACAGAAAGGCAGCATTTGCAAAATCTGCAATGTTTGTGTTTAAGGAAAGGCATTTAATGTGTGACAGGACATTTTCTTGATCTCCCTGCTATGAGTGGATGGAAACTGCCTTCAGATACTGGTTTTGGCAGCAAGGGCATGTCCCTTGGTATTTGCAAATCTTTTTCTCTCCTTACCAAGTTTCACTACATTTAATATATTGGAGTTAGAGTTAAGTTCCTATCCTCTAGGAACATAACTCATAGTAGTAAATTAATTCTCATATTTCATTAAAATTACAGTTTGTATGTTAAGGTAAAAATTACATGCTATTCAGTTTTATTTTAATACATACAAGAGTTATATGTTAAAACTCCATACTCTTCATTTAGTGTACTGCTTTGAAATATTGCTAAACTTACTGCTTTAAATTCTGTTTTGTTGTAATAAAACACCAAGACCTAGGCAACTTATAAAAGGAAGCACTTAATAGAAGGTTTGCTTACAGTTACAGAGAGTGAGTCCATGACCATCATGCCAGGAGGTGTGGTGTCTGGCAGACAGGCACAACACTGGAGCAGTAGTAGAGAGTTCACACTGATATGCAAGTTTAGGCAGAGAGAGTGAATGGTACTGGGCCTAAGTGAGCTTTTGACACATCAAAGCCGAGCTCCAGTGACACACCTTCTCCAACAAGGCCACACGCCCTAATCCTTTCCAAGCATTTCTACTAACTGGAGACCTAGCATTCAAATTTATGAGCCCGTGGAGGCCATTCTCTTCCAAATCACTACACTTACTTTTGAAAGTTTACAAAAATGAAGACAGGAATCTGCATGTATCTATCACCTGTCTTGCTGTACTGTTAAAAACCTCACATAGGCATAGAATAATGATCAGTGTGATTATTATTTTTTCTTCCTCCTTATTTTAATAGCTGCTGAAATCGTCCAAGAAATTGAAAACATGGAGAAGACCAGGATGCGCCTTGAAGCAAGTAAACTCAATGAAAATGTATGTTGAGTCCCTTTCTGTGTTTATGTACGAGTGCAGAAGGAAAAGTTAAATTGAACTTTTAAAATTAAGAGCCAGCCTTTGTAAATTCTTCTTGGTAGAAAATGTACGGGACCACATTGCTATTTAGAGTATCAAGATTTCCTTACAGTTCGTGTTTTTGGACAGTGTTTGTATTCAATAGATTTACACATAAAGTATAGCAGCTCCACATAGAGCTTTGCTTAGAAGCTGGAGTCCTGTGGAAAAAGCCCAGGTTGCTTCTGCTTCTTGTTCTGCCATGAGGTAAAGATGTGCCACCTCCATTTACTCCTGCCACTGTGGTGCTCTGCCCTGGTGCCTGGAGCCAAGCAGCCATGGTCTGAACACTGAGACCAGCATGTGAACCATTAGCTAGGTAAATGGACATGTCACTAGGACACATTGAAAGAAAAGGAAACATACGAATATTCTGAGATTTAGAATATCTTGCACAATCATAAGCATTCAGAACAATTTATGGGTTTGTTCTGCTATTCTTGATGACTTTTGTAGCTCTTAGGAGAAACCATAGGACTAGGGTTCACATTAACCAGCAACAGCTTTCAAAGTTACCTTTCCCAAGTTTCTATGAATTATGGGCCAACATTTAATAATCTGATTTAAAGAAAATAGGCAGTTATATAGGTACAACACCATCTAGGAAGTTTAATATAATATTCTTAAGATTATAGTTTTATGGACACCTGTTTGCATGAAGAGGCCAGACAAGGGTGTTAGATCTCCTAGAACTAGGGTTAGAGGCATTTGTGAGTTGTCTGATAAGGGTGCTGAAAATTATGCACAGGTCTTCTGAAAGTAGCAAATGCTTTTAACTTCTGAGCTATCTCTTTAGCCTATTAATGTCATCATCATCGTCATCATCACCATCATCTCCTTTTCCTTCCTCCTCTTCTTCCTTTCTTTCCTTCTTCTTTTTCCTCCTTCTTCCATCTTTTTATGTATTTTTTTGAGATAGGGCCTCTCTAGCTTTGCTTGGCCTGGAACTCACTGTATAGATAAGGCTGGCTTCAAACTCAACAGAGATCTACTTGTTGCTGTACCCAAATAACTCTACTCAAATGGTCCCAGCAGTAGCAGTACATTCATTGCCACACACTCTAATGTTCTCGGTTCTTAAATGAAAGGCGTGCACATACACACACACCCAAACACCCACATACACCCCCACACCCCCACACACAGCTTTATACTTTAATATGTCTGAACAGTTCAATGGCTGGGTTACTTCCAAACTTGCAAGTGGCTGATACTAATACACTCCCCTCTGATTCCTGAGTTATTAACTTGCTAATTCCTATATTCCATCTTGGCTGCCCTGCAGTCCTCTCAGGCTGTATTCTCTGTCTGGCATGCCTCAGACGTGGCTTTTCTTCCTTTCCCCGGCATGGCAGCTCTCTCCTTCCTGATCCCTCCTCATTCCCTTGCCCAGAAATCCTAAAGTCCTGCCTCTGTCTCCTTGCCTAGCTGGCTACAGCAACTTGATTTACCAATCAAAACCAATGAGGGGCAGGCTCACTCAGCGTCTTGTTTGGACATGCAGATTCTCCTGCAATTTTGGGGACCAAATTAACATAATACATGCAGCATTAGACCAAATCCACAACAACCTCTGCCTCCCAAGTACTGGGATTAAAAGTGCGTACCAACACTTTCTTTTTAGTTTTATTTTTTAAATTTCCTTTTATATATTTTTTATATTTTAATCAATTCTTTTTCCTCCCCCATCTCCTCCCTACTTCATAACTCACCCAACTTGATGTTCTTCTTCTCTTTCTCCAACAACAAAAATCCAAGAAACACAACAAAAACAACAAAAAAACTCAGAAAAACTGAAAGAAATAGAATAAGACAAAAAATAATAAAACAAAGTACACAAACAACAACACAACCCCATGGAGTCTATTGTGTATTGGCCATCAACTCCGAGGTGTGAGACCCACCTGGAGTGTGGGCATAGGTGACACTCCATTGGAGAAACCTATGAATAGCTTTTAGGTTAGGGGTGGGGCTTTATGGTCACTTCCCTTTCTCAATGCTGAGATTTTGTCTGGTTTGCACTTGTGCAGGTCTTGTGTATGCTATCACAGTCTTTGAATTCACAGGTGTATTAGTCTTGTGTCTGGAAGACATTGTTCCTTGGAGTCACTCATTACCTCTGCCTCTTAAAGTCTTTCTACTTCCTCTTCTGCATAGATCTCTGAACTCCAAGGAAAGGGATTTGATAAAGATATCCCATGTAGGGCTAAGTGTTCCGAAGTCTCTCACTCTCTGACCATTGTCCAGTTGTGAATCTCTTTGTTAATTACCATCTACTACAAGAAGAATCTTTTCTGATGAATGTTGAATGATGCTCTGATATATGGGTATATCACTATGCCATTAGGAATTATTTTATTGCTGTATTCCACTAACAGAATATTAGTAGGGTCCCCCCTGGGCCCATAGCCTATGAGCCAGAGGTTCTTGACCACTTTAACAGGGTCAGGTATGAGCTCCAACTAGTGGAGTGGGCCTTAAAAATAATCTTAAAAATGGTTATTCTTGTAACATTTGTGCCACTATTGTACTAGTATATCTTGTAGGCAAGTCTTTTGTTGTAGATTTCAGGGTTTGTAATTGGGTGATATTGATAATTACTTTTCTGGTAATGCTCAAGAATACTTTCCAGTGCCATAAACACTTGTCAGTAGTCAGGGGTTTAGCTTTGAGCTGGATACCATCTGAATTTCTATTTCTTTGATAAGGTATGTCTTCAATAATAGGGCTTAACCATCAGGCTATAGAGAATAACCAATAACTTTGACAATAGCTTGTAATGTTTGGAAGTGTCTTTGAGATCACCTTGGAAAAGTTCAACAAAATATAACCCATTCTTACAACACTGGAGGTTTTATTTGGTAACATAAGATGTTTATGATGTAAAGATGTAATGAGGCATTGTCTTTTTCATTATCAGGTGACTCCATTTAAATTTATTTCATATGTTATGAAATAGTATGTGTGTGTGTGTGTTTATGTATATATATAATATGCAATTATATATAATATATGCAATGTATATCATATGTATATATTTGGAGGCTTCTATACTAGTAGGTTTCCATATGGCTTTATAAAGGCCTTTAGTGTTAGTTATTCCTCTATATTCCCTTCTTTTTTCTGCCCTCCCGTTCTCCTTCCCATTTGGTCCTCCTACTTTCCTCTTTATCTCTTTATAATACTGTATTCTGTTTCCTCTTCCTTGGAAGATCACACACACACACACACACACACACACACACTCCCTTCCTGGTCACTTACTAGCTATCTAACCTTTGTGGTTATTTGGATTGAAATATGTATATCTAAACTTAAAAGCTGACATTCACATATACGAGAAAACATTCAATATTGGATCTAGGTGTCCTCACTCATAATGATTGCTTCTAGCTCCATCTATTTACCTGCAAATGTCATTATTTCACTTAACAGCTGAAAACTCCATTTATTGGTAGATAGATATCTAGGTTGTCTGGAACTTATGGTTATTATGACTAGAGCACCAATAAACATGGGTGAGCAAGTGTCTCTTTAGTAGCATGTTGAGTCTTTGGATATATATTCAAGACAGAGAGAGCTGGATCTTGTGGTAAATTGCTTTTCCTCTTTTTGAGGCGCCCTCACACTGATTTCCATAGTGTGTATACCTGTTTGCACTCCCACCAACAATGAGTAAGTGTTCCCCTTTCCCTGCATCCTCACCGGCATTTGATTGGTTTTGGCCATTCTGACTGGGGTGAGATGAAATGTCAGGGTAGTTTTAATTTTCTTGGTGGCTTAGGATGGTGAAGATTTTAAAAATGTTTCTCAGCCATTCTCAGTCACATATAATGTGAACATTTGTGTTTCATTTTTGGAAAATGGTTTAATTCTGTATTCCATTTTAAAATTATGTTGTTTTCCTGAGGTTCAGCTCTTTTTAGTCTAACCCTCTGTCAGATTTCGTATTCTGTAGACAGCCACTTTGCTTGAATGATGGTGTCTTGTTGTACAAAAGCTTGTAGCTTCATAACAAATGAAGTCCCATTTGTTAATTGTTGACCTTAGTGCCTGTGTTGTTGATGTCCTGATCAGAAATTTTTTTCCTGTGCCTGTGAATTCAAGCCTGTTCCCTACTTTCTCTTCTCTGAGTTCCCTGTATTTAGTCTTACACGGAGGTTGTTGATCCAGTTGGAGTTGGGTTCTGTGCAGGAAGATGGATCTGGATCTGGATCTGTTTTTATTCTGCATGCAGCTATCCAGCATTGTTTGTTGGATATGCTTTCTTTTCTCCAGGGTGCATTTTAGTTTCTTTGTCAAAAGTTAGCTATGTAGAATTATCCCTAGGTTCTGTTCTATTGATCAACATGTCTTTTTATGTCAGGACCATGTATTCTCAATTACTGATGCTCTATAATACAATTGAAATCTGGGCTGGCGATTCCTCCAGCAGTTCTTTCATTGTTCAGGATTGTTTTGGCTATCCTGGATATTGTGTTTCCTCCATAATATTCTTAATACAGAAACACACTTTAACTGATAAAATGGACTTCAAGAATTAGAAAAGAGATTCATGCAAGTTTCAAAGAAGAAATGACATGTACAACTGAAAAATTGGACTGCCTAAGAAATTTGTCTTTTGTTTTCTTAATTGTATTTTTTGTTTTTAGGAACCATACAAACAGTGGGTTTCTTTGTGGCGTTTTCATACATCTACATCACTGAACTTTGCACGTGTTCACCCTATCACCCCATTCTTTGTGGATGGCTGCTTTCTGCTACCAAATAGTCCCCATTAGTGTTTTACTTGAAAAGCCTTATATGCACAGAAAGGTAGACAAAATGCTACTACCCATTACTGTCAAAGATTCCCTCCCCACTTTTTTGTCTCCTAGAACCAAACATTTATATGTATTTTGATTTTTGATATTTCAATCAATAAAATGTGTTTTATTTTTTCTCAACTATTTGGAGTTGGATACAGATGCTTTACAAATTTTATTGGGATGTTTTTATTTATGGAAAGAAACAAAACTTTAAATCTCTTCACAAATGAGTCTCACCTTGGCTTAAAATTCATAACTATGCCAAGCTACTTACTATTATGTGAACATTCGTTAAATTATATAAACAACTAAGGCTGTGTAGATGGCTCAGCAGGTAAGGTCACTTGGTGTATAACATGAGAACTTAGGTTCAAATCTCAGCACTCATGTAAACAATTTTGCATGACTGTATGCCTGTAACCCCGGTGCTGCGGGGGGATAGACAGAAGGAGTCCTGGGACTTTCTGCTCACCAGCCGGGCTTCAGGTTTAGTCAGAGATCCTGTCTCAAGAAAATAAGGCAGAGAGAGAACAGAGCACTCGAGTGTTCTCTGGTCTACGTATGTGCACAAGCAGGTACATCCATATCTACTTGCATATAATACCACATACACACTCAGGCACATAGTCTAACTTATGAAAACAACCTCTCAGATTTCACAGTAATATTGTTCAAGTAGAAAACAGTATTTAACCATGGTGGGTTTCCTTCCTGGATGCCACTGGTTTTGAGGAAAAGGTTGTCTCCCCTTCCACCTTTTTTTTAAGTTAAAATCTCTTGAAGAGAAAGAAGTGCTGAGTAAGACTGCACTGTTTATGATCCTAAAGTCTGAGGCAGGAAACAAACATGCAAGTTCCACACAAAGAAGATGTTTGTGTGTAACCTTGCTCTGTTTGATAAAATCACAGTTGAGATTTTGAAACTTGTGCATTGATTTCTGTTTTTGTCATTTTGGATGGATTGATTTCTAAATCTTCTTTTTTTAGGTCATGGTTTTTACAAAGAACCAAACAGAGAAGGAAATAGAGGAAATTCACAGTAAATATCGTAAGTTGTGAAATGTACTTATTGTAAAGAACTTAAGTTACTGTTTTACATCTTTAATAATTAAAAAATGGTGGTTATTAATGATTTTTGAAAATCATATTCTTTTATTGAAATGGAAGTAGAAACTGATAAAATCGAAGATTTACATGGTAAATATTTCTGATAAAATAGAAGAGATATATAGAAAAACACGTTAAAATTGACAATTTTCATGGAAAATTGAAGAGTAAAGTGGTAGATATAAAAACATTGCTAAATTAATTGATAAAGGAAGTAGAAACATTTTATGATAGAATAGACATGGAAAATATTTCTGATAAAATTGTAGAAAAATGTAGAAAGACATGCTAAAATTGAAGATTATCATGGAAACTTTTATATAGATATAATAATGATAAGCATAAAAGTATTCCTAAGTTGATTGAAAGTGGAATTATAAACATTTTCTGATAAAATTGAAGATTTATATGGAAAATATTTCTGATAAAATTGAAGAAATATACAGAAAAACATGTTAAAATTGAAGATTAACATGGAAAATTATGCAAATAAAATGGTAGGCATAAAAATAATTCTAAGTTGATTGAAAGTGGAATTATAAATATTTTCAGATAAAACTAAAGATTTACATGGAAAATATTTCTGATAAAATTGAAGAAATATATAGAAAAACATGTTAAAATGGATTATTTCATGGAAAATTATACAGATAAAATGGTAAACATAAAAAACCTTTCTATCCTAGGCAGACCTCATACAGACCCTAAGAGAACACAAATGCCAGCCCAGGCTACTATATCCAGCAAAACTCTCAATCATCATAGATGGAGAAACCAAGATATTCCATGATAAAACCAGATTTACACAGTATCTGTCCACAAATCGAGCCCTATAGAGGATAATTGATGGAAAATGCCAACACAAGGAGGGAAACTACACCCTAGGAAAAGCAAGAAAGTAATCTTCCAACAAACCCAAAAGAAGATACCCACACAAACATAAAAATAACATCAACAATAACAGGAAGCAAAAATCACTACTCCCTAATGTCTCTTGACAACAATGGATCAACTCCCCAATAAAAAGACATAGACTAACAAAATATTTCTCACGTAAATCTTCAATTTTATCAGAAAATGTTTATAATTCCCCTTTTGATTAATTTAGTAATGTTATTTTATGTCTACCATTTTGTCTGCATTGTTTTTCACAATAATCTTCAATTTTAATATGTCTATGTACTTCCTCTATTTTATCAGAAATGTGTTCAATGTAAATCTTTGATTTTATCACAAATGTTTCTAATTCCTCTTTCATTTAATTTAGAAAGAGTTTTTATATCTATCATTTTATATGTAAAATTTTCCATGAAATAGTTAATTTTGATGTGTTTGTCTATTTCTTACTTCAATTTTACCAGAAATATTTTCCATGTAAATCTTCAATGTTATCTGAAAATGTTTGTAATTCTACCTTCAATCAACTTAGAGTTATCTTTATGCCTATCATTTTATCTATATAATTTCCATGATAATCTGTAATTTTAGCATGTTTTTCTATATATTTCTTTTATTTTATCAGAAATGTTTTCCATGTAAATCTCTGATTTTACCATAAAATGTTTTTAATTCCACCTTCAATTAATTTAGAAAGTTTTTTTTCCTAAATTTTTTATTTATTGAAAAGGGAAGTAAAGGGAAATAAAAACACTTTATGATAAAATTAAAGATTTACATGGAAAATATTTCAGATAAACATGTTAAAATTGACAATTTTCATGGAAAATTAAAGAGTAAAGTGGTAGACATGTAAAACATTGCTAAATTAATTGAAATATGGGATAGAAACATTTTATGATAGAATTAAAGATTTATGTGGTCCATTGATGTTAAGAGATATTAAGGAATAGTGATTGTTGCTTCCTGTTATTTTTGATGTTATTTTTATATTTGTGTGGTTGTTTTCTTTTGGGTTTGTTGAAAGATTACTTTCTTGCTTTTTCTGGGGTGTAGTTTCCCATTTTCCATCTATTATCCTTTGTAGGGCTGGATTTGTGTAAAGATATTGTGTAAATATGGTTTTATCATGGGATATCTTGGTTTCTCCATCTATGGTGATTGAGAGTTTTTCTGGGTATAGTAGTCTGGACCCGCATTTGTGTTCTCTTAGGGTCTGTATGAGATCTGCCCAGGATCTTCTAGCTTTCATAGTGTCTGGTGAGAAGTTTGGTATAATTCTGGTAAGTCTGCCCTTATAAATTACTTGACCTTTTTTCCTTACTGCTTTTAATATTCTTTTTTTTAGTGCTTTTGGTGTTTTGATTATTATGTGCTGGGAGGACTTTCTGGTCTGGTCCAGTTTGTTTGGAGTTCTGTAGGCTTCTTGTATGTTCATGGACATCTCTTTCTCTAGGTTAGGGAAGTTTTCTTCTATAATTTTGTTGAAGATATTTACTGGCCCTTTAAGTTGGAAATCTCTCTCTTCTATACCTATAATCTTTAGGTTTGGTCTTCTCATTGTGTCCTGGATTTTCTGGATGTTTTGGGTTACCAGCTTTATGCATTTTGCATTTTTTTGACTGTTGAGTCAATGTTTTCTATGGTATCTTCAGTACCTGAGATTCTTTCTTCTATCTCTTGTATTCTGTTGTTGATGCTTGCATCTATGACCCCTGAATTCTTTCCAAGGTTTTCTATCTCCAGAGATGTCTCACTTTGTGATTTATTTTTTCTTTTTCCACTTTTAGATCCTGAGTAGTTTTGTTCAGTTCGTTCACTTGATTGTTTGTGTTTTCCTGTAATTCTTTAAGGAATTTTTGTGTTTCTTCTTTAAGGGCTTCTTCCTATTGACCCATGATCTCCTGTATTTTTTTAAGGGATTTTTGTGTTTCTTCTTTAAGGGCTTCTACCTGTTGACCCATATTCTGCTGTATTTCTTTAAGTTATTTAAGTCCTTCTTGAAGCCCTCTATCAGCATCATGAGATGAGATTTTAAATCCAACTCTTGCTTTTCCAGTGTGTTGGGGATATCCAGGACTTGCTGTGGTGGGAGAACTGGGTTCTGATGTTGCCAAGTAGCTTTGGTTTCTCTTGGTAGGGTTCTTGCGCTTGTCTTTTACCATCTGGTTATCTCTGGTGCTAGTTGGTCTTGCTGTCTCTGGCCGGAGCTTGTCCCTCCTGTGGGCCTGTAAGCCTGTATCTGTACTCCTGGGAGACCAACTCTCTTCTGGCAGGGTCTGTGCACAGAAGGCTGTGGAGTCGCCTGGCTCCCTGGTGCAAATGGCAGCCTGAAGACCTCTGTCCCAGCTGCTCCACTGATCGTATACCCACCCCCACCTGCCACCAGGTGCACTCCTGTCTGTTCCCCTCCTGAGGGAAGGTGGAGATTTCACCTCTGTGCTCAGAAAGTGAAAGGGCATCTGGGAGATCACTCTTTCCTGGCAGGGTGTGCACAGAAGGCTATGGAGCTGCCCGGCTCCCTGGTGCAAATGGCAGCAAGGGTTATTAATGTTCCAATAGTCTTGTTAATGTTGCCTCAGAGGCTGGGTTTTAGTGAATGTCCATGTGGTGCCTGCCTTTAAGATCTGTGGCTAACATTCATCTTTGAGCTCCTCATCACCAAGAATTGGCAACTGTGAGCTAGTTCTCAGAAAGCATTATGTGAGAAGATGGTGCAGGCATAGACACCTGTGGGTCTGTCATGTCCCAGGCCAGCAGTGAGAGTTCTGTATGGAGGCACAGCATTCCTGTGGCTGAGAGATTTGTGTCAAAAATAGGTTTCCTTTTCATGTTAGCATCCTCTCTTGCTTTATCATTTCCTTTTCCTGAAGTGGTCTGTCTGTGTATATCTTTGCCAGGTGACACCTTACTGTTTTTGTTAACTGGGTAGTTGTTATTTCTTTACTTTGTTAATGGTTTCATTTTTTTATATTTGGTTTGTTCCTAAGACCAAGACAGAGTCTATTTGTATGATCCTGACTGTTCCTGAACTTGCTATGTAGACCTGGCTGGCTTAGAACACAGAAAAGATCTGCCTGCCTCTTTTTTTTTTTTAATTTTAATTTAATTTAATTTAATTTAATTTTTGTAGTGCTGGGGATTGAATTTAGGATCTTACATGCAGTAGGCTAGCATCCCTGGAAGAGTCACATCTCTGGCCTCAGATTGAATGAAATTGCTTACTGCTCTGGATCCTGGCCAATTCTCATTCTCCTTCTTCCAACCTTCCCCTCTCTCCCTTCTACTCTTCCTTTCTCTTTCTCTGTCTCTTTTTGTTTATTGAGACTGAGTCCAATGTTACTTGGCAGGTCAGTAATTATAGCCAAAACAAAACAAAACAAAAAAAAAAAACCAGAAACAAAACAAACCATAAATTTTTCTCCCTCTCCAAAATGTAAAAATAAATGTACAAGTTTACACTTAGATGGAGTAACAAACTTGACTCACTTTCCTCCATTCAAAAAACAAATGGATCTGATGAAAATAAGTTAACATTTGTTTTAGATGTTGGCAAACAGGTAGCACTGGGCTGTGTGAATGAAAACAAGATGAGAAGCACCATGGTCTGCTAGCAGTTACCAGGTAATATGATGGGGGCCTGCTACGACCACTGGGCTGAGACACACATCCTAGTCCTTGGAAGCTAAGGTAGTGAGGGTTTGTGGCTTCCTGAGTACTGGATGGTTAGCATGCCTTGATATGTCCATCTAGGTTTCACTATTAAAATTTGTTATTTCTTGATGTCATATGATGGGATCTCATGATATACTTGTCTGCATCACTGCATCTTTTTTTTTTAAATAAATTAATTTTAATCTTTTGCTCTTTTAAAAAAAATGGTATGTTTTCCTGGCAGTGGTGGTGCATGCTTTTACTCCAGCTCTTCAGAGGTAGAGAGGCAGAGAGGCAGAGAGGCAGAGAGGTAGAGAGAGAGGTAGAGGCAGAGGCAGAGGCAGAGGCAGGTAGATCCCTGAGTTCAAGGCCAGTCTGGTCTACAGAGTTCAGGATAGACAGAACTACACAGAGAAACCCTGTCTTGGGGTTGGGGAGGGGAATGGTGTGTTCGTTTCTTTATTGTTGAATTTTTCAGAATTTTTGTTATACTTTTTATTGGAACTATGTTTTATCAAATGTGTGTTTTGTAAATATTTTACTTTAGTAAAGGATATGTATGATGTTTAATTGTGAAATTATATCACCTATTACTCTATTTTGAACAGTGTGTAAATGTTGACACTTCTATTTAGTAGTGTAGTATATATACTAGCTAGGGCAGTAATAGAAAAATAATATATAGATTCGAAAGGGAAACAATAGAACTTGTAAATTAGAGATGGCAGATTTCCTTTACAGTGGTATGAGCCATAAAAGAGAATATGTAACTTCAGAGTACAGGAGTTTAAGACATTTGTTCTTGAAAAGAACTAAAAACAAAACAAAACAACAAACAAACAAAAAACCCCAACCATTGATTAAGATAAAGTATCTGTAAATCTTAGTTAGGTCTGACAGAGTGTAATGCATTATATAAAAAACTCTAATGTGGTAAATGCCACATTAAGAAAATGGGTAAGAATGTGAAAAAACTTTAAAAAGATACTCAGATGCTACAAGAATTACATGAAAAGATAGTTTCATTGGTCTGAAAAGATGTAGTTTTATTAATCACTAATCTATTGTGAAATACAAATTAAAACTTTAACAGTGAAATCATGTATTCATTGAAGGGACGCTGGTCAGGATGAGCCAGAATCTAGAAAACAACATGTGGTATGTCCATGTATAGTCAAACGACCTGGTCAGGGAAGAAGCTTCTGGCTGGTGAGGCCTTGTGGCTAAGAGTTAGAAGCACTGTGGCTTGAGAAAAGCCAGGCTAACCACTAGGATGAGCATTCCACGCATATAAAATTATAGGAAGACTAAAGATGCAGTGACAGAAAGCTTGTAGGCACTACCAGGGACTGGATGTTGGGTAACAGAACTGTGAAGGTGGGAAAAGAACTCTTAGGTAGTTTTTTGTCTTCCAGTTCAAGACCAAGTACATAGCTACTAAATTCTGTGTGTCATACATGAGAAGTCTGGTATTTTTAATTAATGAGAATCATATCTATTTTCTGAGTATGTGTGCATGGGGTGACCATATGCCACAAAATGCATATGGAGGTCAAAGCAGAAGTCTGTTCTTCCCTCCTGCCACACGGCTCCCAGGGATTAGACTCAGGTGTCAGGCTTGTTGGCAGGTGTGTTTACCTGCTGAGGCATCTCTTCTGTAAACATCTTTAATGTCAAGCTGATTTTTATGTTGGCTTCTACATTTGATCTTTTCCATGGATTGTTTTGGTTGATGGATAGGGGAGATACCTGGCTTCACCAGGAAGGTACTGGGAAAATGAAGCATTTTATAAATTTTTGGGAAAGGATGCATATTATGCTAAAACTTGATCAGCATTATTTCAGAAAAGTTAAGCAAAATTTGAAATCATATCGATAAAATTGTTTTTCCACACAACACTACGTTAAAATTCACTGGTCTACCTTGTTCTTTCAACACATCTTTCATATGTGTGTACTTTGAAATATTATTTGTTAATTATTTGGTATATACTGGCTTATCTAGTTGAGAATATTTACAAATTGCCTTCTTTAATATCACCACCAGTTCATTAGAAGAGGTAGTGATTAGGAAACTATAACACAGTGTCACATTCTCCTCCTTACTGAGAAGACTTGATTCTCTCTTTGACGGGCAGTAGTGATGTTGGTTTTCCTTGGCATTCTTGCCTTGTCATTCACTTCTGAGAAAATGTGAGCCAGGTAAAGTGTGATGGCCACTCTTTGTTGTACTTTCACTTCAAGATGTTATCCTGAGCCAGCTATGGTAGCAATCAGGAAGTTGAGGCAGGGGATTGGATGCTTGAAGGTAGCCTGATCTATATTCCAGGACCTGCCTCCAAAAGAAAAAAAGACTTCCTATGCTGGCTAATTTTATGTCTTCTTGTCACAAGGTAAAGTCATCTGAGAGGAGGGAACCTCATTCAAGAAAGTGCCTTCCTAAGATGAGGCTAGAGGCAAGCCTGTAAGACATCTTAATTAGTGAATGATGTGGGAGGGTGATGATGCCACCCTTGGGCTGAGGAGCAAGCCCCGAGGGGCAAGTCAGTAAGCAGCACCCTTCCATGGCCTCTGCATCAGCTCTTCCCTCCAGGTCACTGCCCTGCCTGAGTTTCTGTCCTGACTTTGTTCAGTGATGACTAGTGATATGGAACTGTAAGCCAAAAAAACCCTTTCCTCCCTTAGTTACATTGGCCATGATGTTTTATTACTTCAGTGGAACGCTAACTGTACCCCATTAAATAAATGGCTGACCTAGCTCATAGAGTCTCAGTGCTTTGATAGTTTTCACCATGGAGAATTTTAGAAAGGCATGTCATGTACTCAAGAGCGAGCATCTAATTAAATTAATTATCTTTCTTACTATTCCACTAAAGAGATGTGTGTAGGTCTGTCTGCCATATATTTATTTATGTGTGGAGAGAGTTGCTGGGGATCACACATACTAACCACATACCCTGATAAGCAGCTATCATGCAGCCCATCACAAGATCGTTTTAGTCAAGTTGATTTTATGTTGTTTTCTAAGTATGCATGCTGAGAGAAACAGTATCATTTCCTTGACATATGCTAGGGCACTAGGCATTTCTTCCACCATGGTGTCACACCATTCATACATTCTGTCATTGCAATGAGGAAGAACAGATGGGGCTAAAGTGATGGCCCAGTAGGTAAAAGCATTATTAATGCAGAAAAGCCAGGTTTGGTTCCCAGCACTCACATGAAGGCTAACAACTGTCTGTAACTCCATTTCAGAGATCTAAACCCTCCCCTGGCCTCCATAGGAACTGCACATAAGTAATGCACAGACATAAATGGGGGCAAGACACCCATACATGTAAAATAATAAATCTTTTTTTAAGTAGCAGATAACATCTTAGTATGGTTATGACAGTAAGTATTACTTCATAGTCCTTGAAGGAAACATTTCAGGACTGTACTTCTTTAATATCACCACCAGTTCTTCAGAAGAGGTAGTGATTAGGAAACTATAACACAGTGTACTGTGCTCCAAAATACCCTGTGTTTGGATGTAGATGACAGAAAGAAAGGTGCCAGAAAAAAGTGTCATGGTGTAGACTTGAGGCAGAAGGAGCCCTTGGAGATATGGGATTGGAAAAGTAGCTAGATGAATCATGAATTGTGCCCCACAATTCATTGCTCCTGTTGCTGGGAAACTATGTAAAAGGCACTGTGAGGGGTTTGGGGATAAGCAGACTTTGACTGTATACTCTGCTCTACAACATTGTTGTGGAGAGTGAGTGTCAGAAGTGAGACCACTCATGAAGTAGATAGTTCTTTGGGGAAGTGTTACTGTGTCAGGAGAGGAGTAAAGTGAAGTAGCTGACGTGAGTTTGGAGTCGGGGGAGATTTTTTTTTTAAGTTTGTTGTATAAGTTGGGTACTTACCTTAGTGACTTTTAGGCTTTTGGGATATAACCCATAGCCAGAAATGCTTCATATAACACTGCTAAGTACCTGCACATATTAGAGAAACAACTTTCATAAAACTATATCCATTTTTGGTGCATGTTGGTACACTTCCATTCTGCCCTCTGTTTCATTAAGAAATGAAAAGCCAGTCCTTGATCTACTAAGTTTTTTCTTCCCACAGTCTGTGATATTGGTTTAAAAAAGATTCTGTATATGGTCTTAGTGATGGAGGTGGGGGCATAAGCTAGGTTCTGACATAGTTAGTGGTGTCTGGAGAGTGGCTAGGAAGGTAGAGCATGCGCACACAGACAAGGGGTCCCGGTGCTTGGAAGAAGATAGTTTCTCCTAAAATAAGTCCGTATGTCTCTTGGTCCCACGAGGTCAACTAAGAGGGCCCATAAAGAGGCTGTGCTGGGTTTAAGTGAAGAGCAGAAAATGAGCCACAGTCGTTTTGAGTTGGTAGACAGGGACTTGTGTATCAGTTCCCACAACTAGTCAAACCACTTAATTTTTTTAAAGGGTTATTTACTTTCTGTGTATGGGTACTTTGCCTGCATGTATGTCTGTGTGCCACGTGCATGCCTGGTACCCACATAGGTCAGAAGAAAGGCTTGGATCCCTAGAACTGAAGTAATGGATGCTTGTGAGCCACCAGGTAGGTTCTGGTAGGTAGGTAGTTACCAGGAAGGTAACTAAACCTTCCTCTGGAAGAGCAGCCAGTTCTGTCAACTGCTGAGCCATTGTTGCAGCCCCAGATCCACTTAAAAATTTGAAGAGGAAAATTCAAGACATATAATGCAAGCTCATATTTTAAATTTAAGAGTGTTCCTTACCAACTAGCAGATCCCCTAGATAAGTGGAGTGATGAGTGGGAACAGTTTATTAGTCATAATCTGTTGCCATCATTTATTTTCTCTGCAGCAAACTTGGACTTCTTGAACCAGAGCCAGAGTGGTAGCTGTTAGTTTGTGTAGTTTCTAGTTTTGTAACTAGATTCAAGCAAGAAAATGACACTTTATAAATCTGAGCTTTTAGTACTCTAGGGGTAAAGTCATTAAGCCTTTCTAAGTGTTAGTTTAATTACTTCAGGGATTCTTAAACAAACCTTAAGTCACAATTCTGATGTTTCCTGGTGGCTTATAAAAAGAAAAAAAAGAAAATGGCTGTGGTGGTTTCTGTTGTCAGCGTGATAAAATCTGAAATTACCCTTTAGATGGGCCTTTGGGAATGCCCCTGAGGATACTTTTATTGTGTTGAGAAGACCTGCCCATGGTGACACTTGGTTGGAATATTAGATTTAAATTTTTAATAAAGATGTATTTATTGTTATGTGTATGAGTTTTTCCTGCACCATGTGTGTGTAGTACCTTCAGAGGGTATCAGATCCCCAGGAACTGGAGTTACAGATGATCATTAGCCATCATGCCAGTGGTAACTGAAGCCAGGCCCTTTAGAAGAGCAGCTAGTTCTTGTAACGCTGCGCCATCTTATAAATGCTCAGCTCAAAGGGAACTGAGCAGAACACTGTATTCATTGTTCATTTGTTTCCCTGTTGTGAGTGAGATGTGACCAGCTGCTTCAGGCTCCTGCCACCTGGACTGCCCTAATAAACCTTTCCCTCTACGTTGCCTTTCTCGCATTTTATCACAGCAGCAGGAAAAGAAACCAAGACGATAAGCTTAAGCATTCTGGGAGCTGGGGAAGTAGATGAGGTGGTTTTCTTTAACATGCATGGAATTAACAGGTCATGAAGGAAAGGGTTGTGTCCTGTGTAGACTCTTATCTGCTTCTAAAGAGTTTCAACTCCTGAGTGGTGGTTCAAACCATTTGTAACTCCAGTTCCAGGAGTTCTGACACCCTCTTCAGACCTCCTTGGGTACACTTGTGAACATAAAGACTTCCAGACAAACACTTACATAAGCTTAAAATAAGGATAAATAAATATTTTAAAAATTACAAAAATAAAAATAGAATTTTAAAGACTGATTGAAGATTGGGAAGATGGTTTTGAAGTATACTGAAGAGAACCAGTGCAGCAGTCCAACTTGTGGATGGCAAATGTAAGAAAGGATTTCACATGGAGGCAGAATGGCTTCTTCCGTAGTGGGGTAGGATGCCAATTGAGCTGCTTCTCTGGCTGAGAGAATTTTACATTCCTTTAGAGAACTGTTTTCTATGACTGTTGGTTGCTTGTACTTTGCAGACGGTACTGAATGATTGGAACCCTGGAAGGGTAGCCCTGGGCGTGCCTGTCTAGAACCTCGCTCCAGTGCACTCCCTGGTCCTGTGTATTGTGCTAAATGTAGAAGAAACCGGGCATTAAACAGGGCTGTGGGTGGGAAATTCTTAAAATTTTGTTTGTGCCATTATAGTATTTTCTAAAACGTGAGGGCATTGCAGACAGTATTATTTCAAATCGTGGTTACTGGTAAGTACGGCACAAGTACAGCTGCTGAAAGCATGCTCAAATTCCCAAGTGTTGTAGCCTTTGTGCTCGAACACGGAGGGTTCTTGGGAGTATACAGTTAATCTCCGTAATGATGATCGTGAAGTCAGGGTTATACCATTATGTTTTGAAGTGTTAAAGTGGTAGTAAAGATTGCTGCTATGTATCTTAAAACAGGAGACATTGGTGAGCTGAGTGTCAAATATTAAAAGCATTCTTCTGGGGAACAGAAGAAATGTACAGGAAAACATTATAACCTATATCCTACAGCCTTGGCTTTTGTGTCAGTTGCTGTACTCCACTTAGTCTTAGAAGTCTTGTGGATCTTGAACATTAGAAAACCATCTTTTGAATGTATTTTGGAAGTGTCCATTACCAGCGTGTGGCACATGCCTGAAAACCCAGCATTTGGGAAGCAGAGGCAGAATTATGAGTTTGAGGTCCTTTGTGGTTACAAAGTGAGTCCCTGCCTCACTGATACAAAGTAAGATGGATGGAGGAAGGAAATGGAGATCCGTCTGTATTCATGCACTGTGGGAAGCCCCTCCATAGAAAATTTTGGGGAGGAAAAAACTGGAGTAGCAAATGACACCATTCATTCATATTTGCTTTAGGGGAAGAGAAAGATGCAGACTTTTCAGCTGCCCCTCAGCCCTCTGTCGTCTTCCACATGGCAGTGTCTGCATTCAGTGCAGGTGATGCTGCGAAGGACGTTGCGGAGTAGCTTGTGCCCCTGATACTCAGTTTGTCATGTGCAGATGCTTCACACACTCATAGTTCTTTTGAATTTTAGGTAAAAAGCACCAGAGTGAATTCCGGCTTCTGGTGGATCAGGCCAAAAAAGGATATAAGAAAACTGGCAGAGTTTCAAAAGCTGCAGCAAAGAGAAAAGATGAATCTGCAAAGACACTGCCATCTGAATATATGGGTAAGACTTACTACAGTGTAGTGAATTTCTTTACTTTCTTTTATACTAATTACTCATTTTGTGTATGGGTGTACATGCACTCATGCACATGTGAGACAGAAGTTACAGGGTAACTTGTGGGGGTGACTCTGTCCTTCTACCATGTGGGTTGCAGTGACCAAACCCAGGTTGTCAGGTCTAGTGTCAAGTGATTTACCACTAAGCCATCCTTATTTCTTTTCTTTTCTTTTTTTTTTTTTAAATTATAAAAAACATAAAACCAGTGTCATTTACTGATCAGTATTTAAGGGAGTATTTTTTAGATAAGATTAATGCAGCAATTATTGACTATAAAGTAGCTTATTGCTTGCTTTAAAAACAAGGAAAGAATGTCCTGAAGAGGTGACTCCTGTGGTCTGCTCACCTTGTAGGTCTGAAGCACCCCAATCATAGAGATAATCTGTGATTGTCTAAGTGTGAGGATATTTTCTAAATCTAAGATTTATTGCTGAAGATCCGAAGGCAACCTATGTAGAAAAAGAATTTTCTTTAAAAGAATTATTTATGTATATAAGTACACTGTAGCTGTCCTCAGCCATCGTGTAATGAAATCAGGGCATCGGATTTCATTACAGGTGGTTGTGAGCACTCGGGACCTTTGGAAGAGCAGTCAGTTCTCTTAACCGCCGAGCCATCTCCCCAGCCCTGAGAATTATTTTTGTTGTCAAATTCTGATATTTATTTGGATAAAGTGTTGTGATGAAGCTTATGTAGTTGGTATGCATAACTTAGTTTTGGTCTAACTTTAAATTGAGATTAATGTTGTATTTCTGTTGCTAATGCTTTGGTCCATGAGCAAACAAGAATTACAATGGGGAAATTCTACTTTACTACTTTTCTTAATTGTGACAAAATACACATAGCATATATTTTTACTAATTCATAGGTTCATAATTCATGGCTGTTAAATGCTTTCATACTACTCTTTAGCCATCTGTCTATACCCCAGACCTTTTCAGCATCCCCAGTACAAACTGTACACGGTACAGCACGACACTCCCTGCTCTCCCACATAGCCTCATGATCTCTGTTGTATCTATTTATGGATTTGCTTGCTCTGGCTACCTAATGCAAGTGAAATTATATAGTATTTGTCTTCCTATATTGCCTTATTTTTCTAGGCATAATGTTTTTATTGTCTCATGGTATGGCTAATATTCAAATTTCTTTTTATGGCTTTAATAGTATTCCTTAGTATGTGTATGCTATGTTTCATCTATTTAGCTATTTTGCTTTATTGATTTGTGAATAATATTTTTATATGCATTATTCTTAGATATCTGTTCAAGACTCTTTCAGTTTGTTTTATTACATTTCTGTTGTTTCATTTCCGTTTCTGTGATAAGAACCTCTGACCCCTCCCCCCAAACAAACAAACAAACAAACAAACACTTTGGGGAGAAATGAGTTTATCTGGCTTACACTCCAGGTCACAGTTTCTTATTGAGGGATATCAGGGCCAGGAACTTAAAGGCAGGTCTGCTCGCTGTTCCATACAGCATGGCTTCTAACCAAGAGATTTACTTCATAGTTGTCTTAGTTGTTTCTATTCCTGCACAAACATCATGACCAAGAAGCAAGTTGTGGAGGAAAGGGTTTATTCAGCTTACACTTCCACATTGCTGTTAATCACCAAAGAAAGTCAGGAGTGGAACTCAAGCAGGTAAGGAAGCAGGAGCTGATGCAGAGGCCATGGAGGGATGTTTCTTACTGGCTTGCTTCCCTGGCTTGCTCAGCCTGCTCTCTTATAGAACCCAAGACTACCAGCCCAGAGATGATACTACCACCCACAAGGGGCCCTACCCCCTTGATCACTAATTGAGAAAATGCCCCACAGCTGGATCTCATGGAGGCACTTCCCCAACTGAAACTGCTTTCTCTGTGAAAACTCCAGCCTGTGTCAGTTAACACACAAAACCAGCCAGTACAATTGACCCCTTGTCAACTTGACACACAAACACATCACTATTAAGCTTTTAACCTTACTTTCTTATTCATCCCCAAGATTTAAATAACTTTAAAAATTCCACAGTCTTTACATATTAAAAGTTCAATCCCTTTAAAATATCCAATATCTTTTAAAAATTCAAAGTCTCTTAACTGTGGGCTTGACTAAAATACTTTCTTCCTTCAAGAGGGAAAAATATCAGGGCACAGTCACAACCAAAAGCAAAACTCAAACTCCAATGATTCAGTGTCTAGGATCCAACTCAAGATCTTCCGAGCTCCTTCAAGGCTTTGGGGTCACTTCTCCAGCTCTGCCCTTTGTAGCACACACCGTGTCTTCTAGACTCCAGCTGCCTGTACTCCACTGCTGCTGCTGTTCTTGGTGGTCATCTCATAGCCCTGGCTGCATTCTGCTGTAACTAGGCTTCACCAATACCCTGTCATAGGCTCTCTTCATGGTGCCAAGACTCAACTCCTCTACATGACCCCTTCAGTCCTGGGCCATAAATTGCAACTGAGGCTGTACCTTCACCAATGGCCTCCCATGGCCTCTCATAGTACTGAGCCTCAGTTGCTCTTCATGACCCCTTCATGCCTTCAAAACCAGTACCACCTGGGTGACTCTTACACAGTACCAAGTCCAGCCACAGCACAAAGTATAACCGTGGCTATTTCTGGAACACAGCCTCTATGCTCTCGGAAAACACTTCCCAGAAGATTTCACCTTAGTCTGGTCTCCTCTTAATCACCGCTAATTTCTTAGTTCCAGCTAATCAGCATCAATAGTCCCAGTAACACAAAGGTTTGCTTTAGTGGTTCTGGTATCTTGTTAATCACAGCTGATTCTTCAGCCCCAGCTAACCAAAACCACAGAATCTTCACAATCAAAACATGGCCCCTAATAAGAGTCTTTAATCTTCCCTCTGAAATTTCACAAGCCAGGCCTCCATCTTCTACGCTGTTCTCAACAATATCTTCCAAGCTCCTACACAATATCCCACAGAACTCTTAACACCAAATGGGTTGTCTAGCTCAAAGTTCCAAAGTTCTTCCCAAAACATGGTCAGATTGTCACAGGAATACCCCACTTCTGGTACCAATTTGTCTTAGTTAGGGTTTCTATTCCTGCACAAACATCATGACCAAGAAGCAAGTTGGGGAGGAAAGAGTTTATTCAGCTTATACTTCCACATTGCTGTCCATCACCAAAGGAAGTCAGGAGTGGGACTCAGGCAGGTCAGGAAGCAGGATCTGATGCAGAGACCATGGAGGGATGTTTCTTACTGGCTTGCTCAGCCTGCTTATAGAACCCAAGACTACCACCCCAGAGATGGTACCACCCGAAAGGAGCCCTACCCCATTGATCACTAATTGAGAAAATGCCCCACAGTTGGATCTCATGGAGGTACTTCCCCAACTGAAGCAGTACAAAGAAGTACAGCAGGAACCATGCACAGTACTATTTGCTCCCAGCCTCTCAGGCCAGTTTATACTTAGCTACCTCTTATACAGTTCAGAGCTGCCTGCCTAGGGATGTTACTACCCACAGTGAGCTAGGGCCTCTTAAGTCGAGACAGTCCCCCACAGACATGCTCAAGGGCCAACCTAATCTAGGGAATTCTTCAGTTGAGACTTTCTTTTATATGGTTCTAAGTTGTGTCAAATTGATAGTTAAAGCTAACCAGACAGTGTCTAAATGGACTTTCTGGTTCTAATGGTAGTTCTAGGTTTAACCTTTTGAGGAATCAACAAATTATGCTGCACAATGGATGCATCATTTTACATCCCGACTGGCAGTGCACGTGTGTCTCATTCTCCACATTCTGTCAGCACTTGCTAGTTTTGTTTGTTGTGGAAACTACCTTCTAGGTATGTGGTTCCTTGTTGTGGAGACCATATGTATTTGTCAGGGTTCTTTAAAGAAACAGAACTGACAGAATGCACACACACACACACACACACACACACAGAGAGAGAGAGAGAGAGAGAGCCTGAGACCAAGACTGACTGATTTGTAGGTACAGTACATTTTGTGGCTATAGGCTGTGGTTTAGCTAGTCCAAAATGTCTTGTCTCCTGATTGAAAGGCCAAGTTATTCAGTTCAGCTAGTCTAGCTGGCTTTCAGCCTATGTAGGAAGCCCAAAGAAGTAGTTCCTAATGCCAGTTAATACCCTCAACAACAGGGTAGGTGAAGTTGCTAGAGAGAGTGAGGGCAAGCAGGGAAAAAGCAGAAACTTCCCTTTTCTCTTTTTATAATATAACTTATCATCAGAAATTGTGGCCCAGACTCCTTGGGCATATACCAAGAGGATTCCCTGGCATGCAATAAGGACACATGCTCCTCTATGTCCATAGCAGCCTTATATATAATAGCCAGAAGCTGAAAAGAACCCATATGTCCCTCAGTGGAGGAATGGGTACAGAAAATGTGGCATATTTACACAATGGAGTGCTACTCAGCAATTAAAAACAATGAATTCATGAAATTCTTAGGCAAATGGTTGGAACTAGAAAATATCATCCTAAGTGAGGTAACCCAAACACAAAAGAACACACATGGAATGCAGTCACTGATAAGTGGATATTAGCCCAGAAGCTCTGAATAGCTAAGACACAATTCACATATCAAGAAGAAGGAAGGAGAGGGCTCTGGTCCTAGAAAGGACAGAGAAGTGGGAGGGGGTTGATTAGAGAACGGGTGGAGGGAAGAGGGCTTATGGGACTTATGGGGAGGGGGGAACCAGGAAAGGGGAAATCATTTGGATTGTAAACAAAGAATATAGAAAAAAAAAAAGTAAGAAAGAATGACAGTCTCTCACAGGTATGCCCAGCTACTTGGGTTTTAGTTGATTGGAAATGTAGTCAAGTTGACAACCAAGGTAGCCATCACACATTTTACAAGGTGAGAAGTGGTATGTCATCATGATTGGATTTTTATTTTTCTAGGAAGTTTAGCATCTTTTCATGTACTTATTGGCCATCTGTTTTGGAAATTATTCAGGTCCTTTGCCTATTTATTAATTGGGTGTTTGGGTTTTGATTGAGTTTTAGGTGTTTTCTTATTGTGGCTATCAATCCCTCCTTGTGTATATATGATTTGCAAATATTTGTAGACACTTTTTGTATTGTCTTTTGCTTTCTTGATAGTACCTTTCATTCTCAAAACTGTTTCACCTTTTTATTAGGTCCACATTATTTTCTTCCATTTGTTGCTTGTACTTTTGGGTTATATACATGAAGCCCTTGCCAAATGCACTGTTGTACAAATTGTCCCAATCTCTGATTTCTTCCTAGTATTTTGTAGTATCACCCTTTACTTTTCAGGCTTTAGTCAATCTTGGCTTTTTATCTATGGTGTGAGATAGCATCCACCTTGATTCTTTCTATGTGCAGATGCCCAGTTCTCAGTAGTATTTTTTGCACTCTTGTCTTTTGTCATAAAATGCCATTGATAGTCCTGTCAAAAACCAGGCTCCTTCCAGCGTGACATGTGTTCTCCAGCACTCTTCAGGAATAGGGAACAGGAGGATTATGAGTGCCAGGGCAGTCTTGCCTGCAAAGCATGAATCTCTTCAAAACTAGAAAGAAGCCCAAACAAACAAAAATGTTCAACTGACCATGTAAAGGCTTATTTTCTTGTCTCTATTCTGTCTCTTCTATTTATCTGTCTGTCCTTAAGCCTGTACCATACTAATTTTATTTTGAAGTTACATGTGAATCAATTTGATTTTAATCTTTCTCAATATTATTTGGCTATTTAGGACTTCTCGAGATTACATGTGAATTTTAGAATGAAGTTTTCATTCTTGCAAAATATACTTTTGAAAATTTTTTCTTTATTTTTATTTTGTATATCTTATTTATATTGAACTAAATCTTTAAAGGTTCTGATATTTTAATTTTGTGTTCCACTAGACAGATCAAATACACATAATTATCTATAAATGTTTTATATTACAGTTACTTATGAATTTGACTTTGTTGTAGGGGACATTAGTTCTACTTTTTTTTTTAGATTTTTATTTGGATTGCATTTGCTTTAAAGGTAGCTTTAAGTAGTATTGGCATTACACATTCCAATTCGTGAACATGTGATGTCTTCCCATTTTATTATATATTTTAAAATTCTCTTAGCAGTTTTCATAGCTTTTAGTAAACCAAAGTTTATTTTGTTTGTTTGTTTAGATCTTTTAAAAAGCTATTTTACTAGATTTTTCCTAAATGTTTTGTTCTTTTAGGAATTATTGAATTTCTTCTTGCTATCCTCAGATCTTCTGAGGGTCTTCAGGTGTTGGGCGCTGCCTTAGTAGAAACCTCATGATCTTTGAACAATTTGAATTTTTTTATGCAGTTGTTAAAGGATGTTCTTTGAAACTATTTAATTCTTAAGATCCATACTCAATACTTCCCACTATGAGAACATTTTCTCTTTATTAGACCAATCTCTCATATAGAATTGGTTGCTTGTACTTAGAGATTATGGTGTGTGTGTGTGTGTGTGTGTGTGTGTGTACATGTATGTACTATAGTCTCTGAACTTCAGAAGTAATCGATGTTGTTAAGCTATTGTGGGTGAACCGAGAGGCTGCCTAAGAGGCAAGGCCTGCGTAGTGTCAATAGTGAGTATCTTGATGTCCTTTAAAGTAATCAGTGAACTGCCCTGTAGTGAGCAAGAGGCATGCACACTCAAGGGGGACCTGCTTGTCTTAGGGGAAGGCTGCTGTCTGAGTTCCACATTTGGGCTCTTTGGAGCCCTGCGTTTCAAGGTTTAAGGGTAAAAAGGAAAGATTGCTGACTTTTAGTGCTCACAAACTGTTAAATGATATTAATTTTGATGGAGTTTTGCCTTCTATAAACTAATATAAGAGGGGAAGAAGAGAAGATTGTAGTCATTGTGCAAAAATAAATGTTTAACTTGAATCCCTATTTCCTTACATACTGGCTGATACTGTGTCAGCTTGATACAAGCTAGAGTCATCAGAGGAAGGAGCCTCTGTTGAGGAAATGCCTCCATGAGATCCAGCTAAAAGGAATTTTCTTAATTAGTGCTCAATGAGGGAGGATGCAGCCCATTTAGGGTACCTTCCCTGGATTGGTGGTCCCGAGTTCTATAAGAAAGCAGGCTCAGCAAGCCAGCAGAAGCAAGCCAGTGAGCAGCACCCCTCCATGGTCTCTGCATCAGCTCTTCCCTCCAGGATCCTGTTTTGTTTGAGTTCTTGTCCTACTTCATTCCCTTCAACTATAAACAGCACTGTAAGTGTAAGCCCAAGTGTAAGCCCAAATTAACCCTTTCCTATGGAGCCTACCTTTGGTCATGATGTTTCATCACAGCAGTAGAGACCCTGACTAAAACTACCTGCCAGCCTGACTGCATCCTCCCCAACTGGGTGAGTGAATGCCTGGGTGGGTGGTTCCCCTCCATGTGCTATGTTCATAATAGGAAGTTCTGCATCTTCTGGCAAGTCACTGGTTAATGCCTGCTCTTCCTTATGAACAGCAGAGGGTGCGGCTCTACCTTGGTCATCATGGTTTATTGGTACAGGTAACATTAGTTTGCACTGGTTATAAGTGCTGGACTTTCGTATAACAAACATTGAGGGTCATTTCTGAAAATCTTGAATATATGCATTTGAGAAGCAATTTTTGTTTTTAAAGAATTTGTCCTATTCAATAAATTTTCTCTACTAGTAAAACTAATAGTTACTTTTATTTATTTAGTTATTTTTTTATTATCTGAATTGTTAGGAGATAGTAAATCCCTCTGGTGTTGGCATATACTATAAAAGGGTCAGTCATAGGCAACAGACAATTTTTGTGCCTTTATTTTCAGATATTTGGCTATTCCTGTATGTCACAATCTTTCAAACCACCCTGAGGTATCTCTGCATCTTTATTTATAAAAAGAAAATTTTAAAACAGAATATGAAAGAGTATATACAGAAATGTGTTAGATCAAATGGCAAGATTCCTGTGCCTGATTGGTTTTCCTTAATGAGTAGATTTGATTTAAAAGTGTTCAAAAAAAGTGTCCATAGTTGTTCAGAATCATGTCATATGACAAATGGTATGATTTTGTTATCTTGTTAATTATTCCTTAGTAAGCTGCTAATAGAAACTTCCATTAGAATAATAAGACAGTCCCATCTCTGTTTTAAAGAAAACTTTACTTCTAAATGAATAAATCTTGAAAAATATATAAAGATTTCTTGTGCGGGGCAGTGGTGCTGCATGCCTTTAATCCTAGTACTTGGAAGGTGGAGACAGGTGGATCTCTGTGAGTTTGAGGCCAACTAATCTACAGAGAGTTCCAGGCCAGCCAGGGCTACACTGAGGAAACCATGTATTATCACATACCCCCTGCCGCTGCCCCAAAGTATCATTTCTTACTTTATAGTTTTAGAGTCAATGTTTTGTTTTTTTAACTAGTATTTTTAAAGTAGAAATAGCAACAATAAGTGTTAAATATACAAATTTATATAAGGTGTACATTATTTTTTAAATTTCATTTTTTTCTTGTTAGCAAAAGAAGATAATGTGAGCTTCCCAGATACTGTCTCAGTAACAGAGTGCTTTCCTCAGTGCACGCTGGACTCCCCAGGGCCGTCGGAGCCTGAGAGGCCAGATGATTCTTCTAGTTGTACTGATATTCTCCTCTCCTCAGAGTCAGACTCCTGCAATAGGTAAGAAAGGTCTAGAAATTGGTTCTTTTAATTTCTGCTTCTTATGTTTCATAGTCACTTTTCTGTTTTTGTGACAAACTTTAAGGAGAAGGATTTATCTTGGCTTACAGGTCTGGGGTCCGGCCCTCATAGGAAAAGCAGGTTGTTTCTCACAGGTCTGGGGTCCAGCCCTCATAGGAGAAGCAAACTGGGGTTTTTTTGTTTTTTGTTTTAATTTGATGGATCCAGTTATGACTAGTTTGGAGAGGAAGAAGAGTACTGCTGGTGCTCAGTTCCCTTTCTCCTTTTCATGGAGTCTACACCAGGTCCAGGGAATGGTCCTGCCCTCCTTTGTGGTAGGTCGTCCCATCTCGGTGAACCTAATCAAGATGAACCCTCTTAGGTGTGCCTGGAGGCTTGTCTCCTAGATATTTCCAGATTCTGTCAAGTTGACAATGACACTCACCATCTAGAGCAGTGATTCTCACCCTTCCTAAGGCTGTGACCCTTTAATACAGTTCCTCATGTTGTGCTAACCTCCAACCTTAACAGTATGTGGTTGTTACGTCATAGCTGTAACTCGCACACGTTGAGAACTGCTGATATAGAGGATGATATAGATCATGGTCCGTGTCAGTTCACTTTCACTTCTGTTTATTTCCAGAGTCATCGTCATAGAGATGGCAAACTGGGATGTGGGTGGGAACTGTGGTGATCTTAACTGACTTTGTTTTTTTTATCCCCCTAGAGTTACTAGAGCAAACATGATAGGCAGAGGGGTTTTCTTGTTTGGTAGGTTTTTGTTTTATTTTGGTTTGGGGCGGGTCAAGAAAACACATAAAGGGTTGATCAGAAGATAGTGCATATAGGAAAGAGACATTTTTAACAATTACATCAGTGAATAAGATTGATTGGAAGGATTTTTTTAAACTTTTATTGATTCTTTGTGGCTTTCACATCATACACCTCATCCCATGTCTGCCCACTGCCCTTGCAACTTCCCCTCAAAAGAAAAAAAAAAAAAAAACAAAGGAATCTTCTCCTGAAAACTGTAGTGTGTCAGAGGGTATCCCACAGGGTAGCCCTTTTGTCCTTATATCTTTACTTGCAAATCTTCATTGCTGTGAGTTTGAGGCCTCTACTTCTGCTACACTGTCAATACTGGATTCTCACTGGGACTCCTCTGAGATATCCTGATGTTGCCCTGTGTCATGGAGATCCTGCAGCTTTGGATCTGCAGGACTGGACCCTTCACATGTTCCAGCAGATTTTGGGGTGGGCCAACTCACGGCCCTGAGTCTGGATTTGTGTACTAGGTGAGTTGATCAGTGCACCAGCAGTTCTGTACCCTCACCACTAGGGGGAGCTCTCGAGCGCTGCCCCTGGCTAGGTCACCCAGTACCACAAGGGGCAGGGTCAGCTCTCCCCTGTCCTGCACTCCAGCTGACTCATCCATGCCCATGCCAGCAGGGCCAGCTTTACTGTACTGTCTCGAAGAGCTATGTAGCCTGCTCTGCCAAGTGCTGTAGCTGGTGAGGGGCAGGATTAGCTCTCCCTTGACCACACCACCACACTGCAGATTTGAGCCATATAGCTCTCCCAATATTATGCCCTCAGCCCTACTCTCCTGAGTGCATGTATTTAGTTAGGGGCTGGGCCAGCTCTGCACAGCCTTTGGGTATCAACCAGCAGCAGCCCAGACCTGGGATGTCTATAGTCGTTGATGGTATTATGGACCAAGGACCTCAACACAGACCTCTGCTGCGGCATGACGTTCAGTATTTACCATGGCCTCAGTGGCACCACAGGCTCCTCACATCAGCTGTTCCTCTCCACCCTCAAGTCTCCAGATCTGTCTTTCTTCATAGTGCTCAAATGTCCTGCTTCTCTTTCTCTCCCATCTCTCTACCCTGTACTTGCACATTGTAGTGGCTCTCACTGTGGGCAGGCCATGTGGCAGGTGGGGCTGTGGGTGACTTCAGATGTTTGTTCAACCTGAAGATGCCAAAGGAAATAAGTCTCTGGCCAAAGTACAGCACAGCAAAACTGTAATTCAGTGTGGAGAGTCCAGTCTCCTGGTTGAACTGCCACCACAACCACCCAGAGAGAGTAGCAGATAGGCCAGTGACGAGAGGCAAACCGCGGACTATCTGTCCATTATGGATGGCTGTCCATACTGCTGGTCCTGTTCTTCTTCCTGGACAGATACAGCTCTGGGAGTCACAGTGACTCCCATGGTGGTTGGCTTTCTCAAAGGAAGAAGGCATAGGCCTGCTGGCACTGATTTGTTAGTGGCTCTACTGATAAACAGTGTAATGTCACCATGTTCCAAGGAGCAAGAACATAACTACCTTTGCGTCCAGTTCCATCTTACTTCACAGTGCACAAAAGCTCGACTTCTTTTTGTCTTCCATTTCCCTACCACCTGTTTACTCCCTCCTTTTTCTTCCATCACTCCATCTTTCTAAAACCCCTGGTCTGGTGAGGTGCCTGGGCATGGGGCCATGGTGTTGTCTCAGAGCTTCCTAGTATGCCTGGGCCCTCAGATTTTTAATAATTATATATTTAATG
The DNA here is from genome assembly GCF_947179515.1 of Apodemus sylvaticus. Taxonomy (NCBI): domain Eukaryota; kingdom Metazoa; phylum Chordata; class Mammalia; order Rodentia; family Muridae; genus Apodemus; species Apodemus sylvaticus. The sequence continues at coordinate 144,342,366 of NC_067473.1, read as the reverse complement.
ATGGGCAATTTTGAAAATGTTACATACATAATTTTTATTTTGGTACTGGGTATTGAACCTGCCTAGTGCCTTGCACATGGTAGACAAATACTCTACTACTGAGCTTTATGGCCTTAAGAAAAAAAAACATTTTTTTTTTTTTTTTGAGACAGGGTTTGAGAAACACAGGTTTTTTGAGACTGTGTAGCCCTTGCTGTCCTGGAACTCACTCTGTAGACCAGGCTGGCCTCGAACTCAGAAATCTGCCTGCCTCTGCCTCCCAGAGTGCTGGGATTACAGTCGTGCGCCACCACCGCCTGGCAAGAACATTATTTTTAAATATCTCACTACTCAAGACAAGGAAGGAAGAACCCTCCAGACCAGCAAGGTCTGTATAGCAAGTTCCAAGTCCTAGGGTACATAAGGGATTGCTTGTTACATGATTAAAGTCAGGGGAAGTAGTCATGTCACGTCTCTTAAAATAAATGAAAAAACTTTCTTTTCTCTTTGTTTCTTTTTCCTCTTTCTTTCTTTCTTTCTTTCTTTCTTTCTTTCTTTCTTTCTTTCTTTCTTTCTTTCTTTTTTCCTTTTCCTTTTCCTTTTCCTTTTCCTTTTCCTTTTCCTTTTCCTTTTCCTTTTCCTTTTCCTTTTCCTTTTCCTTTTCCTTTTCCTTTTCCTTTTCCTTTTCCTTTTCCTTTTCCTTTTCCTTTTCCTTTTCCTTTTCCTTTTCCTTCCTTCCTTCCTTCCTTCCTTCCTTCCTTCCTTCCTTCCTTCCTTCCTTCCTTCCTTCCTTCCTTCCTGACAGGGTCTCTTTCTCTGTAGTTCTGGAGAGAGCCACTTGCCTCTGCCTCCAAGTGCTGGATTAAAGGCGTGCACCACCACCATTCTTGGCTAGTGGAAGAAATTTCAGACCACTAATGGACCATGGATGATTTGCTCATGGCAAAGGCTATTGGTATGGTTTCACCTGCCCATTTTTCAGATACTTCTTACCACCATTGAGTAGATCCTCATCTTCAAGCCACACAGAAGGTTGAAGATGGCTGAGACGGGCTGGTGAGGTGACTTAGTGATTAAGAGCACTTACTCTTGTAGCAGACCTGAATTTCACCCACATCAGGCAACTTACAACTGCCTATTATTCCAGTTCTGGTGTATCTGATGCCCTCTGGCCTCCACAGGCACTTGTGTGCATGTGGTACACATTAACTCATATAGCCAGACATGTACAATACATACATACATGCATACATAGATACATCTTTAATAAAAGAAAAAATCATAAAGAGAAGATGTCTGAGAAAGACTTTAGATGAACTCCCTAGAAACTGTACAGTCAGGGACTGTTGAGAATGCTATACCTCTGTTGGTGGAGCCTTAGCATGACTGTGTAGGAAGAGGCAAACCTTATAGTTGTTTAGCAAACATGAAGAGGTGGGGATGGTAATATTTTAGGGATACTTAAGCCACTTCCAATTGTATTTTTATGTATGTACAAAAATAGCATTAAAACCCTATGAGACTCCAGAGATAGGCCAGTGTTTAAGAACCCTGGCTAGGCAATTGTAGGATTGGAATTTGTTCTGTAGAACCTGACTGCCAAACTAAAAATTCTGTTAACATCTATAACTCTGGCTCCAAGGATCTGGCATCTTTTCTGAATTCCACAGCATCCAGAGGGACACATGCAAACAAAAATAAGTAAATAAAACTGATCTTTAAAAAGCAACCCTAAACAGGGCTATGGTGGCACACGCCTTTAGTCCCAGCATTTGGGAAGCAGAGGTAGTAGGATCTTTGTGAGTTTGAGGACAGCCAGGGCTACATACAGAAACCCTGGCTCAGAAACAACAACAACAACAACAACAACAACAACAAATGATAATAAAGAAAACCTAATCTTTTATTTACTAAGTTTAAGAGCACTCTCTGCATGTGTATAAATTAAGTTTTCTAAGTGGGAGGGAAGTATGGTGGCTAACTTGACCTCTGTCTCCCTGCTCCCCCTGGTCACGCAGTATGCTTCGCCTTGCCATCAGCATTGTCTTGGACTCTGAAATGCAGCATTCCAGTGTGAATAAGGTTCCCAACTCAGTTCAGACATGGTTTTCATCCTTTAATTGGACAACATGAAGTGATTTATAATGCAGGATGATGGTGGCCTGGCAGAAGGCTGTCACAAGAGTTCATGCCAGTGTCATTTAGTGACTCTAAAACTCAAACAGTCCAAGACATGCGCGTTTGACTAGTATAATTATCTCTGTAGAACTCAGGAAAATAATTCAGAGTGAGAAAGGCCAGTCAAAACCTAATTTCACAGTAAAATCAAAGCCTATTAAAGGTATGGGATTTTTATTTATTTGTATTTTATATTTTATATTCAGGCAAGAGATGGGAGATATATTTTATATTCAGAGGGATGGGAGATGGGATACTGTAGTGCCTTCGTTGAGATCTTCTGCAATCCTAAAATTGTGTCTGCCTTTTATCTTTGTTGGGTTGGCACCTGAACTGAATGTTTATCTACAACTTAGAGTTAAATAAATCTAGAATTTCATTCACTTTTTAAATTGAAATATTTCTATCTTTATCTTTTGTATTTTAATCAGAAAATGTTATTCTTTTTATAACCATCTTGTTTTGTTTTATATATAAGTGTGTGTGTGTGTGTGTGTGTATGTGTGTGTGTGTGTGTAAATGAATCTGAATCTTTAGGTCATTAGTTTCAAAAAGTTTTTTATGTTTGCTTGCTTGGTTTGGTCTTTTGAAAAAGTGTTTCTCTATATAACCCTGGCTGTTCTAGAACTTGTTCTGTACACCAGGCTGGCCTTGAACTCAGAGATCACCTCCCCATGCCTCCCAAATGTAGTGATTAAAGGCATGCACCACTACCAACTGGCTGAAAAGTTATTTTTTAACTTAAAGGATATACTATCTTTTGTATGATTGGAAAAATATGAATAAGATCTCCAGATTTTCTTACTGTAACAGTGATTTTGATAGTTATGTGCTATGGTTATTGTATGGACTGATTTTTTTTTAAAGATTTATTTATTATATATATAGTATTCTGTATACATGTATGTGTGTATGCCAGAAGAGGGCATCAGATCCTAGTATAGATGATTGTGAGCCACTATGTGGTTGCTGGGAATTGAACTCAGGACCTGTAGAAGAATAGTCAATGAGTGCTCTTAACCGCTGAGCCATCTCTTTAGCCCTGGACTGATTCTTAAGAAAGGCACATTGACAGATTATAGAACATTTGCAGCAATGCCCCAAATTTAAAAAAAAAAAAAAAGTGATTATATATCATTTATATCTATTGGGAAAATAGAAAAAGGAATAATGTTTCATAATTTAATTAGGTTGAAATAATAATTCATAAATCTGCCTTACAGAGATAGGCAAATGTGTAGGTAGATGGGTTCTTTATTTTTGATACAGTAGGACCATGGTATTTTAAATATTTTTCTTGTTGTAAGTATACTGTGAGTAAAAACATGTGAATTGCCTTTGTCCCTTGTAGTCTTGCTGTCTTACAGTACAGAGCTGACCCTGTTGAATGAAGAGGTTAGTTGTTTTGTGTTAGAAAAGTATTCAAGCGATGGAAGATTGACACCTAAAAATAATCATAAGATTCAATGTGTGTATCCAATACAAATAGTTTTTATGATCAAGTAGTCTTTATTGCTAGCGTAGCTTTTGGAACCTACTTTGTTAATACTATATTGATCTTCTTTTGCCAACTTGAAAACAGAAGATAAACAGATTAATAAGAATTTCAGATTATTGTACAGTTCCTTGCTAGATGATTTCCGGGAGTTCAAGAGACTTGTCCAAATTTCTTTAAATTAACTTATTGTTCTCATTAATCAAGAAAAGAGTGCTGTTATTCACTGATTCTTGGCAAACTCTGGACACTACATTTTTATTGAAGGCTAAATGAGAAGCAAAGATGCTGTTGATTATGACCTTAGAGAAGAGAGACACTAGCTTTATAAGGGAATGCTTTGTGAATTGTGTCATGCTTTTTCTTGGAAGAATCTTTAGATCATTATTTTGAAAAAAATTTTTAATTTGAAAGAGATGGTGATCTTTTGGCATGGGTGGAGAAGTACAAGTCAGGTCTCTGGGTTCTGTTGCAGTGGCAATATTTAATGTTTGATTTATTGTATGGATTCATTTAAGAAAATCATATTGAGGAAGTAAATACTACTGGCAGCAGTGTGCTTTCTGTGGTTAGGTGTTGCATACATGTGTAACTGCACAGATAGCTGTGATAGGCTATTATCAACTGGAAGGCCTTGGGACTTGTAGGTTTGAAGTCATTAAGGATGTAAAAGCCTTTTTAAAATGTCATCCATAATGAAAGAATTTCGGTTGTTACGATGTAAGTGATTTTTCTACATCTAGGACATTTTAAAATTTATTTATTTTATGTATGTGAGTACACTGTTGCTGTCTTAAGACATACTAAAAGGAAGGCATCAGGCTCTATTACAGATGGCTGTGAGCCACCTTGTGGTTGCTGGGAATTGAACTCAGGACCTCTGAGTTCAATAACCGCTGAGATATCTCTCCAGTCCGTAGGACATGTTTTAAAAAGGAAGATTTATGCTTTAACAACTAACTTTAAAAGTAGTAGCCATGAGTTTGCATAGGGTGGTGAATATAGTTTCCATTTAATTTGGTCAACCTATGGTCAGAGCCTGCTGTGCACGGCTGCCTGAGCCAGTATATTAAAGAGCATGAGCACTTGTGAAGTTTTAGCTTATAACTATTAGCTAATACCATGGTTCTGTGGTCAGGTTTGTGGCTTCACTCAGATAGGTGAGTCTTCCCACACATGCTGAGGGAAGGCCTTATAAGGGTCTGAGTCAATATGTGAACGAATATCATTCGTTCCATTGTAACCAAATCTGCCTCCAGCAACAGACTCCAGGTCAGACAGCTCCAGTTGTTAGGGGATCACACGAAAACCAAGCTGCACATCTGCTCTCTATGTGTAGCGGGCCTGAGTCAGTCCATGCATGCTCTTTGGTTGGTGGTTCAGTGTCTGGGAGACCTTATGTGCCCAGGTTAGTTGTCTCTGTAGGTCTTCCAGTGATGGCTTTGACCCCTCTGGTTCTCTCTCTCTCAATCCTTCCTCCTATTCTTTCACAAGACTCCCTGAATTCTCCCTAATGTTTGGCTGTGGGTCTCTGCATCTGTTTTCATCAGTTGCTAGATGACACCTCTTACATGACAGTTGAGCTAGGCTCCTTTAATGTGTGTTTCTAGGTCTGGATTACCTCACTCGGGATGATATGTTCTAGTTGCATCCATTATGCATAGCATCTTTAAGAATGAAATTCCTCAAAAGTATAGGCAAAGGTGTTGGGCCCTTACCAAATAGCACTTAGCTATTGGCCTGTGTTTTCTAGTTTCATAGAATTTTTCTCCTTTTCAGTCATTTCTGTCAGAGCGATCTACAAATTTGAAAGCCAGAGGAAAAAACAGTACCCTCCCCCAAACCTTATTACTACTTTTTAAGAAAATGTTAAATTCTAACCTCTCTTAACTTATGAGAGAAATGGAAAATAATGGAGAAAGCTTAAGGGAAAAATGATATATGTCATTCATCTTAGGATGATGTTCCCATTGGCTATGGGGTAAGGTCAGGTGAATACATTGCTTAGTGAGGGAAACAGGAAGCACTTTCTAAGTAGCCAATGTACTCTCTTATAGCTAGAAGGGTACAGAGGGGTCGTGGCCTGACAATATAAGATGTGGCTTTACTTGGGTCTTGCAGTGCAGGTCAGGGCAAGTTGGGGCTGGAGAATCCAGGGAGAGCTTGAGTTTTGAGATGAAAGGTCAGAAAGTTTTTGGACTCAGGAGTAATCCACAGCTTTTGCATTACTGGCCAGAGCCTCCTGAGTAGTTTTGTTACTCAAGACTACAGAATGGTGAAGCCTTGTTCAGGAGGCAGTGAGCTATGTGTGTTTCAGTAGATGCTACTTTAGTACTGGTAGTGCTGTAAGGTGTGTAATTAGCCACTTGGAGATGCAGAAATGAAATGGCCAGGAGTCTTGTTAGTCAGGAAGTGGCAAGATCAGGTTTAACCCTACTGTTTGACTGTAGAGCCCTCAAGCAGTCCAGCTTTTCTCCTCTGAGGTATGAAGTGTGTGCTTAGCCATGAGGGAGCAGACCTGATAGGAGGATTTGTGTGAGAGGAAGCATTTGACTTTCCTCTCTGTAGGGAACGGGAAGTAAGGCAGGAAAGCATGTATGGCATCAAATGAGAACAGGCCCCCACCACTCATCTGTTATCAGGTGACTCTCTCTCTCTCTCTCTCTCTCTCTCTCTCTCTCTCTCTCTGTGTGTGTGTGTGTGTGTGTGTGTGTGTGTGTGTCCCTCCCCCACTTGCTGCAGTTGGAAGAGTTGGCTCTGGGGTCATGGGAGCTGGTGAGATGGCCTTGATGAAGGAACACTGGTAGGTGAGAGCCCTGAGGATGAAAGCAAGGGTGAGCTAGCCCTGCCAGTCATCTGCCATTGTCTGACTGAGCTTTCATCCTGGGGAAACTAATGACTGGTCTAAAACACTTGGCTAAGTTCTCATACAGGGCCAGGGACTCATATCATCTCACTTGGAGCTGTTGCCTACTGATTTCAGCCCTCATGCTGGGCAGACTGTCTTGGAACTAAGGCCAAGCCTGGCACACCGAAGGGATGGGGACAGGGTACAAAGGAGACCTGCCTAGGCTAGGTAGTGGTATTAACGAAGGGTAGGAATAGGGCTTTGGCTTTGGTACATTTCATGAGAACAGATGGGATTTTTCAAGCCTTAGTCTTTGCCTACAAGAAGGGAACACTGAATGTGTGTTTCCAGAGCTCTTTGGACTCTGCAGCTATCTCCGTGCACAGTTGTCTTTGCCTCTGGAACGGGAGCATAGCTCTGCCTGTGGGCTGTTGTAGTCCAGGCTGACCTTGAATTCATGGTCATCTTCCTGTTTCAGTCTCTTGAGTGCTGGGAGTACAGATGGGTGCCATCATCCCCTCGTCAACCTTTGAACTCTTGATTCAGTCTTCTGAGAGACACGGGCATTATTACCATCACTAATGTCCTGTGTATGAGACTGTGTAGTTAGAGTTTGAGCTTTTAGAATAAGATAAGATCTGTTTAGAAGAGTTATATTCAGAGACTCAGTTGACAATTGTGTACTTGCTATGGACCTCAAACACTATTTGTGCATACTAAGTGTGGGTCAAGGTTGCAAGAACAGACATTCAGACTAAGAAAAATATAGTTGGATAAATACAGTAAATGAGGTTAGTGTTTTCATATGTGAGATATAGGGTGCTGGGGAAAGAGTAGCTGATTGATCTGCTGTGGGGACACCCCACTACTGGAAGACCAAAGAATGAGAAAAGCTTTACTGAGTAGAGCAGAACTGTGGAGGGAGAAGTGGAGAAAAGCATAAGAGATGGGGAAGCACTGGGGTCGGAAGCCATGGCTGGCGAATGGCCTGCGTGGCGCAGTGAACAGTGCTGGCCCACAGTCAGACACCTGGGAGCCCAGTCGTACCCACCTGCTAGGTAAGCCGAACTGTTCAAAGTGCATTGCTGCTTACCAAATACTTTCCGAACTTAGGAAACTTTTGTCCCAAAGATATATCTGTGTGTGCTGTTTGATTCATAAAATGGTATCAATTTTTAAATGTTGGCAGAATTTAATTATTCATTGAGAAAAATGAAGAACAAAAAGGAGTAGCTAAGTGTGCTTTTAAGAACAGTGAGAAAAGCTGTAGAAGCTGAAGGAACTCGTAGTTCCTTCTGACTGTTAGGCAAGCAGTAACTGTTTGAATCAATATAAGCAGGTCCCCAAGGTAGTGGCCAGTTAATAACTGACTAGTTTACTTTTTAAAAAATCATAATTCCTTCATCCTTGTACTGGTGTAAAAAATTGGATTGGTTAAAAATAATAGGTTATTTATCACCTTTTGCTGTTGGAATTTTGTATTTTTAACTGGCTGCTTGAGGTTTCGTTGTTACAGTCACTGCCACACTGCTTTTCTTTTATCAGAAGAGCAGGTACTACAAGATCTTAGAGAGAACCTGAGGAAAGGGTGAGCTAGGCTAGAACCCAAGTGTTTCAAAGAAGAAAGTATGTTGAGAAGTCGTAAACACAGTATCTGTTTGCTTCTGTGGATGAAGGGTGGAGATCTTGGAGCTGCGGCTTCTCCAGAGGGAGACTTCAACCACTCACTCACTCCATCCCAGGCATTCCCCCATTTCAGTGTGAGGATCTTCATCAGCCTGCGGTTTAGACCACTGCTGCCTCCTTGGTTGGAGGAACTGAATGTTCAAGTTAGTGAAGAACAGCTGTGTGGGTGGGCTCGACTTCCCTCCACTCGGCTGGTTTCCAATTTTTACCGTAGCTTAATGACTAGGTAGCACTCCAGCATCTCTTTTTGGGCGGTCGTCTGGGCTCCTCATCAGTAGGTAAGGCGGAATTAATTTGTATGATGTCCCTGTTCTTTCCCCCTCTCACCCAGATAACATTCTGGAACATGGGTACATAGTAAACTGCTGATTTTGCTTTCTTTTATTGATTTTACTAAATAAGCAGAACACATCATTCTGTATCTTGGGAATTGAAGCGTTACAGATGATTGCTTTTGTTTGCAGAGGATTTTTTTTTTTTGGTTGATTCTGCAGAAGCCAAATTTACAAGATTTAAAGATGACATTATATGCTTTTCATGCTGTGTTCAGCATATTTTAAAAGTGTCATTTATAATCTGTTATTAGGGGTATGGGTCATATTGCACATAAAATACTAAAACATATCAATATTAATGGAAGCTTAGGGAAAATATGGTTTGGGAGGGATAGTTCTTTAATACATTTAATGACTTAGTAATAATAATTCATCTCTTAAAGTAGCAGTGTCTCAGAGAAGGTAAGTGACTGACTGCGCTCTAGTCATGTCAGTGAGATTTAAAATCTGTGCCCTCCTTGGACAGATCATAGCCTGGAGTCATTCTGCTCATGCCGATACAGGCAGGGCAGTTGATCTCCTCCATTGGCACTGTTGGGAAGAGAACAGGATGGATTTAATTGGAGCTGCTCTAGCTGAACAGAACACTTCCTAGTCTCAGCACCATCTCTGTGCTAGACCTCCCCACTCCATTGTCAGAGATTGTCATCCAGTTCAACTACAGTGATAGGAAATGTTCATCTTTGGGATTTTGCTTATTCTATGATTCCCTGGGGGTGGGGGTTCAGGGTGCGGGGCACCATCACCTCACCTTGTGATCTCCTTGTCTTTTTGTGTTTGGTTGTTATTTGTATGAGATTTTCATTCCTCTGATAGTTCAAAACAAAACAAAAACCAAACTGACACCTTGTACTTTTGTTTCATTACCCATTTAACTAGAGAGGTTTGGTACATATTTGAAATAGTCAATATTTGGGTAATTTAAGATGATTTGAATAGGAAAGGCCCTTATAGACTCAGATGTTGGAATACTTGGCCCACAGGGAGTGGCACCATTAGGAGGTGTGACCTTGTTGGAGTAGGTGTGACCTTGTTGGCAGAAGTGTGTCACTTTAGGGATGATCCTTGAGGTCTCCATGCTCAAGCTCTGCCCAATGTGGGAAACTGTCCCCTCTGTAGAACGCTCAGCTCTCTCTCCAGCACCATGTCTGCCTGGATGCTGTCATGCTTTCCACCATGATGATGATGGATCATGAAACTATAAGGCAACCCCACCCAATTACATGTTTTCCTTTATAAGAGTTGCCTTGATCATGTCTTCACAACAGTGAAACCCTAACTAAGACAATTTCTTTTATATTAGGTAGTTGATATTTTAGAGATACTGCTTTTGTTTTAAGTTTCAAGCTAAACATAAGCATTAATATTTAATTCTATTTCAAACTTGAATTCTTAGAGAGCCAAAACAAAACAAAACACCTCCAAATACTAACTACTCCAGTGTTTAGAAACAACTTAATGTGTTCTGATTTCCTTGAAAAGAAAGAAAACACTCATCATTTTCATAAGCATTACTGGCCCAATAGGAGTGCTTCTCTCCTTAATTCAGAGTTTCAAACTCTTTCCTTCAGTAGACTTAGAAAATGGTAGTATTTTGGTAGTATGCCAGTATTTAAAAAAAAAACAAAAAACAAAAGGTAATGCTGGAGCCTGGAGGGACCTGCGGTAGGCTCCAGCTCTATGGGTGCTGAGAGTTAATTAGTTCCTGGTGTGCCACTGTGCTGACTGGTTTTGTGTGTCAACTTGACACAGGTTGGAATTATCACAGAGAAAGGAACTTCAGTTGGGGAAGTGCCTCCATGAGATCCAGCTGTGGGACATTTTCTCAATTAGTGATCGAGTGGGAGAGAGCCACATGTGGGTGGTGTCATTCCTGGGCTGGTGGTCTGGGTTCTATAAGAGAGCAGGCTGAGCAGGCCAGGGGAAGCAAGCCAGTAAGAAACATCCCTCCATGGTCTCTGCATCAGCTCCTGCTTCATGACCTGCTTGAGTTCTAGTCCTGATTTCCTTTGGTGATGAACAGCAATGTGGAAGTGTAAGCGGAATAAACCCTTTCCCTCCCAACTTGCTTCTTGGTCATGATGTTTGTGCAGGAATAGAAACCCTGACTAAGACAGCCACCAATCCCTGTGGGCTAGGGAGAGCATACGGCTTAGGAGCTGTGCTGCTCCGTGCTTCCCTAGTACACCGTTGAGTAGTGGAGTGGGAGAGTGTCTGGACAAGTAGACTCCTACTGCCTTGGGTAGGAGGACAGCAGCAACATTTGATGGCTCCCCAGTTTCTGAGAAAGGTCCATTTAAAAGAGGCAGGATGTGACTTAATCCCACAAGCCCTAATGGTAGTAAAGCTAGTAAAGCTCTTAGTCTTCAGTTCTCTGAGTTCTCAGAAAGCACTGAGGCCAGATGAATAGTCTGAGAGTGTTGAAGTGGAATTGAACAAACACTTGAGATATTAGAACTATTAAGTTCATGGATTTCCCAGTCCATCACTTTTGTGTAACAGCAGTGAAAGATGTAGTGTTTTTAAAGAATCATCAGTTCATGTATTAAACAGAGGGTTTACTTCTAACAGTGAGTCTGCCAACTCTCTTCTGGTTAGAAAGCTTGCTTTAGGATCCAGAGGGAGGCGTGCTCCCTGGGGCTGAGAAGCTTGAAGTAAAGATCACATTAATTGCACGTAGAAAGGGCAGGGGCACAGAAGAGGGGTCAGGAGAGGGGACAGACTGACTGATGCAGGAGATAACTTTATTACATTGTATTTCAGCTAGGGCAGCCAAATCTAGAAACAGTTCTGATTCTAGACGTTATGGTATAATTTGGTAGAAATACTTTGAACATAAAGAAAGGATGGATTTTTGTATTTATAGAGATTTACTCTTTTTGAAAACATTCAAGCATGGCTGTGTTTTCTGAGTACCTAGAAACTGAGAAGAATGGGGTCTAGAAACCAGACGGGAGAGTGAACCAAAGCCATAAGCTAATGGGCTGCCAAAAGGGAAGTGCAAATTGAGACCATTTCTCATCTGTAAGGTTGACAAATGTCTTAATGTTTGAGGGTACAGCTGTAGGAATGCAGATACATTTACTAATTACTGTTAGAGTGATATATAGCATAACTTTTGGGAAAGGGACTCTGAGAACATCAACTGAAAATACTTTGATTTGGTAGCTGGATGAGTGTCCTGCCAGTAGCCCCTGTTGACATTCAGCAGGGCCTACGCAGGGTTAGCCACTGACCATTACGTCATTGCTTCACCTGACTGCTCCACCCTACACCAAAATCAGGGTCTTGTGTAGCCTGGGCTGACTCCAAACTCTTAGAGTGACGATTTTCTTGAACTCCCTGTCCACCTGCCTCTCCTTTCCAAATGCTAGGGTAATAGGTCTGCTTCACAGTGCTGGCTCCATTGCATCTTCTTAAGAACCAGAGCATTGGCTGGGCCTGGTTTCAATCTCAGCACAGCAGAGTTGGATGGTAAGGCCTCTGACTTCAGGGGACACTGGCACTCACGTGCAACCCTCCCTCCAGATACAAGTAGGTATACTATAAATCTAAAAGAACAGAGCACTGGGAGCTATGCAGGAACACTGGGAGCTCTCAGGTTTTCAGTCTTGGGGACTAGTTAACCAGTGCATCCACCCACTGAAGTACTGTGTGCTCGGTAATAGAATATCTCTAATCTAAAGAGATTCTAGGACGCATGCATCATCTAAAACACTAAACATTTGCCATAGCAAATGTCACTGCTTTTATTCTAAAAGGGGAGAGACACTGAGTGCTTTTATTTGATTTTGTACAAAACAAACTGAAAAATAAGAAGTATACTGTTGAAGAATAAATAAGTTTAAAAATAAAAACTAATTAAAGTTGTTACATGTTGGAGATAAGGGGACTAGGGTAGATGGGAACAAGGATTCCAGACTTTGTGTCCATGTGTGTCCATGTGCAAGTGTGTGTTTTGAGGGAGGGAGGGAGGGAGGGAGAGGGAGGGGGGGAATGGGGAAGAGAGAGAGAGAGAGAGAGAGAGAGAGAGAGAGAGAGAGAGAGAGAGAAGAGAAGAGAAGAGAAGAGAAGAGAAGAGAAGAGAAGAGAAGAGAAGAGAAGAGAAGAGAAGAGAAGAAGAGAAGAGAGAGATCATGTATCCCAGGTGGGCTTTGAACTTACTGTGTAGCTGAGTGTGGCCTAGACCTTCTACACGACAGTTACAGGTCTGTACCCACATGCCCACTTTATGCTGTGCTGGTGGTCAAACCCTAGGCTTTGTGTGTTCTAAGGGAGCATTCTACCAATTTAGCTACATCTTTAGACCTCAGTATGTATCTTTTGATGTTTTTATTTTGAACCATGTAAATATTTTAAACCTATTTTAAACAAAAAGTATAGACAACCCAACTCTTAGAAATAAAAATTTGAAGTCATTATATCTTAGGTGCTATATGTTGACTAATAAAGGTTGATGGTGTTGGCAATGAGGTAAGGCAGATGTATTGATTAGATTTTATAATCAACGGGTTTTGTAAATTAATACTGGTATTGCATTTTTAAAACTGCTTTTTACATTTGGAAAGTTTGTCATTCCATTCAGCTTCTACTGTTACTAATGTGCTAATGGGACATTTCATGAATTTAATACTGCCACAACTTTTTAATAACATACTTTACTATTTGATGTGTCATTATATAAGCTTTGAGCGTGCACTATGTAGGAACTTTAGAATACTCCTGAAAGCTAAATGGTTCATTTATTCAGATAGTGAATTTTGTTGTTTGAAATTTTTTACAAAATAAAAATAGAAGCTGGGAGGTAGTGATGCATGCCTTTATTCACAGCACTCGAAAGGCAGAAGCTTGCAGAGCATTGTGATTTCAAGGCCAACCTGGTCTACATAATAGGTTCCAGGACTTCTAGGGCTACACAGATACACCCAGTCTCAAAAGAAGGAAGGGAAAGGAATAAAGTAAAAACATAAACATGGAATAATTCTCTAGTATCATTTATAATTTCAAATGTGCTTATACTAGGTGGCACCTGCGCTAGACTGTCTTTTGGGAGAAATCTTTGTCCAAGATGCAGTTATATCAAGTCTGTGAATTTTACTTGTGTCCATGAAATCTGTATATGTGGCAGTCAGTTGTCTTTGTTCCATTTTGGAGTTAGCTCAGCCATTAGCTCTGTGCGCTCAGAAAGACTTTAGCATGTAGAAGGAATTGAATTTCTCTCACCTGATGCTCGAGTGAAATTTGATTTTGCTTGGCCAGCCTCCCTAGCTTAGTTGGTCATTATGGTGGTTTGAATAAGAATGACTCCCATAGATTCATGCTTTTGAATGCTTGGCCGTAGGAAGTGGCACAGTTAGGAGGTGTGGCCTGTATGCCACTGTGGAGGTGGGGCTTTTGAGGTCTCTTAAATGGTCAAGTTCCTCCTAGTGTGAAACACAGCTGCCTTCTGGTGTCTGTGGATTAAGCTGTAGAACTCTTGTCTCTTCCAGCACCATGTCCCACTGCAGGCTGCCATGCCTCTCTAACTGTAAGCCAGCCCCAATGAAATGTTTCCTTATAAGAGCTGCCTTGGTCATGGTGTCTCTTCACAGCAAGGAAAGACTAAGGGGTCCCAAACTAAGACATTCGTGCATTGGGACTACTTTTTTAGCTAAATATGAACTTCATTGCTGTTGTATTGTAAGATTAGATAAATACATTCTTTTTTATTACCTGTCATATGAGGCCTTGTCCTCTTAGTTTTCTAGATCTGGAGCCCACTAAGCTCTTCTTAGCTGTTCTTTATCTATGAAATTTGCAGTTGGTTGTCTGGTAAAACCTTACTGATAGAAATGTAGGGAGGTATGACTAAATAGCAGTACCACCTTACAGATGAAGAGTATTTGAGTTTCTACTTCCTCTGGCTGAAGCAACATGGTTAGCGGAAAGAAATGAGCTTAGTATTCCTGTCCTTTTTTTTTTTTTTTTTTTTTTTTTTTTTTTGGCTTTCTGAGCCTCTGACTATCTGGCAAATGGTAAGAAACTTAGAACAGGTCTGAATTAAAGCTAGTATGTAAGGAAATTATCACAGTGGTTGCTAATAGTAGTAACTCAGAAAAATGATGACCTTTATTATCACTGAGTGATTTTTGTAAAAAAAAAATAAATAAAACCTGTAAGTGCTGATTATTTTATTATGCTACCACTAATAGTTATTAATACTAATGCTGCCACTACTAGAGCACTTTGCATGTAGACTATTGGCTCACCCTAAAGATCAGATGACTAGAAATCATCCTTGGATTTATGCTAATAGGCAGAATTTACTGAAAGATCATTGTCTGGCAGGTTTTGTACCCTTTTATTGAATTTATTTATAGTAAAGGAGGTTGTTTTCTTTTTAAAGTTGCATATCCTTAACTACATTCAAATTATTGCACAGTGAAGACACTTGGAAGCAGGTAACTATTAGATAATAGAAAATTCCACTTGCAAATAATCTTTAATCCAGGATTTCTTATAGCAGGTATTTGTGTTTTTCCTACTGGTACCCTTCCTCCTGGCCAGGCTAGATAATTAGGCACTGATGATTTTGCACCTGGTGTCATAGAAACAGTGAGAATCAAAGACTAAAGTGTGCACGTAGTGATCACGTTTCCTGGGGCAAATTGAAGCAGTGCTGTGACTGTGCTTTGGGAAATCCAGGCTCAAACCTGGCTTATGAAAATAGAGGCAACACTGAACACTCACTACGTGCCAACCTCTACCCTTAACATCTAGTGTGCTGTATTGATCATCTTTATTTAGAACATCCCTGCAAAATACGTGTCCTAACTCTATAGATACAGACTTTGAGGTTTAGAAGTGGTTCAGAACTTGCCTAAGGTTGCACATTCCGTGACAGGAACAGGAGTCCCATTTCAGCAATGCTGACAGTAAGTCTATGAATGTGCACCCTACCCCCAAGATAACTTTATATCATAGCTTTGCAAGAGTATTTGACATCTTTTCAACTGTGGTAGTAAATCTACTGTTATATGAACTTGTGTGCTATAGAGGGAATATGCAAATAGTTTTCTCTTTAAAAGTAATGTTCAGAGAGCAATACTGAAATTCTCAGCTATTCCAAAGTACAACATGTACATACAAATGCATTAGCTTATTTCTCTCTAGTTTAAGCTGAAATTAAGGTCCAAAAGGTATGAAAAATTAAGCCTACTAGAATCTTCCAGAACCCAGCTTGGGAATTTAGAATTTAAAATTCATATAATTTTTTGATGAGGCTTTTTCATGTGTGATCTCTATAATGTGCGAGATAGCCTGACAGATGACATCAGAGGGCACAATCTGAATACTTGTCCATAGTTATACTATAGCTATCATGTGCAGGACCTCTTGTTGATCCAGCTTCCCAAATTACAATCTTCTGATTGTTCCAAACCTAGCTAGTAGCGATGATGAAGTTTATGCAGAAGTTCCTTGCTTTAGATTTAAAAGTTATGTTTATGTAGGATTGTACATGCTCTGACCTCAGACTTATCAGAGTTAGTGATTAAATTTCTCTTGATTTTTTTTTAAGATATTGTAATGGTATCTTAGGAGAATATTTTATTTTCAAGGCATATTAAAATGACTAAGAGTTCAAAAATATGAATTGCTTCTGTATACAGGAAAGAAGTCTTTGAGTGATAATTTTAGCAACACTGACTCATGTACAGTAGTCCCTTTGTAAAGTCTGAATTATGAACTGTCTGCTTCATTTCTGACACCTGGCTTTGGAGAAGGGTGTGGTGAGTGCATTTCTTTAGACAGGCTTGCACAGTTTTCTCAGTTGCTGTGTGTTGCTCTCAGCTCTTAGTGGTCACTGATGACAGAAGTTGAAGTAGTAGATGTAGCATCGACTGGACACTTCCTAGCTGGTGAACTTGACACTTTGTAGGCTTTGTAGCAGTCAGGGTTTGATTTTGGCGTCCTTCTCCTGAGTGTCTACCATGTAGTGGAAAGGAAGTGATGGTAGCCACGGCATGGCTGAACATCAGGGTTAGGGCAGGAGAACAGCGCCCAAGGCGTCCTTTGTGAAGCTGCAGTCTGTTTTCCACTGAGGAAAACATCACTGCAGGAGCCTCTCAAGTGTGTGCTGTGTGCTCTTCACAGATTATATTTCCTTTCTAGGGAAACTAATCACAGACTACCAGGTTCTGGACAGGCCTGGCCGTCCTGCTTACTTACCTGGAACCACAGTGCTTTGTAACCTTTTTTCTTTCTTTTCTTGTCTTTTTTTCCCTTTTTTAAAAAACATCTTTTAAAGTGTTTTTGATGGAAGAATTATTGGACAAAAAGATTTTACTCTTTCCATGTGACACAAGCCAGAATATAGTCATAATCCCCCAAACTCCCAGAAATACTGCCATAGACTTTGTCCAGGAAGTACTGAGAAGAACTTGAAAAAGTTAACTGGCTGCAGGTTTCCTACAGTTAGAACAGTTATTTCATAATACGGAAGAGCCAGAGATGAGATTTTGTGCTAGAAAGGTTTAAAACTGAGCTGGAGGATGGCAGTGGCAGTGGGCGTGACGGCGAGGAGCTGTGCGGGTCTGCCTCCCAGAGAGAAATGAAGTTAGTGAAATCAGCGAGACGACCTGGAGGGCTTTCTGTTTTCCTCTTCTAATAAAAGCTCCATTTCGGTAGTTTAATAGGGAAGCTTTCCAGTGTTGGGTGAAATTTACTGCTGAAGTGTTTGTTGTTGTAGAGGACACCTAGCTTTTGAAGGGGGCGGGGCATTTCTCAGTGGGAAAAAATAGTAGATACTTGGATACTATGGCAGACTTTAGGTCACAGGTTCCCTACATAGAGACCTAAAGCAATAATTGCAGTTCATATGTAGATAGGACAGAATTGACTACAGACAAGGCAATATCCTACATATGTGTGTGCTATCATTTTTTAAATCGCATGTATGTAGTGCTGTGAGAATAAACACACCTAAAGGATTGCTGCAGTCACATCTGTTCCTCATCAGTATGGATATTTTAAGCCACAAATACCTGGGTTGATATTACCAGTGAGCTTCTTATTCTCATATGTTCAGGGAAGGTACTAGAAGGTCAGGGCATACATGCAGTGTGACTGAACAGCCTAGACCCTGCATGGGGCTCTTGAGAATGTAGAGGACTTGGGACAATACATGGGATGAGGGAGACATTTGATGTGTGATGATCTCTGGGGCCTCTTTGGTGTAAGCATCAGAGACAAATGCTGCTTCAGTGTGGCTCGTCAGAAATGGTTGAAGGGGCTTCATTGACACTTAAAAAAAGATTTATTTATTTGTTTATTTGTTTGTTTGATGTATGTGAGACACACCAGAAGAGGGCATCAGATCCAATTAGTGTATCATTAGAGAATTATTAGCATTTAATATTTTATATTTTTAACCTTGTTTCTCACCTTAGCCTTCCTCATTCTGCTAAGTGAGTTTTGTTTTTGAATGCCCCATGACATTCAGTGTAGAATTGCTAGAGAAGTGTGCTTGATATGTGGGTTGAAAACATGGGTTTTCTTAAGTAACTTTATTGATTAGATGGGAACAAGATGCTAATGCCTCCAAACAATTTTTCTTTTAAAGGAATAATCCATGCCTCCCCGACAGCCTTGTGTTCCGCGCACCGCTGGAGAGTGTGGCATTTTAAGCTGGGTCACAGTTTATGACACGCTTCCATTATTAGCATGGCTCACTGCGTTATGGTTTACTTTGTGTTGGTTACCAAGAGACTGAAAGCCACTTAGAGAGCTGTCTCTTATGAAGCTCATCACTAGAATTTAGTTTTTAAAATGCATTTTTTTTCTTTTCCTTTTAGATAGTGCTGGGAGCTGATAAAATGTGATTCGATCTTTGATTGACATAGGAGATTAAAGAGTCTCCTGTTACTGCTCTGTCTAGACTCAGGTTTTGTGTTGAGGGATTTATTTAGGCATTCTTCGTAGTTTTCATTATTGCTAATTCATGACAGCTTTTATAGCTTTTTTGAAATTTAATTGGCATATAATAAATTGTAACTACCCAAGGGACCAATGTGGGGAGGTGGTACATAGGAATGTGGCCATACAACCATCCTCACAGTGTGGAAGGTGAACGTGCCACTGTCCCGTATCCCCTGTAGAAGGTGAACGTGCCCACTGTCCCGTATCCCCTGTGGAAGGTGAACGTGCCTACTGTCCTGTATCCCCTGTAGAAGGTGAACGCGCCCACTGTCCCGTATCCCCTGTGGAAGATGAACATGCCCACTGTCCCGTATCCCCTGTGGAAGGTGAACGTGCCCACTGTCCTGTATCCCCTGTGGATAGCGAACATGCCCACTGTCCCGTATCCCCTGTGGAAGATGAACATGCCCACTGTCCCGTATCCCCTGTGGAAGGTGAACGTGCCCACTGTCCTGTATCCCCTGTGGATAGCGAACATGCCCACTGTCCCATATCCCCTGTGGAAGGTGAACTGCCCACTGTCCCGTATCCCCTGTAGAAGGTGAACGTGCCCACTGTCCTGTATCCCCTGTGGATAGCGAACATGCCCACTGTCCTGTATCCCATGTGCCACTTTGCCCACCCCCCCAGGCCCCATCGCCCGCCCAGTGCTCATGTTTGGATTAGAACAGACCTCACAGGCGTGGCATTGCTGACACGTATCCTTTTAGTTCCAGTTCAGACATCATAAGAGATCTTCTGGAAGAAGAGGAAGCCTGGGAAGCGGCTCACAAGTGAGTTCCCACGATCAGCAAGCGAGTATACTTCGGCCTAAGACATGAGATTTCTCTAGAGCTGCTTTTTACACAAATAGTTGTGCTTTCTTCTCTTAAGAGAATACCAATCCAGGTGGAAGGCAAAGGTCTCTGCTGTGTTTCTTGTTTGTGTGTTCTCGCTGTGGAACTGGAGTCCTCACACAGTAACGATTTACTTGTATGATGTCAGGGCTATGTCCACATTATTTCTTTGGACAGTGATAGTCTGTTTCGCAAAGTCTCAGAGCAAATAAATATCAGTCCCCATGACTGAGGTGACTGTCTGCTTCTGCTGCCTCCTCCCTCCTTGTCTGGAGCCACCCTTTGTCCTTCTTTGTCTTACACAGACTGCTGCTCCCTCTCAGCTGTGTCTTTCTCAGTTTGTTCTCAGTGTACAGTGGGAGCCTTTGCAGCTGCAGGTAATTCTCCTTCCATAGGTGATGTCAACTTTCGGTGTGTTTCTTTATCTTCCATTTTCACTCTTGGAAGGCCTCCAGGTTGCTAAATCCAGAGGTCATTTTCAAAATTCACTTTCTTTGTCTAATTAGCAGTACTTTTATACTAAGCAGGAAGATCAGAAATTCAAAGTCATTCTCAGCAAGTATCAAGTTTGAGGCCAGCCTGGGCTACACGAGACTCTGTCTTATAAATGATGATGGCGATGGTGATAATGATGGTGGTGGTTGCAGCCGCAGTGGCAGCTACATTAGACCCTGTCTTATAGGTGGTGGTGGGGGTGGTGGGGGTGGGGGGGTGGTGGTGATGTTTTAAGATAAGTAGAACAAATTTAAAGTGGATTAAAATACTGCAATAGAAGATATCTGGAAAACACCAAAGACAGAACAACAAAGAAAGCTCCACATAAATTCTGCTTTCTGGGTGATTGCAGGAATGGGTTATACAACCTAATTAGAATTAGACAACTGTAGAACAGATTGAAAAAGTATGTACTGTGCTCCTTTGCTTTCCCTATAAAGAACGATTTTATAATTCTAAGACACCAATACATTGAAAACAAAAGAATAGAAAAAGATATGCCATAGACATTTCAATCAGGGCTAACATGTGAGTGTCAGACAAGGTAGACTTGAAGGTAAAGCTGTAACGGAGCCAAAGACATTTATAAAGCTTGAAAAGGTCAATCTATCAAGAAGACAAAGTGAACATGTATACATGTGACAAGTCATAGACTACATGAAGCAAAATGTGACCACAGGCAACAAGGAGGGAAATTTCACCACCACCACCACCACCACCACCACTACCCCCCACCAAAGTCAAAAAACAAAAAATAAAACCTATTGCCATGGACTGAGACGTGTTCTCACCACGCCCTTTGTGGGTAGAGGGCCGCGGCTGCAGTGAGCGGCAGAGCTGCATGCTGATGGTGCCCCACTCACCAGTATCATCCTGCCTTCCTCCCTCAGGGAACAGTGTGGTACCGCAAGAGAAGACCGCGTCTCACGCTCTCCAGGTGCTGGCGCATCACTGCTCCTCTAGGGTGCTCTTCTGCCAGGAGTGGCGTTCAGACAGACTGCCTGGGATTGCAGTCTGTCATCTTTTTGCCTTGTTTAGTTTTGCCTTTTCATTTTCATTTACTGTTTCTCAAAGTACAGGTTTTAGTTTTGATGAAATGTATTATGTCTGTTTTATTATTTTTGTCCAACCTAGGAAACCTTTTCCCAACCCTAAATCACCAAGATTTTTTTTTTTTATGGCTTAGGTTTTGCATTAAGGTTTGTAACCTATTTCAGGTACATTTTTATGGAGATAACTGGTTTGGTGGTTCTTTTTGGCATAAGGCTTTCCCATTGCTACAGCACTAGGTATTGAAGAGATGACCATGTCTGTTTCATATGTATGTATACATTTGTTTCTGGAATCACCTTTGTGTTCTATTGAGCATAAAGATATCTTAAATACTTTGTTAGTTGTTGTTCAATAATGTTTTAAATCAGTAATGTGAGACTTTTAAAATAAATGTAATGGTTTGTATTAGGGTTCATTTGTTGTTATATTTCTTTTAAAATAAATGTATAATATGGCAGAGGAAGGAATACTGTAGCTGCCTGGTAGAATATTGACCCGAGCCTGGGACTGGGCTGCCTGTGCTTATTTCCACTTGACATGTAGGTTCTGCTGAGCTCTTCTGGCTTTTAAATCTGTGATAACCCATTGCAGAGTGGGACTCTCCTGGTAAAGAGGCTCAGAGTCTTAGTTAGCATCCACACGGGACTCTCGCATCACATACTAAGTGGCTTAAACCACAGCTCTAGAGGCTGGAAATCAAAGATCAAGGTGGCGATAGAATTGATCACTGAATACTACTGAACCCAGAAATATACAAAATACAAATTTAAAAACAAACCCTCAGTTCAAACAAACCCTTCTCATCTATTTGTGTAGCATACTTCTTTCTCCAAACAACATCTCTGCATTGACTATATTGGTATACCCTCTGGGTGGGAGTTTGGCCAAGGTTAAACTTTATTCTTTTATTAAACTGCAGCCCTGGGTTGAGATCGACAAACCATGACCTATGAGCCAGATCTGCTCCACTGTCTGATTTTTGTTAATAATTTTTTTTTTTTTAAGAACACAGCCATACATTCCTTTAGCCATTGGTTCACGTTGCTTCTTTGTTGTTCATGTTACAACAGAGCCAAGTAGTTGCAGCAGACATTGAATTGTCAAAGTTATGAGTATTTAGACCACTATAGAAATTTTGCTAGCCCTTGTTCCAAATCAGAAGAATCTCAACCATTTGGTTAAGTACACTACTGGCTGATGACTTACTATGACCCACCCTAGCAAAAGTGGGGGAGCATTAGGAATCTCTGTACATTTTATCAGAATTTCTTTAGCCCTCTTGCATCTGACCCTTCTGGATAAGAAGACTGGATAAATATGGAAGATCATTTAAACAGGTGACATTCAAACTAATGGGAAAGGGCACACTGATTTTTGTGGAGGGGAAGGGTACTAACATAGATACCTGAACAGAGGAACTTGGTGGAATCTGACTTTCAAAGCAACATAAAAGGCTCCTCACCCTGAAAAATGCCATTGTGAGAGTCTCCCAGATTGTTGCAACTACCTTAGGTTTTCTTGCCTGCTCTCTTGTCAGATACCTGGGATCATAATTTGATCTTCATTCATCGTGGCCTTCTTCTGAACTGTTAAGCAGATCCTGCTCTTTCCCACCAGAAGCATGTTATTACCTGCAGATGAGAACGGCTTCACCATTCTCATTCTGTCACTCAGTCTTCTACCCTATTGCTAGCATGTACAGATGAGATGGGTCTTACTGGTGGTCAGATGGTCTTAAAATCTAAGAGTGGATCTGGTTATTTGAACTGAGTAAGAAATCTTGATGTATACTCACTGACCAGACAGTCTTGTAGAAAATGTCATCAACTTGGGTACCCCAGTTGGTGCTGATGCCAGTTTGAGGGAAAACAGCAGTTATAAATACCACTTTCTCCTCAGGAGTGCTACTTGTATGAAAGCCTGATGATATATCCCTTCCAATCAGAAACATGACTAACGCACTAGTAGTAATCATTATCAATTTTTAAGAATTCAAAGAAGCACCACTGATCAAAGCTATTGTTTGTTACCTGGGGAGAGCTTTCTTGAGGAATGTGAATGGTAGTGTATGCATACCCTGCTATTCCTACAGTAAGAACCATCCAATTATTTGCCTCTGGAAGGTATTGAGACACTGCAGAGATTCTATGTGGCTTTCTGAGGTAGCCACTAAAGGCTTATAACATTGTTCTGCTTGCTGGATCTAAGACCCTTGTTGTGTGAAATATTAGGAAAGTAGAACCTGCACATTTCCACACATGTGCCTCTGCCCCGGGAGCCTGGCTGGCCATGCACTGGCAAGCAGTGGCCAACCTGTTTTTATCTCATGGAGATTCTGGCTCTGAACTCCACAATCTCTCTACCAAGCTCACTAGGTTCCCATTGTCGGGTCGCTACCACACCAACCTCGTGCTTCAAACCCCCCACGGCCTTTGTGGTGCACATCTGGCAAACCCACGCTTTGCCACTGTACATTTTTCTCTTGAACCCAGACAAGCTGCCACGTGAAGGAAAACACACCACAAATTTAGTTCAGAAACAAAGGTAACTCAATTTCTGGGTGCAACAACTAAAACCTAATCTTGTAAGACTTATTAAAATCTGATCCCTCTGGTAGTGGATCCTTGTGCATCCGCCATAATACCAGGAAACTCTAGCAGCTACATCTTATTCCTCTACATCTTATCTGGTTCCAAAGAGGACCTAACTCCCTCCTGCTTCCTCTCTTCCTCTCTCCAACGGCTTCTTTATTCATTAGGGGATTAGTTCACAAGAAGCCACCTGAGTTTGTGCCTCATTCCTCATTCCAGACAATTCTCTCCCGGGAGAACAAGCAACACAGAGCCACCTGCAACATACTTGGGTTTACTATTACAAATTTGTTTCATTCTGCTCCTAGACTTTTAATTAAACACTCTGTGAAACAAATAGAATGAACTAATGTCAATTTCTGTCAGTTGACCACAGTGGCTGAAGAACCTCATTTTTCCAGAAGGCCAGGCTGGTACAGAGACTGGGTAGTTATTGGTGGGAGACACATGCCTAAGAGTCTTGCTTTTCTGTTTGTTCTGAAAAGCCAGGCACTTATTCCTCTTGGTGAACACGTGTCTAGGCTCTTTTGTGATAAGTAGCATTGGAAGACTCCTTGTCGAGAAACAAGACAAAATACTGACCATGAAAAAGTTTCCAACACAATGCTTGCTTGTACTGGTGTCACCTTGTGGGAACCGGGTCTGGAGCAGCTCGGACGGACATGTTAGATGCCCTCTGGCTCTGCCTATGATGTGAAACACAAACTGCACTTTCTGCAGAAGCCTATTGCCCTCTGGTGTTTGTGAAGCTGCTGGGCTAATAGTTTGCCCTTAGTTCTCTTAGGCCTTTCCTAATTCTTGGTGCCTTCAGATTTATGAGAACAACAGCACTGTTTCTGTTTCATGCTTTCTAGTCATGGTCCCCTTGTCCTGTGTTTACTCCTATGCATGTTAAATGGATCCAGATTGATAGCCAGTGATCATGCTGGTTTGATGTAAGAAGCTTCCTTTAACATTTCTTATGTTATTTCTTAAGTGTATTAACCATCAATCCTTTCTTAGCTTTTGTCTGTGATATCTTTTCTTAGCTTTCATCTTTAAAAGATGTCTTTGCTGGGGGCCTATTCTAGGTTGACGGTTTTTCTTCTGGCACTTTAAAGCCGCCACTGCATCACCTCAAGGCCTGTCTGGTTTCTGATGAGAAAGAAGCCTACTGGAAACCTTCCTTATTCCTCTATGGAATGTTCCTTTCTCACTGCCTGCCTCCAGAGAGTTTCAGCACTTTGAATATGTATCTAGATATTTTCTATTTGTTATTTGTTAATGGGGGCAGGGCTAACTTCCTTTGGTCTTTATTTGATATCTTTAATTAATTTTTAGAAAACCCAGCTGTGTAATTAATTTTCCGGTTATTTCTTCTTGAGGGATTCTAGTCACACACACATACACACACACACACACACACACACACACAATTTTTTCTTTGTGTTTTAATTTGGACTTAAAATTGTATTTCTACTTTTATGTATGTATGTGTGTAAGAGAGAGTATGTTTGTGTCATGTGTGTGCAGGTTGCAGGTGAAGAGGGCATTGAATCTCCTAGAACTGGAGTTAAAGGTAGTTAAGAGCTAACTCCTTCCATGTTCAGGATCAAGCACTCTTAATCACTGAGCCATCTCTCCAGCCCCTAGTTTGGATGTTTTTTGCTGACATATCTTCTAAATTTACTGAATCATTCATCAGTTTTATACTTTGTACTTAAGTGTCCTTTGAAGAAACATTTCTTCTCTGATACTTTAGAACTTTTCAGTGTTTCCACTTCATTTGTTCATTCTCTGGATGTTCCTTGCCTTTTGTGTTAGAGTCATCAATGTGTATCACTGGTCATGTGGTCTGGTGTGGGTCCAGTATCTGGGCTGCCTCTGCATCCATTGCTTTGTGCATAGCAGTAGGGTCTCTTCCTTGATTCTTCTGTGTCTTAATTTTTGGCCTAAGACTAAACATACTCTGTAGGATGCCAGAGACTGAGCCAAATAGTGTTTGTGGCTAGAAAAAAATTTACTTATGTCTGGCCATTAATGTGGGGAGTTGAGCCAGGTGATGTAGGAGTTGGCCTGGTTGGATTTTAGTGGTTGCTCTGGCTGCCTTGGTCAAAGAATCTGTGAGATCATCAACTTTTGTTTTTTTCCATCAGGAACTCAGAGATTTTTGTCTGAGTTCCAGGGGCCAGTGCATTCCTGTTCTTCACAGAAGAAAAGCATCCTGGGAGACAGACATACTTTCTGCCTACCCCATGCCTGTCTCAGTAGGCACTCCTGTTTCTGGCCTAGTCTAGGATTCCTCATGAGTACCCAACAGAGGAATAAGGCTTGTCAGTGCATGTGGACTCATGTATTTGTCTTTTACTAAAGAACCCATGTAGTTGTGGGTTTTAGCGAAATCATGAATGTGAAAGAAACTGCTTAGTATACTAGGCGTTCCCACAGAATAATGACCATTGTTTTCTGATATCTCATTTCATTTCTTTTTCTTTTTTCTTGTTTTCAGAAATGATCAAAACAGAGAAGTAAGCCCACAACAGAATCGGCGCACTAGAGCCACTGAACGTGTCGAGATTGAACCAAGAAACAAGCGGAATAAGAATTAGTAGGGCTTTTGTCAGCTTTTCCGTACAGTGACCTGAACATGATGTTTTTATTGCCATGTGTGGTTTCATATTTAGCAATATCCGAGGAAGATTTTTAAGTCTAAATGCAATAGTTAATTCATTTTCATTCTTCTTCGCCTTCCTGAACAACAACAACAACAACAACAACAACAACAGCAACAAAATCAAAAACAGAAAGAGAAGTTCTGAAATGACCCATCTTGGTCAGTGGCTTCTTTCCTTGCCTTTAAGACATTTCTCCACTACGATCACATCCGCCAGCTTTGCAGAGTATATATTTCTTTGCAGGAGTGTTTGCCTTGCTTTGACTTCTCTGTTTCAGGATGTTTTAAAGTCATTTTTCAGTTTTTTTTCACTGGGGAACAAACCTCAGAAGCAGCTTCTTTTCATCCTCTTGACAGTAACAAGCCTACTGTGAGAATCTGCATGCTTTCGTCATAGACCACACCCTGGGAGGAAGCCTGGTGCCGGGCCACCAGCAGCTACTGCTTAGTACCCAAGTTAAATGTGTTTACATGTAGAGTAGGTTTATAATGGAAATCACAAATCCAGGGAAGTTAGTATTGTGATTTCAGGGGACAGTCACAATGACTCTGGAACATATGTGTGTAATTCTGGAGTAGCACTTAAAAATTATTACTCCAAGTGTTTCCCACTGGGGTCAGGCAGGTCTCTAACACTTTGAATCCCAGCTGTTAAACAAACAGACAAAAAAGTAAAATAAATGGATTTTATCAATGAATATACAATTGGTAACGTCCTTGAAACAGTGTCTTGTGAGTATTTGAATAGAGGCTATAAATTTTTATATTGCATTTCTCATAAAATTTGTTAATGTGTGAAAAATGCCTTCAGTTCCCAGTTTCACCTGCTTTTGGCATTTCAAATTATCCTGCCCCTATGTCAGCCACTCAGACACATGGTCTTTTACTTACTGCAGCACTATGGCTGTGGTACCAGTCTGTTGCTGATGGGAAAACGGGCTTCTCCTCTTCAGATAATAGCTCTGTGGACACAGGCTTTTTGCTGTACTTTGGAACGTCTGGCACATACGCACGCACGCAGGCACACATGCACGCACGAGCTTCTGGCATGTACACACATGCATGCATGCCTCTATCTCTCTCTCTCTCTCTCTCTCTCTCTCTCTCTCTCTCACACACACACACACACACTATAGCTGTTTAGCTACTATATAACTAAATTTTGTTACCATTAGGAGTTGCAATGTAAATATCTGTTTGATGGCCTTACATCTCTCCCTCTCCTTCCCTCTCCCTCCCCCTCTCCCTTTCCCTTTCCCTCTCGCTCTCCTTTTTCCTCCCCCTCCTCCTCTCTCTGTCTCTGTCTCTGTCTCTCTCTTTCCCTCTCTCTCTCTCTCTGTCTCTGTGTGTCTGTATCTGTGTGGGGGTGTTGGTATGGGGTCTCATTATGACTAGAGTTGAATGTTTTCACACTGACAGTGCCATTAGTTTTCCTCATGTGTTCTGTGAGTTTGGGAAATGGACAGCAAGACCACTCACTGAATGATGAAGCAGTGAGCAGGGTTAACATCGCCGTGTTTTAGATCACTGAGTTACCAGTGAATGCCATGTTGCATTAAAAAAAAAATGACATAATCTGCCATCCATTAAACTGGAAGCAATTACTGTTGTGGCAAAAGCATTTTACAAAGGAGAGGAGAAACACAAGCTGGGCACCCCGGCATGTGAATTCGGACAGTAAGCTCTCAGTCACGGTACTGAGTAGTGGGGATGTAGTGATGGTGAGGGTTCATTGCGCTGTGAAAACAGTTCTCAGTGGGATAGATAGGAGTGTTTGTTCCTCAAGGACAGAGGAGCTGAAGTGGAGATGGTTTTGTTTATTATGACTGAGGGGCTGTGGGCAGGGGCCTGGGCTTCTGTCAAGCATCATCCTCCTTATCACAGTGAGCATTGATTTTCCTCATGGTTCTAGGGGCTGGAAGGCTAGATCAATAGGCTGTCTCCTGAGGCCTCTCTCCTTGTCTCGTAGACAGTGGCCTTCTCAGAGTGTCCTTAGATGTTCTCTCTGCACGTGTGTCTGTCTCATCTCTCCCTGTGAGGATACCCATCATGCTGGATCACACCATTCTTGTGACCTCACTTTATTTTTTAATGAGTCTCTAAATATAGTCTTGCAGCTAGGACTTACTACATGTATGGACTTAACTACATTTATGTCTGGGGCCCGTAATACCCCTTAGGATTTATCTAGACCAGGGTTCTCAAACTTCCTAATGCTGTGACCCTTTAATACAGTACCTCACATTGTGGTGACCCCCAAGAATAAAATTGTTTTCCATTGCTCCTATATAACTGCAAATCTTGTTACCATTATGAGTTGCAATGTAAATATCTGTGGGTTTGGTGGTCTTAGGTGAGCCCTGTGAAAGGCTTTCTCCATCCCCAAATGGGTTACAACCCATAGATTGAGAACTGCTGGTCTAGGCTAACACCACAGCAGTACCAAGATGAACTAACGTGGACCATACATAGTCCTGGCATACTACCTTCTGTGTCACTCTTTCCACCTCATCTTCCACAGGGCGCCCTGAGAGCTGAGGGGAGGGTTTTGATTGGAAACATCCTGACTAGGAATGAGTGCTCCAAAGTTTATTACTCTCTGCATCTTGGCAACCTGATGGTCTCCATGTTTGCTGCCATCTACTGCAGGAGGAAGCATCTCTGATGATGGCTGAGCAAGGCATTGAGTATAGCAGGATCTAGTTAGGACGCACTTGATTGCTACACTCCTCAAGCAGAGCAGTAGTAGTAGTTAGTTTTCCCCTTGGTCCCTGGTCTATCTAGTCTCAGGTTCTTGGCCGTCCATGCAGCACTGTGGGTTCTATCTCATGGAGTGAGACTTAAGTCCTGTCAGATATTGGTTGGTTACTCCCACAAGGTCTGTTCCACTGATGCACCAGCACAGCTTAGATGCAGCTCACCATTGTAGATGGAAGGGTGTGTGGCTTGGTTGGTGTTTACCTTTCTCCTTTGATAGTGAACAGAACACTTTCCAGTACCACAAGCATAGTCCCTTAGGAGTGAAAACTCTAGGAAGGCACTAGCATGACTTCTCCATGTCCAATGACTGTTAAGTGCCATGTTCAGCAATGGGGACTTCCTGTCAGGTTATGGAGCACAACCGGTACTGCAATAGGACCCCTTTGGCCAACAAGTCAATTAGATGTAATCCATTGCCAATACTAAAAGCTTCATTTAGTAACTAGAGTCATCCAGTTGGTGTTGGTGGCAATTTCATTTAGATCTTCTATTCTACTATATTGGGTTTCTATACAACACCTCAAAGGGTCCTGAAGTTTAGCTGTCCTATATTCCTTCCCTTGTCTCTGTCTTCTCTGTCCCTCCACATTTGACCTTTCTGTTCCAGACCCTGTCTCTCAACCATCCATAAATATGTAATCCTATTTTTATGGAAATCTGTCCCTTTCCCCTAATCCCTAACCTTATACCTAAGCTATGGTTATACAGATTGTAGTGTTAATCGCTAACATCCACATATAAGTTAATATGTACCCTGTTTCTCTTTCTGGTGCTGGCTCACCCAATCAAGAATGACTTTTTCTAGCACCATCCATTTTCCTGCAAGTTTTATGATTTCTTTTTTTCTGTTTTTAGCTGTTAAGTAGTAGCTGATTATGTACATGTCCTACATTTTCTTTATCCCTCTATCTGTTGAGAGATACCTTTGATATTTCCAATTTCTGGCTATTATGAATAGAACATCAATGAACATGGTTGAGCAAGTGTCTCTATAGTAGGATGAAGCATCCTTTGGACATATGCCCAAGAGAGGTATCGCGAGGTAGATTGATTCCCAGCCTCCTGAGGGCAACCACACTGATTCCATAGTGGCTGTACAAGTTTGCATTCCCCCAGCAGCCCATAAATGTTCACTTTGCTCCAAATCCTAGCCAACATGAGTTGTCATGAGTGTTACTGATCTTAGCCATTTTGAGAGGCATAGGCTAGAATCTCAAAATAGTTTTGATTTGAATTTCCCTGAGTACAAAGATGCTGAACATTTCTTTGTTTCTCAGTCATTTGAGTTTATTTTATTGAGATTTGTCTGCTTAGATATGTACTCCATTTTACATTCTTTTTTTATTTCCTTAATATTTTAATATAAAAACAAAATTTTACAGATTAGAATACATAATAAAAACTTATTTTTCATCTTTTATTGAGTTCCAAGTGCTTTTTTGTATTTTCCCTTGTTTGTTTCTTTTTATTGAAAAAGGAAGTAAAAACATTTTATGATAAAATGAAAGATTTACACGGAAAATATTTCTGACAAAATTGAAGAAATATATAGAAAAACATGTTAAAATTGACAATTTTCATGGAAAATTAAAGATTAAAATGGTAGACATAAAAACATTGCTAAATTATTTGAAAAAGGAAGTAGAAACGTATGATAGAATTGAAGATTTATGTGGAAAAATATTTCTGATAAAATTGTAGAAAAATATAGAATAACATTTTTTTCCCCCGAGACAGGGTTTCTCTGTGTAGCCCTGGCTGTCCTGGAACTCACTCTATAGTCCACACTGGCCTCGAACTCAGAAATCCGCCTGCCTCTGCCTCCCAAGTGCTGGGATTAAAGGCCTGCGCTGCCACCACCGCCCAGCTAGAATAACATGTTAAAATTGAAGATTATCATGGAAAATTACAGATAAAATGGTAGGTATAAAAATATTCCTAAGTTGATTGAAAGTGAAATTATAAACATTTTCTGATAAAATTGAAGATTTCCATGGAAAACATCTCTGATAATATTGAAGAAAAATATAGAAAAACACATTAAGATTGACTAGTTCATGGAAAAATTATACAGATAAGATAGTAGGCATAAAAATACTCCTAAATTGATTGAAAGTGGACTTATAAACATTTTCTGATAAAATTGAAGATTTGCATGGAAAAATATCTGATAAAATTGAAGAAAATATAGAAAAACATGTTAAGATTAATTATTTCATGGAAAAATTATACAGATAAGATGGTAGGCATAAAACTATTCGTAAGTTGATTGAAAGTGGAATTATAAACATTTTCTGATAAAATTGAAGATTTACATGGAAAATATTTCTGATAAAATTGAAGAAATATAGAAAAAACATGTTAAAACTGAAGATTATCGTGGAAAATAATATAGATAAAATGGTAGACATAAAAACATTACTAAATTAATTGAAAGACGAATTACAAACATTTTCTGATAAAATTGAAGATTTACATGAAAAATATTTCTGTTAGTCTATTTATTTTTGGGGGGGAATTGAGTCATTGATGTTAAGAGATATTAAGGAATAGTGATTGTTACTTCCTGTTATTTTTGACATTATTTTTATGCTTGTATGATTACTTTCTTTTGGGTTTGTTGGAAGGAGATTACTTCCTTACTTTTTCTAGGGTGTAGTTTCCCTCCTTGTGTTGGCATTTTCCATCTATTATCCCTTGTAGGGCTGGATCTGTGGAAAGATATTGTGTAATTTTGGTTTTATCATGGAATATCTTGTTTTCTTCATCTATGGTGATTGAGAGTTTTTCTGATGTGGGTGGAATAAATAGGACTATCACCAAAATGCATTGTATGAAATTCTCAAAGAATTAGTAAAAAAAAAAAAATTAAAATATATTCTTATATATTATTGATGTAAAGAAGTTTTTATTATATAGGGATCTTTTACTAAGTGACTTTAATGAATTCTGCTAACTACAATATGTCTGCCAATACTGCAATACTGTGGTTTCACCCATAGAGCATTATCTAATTTGTCATTAATAGTTTTTTTCTTTACAGCTGGCAAACTACAAAATGGGAAAAATTTATTCCAACTACAAATTCAACAAAGGACTGGTACCAAACTTTTTTTTTTTTTTTTTTTTGGTTTTTTTTTTGGTTTTTTGGATTTGGTTTTTTCGAGACAGGGTTTCTTTGTATAGCCCTGGCTGTCCTGGAACTCACTCTGTAGACCAGGCTGGCCTTGAACTCAGAAATCCACCTGTCTCTGCCTCCCAGAGTGCTGGGATTACAGGCGTGAGGGAAAGCATTGACCTCGACCTCGTTAAATATTAATTGACGTCCTTTTCAGGGGAGGGGGAAATAGACTGCATTATTATTTTAAGGACAGTCTCTCAACGTCAACCTCTATGCAGTCAGGTGTGCTTTCAGGGAACTCAGAAGCAGGACATTACCTTTTTTCTCTTGCAGTGCCTTGCCTCGCACCTCATAACTGGTGTCCATGTTTATTTAATGAACAAACATGCATATATCTGAGTTCTATGCAGCTCCATCTTTGGAGATCCACTGGTAAAGTAAATGTCCTGTGAATGTGACCTGGCAGGCCTGCACAGCCACCCATCGTGGAGCCCTGGAAGCCGTTGCTGTAGCAGCCCACCTTCGAATGCTGTATCTGAGAGATAACTGCTTGAAACACAAAAGAGATTAAAAGGAAAAAAAACTGCTTGGACTGTTTCTCTGGAAGACCCGTGGTATTTAATTTGGTTGTAAATTAGTAGCTCAGGAATAAAACCTGGCTTGCAAATTAATGGCCAGAGGAAAAGGAGCCTACCTTCCCAATATGGGAGAAGCAGCTTTAAGAACACGATTGAATTAGTCATACTTACCAGCTAATTCAGGGTCTCTATTTCCCTGCCATATCAATCTTTTTGACATCCATCAGGCTCCATCTTCTTTTTGAGAGAAAATATAAACAGAACATCTTCATATTAAAACAGGGTCTGGACCGTTCCATGTATTAGTTAAAGAGTCCCGCCATTTAACCATGGCATAGGAATTAGAAGTGTCAAGATGCCAATGGAGATCTGCTGTAGACTGACCTTTAGCATCAGTTTGCAAGAAATTCAAAACAAACAAAAGCAAGGTGTGCTTTGGGTGATCTAGAAGGGTATAGTTTCCCCTTCTTTGTTTTAAAAAGTCAATTTTTAAGAGTGTGATGTGCACGCTCAATAATTCCTTAGCCCATTGGGTTATAAGGAATTCTAGTTTTATGTTTAATACCAAATTCTTTACAAAACGAGATGAAGTTATTGCCAGTGTAGGCTGGTCCATTGTCCGTCTTAATGACTTTGGGTACTCTCATGGTATAAAAAACTTGTGAACAATGATTGATTACATTTAGAGGCATCTCCCAAATGTAGAGAAGTGAAGAGAAATCTTGAACAAGTATCAATGCAAACATGTATAAATTTTAATTTTCCAATTTTGCATAGTGAGTTACATCTATTTGTCAAAAATGATAGGGCATAAGGCCACATGGATCAACCCCTAAATGGGGAGCTGGAGGTAAGGAAAGGCAGTTAGGGCATTGTTTTACAGTCATTCTTGTTTGCTTCCCTGTGATTCCATGTCAGAGTCTTAATGTATGGCTAGAAAGGTGGAACCCGTTATGATCATGTCTAGCCAATTCAACAGGTTCTAAAACTAAAGCCTCTCCTATTAGAGCTCTGCCAATGTAATGATTGCTTTCAGCTAATGCTCTAGGAAGACTGGAGTGAGCTCGTATTTGGCCAATATAGAAGGGATTATTTCTAGCAAAAATGATGTTTGTAATAGTGAAAACAAAGATCCTGATGGTGTATTAAAATTAAATGTGCCATAGGTTTCTAATAAAAGGACAGATTCTGCAACATACAAGCTAATTGTAAAAAGATTAAAAGTTTTTATAGGTTGAAAAACATTTAATATCACTGACAGCTCTGCTAACTGAGCTGAGCCAAGGTGTTTCTATAACCACCTGTTGATTATAAATAAGATATTTAGCTCTTCCTTTAGAAGAGCCATCTATGAAAATCAGAAGAGCATTATGCAGCAGCTGTAGAGATCATATTAGGAAATACAACTTCATGCACATCTAAAACAGGTGCTGGCGGCCAGGAATGTCGCAGGTTGAGCAGAAGAGGCTGAAAAGCCTAGCTCAATGCTGGAGGGGGGAGGGACAACGGGCACAATTTTTTCCTCTTAGGTGTTAAAAAAAAAAAGATAATTGCAAACATTAGAGGGGAAAGTCAGATTCTTTCAGCTCATTACCTGTTCTTCATCTTCCTTTGATTTTAGGAAGATCTAATGTCTTTCAGATATTCTTAAGAATAACCATCTGGGAAGCCAACTACAGTGCCTTATGCCTACAGTTCAAGTGCCCAGGAGGCTCAAGCAGGAGGACAGTGCCTAGACCACATAGTGGGATGCTGTTCTAAGAACTAACCTAAAAGACATAGAGCACCAAAGGCTGGAAACAGGCCACATTAGCACCAGCACCAGCAACATGTACCTTTTAATAACTACTTCATGTCTGTGTGTGTCTGTGTGTCTGTGTGTCTCTGTGTCTGTGTCTGTGTGTGTGTAGACACACACACACATGCCATGGCCTGCCTGTAGACATCAGAGGACCACCTAAGGGAGTTTGTTCTTCACTATGTGAGTCCTAGGATCAAATTCGGGTTTAACAGCAAGTGCTTTTATCCTGTGAGCCGTCTCACTGGTCTCCGCTTGCCTCTCATGGGAACACATCCTTTCTCTAGCATTTTCAGGTATCATTGGGTCTCGGAGGATTCAGAATTCAGACACTATTGCTTGCCCAAGTATGTTGCTACCCTTCTGACAGATTCCCACTTCCAAGCTGTCCTGACATAACTACAGGTCCAGAGAGAGCCTATCTTGCTTAGGATGCTATCCCTGTTGGATCTACCTCTGGCCCTCCAGGTCTTACCGTGTTCTAAGTGAAAATGATGAGAGTAGTTCCTTTTTAGTTTGATAGTTGAGCTTTGACCTGGACCCTTTGTGTCCCTCATCAACATTTGTATCTTGTGTCTCCTTCCCTCAACTATTAGGCCTGAGTGTTAGGTGGGATACAAAACTAAGAGCCCCTGTTGTAGCCCAGAAGGTGAGAGAAACATTTATCAGGTAATTACACCAATTAAGAGAGCTACAAGAAGTGCAGCAAAGGAAAGGATATGGCTTCTCCAGGGCTACCCATCCCCCGCACAAGTATGCAGAAACACATGCATGTGCGTATTTACACACTTTTCATTTGTCAAATTCCACAGTGTGTTGTCAATACTCAAATCACCTAATCTGGGCTGAAAAGATAGCTCAGTGGTTAAAAGCACTGACTGTTCTTCCAGAGGTTCTGAGTTCAATTCCCAGCAACCACATGGTCACAACCATCTGTAATGGGATCCAGCACCCTCTTCTGGTGTGTCTGAAGACATCTACAGTGTGCTCATATACATAAAAATAAGTAAATCTATTAAAAAAATCACCTAACCTCCTCTCTGGAATATGTGCTATATTTTGCACAAACAATTCTTTTATTCTCAGACATTAGGTTACTTCTGGGTTTTCTAGTTATAAACAATTCTGAACAGGAGCACTGTGCCTTTTCTCATGTGATTACTTTCCTAGCGTCCCAGACATGCACTAACTAGAACAGCAGTTTTGAGTAACATGTGGCCAGGTTTTCAGAACAAGAAGCACTGAAGTGTAAGATTCCATACAAGTTTGCTCTGTGGGTTTTAAAATAATGAATATTAAGGAACAGATTGTCATACCCAGGTGGGGATTTCAGCAAGTACATAAGGTTTGCTGTGTGCCTCTGTTAACTGTCAGAGCAGAGGACCTAAAACTGTGTAGTTACAAGCAAAAGTCCCGAAGACTTGGTGTTCCACTCTGGCGGTTTTTATATTGAGGTCTCCGACAGGCACAACTAGAGAACTCTTGTTCTCTACCCAGGCTTTGGGTAGCAGCTGGGTGCACAGCACCTGAATACACCATTCTGGTGCTGTTGTCATACTAACCAAAGACCCCCATCTGGTGTGACTGCCAGGCGAAGAGGCGCAAGCAAGACGCCATTCTGGGTCATTATCTCCGCTTGAATGAGAGCCCTGACAGAGAACGGAATTTTTGTGTGTGTGTGCCTGGCTTCTAACTTTAGAACTCACAAGCATCCATTGGAACTCGTAGGGGTCCACATAGCATTGTTCATGTTTGTTTGGATCATTGTAAGCACCACATCATGAATCTTTTATGCAGCACCTGCTTTTGAGCAGCCCTAACTTATATGGCTGTTAATGTCTTCTCTGCTAAACGTATTTTTAGGCCATCTGAAATTTATTGTTAAGCAGAGAGCCTTTTAAATGAGTAATTAATTAACTTTTAGTGATGCGAATGCAGAGGCCTGTGCATGCTGGGAAGCACTGCTTCACTAGGCTGCAGCCTCAGCACCTGGGGCATTTCAGTGTTAACTATTTGAATCCTAAGAATATCTGCAGGTTTTTAAATTTTGAGCATAATAAATAGAATGTTTCTGAAAGTGTGACTGTAAAGAGCCCATTAATTTCTGCTTTTACTATTTGACAGTGATTATTTACCTCTGTTATAAACGAGAGGATTTAATTCCAACACTTGAGAGGCAGAGGTAGGTAGATATCTATGAGGATGAGGCTAGCCTGATCTACATAGTGAGTTCCAGGATAGCAAGAGCAACACAGTGAGACTCTGTCTTAAAAAACAAGAACAAAAAACAGACCAAAACCAAATAAACAAAAACCAAAACCAGACCAGATCCAAATAAAAAGCCACAACAGCAAACCAGCTTGAGGGGCTGCTAGGGACTGCAGCATGGTGAAGGCTGCCATGGATCTGTGGGAGGCTTCCCTCGTGCTCTTAGACACAGAGATCTAGAAGGGAGACTCTGTAGGGGCATGCCTGTCTGGATCTGTTTGAAGATCATAGAAGTCCAGGTTATTGCTGCCTAGAAGTTGAAAACAGATTACTACATCCACATCTCCCCCCCCCCCCCAACCCCCCAATAAGCTCTTGTCTGAAGCTGGTTTTGGTTTGCTTTTCTAATGATAGTTGTGAGGTGGTTCTATTGGAATCCACTTATTCTCCATCGACAGTGTATTGAAAGAGGCAGGCTTTTTAAAGGCACAGCAGAAGTTCTAATGAAGAGTGCCACTTAAGCTTGAATGGAGAGGGGTCCCAAAGAGGTGTAGGTGCTAAAGGCCCAAGTGGGCGGAGAAATCAGTCGGGGGTGAGGGTGGTAGATTCTAAACAAACGCAGCTGGGTAGAGTCAAATGCTTAAAACAAACTGGAAGTCAAATGCTGGACTGACCATATGTGAACTTGGACAAAGGAGACTGGACTACGAAAGCATCCTGGAGCCCTTGACATTGTTCAAGTGGTGTTAGCTTATTTCACACTCTAAGACAAAGACCCATATGTTAATATAACCTTAAGAGTAACCACTAGTGAATACAAGCTGTAGGTGTTTAAAGCCTGAAAACAGAAACTTATAGATAACAAAGGAAGATAAATCCAGTATTCAATAATATATATGAAGATTACTACACACAAGGCTTAGTTCTTTGGTGTTTAGGCAGGGTCTTGGTTTGTAGCCTAGGCTACCCATCATCCCTCTACCTCATCATCCTAAATGCTAGAAGACAGATGGCACCATGACTTACGGCTTTACAACATTTAGGATACATGCAGAAAGCAAAACATAGGACATGCTACAAGACAGTTTCAATGTAGCAGTGACTGTGCCCCACTATCTCTGTTAATTCTTTTCATTTACTATATTGAGTTTTGTTGTCTGTGATACTGAGGATTAAACCCAGAGCTTCACAGAGTACTCTACCATTAAGCCACATTCCCCATCCTTACCTCACTTTGAATTAGTGAGGACTTATGAGAGATGGTTTGTATTAGCATTTACAAAGGGATGCATTTTGCATTAGAAAGGAGCAGAGAGCAGTAGAAGCAGGGCAGGATCAAGCCTTAATTCTGTTTCTGGGACAGGGCAGCAGCAGGTGTTTTGTCCTGGAGAGGCACATGGCTGGCGGCTGTGTTAGAATTTGCCTTGGTGTTATGTCATTTCCCTTGTTTCCTCTTCAGCAAACCCTAACATTTCAACGGCCAGAGTCCTTCCTTTAATGTGGTTTCACCCCACCATGAGATGAATAGTCACTTGGTGAATACAGTGTAAGATCATGGTGACTGCAAATGTGCAAGAAACACTCTACTACTCTGTCAACTTGACACAAGCTCCAGTTACCTGAAAGGACGGAACCTCAACTGAGAAAATGCCTCTAGAAGATCCAGCTATACGGCATTTTCTTAATTAGTGATTGATGGGACAGGACCCAGCCCATCGTGGGTGGTGCCATCCCTAGACTGGTGGTCCTGGGATAAGAAA
Source organism: Apodemus sylvaticus (assembly GCF_947179515.1). NCBI lineage: Eukaryota > Metazoa > Chordata > Mammalia > Rodentia > Muridae > Apodemus > Apodemus sylvaticus. Next base: position 144,304,035 of record NC_067473.1, on the reverse strand, counting down.
GCAGGCTAAGCAAGCCTTGAGGTACAAAACAGTAAGCAAGCACTTCTTCATGGCTGGTGCCTTCAGGTTCCTGCCCTGTCTGAGTTCCTGTCCTGACTTCCTTTGATGATGAACAGTGATAGAAGCCAAAGAACCCGTCCTCCCAAAGGAAGGTCATGGTGCTTTGGTCATGGTATTTCATCACAGCAATAGTAACCTTAACTAAGACCCAGCCTCCTATGTGACTAGTCTAGCCTAGATAATCGGTAAAAAGAGATTAGTTATAGATTTTAGTTGGAATTAGTTTTATTTATTTATTTATTTATTTATTTATTTATTTATTTATTTCAAAGCCATCAAGATGTGTTAGGACATAAATGTATCTCTCTCACCTGGGCCTCTGCTGCTGCTTCAGTGGAATAGATGATTTGACTGAAATCTAGGATGTCTAGCTGGAAAAGTCCTTCGCTATCATCCGGTTCAGCCCCTTCCTGAAGGAAGTTTCATCGAGGGCTTCTTCTCATAGAGCTGCTTGGCAGTATCATTCCAAATGTCTCTCAGATGAAGCCTCTGGCTAAGATGTTCTTGGAGTCTGTAGAAAGAAGGAGTGGTCCTATTGGGATACTCTTCCTGTGGTTAAGAACCCCATTTTGAAGGCAGCATTGAAGGCAGTGTTGAGGACTCAGCTCTTCAGTTGAGGGAACTGAAAGTGCTTTCTATGTCCTGGCTTTGAGGAGCTCTGAAGCCAAAAGTCCAGACAAATCAAGGATCTAGGTGGTCTAGTAGATCCTGGCTGGTGGTTTTATAGACTCTGGAACTGAGGTCTCAGGCACTATTGGCAGGCACCTTTACTAAAGGTATAGCTACTGCTGCCACCGCCTCCGCTGCTACTGCTTGTGTTTCCAAGGAAAGGATCTTTGGGTCTTAAGTTCTAGATAGAAGTTATTTCAGGTTGAGGACAATTGACCAACTTTAGACTTCCCAAGTCCCTTCAATGAGCAAGGATAATCCTCATGGGAACTGAGCAGGTAAACTTGTGTTTCCACACCTCTATCCAGTCCATTTTTAAACCATCCATTACCATCCAATGTCAGGCCAACTGGTCACTGATCCTAACTCATAGACTGCTTCCTGTCTATCTCTGCCACCAGCTCCTAGCACGCTCTTGACATCAGTGACCTGTTCAACAATTCTCTTGACCTCCTTCCAAGACCTTCATTATTTAACCTTACCTGTTTATGCTGCGTGTCATCAAAATCTAGTGTGTTCTTACTCCCTTATAAAACAGTTTAGATTCCATGGCCCACCATAGCCATTCCCTTGCCTTTCCCGTCGTCAGCTTTCCTATCAGGATTCTTTGCCTTATTTACTACCTGGCTTATGACTTACATGTAGCAAGGGAGAAGAGACTCAACCTACTTAGTGAAAGGACTTTCAGCACCAAGATGAAAGGACTTAAAACGAGGGGCGGGGGGAGGAGTATGGTGGTTAGGTGAGTGTGGCTAGGCGGCATGGGGGAAGGTGTCCAGGCGGGCCCTTGCCTGGGCACCTCTGCCCCTGAGGGACCACACGCACACAGACATGGTATAGAATAGAGTTTATTCAGAGTAGGGGATGGGAGTTAGTGGTAGAGAGAGGTAGAGAGAGAGGTAGAGAGAGAGAGAGAGAGAGAGAATAGAGAAGTGGAGTTGGAGGCCGGTCATGACCACGTGGAGGGGGGAAGAGCCCCCAATGCACCAAGTGAAAGGACTTTCAGCACCAAGATGAAAGGGCTTAAAAGGGAGGAGTATAGGAGGTTAGGTGAGTGTGGCTAGGCGGCGTGGGGGAAGGTGTCCAGGCGGGCCCTTGCCTGGGCACCTCTGCTCCTGAGGGACCACACACACAGACATGGTATAGAATAGAGTTTATTCAGAGTAGGAGATGGGAGTTAGTGGTAGAGAGAGGGAGAGAGAGAGGGAGAGAGAGAGAGAGAGAGAGAGAGAGAGAGAGAGAGAGAGAGAGAGAGAGAATAGAGAAGTGGAGTTGGAGGCCGGCCATGACCACGTGGAGGGGGGAAGAGCCCCAGGGGCAGAGAGGTGAGAGAGTGTGAGAGCAAAGAGGGAGAGGAGGAGCAAGTAGCCCCTCTTATAGTGGGCCAGATCTCTGGGGCGGGGCATACCTGGCTATTGCCAGGTAGGTGTGGAGTGGAGCTTAGACAAACCCCCAACACTTAGGGCTTGTTTTTTTTTGTGTCTTTCAGCAAATAGGTTCTGAATGTTAGGTGCTTGTTAGCTTTCCATCACCAAAGCAAATAAATACCTGAGATAATCCACTTAACTGTAAAGGTTGATCGGGGCTTGCACTTCCCTGCTTCAGGGCCTGTGGAGAGACAGTGTCTCATGGTAGTTAGCATGTGGCAGAACAAAGCTCAAATACTAAGGAAGGGACTGGTGTCCGACAATCCTTTCCAAGGGCATTCATGATTCAATGACTGCAAGACCTACTAGGCTTCACCTCTTAAAATCCCCAAACTGCCTAATAGCACCATTATTGGAACCAAAGCATTGTATACAGCCTTTTGACAACAATCAAAATCCAAACTACAGAAACTATGAACGTTGAGTATCAAAGTACTTCAAGAACTTAGTCTGCAACTCCCCCTTAATTTTTTAAAAAATTTCTATTTGTGTGTTTATTGGTATAAATACCTCTGGAACAGTTAGCAGTGTTTGATCCCCTGGGACTGGAATTACAGACAGTTGTAAGCTGCCAGACAGTTGTGCTGGGAACCTGGATCTTCAGCAAGAATAGCAAGTGCTCTGAACCTTTGAGTCAGCTCTGCAGCCCCAGAAGGACCCTGCAAGGTGTGAGGTGATATGTCACTGTGAGTTTCGTTAGCATTTCTTTAATAACTGATGCTAAACATCTTCCAGTATGCTTCCTTGGGCAGGTACATATCTTCTTTGAAGAGGTATTCTCTTATTTTAAAACAAAACAAGTATCTTTTGTTTTGATTAGAATTCCTGCTTGCTTTCTTGCCTGTAATCACCACATCCTCTTGATTAATTGGATTAGCCATCACAGTTTACCCTCAGCCTTCCATTGCTAGTGTAAGTAACCACTGCCTCAGGGGACCAGCATTTCTAACCTCCTAAGAGTCATCCTACCCACACTTTGCCCTCTCAATCCTTTCTCCTTGACTGCTTTGCTTTCATCCCTCACTCCCTATCTTCCCTCCCTCATCCCCTTATTGGGCCAGAACTGCATGGATCTTCAGATAGTTGCTAGAGCCTGTGAGCTTCCTTCTACTCCTGGCTACTTCTTTAAGTGTCACTGACTTGAGGAAGCTGCCTTGCACCTTCAAGTAGTCATCTATTCTTGACATCTTCCCTTCTTTATACTTACACTGTCGAAGGCACTCCTTTGCCTACTTGTTTAGTATTTGTATCCTTACCTGAACAGAGTTCTATGCCAGGAGGGTTCTGTCATACTCCCTACTGTGTCTGCAAGGTCTATGACAGTATCTGGTACCCAGTAACATTCAGAATGTATTTGTTGAAGGAAACAAGAAACAAGCCCTAAGTAGGTTGAGTCTCTTCTCCCTTGCTATAATGTGTGAGTCTGGGGACTTGACCTGTGTGGCACTCACCAATATGTCCCCAGTGCTCTGCCTAGTATCTGGGCAGAGGGTGAGTGGACGCAGTGCGGAAGGAGGCCTTGCAGAGGAAGCAAGGGCATCTTAAGTCAGGGCTCGTTGGAGATTCTTCTTCCTTTTCTCAGTTTCTGTCTTTCTATACATGAATGACTGGTTTAACAGAATGAAAATAATATAATTATACCATGTGTGTGAACCACTCTAAATGCTCGATTGGTAACTGCTTTAAGTACACAGCCGTGGGTCTTCACATAGGCTTCTGACGACCTTATTGTAAACCTATAGACCCTGAATGGTTCTGTCTCTGAAATTTCTTATTTTGTCTAAATTTTGCACTCCTTCAACAACTATTTAACATTTAAAAAAAATGTTAGTGAAGACCTCGTTTTATTTTTATAGAAGATATCTTATGGCTTGGATTTAAATACTGAATATACTTAGTCTATAGCCTTATGTCTTTGTGCCTGGACTTCATACTTTTACTTTGAGTCCTTATGCTAGCCTACATATTGGATACACAGATACTCATCTTTGAAGATGACTAAGAAAGTCTTGATGCTAAAAGCGATTACTCCATCTTCCTGGGTGCCTTGAAGGATTTTGTTAATAGCTTTCCTTTTTATTAAAGATTATCAGACTGCCTCTGTCACATTGAAATGCTCAGCACTGACACATCCCTTTCTCTGGAGGTTTTGTGATGTGAAGAGCTAAGATTTTTGTTATGGATAGAGAGCCCTGCTGCTATGAACATATTGATTGATTCTCATCAGGGGACAGACTAGGGGTTGTCTGAAGGATTAGGGAGATTGTGACCCTGGAGCTGAGAAAGGAGGTCTGGATTGCTGTTTGGCTATCTTGATCTTAAATTCAAGTCGTCATAAAATGCTGGAGCTTGAAATCTGCCACAAAACCTTCCTAGCCCAGGGCTGTTATTTTACAGATGTGGCCATTCCATTCAGAGACAAAAAAAAAAAAAAAGAGAGAAAGGTTCTTGAAGGCTGTGTGTTTGAGAAGCAGAGTCAGATAGACCTAACATTGCATGTGGACACGGGCTAGCTACTGAAGTACTATTAAACCTGCTAATGTTCACTGGGGTCTTCACTGTGTGATGCTTCTTATTTATAGGCTATCCATCCATCATCCATTTCTATAATATAAATAGAAGTCCACATGAACCTGGTAGCTATCAGACTGCTTTAACAGACCTTCTAGTTGTACCTGGAATAAAGGAAGAATAGCAATAGCCTAATGGCATTAATAAATTTAAATTTAAAAATATTTATCCTTAAATAGTGCATAACAATGAGATATTATGAACAAAATAATTTTTACATTCTAAAAGACAAACTTTTGTTGGACCTCATAACAAGAGTTGATAATACATAGAGGTCACTTAGACTGCTGTCCTGCTGTGTCCTCTACTCAAGGTGTTTGCTAACCTGACTTTAAGACATGATTCCCAACTCGTGCATTGTGACCCCTTTGGGGGTCAAACAGCTCCTTCACAGGGGTTACTTAAGACCATCTGAAAACATTTAAATTATGATTCATAACAGTAGCAAAATTATAGTTAGATATCAGCAAAAATAATTTTATAATTGGGGGTCACCACAATGTGAGGAACTGTATGTAAGGGTCAAAGTGTTAGAAAGGGTGAGAACCACAGCTTTGAGAGAACCATGTAGCCAGGTGTGGCAGTGCACACCCTTAATCCCAGTACTTGGGAAACAAAGGCAGCTGGACCTCTGAATTTCAGGCCAGCCTGGCGAGTTCCAGCCAGGGCTACCCATAGAAACTCTGTCTCAAAAAACAAAAACAAAACAAAACAAAAAAACCAGGCAGCAATGTAACAGTCTTACTTGCTTTGGATTTCCCATGCAATCAGCTAAACTAGTGCGTAGGCCTAATCTTTAGTTATATACTTTATCATGCCCTTGACATATGCAGAATAATGCATATATGTTATGATAGTCATTTGGTACAAACAGCAAATAGAGACCAAAAGCAGTCTCATAAAAAGAATATCCAATGTAAATATCGAAGACAACATAGGGATATTGCTTGATAACTGATGATGTTTGTAATACTGTTATCTGGGTCATTTGGGTCAGTGACTTTAATCCTTTGTAAATCACTATTTCTGAAAAAAGTCTTTCTGAAAAAAAGATTGCTGATAAGTATCCCTCATTCCTTCCCCCAGGTAATGCTTTCTGTGCTGTTCAGGAAAGACAAAGCTGTTTGTTAGGGGTATATCTGCACACAGACACAGCGCCCAGACACACAAGGACAAACAGGAACAGATTCATAAGATGGTCTTCAGACAGGCATAGATTCACACTCATACAGCAGGCAAACAGGATGGAGGAGATGGAGAGTGAAGTAGAGAATCCAAATCTAGGGGAATCAAAGGGAAGTGCTTTGATTTCTGTGTTAGGGTTTTACTGCTGTGAACAGACACTATGACCAAGGCAACTCTTAAAATGACAATATTTAATTGGGGCTGGTTTACAGGTTTGGAAGTTCAGTCCATTATTGTCAAGGCAGGAACATGGCAGTATCCATGCAGGCACAGTGCAGGTAGAGCTGAGAGTTCTACATCTTCATCTGAAGGCTGCTAGCAGAATTCTGGCTTCCAGGAAGCTATAACTAGGATCTTAAAGTCCATACCCACAGTAACATGCCTACTCCCACAGATGTGGCCTGGGCTGAGCATATCCAAACCATCACAGTTTCTTTACTTAATGTGGCACCAGTGCACCATCGGTGACTGAGTTTTTCACTGATCTACAGTAGATTTAATATTCTAACCACTGGGTTCCCACCTCTGAGGACAGCCAGTGCCTCTTTGTTCTTAGTGGGTCTTCTTGAGCTATTTTATGCCTTATATTTAACTGTGTTTCAGCTTTACCTATCCCCAGCTCCATCTTGTTGAAATGCAACTCCAAATCTGAGGTAAGAAAATGGATTTGAAGACAGTCTGCAGAATAAAGATGTCAAACAGAGTACCAAAACCACAACGTAGAAGACTCTACAAGAGAGGGCATGAGTTTGCTTGGAAGTTTCCGGACAGCTCAGGACCATCACTGTAGTATACCATCTTTCTCAGGGTGCCCACTTTTAAGCAGAGACTTGGCAAACCCCAGAAAGCTCCCAACAAATCCAAACTGTATCATGAAACTCTCGATTATTTTAATAAGTGCCAGAGCAGAAAATAGTAAAATTAGTATTAAAAATAAATATCAGATAAATGAGTATATGAAGTTCCCTCATCTTAAATCAGAGACGTCCTGGTTAGAGCCTCTTAACTAACCATGTGAGTAACTGTGGCTGGTCCAGCCCTGGCATCTAGCATTGAAACTGCTGAATATCATCACTAAACTGTATTTCTGTTTTTGTCATGGATGCCACATCTTCAAGGGAGCATAGAGAGAACAGGACAGTAATCATAGGCACTAACTGAACTTAGAAGAAATGTCAGACAGATATCCATGGTGCTTGTCATCATATCTTTACATCAACATTCTAAGAACATGTAACTAGAGCCAGTGAAGACAATCAGATATGTGTGGATTCCTTTCTAACAACCACTACAAGAGACATGAACTCAGAGAGCTGGCGTACCAGTGGTGCCTGTGTGTGAACAGTGGTGAGCACTGAGAGGTAACGTTGAAGGGAGGGCTGTGGGAGAGGCTATCCCTGGGAAAGAGGTGGGTGAGCTCTCTCTGATCATCACCTGCCTAGCTTCTGTCCTCGATTTATTGGCCAATGGCGCTTGGCCTTTAGTATGTATGGCCTCTCTTTGTTAACCTTCACCATGTCTATTGGCTGTGTTTCTAGATCCCCCTTTTGTCCATAGTAGAAATAATTAGGGACCTAATGATTATTGTCTACATTTTCTGTTGCTTCTTTAACAAATAGTCACAAACTTAAGAGTTATAAGACTGCACAGGTATTCTGTCGTCAGCCTAAGATACACTAGCTTGACTCAGGGTTTCAGCAGGGACATGCTCCCTTCTGGAGGCTTTAGGGGAGAATGTTTCCCTGTCCCTTGTAGCTTGTGGACACTGCTCACATTCCTAGGCTTGCAGCCTTCATCCTTAAAGCCTGAGATAGCCTGTTGGGTCCACACCACCTCCCTCTACCCTCTTCAGCCCCACCTCTTTCACTTTTTAGGATCCTTATTTATTTCTTTGGGGTCTACTTAGACATCCAGAATAGTCTCCCTTTGTTGAGGTCAATTCCATTCATTTGCCCTGGTCCTAAAGTACTATCAACTGGGAGATTAGGGTGTGATATCATTGGGTGGCCATTATTTTACCTGCTCAGTTCTGCAACAAATGTGCTTCCTCTATAGAAATGTGTAACGTAAATGTTTTTAAAATCCATTTTTAATGATATTTTTTTAAGTGTTTTAACTTCCTTTTTAACCCATCACTCACCAGAAATAGTGGGAAAGAAAGGATATGGGGGAAGTGGGCTTCTTTTAAAAGGTTCTTTGGAGCAACTCTCGTCTGTGTTATCTAAAAGTCAACAGTTCAGTTCACAGGTTAACAGAGATAGCCCCATCCACTGGCAAACACTTCATGGATATCCTAACAGTCCAGTTCAATAGAGTTGAAATAATAAACACAAATCAGCAGCCGTGGCACTACCTAGTGGAGTCAGCCAGGCCTCGGCCTCAGCATGAGTCAGCAGGAGGGACCAGAGGAACACCAGAAGTTTTCAACTGTGCCTCTCTCAGGGAAGCAAAGATCAGCAGAGTCGAGACCCACACATTACACAGCTAGCTCTGTAAGCAAGCCTAGCTCAGCTGTCACTGTCCACCCAGTCCTATTTATACTCCTTCCAAACATCACATGTCCCATACAGGTCTTACCTCAGCTTGTGTCTTCCCTCAGCATGTACATCTGACAGCAGACATCACTCTGCCAATCAGCCTGAGTCTTCAGAAGCAACAAAAAACTATAATACACCACCAGAAGTTGTTTGGTGCGTTTATCTCTATGGAGTCCTGACAAATGTAGCTCAATCACACAATGTAAGACAGACCAATACATGTGTCACTAGTGAAAAACACTTCATCACATGTCCTTTCACGTGCTTGCAAAACCTCCTTTCATCTGTGTCTGCTTCAGGAAAATGTTCCTAAACGAGTTTGCCCCAGCAAATCACCATCCAACTGACTTTCCAAAGAACCCTTAAGTTTCCACTTCAGAGATGCATTGGGAGCATTGTCTGCATTTTGATTTTGCCATTGCCCATAATCATCTGTGAGCCAGGCTGTCCTAGTCCTGTCCCCTGTGGTCCTGTGTTGACATTTCTTCTTAAACTTCAGACTTCTATTCTTCTATTGTTTCTCGGTGCTCCCTCCCTCTGGTCCTCCCTTCCTCTGCTCCTCCCTCCCTCCCTCCCATGTGTGTGTATGTGCACTGTGCAGACCCTTCCTTAATCTCTGGGTCAGTATAGACCTTACTGACAGCCCTTGACCCTACCCAGGCAGCGTATGCTGCCGGGAAGAGAGGAGCTCAAATGGGCTTTGCTGTGTGGTTTCATGTTGATCATCCTGGACCAAGTGAAATGACCTTCTCCATTACCATCCATGTCTACTGAAAAATATTGTACATTTTTCTGTGTGGAAATTAAACCCAGACTTAAACACAAATCCTAAGGGCAAAGCTGGCCGTGTAAATTACTGGTGGTTGCGGTTACGTCTCAGCCTGTTCTGTTCTGGAGTGGAGGTAGGCACAGAGCTACAGCCCAACCCTGACCTTGGTAGAGAATGAACACTAAAATATGGCCATGAAAAAGTAAGGGCAGAATTGACAGGGGGACAGGAGCAGCTGTTGCCAGAGCCATTTAAACTCCAAGTTCATGTTTAATTCTCCTTTAGGCAAAATCGAGACCATGTTGCAATGTGGTTTTCTCACTGACCACTCCCGTTGCTTGTTTTTTAACTTTCCAGTTCCTTCTGCCAAATCACATTTTAGTCGGAGCTGTAGCACTTGATGGTCACTGATGAGTACCACCTAATGTGGCCTCAGGTCCTCTCACACATGTCACCTGTCAGAGAAGAGCAAAGACAGGAAAGTGTCCCTGGACAGGACATGGCGGTGTACACTTCACTGCCAGAGCCTCTTGGGTCACTCCTGTCCTGTTCCATCTCTCTCATCCCCTGGGTGTGGTCTCACCTGACTCAGGTGTGGAGGCTCAGGTATCAGTCCTGAACCTCTTTATGCCCCTCCTCTTGAAAGCGTGAAGAATTTGAGTTGGATTGACACAGCTGTCATCTTGATTCAGTCTCAACTTTTCCTTCTCCATGAGGTGCCTGACTTCCAACTGGTCATGGTTGGCACAGTGTCAGTGTCAACTTGTGCATCCGCTGTCACTTCAGAAGCTCCTGGAGAAGTGTGCCCGTTCAGTGTGTGAGCGACCAGACAGCATTTTACATTTAGCATTTTTTTCTGGCTGGCCATCAAAAACACTTTTATTCTTTGAAAATGCAGCTTGCTTTAAAAGTTGATCCAGACCCTCCACTTTCTAATCACATCAAACAGACACTGAGGCTAAGTAGCCTTTTCTGGGCTTCCTTTGACAGACAGGCATGGGGCACTTAGGTCCACCTGTGCAGACACTGCCATTGCCCCCTGCCCCCTTACTGAGAGCCATTCTCCCTCAGCCTGTCACCCTCTGTCAGTCTGGAGAGCAGAGCAGATCACAAGAAGGAATTGGACAGGCTGAAGATTGCTGAGGAAATGTCTGATGGACAAGGGGAAGGGGACATGGTGGCATGTGCCTATAATCTGCCCTTTGAAGGTAGAGTGTCAGGGCTAGCCTGCACTATCTGGACTCTGTCCCAAAAGAACCAAAATAGAGGGAGCAAGAAGACCTTTAGAAGAGTTCTGAACACTTGTGAGAGCATAGGAACAGGGAGAATCCTGACATAGGTAGGAAGAATCCTGACCTGGTGTGCTGACAAAATTTTAGCTAGCCCAACAGAATAAAGGCTGATGACCATTAGAGGAAGCCTTCTGGTCCAAGATCAAAGCGACCTGTGCAGCATCTTTATCTGTGGCTTCTCCAGAGTCTCCAGCAAATCCGCACTGAATGGGGTAGGTGACATGGCCACCATAGTAAGTTTGTGTGTGTGTCCTCCCTGTGGCCCTGGTGGCTGCTCATCCAAGTAATTTCCAACAGAATAGACTGTCCTGGGCAGGATACTGTGCAAGAAGCTTTAACTCTGACAGTTAGTTCAGTCCATTGTCTAGGCCTTTACAGAATGTGCCTTTCTTAACACCAGGAATATGGAAGACCTTACAGCATATTCTGGGGCTGGAGAGAGATGGCTCAGCAGTTAAGAGCACTGACTGATCTTCCAAAGGTCCTGAGTTCAAATCCCAGCAACCACATGGTGGCTCACAAACATCTGTAATAGGATCTGATGCCCCCTTCTGGGGTTATCTGAAGATAGCTATAGTGTATTTACTTATAATAAATAAATAAATCTTTTTTTTTTAAAAAAAGGCATATTCTGGGTCATTAGGAACTCAGTGTCTGTAGGGAGACCTGTAAGTAGGCAGTTAATTAAAACAGCTTTGAACCAGGTGTGGTAGTGTATGCCTTTAATTCTAGCCTTCAGAAGGCAAAAGCAGGTGGATGTTTCTGAGTTTGAGGCCAGCCTGGTATATGTAGTGAGTTCTAGGGCTACACAGTGAGACTCTGTCTCAAAAACAAACAAGGAAACAAAAACAAAAAATCTGCTTTGCAGTGAGAGCAATATGGTTAGGACATGGATGAGCACAGGGTCCAGATGTTTGCTGAAGACATTTGGTGGGGTTTTAGGACATTTGCTACTTTTCTGACCACTCAGACAAAAGCAACCTAAGGGAAGAGGTGTTTATTTAGATTCACGGCCTTAGGATTCTCCACTGTGGTGGGAAAATATGGTGTTGGGTCAGCTCCACCTATAGGGCTGAAAGCAAGCAGCTCTGGCCAGTTCCTATGACCCAGATCAGATGGCAGAAACAGCGGTCAGAGCCATCAAGGCCTGCTTCTAGTACCCCACCTCCGTCAGCTAAGCTCTGTATCCCAAAGGTAACACAACGTCTCCAAACAGTGCCACCAGCTGGGAACATGGAAGGCTGTGGGGGAATTCATTCAAACCACAAACTGCATTCTTCCTGAGTATGCTCACTGTGGCACGGACATATCCTTAGCTATTATCTCCCATTATCTGAAAACAAGCTCTCAAACTAAGCAAAATGTACTTGGCATTTGAGACCTAAGGCAAAGGGGAGGCTGCTTAAGGGACTTTCTTTGTCCCCCCTCAAGACTAAAGCCTCAAGGTTCCCAGTGGGAACCTCCTCTGGTCCATGTGGGCATCCAGAGGCGTCAACAGAGACTGACTGTTCCCTAATGTACTTGTCTTGCCTTCCTGATCTTGGGGTGTCTGCTTTCTTCTCTAGGGGATCAGGTAAGGAAACGTTGCCATTTTTTTTCTCATAGGCAACTCCAGATATTGGTCTTTGGAGTCCTCTGAGGGAAACAGTGCAGCTCCTCTGAGTATCAGGTCTGCATTAGTAGCATGGTTATTCCAAGCCCAGAAGTTACATCCTCTGTCTACACCCCAAGGGTTGACTAACTCTTAGGATGGACAGGAAGTTTCCCTTTTAGAGAGTTCCTCTGTCATGGAAACAGGTTTACTTAGGAGGAGCTTAGGTGACAGGCACTCAAATCTTAGCTTCCTTAGTGGTCAAAGAAGGATTGAGCTAGAGGCCTTATGAATTTCTTCTACCTTGCCATCTGATGTCCTCCCTTGGTCTGATACTTCAGGGTACACAGCCAGACATGACCTTGCTCCTACTGGAGGCTGGAGATTCGAGGTTCAGTGAGGGTGATGCTCAGGGGCTCCGAGGGGACCCCTTGAACTTCATGCCACCATTAGCTTCTTATGGTACAAATGGCAGTGTCCTAGCATGCCTTCTGCATTATATAAAAGTTCTGTACAGCCCATCTTCTGCTGGGGGGTGGGTGTCTCTGGGTAACCTAACACTCAGCCCAGAGAATGGCCTTTCCTTCCTTCCTGCTGTCAGTAGAAGGAAGGAGCTGTCTCTAGATGTTGTCTGAGGCTGGGCACATAGGAAGCTCAGGACTTCCCATGGACTTAAGCAGCGGGTGGTTTAGTGTCAGTGGACCGATTTCCACATCACACCTGGCATATTGACCCCTTGCTTGCTTGGTGATTTCTTATTGCATGCCAGGTCTTGAGAATTTTAACTTGTCAGATGCCAAATACTTTGTATTCCTTTAATCTTGATCTTTTGTTTTAAGACACTGTGATGCTGCTTGGAGATACTTTGGATCTTTTGGGTGTTGCTTTTGAAATCACACACACACACACACACACACACACACAGGGGCGGGGCGGGGGTCTGGAACAGAGCTCAATTTGTAGCTAATTACCATCACTAAGGTAACATTTGCCTTTCTATTCAACTAGTGAATTTTGAAGGTAATTTTGTTTTGTTTTGTTTTGTTTTGTTTCATCTTCCTTGGGAATGAGCTGTGTTCAGCCTGTGGAAACATCCAATTTCCAGCTCCATAAATATAGGCTCTGTTACCTGTAATCATTGAAAATGATTCTTGCCCCAGCATCCTGATTAATTTTCTCCTAAAGATACACAAGAGACCTTGAACCAGTCCCTGGGATTTACTCTAGGTGGAAATGTCCACCCTGTGTTTCTCTTCTGCAAATTTCAGCTGCTTTGGTCTTCCTGGACTGGAGCCCTATCTTCTCAAGTCATAGGCCTTATCAAGCCCCACTGTGGGTTCCCCAGACTTAGGCCAACCTGGAATCTCTAGGCTGTGAGCAGAGGCTAGTAGTAGTTTATTTTGTTTGGCTTCTCATATCATAGGCACCAGCCTTCTTCATTGACTTATAGCTAGTTTCTTTAAAATATCTGTCACATATGTTTTTAAAACTTTATTTCAGGGAGAACTTATTAGGGTTCCCCAGAGGCCTAGAGCAGGAAGGACATATGTCTCTACTATCCTGTCAGATTTCTCATAGGAATTTTCATTTCAGAAATCAAGCATCTAAGAACTTTGATGGCATGATTATGGAAACTGAAAAGTCCATCTGTAGGCTGGACACTTGGGGAAAGCAGTGGAGTACGTTATAGTCCAGTTTGAAGCAGCGAAAGGGGCCAATGGTGTCTCTGTTCATGTGCGTGGGCAGCCAAAGACCAGCCTCCACTCAGCAGGCAGGCAGGCAGGCGCCCACCTCTCTCTACCTGCCGGGTTTATTTGGGTACCCAGTGGAGTGGATGCTACCCACTCACATTAGTGATAATCCACTCACTGCTCGTCCGAGCCCACCAGTTCAATGCCAGAATGCCTTCCCCCATCCTTATCCTTTATATCCTACATTCATGGCCTAGTCATACTGATATAAAATTAACCATGCACTGGTCTAGCCTTGTCAATTAACATCCATGTGAATCTCTATAAGCTCCATGTAGTCTGATAAAAACAATAGCAAGGTCATTCTGTCAAACATGACACTGCTATCCTAAATACAATGAAAATTTCACTAATGCCCTTCCCAGAAAAGAAGATCAAATCAGGTATATCCTCTCTAATTTAATAATTGATAGTACTTCAGTGTTAGGATACAAAGTTAACAATACTTAGATTTTATGTTGCATAGTATTTAACATGGTGCATAAGAGGAAAGAAAACAAATGCATTTACTATAACAAGTAATGTAAAATAGAATATAAATGTATTCATAACAAAACAAGGAGACATTTGTGACAGAGCCCTTGCTTTTATAGTTGCCCACACAGCCATAACTATTATTTGTAATTACCTTCTATCCTCTTACCTTCTGGAAATGCGATAGTAGGTCATGGTTCCTAACCTGATGATGTGACTCAGACCTTCATTCCTGGGCCAGCAGAGGTTTCCCACTGATCTTAATCACAGGCCATTATAATGCTAAAAGATGCCCCAAGGGATCTCCAGAGTTCCCAACATGCTCAACCTTCTTTGTGGAGGAGACATCCAACTCTCCCCAGCACTTCAGGTCAGTCACCCAGCCATCACAGTGACTTCTTTCTTTGCCTCTTGACTTGAGGACATGAATAGCCTGAAGTGGCAGGGTGGCAATTCTGACTCCTAACTCAATGGAATCATTGTATCTCTTGGTGGAAACATTCTTTCCTATGGAATGAAGAGCTCTAAACCAGGAGGGTGGTCACAGGTAAGGAACCACCCCTTCCAAAAAAGCTTTTTATCATTTTTTCTTTTAAAATTAGACTTTAATTATACATAGCAGTGAGCTTTGTTGTGAAATACTCATGAATGTGTATTATGAAATATATTCCCCTGCTTCCTCTCCTTTGGCTCCTCCCACTCCCCTAGCTCAACCCCTTTCTACTTTCATGTCTTTTTTGGGTTCAGTGAGTTTTACTAGAGAAACACAGGTGAAGGAGAATGGGTACCTTACCAGTGGCTGCACCACTGAAGAATGTGCTGTTCTATCCCCCCAGCAACCAGTAATTACCTATCGATAGATCCTCAAGGAATGGCAGGGCCTGGTGAGCTCCTGCCCTAATCCTGAAAATCATCAGGGGTGATTAAGACCTTGCAGGCTCCAACTCTCTTCAAAACAAGATTGATTGACAGGCCCAGTCTAGTGCAGGTAATCACATCTGTGAGTTACTGGATGCACTGGTCAAGCCGTGCCCAGAAGACTGTTCCATACTGCTCTGTCTTCTTTAGCCCTTACCTTCTAACCAGCCCTACAGTGTTTCCTGTGCTTTCTGTAAGATGAATCAGGTATCCCATTTAGGGCTGAGCATTCAAAGTTACTTCTTCTCAGTACTCTAAAAACAGTTTTAAGTCTTGGAAGTCCCACTGCCTGTGGCAAAAACAAAACAAAACAAAACAAAACAACAAAAACCCTTCTCCATCCAAAACTGGCAGCAGCCCTAACCTTTGGGCACAAACTATATATTTAGAAGGCAATTTGTCAAACACACATCCATTTAACATAGATAGATAGATAGATAGATAGATAGATAGATAGATAGATAGATAGATAGATAGATAGATCAATCCTGCCATTTCCTCACTAAGGGTTATGACCTCCTTAGCCAATAGGCCTTTTAAACAAAGACTTGTTATTTTATGTGTGGGGGTGTTTTGTCTACATGTACATCTGTGTGCACACATATACATGAACACGGTGCCCCAAAGAGGCTAGAAGGTTTCAGATCTGAAGCTGTAATTAAAGGTGTTTGTGAGCGTCCATGTGGATACTGGGAATTCAACCCAGGTCCTCTTGAAGAGTAGACTCGTAGCAACCAAGTCATCTCTTTGACTCCCAGTCATTGGCTTTCTATCAGGTTTATAGTACCAGGAGTGAATTCCCTCCTCAAATCCAATCAGAAAATAAGTTGTTACCCCCATAACAGATATGTTGTTATTGCACCAATGGGCACATTTTACCTGGCCTACAGTGTCTACAGCTGGCTCAGCACTCTGTCTAGCACCTTCTTGAGCTACCTGGCAAGGATGAAAAAAGCAAACATCTTGCTAATATGTTGCTAATGGTACCAGCATGTGGTGGTTCCCTCCTGCTTTCATTTCCTGGACTTGTGAATTCTGGATGTCGGAGAAACAGTACCATATATTGGATGCTAATTGAGAGCATATGCAACCTTCTAGAGAATCTTGCCCTAGTCTTACAAATATTGCCATTTAGTTATTGCCATAATCTTCTGTCAAGCCAGCTGCTGCAGAATAGTGGGGTCATGGAAGACCAGTGACTTCACACGCATGTGCCCATTGCAGCCTGTCAAAGTCTAGGAACTGGCTGCATTTATGATTGAATCTAGATTTCTGTTTACTTGAGCTGGAAACTTTCTGCCTCTACTGATCAAATAAGAGCCTTCCCTGTTGGGACACTGTGGCCATTTAGAAGTCTGTATATAGTGGTAAGGGACATCTCCTTGAGCTGCTGAGCAAGGGGAATGTGGCTGGGATGGCGACAGGGCCCGCAGCTATGTGACAACTGTACAAGTTTGAGCCTCCGTTTCCCTGGCAGCTCACCAGCTGCTGCCATCCCCCTCGCTCACTTCCTGAACGGTTGTCGTCAGCCTCTCAGGTACCTCCTGCCATGTGCTGAGGCACGGCCTGTTCCTCAGGATCATTCTCACAGCCTCCACATCCACAGAGACCTGCGTCAGAGGGTGGCATCTGGGACAGGCAACTGGCAAGGGAGGCGCTGTTGAACGTGATGGACAGTTCACCATGGCATGCTCAGCATTTAGAATCAGGATGGTGAAGGTCAGAGACCATGGCATCACCAAGGAGGTTTAACTGTCTGTGTCTCCCTTCTCAGAGAGGGTTACATGTTTGAGTAATGAAAGCTAATATTTTCAGAGTTCCTCATACTGGTGAAGCAGGCACGGTGCTAAATTCACTTTATGATTTTTTTCCCCTTTTAAAAAAATTCTTGCCACTTATATTTTACAGGTGTGGAAACACACTCTCACACACACACACATATTGTGAGGGATTCACCAGAAAAGACCACTTGGATACATTCAAGCCAATAGAAAGTATTAGCTGACTGGCAACTGCATAGAGTGATTGGGACCTAAGTGCAGTCCTGAGCCTTTCTCAAAGTGAGCCTTTAAACATAAAAAAACACATCTTGGGTTGACATATCTCAGACAGAACAGTTAGCCAGAAGTGGAACTACGGATCCTAAAGAGCAAGGTTACACACTTAGGAACTTTCCCTGGACTGTGGACTTTGGTGGGTTAGGCCTTTGTTTTATTTGGCAGGTGGTGCTGGCTTCCAAGGCCTGAGTGGTACTTCCATCAAGGTGTCAGTCTAGGGTTGGGGGGCTGCTACACCCAGAAGTAGAAAAGCACTTGTTCTTTCATGACTGTGATCCCCAAAGACAAGATCTACCAGTGTATGCTAAAATGCGTGGGCAAAGACAAGTCACAGGCAAGACAGGGATTCAGTTTCTACAGTATTCACTGCCACTCATGGGAAATTAGACATTTTCCCTAAGACAAATTCAAGAGACAAATACACAGCCACCACAGCCACAGGGAAACATCACAGCTCCACGATTCTACTGTCTGCAAACCAAACAAACCACTTTGATGGTTAACCCGCTCACCATCAAAGGCTGTAAATAAACCAAGCCATTGGTGGGGGTGTGGGGTGGGGGTGTGTGACACCTAGGGGATCCCTGCAAAGATCCCGCCTGGGCAAGTCAAGGGTCATGGAGAGACATCTTCGGGTCATTTGGAAAACTCTGTAGTGGAGGATGGAGGAGGAAGGGGTTAGGGGTGGCATCTAGGATCCGAAATACCACACTGTCATTGCTGGAACACTGGCAGTCAAGGGCTGGGCTGTCAGAGATGCTGCTGCAAAGTGACAGCAAAAATACAGAGAGCAAGTTTAGGACCCAGATCCTAAGGGAATACCAAAGCATATCAAGAAATCATATCTAAATCCCGACCCTTTATGACTTTTATCTGTATTATTAGGATGAATGGTTTGGACTAAATCAACTTAGCCAGCTACAATTTTTATTCCCTGTGCAGCCCAAGATAGGGCTGGTTTATAAAAGCCATTGTCCTGAGATTTGGAAGCTCTGAATGTGGCACCCACTAAACAACTGTGCCTCTCGTCAGCTTATTGCCTTACCCTGTCAGCACAGGGCAACATCTGGGGCCAGAGCTCCCATGGCGCCTACGCCTCCTCTCCTTAACCCTCCAGTAGTCCCAGGCATGTAGCAGCGCAGTGGTCCTACTGTCCTGACATCATCAGCGCCCCGCCCCACCCCTCACCCTTGGGCAGGGTGTTGAAAGGCAGGTGGGCTTCTCTCCGAGGGCTCGAAAACCATCCTCCAGGATTCTGGTTCGTCCACATGGCTTCTCCCTTGCCTTTACTCTTTGTACCTCATGCCCATTTGTCCACGAGTCAAAGCCAAACTACATTGTCTCCACAACTGACACAAGAAACAGACTTTGTAGTGCACAGGTTTCGTAGCTAGTTCCCATAATGACTGCCATAGTTTGGATCCCAAAGGCTTCCCACAGGTTCCTGGTAAGTGCTTAGTCCCCAGTGTGGTGCTCTCGGGAGGTAGTGGAAACTCTGAGAGGTGGGGCTTGATAAGAGGAAGTTAGGTTATACAGGGTATGCCTTTGAAGGGGACCCTCGGACCCTGGATCCTTCTTCTCTGCTTCTTGACCACTATGAAGCCAATGGTTTTGTACTCACACGTACTCCACAGACCAATGTGACTCCACAGAGCATAGACTGATAATGCTGAAATGGAGCCCAAGTGAACCTGCTCTCGTGAGTTGATCACCTCAGGTTGTCAAAGTCACAGAAGGCGAGCAGAGCAGCTTAAGACCTGATTACCTTCCTTATCACTCACAGTGCTTCTGCTTTTCTGACTGAACCCCTTCCTAAGTCACAAGTTCATCTTCCTCTAAAGCAGTGGTTTTCAACCTTCCTAATGCTATGGCCCTTTCATATAGTTCCTCATGTTGTGGTGACCCCCAACCATAAAGTTATTTTGTTCCTGCTCCATAACTGTAATTTTGCTTTGATTGTGGATCATAATGTAAATATCTGATATACAGGATGTCTGATATGCAACACCAAAGGGGTTGTGACTCACATAGGGGTTGAAACTGTTGCCCTAAAGACTGCCACATCCTGGCCATTCTACTCTGGAGTCTAACAGATTTTACAGTGCCCCATTATTGCCCCAAGACAAGTTTAGACCCATATGGGTGCTATTTAAAGTCCTCTGCCCATCGCAAAGCCTTCCCTTTTACTACAATACTAAGCTGCTTCCCCAGAGCCCTGGGTGTGGATACAACCCTCCTCTTACTAGCGTATTAATTCTCACTGATAATGAGGCTTTAGAGGAAGATGAACTTGTAACTTAGAAAGGGGTTCAATCAGAAAAGCATTGTCAATGACACAGAGTAATCAGACCCTAAGCCTCCTTGTACTAGCTCATTAGTTTCACTGGTAGCATCGTTTTCCTGGTCTATGAATGGGTTCCTCCATGATTGACAGTACCCCTGCCCATCACCTCTGTGTCATTCTCTGCCTGTGTCCACGCTGATTGGCTTGTGATAATGCTTGGCTGGTTCTTAAGTATTTTAACTGTAATGCTATATTAGTTTTCTAATGCTGCATATCAAATTAATCCAAATGCCGTGACTCTGCACTCTGATAATTTAAAAATCTCTGTAGGTCAGAAGTCAGGGCACACACATCTGGGTTTTTTGCTCAGGGCCTCAAAGTTAACACTGAAATGTCTGGAAGAGCTGCATACTCCTCTGCAGCTCAGGGACAACAGCTCTTTGTCCAAGCTACTCAGGTGGTAGGCGGAATCCAGGTGTGACTATAGCACTGAGGTTCTCATTTGCTTGCTAGATGTGAGATGGGGATGTCTCCAAGCTCTTAGAAGCCATCCTCAGCTCCTTTTGATGTGACCTCACAATAGTGCAGCTCTCTTCACCAAAGCCAACAAGAGAATTCTTTGTCAACTACTGTCTGCCATGACAGACTAATATGACCTAACCAAAAAAAAATGATACCCTATAGTAAACACGGGGTCTTCCCACATCTAAAGTAAGAGATACATATCACACAATTTTACAGAGCACATATCACAGAATGGGTAATTTAGGACTCTGCCTGCCACAAACCTAACTCACAGCAATGACTGAACTAAGATACATATGTAGTCAGTACAGGACCAAGAACTCACTTTTGTCTGACTTTCACGTACCAAGGTCCAACCTGGGTGCTCTCACTTGTCTCTAGCATTGGGTACATGGCATGCCCATTGTGCCCTGTGAATAGTGGGGCTGCGCAGGTAATGTGTAGGAAACAAGATGAATGTAGAGGGAAGATTCTGGTAAGCAAGCACAGTATCTGGGATCACTTTTGTCAAGCTCTAGCCTAAATTAAGCCAAGAGGCTATGAAGGAAAAGATTGTATGGGTATGCCTACTAAACACACACACACACACACACACACACACACACACACACACACACACACTTCTGCATAAGCATTTGCTTAGCAGCTCTGTCTAGGCTCAGAGCAGCACTGCCCTTGTTGCTAATCACTGTGGCCTCGGGTTATTGCTTTATGGTATCTTAGATAACCTTCTCCATTTCACCTTTAAAACCTTCCCTCTGCCTCATCTGTGCACATCCAGTTCACTATGATATACATATTTCCCTGGCGGGGTTGTGCTAGTATAAATACCTGTTGTTATTTGGAGAAGCTCTGATTGGCATTTCAGTTGACACCACCAAGGACAGTCTTTGCTCCATTACCTCCTCCAGGTCCGGCAGACACTGCTCCCTGTTTGTAGTTACTGCAGCCACTAACAAATGAGCAGTTGGTGCCTCCTCCTCACAGCACAAGCCTCTGGAGAGGATCCTAGAACTACTCCAAGGTGCGGCTGGGAAGAGGGGGTCTTCGCTGGGCGCCTGTCCTCTTAGCCAAGTGACCTCTCTGGTGCTGAGGCTGTGTCCTTTTATTCCACTCTCTCCCCAGCCCCGCCTAGGAAGGGCAGCTCAGAAATCCTTGCAGAGCTTGAGCCTCACTGCAGAACACTGGAGAGAAACAGTGCCACTAGGGTGAGAATCAGGATGCAAGCCCGGGGGACCTTGTGCAAGGAGGCAGAGCTCTGCTGGTGTCTTCCTGTGTTCACCCATATGATGAGCTTTCCCCTGCACCCTTAAATGAACCCGAAATCAGCCATCTTGTCTTGTTAGCAGACAGTAGGACTACAGAATTCAGGATCTCAATTACATGGGTCAGCTTACATGTTTGGCATTTGCTTCATAGGGAATCAGATTTTTTTTTAAACCTTTTAAATGTAGGGGCAACAGGCCAGGATCTCTGAGACCCCCATCAGTGTTAACAGTTGGAAGCTTCAGTTTGCTGCCCTACTCTTGGTTCTTCCACTCGCTGTTAGCTTAGGCACACCGTGGGTCAAGTGCTTCCATTTGGCTGGGCTTGACCTGCTCAAGCTGGCCGCGTGTTTGCCTAACGAGCATCCTCCTGGCTCTGTGGCATCTACTTTTAGGGTTACACCCAATTCTTAGCCAGACTGTGGACTTCCTGAAGTTAAGGAGTACTGGGTACTCAGCCCTAAATCCAGAGTTAAACCAAGGAAGGGTCTAGCTGGGGCCCAGCAATAAAACTTATTTTTACCCATGAGCATCAATGGAAGGAAGGTCTGACTCTCACGTACATCCAGGCAGTGCTTCCTTAAAGATGAGGCCAACAGCCAGCCAAGCAGTGACATTGTCAGTGCCATGCTGCTACCAGCCAATCAGCAATAGGACCACTGTACTCTGTCGCTAACACAGGGGAGAGAATCCAAGATAGCTGCTAAATATAGCCACAATTTGCTCTTAAAGACCAACTAGTTCCTAAACACTCCTGTTTCTGAATTCCACAGACTCTCGCACTTTGCTGCTGATTTGAGTCACCTTTCCTTTTTAAAGGTTTCTGGTGGGACAGTCACAGGAAGAAACACTTGCTCACTAGAATGATAACACTGTCAAGGCAGGTACCTAGTAAGTACCTGATTTCATCTTCTTTTTTTAAGCAGAGTCCCTGGCTCATCAGTGATGCCCAGAAAAAGCTCCTGAATGTTCTTCTGGCCCTCTGACCTGTTGTGGGGCTGAGAGAGTCAGGCCACAGAGTTCTGTGATGTTAGGCGAGGAGCCATCAGCAGAAGGCAGAGCCTTGCTCTCAGGAGAACATCACACATACAGTACAAGGGCACAAAGACCAATCTCAGCCTTTCTAACTACTCAGAGTGTGACTTTTGGTGTCTCCAGACCCTGCATCCTTTTCACCTGAAATGCTCCTTGACAATCTTGCCCATCTCTGCCTGATATAACCCTTCAGGGTCTTACCCTGTCGGCAATATAGAGGACTGCGTGAGGACACAAAGAATAAACCAATTAAGTGTGCTGGCTGGAAAAGGCTTTGCTGTTGGCTGATAGAATCAGAGCCCACAAGGTCTTCTGATAGCTTAAAATGAAGATCAAATATGAAAAGAAAAAAATAACAGCAAATCCATTCACCTTTCTGGGACTATTTCTTCTGCAAGGTGGGCAGAGTGACCCAGAACAATGGCTCTCCACTCTGTGCTTTGAGAAAACATATAGGCCCACTCATTCTATGGCCTTAGAGAGACTGATTTAATTGGTCTGTGCTTGGTCTTGGAGATAATAGTTTTTGAAAGCTGCCCTCACCTCATGATGATTCTCTATGGTTGAGAACCACTGAGCTAAGTTGACATTTGAGCCATTTTCCCTTTAACATTCTGTGAGTTCTGCATGCTCTGTCTGCGTTGTGGATTGGACAGAAGACCAATATATGGAAACCTAACTTGAAACACCCATTTACTAGGCTCAGAGGCTATGTTAAGTTCTTTATAAGCAATCCATCTTAGTTGAATTTTCACAACTCTGTAAGATATCAAGGTTATACCGGGCACGCCTTTAATCTCAGTACTTGAGGCAGAGGCAGGGGAGTCTCTGAGTTGGAGGTCAGATTGTTCTGAAGAGAGAATTCTAGGACACCTGGGGCTAAACAGAGAAATCTTGTCTCCAAAGACAAAAAAGAAAAAAAAAGATATCAAGGTCATGCTGACATGTAAGGGATGTGGATGGCAAAGCTTAGTGAGATGGTTTGTTCTGGTCAATGTCACATGCCAATTGGTGGGATATCCAAGATTTGAACCCATACCTGTTGTACTTCAAAACCTAGCCATGTTCTTTCCAAATTGAAGATCAACACCAGTAGTCATTTGGATAGTTTCTTCGGCAATGTACTCTTTGAGTCCCTTAAGCACCCAACCACATAAAGTACTCCCCTTTTCAAACTGCTTTGGCCACAAACCAATTCCTGTGTCAAGCTCTACTGTGTTACAGCAAAAACTCCAC
This sequence comes from Apodemus sylvaticus, assembly GCF_947179515.1. Taxonomy (NCBI): domain Eukaryota; kingdom Metazoa; phylum Chordata; class Mammalia; order Rodentia; family Muridae; genus Apodemus; species Apodemus sylvaticus. The sequence goes on along the minus strand of NC_067473.1, from coordinate 144,280,389 downwards.
ACATGGCCAAACTTGTGTCAGGCCCGTCCAGGTCTCCTTCTCATCTAGGATCTTTGTCTTCCTCTTTCCATAGCACAGTTTCCTTACGAACGCCATGAAGTCAGCTTAGTGAGAATCCCTGTCCCTTGAGATCTTCTCATTCCTTATGTTTCGCTCTGGCCCACCTTCAGCAACAAGCCTGTGAAGGGGGGCCAGCCAGGGTCCACCATTACCACTTTCACCCTGCAACTTTCCAACTGCTGATCGCTCACATTTGCTTGCTGGCTATAAATTTCCACTTGTTTAAACGATGTTTTAAGGTTTTCCCTAGTGTTCTAGGTGTCTCATTACCTACTGTAACAGCTCTCAAATAATATCTGCTGTTATTGTGTTGGGCACGCTAAGACTTTGGCTTTCTTTGACATTTGTAGATACAGAGAACATTTACTAGCCTGAGTGTTTGGGGTCAAGTTGGGTCAGCCAAGAGACTGAGAGGATATCATCAGCAGGTGAAGAATCATAAAGTGTGTGCTGGTCAGTTTGATGTCAACTTGACACAAGCAAGCATAATTTTAGAAGAGGGAACCTCAATTGAGAAAATACCTCCACACAGTTAGCCTGTGGCCAAGCCTGTGGTGCGTTTTCTTAGTTGACGACTGATGTGGGAGGGCTTATCTCACTGTGAGAGTGGGGTGGTCCTCGGTGTAATAAGAAAGCAGGAGGAACAAGTTATAAAAAGCAAGCCAGTAAGCAGCAGTCCTTTAAGGTTCCTCCACCAGGTTCCTACCCTGCCGTTCCAGGATGATGATGGACTGCAAGCTGTAAGATTAAATACATTCTTTCCTCCCCTGGTGACTTTTAGTGATAGAGTTTCATCACAAGAATAGAAATCCTAATGAAGACAGAGGGCTTACAGGTCTTGGCTGCAGAGGCAGACACCCAGAAAACTGTCATAGGCATTTACGTTGTGTTTGTTTACACAAAGAGAGGAATTCTGAGACAAAAGTTTGGAGATCCCAAAGACTGAAGCATTCCAAGGTTAGCTCTCCTCAAAGCAAGGAACCTATTTGAATTTAATTTTAAACATGAAGGCAGTACTGAAGAACTGGCCCATTTCCTGTATTGTCTTGTGCTTCTGAGGCAGTTGCTATGGGATGACTTAGGTCCTCTGGGCTGAGGAAGAGGCTGTGGGGATGCTCACAATGGCCCAACTCTGCTGCTCAGTAACTTCCCAAGAATGCAGGCTTTCACCATGAGTTGACGCTTGAAGGTGAAGAGAGTACACAGCCTCCCAACCCAGCTAGTCACATGCTTCATGCTCTCTTAGATGGTTGGTAACTAAGAACACAGACATTGGGCTTGAGCAGCAGAGCTTGAAGCACTAGGGAGATCGTCAGAGCTCAGCTACTTGATGCTATTTGATTGGTTTGTAACCAAACAGAGCCAGGGCAGTGTGCCAGGAAGAGAGAGCTGGCACTGTGTGGAGAGGATCATAAGCTGCTTGCTCCCTGGTTGGGGAAGATGGATCACGTGATCAGCTAAAGGAGAAGGTGGACAAAGGCAAGAATGGCAGCGAAGTAAGGCACAGCAGAGGAAGGAGTCTAGTCCAAAGGAGACGTCCACAGCACACCTTAAGGAAGGAGTGATGTTTTCTAAATAAGCTATCTCTGAGAAATGGAGCTACCTGCGTGGATTGGAAATCAAGCCAATTAAAATTCAAGTGAGGCAGGTACTTGGACACCTGGATATGAAATGAGACATGTGAGGTTTGGTAGAAAAAGAGTAATGTTGAGTATGGGGCACTTAGACTTAGTGACACTCTAATTAATGCTCTACTGCATTTCTTTTGCTGCTGCCATAGAATTCTGCATCCATTTGCTGAGTCCACTCCTCATAAGGCCATACCCTTCACTTTGAAGTATCCATCTTATCTCCTTTGGCAATAATTAGTTTAGGCATAAGCGTTTGGTGCAGCTATTGTCAGAGCTGTAAAAGGAAATGTTCTAGAAGTTTCTGGAAAAGTCTTCCTTATTGTCAGAAGGAATCAGACATGGAGATTGAATATGCCCTCCCCTTCTGGACCTTGTTACATCTGAGCATTATCGACAATAGGGCCTGTCATCTTGCTGCCACAATCATGAGAGCAAAGCTTTAGACTAAAGTTGGTTAGTGGGGCTGAACACATACCTCCTCCCAGACCTCACTGAGCAGATGAAGTTGTTCTATCTGTATATGGTGCCTGTGAAGACAGGACAACAAAGCCAGTTTTTCTCTGCCCTCTGGAAGCATTAAACATACAACCTATTTTGGTGTGTGACCTATAACCTATTATTAGGACTTCACCTTTCCAGGCACTTATAGTTAAGATTTCTTGCCTTAGCAAATAGAGTAATGTACTCCAACCACTTAGGAGGCAGATGTGAGTTTGAGGTCAGCTCGGTCTTTGTGAATTATAAGCCAGCCAGAGCTACATCTAAGACCCTGTCTCAAAACAACATCAACATCATCATCATCATCATCATCATCATAAACAACAACAACAACAACAACATCTGTCACAGTTAGAGTTACTATTGCTTTGATTAAACCAGTTTGCTTTGATAACCAACTTAGGGAAAATCAACTTAGGGAGGAAGGGATTTATTTGACTTATATTTCCACATTGTAGACCATTACTGAAGGAAGTCAGGACAGGACCTCAAGCAGGACAGGAATTCTAGCAGGATAGGATCCTGGAGGCAGAAACTGATGCAGAGGCTATGGAGGAGTGCTGCTTACTGGCTTGCTCTTTTTGTTTTGTTTTGTTTTGTTTTGTTTTGTTTTGGAGACAGGGTTTCTCTGTGTAGCTCTATCTGTCCTGGAACTCACTCTGTAGACCAGGCTGGCCTTGAACTCAGAAATCTGCCTGCCTCTGCCACCCAGAGTGCTGGGATTACAGGCGTGTGCCACCACTGTCCGGCTCTGGCTTGGTCTTTATGGCTTGCTTAGCCTGCTTTCTTATAGAACCCAAGATTACCAACCCAGGGAAGGCATCACCCACAGTGGGCTGGGCCCTCTCCCATTAGTCACTAAATAAGAAAATGCCTTACAGCCGGATTTATGGAGGTATTTTCTCCACTGAGGTTCCCTCCTTTCAGATAACTCTAACTTGTGTCAAGTTGACATGAAAATAGCCAGCACAGATTCAATGCCATTTTAAAATAGGGGTTTCTGTCTATGTCATGCTGATATCAGTGTGCCTGAGACAAAGGCATTTGAGTGAAGACATTCAGAGGAGAGCCAACAACTGTGGCTTTCCTGAATATGCTCATCCCTCTGAAAGAAAAGGATGGGTGCTAGAGAGATGAGTGACCACTTTCCGTACCTGGAGCCTTTCCTCACCCTGGATCCCAGGCAGTCAGTCTGGAGCCTCTGTTTTACTTGAGTCTTTTTTTTTTCTCCCAATGACCATCAAGGATAGGTCCAGAAGTATTGCCTGTCAGTACCTGTTCACCTTGAGATCTTGCTTCTCAGAACTGCTCAGATGAGAAGCTCTGAGGTCACCAACCAACACCTTGAGGGACAGTGTTCTCCTCCGACACTGTGGGTAGTATATTGGTGACTAAAACCCATTTGTCAGTTGAAATGCTCACCTCTTGATGTGGCTCTGAACAAGAACTGTGTTTTCAGGGTTAGGGTTAGAATTAGTTTCTCTCAGGTCATTGGAGGTGACTTCTGGGTGGCACAAAGAGGCTGTACTTAATGTCAGGCCAACATTCGGTTTAAATCCATGAGTCATCTTTTCTCATGCTTTGGCTAAAACAGAAGGCAGGCTCAAATTCAGACAGGTGCCTAGGTGCTGCACAGGCTTTACCCCCTCCAGCATGGCCTCATTCCAGAAGAATCTCTGAGCCCTGACCTCAGCTAGCAGACAGTGAACTATGATTTAAGTCAACCAGACTTAAATGCAGTTAAGAAGTTTATTTTTAATTATTCACCTTACCACATTAGCACGTTAAATACATTTAAGAATTACATTGAAGTATATTTCAAAATTGAAAAATGAATCCACTCACCCATGTAACACATCAGTGAATTCACTTCTTCTGGGCACGTGATAGTCCACTGTGGTCCTATTACTGTATTTGCATCTACATATACATTCTTGGCTCCCAGTCTTTTCTGTCTTACTAAGTTAGTCAAGTCTGTCTATACTTCATATTGCGTTTGTAGTCACCTTAAGGTTTAATGTCGTCAGCAAATAGAACCATCTAACTTTGTCAGAAACACTGTTGGGTGGTTAAGAAATTGTTGCTTTTCCATTCCTCTTTTTTTTTTTTTTAGTTGGGGGGGGAGAGGTTGGTTTTATCTTCCACCCCTTTAACCTTAAGGATCAGGAATAAGTAAGTTCATCCAAGCAAATCCTGATCGGTAGACTGGCTGAATCCAGTCACAATGATCTCATTTCCTTGTAAGGGCTTATTTTAGGTTCAGGCGTGGTGCTGATCTGAGGGACATGGGGAGAGAGGGAGTGAGAGCAAGAGATCCCTTCCTATACTAGATGCTGTTGTATCTGTACAGGGTGCTTAGGAAGGTAGCAAGAAAACCTAACCAGTTCTTCTCTGCCCTTGAGAAACATTAAAGCCTATTTTTGTGTGTGAGCCTACAGCCTATTGTTTGGACTTGACTTTCCTGGGCATTTAGGATGCTGCAACCTGGAACTATTCCATAAATGGTAGGATCTCTTGTCCTGACAAAATTTCTTACTCTAAGATTCTTTTCAAGACTCCTAGAGTAAATGTTTCTTTGTCAGTGATGTGAAAGAATGAGGAACAAATCAGTTTTGTCCAATTCTCTTCTCTTGTCCCCAGTGAGTCAGGACACAAAGCTATTCTGATTGCTGAGATGGGCAGACAAGTGTGACTCAGTCAGTGATGAGGAACCAGGAGGCAGGAGGTTGGGCTTTTAAAGGATCCCTAGGGAGGGCCCATAAACAACAGTCCACCCTGGTTCTGTCAGGTGAGCGGTCCTTACTGAACGCTAGGTTGCAGAATCTTGCTTTGCTTTGGTAGACTGAGCTTTTAGACAGTCTCCATGGATACTCTGTAGCTTTGAGGCTTTTGTGAGAATTTAGGATTTCTAGTGAGACCTGGATTCAGATTCTTATTCTAGTAATAAATCTGTCTAAGGTTTAATAAAGTAATAAATCTGTCTAAGAAGACATCATCTTTTCTTTCTAATTCCCAAGTTTATTGGCTGTCAACACTTCTGTCATAGAGTTGTTGGTAGTATTACGTGACAGACTGTGTATATATAACTGTGACAGTAACAGTACATGGGCTATCGGTTCTATCACAGCAGAATCTTGAGTAGCTCAGATTGGTGTCAAACTCGTAGCCAAGGATGATGTTTAATTCTCTCTTGCCTCCACTTCCTAAGTACTGGGATTATAGGACTATGCCACCATGCCGTGCAAGAATTTACTCATATCTCTAACAAGGGTAGATCTAAGATGCAAAGTAGCTTGTAAGGCATTATCACTACTATACATGATCCATCTAAGGAAAATCTAAGTGAGTGTTCAAGTTCTAATGTTCCTGACTCAGAGTTGTCAGGGAAAGCCATGATATGGATTCTGTGGCTCAGAATTTATTGCAAGGACTACCAGAGCATTTCTGCCCAGCTCTTACCTCAAGTCATGCTCCCATTGTCTCTTAGATATGGCCACAAGAGTGCATCCTTAGAGATTTAATCTTGCATTCACAAGAACATGCTTTATTTTTGTATACCATTCCCATTTCTCCTCTCTTTGTAACTCCTGATATTAGTCTAACTCAACTAAGCTGGTTTTTTAGTGTGATAATAAAGTCTGATAGAACAATAGAGCCCTCAGGTCCTGGGCCTGCTTTTTAGTTCCTATGTATTTGCTAGGGTCCTATGTTGATGATGGGATCACACAGTCTCTGCCTCCACTTACAAATCCTGCACAATACCATGCTTTATGCAATCGTCTATGAAAAATCACAGAAGGAAGGCAAAAGATTGGAAGACTGCTCCCATTGAATAATACATTTTAAGGCAGTGGAGACAGCATGAAGTGCTTGCTGTGCAAGCCTGAGGACCAGAGTTCATATCCAAAGCACCCACTTCAAAAGCCAAGAGGGTATGGCAGGCTGTGTGTAATTCTAGCATGTGAGAGACAGAGATAGAATTCTCAGAGCACGCTGGCTGGACAGACCACCTGAATTGATGAGTTCTGGGTTCCGAGAGAGATTTTGACTCAATATACAGCATTGAGAATGATCAAGGAAGACACACACAGTCAATCTCAGGCCTAGACACACCAGCTTTCACACACGCACCACACACATGCAAATATGCACACACCACACAAAGCAGTGCAGTCTTCTGGGCTTAGTGGGAAAGCAAAGTCTTTGCTAGAGTTCAAATAGGTATTTTAAGAGTATATTTCTTGTGCAATCAAAATACAAGCCTACTGTATTGTTATTGGGGAAAGAACAATCTTGACAGACACAAAATTGCTTTCATGAAAATATGCACATGAGCAATTACACTTATGAATGGCTTTGACAGGTGCGTACCCACATTATTAATCTCCAACACAGCCAATCTCCTCTTCATTCATATTTGATAGGAAACCCCTACAGTCAAGGAGGAAGCCCAGTGCTGGTGTGATGAAGTTGTTTGTGAAGTTTTAGGATTCTACTAGTGCTGGTCCCATATCCAGGGTTGGATGACTAAGCAGGACATGGAAACCTGCCCTGACCTTGCCCTTGAGATACCGACTACTCCTTTGGAAATAGACAGTGGTCATGGTAAGTACTCAACGGGGTGTCATCAAAGGCAACAGTGTGCTTTGAGCATCGTTTGGGATCGGTCACAGTCTTCTGGCAAAGTGCTTGGGCGCACAGCATTAGAAGGAAGGAGAGACCCTGAGTGTCTCTGTGGAGGAAGAAGCACAGCTGCTGTGTGCAGGTCCAGCATTTGGCCTACAGAATGGCTCGAGACCATGACTACTTTTGAATGTATGAGAATTCTTAAGGTAAGCAGGGCAGCTATGGTTAAACCCCTCCTACCAGTTGGGAAAGGAGTCTTAGAGAGGTTTGCCTCCTTTACCTGCCTTTGCACCGACACTTGTCCACTACCTCCCTCACTTTTGCCCATGATGACCCCATCGTCGTCCTCTGCCACTGTACTATCGTCGTCCTCTGCCACTGTACTGCATTGTTGCTGAGTCCTGCATGTTGCCTGCTGCTGCCAAGCCTTGCTGACGTGTGACTCTGCAAGCTCAATGCCAAGGTGCCAGGCTGTTGCTGGGAAGGCACAGGAGCCCAGAGACTCATTTAAAATATTTGATATGGATCTCACTCTATATGAAAGAAATTGAACATGATAGTACCATAAAGCACCATTGAAAAATCACCACAGAGCAGGAATTTGGGGTGAGGGGAGGTCATGCCCACACTGGTGGTAAGGTTTGAGAAGTTGTACAGTTTCCAGAAAGGACACGTGGCTCATTAGGAAGCAATTGAGGTTATTTATAAACACCTTTTATTTTTAATTTATGTGCATAACTTATTTTCAGTAAATGAAATAGTTAGATATTTATTTTGGCTTGGGGCACCACAAGTGCTGAATGCTTGGAAGCCTCTGGTCTAAGAAGCCTGAAAGGTTTGTTTCTTTTTTTTCCTCAGAAGATTCTCAAATTTGAAATGTTTTCATCCCCAAAGATTGGACAGCAGCTAGTGAGCTTTTACTTCTATGGCAAGATCTTAGGAAGACTATTTTAGGTGAGGGTTTCTTAGCCCTCCTGGGCCACAGTCTGTTGTCTTTAATGGGATCATTCCCTGAACAATAGGATAATGACTTGTTCCAGAATGAGTCACTGGCTGTCCATCATCGTTAGGTGTTCACTCACAGAGTGATAATCTGATGCCATCTGTCTTCAGCTAACATAGAGCATCATTTTAAAGTCATCCTTTTACTAAGAGATCTCCAACTGTACACTTGTCCTCAAAGAAGAGAAGCCTAGGATAGTGGGGCCACGTCAGATGCTTGCTAAAGACCCACAGCTTCCTACCCCTCCCTCATTCAGCCCACGTCACGGCCCACCTTCCCCCTTTTCTCACTGATTCTCACATCCACCAAGAAAAGACAGAGATGATAGATATTATCTGATGTTATAGAGTTCTGTGGTCAAAGTGCCTGAGTGTCTTTATTTTTACCTCTTCACCTGGGGACACGACCACAGAGACGCTTCTCCATCAGTGTCCAGGCTGTAAGTATTGACTCGTCCTGGTGTCTTAGAGAATCTGGAGCCAGCATCCCAAATAGTGAGGCACGGAGAGTCTGCCCCTCATGACTTTACTGTCATGGTCTTATAAACATTACCCAACAACAACTGTCAAATGTTTTGTAGAGGAGTAGTAAGGAAGAGGTATTTTCCGTGACCTTCCAGAAGCTGTGTAACTCAATGAAGAGATGCCCTATCTATATCCCACCTAGCAACAGAGGCTGTGCCTAGCAACAGAGGCTGTGCCTAGCAACAGAGGCTGTGAGCTGGTTCCTAGCTTGCCCTCTTCTTACAGCCCATCCCACTGGAAAGGAGTTGTGTGACAAGTTGGGCTCATCCTTGGTTTTCTATTTGAGGCATAGTTTTCAGTGGTGATTCGTTCCTCATTCATTAGCCCCACTCTCTAAACAATAATGGTAACAACATAAAAGACAAACAAACAAAAAACCACCACCACCAAAAAACAGCAGCAGGATGACTGGACCTGTCCCTGGGAGTCTTTCATCCTTTAGGAGGCTAGCCTGGGCTTCCTTCTATATATCCCCTAGGTCATCCTTCCTTGTCACAGCAGCATGAAAGGCCAAACTTTGACACACAGCTGCCTGTCTACTCTCCTTGAGCCACACTAGGCTGGTGCCCTATTTGGTCAGAGTCTTCCTTATACCCAAGCTCAGATTCAAACAATAGAACACGAATGTGGTAATCCTTAATGAGAGGGCCATCAGTTCAGAGTGGGCTGTGTGTATAGAGAGAGTGAGAATCCACTGCCATTTAAAAAATCTGTCTTATATTCTATTCTTTGTAGCTCTGGACCAGTAGCTTTTCTCTTTGCTAACTTCATTCTTATCACCTTTAGAGTGAAATGATACTTGTCCCCATTTGATTAAGCTGGTGGATATCATAATCACCATACTGGAAGACCATAGAAGCTAGTTGTGAATAGCCACTCAGCAAGTGTCTTGTCTTCAGTATTTTTTGGTTGTTCCTGACTTGTTCTGATTTTCTTGTGGTTTCTATTTAACTCCTGGTCTGGGCCCTTTTGCGGGTTGCAAATATCTTGGTTTTGGATCTTTCCAGTTGGTATTTTCCATATGCAATTGCTAGACGGAATTGCTTGTGTTTGAACTCTTCACAAAGACCTTTGCTCACAAACATCGTCCTTGCAATTCTAGATTTGGTTGACACTGTGGTATGTACTAGCAAACCTAACTGAAACCTTGAGTTTTAATCTGAAGCCTCAGTGTATGTAAGCCACTGCAAAATGTGGGAAATTAGACAATTTATGTGTTTTTCTCTGGTCAGTTACTTTGTCCCTTCATATGAATCAAATAAAGCAAGTTGGATGCAGTAAAACAAAACAAAACAAACAAAAAACAAGCTAGCATAGATTTGCAGTAGATATCTGCAGTAGACATACACAGCCTTATCGTCTGGGACTCTTTCCTTAGTGATAGATGTGGATCTTAGACACTAAGAAAGGCCACAGATTCCCTTTCTTGGTCCCCGGCCTCTTGGGCCTATGTAACTTACCCTTAGCTGACTGGAAGCTCTCATCCTAAGCTCTTAATCTTAAGTGCATCTCACAGGCAATGGTCACATCAAAGACAATCCATGCAAGATCTGTGTGGACAAGTTGGGAGTAGAGCCTCTGACATCTGCACTAGACTGAGTGATATAACTCAGATACCCCAGTAGCCTCACCTGGATGGCCATGTATAACCTGGCCCCACATTTTCTACTTTTGATCTTGGTTCTTAATTTCTTTGGTAGGTCTAGATAATACCCTCTAAATAAACATCTTATCTTGTACTAATGAATCACAGGATACACACACACACACACACACACACACACATATATATATATATATCATGATGATATGTATTCATATATATACATGAATGATTGGGGAAGTTTTTTATTATTTTTCAGTGTATCCAAGAAACCAATTGATGCAGGCCACAGTACACAGGTAAGTGCATAAAGAAATAATGGACTAAGAATAGTGTCTTCCAGTCCTCAAGGACAGAGCAAGTGACAGGTGGAGGTCTCTGAGCCCTTTCCTGTGGATTTTATTTCATCTTTGCTCCTAGGTGGGAGTTCCTGTCTGTCATTCCCTCCAGCTTTGATTTTGAGAAGCCTTTAGTAGTGACACTGCTGTCACATTCTTTTTTTCTATATTCCTTGTTTACAATCCAAATGCTTTCCCCTTTCCCAGTCCCCCCCTTCCCCATAAGTCCCATAAGCCCTCTTCCCTCTGCCCATTCCCCAATCACCCCCTCCCATTTCTCTGTCCTGGTACTCCCCTACAATGCTTGATCAAGCCTTTCTAGGACCTGGGACCTCTCCCCTCCTTCTTCTTGGGGATCATTTGTTATGTTAATTGTGTCTTGAGTATTCAGAGCTTCTGGGCTAATTAATATCCACTTATCAGTGACTGCATTCCATATGGATTCTTTTGTGATTGGGTTATCCCACTTAGGATGATATTTTCCAATTCCAACCATTTGCCTAAAAATTTCATGAATTCATTGTTTTTAATTCCATTTTGTAAATATACCACATTTTCTGTATCCATTCCTCCATTGAGGTACATCTGGGTTCTTTCCAGCTTCTGGCTATAATAAATAAGACTGCTATGAACATAGTGGAGTATGTGTCCTTATTGCATGCAGGGGAATCCTCTGGGTATCTTCCCAGGAGTGGTATAACAGGGTCCTCTGGAAGTGTCATGCCCAGTTTTCTGAGGAACCACCAGACTGATTTCCAGAGTAGTTGTACCAGCTTGCAATCTCACCAGCAGTGGAGGAGTGTTCCTCTTTCTCCACTTCCTTGCCAACACTGCTGACTCCTGAGTTTTTAATCTTAGCCATTCTGACTGGTGTGAGGTGAAATCTCAGGGTTGTTTTGACTTCCATTTCCCTAATGATTAATGATGTTGAACATTTCTTAAGGTGCTTCTCAGCCATTCGAAATTCTTCAGGTGAAAAGTCTTTGTTTAGCTCTGTACCCCATTTTTAATAGGGCTATTTGGCTTTCTGAAGTCTACCTCCCTGAGTTCTTTGTATATATTGGATATTAGCCCTCTGTTGGATGTAGGGTTGCTGCCACATTCTTGCTTGTGTCCCCCCAGAATCCCTGAGAGACTATTTCTTTTTTTTTCTTTTTTTCCCTTTTTTTATTCGATATATTTTTTATTTACATTTCAAATGATATCCCCTTTTCTGGCTCCCCACTCCCCGAAAGTCCCATAAGCCCCCTTCCCTTCCCCTGTTCTCCCACCCACACCTTCCCACTTCTCTGTTCTGGTTTTGCCCTATACTGCTACACTGAGTCTTTCCAGAACCAGGCCACCCCTCTGTTCTTCTTGCACCTCATTTGATGTGTGGATTATGTTTTGGGTATTCCAGTTTTCTAGGTTAATATCCACTTATTAGTGAGTGCATACCATGATTGATCTTTTGAGACTGGGTTTCCTCACTTACTATGATGTTCTCCAGCTCTATCCATTTGCCTAAGAATTTCATGAATTCATTGTCTCTAATGGCTGAATAGTACTCCATTGTGTATATATACAACATTTTTTGCATCCATTCTTCTGTTGAGGGATACCTGGGTTCTTTCCAGCTTCTGGCTATTATAAATAGGGCTGCTATGAACATAGTGGTGCATGTATCCTTATTACATGGTGGGGAATCCTCTGGGTATATGCCCAGGAGTGGTATAGCAGGATCTTCTGGAAGTGAGGTGCCCAGTTTTCTGAGGAACTGCCAGACTGATTTCCAGAGTGGTTGTACGAATTTTCAACCCCACCAGCAGTGGAGGAGTGTTCCTCTTTCTCCACATCCTCGCCAACACCTGCTGTCTCCTGAATTATTAATCTTAGCCATTCTGACTGGTGTAAGGTGAAATCTCAGGGTTGTTTTGATTTGCATTTCCCTAATGACTAATAAAGTTGAGCATTTTTTAAAGATGTTTCTCCGCCATCTGAAGTTCTTCAGGGAAAATTCTTTGTTTAACTCTGTACCCCATTTTTTAATAGGGTTATTTGGTTTTCTGGGGTCTAACTTCTTGAGTTCTTTGTATATATTGGATATTAGCCCTCTATCTGATGTAGGGTTGGTGAAGATCTTTTCCCAATTTGTTGGTTGCCGATTTTTCCTTTTGATGGTGTCCTTTGCCTTACAGAAACTTTGTAATTTTATGAGGTCCCATTTGTCAATTCTTGATCTTAGAGCATATGCTATTGGTGATCTGTTCAGAAACTTTCCCCCTGTACCGATGTCCTCAAGGGTCTCCCCCAGTTTCTTTTCTATTAGCTTCATTAGCTAATAGAGACTTCCCCAGTTTCATTTCTATTAGCTTTATGTGGAGGTCCTTGATCCATTTGGAGTTGAGCTTAGTACAAAGGAGACAAGGATGGATCAATTCGCATTCTTCTGCATGCTGACTTCCAGTTGAACCAGCACCATTTGTTGAAAAGGCTATCTTTTTTTCCATTGGATGTTTTTAGCCCCTTTGTGGAGGATCAAGTGGCCATAGGTGTATGGGTTCATTTCTGGATCTTCAATCCTGTTCCATTGATTCGCCTGCCTGTCACTGTACCAATACCATGCAGTTTTTTAACACTATTGCTCTGTAGTATTGCTTGAGGTCGGGGATAATGATTCTCCCAGAATTTCTTTTGTTGTTGAGAATAGTTTTAGCTATCTTGGGTGTTTTGTTATTCCAGATGAATTTGAGAATTGCTCTTTCTAACTCTATGAAGAATTGAGTTGGGATTTTGATGGGTATTGCATTGAATCTGTTTATTGCTTTTGGCAAAATGGCCATTTTAACTATATTAATCCTGCTGATCCATGAGCATGGGTGGTTTTTCCATTTTTTGAGGTCTTCTTCCATTTCCTTCTTCGGAGTCTTGAAGTTCTTGTCATACAGATCTTTCACATGTTTGGTAAGAGTCACCCCAAGGTACGTTATACTGTTTGTGGCTATTGTGAAGGGTGTCATTTCCCTAATTTCTTTTTCAGCCTGCTTATCCTTTGAGTATAGGAAGGCTTCTGATTTGCTTGAGTTGATTTTATAACCTGCCACTTTGCTGAAGTTGTTTATCAGCTGTAGGAGTTCTCTAGTGGAGTTTTTTTGGGTCACTTAGATAGACTATCATATCATCTGCAAATAATTATAGTTTGACTTCTTCCTTTCCAATTTGTATCCCTTATGTTGTCTAATTGCCCGAGCTAGTACCTCAAGTACAATATTGAAAAGATAAGGAGAAAGGGGGCAGCCCTGTCTAGTTCCTGATTTTAGTGGGATTGCTTCAAGTTTCTCTCCATTTAGTTTAATGCTGGCTACCGGTTTGCTGTATATTGCTTTTACTATGTTTAGGTGTGGGCCTTGAATTCCTGACTTTAAGCATGAAAGGATGCTGAATTTTGTCAAATGCTTTTTCAGCATCCAATGAAATGACCATGTGTTTTTTTTTTTCTTTGAGTTTCTTTATGTAGTGGATTGCAGTGATGGATTTCTGTATATTGAACCAACCCTGCATCCCTGGGATAAAGCCTACTTGATCATGGTGGATGATCTTTTTTATGTGTTCTTGGATTCGGTTGGCAAGAATTTTATTGAGTATTTTTGTATCGATGTTCATAAGGGAAATTGGTCTGAAGTTCTCTTTCTTTGTTGGATCTTTGTGTGGTTTTGGTATCAGCGGAATTGTGGCTTGTAGAAGGAATTGGATAGTGTTCCTTCTGTTTCTATTTTGTGGAATAGTTTGAAGAGTGTTAGGTCTTCTTTGAAGGTCTGATAGAATTCTGCACTGAAACCATCTGGTCCTGTGCTTTTTTTGGTTGGAAGACTTTCTATGACTCCTTCTATTTCTTTAGGGGTTATGGGACTGTTTAGATGATCTATTTGGTCCTGATTTAATTCTGGTATTTGGTATCTGTCTAGGAAATTGTCCATTTCCTCCAGATTCTCCAGGTGTGTTGAATATAGGCTTTTGTAGTAGGATCTGATGATTCTTTGGATTTCCTCAGTTTCTGTTGTTATATCCCCCTTTTCATTTCTAATTTTGTTAATTTGGATACTTTCTCTGTGCCCTTTGGTCAGTCTGGCTAAGGGTTTATCTATCTTGTTGATTTTCTCAAAGAACCAGCTCCTGGATTCGTTGATTCTTTGTATGGTTCTCTTTGTTTCTACTTGATTATTTCAGCCCTGAGTTTGATGATTTCCTGTCTTCTACTCCTCCTGGGCGAAATAGCTTCTTTTTGTTCTAGGGCTTTCAGGTGTGTTGTTAAGCTGCTAGTGTATGCTCTCTCCATTTTCTTTTTGGAGGCACTTAGGGCTATGAGTTTTCCTCTTAGCACTGCTTTCATTGTGTCCCAAAGATTTGGGTATGTTTTGCCTTCATTTTCATTAAATTCTAAAAAGTCTCTGATTTCTTTCTTTATTTCTTCTTTGGCCAAGGTGTCATTGAGTATTGTTCAGCCTCCATGCATTTGTGGGCTTTCTGTTGTTTGTGTTGCTATTGAAAACCACTCTTACTCCATAGTGATCTGATAGGAGGCATGGGATTAGTTCGATCTTCTTGTATTTGTTGAGGTCTGTCTTGTGACCAATTATATGGTCGATTTTGGAGAAGGTACCATGAGGTGCTGAGAAAAAGGTATATTCTTTTGCTTTAGGGTGAAATGTTCTATAAATATTATTCAAATACAGTTGGTCCAAAGCTTCAATTAGTTTTACTGTGTCCCTGTTTAGTTTCTGTTTTCCTGATCGGTCGGTCCATTGAGGAGAGTGGAGTGTTGAAGTCACCCACAATTTTTGTGTTAGGTGCAATATGTGCTTTGAGCTTTAGCAAAGTTTCTTTTATGAATGAGGGTGCCCTTGCATTTGGCATATAGATGTTCAGGATTGAAAGTTCTTCTTGGTGGATTTTTCCTTTGACCAGCAAGAAGTGTCCTTCTCTGTCTCTTTTGATGATTTTAGGTTGAAAGTCAATTTTATCTGATATTAGAATGGCTACTCCGGCTCCCGAGACCATTGGCTTGTAAAATTGTCTTCCAGCCTTTTACTCTAAGGTAGTTTTTATCTTTGACACTGAGGTGTGTCTCCTGTATGCAGCAAAATGTAGGGTCCTGTTTCCTTATCCAGTCTGTTAGTCTATGAATTTTTATTGGGGAATTGAGTCCATTGACGTTAAGAGATAGTAAGGAATAGTGATTATTACTTCCTGTAATTTTTGATGTTATTTTTATATTTGAGTGATTATTTTCTTTTGGGTTTGATGAAACAAAGTAAATATCTTGCCTTTTCCAGGGTGTAGTTTCCCTCCTTGTATTGGAGTTTTCTTCCTATTATTCTTTGCAGAGCTGGGTTTGTGGAAAGATATTGTGTGAATTTGGTTTTGTCATGGAATATCTTGGTTTCTCCATCTATGGTGATTGAGAGTTTTGCTGGGTATAGTAGTCTTGGCTGACATTTGTGTTTTCTTAGAGTCTGCATGAGATCTGCCCAGGATCTTCTAGCTTTCATGGTCTCTGGTGAGAAGTCTGGTGTGATTCTGATAGGTCTTCCTTTATATGTTACTTGGCCTTTTTCTCTTACTGCCTTTAATATTCTTTCTTTGTTTAGTACATTTGGGGTTTTGATTATTATGTGACGGGAGGTATTTCTGCTCAGGTCCAGTCTGTTTGGAGTTCTGTAGGCTTCTTGTATGTTCATGGGCATCTCTCTCTTTAAGTTGCGAAAGTTTTCTTCCATAATTTTGTTGAAGATATTTGCTGGCTCTTTCAGTTGTAAATCTTCACTCTCATCTATACCTATAATCCTTAGGTTTGGTCTTCTCATTGTGTCCTGGATTTCCTGGATGTTCTGGGATACAAGCTTTTTGCATTTTGCATTTTCTTTGACTGTTGAGTCAATGGTTTCTATGGTATCTTTGGCATCTGAGATTCTTTCTTCCATCTCTTGTATTCTGTTGTTGATATCTGCATCTATGGCCCCTGATTTCTTCTCAAGGTTTTCTATCTCCAAAGTTGTCTCCCTTTGTGATTTCTTAGTTGTTTCTACTTCTGTTTTTAGATCCAGGATGGTTTTGCTCAGTTCCACCATTTGTTTGTTTGTGTTTTCCTTTAATTCTTTAAGAGATTTTTGTGTTTCCTCTTTCATGACTTCTGCCTGTTGACTCAAGTTCTCCTGCATTTCTTTAAGTTTTTTTTTTTTTTTTTTTTGCGTTTCTTCTTTATTGGTTTCTATCTCTTGAGCCTTATTCTCCTGAATTTCTTTAAGTGATTTTTGTGTTTCCATTATACGGGTTTCTAGCTTATTCATGTTCCCTTGTATTTCTTTAAGAGACTCCTTTATGTCCTTTTTGTGTTCTTCTAACAGCATCATGACCAGTGATTTTAAATCCAAATCTTGTTTTTCTGGTGTGTTGGCATAACCAGGACTTGCTGATGTTGGAGAGTTTGGTTCAGACGCTGCCATATTGCCTAGATTTCTGTTAGTGGCATTCCTGCATTTGCCCTTTGCCATCTTGTTCTCTGACATTAGTTGGTCTTGTCTCTGGCTGGTGTTTGAGCCTCCTGTGAGGCTGTAGGGCTATTTCTGCAACACTGGATGGCTGGGTTTCTCCTGTTGCAGATAGCTGATGTGCTGTCCTCCTCTTGGGTGCCCTTTTAGCTCTAGTGTGCCTTGTCCCAGATTGTGTCTGTGAACCAGATGGTGCCTGTTTGCTCCTTCAGGGAGTGCTGATGTTGTATGCTGCGGGACCTTTTCCGAGTACTGATCACTCTACTGGGCAGCCAATCTCCCAGCCGGGTTGGTGCACACAAGGCCAGCCTAGCAGCTCAGGCCCCCAGTCTAGGCAAAAGCCTGGGAGGCCAAGGTCTGAGCAAAGTTCCCCTCAGGCTATGACTGCTAATTGGTTCTGTCAGGTGGATGGCAGTGTGCGTGCCCTCCCTGAAAGTGCCGGAGAGTCTGCTGGGCTAACAACCTCCTTGCCAGGTTGGCACACAGATGGCCCACCAAGCAGCCCAGGTCCTGGGGGCAGTCCAGGGCCTGTAGGGCCTAGACCCCCCTGCTATGTTAGCCTCGGGCTATGACTCTTAGCTGACTTTGCCTGCTGGAACTCTGTTTGCATGCTGGGCTGGGCAAACAACCTCCTGGCCGGGTTGGCACCCTGATGCCTCCCCCCAACAGCCCAGGGCCTGGGTGCAGGCCAACGCCCATCAGGCTTAGACCCCCCCCCCCCCCCCCCCGAATGTTAGCCTCGGGTTATGTTTGTGTACCTCAGGCTATCTGATCTCTCTGGCATCCGAGAACCAATATGGCGGAGAGTCTCTTGTAACTGACTGGTGGGAGGCAGAGTTCTGATGTGGATTCTGTGCGGTGAAAGGTGCTGTAAATCTGTTGCTGCTTGCAGCCTGGCTGGCCAGCGATGGTCCAGTGGTAGTGGGCACAGGGTCTGCCTGGACCCTGTCACCTTGGTTCCACTGCTGATGGCCCTTCCTCTGGACCAGCAGCTGCTGTTGCTGCTGCTGTTGCCGCTGCCACCGCAGCAGCCGCCAGAACTGAGAGCCTATTTCTGTGAGATATATACCTAATAGAATACACCTTTCATTCATCTTCACCAATGTTGGATTGTAAATTGCTTTGGCAAATTCCTGTCTGTAGTAACACTTCTATTAGATTCCTGCTTCTGTATATTGATAGATCTTGACCAATGTTAGACATCTTGGCCCTTTTTTAATCTTGGGCCTCTCCGAGCAGGATTCAGTAGTATTAGTTTACAGCTTTGGTTGGATTGCTGTCATGATCAATGAGTCTTAGCATCTTTAAAAATGCTTTTATTATAAAAATATTGGACAGACAGTACTGGAATACCCCCATTTTTGTCCCCCACACGCCAGCACAATTTCTTCTAATTTCAACCTCTTGCACCTGTGTAGCGCATTTACGAGAACAAATGGCCCCTGTTAATGACTTATTACTAACCGAGTCCATGATTTACACTAAAATTTGCTTTTGGTGTGCATGTTTCTGTGGGGTTCGGCCAGTGTGTGGTGTGCTTGTTCACATGAGAGCACATAGCTGCAGAGCTACTTTATTGCCCTAGAAATTGATCCATCTTCAAGTTCTCTGCATCCTTTACAAACACTGGCCTTCCCCCCCCCCCACTGTCTCTGTGGTTTTGGCTTTCTAGGGATGTCATGTAATTGGCCTCACACTGGAAAGCAGATCTTCAGGTTGGCTTCTTCTGTCACTAGAAATGTGCGGGTTTCCTGTAGGTCTCCTTGTGGCTTTTAAACCACTGATTAGTGCTGAGTTGCTCAGCCCCCCATCCCCCCCTTCCCCGCATTTCCTCGTTCATCCTCTCACACACTGAAGAACACCTGAACAGCTTGCACATTTTGGCAGTTACATAACCTTAAAAGCTGCTAGAAACAGCACACACAGGCTTTGTGGAGCCCAATTTCTCAGCTCATTCAAGTAAACAGAAGACTGTGGGGTTTCTGGACTGTGTAATAAGAGCACACAGCCAGTAAGAAGCTGCTGAATTCCCTCCCAGAGTGCTGGGATGTTTTCTCTTGCACCCTCATCGATGCGACTGCCCGTGGCTTCACACCCTCATCAGCGTTTGCCATTGTCAGGGGTTGGATTTTGGCCATTCTAATATGCAACTAGTGCATCTTGTTCTAATTTGCAATTCTGTAGGGACATATAAATTTGAGACTCTTTTCATGTGCTTATTTGCCATCTGCATGTCTTCATTGATGATTGTTTGATTGGGACTTTGCCTGGCTTAAAACTGCTGTTTCTTTGCTGCTGAATTCATGGGCTTTTGTATATTTGGATAGGAGACATGTCTTCTGTAAACATCTCTTCTCATTCTGTGGCTTGTTTCTTTGTGTTCTTAACAATACCTAGATCAAAAACTTTCAGCTTTATCTAACCAAGTCCAAATTATCAATTAAAAATTACATTTTTTTGTGTGAATGTGTATGTGTACATGTGTATGTATACATGTATATGTGGTGTGTGTGTGTGTGTGTGTGTGTGTGTGTACAGTATGCATGTGAAAGTCAGAGGACAACTGGCAGAACTTGGTTCCCTTCTCTAGCATGCGAGTCCTGGAATCAATCTCAGGCAGTCAGGCTTGGCAGCGGGTCCCAGGGGATCCAATGCCCTCTCCTGGCCATTGTGGGCACCTGCACACATGTGGCATTCACTGACACAGACACACATGCCTATATATACACCTAAAAATAATAAAAGCAAGTCTATTTTAAAAAAGAGAGAGAATTTAATGAGGGTACTATTTATAAAGGGGGCAGGCTAATGGAATTTAAGAAGGGACCTGGGGTTGGCAGGAGGTGGGGACCTCTAAGACTTCTAACTCCACAGATCAAGGGAGGCAAGTGGACCCAGAGGGAAAGTGGAAGAAGGTCGTTGTGCAAAAGGGGAGCCTTTGCACAGAGACATGTATTGAGTGCTATGACCAGGAGAGGGGTCGCTGGGGACTGAAGGCCTGACCACCCCAGTTTCCTGCTAGTGTGGAGAGCACCAAAGTCTAGCAGGAAGCCAGAGGGCAGGAGGCTGAATGGTGGAAGTCTTAGAAGATCAGCCCTGTGGGGTGAGATCAGGGGAAGAAACCCTCAGTTGAACACAGTTGTGGTTAAGTCTGTTTTCCTGGATGCATGAGCCTGTGTAGGCTCTGTCCCTACAGGGCTTGTGGCCTGCTTGTCTGCAGCCCAGCCATGTTGCTTCAGAACTGTATCAGTGAGGGTGTGTCTCCTCACCCAGTTTTCCACAGGACTTCTGTTCTTCCACATCATATTTTCAAATCTGCCTGCTAATATTCATAAAAATCTCCTGAAACCTTAATCAAGATTGCATTGATTATGGGAAGATGGTTGAGATATTAACAGTGTGAGACTTCTTATCAAGAATACAGATTATGCCCATATTCTGTGTCTTATCTATATATCTCCTGATAAAATTTTATTATTTCCCTATAGAGGGCTTTCATGTCTTTCATTAACTTTCATTTCTAGGCACTTTCTAGTTTTGTTGCTATGGTAAATGCCTTCTGGTTTGTGAGTGCTAGTGTCTCCCTGGTGCTCATGCATAAGCAGACAGCAGAGCTGCTCACTGTAGGCCAAGCAAATTGACTCACTTATCTTAGCAATCTAAACACGCACCAGAAGAACGGGGGAGATGGTTCAGTGGGTAAAGTGCTTGCTCTACAGCCATGAGGACCTGAGTTCAGGTTCCCAGCACCCACATAAAATCTGGGTACGGTGGTGTGCCTTTGCAACCCCAGAGCTGCAGCCAGTACTGATGCAGATACCTGAAATGCACCTCTCTAGAGTCAGTGAGAGACCTGCTGGCAAAGAACTCAGAGGTATTTTGGAAATTTTGTGTGTTTGTCTTTGTCTTATATTGCTCTGTTTGGACATTTTTCTATCTTACCAGGTCTTCTGCTTGTATATTACGATTTCTGATTGTGTGTGTGTGTGTGTGTGTGTGTGGTGTACCTATGATTTTCTGGTGTTCTTTGTTTCTTCTTTTGTTTTGTTTTGTTTTATCCTTTTCTGTATTTTTTATTTGCCTGTTTGTTTTCTTAAGAGAGATAAAAAGAAGGTAAGGTGTTCAAAAGGTAGGGGGGTGGGATGGATCTGGGAGGAGATGAGGGAGGAAAGACTATTAGAAAATATTACGTGAAGAAAACTTTTTTTTTCAATTATAAAAACAGCAAAAGAAAAACAGTGGAGAGTGGCAAAGAATCCAGAAGTTGACCTCTGGCCCCTATATACACATGGATAAGTGAATGGTCCACACACATATATGCAAATATACTATACATACACACCCAACTTACCTGAAAGTTCTCTAGAATTTCCTATGGAGATAAACATATCTATACTAAAATGGTGGGTCTTTATTTTTATCATTTGTAATTATATGTAGGTATGTGCATCTGCATGTGCACATGTATGTGTAAGTGCAGATATTTGCAGAAGCTGGAAGCTTTGAATTCCTTGGAACTGTGATTACAGACAGCCGTGAGCCACGTGGCACGGGTGCTAGGAATTGAGCTCAGGTCCCCTGGCAGAACAGAAGTGCTGTTAGCCTCTGGGCCATCTCTCCAGCATCCTCCCACTCTTATGTTTAGTGTTCTGCACTGCATAGAACTTCGTGAGGACATATTAGCACATAACCTCAACTTGTACCTGGTTTTGAAGGGACCGCTGCCAATGTTCCGAACTATTTGCCATGATACGATCTAAGTTCTTACAGAAGACCTTTGTTTCATGTCAGTTGTCAATATTTTTTTGTCTTTAACACAAAAATATTTGGATTTTTGTCAAATGCTGTTACTGCTAGGTTATCACTAGCGCTTTCTTCCTACTTCTTTTTGAAGGATTGAGTCATGAATTGCTGAATTCCTGCCCATGTTTAAGGCCCTGGAAAACCTCCCAACGTTCTGTTGTATGGAATCCTTTCTCCTCTCCTTTTATTCAGTAGCCAGTCTCCACACAGATGAGGACTGTACATTTAATGTGTGCATCCCTCAGTGGACAGTGGACCGGTCCATAGTTGTGTTAACATGTTGGCTTAGTCACTGGGTCTTTAGTACGGTACCTAATAATTTCGGTTCTGTAGTTTCCTGTTTACATGTCTTTGCCTCTCCAGTAGACGAGAATCTTCACTGGCACAGTGGACATGATTTTTATTATTATTACCCTAGGGCCCATCATTATTACCCTAAGGTCCATTTCATTACATTCATTGGCTGAATGTATCTTTCCTCTCTTTGGGAAACCCTCATTTTCCTCTCAGAATTCTATGAGTGGTCAATCTCTCTTTAAGGTCCCATTTGAAGTTTGTTTTCTTCTTACTCACGGGGACCCAGCAAGGCATGTTGGCTAAGGAAAAAGGAATTTAGTCCTTTGCTCCATAGCAATTTTTGAAAAGTGATTTTGTAATTGTCTGGTCTTGGCTAGCCAGGAACAGAGGATGAAGAAAGAAGCCATAAAGAACATTCCTTTCTGCAGTGGAAACTGAATCCAGGGCCAGCGGCCAGGGAGTCAGTCTTTGCCTTCTGTACAGCCCTGTCTCATAAGTACTCTCTCCTTTCTCACTGTTTGGAGAATTCTAAATTATCAGTAAGTTTATCGGACTCTCCTGCTTAAATGGTTAAATGGACTTCTGTGTCCTGGGGACAATACCCTCAGAGTTTTTCAAAGTGACTTTAGAGCTTCCTGCCTGTTCTGGAGAGAGATTCCAGTCTCATTCCTGGCCCTTTAGAATTTGTTTCATACCTTAAAAGAAGGAATCCACATTTGACAGTTAGCAGCAGGAGAACAGAACAACTATCTCTTCTCTCACCCTTACACCTATCCAAACACCCATTCCCCTAGTATTCAGGTGTTGTACTCAGCACTGGAAGACTCAAGAATGAGATAAGCTGTCTCTGTCCTAGGGTGGGGCAGGGCCGAGAAAGGGAGTTGGCTACATAAACGGTTCCAGGACAGTGTGGTGAGCTTGATGGGCAAAATCTGCCTGCAGGTCCCGGAGAACTAAGAGATTCAGTGGGCATCTGAGAGACACGGAACGGATTAATAGAGGACACAGATTTGGAGCGGAAACTTATTACCAGGGTAAGAGGGAAGGGCTTGTGCAAAGCTGTGGGCACTTGAGGAACAGGAAGACTTTGGGGGATGATCACTGGGGCTTAGAGACAGGATTGGGGATAAAAGAGGAGGAGAAAGGAAGCCAGAATAGGCAGGAACAGGGTCCGCGAAGTTCTTAATTCACTTTGAAAAGCGATGAAAATATTCTCCTCGGGACATGGAAGTCCATTTAATCTAGACAGGAGAGTCAGATGATATTACTGATGATTTGGAAAGCTCCAGTCAGTGGAGAGAGGAGAAGAAACTAGAATCTTCATTTTCTCATTTGTAACGTATGGAAGTTGGCTATCTCTTCAACTTAGGAGGTTGCACACTTGCCACTGCTCTTTCTGTCACTACTGTGCTTACATTTTCCTGGTCATGATAACCCTAGTCACTGCCCTGCCAAGGTCCTTTTCATCCACAGGAAGCAGAATTCAGAGACAGACTGGAAACAAGCAGAATATTAGAACAAGAAGCAGGGATAAGCATGGAGGCAGCAGGCAGCAGGCAAGGAAAAACAGCAGATCTGATAAGTAGTCTGAATTACAGAAAGGAAAGAGCTGAAGAATAATATATCAGTAAGTTTTTGCTGTGTAAGGAATCACTGCCAACCTTAGTGGCTTATAGTAGCTTTTGTATTAAGATCAAATGGGAGGTGCTGCTGATCCGGGGCAGACTCAGTTGATCTCAACTGACCTGGCTTACCCTGGAAGGTTGGCAGAGGACTTGTTGGCCCCCATCTTTCTCTCAGGAATAACAATTGTCAAGATTTCAGCTGGAACAGGGGAGCTCATAAGGCCATATGTCTTCCATTGACCAATGGTTTTGTTTACATGGTGTTGTGGTTTGAACAAGTCATTTTGCAAGATTCATAGTGAAATTTTATTCCCACAGTGGTTATATGATAGTGGTGTCTTTTAGGAAGTGATGCAGCCATTAAAGAGAAAGCACCCCCCGTTCATGAATGAGTAAAGGAATGAATGCCCTTGTGAAAGAAGCTTCTGAGAGCACTCCTCTTTCTGGCCTTTCCTCTTTTTACTCTAAAGACACAGCATAAAGTTGCCATCTGGGAGGCAGAGAGTGCCTCTCACCAAACCAACCTTGAAGCTTCAGCTTGGATTTCTAGCCTTGACGACTGTGAACGATGTGTTTGTTCCTTATAAATGTTGTTAGAGCAGCACAAATGGAGAGTCATACACTGACATCAGGATCCAGACAGAGAGAGAGCAAGAGAGAGTGTGTAATGGCCGTTCTATGTCACAAGGCCCACCGAGAGTCAAGGATGGAGAAATAGACTCCAGCTGTCCATGGGAGATGCTGTGAAGTGCCGTTAGAGTTGGTCTAGACAGAAGGAGGAATGGACTACAGGAGCCATTTTTCTTTCAGTCTGCTTAAGCAAATCCTCTGGCTCAAATTATTCACATCCCTCCTATATGAATGTGTGCTCATTCTCCTTCTAGTTCCTCACCACTCAATTCACATCAAATATGGGTCAGGCTTGAGATCTAAGGGCCTATGATTGTTTTCATGTTCCAACAAGTCCTTTCTAATGTGGCTCTTCTTCATCTGTGAAATTGTATTCCCACAGTGGTTATTTTATGAGTGGAGCCTTTTGGAAATGATGCAGCCATTAAAGGGAAAGACCAAGAAGGGAAGCCACCTGATTGACACATCCCGGAAGTACATTGATGGGAAAGATGAAGGCTAGATGGAATGCACCACAGTGCAGATAGCTCTGGTCATAGAGATACTGAAACCTAGCTGGGCTCCTGTTGACAGGACTTCCAGTGTAAGATGGGAATACTTCATCAGGTCTAAGTTTTGATTCTGCAAGTGACCCTTTTCATCAGCTCTTGGGCCTTCTCTCAGAACTACTCCTTTGGATGGCCTTATTTGTCTCTAGGTTGCTTTCTCAACTCCATTCTTCTCCCCGCTGATCTCAGGGCCAGAGATTGTTTGGCAGTGGAAATGATCTTACATCACAGCTGAATCTTAGTGAAGGCCAGCAGCATTTTCATGTAATAGCTTTCACTGGAAGCCACATAAGTTGTTGATGAATCGGACTTAAGCCAAATATAGTTGACAAAAATCACACCTAGAATTATTTCTCGGGTATTGTTAGACATATCCATGGGTATTTGTCCCTTAAAATTCCACACAGTTTTTTTTTTTTTATTTAGATGAAAGGCACAAAGGATCTCCCATCCATTCTTATATCTGTAGGGAAAGGCACACAAAAGTCCCATTGACTTGAAGACCTCCCACCCGGGCAATGTCAGTCTCTCTAGTAATAACTGAGAAGTTGTGATGTCTAAAGCAATCCCCCTCTACAAGTAGGCAAGGGTAAGTTTTGATTCTGCAAGTGGCTAAAGGCTATAAGGCTACCGGTGTGCTCAGATAGGTACTTGGAAAATTCTGTCTCAGACTCAAACTCCTTTTTTTATATCTCCCTTTCCTTAAGTTCCTTTAATAGAGGCTAATTGCTTTGGATTAATTATTAACTTGTCACAAGGCATCTACGTGCAGAGTCATTGCCATGGATAATATATGTTAATTACCTAGCTTGGTGCTTGGCCCTTAACAAGAGCTCAACAAATCTTCTCTTCTTCCTCCCAGAACACTTTTGCTTTCCAAAAGGGACCTCTCCTCTTACAGTTCTGTCACACTGCAGGAAGGAACATGGCCAGCTTCCATAACTTCTGTGTAAGCAAATTGGTTGGTTCCTTAAACATACATTAAGAACCTATTATGTGCAAGGCACTGTTTACAGGTACTGGGGCTATAGCCCTGAGGACAGCTTCGTTTATGTAGCTTACAGTTGAGTATGTGGGGTGAGGGTGGGGTTAATAAGTAGAAAGGATATAAACAACCTCCTAAAATACATAAAGAAGATGATGGAAGCTAGTGAGGGGGCAGAGACTGGCCGTCTGGGAAGTCCTGACGACTGGTTATAGCTGAGTGTGGGGATATAGCTGAGTGTGGGGAAGAGAGGGAGGTTAGACAAGAGGAATGAAAGGGAGTCCGAGGACATGGGGCTTCTGGGCCTCCTCCGCAGTTTTGCTCTATGACTACAGAAAGGACAGTTTAGTTCAAACAAACAAATAAATCTACAGAAATACGACCTATCATAGCAAACGCAATGTGCTTACTCACTATTCTCTCAAGGATCAGAGACATGGACTTGTGCATCAGGACCCCTCAGACCCATGCTAGCACAGTCCCACTTTGGGCCTTTGAGTACTGGTTTCTCTCTGTGAGGGGCGAGCCTATGCACTGTCTGCCCACCTGTGGCTTCAGGAAATGGCTGGCACCTCCCATGGGAAGGTGAGCTGAGCCCAAGCAAGGCTGATGGCTGCTCCCGGATGCTCCTTGTCAGATGTGCAGTTCTCTGCCCAGCTGTGCAGCACCACCGCTTGCTTCACTGGGTCCCAGCTCTGGGCTATCTTTTCTTTTGCGTGTCTAGTCACAGTCCAGATGGTTGGCAAGTCACTGTGCCCCTAGTGCCGTGGCAGCCTGGCCTGGGCGCCATTCCAGAATGTCATTGCTCACTCCTATCAGAAGTTTGAGAACAGCCTGCTGTGTTATATATATGTTTCTAAACCCTCCCTACTCCAGAACCGGATGTGAACCACCACCCCTAACCAAGAAGCTGTTATTAATTGACATCTGCTTGCAAGGGAAGAATCAGTTTTCTCCAACAGTCTCATTAGGTATATAAACCACACTTAAGGGCCAGCAGCAGTAGAACTCAAGTGACATTTTTATGGACATTTGTCTCATTATTTTGTTTGCTTTTATTTGCTTGTCTTTGTCTTTTGCTTGTATATTATGGCTTCAATTTTGTGTTTTTATGGGTTTTGTTTTGGTTTTGTGTTTGTGTCCCTTATACATTTTTAAAAATTCTGGTTTGTTTGTCTGTTAGAGAGAGAGAGAGAGAGAGAGAGAGAGAGAGAGAGAGAGAGAGACAGACAGACAGACAGACAGACAGACAGACAGACAGACAGAGAAAACAAAGGGGTGTATGTGGGGTTGGGTGGGTGGGTGGGTAGGTGGGGAGGATCTGAAAGGAGTTGGGAGAGGGAAAACCATGATCAGAATATATTGTTTGCAATTCTTTTCAATTAAAAAATATATTTACAACTCAACTGTTTCCATGGACCCCAATGTCACATTGAGTAAAAGATGCCAGTATGCCAATCCAAGAGCTACCTATGTACTGATTCATTGACATCATTTTCAAAAATAAAAGCATTATAGTTACAGACTAAAATAAATAAGTAAAACCTCCCCACTCTAAGAATAATAAGATGTATCAGCAGGCACCACTGCCTCCTCACTGCCTACCAGGTGTCTGGAAAGTAGAGTTTACATTGAACACTGACATCAACCCTGGGCAGTGGACCTCACTGTTGTGACTTTGTACACTGACAAGCTGAAGACCAGGAGGAAGTCAGAGTGCTACCCTAGTCAGTGCTGAGGGTGTGGTCCTCATCCACAAACCCCTGGCTCCTGAGGCCTATTCTTTGCCACTGTACAATTCTATAATTCAGCCAAGGTCTGCACACACAGGCAAGCAACTGGAAAGCCAGGGTAAGATGACATTTGCCTTCACTGGAGACTTTCCCAGGAATGTTCACCTTTCCTATGCACTATAGTAAAGGAGCATTTGGAGAGACTTACTCAAGCTCAGCTAACAAGTGCTCCTTGGAAAGGATCTCTCCACCAGAGCTCTAGCCAGTCATGACGCTGGGATCTCCTTCCTTTCACTGAAGTTGTAAGGACAGTAGAGGCCCTGTTCTTCTCACATGAACCCAGTAGCTGGATGCAGATTCATCTGTCTGCCTCTTTGTTTACAAAATAAAAGCAGAGACTCTCCTCCAATATAGCCAGGGCTGGAAAACACTGGGGATATATATCATCCTTGCTGATGAGAGAAGCAGGATACAGGAGGTGACATTATAATATAAACTTCCCAGGAGCAGAGATGCTCAGCCAGGCATGGCTTCTGCCCACAGATAACTCAAGGGACACTCTTTCCTTTATCTTGGTCTCATGTTCTAGTCAGTCACAGGCATGTTTGGTAGCTGATATGGGTCGGGACTGGCCCTTCCTGAGATAACACAGTAGCTCTTGGTCTCTGTCTCTTGCTAGCTCTCCACTTTGTTTTGTGATGTCTGCTTCCTCTGAGACTGGTTCTCCTTTTGGTCAAATGACACCTCCAGGAGCAGAGGAGACCATGCCCTGTGGAGAAGGGCACAGCTTTCTAAGACTTCATGTTAAGAAGGAAGAAACCTGTTTCCCAGAAGTCTTGAAGAAATGATTCCCAGGACCTTCTTTCTGGAGGGGACCAGATAGGAGCACACAGCACATAAGATCAGTGGAGCAGCTGGGATGGAAGTCTTCCTGCTGCCATTTGTACCA
Source organism: Apodemus sylvaticus (assembly GCF_947179515.1). NCBI lineage: Eukaryota > Metazoa > Chordata > Mammalia > Rodentia > Muridae > Apodemus > Apodemus sylvaticus. Next base: position 144,252,009 of record NC_067473.1, on the reverse strand, counting down.
GGAAGCCCAGGGAAATTCCACAGCCTTCTCTGCATAGCCCACCAGGAGAGAGAGATCTCCCAGCAGTGCTTTCACTTTTGTGCTCAGAGGAGTAAGGACACAGGTTTACAGGCCCATAGGAGGAACAAATTCCAGCCAGAGACAACAGTACCAACTAGCACCAGAGATAACCAGATGGCGAAAGGCAAGCACAAGAACACTACCAACAGAAACCAAGGCCACATGGCAACATCAGAACCCAGTTCTCCCACCACAGCAAGTCCCGGATACCCCAACACACCAGAAAAACAAGAGTTGGATCTAAAATCATATCTCATGATGCTGATAGAGGGCTTCAAGAAAGACTTAAATTTCCCTTAAAGAAATATAGGAGAACATCGGTCAACAGGGAAAAGCCCTTAAAGAGGAAACACAAAAATCCCTTAAAGAAATACAGGAGATCACGGGTCAACAGGACGAAGTCCTTAAAGAAGAAACACAAAAATCCCTTAAAGAATTACAGGAAAACACAAACAATCAAGTGAAGGAACTGAACAAAACCACCCAGGATCTAAAAGTGGAAGTAGAAACAATAAAGAAATCACAAAGTGAGACATCTCTGGAGATAGAAAACCTTGGAAAGAATTCAGGAGTCATAGATGCAAGCATCAACAGAATACAAGAGATAGAAGAAAGATCCTCAGGTGCTGAAGATACCATAGAAAGCATTGACTCAACAGTCAAAGAAAATGCGAAATGCATAAAGCTTGTAACCCAAAACATCCAGGAACTCCAGGACACAATGAGAAGGCCAAACCTAAGTATTATAGGTATAGAAGAGAGCAAGGATTTACATCTTAAAGGCCCAGTAAATATCTTCAACAAAATTGTAGAAGAAAACTTCCCTAACCTAGAGAAAGAGATGCCCATGAACATAGAAGAAGCCTTCAGAACGCCAAATAGACTGGACCAGAACAGAAAGTCCTCCCAGCACATAATAATCAAAACACCAAATTCACTAAACAAAGAAAGAATATTAAAAGCAGTAATGGAAAAAGGGCAAGTAACTTATAAAGGCAGATCTATCAGAATCACACCAGACTTCTCACCAGAAATGATGAAAGCTAGAAGATCCTGGGAAGACCTCATACAGACCCTAAGAGAACACAAATACCAGCCCAGGCTACTATATCCAGCAAAACTCTCATTCATCATAGATGGAGAATCTAAGATATTTCATGATAAAAACAAATTTCACAATATCTGTTCACAAATCCAGCCCTACAAAGGATAATTGATGGAAAATGCCAATACAAGGAGGGAAACTACACCCTAGAAAAAGCAAGAAAGTAATCTTCTTCCAATAAACCCAAAAGAAGATACCCACACAAACATAAAAATAACATTAAAAATAACAGGAAGCAACAATCACTATTCCCTAATATCTCTTAACAACAATGGACTCAACTTCCCCCCCCCCAAAAAAAAGACATAGACTAACAAAATATTTCTTATGTAAATCTTCAATTTTATCAGAAAATGTTTGTGATTCCCCTTTTAATTAATTTAGTAAATTTTTATGTCTACCATTTTATCTGCATTATTTTTCATGATAACTTCAATTTCAATGTCTTTCTATATACTTTTTCTATTTTATCAGAAATGTTTTCAATGTAAATCTTTGATTTTATCACAAATGTTTCTAATTCCACCTTCAATTAATTTAGAAAGAGTTTTTATATCTACCATTTTATATGTAAAATTTTCCTTGAAATAGTAAATTTTAACGTTTGTCTATTTATTTCTTGAATTGTACCAGAATATTTTCCATGTAAGTCTTCAATGTTATCTGAAAATGTTTATAATTCCACCTTCAATCAACTTAGAATTATCTTTATGCCTATCATTTTATCTATATAATTTCCATGATAATCTTTAATTTTAACATGTTTTTCTATATATTTCTTCAATTTTATCAGAAATATTTTCCATGTAAATTTTCAAGTTTACCAGAAAATGTTTATAATTCCACTTTCAATCACCTTAGGAATACTTTTATACCTACCATTATTATATCTATATAATTTTTTCCATGATAATCTTCAATTCTAACATGTTTTTATACATTTTTCTACAATTTTATCAGAAATATTTTCCATGTAAATCTTCAATTCTATCATAAAATGTTTCTATCCCATATTTCAATTAATTAGGCAATGTTTTGCGTGTCTACCACTTTACTCTTCAATTTTCCATGAAAATTGTCAATTTTAACGTGTTTATCTGAAATATTTTCCATGTAAATCTTTAATTTTATCATAAAGTATTTTTACTTCCCCTTTCAATAAATAAATAAATAAATAAATAAATAAATAAATAAATAAATAAATAGAAGAAACGATTCCCAGAACCTCAGTGGCTGGAAGAGAATTAACCCATGAAGGTTAAGGACATAACCCACCCCCTCTTTGCACACACTGTAACAGTTCTGTTATTTCTGCCAAGGTCTGCATGGACAGGCATCGTCCACACTGTCTTCCAATGGCTCACAAGCAATGCTTAGGAGGGACAGCTGTAACACCCTGGGAACTCTGGGAGGAGGGAGGAACATGGCTGCCGAGAAGGCAGCTGGCAGTGTCTATGACTCAGTGTCAAGCCAGAGAATCTCTCAGGTTCCTTAACTTGTGTATGACTTCTTTGGACCTTCAAATGAACTTACTAACTAGTGTACCCGGGGGAAATGAATGTTTTAAAGGGAGTTGTTGCTTTAAAATTTAAATGCAAGACACATTGAATGGCTAACTGGAGAATCTCTGAACTATGGTTGAGATATGAAGTGCTCCCCACAGATTCTTGTCTTTGAGCACTTGGCTCCCGCCTGGTAGCACTGTTTTGGAAGAGTGTAGAGATGTTGCAAGTGAAGCCTCATTCAGAGAAGCCAATCACTGGGCAGGGTAATGGTGGTGAGCTTGGGGTTTTGTGGCTCAGCCCTCCTACCTGTCTCCTCTGCTTCTTTTCCTCCAGGGTGTAAGATAGGGTGAAGTGGAAACTTAAGGGTTCTTTGGAAAGTTGGTTGGATGGTGTTTTGCTGGGGCAAACATGTGAAGGAACGTTTAGCTAAAGTGGACACAGGTGTGTAAAGCTAAGGCCGACTCATGAATGTTTTTTCAATGAAGCAGACACAGGAGAGAGGATGCTCTGCTAAAGTAAGCCCGTGAAAGAACACATGGTGAGGGATTCTTCACTAAGGACACACATGTATTGTTGGTCTGCCTTAAATTATGTAGTTGAGCTGCATTTGTTGGGATGCCATAGAGAGAAATGCACCAGAAAACTTGTAGTGGTGTGTTGCAGTTTGTTGCCGCTTCCAAGGACTCGGGCTGAGGCAAGGCACGTGGAGGACTAAAGATGTTTGGGAAATAGGACTACCGAGTGACAGAGACAGAGCTTGGCTTGCTGGTGCAGCCAAATGTGCAACGCTTGTGGGTCTTTCATCCTCGCTGATCTTCGCTTCCCTGAGAGAGGCACAGCCGAGAACTTCTCCTGGTATTCCTGCTGGGCCTTCCTGCTGACTTGAGCTGAGGCTGAGGCCTAGCTGTCTCTGCTAGGTCGTGTCACCACTATTGCTAACCAGATTCTATTGAACTGGACTGCTGGTGTATCTGTGAGGTGTGTGCAAGTAGATCAAGCTTCTGCTGCCTGCTAACCTGTGAACTGAACTGCCGATTTCCGGACAACACAGACAGGAGTTGCTCCCAAGAACAGGTCCACTCGCCCCCCCCCCCACCAATCCTTTCTTTTCTATTACCCCTGGTGGGTGGTGGGCTACAAGGAAGGTTAAAGCATATAAGAACCATCAACCTATTGGCTTGAGGCTGTCATTATAGGTCACTTGGGCATCTGGGAAAACATAGGACTATAAGTCTGTGGACACAGGGGATTAGTCTGAGCCACAGATATAGATGTTGGGTACTGAGCATGCTGGTAGGCTGGGAATGTGACCATCTGTTAGACATGGAGAATTGGGCACAGAGAGAATGGCCATCATGGGAGACTGGAAAGATTTGTAGAGTAAAAAGTGTCAGTCTCTGGACTTAAGACTCTGTACACCGGGGTCTTTGTTTTTTAAAATGATGGGTCAAAGGGATGGCCTTCTAGTGGTGAGCTGTAGGAATGCAATGGGAGAGAAATTTGGAGTGAGGAGTGTCCTAGGCTGTGCTTACCCGGTGGCTCCCCAAAGGGGAGCCTATGTCTCTTTGTTGGGCCAGTTCTGGGTGTCAGCTTGACAGCAGCTTCTGTAACACCTGACCACCTGTGTGGGTCCAGCAAGGTCCCAGCTATACTTGTCGCTGGAATTTAAAGCATTATGTACCAACATCACAGCTGAAACAGAAATCAGGGCTGAGAATGGGAAGGGACAAACAATCACGCTTCTCCAGTGTCCTGTTGCTGTGGCGAGTGACGCAAACGTTGCCCCAGATTCATTTCCTGCTCTGTCTACTTTGAGACAAAGATTGTTAAAGCCAGTATGCTAAGAGGAATGGAGCCTCACTGGGTGGAAGCTCTTTCTCTGAGAGACTGGGGACAGGTTGTCTATCAGCCAGCAGCTGCCTTCTCCTGTTTTCCATTCAGAAATGATTCTCGTTACCAGTGTTGCTTTATGGTCTTGGGAAGCTCTTTCCACATTCATTACTCCCTCAGTCTCCAAACTCGGAAGCTAAGAATGAAAAGCCCCATTATAGATGAGGACCAAGGAATTAGTTGCCCAAGATATAGATCCTCTTGACTCCAAATTCCTTGCCGCTTCCTTCCCTGTGTGGCTCCATCATAGGTCGGAGATCCTAGCAGCCACCACACCTACCTGGCTTGTTAGACTCTAGGCCCAAGTTACAGGCCTTGAGAACTGCTGGGTGCTTGACAGGTGACTCTTTCAGGCTGAAGGAAAAGTCCTCAGGAAGACAGGGAGGGCCAGTGACACAGATACAATACAGTGACAGTATAACTGTGGGTTGGCTCCAGGCCATGTGACAGGGCAGCTGCTAAGATGTTGTTGAGGACATATGTCCTGACCTTAAGTAATAAGGCTCAGGCTTTTAGTTTTACAGAGAGAGCCACGTAATGCATGGGGCAGATACAATTTTATCCCTGAGGCCTGCCTTGACATCCATCATGAAATCCCAAGCCAGTGAGAGTGACCATTGCTACCCAAATCCTGAACTTCATCCTGAGACAACCCTAAGCAACTCTGTCACCTCTACCCAAGATGGAAACTCCCTCATCTGTGTCCTCATCCACCCTTTACCCAGAACTGTCCTTGCCTGGCTCTCGAGTCTCTGCCAAGCCCTACACACTAACTGTGTCTCTCTTTCAAAATGCTAACCCATACCCTGTCAACCCCTTGCCCCCTCAACCCCTTGCTCACCTTCAATGTCACCACCATCTCTAACACCAATGTTTCACTTCCTACCCAAATTGCATGCTAAATATTGCCCAACTTTACTGACATTGAGTCTTGTCCTTCTTTCTTGAGCCTTAGGCTAGGGGTGAAGGGGCTCCTTGCACACATTACTCGAAAAGTTCATAAATTCTTTTGTCTTTGTGAAACTTACAAACAAACTATGACTTTCTGTCCATAGTCAGACAGGATGCCTCAAAACACTTCTCACGACTGCGATCAAGGTGTGTGAAGACCTGGTGTGGCCCTGTCCTTTGTGTCTGTGTCAGTATGAGTAAGTTGAACAGCCATGTAAGTGCTACAAATGGAGTCTGAGAAGTTGATGGGTTAACATGGTGTTGGGCCACTCCTGACATACAGAATGCAGGGACAAGCCATCCATCCTTTTAAGAGTGCAGACTCATTTTTACCCCTTATTTGCTAGTATTTATTAGAGCTAGGTGTTTTTGGTTTTAAAGATTATTTTTTAATTTTACAACTATGAGTGTTCTGCTTATACGTGTGTATATACACTGCCTATATGTCTTGTGCCAGGATAAGCCAGAAGAGGCTTCTGGAGACTCTAGAGCTGGAGTTAAGGATGGCTGTGAGCCACCATCTGGGTGACTGGAACCAAACTCAGGCACCTGCAAGATCGGCAAGTGCTTTTAAACACCGAGCCATGTCTCTAGCCCCATGACTCCCTGGAATTGACATTCCCAAGTACTTGGTTTCCTGAAAGATGTGTGGGTCTGGGGAGATGAAGTTTGATGTAATTGTGCCTGGAAGCACCATCAAGTGGCTAAGTGACTCTTCTCTCCACTTGCCTGGGACAACTCTAGCTGTCTTTCTTTGGGAAAATGTCAGCCAGCTTAGAAATGCTTCCCACAATAGATTAGAAAAATTGTTGTTGTTGTTGTTGTTGTTGTTGGTGGTGGTGGTGGTGTGTGTGTGTGTATGTGTGTGTATCTCACTACATATATATGACTTATTTTATGTGTCTGAATGTTTTGCCAGCATGTGTACTATATGTAGCATTACTTAAGAAGACAAGAGAGTTTTTGATCCTTTGGTAGTAGAGTTAGAGACAGTGAGCTTCTATGCTTCTATATAGGCACCAGGTATCAAACCCAAGTCCTCGGAAAGATCTTAACTACTGAGCCATTTCTCCAACCCACTAGATATATATGTTTTTAAAAATATATTTATTTATCTGTGTGTGTGTGTGTGTGTGTGTGTGCACTCACAAAGGCCTGAAGAGGGTGTTGGATCCCTTGGAGCTAGAATTACAAGTAAATGAGAAACATGGCGATGGGAAGTGAACTCTGGTCCTCTGGAAGAGTAGCAAACACTGTTAACCACTGAGCCATTTCTCTTGTCTTCTCTCCTCCTCAGCACCATCACTATTAAAAGTTAATATTTTCCTCTGATTTAGTCCCAAATTAGAATTTTAATTTGTAGACACATCTAAGAGACCCAGCGTTAGAGTTAGAGTCAAGGCTCGGGGTGGGCGGTTGGACCTGTTGATGGTTTTAAAGCGATGTTTACTTTCCAGCCATTATCCCTCCCATTCTTCTGGCTTCCCAGTGCCCAGGCCTTATTATCTGCCCCTTGTGGGTAAGGAGATGGAATTGTCTGCTCCATGGCTTCCGCACACCCTGGAGTCTTCCTACCTAACCTCTCCTGATTGTGATGTGGGCTGCAGCAGGTATGGGAAAGCAAGGCTGGGGAAGGCATAGGTTGGATGCTGATGTGTGTGCCTGGGAGATGGTGATGTAGAAATGAGCCCACATGGAAGCCAGCTATGGCTGCAAGCTCCCAGCAGTGCCCTTGCGGTATCCAGAGGCTCTGTGCGAGGCTGGAGAAGCAGTGAAGACTTGACTCCCTTGTTTTGCTTCTGGGTCAGCACTGACTGCTGCTCTTTTGTAACCAAGTCCCACACTTGATATCCATTATCTCATTTCATCCCTGCAATCACTCTTTGAAATACAGGGCCACTGCCCATGCTTTATGAGCGAGCTGTTACGTGGCTTGCCTGAGATCCCACAACTTTGCAAGCTGGGCTGAGAGCTGGACTAAGGCTCGCCTTGCTCCTCATCACTCCAGTTAGCCTGGTATGGAAAAGTTAGAACAAAAATGGAACTTCACTTTAGTTTTCACTCTCTTTCATTCTCGAGTGAGTTGGGCAAGCTTTCCTGGAAGCTTCCTTGTCGAGCTCCCATGATAGGGTTTTTGTGACAGTGACAGTTGGACAGACATGTGAGTCTGAGCCTCTTGGAACAAGCCTCCTTCACACTGCAGAGAGGCCTGCTTAATTCAGATCTGCACAATCTTATTCTTAAAAGTCACATTTATTTAGTTGAATGTAGTGGGGCAGGGAGTGTGCCACAGCATATGTGAAGGTTAGAGGACAACTTGCAGGGCTTAGTTCTGTCCTTCACCATGTGGGACGAGGAAACCAAACCCGGCTTGCCAGCAAGTGCCTTTACCCATGGAGCCATCTTGCTGGCCCAGGACTATTTTTGATAAGGACTTGTTTGATCCAGGCATCCATAGTCAGAATTTTGTATATTCACAACAGCATCTTAACATAAGACAACCAAGGCTCAGTAACTTTAGTCATTTATAAAATTTCCCAGAACTGAGAGAGGGTAAAGCTAGCTCTGTCCACCAGAAAAATGAATGCAGTAGTCATCGGTCCTGACACTTGCCATGGGAGGAACCCGGGCCCTGGACGGCTGAAGCACACTGAGAACCTGGGCACGACATTCATCCTGACCTCTGGAAGAAGCATTTGAAGATTCTCAGTGGGGTCACAGGCTCTGCCTCTTCCAGACCATCTGATACCTGCTCTACTAGATGTTTTTCATTCTCCTTCTGACCCTGTCTGCGAGCCAGTCCTTGATGAATGTTAGGACAGAGTAGAATGAAGTGAGCAGCCCAGGTGATCTTTTGGAACCTCTGAGCTGCCCGTTCTATGCCCCAGGGACACTCAGTCTCCCTGAAACCTGCCTGTCTCTGGCTCAGAAATAAGTAGAGACTTTGAGAGCTTGATGCCCTCATGCTGGGATGATGTCACTTGCCTGTCCTGAACGTTCAGCAGCTCCTGTCTCTGACAGGTGGCCATTGTACCCCACAGTGGGTGTTATCACCCCTTGCAAAGAAAGGATGCAAGCTTCCTCATTCCCACGACAGCTTCAAAAGACTGCATTTGTTCTATGAAAACTACTTCCTGGGGCAAAGGAGATTTGATTTATCCAGCACTTAATTATTTTAAAATCAAATAAGTAGAATATATTTGACTAGCAGGTGGTAACTAAATCTAGTTGATCATTAGAACTGAGGTGACTGTTTCCTATCTTCAGCTTTGAGTTTGTAGACATTACTTCATTCTTATATCTCTGCACCCAGAGGCCTGTGTGTGTGTGTGTGTGTGTGTGTGTGTGTGTGAGATGTGGAACTGGAGAGTGGCACTGTTAACTCAGCACTGGCAAAGAATGGAAAGGCTGATATTGTCTGTACTGTGACTCCCCCTCCTCTTTTCATTGTCTGGTTTCCTCAGGGATGACTTTCATTTTGACTTCACAGCAGATCTAAAAAGCAGCTGTAATCATGGTCAGGCACATGATAGAATCGGCCGTGCATATCTGCTCATCATGAAAAGGAGGGTGGCTATCCCAAAATGAACCCAGATAATTCCTAACAGCTCCCAGAAACACTGCAGAATGTGTCTTCCTAACCCTGCTTTAACTTCCCATAAGACTCTTCCTCATCAGATCGCACCAATCCAAGACCTTTTCAACATCATTATGTTTGTAGTGGAGTGGGAAGAACCACTTCTGTGGGTGGTAAGAACATTACTTCACAGACGAGTTCCATTGCAACCTTAAGTTATTTGGTCTTTGAGCATCTGTTGGCTAGTCTGTGTGTTTCCTACAGAGGGTGGGGTCTGCATTCAACCAACTAATCTTTAACTGAGCCTTTGCAATACATCTTCTTTACTATATTTCAGAAAAATAAAGTTATTTCTATTTCTCAGATGTGGTAAGGAAGAAACTGCTATGCTTTGGATGTGGTTTGACCGTACCCCTACCAAAACTCATGCTGAATTGGATCGGAGTGCTGTGGTGTTGGGAGGTGGGGCCTTTAGGAGGGACCTGTGCCTCTTCTGGGAGACTCTCATTCCAGGAATATAGTTCCCACAAGAGTGGACCACTGGAGTGCAACTCAGCTCTTTGACTTCCCCTCCCCCACTTTGTGTTCTGGATTACCTCATCTCTACTTTAGCTTCCCCACCACTGTTTGACACAAACAGTCCAGAAGCAGAGCAGATGCCGTTATCTTGAGAGAAACAAAATTGCCTTTTATATGTGTGTGTGTGTGTGTGTGTGTGTGTGTGTATATATATATATATATATATATATATATATATATATATATATATATATATTCATAGCGTCAAGTGTTTTATTACAGTAGCAAAAAATGCAGAAAATGAATCAGGATATGAATCAAATAGAGTGTGTTAGCTCCTGTGCTAGTCACAGTGGTAGTCACTCTTTTTCTCTTCTCTTAGTAGACATCAGTGACATTATGTCACCTTTTATCCTTGTGGTGAGTCCTCGGCTGGCTCTGAAGTCTTACCTCCCAGGACTCACTGAGAGGGAGCTGGGATTGTAGGCAGGGAGCCAGGACCACTCCCTGGTTTTTAATCAGAGATATAGCTTATACATGGGAAATTATGTAAATTTAAAATGAACACCTTAATTACATTTTACAAATTTAGACACTTGTGCAATAACATCTTTGTCGGAATTAAAACAATCCAGCCTTCAGCAAGCTCCCTTCAGCCCACTGCCAGTTAATACCATTGTCCTAAGTAACTGCCATTCTGGCCTCTTTTATTCTTAGATTAACATTTTGGTTCATTCACTTGGACATAAAACAGAGGAACAAATTAATTGCACCTTTTAGGTTCTTGAGGCAGAGTCTCACTGTGTAGCCCTGACTGTCCTGAATTATCTTTGTAGAACAAGCTGGCATCAAATCACAGAGATCTATCTTCCTCTGCCTCCCTAGTGTGGATATTAAAGGCATGCACCACCATAGCTAGTGCTTTCTGATTTCTAACACTATGCAGTTTCTTGTACATAAAGCCATTTGCTGTCTGTGCTTTTGCTGCCTATCTGAGAACCATGGTGGTCTATGCATTGATAACAGTCTTGTTATCTATGAAAAGGGCAGGTTTACCTTTTGCCACACTCTCTCCCACTTAGTTACAACTTTAACATCCCTGTTTAATAATTCCAGAAGCTGGCCCAGTTTTAGCTCTGTCTATACTGACTTTATTTTCTCTGAACTATATCACATCACCTGCCTTTTCATATCTTAATACCTTCATATCTTAATACCGGTGGTCATAGGAAAATACTGGAACTAAGGAGCATAGATATAAGCTATGATTTCTGGTGGCCTACCTGTGTAGGAGCTGTCTTAATTTGGTTTGAAACTGAACAGGGTCTGGGATTAGTGATTGCTTGCTCACTATTAGCTAAGTCATAGTCTTTCTTCCGGGTTGTGCATTCCATCAGCACGGATCAAACTTTCAACCATCTATGGACCAAAAACACCTTTCAGCTGGGCATGGTGGTGAATGTCTGCAATTCCAGAACTTGAGAGGCTGAGGAGGAAAAACATGAGTCAGAGGCCAGCCTGGGCTATATAGCAAGTTCAAGGCAAGATCGGACCTTATCTCTAAGTCCTGAGGACCTAGATCAATAGCAGAACTCTGGGCTGACATGTACAAGGCCTTGGGTTTGATGCCCACAACCAAAACCAAACTACCTAAAATAAGCAGAAATCCTATATTAACACGTACAAGCTTAGGTAATTCTATTTATTAAATAATACATATAAAACTATTTATTTAACACACTGTAGTAGGTATGGTAAGTAATCTAGAGAGGATTTATAATGTATAGGAGGATGTATATAGATTATAAATACCACTACACTCTGTATAAAAGATATGAGTCTCTGCAGATTTTGGAACCACTCCCTGATAAAGAGTGATGGCTGTGTCTGAGTTCAGTGGTTTCTACTCAGGAGGAATTCATTCACTTTATCACTGAGCTCAGTTGACACCCTCGGGCGCTCTCCCAGCGCCAGGCTGGTCAGAAGTTCCATCTTTCGAATCCCTTGACTGGTCTTTGGGTGTCTAGGCCTTACCCTGATAGACTATAGGCTAGGACCCCATCAAGACTCACCCCTTTAACATTACAAATCACAAAGATCACATGATTACTCAAGAAATTCTGCAAGTTTGAATCTCGGTGTCAGGAGCTCAGGTCTAAGACTTGATATGGTCTCTAATAAGCCCCAGTTTTCTTCAGCTCTTCTGCCCATCCCTTCCCTTAGACAGATCTCACAGACCCATTTTCCTCACCCTAGTCCTTCCCTCTCAGAGCCTCTGCCAATCTCACTTGAGGATTCATGAGAAAAGAATTGGGTATTCTGTGTGGATTCTAATGGTCATGCCACTAGAATCACAGCACTCTTCCGGGCTTGTTAAATGCCTGGCTGCTTCCTCTGCACTGTGTCTGTAGAGAACATTTCCACTCTCATCCTGGAGCTCCAAGTGTCTTCTCTCTTGAAAGGAAAATATATCTCTATATTTTTATTTCTATGTTTCCATGACCTAAGAGAATTAAAAAAAAAAACCCCTATAATTTAGCACACACAAGTTGTTGCTTGTTTTGCTTAGGGAGGATGGCTGTTAATGATCTTTTTGTAATTTTCTGCCTCAGGACTCAGTCAGTTCACCTTTGCAAAGAGTAAACTGGGGCAGTCTGATGTTTTGTTGATATGCACGTGGGTTTATGTGTGTGGAATTTGCATTTATTCCAACTTCAATTAACTCTCTTTAGCACATTGTAAGGTTCAGTTGAGTGGTTCCTCACCCTTCCTTCTAAGCCTCTTTATAGCCTTCTTTTACTGTGTCTCCATAGCCAGCATTCATTTTTCAAGGCCAGAGTAAATATTAGGTCCATTCTCTGGCGCACTGCATTCTAGTCCATCTCCCAGCTCAAGTGCATAACGTGCACATGCATGTACACACACACACACACACACACACACACACACACACACACACACACACCAGCATTCTTTCCTGTCGAGACTGCCTGAGTCTTTCAAATTCATGTCAACACAGTATATAGGCAACCAATTAGATTTGGCACCACAGGATAAGTGTATCTGCCACCGGTCATCCTAGTTTTAATTTCAGAGATTTCTTTTTTTCTTTCTTCCCCCAAGTTAAGCGTTTAGTCAGCTCCAAGGAAAGGTCGGCCACACAGGGAGATAGGCCACTTTCACTATTTGAGGATTTTTCAGAGGTTCAGCATATGTGGCACTCAAAACACAAGGAGAATGAGTTGGAGGACCCTGGGTGAAGTGATCTGAAAGGAATTTGTGCTGGAACCATCGAGTACACATCGAGGAAAGGGAGGTGAGCATGTCTTTTTATTTAATGTAATTGTATTCTTTGAGAATTTCATACAGGCATAGAATACATTTTCAGCATTCTCATCCGCAGTCCTCCCTCTAACTCCTCCCAGACCCACTCCTTACTCCTTTCTCAGCTTTATGTCCTTCAAAAGCATTTTTAACACCCACCCCCAGTCTAATTCATGCTGCTCATGTGCTAATGGGTGTGGAGCCATCCACGGGAGCACGGCTGGCCCAACAGAGACCGGGGTGAGAAGGTTGATGTTTCCATGAGCTCTGGGGTTTGAACACTTGATCCTCAGGTATTGGCACTGGTTGGGAGGTTTAGGAGGTATGGCTTCCCTGGAGGAAGTACATCACTGGGGACAGATTTATCAAGTTTAAAGACTCTCACCATTTCGAATTCACTCTCTCTGCTTCCTGTTTATGGTTAATGATGTGAACCCTTAGCTCTCAGCTTGCTGTTCCAGTTGCCATGGCTTCCTGCTGCCATGTTTTCCTGCATGATGATGGTGATGATGATGGTGATGATGATGGTGATGATGATGATGATGATGATGATGATGTACTCTTATCTCTCTGGAACATATGCCTCAAACAAACCCTTCCTTCTATGAATTTCTGTGCCTTCGTCATGGTGTTTCATCATAGCAATAGAAAATCAACTTATATAAAGTCTACATCCTTAAAGAAAACGGACCCTGTCTCTGCAGAAGTCACCCACTGTCAATAGCTCCTCAGCGGGGCATGGGGTCTTCTGAGTTCCTTTCCTGTCCTGGAGTGCTGACTATGTTGATCGTGTGCGTGTCTTGTATAGGTGAACAGAGCTGCAGTTACAGAATTTGTCCTGACAAAGTAGGTAGGAAGGGAAACAGAGAGGTGCACTGTCCTATCTATCTCTAGGTTCTTTCTGGAACTCAGTGACCATGTAGCGCACAGATAATATGCTGATGTTGAACTTGACTCCATCCTGCCCATTAGCACCTGCTTTTTTCTTCACGATGCAGCCTCCAACAAGTGCTTTCCATTTGCATTGTTCTGGGATGTAAAGAAGGGAAGCATCAAATGCTCCAGCATCGGCAGCATAGCTGGAAAGCTATGGTTTTCAATGGTAGAAACCAAGCATTTGAGGCATAATTGGGGTTAAACTTCTTATGGTTAAAGGTTTCCCTTTTAAGTACCAAGAACTGGAGAGACTTGGAGGAGAGCATTATACTTTAAATCTGTGGTTTTTCCTAAGATAAATGAGGAATTGACTGACCAGCTAGAGAAGAAGGCCTGGGCTTCCAATCAGATGATTTCTGCCTCTGCAGGAATCAGAGACTGAGACCTTTTATGTTTCGAAAGCTGTGTTAGTCATTTTTTTCATCATCGTGTCAAATATATGAGAAAAAATTACTTATAAGAGACATTCGTTCTGACTCACAGTTTTAAGAGGTTTCTGTCCACTGTCGACTGGCTGCTCTTTTTTTGCCCTTTGCTGAGATGGAGTGTCATGGAGGACAGTGTAGGGCAGAGCAGAGATGCTCAGCCTGAGGTGGCAGGAAGCAGAGAGAGGAACAAGAAGGCCCCAGGAAGAAGGCATACTTCCCATTTCCCCTGACTAGGTTCCAAGACCCAGTTCCAGCATATTGGGAACCAGTCCATCAGGGCATCAATCCACTTGCTGTGTCAGAGCCCCTAGGACTCTCCACACTCCCAGTGGCCCATGAGCTGGCAGCCAGGCCCCACTATGAGTCTTTAGAGGATGTCAGATTCCAGGTGTAACAATAGCTAAGTTTACACCTTTGTATTCTTGGATTTCTTGGTGTCTTGGGATTTAAGAAAACATCTCTGGTACTGAGGAGATGGCTCAGTCAGTAAATTATTTGCTGTACAGCCATGGAGACCTGAGTGTGATCCACAAAACCCACATACAAAGTTGGGTGTGGAGGCACACACCTGTAACCCCAAAGCCTGAAACAGGGAGGTCACTTAGACTTGATGGACAGTCAACCTAGCCTTATCAGTGACTTCAAGCCAGTGGGAAACACTGTGTCTCAAAAAATAAGGTAGATGGCTCCTGAGGCCATCGGAGGTTGACCTAGGATTGTAACCTTCAAAGGTTCTGCCCTGCAAGGGCACTTACCCATATGCTAGCAGCAAGAATACAGCTGAAGTAGTCTCTCAAAAGATACATCAGCCAGGGTTCTACCGAGAAAGAGAACAGAAGATGATGCGTATGCAAATTATTTATAGTGAAGAAGTGGCTTATGGGATTGTGAGGGTGGGAAAGCCCTAAGGTTTACAAAGTGAATTGGTAAGCTGGCAGGTGGGGGGAGCCAGTAGTATATTGTATATAGTAATATAGTAGCAAAGAACTGCCCAGTGTGAGAGACTGAGAATCAGGGGAACCAATGGCGTCGTTCATCCTGAAGGCTACAAGACTCAAGACCCAGGAAGAAAGAACCAATGTTTCAGATGAGTCTGAAGAAAGGGGTGGGGGAAGCCTGCGTCCCCATCTCAGGGCAGTGAGGAAGTGAGAGTGTTTTCTTTGTGTCAGAGAGAGAGAGAGAGAGAGAGAGAGAGAGAGAGAGAGAGAGAGAGAGAGAGAGAGAGAGAAAGAGAGGTATTTTTTTTTGGTTGCATTTTTCGGGTTTTTCAGCTGAGTGAATAAGACCTACTCACATTGTGGGAGGAAATCTTTACCTAGTCTGCCAATTTAAATGATAACCTCATCCAAAAATAGTCTTTCAGAAACTCTAAGAATTTGGTTTGATCAAACAGCTGGCCCCATGTCCCAGTCAAGTTGGCATAGAAAGTGGATCGAGATGGCGTGCTTGTCTTCTCTACCGGGTGATCTACTCACGCTATTGGGTTTTTCACAGCATATGACTAGATGCTTAGAGGCCTGTGCAAGGTTGTCAAAGCATAAGCTATGGCTCTATTAAGGCACCTTGGCAGTCTCAAGACACTGCTTCTACCATGTTTGTTTATCAAACCAAATGACCAGGCCAGCCTGGATTGAAGGAGGAAAGGAAACAGGCTCTATCTCTCCATGGGAAGGGTTGGTAAAGACTCCAGGGCTGTTTCTTAGACCCTTGCAAGCCTCGAGGCTTTTCTGCGTATTGTTTTCCAGGACAATATTCCTTTCTTTACTATTCCCTAGGCCATCTAACTCATCTCCTGGATCTTGGCCTTCTCCCTTCCTTTACAAACCTTAGGAACAGGGCAGGTCCCCGAGTCCCTTGCCCACTCACACTGCTGTCATCCACTTTATCACAGATATGCTTGGTCATTTGCACAGAGATGCACTTCACCAATGTGGCCAGTCTCACCATGTTTGCTGGCATTGCTGGTTAGGGTGAGAGGGTTGTGAAGACAGACTTAAAGGAAGGGGCCTGGGTATATAGGTTCTGGTTCTGCCTCTTATTAACCATGTAACTTTGGACAGGTTGTAAATATTTTCTGAGCTACAAAACCATAATAATAAAGTCCCTCTCCTGCTGGAATGAGTGGAACAGATCTGAAGCCCACTGTGGATGCTGACACACTACATGTAAGGTGTCTCTTCCATCACCCCTTCCCCCTCTTTCTCAACTCTTATGAGAAGGGCAACAATATGTACCTTCAAATTCCAGTACAGGTAGGACACAGCTGTGATTTCTTGGTGTAGGGATATAGAGGGACCTATCCAGCAGTTGGGCTGTAATAGTTGCAGGTGCATGAGTTCAACTGCCTCCTGTGTCTATACGTTGGGAGGCAGAGACCAGGGAGGCTCCCTACCTGAGACTATCATACTCCACGCTGGAGCACTGTAGGGCTTTCCTTGGGAAGAGTCCCAGGGCCCGAGGTCAGCAATGAGAACACAGGAAGGTGTGGAGAAAATATGTTGGCCTCCAATCTAGCTAGCCAAATTGGACCTGTGGGATTCAAAATAAAATGTGTATCCTAAAAAGCCAAGCTTCATTACCTACCCTGAGAAGGAATCAGATAAGGGTGATGCCACCCTGGTCTTTAGGCTAAAGTACAAATATAGAGTCAGAAGATTTTTAAAAAGCAAAACATCTAAACAAACAAAAAATCTAAAGTGAATATGACCAATTTTGTATAAGCAGATGAACGCTGGCCTAGAAAACCTTGTCCTTTTAGATTAGCAGGAAGGCCACCAAAGAGCATTATGCTTAGAACAGAATGACCATGACCTGTTTGCACAGGCCAAGGATGTGCTCAAGTGAGGTTAACTATGATGATGTGTGGAAGAGCATCCAGCGGGCTGAAGTCCAGAAGTTCATGATGGAAGCATAAAAGGAAAAACAGGACAAAGTCCTGCATTCCCTTGAAAACTAGTAGATAGAGCTGGGTGTGGTGGCACACATCTGTGATTCCATGATGTGGGAGGCTGAGGTGGGGCCATCATGGTGACGATCCAGGCCAATCTGAGAGACTGCCATCAAGAGAACGAAAATGAAAAATAAAAGAAGAAGAATAACAACAACAAAACCTACTAAATTAAAGGGAAGCGTTAGCATTTTAAATAAAAGCAAGGGACTTAGCATTTTATGGGCTTTTTGTTTGTTTGTTTAATTCCCGTAAGAACACCAGTTCTAGGTAACTAAATAGTAGGTAAGGAAAAGTTTCTGTTTGCAGAAGCATAATAGCTAATAAATTAAGCAGGCAGACTGAGAGGAGAGTGTCACCATTTGGCAGCCCCTAATGGCTTAATGGGTCTCCTTTCTGAGCAATAATAGCTGCTAACATTGCAAAAAAAGGAGCTAGCCAGTCATTACTCACTTCCCATGCAAGTCCCTAAAGGCCGCCTGTGACGTGGGTTAAGGGGGATTAGAGCTGAATTTAATCAAGTGTTGAGATCAGGAATCAACAAATCTCTTCCACCAAAGCACTCAGCAGTAATATCCTGGGTGTTGTGAACCACAGGTTCTATGGTACGAACACTTGACTGTGTCACTATTAACTTCGAAGCAACTGCAATCAATATGTAAATAAATGGGTGTGGCTGTGTCCTAATAAATAAATAAAGACAGGCCATGGATTAGATTTGACCTGTCAGTCATGCTAACATATACAGAAAACATGAAAATATGGAAAACAGAAGAAATAACAGAAAAATCTAGGATGTAGAAAGATATATCAGAAAAGATCCAGTTTTCTGGAAAGTTTATTTCATCAACAAATAAACTGTGAGAAAGGGACAGGGAGATAAGAGA
This sequence comes from Apodemus sylvaticus, assembly GCF_947179515.1. NCBI lineage: Eukaryota > Metazoa > Chordata > Mammalia > Rodentia > Muridae > Apodemus > Apodemus sylvaticus. The sequence continues at coordinate 144,233,880 of NC_067473.1, read as the reverse complement.
GACAGACAGACAGACAGACAGACAGACAGACTAGCTTTGAAGTTGGACGCTGGCCCCTTTACCAGGCAAATATCACAGAGTTAACGGCTGACATGGAGAAGCCATCACAGGATAAAGGGACCCAGAAACATTTTGTTGTTGTTCTTGTTATTTTGTCGTCATGTTTCTATAGTTTTTATTTCTTTTCTTTGTTCCTATTTTGCTCCAGAGAGCGCGAGAACTCCTGGCCAGGGAGCCAAGGAGAAAATTAACTTAGAGGCCATGGAGACCTGGGCATCTTAGTAGGGAAACTGAACAGGAATCCCTGTCGCAAGTTCACTTGAAGTAGTACAGGGGAACCGAACCTACTCGATGGTGCACAAAGGGAGACATGCGCTGTGTGCCTCCAGTTACTCCTGAGAGCATGATGGGAAGAGTAAGAGAACTGTGGGAAGAAAGCCATGGCTGCAATCACGCTTCCCAGTGAGTTAGCCTCTGTTCAGCCAGATGGCCTTCTATCTCCTAGCACCGTGCTTAAGTTATGCACAGCTGTGTTTAGCTCGGTCCCACTTGAAGTCTGATTTTTGTGTGCTAGGCTTACCCTAAGCCTTTCTTCCCTGTGATGTTGCTACATTGCTTCACAATAACTTTTACAGCTGCATAATATAATTATTTCAACTTAAACTGCCATCATTGATACAGCAATTCCTTATTTTTAGGTTTTCAGGCTGCTTCCAATCTTGTGTTGTTATGAAAATATTGCAATAACTACTTCCCTTCTTTTAGGCTATTGCCTTACTGTAATTATTGAATATTTGTTATTGCCGTAAAATAAGTTTGTTGAAGCAAAGACATTAATATTTTCAAGGCTATTAAAACAGAATGAAAAAAAAATTGCTCTTCAAGAGAACATCCCTGCTACACCAACCCCAGCACAAATGCTCTGGTTTCTGACCACCTCTCTTCTCTCTGTGTCTCAGGGGATCGGGGTTGGTCATGGGTCCCTTGCTTGGCCAGAAACTGGGCCTCCCTGCATCTCTCTGGATTTGCTTTGTGTCCTCTCTGGTGTGAACTAAGGGTCAGTACGCCGAAACTTCTTGCATTTAGTCATTTCCCCCTATCTTTTCCTTTACAGTAGTTGATGGATTTTCTCAGTTTCGATGTTGTGGGTGCATGATCATCTTTATTTTGTTGTGGAAATCGTCAGCACACCCCAGCTCAGCGTCAGAGTGGGATTTTTTTTTTAACTTTTGTCAACATTCATCACTCACTCACTCACTCACTCACTCACTTGCCCAGTCAGTCATGGTGTAGTGGGTTATATCATGGAATGGCTTATGTGTGGAGCTCAGAGGACAACTCGCCTTTGTCGGTTCTCTCCTTTCACCTTGTGGATCCCAGGAACCAAACTCAGGTGTCAGGGGCCTTTACCTGCCAAACTGTCTCCACAGCCCCAGAATTCTATCGTATTTCCTTCAATGCACACGCTCAATCTCAGCAGCTCAAGCCCTGTGTCTGCAGTGAGAGAATAGCTTGCTTTATTAACAAGCTCATGTGTCGCTGAACCACCAAGTAGCCACCTAGCCCCTCTGGCCCGCTGTGAGAAACACAGGGCCTGAAGTGAACCCAGCTTTCCCTGTGTAGTCTTAACAGTGTACTGCTATCCTTCTCTGGGTTCTGAGGGTAAAACAGAACAAAGCTTTAGCTAAGGTCTCTTTATGCAGCTCAGGCTGGCCTTGAACTTCCAATCAGCCTGCCACAACCTCTCCAGTTCTGAGAGTCCAGGTGTGTGGCACTGTGCCTGACCTGGGTTCTTAGATTTTAAATGTTGGGCCTTAAGTAAAGTCCTCCAAGTAGACTGATTCTTCTCTGCTGTTCACTGTTGACAATGTAGTGTTTTCTGTGGGTCGGGAGCTTTGAGAAGGACGTTTTGTCTTCCTGAGAATTCTGAGGGAAGCTACTACTGTTGCTGCTACTATCCCATCTCTCACTGTCAGAAAGACCAAGAAATGGAGTCCAAGTGTGATCAGTAATTTTGTCAAGATCATGAACGCATTCAGAAGTTGAACTGGCGTTTTGACTAAACCAGACATTTTCATCATGGTCCTATGTTTGAATGCACTTGGTTGATAGGCAGCAGAAAAAGGGGTGGCTCAGAGGAGAAACTGATCAAGCCCTGCCTGAAGCCCACTGCAGCGGGGATATTTCCCAGAGGCAAAGGGGAAATGAGACCAGGGCACAGAGACCTGGTGTCAAATCCAGAAGGCAAGAACATTGACTTGGCAATGCTCATGGAGCCGCAAGGGGAGCTGCCCAGAGTCGGGGAAGAGGGGATAAGAGACAATCTCTAGGAGACCCACCTTCCAGCAATGTGTCCCTTGGGACTGGTGTCCTTATCCCCACCTTCCCTTCCCCGAGTTGTTATGAGGAACAGATGAACGAGTGATAGGAACTTAATATATAATCCAACCATTCTACATGCTGGAGTTTATAATACAAAGGCTAGAAAAGAGGAGGACATCTATATATCTGGCCTTTTCTCTTTCACCACAGACAGTGTCTTTGCATCTCTGTTTCTGTTACTGGTCCTCAAACCTCCCTCACATGTTCACTTCAGCTGGCCACTGGCCAATAGATGACCTCACCCTGTGCTTCACCAAGGAAACGGACAGCCAGATGATGCTTCCCACATCTTTCCCTGTGTCCTCATGTTCTACGCCTGCCCACCTGTCCCTGCTCCTGTCAGAGAACAGCCTCACCCGAGGTCTGGTCCTATTCAAGGCCTTCTCTCCCACAGTCAACTCTTTCCTGGTGGGAGTGTGTCATAGTGTGCGGTTCTGGAAAACTCCATCTTGGGACAACCCCAAATAAGATTCTCTGCTGACTACTCTCTGTCCTCTTTTTCAGCACTTGCCTCTCAAGGCTGTTGCTATCGCTGCCACTTCTTGCCAGCTTTCTTCTCCTCTTGCCAGCACTGGCCATTTCTGTGTATCTGTTGGGGGAGGGGTTCTCTCTGCTAAGTGAAGGGGCTTTAGGGTCTGGGGCCTGTCTCATCCACATGCCTTCCTCCGGCCTCCCCCCCAATAATTTAGACAACCCCCCCTTTGCTGACAAAATCCCTCTGAGTTACAGGACCACGTGTCCTTGGCATCTCCTCTCCTGGAGGATGTTTTCTAAAACTCTTTTCTTTTTGAAAAAAGATGTTTATTTATTTATTTGTTTGTTTATTTTTGAATGTGAGTACATTGTTGCTTTCCTCAGAAACACCAGAAGAGGGCATTGGATCCTATTACAGATGGTTGTGAGCCACCATGTGGTTGCTGGGAGTTGAACTTGGGTCCTCTAGAAGAGCAGTCTGTGCTCTGAACCTCTGAGTCATCTCTCTAGATCCCTTTCTAGAACTCTTAACATGCATGTCAAACCAGACCCTGTTCTTGGCCTCCCCTCACGGAGTCTAACCTGTTCTCCATGCCAGCTGTCTTGCAAAGCTTAGGTAGAAGTAGAGTAAGAAGAAGCCAAGAGCAGAAGAGAGGTAGCACTGACATTCTGTAGAACAGAAAGAAACTGGTCCATGAGGGCCTGGTGGCACTCTGACCCTGAGCATTTAAAACAAGCACTGGATGCTGTTCCAGGCTACTGGGGAAGATGCACAACAGGCCCTAATTCTCCCATGACTTCCCTCACTATGCCTTCCTGCTATAGTTAGAATAAAATCCAAGCTTATGACCTCCCGTCTTCATTCTGCCCCCCACTCGGCTTCTACACATGATGCTGCAGCTGTATCCTCTTGTTCCTCAGGCCTGCTGTTCACACCTCAGGCCTATTGCACGCATGCTGGCCTCGGGGTCTTTGCAATGGCTGTTCTCTGGGCCCATGCTATAGTTCTTGTTGAGGCTCGGTTCTCTCTATCCTTCAAAAGCCAGGATGGCATTTCTCAGAGGGACGTTTTCCTAACCAGCTCTGTTACTCTAATGGGCCACCTTGTCTGTTTTGTCCCAGTGTCACTCTGAGTCTATAGCTGTCTTATCTAAAGATTGTTTAAACAATTCCCTGTTTGAACACAAATTCTATGCCAACAAGAGTTGGTTTTGTATTATAGCCATCACATTAGAGCTTTGCGGGCTTATGTATCATAAAGTCTAATTATTTTTTTGACAAGTAATGGGCTGGGGATGTGTCTCATTTGGTAGAGTGCTTGCCGCCCATGCATGAAGCCCTGGGTTCCAATACCTAGTGTCCCATAAACAGAGTATGATATTCCCTGCCTCACATTTCAGCTACGCAGGAAGAAGTATCAGAAATTTGGGGCCATCCTTGGCTATGATAGAGGTCAAAGCCAACCTGGACTAGAGACCTGTCAATGAGTGTTCTTTGGAGACAGCTTTAATTTACAAAGGCAAACGAGTGTGCCTATGAGAGCTTCCTAGTTTCTGTGAATGTGCAGAGCAGCTAGATCCTGGTAAAATGAGACTCTGGTTCTATGCTATTGGGGACATTTGGCTGGGCCTGGGACTCTGCATGGCTATTGGGCACCCTGGGCAGCTGGTACCAAGGCATGTCAAAGGGCAGAGCATTTTAAAGTTTCTACTCACTGGACCGGTTAACAGCTTCTTAGGTCTCATTTGTTTTGAGGGAAAGAAAAATGTCCATAGATAATCTCTTTCCCTTATTCTAGTCTTTCCTCATATTTAAAGCTCATAGTGTTATATTGTATCCATTTGGGAGGGGTCTCTTGTTTTTCAAGTGTGTAAGCTTCTATCTTTAAAAGTCAAGGCTGCTTTTTAGAATTCATTTACCAATAGATCTCCACACCTCAGAACTGCCACGGCTTCCAATTGTGTGTCTCTGGCTTGCTATGACTCAGGGAAGTGATGTTGTCCATCCCTGGAACATCTGATGTCCAAGTGCGACATTGGCCTGGATTGGGAGGTCCCATCACTCACTTTCTGCAATCCCTTTCACCATCAGCTGATGTCTCTGAGACTTTTGAGTCGCCAGCTTCTGGTGAATCACAGACTGTTTACTGAGCTTCCCCAGGCAGCTTTGCTCTCTGGCCCGTGTCTGGTGTCCTGTCCTGTCCCTTATGCATCAGCTCGTCTCGTTCACTTAAGTGAAAGAAACCACGCCCTGTATATTCAGGGCATCAACCTACCAGACTCCATGGCTTTGGCTGCACATGCTCTTTCTTGGCTCTAAACCTCTTGCCTTAGAGTTCATGCTTGCTCATTAGAAGACCGGGCAGTGGGCTCAGCTACCACGGCTGAAGCCCTGGCTTTGTTCCCCAGGAGTGCGTAAACCATGTGGTGATACATACCTGTAATCCAAGCTCTTGGGAAATGGCAGCAAGAGGACCATTTTCAGGTCATCCTGGGCTGCAGAGTAAATTCAGTACAAACCTGGGACAGGTGATCCCTGTCTCAAAAGCAGCAAACAAACAAACAAATAAATAAAGACAAAAAGAATGTCAGGGAACATGAACTGAGGTCTCAAAAACAGGGAAAAGAGATATCCAGAAAGCATCCCCTCACTGGGAGCATGGTCTAGGGTTTATCAAACACAGTCCCCAGGGCCCTTAGCAGCTGCCTCCCATAATTCTCTCCCCAGTTAATTTAATATCCCTATAAACAAAGCCTTCGAAACACTCAAAGAAATTGCAAGAAAGGCAGGTGGGTCCATAAACTCCGCAGGACAGTTGTCCCAGACCACACTATAACCTAATCTGCTGTCACTGCTGCATTGCGGTGAGTGTGGACCAGAGTCCACTGGGAAAGAAGGACTTCTGATGAGGCCAGGCCTGGGCAGGGTCTGGAGGAGGCATGGAGAGAACGGCCAGCTACAGCAGAAAGGAGGTTTCCCTGGAGGGTGGGTACCACGCAGAGGGTGTGGCTCCTCGTCCCTAGCTTGGCCAGGCTTCCCAGAACTGCCTGGGGTCAGCTCCTCTGGTAAGGCAGCCTCCTACTCTCTACCTTACTCCCAGATCCACTCCACAGCTCCTTTCTGTGGGCAAGCAGTTTCTGCACCCGTAGATCTTACTCCCTTGATGAATAGAAATGAAATCATCAGCATTCTGACTGAACTGACCCTCCCTAATCTCGAGGCAAGCATTTGGAGACAGTAGTCACCATGGAAGACAGACTTGTAGAAAGATGGACACCGTTCCTGCCTGTCCTTCCCTGAGTATGATGCCCCCTGTTGTGGGACAGTGGGGAGGGGCATTCAGAGGAAGCAGTTGGAGGTTGGCAGCTGGGCAGAGGTGCAGTCCTTGCTTCATAAGGAATCAGAAGATAATAGCAGGGAGTCCTCTCAGCCTTCCCAGCACCAGGCTAGCACTCAGAACCCTGGTCACATCCACTCCTCACAGTGGGACACTGCACAAGGCTCAGGGAGCGGGAGGTGCCACTCCTAATGTCAGAGCAGGGCTTGTGCATACTCAGAGCCTGCTGCCTCCGCCACAAGGAAGCTAAGGGGCAGAGGGAGCTGCTCCAGGGATGGCATGGGGGCCTGAGCAGCCAATCCTGGTATAAAGCTGGACCTTTGCTGGACAGGAATTCATGCTTTGCTGAATGGAAGGTTGACTTGCCTTCTCTTCCCTTTCCTCCCTCCCTCCCATCCATCCCTTCCTCTCTCTCTGCCCCTCCCCTCCTTCCATATCTCTCTCCAGGTTTCCCTCCCTCCCTCCCTCCCTCCCTCCTCCTCCCTCCCTCCCTCCTCCCTCTCTCCTTCTCTCCCTTCCTCCTTCCCCCCTCTTCCTCTATCTCTTCCTCCATTGGATCCTGCTAATTAAAGTTGAAGTCTGCCCATGTTCTGGATAGCTTCCCCTCTGAGCTGGTGCAGAATGAAGGACTCCCTTGACCAACCAGGCTTCTCCTTCTCTGACTTTGTCTGGGGAGCCATGTGGAAACCATTACACCCTCTACCTGGGGAATGCCCACTAGCCTTGGTGAGATTACAGGTGCAGCTTCCTCTCTCCCTGTGAGAACCTGTCCAGCAAGCACCTGGGATCGCTGGAATGCCCTTCTATGCAAAAGAGGCAGTCACCGCATTTTAAAACTTTAACCAATGATCTTCATTTATCCTGAAAACTCCTTCCCACTCTCCATATATACCCTCCTAGTTCACCCCAGATAAAGTACAAGTGTTCAAACCCACCCTGAATAAAGGTATGGCCACAAGCTAAGGTTGTCTAAGAGAGCTGTTTCACTGAAGATCATCAGAGAAGGCCTTTACCTAAAAGAGCTGCATGACTCAGATCCTTAGAGAAGCCTTCTCCCGACACGTTTCTCCTCCCCCCCAGCACTCTCTCCTAGCTAGATCGAGATCCTGCAGAACTCTACCCATTCTGGACTGTGATTCATCCTTCCGTCTGGGTGTGCTGCAGCATCTGGCACCCTGAGAGGGGAGGAACAGAGGATGAGGAGCCACAGCTGGACCCCCAAAACCCATACCACACCTACCTTCCTTCACTTCCTTCTTTCCTTCCTTCCTTCCTTCCTTCCTTCCTTCCTTCCTTCCTTCCTTCCTTCCTTCCTTCCTTCCCTCCCTCCCTCCCTCCCTCCCTCCCTCCCTCCCTCCTTTCTTCCCT